>NC_139025.1:70789953-71989953 GCF_964662115.1 Mustela nivalis | reverse complement strand
GCGATCAGCACGCACCTGGAGTGCACCTGGTAAAGGGCAGGTGGGGGATGGCTTCCTCTCTCCTTGCCCCCCTTTCATTTCTGCTTCTCCCGAGTTTGGCTCTTCCATTTGTTCCTGGCTAACCTTCTTCTGCTTCACTCCCCAGCTCTCTCCCCCGACATGCTCATCCAGACTCTTCTTCCAGCTCTATTTCCAATAGAGACATGCCAGCTATCTGCCTAATAGCTAATACACTTAAGCTTACATAACCCCCAGCCCCTTTTCAGAAGCCAAAAAAGAATGATTTTGCATTAGCTGGAAAACTTTAATAGCTGCTAGTTAAGCAAAATGACCTAAGTTACCGCTTTATAACTTAAAACCTTTGAAAAAGACCCATGCATTTTTCTTCTTAACTGCAGTGTCAAGGAAATAAGAGATCCCAATGTCTAAATTCAAGTATGGAATATTGGGTTTTATGTGAACGTGCGTAATTACATTTATGATATATTTCACACACCTACAGATTTTAATTATGAAGCCTTAATTAAAATATTTGTCTTTGTTTATTAAGGTTAATATTCCCACATGATTTGGAAATGCTAAATTTTTTATGATCTCCCCTAGTTTGGCTTTTCACTCTGATGTCATCAATAACTTCTCACCACTGAAGTTTAAGGATACTAAAATATTATAGTTTGTTTATCAGTGTTTCACAAACATCAAGACCAAAGTGCCAAATGTGCTTTAGTGAGTCAGTTCCTGATTGATATTCTTTAAAGTAGAGAAACATCTTTCATGAGCCGTCTGAATAAAGACCACATGAAAATCAGTTTTAAACCAAGTGATTTTTCTTTTTAATTTGCATTTTTTAAAATGTCACAGTACATCAAATATAAATTCAATGACTGATCCTCGATTAAACTCTGGATTTTTAAAATAAGGACATGTGGGGAGACAATTGGGGAAATTTTGTTAGGGACAGCCTATTACATAAAATCATTATTACCAATGTTAGATTTCGTGGTGTGATAATGGATGGTGGTATGTAAGAATGTCCTTATACTTTAGGAAAAATGCTAAAGTTTTACTGATAGAACACTGGGATGACTGCAACTTATCTTCAGTAGTTCAGGAAAAAACTGTGCAGATACATGGATAGGACACATGGGGCAACATGCAAACAATTGGTGAATCCAGGTAAACAATATCTGGATATTCATCATACTTCTATCTCAACTTTTCTGTAAGATGAAAATTTTCAAAATAATAAATTGGCATGGAGAGCTTGGTAGGGGCATATCCCAGCATGCCTAGAACAATGTAAATGAGAGTTATGCCTTTGTTTTAAATGATGGATGTGGGGTTTTGACAGGAGCCTGTGTCCCAGCGGCCCCAGAAGTGCCCCCTCATGATCCTACTTTCCAATAATGGCCAGCCAGACAGCCCATCCAGGAGGGCCAAAAACATCTGACTCCTTAAACTCAGAAGCCAGAGAAATGTTGGAATGACTCCGAGTGCCTGAGGTCAGGCCACGTTTTCCCTGGGCAGCAGGGCCACTCTGGAGTGGAACCAGTAGGCCAGCCCACTTCCAACTTCTCCCTAGTTGGGAGAAACACAGAAAATCCAGCTCAGATCCAAAGAGGACCTGCTAATATAGGCCAAATCATGTGCAGCTGGTTAGGTAACAAGAGGGACCAGGTTCCTTTCTTTCTCAAGCAAACCTAATGGGTCATTCTCTAGCTGAATATGCCAGTGACAGGGGCTTCTCCCTGGGCTTCAGCTTCTGCTTTTGCCATGTCCAGGTAAACCATCCCTGAGATCTGCACCGGGGCCCCCGAAACATCCCAGGAACCCCGCCATGAGTCCTCATTGCCCTGCCTTCTCCAGCTCTTCCCTCATGCTCTTTCTCCTTCTCTTTTGGTTTCAGATTCTGGACATTAACGTGAAGGCCACAGCCCTCATGACAAAGGCCGTGGTGCCAGAGATGGAGAAGCGAGGGTACAGACAGTGAGAGGGAGCCTGGGTGCAGTGGACCTCATGTGGGCTGAGGGCCAGAGTTCCCACTGAGAAGAGGGTCACTCTCTTCTTTTTCCAGAGGCGGCTCAGTGGTGATTGTGGCCTCCATAGGAGCCTACTTTCCGTTTCCTGTGAGATCCCCCTTCTTTGCCACTTCCACCCCCCCCCGAATCGTGCATTTTTTCCACTCCCCTGGTCACCCTAACAAGTGTATGCCCCCTTTTGGAATCACACCACCAAGCCCCTTCCCACAAAATAGATGCATTGCCTCCAAAACCCCTAGCCTAGGGGTGGTTCACCCACAAGATAGTTTTCTGGCTCCCTTAGAGATGCCCTATTATCTACTGCCCTATCCAAAAATGAACTGGAAACAAAGACACTAACCCACTGTCTCCTTTCCCCAGGGCCTGGGACCCTACAATGTTAGTAAAACTGCCTTGCTGGGCCTCACCAAGAACCTGGCCAGAGAGCTGGACCAAAGGAACATTAGGGTGAACTGCCTGGCACCGGGACTCATTAAGACTAGCTTCAGCCAAGTGGTGAGGACCGCAAGGACCCCAAAGGGGCATCTTCCTAGACAGCAAAGCCCAGTATCTTCTGCCCCACCCCACCCCAGGCTTTTCAACATTCCCCCTCCATACCATATATCCTCCTGTCTGGATCAGACCCCACAGGCACCTTTCTTGAGGTGTGTGGTAGAGACCAGAATTCAGACTCTGCTCACACTGTTCCATATCTCCTTAAGTGGATGAGAACTGGGGAGAGCCAGCAACAACCTCACTAGCACCTGCAAAGAAGACAGTGGTAGGGTCCGACTGGGAACTGAGGAGGGCTAGGAAATGGAAGGGGCCTCCCTCCAGCCTTCCTCTCATTTGCCATGAGGGCAGCACTTCCTCCCCTCTCTGACCCTCTGTCTCCTCTTCTGCCACATAAAAAGATGTCCCTTTTTTCCTGCAGTTGTGGAAGGACAAGGAAAGGGAGGAGAGCATAAAAGAAATCATGCAGATAAGAAGGTAAGGCTGTCACAGGGGAGGGTTGGGAAGGACAAGCATGAAAGGTCCAGTCCCTCACCCAGCCCACAGCTCACTGTCTTTTGGTCCCACAGACAATACAAGCATGCGCTGTCCTGCCACAAACACATACATTGCAATCCTTGTGTGCTGCGTTGCTACAGTGGCACATGAGAGGAGTTCACGTCCATTGCAAAAACCAAACAGAGGCTCCGGCTTTCAGCAGAGCACTGCTCCAGGGGAATCCCTGACTCCTCTCTCCACCTGGCTGTGGCCTCCACCTTCAGCCATCTGTAGCACCCAGGGACGAAGACTAAAACCATGCTTTTTTTTTTTTTTTTTTTTTTTAGTTCCCCTTGAGTAAAATGCCATGTTTCCAAAGCTCAGATGGACTAAGGCCCGAAACTCCCCTTGCAAAGAAAACTCACCTCTTCCCTCTTCCCCACACGGCTAGCCAGACTGCTCAGGCCCCTTTGGCTCCTTTTCCTCTAACCTCCCTGCCTCTCTCCAGCTTTTGTCTTGTCCATCTTGTCCCCTCAAGGACACATTCCAGCAATGCCTACTCTTTACTGGTCCGGACATCCCAGAAGCCCTCAGGTGCCCCGCAAGCTGCTCTCATGCCAGGCATGAGCTGCACACCTAGTTCACAACTCATTAACAAGTTGGGGTACTGTCATTTTGGAGCCCCGGTGAATGTCTGTGCCCATGCTTCTTGGTCTTGGGTGTGCACTAGTCCAGTGTAGGACCTGGGCATCTTTTGGGGGGTGGCGGGGGGCGGGAATTTAAGCCTCCTAGATGATGACAGTGTGCAGCTAGGATGGAGAACCACACACTGATCCAGGCCTTCTAGGTTTGAGGTCCCCACTCCAACCACCTCAGAGCATTCTGTGGCAGTTAAGGTTACAGCGTTCCCGAACTACACAATTATAGATACAAATCCCGAGAATTAGCACATTCTCCCAAAATGAACCTAACTTTAAGGGCCAAAAAGAGATTCCTGAAAAAGTTGTCTGAGTTGAAGCTACACAAATGCAGACTGAAAGCAAACTGTTTACTGTTTCACAGACTCCCTGACAATTGAACAGTATACACACAGGCGAAACAAAGTTGCTGCTCACCAGTGTATCTGTATGACTTGGGATTCTGCTGTCCTGAGTTGTCTGAAAAACAAAAATGTCTCCATACTGTTTGAATATAATGTGTGGTGGGTTTCGCAGGATGCAGTATTTACTATAACAGCTTATCTTCACGCTAACTCTATTTGACCGACAGGATGCTTGTCCACTGGTCCTGGATAAATCACCTGATACTTTTTGATTAAGCAAATTCATTCCCTCTGGGCCAGTTCAGGAGCTGACTGTTGGATTTTTACTCCCTTCCTTGTTGCCCCTCTTCCCCAGGATAGGCAAGCCGGATGAATGTGCAGGCATCGTGTCTTTCCTGTGCTCTGAAGACGCCAGCTACATCACTGGGGAGACAGTGGTAGTGGGTGGAGGGTCCCCATCCCGCCTCTGAGGACTTGAAGAGGCCTCACTGGGGCAGAGATTGGGCTACAGCTCCTGCACTCATCGACTAGCCTTTCCCACCTCTGCCCAATATACTGCTCACCTTATACCCCACCCCACCCCCCAAATCAGTTCCACCCTGTGAAAAGATCCAGCCTTCCCTGTGGTCAAGGTATGGTCTTGGGATTTGCTCTGTTGCTGAAGCCTTGAGAAGAGACTTCCCCTGAGAGCAGAGGGCAGGCCTGCTGAGAAAGCTGAGTCTATGTTTCCAAAAAACAGTACTTTTTTTTTCCTAGACTTGGAATTTGAGGGAGATGGGTTTGAAGGAAGCTGGGTGGGAAATCAACAACTTGCAAAGAAAGATGCAAATAAAATGCAGATGATCATGTTGCTTTGAATCGGTGTATTCATTTTTCATTGTGGGGTACATAGGTGTGGTGGCCAAGCAGAGATTCTTTGTGGGCTACATCTCTGCATCCCCTAATCCTCCTCCTTGTCTCCAGTACCTAAGCGTGGAGCTCAGGGGTGGATGTGTCTGCGGAACTGCCAGCTGGGAGGAGGTGGCCCAGGAACTCCTGGGTGATACTCTTGGCCTCACACCCGCGGGGAAGGTGCCAAGGACGCTGCGGGGATCCCTGAAGCTGGGCAAGCGGGAGGAAGGATGAACACCCCAGATCTGGCCAGGTCCTCTCCTGGCATCGCCTTCGGCTCTGAGTTCCCTTGTGGGTCAGTGAGTAGGAGCTGGACGCGTCCCGAGCGGTAAGGCAAAAGGAAGGGGCCTTGCAAGGATAACCCAGAGAGGGGTACCCAATACCACAAAGAAAAGAAATGGATTCTGCTCACGGTGCCCGAGGAGTGGATGGCACGGAAAGTGGACGACACCCCAGCCCGGGAGACGGCCCAGGCTCCAGGCGACACGCACCCGGCGTCGCAAGCGGGAGCGGACGGGAGGGGTGGGCACCAGCGAGCGCGGGATCTCACGCGGCTCGGAGGCGCGGCGCGCATGCTCAGTCCCGCACCTCTCCGGGCGGGGCGGGAGACCTGGGCTCCTGGGCCTGTTGGGGGGGGGGGGGGGAGGAGCGCTCGCGCAGCCGCCCCTGACTGGAGCGGGCTCGGCGGCTGCTGCAGCGCTCAGCGCCGGGGCCCTACCGGAGCCAGGTCTAGCATGTGCCGTGGCTCCCCGGCGGCGGCGGCGGCTCCTCTGCAGCAACGGCAGCAGCAGCGGCCGCCATGGCCAAGCCCAGCGCGGAGCTCACCCGCGAGCTGCAAGGTACGAGGCTGCGGTGGTCTCCGGGACGCCCCGTCCCGGAGCATCCCAGACCAGTGCGTTCCTCCCGCGGTACACCCCATTCCCGGTGCCTCCCCCAATCCCCTCGCCGCGTGCCTTCCGACTCCAGGCAGCCCCCTGCCCCTGCATCCTAGCTCGGGGTATCGCTGTCCCCGGAGCATCCTCGGCTGCTCGCCTCGCCTCACCCTGTCAGGACCTTCCAGTTCCAGAGCCTCCCGTCCCGATCTTCGGTGACAGGTGCAGTCCCCTGACGCTCCCTAGGGCTGACTCTCATTGATCCTGGCCCATCCATCGGTGAGGTGTCCAGTCTCTCCTCGGGGGAGTCCCCGGTTCCCCGCCGGGCGGGGCCCGGCCCGCCCCGCCGGGCCAAGGGAGCTGCCCCGGGTCCTGACCGCCTCCTGGCTCCGCACCCTCCCTCCTCCCGGCCCCGCCCCGGAACTAGCCCTGGGAGCCCCTCCAGCAGCCCCGCAGCTCCCAGACCAGTGGGGCAAAAAAGGGAGTCGGGAAGAGGCCCGGGATTGGAGCTAAAACCAAGAGCAGGGTCTCTGCAGCTCGCCTCCCAGAGCCCCCGTCTTAGCCTGCCCCTTCTCCCTACTCACGCCCACAACACAAGGTCTCTCCCGTTTGCATGGCCAAGACCCGACCCCCCCAGCACTACCACAACCATCACTCGCCCCCTGCCCCAGGTGGGGGAGCACAGGCTAGACCACGCAGAAACCAGGACGTTCAAGGATACTCAGAGGCATGCTGCACCGTGGCAGTTTCCCATACCTACACACACACAGACACACACACACACTCACTCACTCACTATCAGATGTGTGTGTACACACATCTTTAAAGAAACGGCACCCCCACCACACACACACACCCACACACACACTGAGATATCTGGATGGTTTTGCTAGGAACTGGGTACTGAGCTCATTTAAACACTAACTCCTCACAACCACCACCACTGCCACCCCCCAACGCCCCCCACCCCCCCCACACCTCCCACCCCTACCCCCTACAGCAGAGCTGTCTTTCACAACTATAAGCACAGCTCACTCATTCACCTATCCACTCCTACCAAGGCCACACACAGGCTCCCTGGTGTCTTCAGAAGGCAGGCACACATCCATAGTAAAAGGCAGATGCTCACAGACCACCCAGAATATAGTCAAAGGGACACCCCCACGCCCCCACACACTGACTCACTATGTATGTGTCAATGGCTGCTGGAGTGCATGGGTTGGAAAAATCCTTCACACCCTCAGAAGTGTAAGACACACCCTCCCACAGACAGTGTCACTCAGCAACTGTCCCCTGACTCAGGAACATCAGGAGCCAGAGTTTTCTCCACACCCCCCTCCTCTCCAATAGGAAGACAGAAGCCACCCAAGAAGGAAAGCTCTCTCTGTTTATTTCTCCTCTCATCTGATCCCACACCTGGAGAACTCTGGGGAGGTAGGGGTGGCCAGGGTAAGGCGGAGCTCTGAGCAGCACCCCCCCCCCAACCCACAGACAGCATCAGGAGGTGCCTGAGCCAAGGGGCTGTACTCCAACAACATCGGGTGAAGCTGGAGACGAAGCCCAAGAAGTTTGAGGATCGAGTTCTGGTGAGGGCACTGGGCTTGGGCTGGGGAGGTAGGGGCAGGCAGAGGGGGCCTAATCAGGGAGGGCTGGGCTGCTGGGAACAAGGAAACTGGGAGGCAGGGTGGACTGGGGATGGTGGGGGCACAGAGAAGACGAAGCCTAAGGAAGGGGGGCAGTCTGGACTGGGTGGATGTCCAGGATCCCAGGATGGGGCATGAGAGAGAGGGAGGACATCTGGAGCAAAGGGCCACTGCTGACAGGGGTTGCACATAGGCTGAGGGTGCTGAAGGAGGACAGGAGGCCTAGGCCTCAGGAGCCACCATTTGCTGCTGATGTTATTTTCCTTTCTCTGAAGGCCCTGACCTCCTGGCGCCTCCACCTCTTCCCCCTTAAAATCCCAGCCAAGGTGAGATGGGCTGAGGAGCAGGGGTGCACCCATCAAACTCCCTCCAGAATCAGGCAGCCAGGCCCTAACCTCGAAATGAGCATCCCTGTGCCCCCCACACACAGGTAGAGAGTTCCTTCAATGTCCTAGAAATCCGAGCCTTCAACACGCTCAGTCAGAACCAGGTGAGTGGCACGACTTGGGCCCTGCTCTTGGGGCCAGCAGGAAGAAGGAGTTGATGTCTGAGGCCCTGGTGCTCCCTTTCCTCCAGATCCTGGTGGAGACGGAGCGTGGCCTGGTGAGCATGCGGCTGCCATCGGCTGAAAGCGTGGACCAGGTGACACGACACGTGAGCTCTGCCCTCTCCAAGGTCTGCCCTGGCCCGGGGTGAGTGGCAAAGGAGGAATCTCTCAAAGGATTAAACAATGAGGAGAATTCTCCCTCCTTCCCCTGGCCCTGGGCTCCCAGATCACTGAGGAGAAGAGCCCTTATGTCCCCACTCCTGCCTCTTCCCGGGGACCCAGAAGTTATAACAGGGAAAAAATTGACAACCTCTTTCCACCCCTGTCTGGGATGGATGCTCATTTTCCAGGTGTCTAATCCGGCGTGGAAATGCTGACACCCCTGAAGGGCCCCGAGACACATCCCCCAACTCCGAGACTTCCACATCTACCACTCACAGTGTCTGCGGTAAGCAGGGGCAGACCTGATGCAAGTGGAACCTCAACACCCCTGCCCTTGTCCAGAGTCCTTTGCACCTGGGTCTTTGCCTGCCTTGAGGACTCCATAGCTCCCAGACCTCAGAGGTTCATGGTGTCGTAGGAACCCAGGACACTGGCCACATAAAATGACCTCGACCTTTCCTTGAACCCTAAGCCTGTTACCCATGCCCTTACTCCTCATGGAGCCAGCTCATGTCCTGCCCCACAGGTGGCTTCTCCGAGACCTATGCTGCCCTGTGTGACTACAATGGGCTGCACTGCCGTGAGGAGGTGCAATGGGTACGTTGGGCAGGGAGCCAGCGGGTGGGCAGGTGGGACCCAGAGGGAGAGGGCAGAGGTGGTGGGGAGCAGGTATGAGCCAGTTCCACCTCTCCAAGGATGTGGACACCATCTACCATGCTGAGGATAACCGGGAGTTCAATCTTTTGGATTTCAGCCACTTGGAAAGCCGGTAAGCAGATGGAGCAGAGACTCAATCCCCCCACCCCGAATCCTTCCAGCCTCAGCCTGACCCTGGCCCTTTCAGGCTCTCTCTTCTAGTCCTACCTACAGCCCCAGCTCTATCTTCCCAACTCTACTGCCCCTTGTCTTCTACCTGGCTAGACTTTCCCAGCCCAATCACCCCATCCCTAGATTCTTCTGCTCACCACTTTCCTGCCCCTTCAATCTGCCCACAGAGACTTGGCCCTAATGGTGGCAGCCCTGGCCTACAACCAGTGGTTCACCAAACTCTACTGCAAGGATCTGCGGCTGGTAGGGACTAGGAGGGGTGGGAGGAGGGGCCAGAGATTAGCGCCCACTTTGGCTCCTGATCGGAAAAACCCCCTCTGTCCTTAGGGCTCTGAAGTGCTAGAACAGGTGCTACATACCCTGAGCAAGTCGGGGAGCCTCGAAGAGCTGGTGCTGGACAACGCCGGGCTTAAGACGTGAGGCCAGCCTCCTCCCTGGGCAGCGGTGCCCCACTGATGTAGTCTTAGAACCTCAGAGCATGATACAGGCCTCCATGCTATCTCCTCCAGCTCCTCACCTTATAGAAAAGGAGATTTAGGCCCAAAAAGGACACACAGAAGTTTATGGTCAAGCTGGGACTCAGACCTAAGGCTCCCAGTACCCCAGCTTCATGGCCTCTCCCAGTATGCTCCCTGCCCCATCCCCTTCTTCTAGCAACTACCCAGCAGGGGGGCTCTGCTCTAGCCTCAAGGACCCAAAGCTCGGCTTTGTCTTGGCACAATTTCCCAGGTCCTTCGGAGTGATGACAAGCTCCCTGGCAGGCCCCAATTTGGTCCCCACCTGTGGGGGCCTCTGACCTTTGCAGCCCCATGCAGGCAGGCAGGTGGACGAAGAGGGGAAGCCCAGAGGCTGGGACAAACAAATCCTTCCTCCCCTTCCCTGAAGGGACTTTGTCCAGAAGCTGGCCGGGGTGTTTGGGGAGAACGGGAGCTGTGTGCTGCATGCCCTCACTCTGTCCCACAACCCCATCGAGGACAAGGGTGAGCCCCAGCCCTGAATCCTACCCCCACTGCAACACAGACCCCTGTCCTCACCCAGAGCCCAACCGGGGGCTGAACAGGGGCTCTCCAGCCTGATGCCAGCCCTTGCCCCAATACTGCTGTCCTTGACCCCAGGCCTGTTCCCACATCAAGCCCCCACCCTGACTCTGCACCCCCCGGTGCCCACTGCCAGCCCCTCGCTGGCCCATTTCTCTCTCCACTCCCCAGGCTTCCTCAGTCTGAGTCAGCAGCTCCTCTGCTTCCCCACTGGCCTCACCAAACTGTGCCTGGCCAAGACTGCCATCTCCCCTAGAGGTACTTGCACTAGGGGCCCTGACCTCTGACCTCTGCTCCTCCTCCAGAACCCTCCAGAGCCTTGTGTCCTAGAGGTGTACTAACACACTCACATAGCATCCCAGGGATCTGAGGGAGGGAAAGCCACATCGTAGGGTGGTGTGTCCAAGAGGTGGGGATGGAGTCCAGTCCAGCTCAGTGCCTGCTGTGCTCAGGGCTCCAGGCACTGGGCCAGACCTTCGGGGCCAACCCAGCCTTTGCAAGCTCCCTTCGATACCTGGACCTGAGCAAGAACCCTGGGCTGCTCGCCACAGACGAGGCCAATGTGAGTCCACAAAACAGCGCTCAAGCCCTGTGGAGGCAGGCTCAGGCTTCAGGACCTGGGCATCTCTGCCCTATAGTTTGGGGGTGGAGGAGTTCTATCACCTGTTCCCTGGCAGCCCCTCTGTCCTTGTTCCCAGGCCCTCTACAGTTTCCTGGCCCAGCCCAATGCTCTGGTGCACCTGGACCTGGCAGGAACTGACTGCGCCATTGACTTGGTGAGGGGTTGGTGATGGGAGAGCCAGCCTGAGGGGATTTAGGGAGGCCAGCGTGGGTCCCTGCCTCACTGCCCGTGCCTTGAGTGGGCAGAGCTGGTGGGATGACTCCAACTTCAGCTGAATTCCAAAGCAACACCCACAGCTCACACCTGTGGGGCATGCTGTCCTAGTAACTGCCCAAGGTTGTGCTGGCTGTGCCTAAAAGCTGGCCCTCCTTCCATTCCCGAGCTGTGCACCCTGGATAGGGTTGAGCCCTTCAGGAGGAAGGATTTTCCCTCTCATTTGAACAAGGCACCTTAGGAGCCCCTGGTAGCCCTCGCTTTACATTCCCTGCCCATGAACCTCTCCACCACTCCTGGGGGTCAGGCAGGGAGTAGACTCACTCTCCACAGAGGGGGACACTGAGACGTTAAGAGGCAAAGTGGGCATTCACAGAGGGGCTCACACAGACTGCCTGCTGAGGGTGATGAGCCAGGACCTTGACGGGGTGGGAGGGAGGAGTCCTTGCCAGCCACTCCCAACACCCCTCTCAGCCTCTGTGAGACCCGCCATGTCTCTCCCCACAGCTTCTGGGAGCCTTGCTCCACGGCTGCTGCTCCCACCTAACCTACCTCAACCTGGCACGCAACAGCTGCTCCCACAGGTGGGAGCACAAAGGCTGCAGGGAGGGATGGGGTGAGCTGTCGGCATCCCCCTCCCTTGCTGACCCCAGGAGTCTCCGCAGGAAGGGCCGGGAGGCCCCACCAGCCTTCAAGCAGTTCTTCAGCAGCGCCTACACACTAAGCCACGTCAACCTGTCGGCCACAAGGCTGCCCCTGGAGGCCCTCAGGTCGGGTGGGTGCAGGGTTGGGGGGAGTCCAAGTGGGAACTGTGAGAGAAGAGGGTGGGGATAGAGGTGGGCCTGCTGACCTTCCTCCCACAGGGCGCTGCTCCAGGGCCTCTCCCTCAACAGTCACCTCAGTGATCTGCACCTGGACCTCAGCAGCTGTGAGGTGAGCCTTCCTTCCCCCAAGGCCCCTGCCAGTCCCCTACCCATCGCCCCACTGTTCATTTCTCTGACCTTCCTCAGCCCCTGGCTCCATCTTGCCTCTGTGCCACATCGCTGTGGCCCTTGGACCTGACCACACCTCCACTTTCGCTTCTTAGTCTGCAGTCTGTGTCCCTCTTTTCAGAGGTCATTTTCAGTTTATGGTCTCCCCACTGAAAGCTTTGGGGTGGGAGATACCAGACTTTCCCACCAGAGGGCAGGAGAGAGCTATCTCCAGAGTCAGGGCCTGGAGATATTTCTGGCTAAAGGGAGGGGAGAGAGCCTTAGGAAAGGATCTGGTGTGGAGAAGGGGCCTCCTGATTTCAAACCTGCGACCTAGAATGTCCTTGAGTCCTAGTGTGACTACTCTAGTTTCTAAGCATTAAGGGCGCCCTCTCCCTACCCCTGCTTTCCCCACCGTGTTCCCCGCAGCTCCGCTCAGCAGGAGCCCAGGCTTTGCAGGAGCAGCTGGGGGCTGTCACCTGTGTGGGCAGCCTAGATCTGTCGGACAATGGTGAGTAGGGGCACTTTCCTTCCTGGGGACCAGTGGGGCATAGAGGAGAACCCCTGAGGATACTCCAGTGAGCCTCAGGCCTCAAGGCCAGACCTCTCCCATCTGTTGGCCAGGGTTTGACTCCGACCTCCTGACACTGGTGCCTGCACTTGGAAAGAACAAGTCCCTCAAGCACCTGTTCCTGGGCAAGAACTTCAATGTCAAGGCCAAGTGAGGCCCCCTCCCCATAGCCCCAGACCTCACTCCACCATCCACATACCCTTTTGGCTCACTGTATTACCTCTGGCCCCTCCCTGCTCAAGTCACCTTTGTTCCTCTAGTAGCATGACCCTAGCCCCTCCCCTCCTGCTCTGAGCTCTGACTCCCCACAGGACCCTGGAGGAGATCCTCCACAAGCTGGTACAACTGATCCAAGAGGAGGACTGTGTGAGTGCCTAGGCCTGGGGGTGGGGAACCCATGGTGACAGGGGCTGCAGGGGGTGCAGGGACTGGGCCCAACTCTGCTCTTGCCCACATAGTCCCTGCAGTCGCTATCGGTAGCAGACTCAAGACTGAAGCTTCGAACCAGCATCCTTATCAATGCGCTGGGCAGCAACACCTGCCTGGCCAAGGTGGACCTGAGCGGCAATGGCATGGAGGACATCGGGGCCAAGATGCTGTCCAAGGCCCTGCAGATCAACTCCTCCCTCAGGTGCAGCACACAGCTGGCCCAACCTGTGGCCCCAGCCCCCACCCTCATCACGCCTCCCTGCTTGCCCCGTTGCTCTGTATTCCAGCTTCCTGGATACCCTCAGGCCCAGGGTCAGAGTCAGCTCCATCACCCAGGAAAGAAGGGAGGACTCCAGAGCTTGCTGCGTGAGGGAGGGGTCACCAGCACCCATTCACTCTCTCCCTAGAACCATCCTATGGGATCGGAACAACACATCTGCCCTGGGCTTTCTGGATATTGCAAGGGCCCTGGAGAGGTGAGCAGAATGGGGCTCTGCCTTGACCCCAGCCTCAGCCTCTGTGGGCCTGGACCTTGGGCCTGGACCTGCTACAACAGCCCCTGCCCCAGCTTGCTCAACCTATTTGCACAGAAACGTTGAGAAAGGCCAAGGGTGAGGGAGATTGTCAGCAAGGGGGATCTGGGGAGCAAGGGCCCTTCCTCACCTCTCCCCCTACCAGAGCTGTGCCACTGTGCCCCACAGCAACCACACGCTCCGCTTCATGTCCTTCCCCGTGAGCGACATCTCCCAAGCCTACCGCAGCGCCCCTGAGCGCACGGAGGACGTCTGGCAGAAGGTAGAGGCCTAAATGGTGGGGGCAGGACAGCAGAGGGAAGGGCCCACATCCCAGGCCCTAACGCCTCCCAACCTGTCTTTTCCAGATCCAGTGGTGCTTGGTGAGGAACAACCATTCCCAGACGTGCCCCCAGGAGCAGGCCTTCCGGCTGCAGCAGGGCCTGGTGACCAGCAGCGCCGAGCAAGTAAACATTTCCCTCTGGGCCATGTGGGGCATGCGTGCGGCACGTGGGGCTCGGGTGTGATGTGATAGAGCATGGCACGCCAAGGGGGCGGGGCATGAAAGAGGCATCCTGTGGCTGTCATAACTGGACTCCGCATGCGGATGAGCAAAAGCACCTTTGTGGTCTGGCCTCAGACCCGAGAGAACAGGTGGGGGGCCCCAGACAAGCGGTGTTCAGGACTGCGGGAGTACTCTTGGAAATTCAAGGGCACCCCAAGAAGAAAAGAGAACAAGCCATCCAGAGACACCACTACCCCATCAGTGCCAACAACAGGAGCACTGCCCCAGGGGACCCAGAAATGGTGTGTCTGGGGTCCCACCTGGAAAGATAAAGGTGCAAGGAAACCCCCCCCTGACACTTTAACTGGCTGTGCTCCAGATGCTGCAGCGGCTGTGCGGCCGAGTGCAGGAGGAGGTTCGGGCCCTGAGGCTGTGCCCCCTGGAGCCTGTGCAGGATGAGCTGCTTTATGCTCGGGACCTCATCAAGGATGCCAAAAACTCGCGGGCGGTGAGCTCTCTGCAGCCCTACCCTCCAGCACAGACCAGGAGCCTAGGAAAGCTGGCCACACTGCCCCACGAATATCCGGGCCCTGACCCGCATATCTGCCCTCCCAGCCCAGGGTCCCCTGGGATGTGGTCGGGCCCAAAACTGGCTCTCTGCTGATAACCCTTCCTTCTGCAGCTGTTTCCCAGCCTCTACGAGCTGGGCCACGTGCTGGCCAACGATGGGCCTGTACGGCAGAGGCTGGAGTCAGTTGCCAGCGAGGTGTCCAAGGCCGTGGACAAGGAGCTGCAGGCAAGTCCAAACTGTTGACCAAGGCTCAAAGCTGAGGGCTGAGGTCAGCACAGGGAAATTACTGGGGATAAGAAGGAAATGCAGAGTTGAGGCCACTGTACTTCCAGTGTGTCAGGCTAGAAAACAGGGTTTGGATTTTTTTTTTTTTTGCTATCTTCCTCTTGGCCCCCAACTCTGACCTCTCCTCTTTGGACTCTAATCCTTGGACTGACTCTCCCCCGTCCATACGGTAGGGTGGAAGGGACACTGGCCAGGATGTGGGGAAGCCTGAGTGTCCCAGGCTCTGCCTGGTAACCAGCCCTGGAACATTGGTGGGTCCCTCAGTCTCACCAGAGGGAGCTGGAATAGACTAGAGTCTCCTCCGTTGTGGCACCAGCCTGACCCTGCACCCCTCTGGGGCTCTGGCCTCCCTTCCCCCACACCAGGTGATCCTGGAGTCGATGGTCAGCCTAACACAGGAGCTATGTCCCGTGGCCATGCGAGTGGCAGAGGGGCACAACAAGATGCTGAGCAATGTGGCTGAGCGCGTCACGGTGCCCCGGAACTTCATCCGAGGGGCGCTGCTGGAGCAGGCAGGACAGGACATTCAGAACAAGCTGGAGTGAGAGGCGGAGGGGGTTGGCACTGGGACGGGGCTGGATTTGGCCCAGAGCACTTAGGGACTTGGGGCCCAGATATCAGCAATGAATAATGAATGGCACAATCTCCATTACAAGGGATAAATCTTTAACTAACTGCAACCTTGCTATTTAGGGTCTCACTGGTCTTTGCCCTAGAAATCTAAGTGCTGAGCCTGGGTTTAGGAGCCTGGCAGTGCACACACAGGTGTAAACACACACACTCATAGTCACATGTGTGCACTAAGAATCACCTCCCAGAAACAAAGCACAGCTTCCTGGGGGGCATGGACAAAATTGATGAGTAGGGGTGCATGTTCTACACTCTGCCCCCCCCCCAGAGTTCTTGTTGCCAACCCCCCAGCCCCACCCAGAGCTCTCATTCTGAGTGCCCCCACTCACCAAAGCAAAGGAAAATTATTACACATACATGTGAAATAGCCATACTCAAGAAGAACCAGTTTCTGTGCTTACAACAGAGACCAGCAGGGTTCACTCAGCACCCCAATTTACCCAGCTCTGTTCTACTGGAACTTCAGGAGTCTGGTGTGGAGCCCCCTTGCTCCTCCTCCTTCTCACTTCCTCTTGGTGCACCCTCCCAATCCACACACACCTATGCTGGGGGTCAGTGGGTGGGATGGGACATGCCTTTATGAGACATAAGGGAGACCTAAGACACCTCTGTGGATGGCCAGGCCAGCTGCCCAGTCCCTTAGGCATCCAGGGAAGGGCAGGGCCAAGGCTCAGGGGCCACAGAGTGGGTAGCTGAGCTGCCCCACCTGTGCCCACAGTGAAGTGAAGCTCTCAGTCGTCACCTACTTGACCAACTCCATAGTGGATGAGATCCTACAGGAGCTGTACCACTCCCATAAGAGCCTGGTAAGGCTTCTGAACCCCAGCCAGGCTCAGGTACACCCCCACCCGACATCATCCCATCTCCCCCAAGCAACCGTCTCCCATAGCCCTGGAAAGTGGACATCTTCCCAGGGAATTGGTTCACATCTGTCCTTCCCCAGGCCCGGCACCTGGCCCAGCTAAAGACACTATCAGATCCACCATCGGGGCCAGGCCAAGGGCAGGATCTGTCTTCCCGGGGCCGAGGCCGGAACCATGAGCATGAGGAGACCACAGATGATGAACTCGGGACCAACATTGTGAGTTCCCCACTCCCCATTCCCCACCCTAAACTAGGAACCTCCAGAACACTGTTCCCTTCCCTTTCTCTGGACTGCACTGTCCCCTGTCACTGGGCCTGGTCTCATCCCCCACCCCAGTCCAGCCTCGCCTCTACCCTGATCCCAGTGCCTCAGCCACACAAGGGCAGAGAGGCAGGAGGGGGGGCTCTAAAGAGACAGCTTTATGAGGAATAAGAGGCTTCATGTGAGGCTCCTGGAGACTGGCAGCCCGGGCCCACCCTTTGTCTCCATTTCTGCAGGACACCATGGCCATCAGAAAACAGAAACGCTGCCGCAAGATCCGGCCAGTGTCCGCCTTCATTAGTGAGTCCCCATCCTCCAACCTGATGCCCTCCAGATTCCCTTCTCAGGCCCTGGTCCCTGTTTAATTCTGCGTACCCACCTGCTTTCTCCCTGGACCTCCTGCTGGTCCCTCTAACGCTGCTGTGCCCACAGGTGGGAGCCCTCAGGACATGGAAAGCCAGCTGGGGAGCCTGGGGATCCCCCCCGGCTGGTTCTCAGGACTCGGGAGCAGCCAGCCCACCGGTGGTGGCTCCTGGGAGGGTCTGTCCGAGCTGCCCACTCATGGCTATAAGCTAAGGCATCAAACACAAGGCAGGCCCCGACCTCCCCGGACTACCCCTCCAGGACCTGGTCGGCCCAGTGTGAGTCCCTACGTCCTCACAAGAGGACCAACTTCACTTAGCAATGCCCCAGCCAGAGGTTCTAGCTTTAGGATTCCAATGCCGGAAACATTAGCCTTGGGGGATCAGGCAGGGGCCCCAATAGGCCACCAAAAAGAGGATGGGATTATCCAGTTTTCCCAGATAGGAAATTGCTGTCTGCCAGATAGTGGCATTTCCCATTTGGGTGAGGGACAGAGCCAAGAGCCACCAAGCTTAGGAAATTCCCAAGTGGACTGAAGTCTCAATTTCCATGGGGCCAAGAAGAGGCAAGGCCAAGTCCAAAGGCAAAGACCCTGAGTGGATGGGGGCAGCGGGGAGGACTTCCAGATCCAGATGAGATATCCTCCACGACGTTCCTCCCAGCAGGTGCCAGTGACTGGGACTCGTCAGGAGAATGGGATGGCTACCCGCCTGGATGAGGGGCTGGAGGACTTTTTCAGCCGAAGGGTCATGGATGAAAGCTCCAGGTGTGGCATCTAGACACAGTCCCATTTTCTGCAGGCAAAATCCTCCCAGGGGTCACAGAGGGCCTATTCAATGGCAGTGTCCCAAAACCAGTCTCTCTGGAACATTTCCCCACGTTCTCATCCTTCCCCACCCAGCCCTTACCTCCCATGTTTCCTGGGGATCGGGGTGAACCACCACAATGGGATGGTGGGGACAGGGTGGGTGGATGGGGTGGCAGCAGTTAGTAGAAAGAGGCCCAGAGGGTATATTCCCTGTCCCAGTCCTGCAGATCCCCCAGCACTGGTCCAAAAGAAACGGAGTCACTTGGAGAAGCTGAGAGAATGATGGGGGGATGGGGATGCCTGGGAGGAAGGAGTTGCTGGGCAGATGGGGGGAAGGAGGCCGCTGGAGGATTATGACAGGGAAGGTGAGGACACCATCTCCCCTGAGAAGGAAGTGGAAAGGATTACGGGGCAGCAGGAGAGGCTGGGTGAGAGAGGAAGATGGGAGGTTTATCAGACCCAGGACTACACTAACACGGCACCAGCCTGGACCCTGAGCGAACTCTGCATCTGGCATTTGCATCTGCCCAGGGCTTTGTCACTAATTCACCCCAACCCTGCCCAGCTACCCCCGGACCCTTCGGACCCTGCGGCCAGGCCTCTCGGAGCCGCCACTGCCTCCACTCCAGAAGAAGAGGCGCAGAGGCCTGTTTCACTTTCGCCGGCCCCGGAGCTTCAAGGGGGAGAGGGGGCCAGGGTCCCCCACCACTGGTCTCCTCCTCCCTCCACCCCCGCCCCCACCCCCAACTCAGGAGAGCCCCCCCAGCCCAGATCCCCCCAGCCTCGGCAATAACTCCTCCCCGTGCTGGAGCCCAGAGGAGGAGAGCGGCGCCCTCCCTGGATTTGGGGGGAGCCGGGGGCCTTCCTTCCACAGGAAGATGGTAAGTGAGGTGAGGTGCTGTATCCTGCCCAGTTGCTGTTCTGCACATAGCCCACCCACATTGCCCCGCCCCAGGCAGTTAAGGGGAGAATGCTAGGACTCAGGGTTCTGGGGAACTTCGGTCATCCCAGCGGCCCCGCTCCTTGAGCGGTCTAAGCTTGGTGACCCAGTGCATGCTGGGAGTGCTGCATGCCAAGGAGGGTAAAGGACGGACTCCTCAGAGGAGGGCTGGAGGGTCAGAGGGCTGGAGCAGGGCGGCCCCAGGGCGGGGGGCTTAGCAGGGCAGGGGCCCTCTCCTACTCCCTTGCTGCCCACAGAGCTGCTTCTCCATCAGGAACTGCTTGTAAACCCGAGGCCTTGTTCCAGGGCACTGAGGGGGCAGAGCCAGGGGAGGGGGGCCTGGCCCCTGGGACGGCACAGCAGCCAAGGGTCCATGGTGTTGCCCTTCCTGGGTTGGGAAGAGCCAAGGGTTGGAGCTTCGACGGGAAACGAGAGGTGAGGGGAGCCCAGGCACCTACTGTTCCTATGGATCCCTGTCTACCTTCCCTTCCGAGCCCCGTCCCTGCTGGGCCAGCGGAGAGATTCTGGGCCAGCGGTGTTAGAAGGTGTGAGCTGCAGGTCTGCTCATTCCACACACTTGCCTGCCACGAAAGCCCAGGCAGGTCGCCTTACTGCCCAGAGCCTCTACTTCCTTGCCAAGCAGGCAGTCATAAAAATACTTACCTCTGGAGCTCCCTTTCTCAAACTTTGGTGACTTGATTACCACCTTTATGACTGATTTTTACCTTCCCCACATACCACCTGTATTACTTCGTTTATCTATTCTTTCAATCAACTCACCTTTTTAACTTACTCTGGTCCTAAGCATGATCGGTTTTTCAAATCATAGGTTTGTTGTACCAGTCATGGTTTGTTTGTTTTTTTTTTTTTCTACCACATAGAAAATAAACACAGAACTATTAAAATAACAGTACGTCCTTTGTGTAAACCGTTTCTTACGCCCCTTGACTGGTAGGGATGCCACTTTGGGGGGAAAAGGTCCAAGAGTCTAGGGACCAATGCCAGGAGAACGGCATGAGATACCCGAGCAGAAGTCCCTTGTTGACTGCAGCCCTGTGGGGAGGACACTTTTCTTATGACTTGACTCAGCTGTCCTTTCAGGGCACAGGCCCGGACCTGGAGGGCAGCGCCCAGGCTTGGCAGAAACGGCGCTCTTCGGACGATGCAGGTGAGAATGGTTGCCCTCACTTCCTCTCCTTGGGCCCTCTCTCAGGCGCCCCTCCTAATGTGTCTCTCCCTTCCCCCTTTCCCATCCCGTCCACACTCCAGGGCCCGGAGCCTGGAAGCCCCCACCACCACCGCAAAGCAGCAAGCCAAGCTTCAGCGCCATGCGCCGAGCAGAGGCCACATGGCATATAGGTATGGAACACCTCTTCCTGCCCAGCCACACTAAAGACCCAGGGTGTGTCCAAAGACCCAAAAGCCACAGCCCCTGTGTTGGGGAAACTTAGAACCATGATGGGGCAGTGAGGAAGTCACAACAGTACAAATGTTTCCGGATATTTACAAAGCCATATCCAAAAGAAACAAACAAGCCAATCCAAAGCAAGTCCCACAGAACAAAAGTGGCTTTGCCAGCAAGGATTAGGAGATAGGAACAATGTGTTGTGGATGGTTCCAGGGAATTCTGTGGGGCAGACGCCACCTCTGGCCACCAGCAGCCGAGAGACATCCCTATAAAGAAGGCCTCTCTCTCTCTCTGCACCTCAGCTGGTAAGAGGGTGGGCAAGTACCAGCCGCGCCAGACCCACCTCAGACATTCCAGTCTCCTCCAAAAGTAGCTGGCCAGGGCATCCTCAGTCCACTCAGAAACGTGTCACAAGGAAGGGGCGTGAGCCATGTCTTGGAGGTCAGAAACCACAGGTGTCAGTCCCGGCTCAGGCACCACCAGTGTTGACCTTAAGCAGGTCATTTACCTTCTGTCTTCAGAACTCTGAAGGGACAAATAAATTATGATATGATGCTTGCTTTTTGTTGGAGCACTTCTCACTTAAGGAGCCTCTAAAGGAAAGGTGGTCAGCTCGGCATCAACTTAATTGCACACAGGCCTCAGATATGACCCCCCAACATCACTGACATGGACAAATCTCCCGATAGAGGTTGATTTTTGCCCCCCTACCCCACTCTCCTCCCAAGGCTAGGGCCCAAGTCCGTGGTGCAGAGCCTGTGCTCCTGGCCCTCCAAGGCTGTCCCAGCACTGAGGCCATCTTTGCAGATTATCCCATCCCACACACAGACCAGTTAAAACACCTAAAGGGAGGCTCCATCCTCATTTAGGAAACCACAGGAGTCAGAGGCTCCACTGTACACACCTGCCATCAGCACCCTGCAGGTCCATTTTACTCACACCTCACAAATACACACGCAAACAAGACCTTCCCAGTAGCCCCCCCACCCCCTGTTGGGCTCAGATTACGTAAAGCCACAGAGGTGGGGGAGGGAGGTGTGCGCCAGGGCATCTCTCCCCAAGGCTTTCACCATCTAAATCAGACTGGCAGACAGAGTCCTGGGAATGCCAGGCTGCAGCCTTGGCAGGGCCCTGGGGCACTGCAGGCCTGGATGGGCAGCCATGCCTGGGGACCCAGCAGTCCCTGGGCCCTGGCTTTGTCCCAGCAGGAACTGCTCTTGGAGAGGAACAGCTAAGCTAGAGCGCCCCCTCACCCCCACCAAGGTGATAGGCTCAGGACAATCTTGGAGACCAAGGGCTGTGGAAACACGATAGCAGGGGCCGTGCAGGGCAGAGAAGTAGGAGCAAATGGGCTTGGAGGGGGGAAAGTCCTGGCTCCAGAATGCCTTTTCCGGTAGCTTCTCCTCTGTTCCCATTCCCCAGCTGAGGAGAGTGCCCCCAACCACAGCTGCCAGAGCCCCAGCCCAGCCTCTCAGGATGGGGAGGAGGACAAGGAGGGGACCCTATTCCCAGAGAGAACCGTTCCTGCTAGGAATGCCAAGGTGAGGGCCGGCAAGGTGGACGGGAGAGGCCCTGGGATGAGGTGAAAAGACTAACTGACCTAGCATTTTTCCTTCTTCTGCCAGCTGCAGGACCCCCCTTTAGCTCCACGGCCCCCCAAGCCTGTGGCTGTGCCCAGGGGCCGCCGCCCCCCACAGGAGCCAGGGGGCAGGGAGGAGGCTGAGGCTGGGGGTGCAGCTCCAGGAATGAACAGAGCCCGGCTGAGGCTGGGCTCACACCAGGACCAAGAGGAGCCTGAGGTCCAAGGTCAGCCCCCTGGCTGGAGGGGGGTCGGGGTGCCTCTCGGACCTTGTTACACATATCAGGACCCTCTCCCAGGCTTGGAATGAGTCACAGGCTGGATATGCGCCCAGCCAATGAGCCCTACTCATGTGCCAGGCCTCCCTTGACTGTCATTTCTGGGCCCCAGATCCAGGCCGCCGGACTGCCCCCCTAAAGCCCAAGAGGACACGGCGGGCACAGTCCTGTGACAAGCTGGAGCCTGACAGAAGACAGCCCCCTGACCCCACAGGTGCCAGTGGGGTGGGCGAAAGGGCAGTCCCCCTCTGCCTGACATGGCATACCCCACACAGAGAGGCTGGCTCTCTCTGCCTGGGAAAAAGGACTCACTGGATTTGTCCCCAGCAGGAACCAGTGAGCCAGGAACAGACTGACAGCCACAGCAGCACCCTGCCCAGCCCTCCTCTCGATATGTGCCTCACAAGGACTCGGACCCCCACCCACCCACCCCACCCCCCGCACCTCCAGGCCTTCTGCCAACCCATCCCAGGGGGCAGGATGGCAGGATGAGGTGTGGGGACAGCAGGTGGGGGACAGGAAGGGAGGGAGCGACCTGGAGAGAGGGAGGCCGAGCTTGGGGCAGGGCCGGCTCCTCTCCTGGAAGGGCGAATCTGTCCCTCTATCCCCAGGGACTCTCTCCCTCCTTGTATAGAATAAAAAAACAGACTCACTGCCTGCCTGGTCTCTGCTGTCTTCCCCATTCGCTGCCGCCACCCACCATCTGCTCCCCTTTAGTGCTCAGTGCTTGGCCACAGTGGGGAAAAGTAAGGAATCCCCCACAGGGATGGGAATGGGACTCTGACAAAAGAAAGACAGACCTGAGAGGTGCTAAACGGGAGGGTACTAAAAAATGCCCCCAAGTCGGGGGTGGAGGGTCATGTGCAGGATCTGGGCTGAGCTGGCTGGAGCAGAGACCAAAATGACTGAAATCAGTACCAATGCGTGTTGTAGGGGATGTGCAGTGGGATCAGAAGACCCCGGTGTCCCAGGAGGAGAGTGGGGAGCAGTATGCTGTGTGGTGTGTATGCAAGCTTACACACAGGCAGGCTCACGGATGGTGGAATTAAATGGTGTAGTGTTGTCTTAGGGGTACCATCAATAGAAACCCCAAAAGTAGAGTGGCCTGAAGGTAAACAGTAGTGTCTACAGCAGGAGATGATCAAATTAATTGCTTCCCATTGGTGTATTAACTAACGCACACTACCTTGGCATTCAAGGCTATGTTCAGGGAACTCCTCCTCTGTGAAGCCCTTCCTGATGCCTTCCCCTGACTCATCTAAATTAAACATCCCTCTCTCTGACCCATTGCTTCCTGAGCCACTCCATAATTTTGTACCCCTCACACTTCATCGCATTTGTGTGTTAGCCTGTCATCTCTCTGTCTGTGGGTCTGTCTGTTCTCTGTAGAGGCACCTCTCACAGGGGCAGGAGCCACATCTCAATCCCCGTGCAGCCCCAGCCCCTGGCACCCAGGGGATGTCCAACAAATGGCTGCTAGCTTAATATGTGAGCAGCTTAGAGGACGGAGGGCAACGATGTTCCAGTGAACCCTCTCGTGGACGCATCCCAGGTCACCACGAACCCAAATGTCTTCACTCATGGCATGCAGTTCCCCCAGAAATCTTTCTCTTTCCCTGGTCTCACTGGGGCTGGACTAACATCTTGTTACCTCAAGATCTGTGTGTGACATGGCCCCTCCCACAAGGATGTGACCACAGAGGTTGTGGGAAGGGGGGCGCCGTGGTGAGTCAGGGGCACTGAGAAGATGCCTCAGGAATCAGCCCTTCAGCACATCTACCTCCTGGCAGCCCCTGCTTCAGGATGGGAGACAGTGTGCCCTTAAGCAATTGCGTCCATTCCTTTGCGTGTCCCTGTTGAGAAGCATCTAGGGAACAGGACCTCCTTTTCAAAGCTGTGAGATTTAGCGTGGTATGGGCTGGTTTTGAAGGAGCACGTGAAGATCTCCATCCTGTTGTATTTGGGTTGGTGTGAATGAGTGTATGTGTGTGTGACAAGTATAGCCCCGTGTTCCTTGATGTGTTACTGTGAATATCCCCAACAGGCGTGATGTGGAGAGCGCTGTGCGACCGGGTGTGTTTCCGTATGTGTACCCATAGGGCTGTAATTGGCGTGGTGTCACCGAGAGTTTATGTGCTGCCGCCTGTGTGTGTCAGGATACGTGTGAGCCCATGACTCGTGGGTGCCTGTGTCTCCATCATCTCCTGGTGTGAATGTGTGTGTGTACGCCCTGCCACAGTGTGTGCAAGGGTGTGGGTGTGGTGTGAAAGGGAAGATGTGTGTCACTGTGTCTGTGGGGGTCCTGCCTCTGAGCCACCCCCAACCCGCCCTCCTCCCCCGGTTCTGTGGTTCCCTCCCAGGCAATGGCCCTGCCCCTCCCCTCTTCTCCCTCCCAACCGGTCTATGCGGGGGGAGCTGGTGCTGCGGCCCCCCCATCCCTCCCCATCCAGGCCCCATAAATAGCAGCAGAGCCGGAGCCGGAGCCGGCGCCAGCGGCTGGAGCAGCAAGGGAGTCAGGGCCAGGGCCAGAGAGCCGGAGAGAGGAGCCCCCCGACTAGAGCCCAGGTGAGCCTACCCTTCCTCCCTAGCTCAGCCCCAGCCTGGCCCAGCCTGGCCCAGTCTCCATAACAACGTCTTCCCCAGCCCCCAGAGAGGTCTCCAATCCTGCCCGATCCCCTCACCACCACATGCCCCTGCCCAACTCAGGGACCCTGTGAGAATTGGGAGACTTGTGGCTGGAAGGCAGAGCTCCCCACCCACCCACCCAGACCCTCCCTCACATTTCCAGAAAGGTACGCGTTATGGGTGGGCGGGCGGTGGGGGGGGACCCAGCCAGAGAAGGGTCCCAGTTCTGAAGGAGGTACAGAAACTGGCACACCCTTCTGGATACAGACACACAGCTAAAGGACAGACACACAGGGTGGGGGCATTCAGACACACCAACGCGCACTCGCTTGGGGGAAGCACGACACGGGAGCAGACAGCCTCACCCTGTGATGTGGACAGACACAGATAGATGAACTGACCGGCCGTGAACTCGGGCCAGCATACCCCTGCCTGCTGCTGCCCGAGGCTTGGTACCACTGCTGGGGGAGGGTGGCATGCGTGCATCCCACGGGCAGCATGGAGGGGGCTGTGGCTCCCCAAAAATCCTGTCGCTAAGAGACAGTGCCAGTGCTGCCAAGAAGTGTGAGAACAGGGGAGGTGGGGAGGGAAGCGAGAGTTGTCATAGTGGGAGCCCCTGCCAGGAACCTGGAGGAGCGTTCAGCAGGGGCAGGGCTCTGCCTCTAAGTGCCCAAGCCCACCACCCCTCCCTTGCCATAAGCCACCCAGAAGGTAAGTGGGGGTAGGCGGAGAGGGACAGCGCTGCTGGGCATCTTACGACCTGCCCCCTCCTGCCCACTGCAGACTCCGTTCCTGAGGCCCACCCCCTTCAGGCTTGCAGGGGCTCCTCCACCCATTTCCCCACCCCCTTGCCCCAGTTCAGCTCCCTCGTGCCAAGACTGAGTGCAGTGCTGGCTCCAACATCGGTCGGGAAATAGCAGAAGGTGCTGAGGTAGCAGAAAGCATGGATCAATCGATGGCCCAGGAGCCAAGACTGCCAGGAACCCCACACACGCCCCCAGCCCTCTCCAGCCCCATCCATACATAGTAGGCCAGCAGGGGTGACAGAGACACAAGGCAGGAGGCTCAAGTCCTCCACCCTCCCTGTTCACAGCTCCGGGGAAGCCAAGCTGAGAGCAGGGGCTGGGGGTTGAGTAGGGGGAGGAAGCAGGAGATCCGTGAGATCCTAGGGCCTCAGGAATCAGGACAAGGTGGGAGTGGGGCCCAGGTTCCCAGAAGACAGACCCCTCCCCTAGCAGATGTTCCTTTCCAGTGTCCAGGCCATCTGCTCTGTCCCCACAGTGACATGTCGGACCCTGAGATGGGATGGGTGCCTGAGCCCCCAGCCATGACACTGGGGGCCTCGCGGGTGGAGCTGCGGGTGTCCTGCCATGGCCTCTTGGACAGAGACACACTCACCAAGCCCCACCCCTGCGTGCTGCTCAAGCTCTACTCTGATGAGCAGTGGGTGGAGGTGAGAACGGGCTCCCGTCTTGTCTTAACTAACCTCCTGGCCTGGGAAGGGGGGTGCTGGGAAGGGGCAAGGAAAGCCTCACAGGGGAGTGTGAGGACCCTGAGGGGCCTCTTCTCAAGGTTGTGGGGGTGAGCCGGGAGACAGGCGTGCCATCATGACAAACACAAACCATTTTATAGCTTCCAAAGTCCGCAGAGTCCCAGAGGGTCCTGAGAGGGGCCGAGAGGAAGTGGCACAGCTCCCAGAGACCCTATGGGAGCCCCCAAGGACTGATGGTTTAGTCAGGGGGCTGGCAGCGCCCTTAGCTCAGGGTTGAACCTAGCAAGGGAAGAGCTAGTGTCTGGGGACACGGGAGACCGAGGAAAGCTGGCATGAGCAGGGTGGTCACGGGCAGGGAGAAGCCGTCTGGGTTCCCAGAGGGCCCTCACCCCTCCCGCTGCAGGTGGAGCGCACAGAGGTGCTACGCTCCTGCTCCAGCCCGGTCTTCTCCCGGGTGTTGGCCCTTGAGTACTTTTTTGAGGAGAAGCAGCCGCTGCAGTTCCATGTGTTTGACGCGGAGGATGGAGCCACCAGTCCCAGCAACGACACCTTCCTTGGCTCTATTGAATGCACCTTGGGCCAGGTTTGCATCCCCATCCACCCCATCCCCATCAGCTTCCACCTCTGAAAGCCAAAATAACAGAGAATCAGCTCCAGAGTGAGATCATTTTGGACCCCATCTCCACCATTCCCTGCTGTACAGCCTTGGGCAAGATACTTAACCTCTTGGTGCCCTCCTCTAAACAGTGCCTACTCTTCATGTTGCTGTGGAAACTGGGGCACATAGGTGGCTCAGTTGTTAAGTGTCTGCATTTGGCTCATGTTGCTGTGGAAATTAAGTTCCACCCTAGCCCAAGTCCAGTCCCTGGGAGCACTCTAAGGACCCATGTGACCCTGTCCCTTGTTTCCTGGCCAAGGTAGGGGGGGAGGTGTCACAGCTGGGGCTTCCTCCACTTCCATCTCCAGATCGTGTCACAAACCAAGGTCACTAAGCCATTGCTGCTGAAGAATGGGAAGACTGCGGGCAAGTCCACCATCACGGTAGGCAAGGTCACCTGTACTCCCCCTTGGGTGGGGCATTCAATGCCCCTGCATGGACATCCATGGTGATGTTATGTCCAGGACTGGCCCCCACCTAAGGGAAAGGGCATAAGGTGGCCCTTTGGGTGGTAGAGGGAAACCCTGCCGCTTGTCTCTCCCTTGCAGATTGTGGCCGAGGAGGTATCCGGCACGAATGACTATGTGCAGCTCACCTTCAGAGCCCACAAGCTAGACAACAAGGTTGGAGCCCCAGAGTCTGGGCCCCCATCTTCCTTGTTAGAGAGCCCAGCCCCTCCTCCCCCACAATCAAGACAAATCAAGGCTGCTCCCCCTTCTCAGTGTTAGCCGCCTCCCCCTACAGACCTCACCGCACTCACCAGTCCTTTCTTCTGCATCCCCAGGATCTGTTTAGCAAGTCTGACCCTTTCATGGAGATCTATAAAACCGATGGGGACCAGAGTGACCAGCTCGTCTGGAGGACTGAGGTTGGTGATTAGGGCTGTGGGGAGGGGGAAGGAAGAGTGGAGTAGGGGGATGTGGCTAGGAGGTGACCAGCTCTCCGGTGCCTCTCAAGGTGGTGAAGAACAACCTGAATCCCAGCTGGGAGCCATTCCGCCTGTCCCTGCACTCCCTGTGCAGCTGCGATGCCCACCGGCCTCTCAAGGTGAAGTCCCTGCCAAGCAAGGGCAGCCTATGGGAGCAGCCAACCTCTGTCTGAAACATTGCCCCTGAGTGTACCAAGACCCTCTCTCTCCCCCATGTTAAGTCCTTCCCACTGTGGGGTAAAGACCCAGTCACAGCTCAACGTTCCCACTTTGCATACCTTTTATCAAGGCCAAAGTCCCTGTCAGATGGAGCCAAAGAATAAAGTTCAGCAGGTACCCTCTTTGGGCAGTTGAAGATGTCTGTCTGGGCCCAGGGACTGTTAGCCTCCGCCTCCCTCAATCCCTCGCCCTGCCCCCCAGCAACCACTGCAAAACAACCCTGACCCTTTCTACTACCCTCCTCGCCTTCTCAGTTCCTGGTGTATGACTATGACTCGAGCGGGAAGCATGACTTCATCGGGGAGTTCACCAGCACTTTCCAGGAGATGCAGGAAGGAACAGCAAACCCCGGGCAGGAGGTGCCACAGAGATCCCTGGGAGAATTCTGAGAGGGTTGAAGAGCCTAGTATATGGGATGGGGGAAATGATGGAAAGTAACTGGGCTCAGTCTAAGGAGGGAGCCCTTGGGGTCTTGGTCTGGGAGGCTCTGCTGGAAGGGAGAGAAGGGGTCACCTGCTGGAACTGTGACTCTGGGCTTGTGGGGTGTGTGGGGTCTAGATGCAGTGGGACTGTATTAACCCCAAGTACCGGGACAAGAAGAAGAACTATAAGAGCTCGGGGACTGTAGTACTGGCGCAGTGCACGGTAAATCCCAGTGCCCCCCCCCTCACATTGGACCCTCAGATTCAACCCTCCCCTTGTTTCAAAGACGGGTTTCTCCTCTTCTGAGAACGGAGAAGGCTTGCCCTATCCCACCAGGAACTTCAACTTCAAAAACCTCCCCTCCCCTTCCCCCTCACTGAAACCCCACCCAGCTCCCTCCTCAAACAACCATCCTGCTACTTTACCTCTTCCCCTCCTGCTAGGTGGAGAAGGTGCACACCTTCCTGGATTACATCATGGGCGGCTGCCAGATCAGCTTCACGGTAAAGGCCTGGGAAATATGAGGGTCACAGGCAAGAGGCAGGGGCTAAACACATAATGACCAGAGGAGCCCCAAATCCCCCTGTTCCTCCCGGGGCCTCTCATGAACCTCAGCATTGTTATTTTGTACCCCTTACTCCACTCCATGATGAGGCTACCTGTGAGCTTGACTGGATTTAATTTATTTTTTTTAAAGATTTTATTTATTTATTTGACAGAGTGATCACAAGTAGGCAGAGAGGCAGGCAGAGAGAGGGGAGGAAGCAGGCTCCCTGCTGAGCAGGGAGCCAGATGTGGGGCTCAATCCCAGGACCCTGTGATCATGACCTGAGCCAAAGGCAGAGGCTTTAACCCACTGAGCCACCCAGGCACCCCATTGACTGGATTTAATTTAGTCCTCCCTATAGACCCTACCTCTGAGCCAGCCCTCAGTGAGCTCTCATGGATGCAGTGTGACCCTGTCCCCACGTCCACCAGGTGGCCATTGACTTTACCGCCTCCAATGGGGACCCAAGGAGCAGCCAGTCCCTACACTGCCTCAGCCCCCGCCAGCCCAACCACTACCTTCAGGCCCTGCGCGCAGTGGGAGGCATCTGCCAGGACTATGACAGGTAGGAGGGAGGTAGGCTAGGGAGGAGGGAGGCAGGTAGGGAGGCTTTGCCGGATGGGCCCCACAGCCTTCTCTTCTCTCCAGTGATAAGCGGTTTCCAGCATTTGGCTTTGGCGCTCGAATCCCCCCCAACTTCGAGGTAGGCTGGGATTGAGAGGAAGGGAGGATTTGGTGGGAGAGTAGGCAGAAAACCATCTTCTAGCTGCTCTGGTCTTATTCTCACAGGTGTCCCATGACTTTGCTATCAACTTTGACCCGGAAAACCCTGAATGTGAAGGTAAGAGGGCAGATTTTCGCCAGTCCCGCCCCACCCCCATACAGCTTGCACAGCCTGTACAACCTCCTGCAGGGGCACAGGCTCCATCCTCATGGGCCCAGCCCCCCGCCCATCTCACCACTCAGCTCTTGTCCATCTGGGACTCCAGACCCCTGGCCTAGCATCAGACCAGCCAACTCTCCTGCTTAGTAAGGAACTTACTAAGGGGGCCAGGCAGCCCTGAGACAGGCAAGGACCGTCTTACTTAAAGTGTGTCCAAAAGGGCTCCCTGCTAATTTCTGCTGGCCTCACCCCCTCGCCTACAGAGATCTCCGGGGTCATCGCCTCCTACCGCCGGTGCCTACCCCAGATTCAACTCTACGGCCCCACCAACGTGGCCCCTATCATTAACCGCGTGGCTGGGCCAGCTCAGCGCGAGCAGAGCACCGGCCAAGCCACGGTGAGGAGGCGAAGCAGGCAACCGGGCTCTGCCCCCCTGGGTGTCCTCAGGTGGAGCCGGGCCCAGGGCCTGGGCTTGGGGTGGGTGCCAGCGTCCTTGCACACAGAGCCTACCTTTCCTCCCCTCCGCCTGCCCTCTGCCCTCAGAAATACTCCGTGCTGCTGGTGCTCACGGACGGTGTGGTGAGCGACATGGCCGAGACCCGCGCAGCCATCGTGCGCGCCTCCCGCCTGCCCATGTCCATCATCATCGTGGGGGTGGGCAATGCCGACTTCTCCGACATGCGGCTACTGGATGGTGACGACGGTCCCTTGCGCTGCCCCCGAGGGGTGCCCGCGGCCCGCGACATCGTCCAGTTCGTGCCCTTTCGGGACTTCAAGGATGTGAGTGCCCGGCGCCCCCTCCCGGTCGTAGGACTCCTCAGCTCCTCAAGCCCTCAAATCAGACCCTTCTCTCCCACACCGGATTGATGGCTTGCGAAGGACGCTGGAGCCCAGCGGGCCGCCCCCCACAGGCTCGTCCTCTTGCCTGACCCCGCCCCCACCCTCCGGGCCTGCTAAACCCGTCCCCGCCCCATTCCCAGGCTGCACCTTCTGCGCTTGCCAAGTGCGTCCTGGCTGAGGTGCCCAGGCAGGTGGTGGAGTACTATGCCAGCCAGGGCATCAGCCCCGGGGCTCCCAGGCCCTGCACACCGGCCCCGACCCCCAGCCCTAGCCCGTGACTGCCTCCCACCGGACCAACGCTCCCTCAGCCTCTCAGTGAGTCCGGGGGTGGGGGGGTGCCCAAAGTGGTGGCGGCGGGGGGTGCAAGGTGGGGCTTGGTGGAGCACATCCGGACTTCGTGTGGTGGTGTAGGGGACAGTGCTTATGACTATCCCGCCCTGTCCCAGGTGCCTGTCCTGACCCTTGTGACTCAAGTGACCAGTGCCTCTCCCTTTTGGACCAGCTGTGACCCCTAGGTCCTGGAAGTGTGTGGTGAGCCCTGCTCTTTCTCTCCAGGCCCCATACCCCTCAGCCTTGTGATTTTCTTCAGTGATCCTGACTTTCTGATCATTAATAAAGGGAACCACTCCTAACACCTCAGTCTCTATCTATCATGCCCCAGATGCCCATGAATGGTCCATAATGCCCACCCATCCACACACACCATTAAGAAATGAGGATCAGCACCTTTCAGATCTGAGCCAGAGCTCCCACAAAGCCTGGGATCTCAGCGGTTTCACCCTAGCTGTGTGCCAGTGGGATCCGAGGAGCCCCCCTACCCTCACCTCCCAACCCCAGGGGGCCCAGCACCATGGAGGCTAATTACCAGAGATGGGGGGTGGTAATGAGGGGTTGTCAAGGGGGCAGGTTGATCCCCTCTTACAGCTGTCTCTAGAGAAGCCCAGCTGAGTCCCCCAGGAGCTTCACTCCAGCCCCCACACAGCTGTGGGGCGGGCCAAGCAGGGGTGTTGGGGGGACAGAAGGAGGGCAGCAGGTCTGTGAGTGGATTATGAACACAGAGGGGGCATCTGAGGTCTGTGTAGCTTGGTTTTCCTGGGTGTGTAAATGTGCGTGTGTGTTCATGCATTATCCCTACCTCTCCACAAGTGTGGCCTTCGTGTTTCAGAAAGCCAGGCTGTGTACCCTTAATAACATTAACAGCAGTGAACATTATTGTTTGGCATTTGTGAAACTTTGTGCAACGTGCTTTAAGTGCATTCACGCTCACTCGGTAGTTAGCATCGCTTTCCCCATTTTTCTTCAAATCAAGGGAGGTTTCATCCACCCATCAGCAAAGAACTGGTGAGCCTGGAATTGAGCCCAGACCCATCTGACTGAAGTGCCCACACTCTTAATCACGGGTGTGCAACTTCTGTGTGAGCCTCATCTTGAGCCCCAGGTGTATGGATACGTGGGCTGATTGTGTACTCACGTGGGTGGGTGCCTGCTGATGGCTTCTCTGCCTATGTGTGTGCTGTGCAAGCCCTCAGCCAGTTAAGGAAGGTGTGCAAGAGCAGTTTTGGGTCTGGACTGATGCTCCAGAGGGTGAGAACACAGGTGATATCCTGAGCGAGGGAAGAAACAACGAATCCTGGAGGGACCCTCTCTGCCCTAGGCTCTCCCTTCAATGATATGTGTGGAAGGAAATGAAGAAGGAGAAGACAAAGGTGTTGTGAACCACTCAGGAGAGAGAAGCCAGAGCCAGAGAGGGTGGCCAGTGGCCAGTGTTGGAAAAGGAGAGAGAAAGAGAAAGAAAGAGAAATCCTGGGGGAGATGGAGGAGATATTGCAGGCTCCTGAGTGGAAGAGGGACGAGCTGGGCTGGAGGAGGGGGAGGAGGGAACAAGAACTGTGATGAGAAAAGACAGCTGGGGAGGGGGTGGATAGAGGGGGCAGAAAGGAAGAGAGACATATGGGAGCCTCTTCCCCACCCTCAACTGCTTCTTCCTATTTATTATGTCCCTTAGGGGACCTATGTCAGTGGCTGGTGAGGTAGCTGCTCCCAGTTCAATGCCTCTGCTCTGCCCAGAGCGCTCCCCCGCCCCCCCCCCACCTACTCTCTCTGTAGGCAGATGAACCAGAGGGCTGGGTAACCATGGCAACTATGGGACCTCAGGATAGCCATAGGCAGGCCTGGCCCAGTCACTGATGCTCCTGGGCTTCTGTGCAGTGTTGGTAGGAGGAGGAGGCTCCATCTGGCCCAATCCGCACCCTTCTACCCCATTTTCATTGGGCCTCCAGAACTGAGGCTCAACACACACACACACACACACACACACACACACGAGGAGCAAGGCTAAAGAATGAACACTTCTTAAATGGTAAGAACATTTAGCCAATAGTATAAAGTTCTGCCTGAACTTCAAGTTTAATTCACAAAAACCTCATTCTTTCAGCATCTTGTCATACTGAGTAAAATCTCACCTCAGCCCTCAGCAAGGCAGGAGGTAGCAAGGGTACTTTACACAGGTCTGGAGGCCAAGGCAGCCTGGAGGGAGCAATGGAGGACCGGTGTGTGGGCTCCTCCACTGACCAAGCTGCAATCAGGAAGCAGGAGCAGGACAGGAAGTCCCTTTGGTGAGGTTGTCCTGGGGGCTTCTTGGGGAGACTCTTGGGGCCCCACACCAAGGAGATACCAAAACTGTAAAGGTGTTAGAAGTCATCCAACCCAGGATTGGGAGGTAACAAAAACCAGGGAAGCAAGTGGTTTTCTCAAGGTGACAGAGGTATCCCATGGCAGAGCTGGGACTGGCACCCAGGTCCCCAGACTCCTGCCCAGAGGTCTCTCCCAGCCCACACCAAGCACTCCCAAAGTTCCTCAGGCGTTTGCTGCTCTGGGCCCTGGAGGCCACCAGGCTGGGTAGGAGGAAAGCTTCTTGGATAGAGTTCCTAGACTGTCTTGCTGTTGGTAACTGAAATCTTGAAAATGCAGTCGTCCTAAAATGGGGAGTTACAAGCCTCGGAATGAAAACATGGCTTCATTGCTAATTACCACCTTAATGCACTACAGGTTGAAAACCTTGAATTAAAATCTAAACTGAGGGGGAGTCACAGCACTCCCTCGCCTCCCATTCACTGTTACCCAGCTATCAAACACGCCTCCCCACCCTCCCCCTCACAAACAGTGGCCGGCACTGGCTCCTCCAGATCGCAGCGTCCTGGTCACGTGGGGTGGAACGGGAGGTGGAGGGTGCTCTGGGCTGCCTGCGTGATTAGACTTCTCTCCCAGAAAATGACCAGCATCTAACCTCGGAGCATGCCCTGAGGGGCCAGGAAGTTCGGGGATATTTATGTATAGTCACACCACGGAGTGTCTGGCGCCAGAAGGCGCTCAGTAACCATCTAGTGAACGGTACAGTGGCCTCCTGGGTGGTGCCCCCCACCCTCCTACGACACCACTCCGAGGCCCCTAGCGGCTCAGAGGAAGAAATGGGCGTGGTCCCCGGCCCCAGGGCCGCTCGAGGTCAGCCGGTCACAGCGAGCCTTGTAGAGGTCACGCTCCCTGGCCAGGCGGGCCACCTCGGCCCGCAGCGCGTCCAGCTGGGCTGCCAGGCGGGCGCGCTCGGCCTCTAGCCCGCGCCGCTGCTGCAGCCGCTTGGAACGACAGGCCTGCGCGTAACCGCGGTTCTTCAGCGTGCGGCGCCTCTGCTTCAGCCGCAGGGCCTCGTCGCGCCCGCAGCCCCGCAGCTGCCGGTTGAGCTCCCGCACAGACATCGACACCAGCGCCGCGTCCGAAAACCGTTCCGCCAGCTGCAGAGGGAGCGGGCGGGGAGCCGGTCAGCGCGGGGCCCCGCCCAGCTCCAACCAAGAGTCGCCGGTGGGACTGCCCCGCCCCCGGGAAGCTCCGCCTTCCGCCCCCGCCTTACCGGATGCTCGCCCGCCCACCAAATCCACCCGGCAGTCCAGACCCCGCCCCAGGTCCCGACAAGCCCCTCCTCCCTGGGGAACGCGCGCCCCTTTGTGTCTGCCCCGCGCCGCAGGCCCCGCCTCCCACGGTCGGGCGAGCCAGTTGCAGGTCTGGAGCCCGCGCCATTCCTGCGCTGTGCTTAGCGTTATGTTCCAGGCACTTTTTAGTGTCCAGTGGACAGGCGCCGAGGCGGACCCCGCCTGCCAATGCACCTCTCTCCCCTGTCCTGAAGTCCGCAACCCTGTGACCCTTAAAGGATTTGGATTACATCCTAAAGCCCTCAACACCCCCATCTGTGTCTATAATTAATAGGATGAGTCCCAATCCTTCCTGAGAAGATTGGGGGCTGGGGAAGCACGATGTTTGAAAAGGCCAACCTCATTCCCGTTCCCACAGTCTGAACTCCGTTCCACACACAATTCTTTCCCTGGTTTCCACAGATGGGAGTATATTTACCTCCCCGTAAAGAACTGCTCCCCATTAATTCTCAGCCATCCCCTTTTGGTACTCTTCTACCTTCTCCCTCTTCCTCCTGGTTGGAACTACTCATTTCTCTCCATTTGGAAAAAGGGGAGGGGGCAGAAGGTAGTTTTCTCTACCTGATTTTCTTTCAAGGGCCCTTCCATTCTCCTGCCTCTGTCTCTTCCCCAATCCATAACTCTGTCCAGGAATTCTTCCCTTCTTGGTCTGTTCTCCCTCACCCTGCCACCCCTCAGACCAACACACTGATCACTCACCTGGGCATGTTGGGCCCCTGTCTCCTCCGGGCTCCCTGGGTAGTAGCTGTGGGTCCCCTCCATAGGGACTGGACCTTGACCCTGCAGCAGCTCCAGGGCCTCCTCAGGACTCAGCCCCAGTGCCTCCCCAGCTCCCAGCTGCTGCTGCAACGTGGCCAGCCAGTACAGCTCCTCCAGGCCTGGCCTCGGGCCCTCCGTAGGCCCCACCATGCCTGGCTCACTGAAGGTGGGTGAAGGAGGCACTGAGCTGTAGGGTGTGGAGCCCAGTGAGGCTGTTGGGGGGCCAGATCGCCCCTCAGAGGGTTCCCGCTTTACCTCAAACTTCATCAAGTCAAAGTCATTGACATATTCCATAGCCAGGGGGCTGGGAGGCAGTGCCATCCTGAGGCTGGACTGGGAGGGGTGCACCTGCAAAAACAGAGGAGAGCTGGAGCCTGCCTGCCAGCCTCCTTCACTGGAATGTGCTTCTCCCAAGGCCCAAGTGCCCTGGAGAGCCAGAGTTCTGGAAAATCCTGGGTGATGGTGCAACGCTGTTCCTTAAAGAGTCACCTCTGGGCTGGAACAACTTTTCAGGTGGCAGGGGGTCCTGACTGGGGGCAGGCAGCTTAGAGGCATGAATGAGGAAGAGGACATACAGCATGGCCCCTCGCCCCACTGGTGCTTCCGCAAGCTATGAAGAACAAGAGGAACATGGCAGTACTTCCAACTCTAGTGCTGGGGCATACTGAGAGGGTCTGTCATCTCAAGAGACATCATTCTATTTCCAAGCAATCAAAAAATTTTGCTTAATTAACTGTGACAGAGCATGTGTCTATTTTTGGACAACGGGAAGGCGTGTATGCTGTGAATTTTAATGTAGAGATAATGCATTGTTATACCTCTCAAAACACCCTAAGTCGATGCCTTGCACACAGAAGGGCCTCAGCGCACACCTGTTCTATGGGTTAATCAATCAATTAATCCCTTTTATAGGAGCATGAGATGTTCCAAAGAGAAAAGAAAGGTCCTAGAATCGGTTCTAGAAAGATCAGGACTGGGTGGTGACCGTCTTTCCCCAAGCCAATATCTCCAAAGGGAGCCAACCAAAATTGGTTTCCTCCTTCTATTCAGAACCTGCTATGTTGTGCAAACTTGGACAGATCACCTCCCCCATTCTGACCCCCATTTCCTGTTTCATTCAATAAAGGCAGTTAGACTTTCCCATTTCCCAGAGTGTTCTGGGAAACCCTAAGTCTGAAAAATACCCAAGAAGTTGATGCTCAGATAATTTTGAGAAATGCTGCCTCTCATCCCCATATTCTACAGGTTCACAAAGCATAGCAGCATATTAATCTGAGAAATCCTTCAGTAAACCATCTGTTCAACCTCAACCCAGAGTGTCCCAAACTTATGTCAGCAAGGAGCTCTCTCTTCCCTGTTATCAACAACAGAGTGTGTACTCACCTGAGGAACATCAGGCTAGGTGACCTCAGAGATCCCTCCCAGCCTGGAATTCCCAAGCTGGAGCCCAGCTCCCAGTACCAACAGCCCCACTGCCAGCCCCCAAAGGGGCAAGGTAGGGAGTGCTAATCCCTGGGGCTTGACATTTGGCTCCATCTTGACACCCCAAGCCTAGATAGCCCCCTTTTTAATGACAGCTCAGACGCTCAGGCTCTGCCCAGAGAGGTGGAAGGAAGGACAAGCACTTCTCTCTTCCTGTCCCAGGGAAGGGTCTTTGCCTTCTCTCTCGAGCCCCTCACCCTTGACAGGACAGGGGCAGTAGAAACAAAGACACAGATTGAAGGAATGATCCCCAGCAGGGAGGAGACGGTGAAACACTGTCCAGAGAAAACTGAATGAAGAGATAAGTGAGGAGGGTTAGTTATCAGCCTGCTGTGATAGCAGTGAGGGACACGAAGCCAGTCAGGGTGGAAGTGGGTCAGGGGACAGAAGTGTGAGGATTCTTGAAGATGGACAACAGAGAGCAGACAGCAGGGGACGGAGGAGGAGGTTGTAGGTGAGAGGCCTGGCATGAAGGTAGGCCCTGAATATACTCACTTGGGGGATGGTAGAAATGATGTAAGTGTCAGTGTCAGGCAGGCACAGCTTCCCCAGAGACTGGAGACCCCATTGAGTGGGGTCTGGTGCCTCCGTGCTCAGAACAAGGCGCTGTGGGCACCAAGTCCACGGGGACGCTCTTAAAGGGCCAGCCCTTTGAGGTCATCTGGGGTCCTCAGGCCTCCAGCCAATAAGGTAAGGGGATCATTTGCATATCTTATTGGCCTTGGGTGTTGGGGGGAATGAGAAGAGGGGAGAGGACAAGTAAGCCTGTTCTCAAGGAAGGAAGGAGGCATCTTCCCCAACAAAGCTCTTTCCTGCTGATCGGTCTCATAGACGCTCAGTTCCCCGGTACTGAGAGTGCTTTGGCCTGGCCAGCCACCCCCCTGTGAACACCACCCTCAGCCCTCAGCGACTGAGAGCCTGGGACTGGAAAAGAGGCCCAGGGAAGATCCCGGTGCCCTCACCCTCCAACACTCTACAGCACCTTGGCAGTGTTTTCAGGAGTCCAGGCAGTCCTGAACCCACTCTCACCTAGCCAACTGAGTCTATTTCCTGTGTTCAGGAATCCTCACACTTCTGTCCCCTGCCTCACTCCCACTGTGAGGTCCCAAGTCCCTCAGAGTTATCATATCAGAAAGATAGGCAACGGTCCCCTCAGTGAACGTCCAGGACTTGGCCACCCAATCCTCAGCCTCTCCCACTCTTGATGACCCAGTCCCAGGACAAGCAGCCCAGCTCAGGAGAAGGAGCAGCAGAAGGGAGAGTGGGGATCTCTGTTCCTTCCTTCCGGGCCACCTCGGGACACAGGAATCTAATCACCACCAATCCATCCGAGACACTTCTGCAACTGCCCTCACACGCCCTCCGCTTCCTCTCCCCTTTTCCCTGCGTGTATCTCTGTCCCTGTCTCTTCCTCTTTCACCATCCTGGTTCCCAGATGGCTGGGGGGTGACCTACATTTTCAGCCTAATCCCCTAACACCTCTTAGAGCTCTCATCCCTGAGTAGAAGTTGGAACAGGGATACTAGGAATTAGCTAAGGAGGTGTTTAAACCTGTCTGAAGCTGTTTAAAACAAGGTGTGGGCTAGAATAGAACCCTGGAGTTAAGGGATATTCCCTACCCGCTGAGGATACCCAAATGTTCCCATGGGGTTAACAGGCCCCCTGTCCCAAGTCAGAGAGAGACATGGGTGTCCATCAGCCCCGAGGATCATCAGTTATAAAAATTAACCTGGTCCCAGCTGGTGGATTCAGATGAGAACAGTAGTTTTCAAAGTGTGGTTCCCCCAATCAGCAGCAGCATCTGGGAACTTGCTAAAAATGCATATTCTCTGAGCTTACCTCAAACCCACTGAATCAGAAATTCTGGACATGGAACCCCCCAAAATCTGTGTTTTAATAAGCCCTTGGGGGACTTTGATGAACACTGAAGTTTGAGAACCACTGGTCTACAGAATACCTACAGTTAACGCAGCTTTCCCTGTGTGTGTGTGTGTGTGTGTGTGTGTGTGTGTGTGTTCACGCGCACGCGTTTGCGTGCACACCTATGGTCTCTCTTACCATGCTCAGACCTAGATCAGATGACATCACTCTCTTCCCACATTGGTCCTGCATTTCAAGGAGCAGAGAACCTTAGAGACCATTGTCAGGATTTAAGTAGTAAGGTTTCTCAGTGTAATTGCCTGGATCCACCTCTTTTTGCAGAACCAAGGCTTGGGAACAAGGCCACAGATGGGAATGGAGATCATGGAGACAGGGAATTGAACACACGTCCACAGAATGTGGCTTTGAGGCACATAGCCAGGAAAAAGAGCCCAGAACTTCCTGAGTTGAAGAAAGAATAGGAAGTGTTGAATGTAGCCCCTTTCTCCCTGCCTGGCCTGGCCAGACATTTGCCCCCGAGCAGCTGTCAGATCTGTGCTGATCTTCTTGTTTACTGGAGGGCTCAAGCGGGGGTGGTTACTAAGCTGCTAACGGGCTAAAAGAGTCAGACTAAACAAGCTCAGGCAAACTGAGCCGCTCAGGGCTCAGACCAGGTGCCACTGACTAGGGAAAGGAGTCCGTTCGGGCAGTGAGGGCTGGGCCAGAGGGAAGGAGCAAGGGCACAGAGAGGAGAGGCCTTGGTGACCAGTGGGGCCCCAGGAGGTGGTTAATGGGTCCTCTCGGTGGGGGTGTACCCAGAGCCTGGGAGATGCACACTGAGAATGACTGACTCCAGGACTTCTGGGGACAGGGAAACAGGAGGCAGACTGCAGAAATGATGAAACAGAGGAAGGGAGGCAGGAAGGCTAAGCAGAGGGGGCTCGACCTGGGATGGAGGGCAGAACAAGCTGGGGGTTCTCCAGGGATTTCTATTAGAGGAGTTGGAGGGATGCAGGCCCATGGAAGAGGCAGGCAAAGGGCTGTGGCAACCTAAAAGAGAGAGAAAGTCTTCTGGAGAGGACCAAGAAGGGAATAAGTGGTAACAAGAGGGGGTGCTAGGAGCAAGAGACCAGAAAAGCAATGCCGGTAGAAGGAAGGGTCAGAGGAAAGTTCAGACCGGAGACTAAGAGCTAGAAAGAAATAGAGAGGAACACGCAGATAGGTGGTCAGGCCACAGAGGAGACACAGCGGCCAAAGGACAAAAAAGGAGAAAGATGTAAACAGAGGCATGTTGGACAATTGGGGGAGGAAGGCCAGGCAGGTGAAGGGCTGGGAGAATTGGGGCACGAGATGAAGAGGGAGGAAAGGAGACACAGTCAGTAATCCGGAATGCCATCACTACCTCCTCAGTCCTGCCCTCCAGTTTTTGGAGCCCATTAGACCCTGTAAGCCCTGTAAGTTCTGGCTTTTGGTATCTAGATCTTCAGTAATGGATCCAAATCTTCAAACCTCTTCCAAATCTACCTGCTATATTCATTTGATAAGTGTTTATTAAGCACCAGGCACCGTGCTAGGTATTAGGGACACCCCGGTAAATCAGACTGACACCAGCCCTCCCTTCATGGAGCGTACACACTGATGAAACATCAACTTACTGCCCGTAGGCCCAGGCAAGAGTGGCCCCTGCCCTGGGCCCTGTGCTTTTGGAAGACTTCATTCTGGCTGTGTCCCACCTCACAGGGTGAGGAATTCAGACCTCCTCCACCCACGCCCAATCCCCTTCTGGACCACACTCCAGATACCCAGCAATTCCCTGTTCAAAGTTCCCCAAGCCCACTTCTAGGGCCCATACAGACCTCTCACCTGGGTTGGCCTTTGCAGGAGTGGACCACACTACTGATACATTCACCCCTAGACCCACAGGCTGGCCAATGGTGACTATTTGCAGGAGGTCTTGGACAGAATTGGGATGTGTAGACAGAGAGATCCACATGTGTGCCTATGAGAGCCCTCATAGTACAAGATGGCGTCAGGAGTGGGAAAAGAAGCAGGCCCAAAGGCCCGTGGCCCAACGCTTCCTCTTCCCCTACCACCACATTCTACCATAGAATCCTGAGGACTCGAATAAAGTCCAAATCTGAATTCAAATTTGAACAACATCCCAGACCATTATGTATATATTCATCAAGGCAAAAGAATAGAACATATTTTAACAGTTTCTTAGCACAAGTTCTACATTTTATTTCTTTTAAGATTTTATTATTTATTTGACAGCAAGAGACACAACGAGAGAGGGAACACAAGTAGGGGGAGTGGGAGAGGGAGAAGCAGGCTTCTCGGTGAGCAGGGAGCTCCTGGGGCTACATCCCAGGACCCCGAGGATCATGACCCAAGCCTAAGACAGACACTTAACGACTGAGCCGCCTAGGTGCCCCAAGTTCTACATTTTAAATGTTTAAAACCCAAGGGGGCAGCTAGCCGGCTTAGTCAGTTAAGCAGCCAACTTCTTGGTTTTGGCTCAGGTCGTGATCTCACTTTCACTTTTATGGTACGGAGCCCACATCAGACTCTGCACTCAGTGTGGAGTCTGCCTCAGGTTCTCTCTCCCTCACTCTTCTGCTCACTCTCTCTCTCAAATAAATAAATAAAATCTTTAAAAAAAAAATTTAAACACAAGATTTGTGAGCCTGTATTTGCATTCTTTATTTCTTTCTTTATTTTTATATATTATTTATTTTTATACATATTTATTTATTTAAATAATCTCTGCACCTCACAGGGGGCTCAAACTCACGACCCCAAGCAAGAGTTGTCCGCTCTTCCAACAGAGCCATCGAGGTGCCCCTATTTGTACTCTTGCCCCACGTATGTTAGGGAGGAGCCTACATGAAAAGAAACCATTATAAGTGAGGTGAGTCCTGTGAAGGAGAAGGGCAGGCACTAGAAGATTTTTTCTCATGAAGACATAATCTAATTGGTGGCGGGGGGGTGGCATCACAGGGACAGCTTGTTTAATGAAGTCACATTAAACTGAGACTGGTCAGGTGAGCAAGAAGTGACTGTGTCTGGGGGTGTGGAGAAAGGGGGATCCCAAGCTGCCAGAACAATATATGCAAGGGCTCTTGGCAAGAAAGAGACACGTGTACAAAACGAACAAGTAAAAAGACCAACGTAGCCAGAGAGTAGAAACCGAGGACATGTGAAGAATGGTGGTAGTTTAGGGTGGAGATATCAGCAGGGGCTAGATCCAGCAGGGCCTTGTAGTCCAAGTTTAGGATTTGGGCTTTATTCTAAGAGCAGGGAGAAGCTACTCAAGAAATTCTGGCAGGACTGTGATGCAATCGGACTGTGATGCAATCGGACTGTGTTTGTAAAGATCGCTTTGGATCTAATGTGGAGGAGGGCAAAATGGAATCAGAGTCAGATTGGGGTCTAATGCAATATCCAAGTGGAGTTTAGCAGATATCTGAAGCAGGAAACAAACTCTGAGATGGAAGCTTGTATACAGGTGGTCCCCTGAGGGGGTGGAGTAAGGTGCTTTCTAAAAGCTGAGAGAGGGGCACCTGGGTGGCTCAGTGGGTTGAGCAACTGCCTTCTGCTCAGGTCATGGTCTCGGGATCCTGGGATTGAGCCCCGCATCGGGCTTTCTGCTCGGTGGTGGGCTTACTTCTCCTCTCTCTCTCTCTGCCTATCTTTCTGCCTACTTCTGATCTCTATCTGTCAAATAAACAAACTCAAAGAAAGAAAGAAAGAAAGAAAGAAAGAGCGAGCAGAGAGAAAAACAGGGCTGGACATCAGAAAAGGCAGAAATCAGAAATGCTTTGAGATAACTAAGGAAAGGGGACTAGGCCCTGTACCGGTCATTGGATACACACTGCCCCAGGAGAGGGCTATTATATTTGGTGAGACTGCTCCTTCCAGTCACATGTATTTCTCAGGGAAGTATTCAGCTGTGAGCCATTAGCAGCCAACACTCCAAAGCTGGGACAATGACCACTTGGATCCTATGAGAATGATCTAGGTGGCACACCACACACATGTAGGGGGTCTGTAGGATGTCCAAAGCCAGACCCAGAGGGCCCCGGGAAGGAGAAAATGCAGGCCCTGGCAAGGCTGGTCACACCCTGCCCCCTGGTGGTGGTGCGTCTCCAACCCTGGGCCAGCTGGTAGACCATAGGGCCAGGTCTGGTATGAAAGTGTAGCAAATAAAGAGAATCAACACTACAAGGAAACACTCATGGGAGCCCCTAAAGTTAAGGAAGGACACCATGAGGGAGAAGGATTCAGGAATGTGAGGATTATAGAGAAATAAAAGTAACTCTAGTAAAATGTGAGAAGTTAAAAAACGGAGGTATGTATACAGTATAAAACCAACACAGATGAGATAGAAGTTAATTCTAAGAGTTAAACTGACTTCACTTAAGAGGGGATGTTTAATTTAAATCTGAAGGGCAAGGCTGCCTAGGTGGCTCAGTGGGTTAAAGCCTCTGCCTTCAGCTCAGGTCATGATCCCAGGGTGCTGGGATCAAGCCCCATATTGGGCTGTCTGCTTGGCGGGAAGACTGCTTCCTCCTCTCTCTCTCTCTCTCTGCGTGCCTCTCTGCCTACTTGGGATCTCTGCCTGTCAAATAAATAAATAAAATCTTTAAAAAAAATAAAACTAAATAAATCTGAAGGGCAGAAGGGGTTGGCAGAAGTGCTCTGGAAACTGCCGTTGAGTACGTGGGAGAGCGGGTGGCAAGTAGGAAGGTCACAGTGAAAATGTTGGATAAATAGGAGCCCAATCACAAAGGACATCAGTTACCACATTGTAGAAAGCCTCAAAGGGATTTTAAGCCTGAAAGTGATATGACCTTTTTAAAAAAATTATATATCAAGGGGACAGTATAGGATTAGAAGGGGGGAAAAAAACCTGGTAATGAGAGTCAGAAAGACTTGGATTCAGATTCCATTTCTCCTGCTGAGCAGCTATGTGACACTGGGAAGATGACAACCTCTCTGGACCTCAGTGTCCACATACATAAAATAGGATGGTTGTGAAACTGCATAAAATGATTCATAAAGCTCCTGGTGCAGAGCCCTGCCTAGTGTCCACACAATAAACATTCTCCATCTCTCTCTTAACTCATCAAAGTGAACTTATGTGTAGAGTTCAGAGGGTAGCTTGCCGGAAGGGAGAGGGGATGGCATTTGGAGAGGTGGGAGTCCAAGAAGCGTCTTGGAAGATATCACCCAAAGCCAGGTGAGAGGTAAGCCCTGAACTAAGGCAGTGGCCGTGGCAATAGACAGATCTGAGAGCTGATTAGAAAGTACAAATCCAAAGTTCCTGGTGTCTGACTAGGGAAGAGAAGCCAGGAATAGCCTAGACTTATTCAGGTTCCTCTGGGGCAACTGCTTAGAGGCTGGTGCCTTTCACTGAGATGGAGAACCATGAGAGCAGGCACAGGATTATGGAAGAGATGATGACCTTCGGTAGATCCATACTGCCTCCAGCATGCACACCTTTAGGCCTAAAAGGTGGCGAAAGAGGCAGCTGTTCAAAGTGGAGTAGGTGTGGACAAAGCTTGGATAGAGGGACTGGAGGAAAGAATCCCAAATATATACCCATGAGGTTGAGTCCAGGATGGGGGCTGGGTGAAGAGATAGCCAACAGCAAGCCCAAGGCTGGAGGCCAGCTCTCCTTGTCCCAATTTGTCCTAGCACAGGACTCTGAGAAACCTGAGAATCAGCATCGTTTCTGTTGCAAATGGCAGAAATCCACTGACAATTAGCTTGATCAAGAGAAGAAATTTGTTGACTCTTATAACCGAAATCAGGGAACTGTAGCTCTCCATCCCTCTGCTCTGTTTCCTCCAGGCTGGCTTCCATCTAGGGCTGGTTCCTGCTTTGCAGTGCCAAGCTGACACCTAGCAGCTCTGGGTTTATACCCTACCAGTTCAGCAACCCCAGCAGAAAGAGAGCCCATTTTGAAAGTTTACACAAAAAGCCCCCAAGAGGGACCTCATGTCCATCCTGAACATTCCCAATCATTGTGGCCAAAGTGAGGGACGTACAAATTGGCTGAACTGAGAGCCTACCCACAGGAGACCCATCTGATCACATGGACTGTGGAGGTAGTTCCCCAAAGGAATGTCAGGGTGCCACTACCAGAAAGGTGTGTCAATGCTGGGCAGGTGCCTGCCATAGACATGTTTGAGTTGGAGGCCCTATGGCGTTTGGGATGACACCCGGTGGTCTCAAGTTGCAGAGAGATATCTGGATGGAGATATAACTTGAGAAATTATCTGAGGACTTTTACGTGGTGGTTGGGTGGGACAAGTTAGTTCTCCAGGGTAATGTGGCAAGAACAGCGAGGGAAGAGGCCCAAAGGAAAGACTCTGGTGGTGGACAGGCACCACCATTTCATAGGGAGGCAGAAGAGAGTCCTCATCAGGAGCAGAAGTAACAGGGATGTGGGAGTTGGGGACCAAGGGAACCTTAGCCCTGGGGCCCTGGAAAACAAAAAAGTCTGGGTCTCAGAGTGGTCAGTCCCCAGGAAAAGGGAAAAGACAATGTCCAACCCCCGGTTTCTGGACTTCCAGTCTCCACGGGCCCCTGCCCTGGCCTCGCCCCTCGTTTCTGGCTTGTTTGACACCCCAGTGCCTCCCACTCCCTATCTCTCAGGAGCAAGAGTCCTCAAAGTTACATCATGTGCAGGGGACCGGGCGGGGCGGGAGGGAGGGGGGAGATGCCTCGCGGAGGCGGGGAGCCGAGGGGACCCAGCTGCCCAATGGGAGAAACGGGTTTAGGGACTAGGATGCGGGGCGTGGGGCGGTGCCTGGGCGGGCCTGGGGCCTGGAGCCCGGGGACACGCGGAGCCTGCCGAATGGCAAGGCGGAGAGAGGGTCGCCCCGGCCCTGCTAGGTTCCGCCCCCGCACCCTCCCGCCCGCCTCCTTTTTAAGCGCCTCCCGGCCAGCCTTCGCTCCCACTCGCTGCGCTCCCTTCTTCCCCGCCTTCCGTATCTCCCCGGCTCTGCTCGGTTCTCTTGGCCACCCTGCAGCCCCCGCCCAGGTGCCATGGCCGCTGTATATCGCCCCGGCCTGCGGTGAGTGAGCCCCAGCCCGGGGCCGACCCGCACCTTCCGCCGCGCTCGCCCCCCGGGACTGCCAGGGGCGCTCTCCTGCCCGCCCGCCTCCGCCCGCTTTCCTAGTGGAGGAGGCGGCGGGCCGGGGGCGAATGTTTCTCGAACCCTGGCCTCTCGGCCCGGCGTCTCGCGGGAGATCTGGGGCGGCCTCTGCCGTTCTGGGTCTCTCCGCTTCCGTCACCTCCTCCCCCTCCCTGCTTTGCTGGTCTCTGACCGCGCGATCTCGACCTGCCACTCTCAGAACTTCCTCCCCTTCCTCGCTCGCCCCCGCAGAGCCCTGTCTCCTCGTCTCTTCCTTTCCCTTGCAGATGTAACCCTTGTGCCTCAGTTGCGTTCGGAAGCGGTAGGGCCCCGGGGTCAAGGGTGCATGAACTCCTGGGGGATTGAGCTCAGAGCTCCCCAAAGAAGGTAGAAGGTAAACCTTTATTTTCCGGCCTCCGGAAAACTGGAACCTGGAGGGAAGCCCGGTGTAGCCCGGGACCTGGGGCTAGGGGAAGGAGGGAATCAGGGTGGAAAAGGTGAACAAGTTGCCTTCAATTCTGATGTGGCTGGCTTCAGGCCCTGTCCAGGATCGGAGTCCCTAGGCCCTTCTTTTCCACAGCTTCCTGTCTTTCTTCTGTAGCCTCCCTTCTCAGGATTTGTCACAAAGTCTGAGCTGACCCCATATCTCTCCCACAGCTGGTTCCACTTTGCCAGCCCTGAGGGTGGTCTCTGGAGCAGAGGAAAAGGAGAAGGTCCCATTTAGGGGACTGGACGGGAGTGGGGGAGCATCACCAGGGACTTCCTGAACCAGGCCCCCTCGGGGGAGAAGCTCTCCCCAAGACTGGGTGCCTTTCAAATTAATGTTCAGGAGTCCTCTTCCTCTGCCCCTGTGGCCACACTGGGTGTCCATCCCTCTTTCTCTTTTGGAAGCCAGGCTCCAGCTCCCACCTCCGTGGTCTGAGGGTTCTCCTTTCCCTGTGCTTACAGCCTCTGAGTTCAAGCTTTTCGCAGTCTGATGTTCCCCAGCTACTGCTAACACCCAAAGCTCTCTTGGCATGTGACCTCTAGGGGGAGGGACAGTGGCATGCAGTCTGAAGTGTGGAGCAGTTTTGGTGGGCAAGGCCCTGGCATAGGAGGAGGGCAACTTCCCCCTCTTGGCCTTTGCTCTCTCTGGGTCACTCCACCCTGGGTCCAGGCCAATCAGAGCGACCCTGCTTTCCCTCTCCCAGGAGTTTGAAGGGACAGACAACAGGGACCCTGCCCTCCCGGCAATGGGCATGAACCCCTGCCAGTGACATTCTGCAACAATCAGCCTTCAACCCAGTTCAAAGATACCTACCTAATGGCAACATCTTACGAAACCCTTGTTGGCCCAGGTGGGCAGCCCTGGCTCTGATGCCTGGAATCCCAGTATCCAGTTACCCACTCTCTGTGTAAGAGTCCTAATCTAGAAACCTGGGACCGTCCCATCTCAAAGACTGGGTCCTTTGCTGAGGCTTTCACAGTCTTACAGCATACACATTGGAAGAAAAAAAAGAAAAACAGCTGCTTTTTTTTTAACCTATGAAAACTATGCTTGAGAAGGGGAAGAACAGGATGAGAGCTTCAAATACCAGACACATGAAGCTGTCAGCAGGGCACAGCTTATCGACCCTGGGCCACAGAGCACCTCGTCATTTCCAGCATAAATCAGACACAATTATACATGGGTATGGGCTTAGCCTGCAGTAACATCAACATGCCTCCGCATAAACCCCACATAGGCCAGCATGTGCCTGTATGCTCACTGGCCAACACCTGTCCCTCACCGAGACTCGTGAAGGCCACGAGATACGTGGACCGAACCCATCCCACACACCTATTCCAACCTGCACTTCTGGTCTGCGCCCAGACCCACTCTAGCGCACTCCCTGGCAGCCCCCAAGTTTCCCGTCCCCTTGACTTGCCCATCTGCCAGGAGAACACCCCGCTCATTCCCTATCTGTTCCTCGTCTTACAGGCTTAGCTGGCCTGGGCTGAGCCCCTGGGGCTGGTCCTCATGGCGCAGCATGCAGACCTTGCGAGTACTCAGTGGAGATCTGGGCCAGCTGCCTGCTGGGGTACGAGACTTTGTGGAGCGCAGTGCCCGCCTCTGCCAACCAGACAGCATCCACATCTGTGACGGCACCGAGGCTGAGAACACTGCCACACTGGCGCTCCTAGAAAAGCAGGGACTCATCCGAAAGCTCCCCAAGTACAACAACTGGTATGCCCTGAGCCCCATAACCATGAGACGGGGATAGCTGCTTGAACTGGGTCTCTGTGGATTTAGCAAGACAAAAATCAAATTTAACGAGACCATCCCAATGGAAGGAGCAAGAATGGGACCTTTGGGGTAAACAGAATCAGGAATTAATGGGACTGATCTATATTTTTATGTTAAGGAGAGAAGCTTATATAAGTAAAAACCTTTGCCTTTTTTCTTTCCTTTCCCAAGTTTAGAGAGTTTTTGCCAAGAGCCTTTAGAAGGCTAGGCCAAGGGAACTAGCCCCTTAGATGGGACAAAATCTGAAGGAGGCCACTGAGGTGCAGACGATGGGAAGAAATCAGGCCCACAGGAGACCTAGAGTCAAAGTTGGACCGGAAAGTTTGGGTCTGGGGATGAGGGAGATCGCCTGGCCACATCTTCCTGATAACCCCTTCTCCCCCAGCTGGCTGGCCCGCACGGACCCCAAGGATGTGGCACGAGTAGAGAGCAAGACGGTGATTGTAACTCCTTCTCAACGGGACACAGTGCCCCTCCCCGCTGGTGGGGCCCGTGGGCAACTAGGCAACTGGATGTCCCCAGCTGAGTTCCAGCAAGCTGTGGATGAGAGGTTTCCGGGCTGCATGCAGGGTAACCGGGGCAGGGACACAGAACCAGGGACGCCGAAAGTATGAGCAGGTTAGAACCCCTCATCCAGGTGGCCTTTTCCTCCACAGGCCGGACCATGTATGTGCTTCCGTTCAGCATGGGTCCTGTGGGCTCCCCACTGTCCCGCATCGGAGTGCAGCTTACTGACTCAGCCTACGTGGTAGCGAGCATGCGTATTATGACCCGGCTGGGGACACCTGTGCTTCGGGCCCTGGGAGATGGTGACTTTGTCAAGTGTCTGCACTCTGTGGGCCAACCCCTGACTGGACAAGGTAAGCGCCTGCTGTGCCTAGGGGAGAACATAGACCTGCTTGCCCTCAGAGGGAACCCCAAATTCTACCCATCCTCATTAGTGAAACACCTAAGTCCCAAAACCCAGGGCAGCAGTCTGGGCTGGGGGCAATGCTATATTGGCAGAGCAGTTTGCACAAGATTGAGAAAAGTCATTTGTCCCAGAACAGGGACATGGGAGCCAATGGCTGTTAGGAGGTGGGGAGCCTTAGCCACTCATTGGCACCACCACTACTCCTAAGTGTCTCTCCTGCCAGCCCTGATCCTTCCAGCCCCTAATACCCCAGTTCCTGATGCCCCTGCCAATAGTCAGCCCATGACCCCATTGTCCCCAGGGGAGCCGGTGAGCCAGTGGCCATGCAACCCAGAGAAGACCCTGATTGGCCATGTGCCTGACCAGCGGGAGATCGTCTCCTTCGGCAGCGGCTATGGCGGCAACTCCTTGCTGGGCAAGAAGTGCTTTGCCCTCCGCATCGCCTCTCGGCTGGCCCGGGATGAGGGCTGGCTGGCAGAGCATATGCTGGTGAGGGCCTGGTGAGGATCCCAGCAGCCTTGGGGAGCAGGGTGAGGGCGGGGCCTGGCCTCACCTCCCCACTGCCAGTTGCCAAGCGGTGGGCAGGGACTCTGCCCCAGTGACTGAAGCTCTGACTTGCCACCACCCTAGCCCTGTGGCGAGGCGTTGGCACCTGTTTCGTGAATAAACATTTGTCCTCCCTGTTAATCCGTAACTGTCCTTTCTGTGCAGATCATAACTGACCTTTGGTGACTTCTTCCTTGTTCCCTCTCTCCTCAACACACAGATCCTGGGTATCACCAGCCCCACGGGGAAGAAGCGCTACGTGGCGGCCGCCTTCCCCAGTGCCTGCGGCAAGACTAACCTGGCCATGATGCGGCCAGCGCTGCCGGGCTGGAAGGTGGAGTGTGTGGGGGATGACATCGCCTGGATGAGATTTGACAGTGATGGTGAGAGGCCCTTGGCATCATACTCTCGGTTCTGGCTTTTACTAGACTATAGGAGTCTCCCCTCCACTGCTCCTGGGGGACCTGCCCTGTATCTCCTAGCAGTCTAGCCACCCTAGAGACAAAAAAAATCCTTCCCCATTAGATACGGGGAGGAGGAGCAGAATAGAATCTTCCATGGCTGCACCTCTCACCTCTTCCCGGTTGGCCCTTTTCTGTCACTTCTAACAGGTCGACTCCGGGCCATCAACCCTGAGAATGGCTTCTTTGGGGTGGCCCCTGGCACCTCTGCCACCACCAATCCCAATGCCATGGCCACAATCCAGAGTAACACTCTTTTCACCAATGTGGCTGAGACCAGCGATGGTGGAGTGTACTGGGAGGGCATTGACCAGCCTCTTCCACCTGGTGTCACCGTGACCTCCTGGCTGGGCAGACCCTGGAAACCCGGTATGTGGGGTGGGGGAGCCTCCCCAGGCTCATTACCTTGAGGATATAAAAGCCTTCTCCACAACCTGCAGCCATCCTCCAGGACCTCTGAGAGGCACAGGAAGTTATGAATAGTCCCAGTTTCCAGCCCCAAGCAAGATCTGAGGTCAAGTCCCAAGTTCGCCAAGTGCAGGCTTTGGGTCTGACTCAGTTGCTTGCCCTCCACAGTTACATAGAGGTGGTTCCCAAAGTAGCTATCTCATAAGGCTGCTGGAGGGCTGATTAGTACATGCAAAGGCTTTAGCGCAGTGCCAAATACATAGCAAATATTCCATAAAAATAAGCTGGGTTTTTTGTTTTTTGGTTTTTTTTTAAAGAAAAGGTGAGGACTGTTTTAAAAGTTTTTCACAAGGAATTGGGCTCAAAGCACAGTCCATAAAGTTTGACCCGTTAAGAAGGAGGGAGCCTGCCCCTCCCCCTGCCACTTGGCTTCCACCATCCCCTGTATAATAATCATTGTCTAAGGGTCAGTGTTGGGGCTCCTGGGTGGCTCAGTCAGTTAAGTGGCCTTGATTTTCAGGTGGCTCAGCCAGTTAAGTGACTCTTGATTTCAGCTCAGGTCATGATCTTGGAGTTGTGAGATGACACCCCTGTTGGCTCCCTGCTCGGGGAGTCTGCTTGAGATATTCTCTCTCCCTCCCCCTCTGCTCCCCTCTAAAATAATAAATAAATCTTGTTAAAAAATAATAATAAAGGTCAGTGTTGTTAGCCTCACCCTTCCCAGTCCTCCTAACACACACACCCCCATCAGCCCTCCAGGCAAAATCAGACCCGCTCTTTAGCGTCTTCTAAAAGCTATTTCTCAAGCCTGTCATTGCCCCTGGCGCTTGGCAGCTCTGTTCCTCCCCCACCCCTGCACTCTGGACCTTCTTCAGTCGGAAAGCCCTGAGATCTAGGGTTGGTAGCAAAGAGGGGCATCCTGGGGACGGCATGCTTGTTGTCGCTAAGCCAGCATTCATGTTTTCCCGGACTGGCTGAGCGTGCCTCCCTCCTTATCTAATCACCCCTCACTTTCTCCTCCACCATCATTGAGTCCACCGTGGCCTCCCCAGCCAACTAAGAAACCCAAGAAATGTTCCTACTTCCCCTCAGGCTCATTTCCCAACCCTTTCATCATCTCTAGCTTCAGGCATATAACTAGGGTGTGTTGTGCCCAGCTGCAATTCCTGGAATAATACCCTGCCCCAGGGACCTGAATTGGGGGTCATGGAAGTGTAAGAGGCTCCTACACACTGGAACTGGGGGTGGGGAAAGGGACACAGTGGCGGGGGTGGGGAGAATGGCTTGAAAACTCCCTTGACCAGCACCCTCCAGCAGAGAGGACACCATGTCCCTTCAGGGTCCCATGGTGGTGCCTTATACACGGGCCACTGACTTGTTCCCAACCCTTCTCCAGGGTAACTGACAGGCCAGATGACCTGCGCCCCTCAGGTTAGGCCTGCCCAGGTTATGTCTGACTTCCAGCCCTGTCACTCCATCTGGGTCTGCACTGATCCAGGGAAATCACCAGCATTCTGCTAGCTTCCAGATCAGTTCCTGTTTACATTTTGAATTCCTGAGAAGATCCTATCTTCCCTTATTTGCTGATGGAAAGTCAGTTGTCTGAAATACCGATTGGATAGTCTCATTTTTTTCCTTTAGGTGTGTTTGAGTGTTTCTTAAAATAATAATCCCAAAAATAAAGAAATCATTTCTGGGATAAATTTTCTGTTCTAACCTTTTGCCAACATCTAAGCCCATTCTCTTGAGCGCTGGTCAGTGCCAAGTAGCTATAGCTTGGCATAGACAGTGGGATCTTGGTAAACCCCAATTCCTTACCCATTCTTTCTCACATAGCTTGGCTTCAGCACTGTTATTGATAAATAACCTGATCTTTTGGGGAAGATGTCCTGGCTCCCTTCTCCCTGCTTCTCACCACCCAAGGTTGCAGGGCATTGATGACGCAAACAAATTTTGCAAGAGTGCATGCAAAAGCGTGCAGAGGGAGGGGATAAATCCTTGGAAGTGACAGTAGTTGTCTTTTCCCTGCCAGGGGACAAGGAGCCCTGTGCCCATCCCAACTCTCGCTTTTGTGCCCCGGCTCGCCAGTGCCCCATCATGGACCCAGCCTGGGAGGCCCCTGAGGGTGTCCCCATTGATGCCATCATCTTTGGAGGCCGCAGACCCAAAGGTAAGCATGCCTTCTCAGTAAAGGGCTTGGCTCTCTCAGGGCCCACTTCCCTCTTGTACTTAGGAGCCTCAGCCTGGGGGCACCTGGGTGGCTCAGTGGGTTAAAGCCTGTGCCTTCGGCTCAGGTCATGATCCCAGGGTCCTGGGATGGAGCCCCACATCAGGGCTCTTGGCTTATCAGGGAGCCTGCTTCCTCCTCTCTCTGCCTGCCTCTCTGCCAACTTGTGATCTGTCAAATAAAGAAATAAAATCTTAAAAAAAAAAAAAAAAGGCTTTAACCTGGATTGCCAGCTGTGGCTCTCTGTCTCTAGAGCTCTTCCTGGAGAATTCAAAATTAGGGGGAAGAATGGGATTTGAAAATGGGAAAGCAGAAGTCCTAGGAGAATGAGACCAGGAGTCAAGATCACCAGAGGGGATGGAGTGAGGGTCCAAAGAGAAAAGTTGCCTGTGACCCTGGTCACTTGTGTTCTAGGAGTACCCCTGGTATATGAGGCCTTCAGCTGGCGCCATGGCGTGTTTGTGGGCAGTGCCATGCGCTCGGAGTCCACTGCCGCAGCTGAACACAAAGGTCAGTGCCCTCCCTGTGCCCCTCTCCTGTGTACCCACATCACTGCTCCTCTCCCTTCCTGAGGCAGGCCTTCCTCCTGCCTGCCCTCCCCATGTGTCTCTTGTCCCAATCTCTTCTCTTCACCCTATTCTGAGGAAGATTCCAGAACCACCAAAGTTTAACCACTCCCTCCAGCCGGTGGCAGGGTGCCTTTTGTCTTCTCCAGTAAGGAGGAAGAGTCCTGGGGTGCCTGGGTGGCTCAGTGGGTTAAAGCCTCTGCCTTCAGCTCAGGTCATGATTCCAGTGTCCTGGGATCAAGCCCCCTATCAGGCTCTCTGCTCAGCGGGGAGCCTGCTTCCCTTCCGCTCTCTGCCTACTTGTGATTTCTGTCAGTCAAATAAATAAAATCTTTTTTTTTTTAAAAAAAAAAAAGGAAGAGTCTTGACCCTTCTTGCTTCCCTCCCCAGGGAAGGTCATCATGCACGACCCCTTTGCCATGCGGCCCTTTTTTGGCTACAACTTCGGGCGCTACCTAGAACACTGGCTGAGCATGGAGGAGCGCAAGGGGGCCCGGCTGCCCCGCATCTTCCACGTCAACTGGTTCCGGCGGGATGAGGCGGGCCGCTTCCTGTGGCCAGGCTTTGGAGAGAATGCTCGGGTGCTGGACTGGATCTGCCGGCGGCTAGAGGGAGAGGACAGTGCCCGAGAGACGCCCATCGGGCTGGTGCCAAAGGAAGGCGCCTTGGATCTCAAGGGCCTAGGAGCCATAGACACCACCCAGCTATTCTCGCTCCCCAAGGACTTCTGGGAACAAGAGGTTCGTGACATTCGGAGCTACCTGACAGAGCAGGTCAATCAGGATCTGCCCAAGGAGGTGTTGGCTGAACTGGAGGCCCTGGAGGGACGTGTGCGCAGAATGTGACCTGAGGCTCCAAGCTAGCGAGAGAGCACAGCCCCCTCCATCCCACCCCGCCATATCCCCTATCTAGGGATAGGAGAGCAAAACGGGCTTGGAGAAAATATGAGCAATTTGATACAACCAACATGTGAGTGCCATGAGACCAGGCCATAGACCTTCTCCGACACTCTGTCCATTAATAAGAAATGCTCGTTCATTTTCCACAACGTTCATGCTGTTTTCATTCCTGCCTGTCTTCATGGGCTTTTAACACCAATTTCACAGTCTTCTTCCTGCAGCCCTCCAGGCAGCCAGCACCCCAGTGCAGTCTGGCCTGGCACGGCCTGGTGAGAGCCAGGATCTCACTCCCAGGCAGCCCTGCCACTGAGCCCACAGCAGTAGGTATTGCTGGGAGAAGGCACATCAATTCTGTGTCCCAAGGTCTTAAAAAGATGGGGGCCTTTGCAGGCCACTCAATAGAACTTCCAGGCCTAAAATTCCTGATCTCCCACTTGGAGACGCAGAAGCTTCTCAAACCCGTGCTCCAGGGAAGTGATTCCATTGCCCATTGTCAGATCTGTTCTTCCTCCTGCCTGACCTAAAATTGGGACTCTAAAAGCATTCATGAAAGCTTATTCAGTATTAAGACAGCTAACTCTTAGAGTGCCTCCTGTGTGCTAAGTACTGTTCTGGGCATGTTACAAAACAATGCTTTGAAGCAAATGCCATATTACAGATGAAACAAAGGCACAAAGAGGTCAAGTAATTGCCCAAGCCCACAGAGCAAACAGTCGAGCCAAGGGTAAACGGTAACTGGACATATCTCTCATAGCAGCGTAGAACTGTACAGCTATAAGGCCTTTAGATGTCCCCTGTTCCATGCTTCTTGAACTTCATAGTGCATATGAATCACCTGGTGATCTGGATAAAATGCTCATTCAGCAAGTCTGGAGTGGCCAGAAGGTTCTGTTTCTCTTTCAAGCTCCTAATTGATGCTGATGCTGCTGGACCGGGGACCATCATTTTAAGTGGCAAGGCCTTGACCTAAATCCTCAGAAATCAGCTTTAGAGGGGAAACCACAAAGAGAGCAACGATCCTCCCTAAATCAGGGCTGTTGACTGAGGGAAAGCTTTGCCTCTGATCTGAATCAGGCTGAGGGAATATAAAAACCAAGGTTGGCAGGTTTAAGTCTGCACCCAGAAAATGAGGATAAACTTTAACAAGTAAGATGGGATTACTGGGACTGCCTCAAAAGAAAACACTGGAGGAGGAAACACCAACGGTTTCATAGAGAACAGCCAATAACTAGCTACACACAACGTGTGGGCAGAAAAGAATCTAAGGTCAGAGTGGACCAAGTGCTAAAACAGCAATGGAGTCTGTTGTACTTAAAATTATATAGCCAATTCCTCTGCTTCAGGAACAGCATGTGATAAATGAGAATAGGATCAGAGGCAGCATAACACAGATGTTGGCCACACAGTAGGGTCGGGCCTGAGGTGCCTCTGAGTATCGTCATCTGTAAAATGGGGGTGTGCTGCACCTCAGTGTTGTTAGGAAGATTAAAAGGGTCAGTGAAACCAGGCACTCAGAACTATGCCTGGCAGGAGTAACCATTGACTCTTTTAGCAGCTCTCACCGTTCTACTCTATATTGATTGCAGGAGGCCTTATAAGCCTATATCATAAATTCCTGACTCTACAGATTAAGAGGAAAATGAACAATGTCAATAAAATTTAGGGGAGAAAAAAATAGGTTTGGAAATAAGTCCTTCCGGGAAAGAGGCGGGGACCTGGGGTTCCAGGCCTCTCCTGGTATCTAAGTGCTCAGTGATGTGAAGGTATGAGCCTTGAACATGATTTTGGTGATTAGAATAAAATTGGGCTGCATGCCCTACAGAGATACATGATAAAACAGAATTAACACATTTTAATTAACCTTTCTATTTTAAATCATTTTAAGTAATTTCTATACCCAATGTGGGGCTTGAACTCATAACCCTCAGATCAAGAGTTGCATACTCTTCTGAGCCAGACAAGAGTGCCATACCTTTTTATTTTAAAATAAAACACAGGTACAGAAAACCATGAAAAAACAGAAGTATAGTTTAATAAACTAACAGAAAATGAATACCCTTTAGACCATCACCCAGAGAAAGAAGCAGAACTTTGCAGAAATCCAAAGCTCCCCCACCACCCCACTGTGTTCTTCATCTTCATGACAGCCTGTCCCTCCTGGCATAAGTGGATACTATGGTGCATGATAAGCATGTCCTTTGTGTTTTTGTAGTTTTATCACCCAAATGTGGATCTTTGGCCATTATAGTTAAGCTTCGCCCATTTTTAAGAATCTCCTATGCCTCTAAAGTCTCAGTCTATAGGTTCCCTCTCCATTCCTTTCTTTTCCCTCAATTTAACCATTGAAGCATCCAAACCTAGATGCTCCATGCCTAGATTCATTAATTTACTAGGGATTTAAACAGCCATATCCAAACTCTGTCATAATAGTTGGAATGGTTATACGAAAAGACATCCCTTTGGGGGTGCCTGGATGGCTCAGATGGTTAAGTGTCTGCCTTCTGCTCAGGTCATGACCTCCAGGTCCTAGGGCTCTGGGCTCAGCGGGGACGCTGCTTCTTGCTCTGCTTCTTCCTGTTCCTGCATGCGCACGCGCACAATTTCTCTCTCTCAAGTGAATAAAAAAAAAAAAAAGAAGGAGAAGAAGAAGACATCCCTTCGTTTTCTGTTTCATTATTGTCAGGTACAGTTTATAGAAAAACAGCATGATAATGGATTCTTTTCCTATGTTTACCATCTTCAATATGATGATTTGGTTTCCTATCATCCTGCAAAAGGTAAACAATTAGTTACCCACATACACCATTATGAACTCATGGATTTAAACATACTTAATGTTTATTGAATTATCCTTTTAATGCTCAAATTGTCCCAACTTTGGCTGTGAGAACTTGGCTCCTGAGTCCTTTGGGCATTATCCTGATAGTGTTTGCTGGCTTCTTGCTATCTGGTAAGCTAAGTTGTTCCAGATTCATCTTGTACATTTCCTGCCCCAGACCTGGAATCAGCCATTTCTTCAAACTTTGGTTGCTTTTCATGGAAAATGGTATTTTAAGATCTAAGTGGTAGGAGTATACATTGCTACTGGATTGGTCCCTTGTTTCTAGATCTTTTTCAATGGGTAAGGATAGTAAATAACTTCGAGAGTTCATACTGACAGCTCCTACTCAAATTCCCAGCTAAAGGGTTTTTAACTTCTTCTGTATCACATCTGTACTTCCTATCTGCCACGAAAAAAATTCTGGTTCTCAAGGACACAGGCCATGAGAGTATTAGAAATCCCGTAATTACTCAGTTGCTTTACAGTCAACAGATTTTAAGTCCTAGGTAAATTAGCATACTTCCCCCTTTCCTTCTGCCCAGGGTGCTACAAGAAGATAAACACTTGTCATCAGTCACTTCGGAAGACAGAACTTTCCCTTGTTTAGCCCAGAACTGGACATGTGTTGGAGAAGCTCTGTGCAGTCGCCAGGCTCCAAGGTGGGGTGGGGAAGAGGTAGGAGAGGGTTAGCCAGAAAAGAGGAGGAAAAAAAAAAAAAAGTGTTCTCCTCTCCTCTCTAGCCTAGCCCGCCCTCTAGTGGGAATGCTGATGAGGAGGAAACAGCCAGAGGCAGGTCAGACAGAATTCTAGTCAACTAGCTGACATTTACTTAGCAATCACTAGAACAGGACCTAAAATGGGTGCAAAAGGACCTAAAATGGGTGCAAAAGGTAGAAAAGCTCTCTGTAGCTTTACGTGGCTTCAAGTGTAGCTGAGAAAAACAGAAGCTGCCCAAATGAGAAGCACTGTACAAAATGCACCAAGCAACAAGCCAACCTTCAAAGTCATGACAGGGAAGGTCAATAGTTTCTCAAAATGACTTAATTATTATTATTTTAAAAGAAATGCTATTTTCTTTCAATGGAACACATCCTCTTTAAATGTATATGAGTATTTATATCTTAGGATAAGAAATACTCATATACATTTAAATAGGATTTTAGGGGCCTCTAGGTGGCTCAAGTCATGATCCCAGGGTCCTGGATCTGAGCCCTGCTCAGCAGGGGGAATCTGCTTCTCCCTCTCCTCCTGCCCATGCTCATGTGTACTCTCACTTTCTCTCTCTCTGTCAAATAAATAAATAAAAACTTTTTTTAAAAGATTCTATTTATTTATTTGAGAGAGAGAGATCACAAGCAGGCAAAGCAGCAGGCAGAGAGAGAGGGGAAGCAGGCTCAGATGTGGGGCTCAATCCCCGGACCCTGAGATCATGACCTGAGCCAAAGGCAGAGGCTTAACCCACTGAGCCACCCAGGTGCCCCTCAAATAAATAAATAAAATCTTTTAAAAAATAAAATGAAAAGAATTATAAGTCACAGGTGACAAGTTCATAAGCTTAAAAATCTTTTACATACAAAAATCAATCAGTGGACCCAGAAATAAAATTGTATACTCTTTAGCATTTGACTTAATGTTAAGATTCATTTTCATCATAAAATTTCATATTTTTTAAAAATATTCACCACGGGGGTGCCTGGGTGGCTCAGTGGGTTAAAGCCTCTGCCTTCAGCTCAGGTCATGATCTCAGGGTCCTGGGATCGAGCCCCACATCAGGCTCTCTGCTCAGCGGGAAGCCTGCTTCCCCTCTCCCTCTCTGCCTGCCTCTCTGCCTACTTGTGATCTCTCTCTCTGTGTCAAATAAATAAATAAAATCTTTAAAAAAAATATTCACCACGACATTTAATGTTTTATTTAATGACATATATACACAAATTCTGTATTTCAAAGGCCTGACTTTCTATTTCAGTTTTAAACTGGATGTGTAAGTGCTAAAGAAGAGAGGATGCTAAGGAAAAGAGGAAAGAGGAAATCAAAAAATGCATTATTGGGATACCTGGGTGGCTCAGTTGGCTAAGCAGCTGCCTTCGGCGCAGGTCATGATCCCGGCGTCCTCAGAATGAGTCCCGAATGGGGCTCCTTGCTCAGCAGGGAGCCTGCTTCTCCCTCTGCCTCGGCCTGCCATTCTGTCTGCCTGTGCTCCCTCTCTCTCTCTGACAAACAAATAAATAAAATCTTTTTTAAAAATGCATTATTTAAAAAAAAAGAATTTAGGAGATGAATGTAACAGAAGTTTTTGTTTCTTTTTTGTGGAACTCAAAGTACTCAAAATACATTAATTTTGTCCATGCTATACCTTTGTATATTTGGTGCTCTGTTCATACTATACTTTTGTCATTAGTTCATGCAATTTTATTTTTTGTTTTTTATTTTATTTCCCCATTTTATTATTTAATGATATAATGAACCTGGATACTTTTAGACCTTTTTTTTTTTTTTTTTAAGATTTTATTTATTTATTTGAGAGAGAGACAGTGAGAGAGAGCATGAGCGAGGAGGTCAGAGGGAGAAGCAGACTCCCCATGGAGCTGGGAGCCGGATGCGGGACTCGATCCCAGGACTCCGGGATCATGACCTGAGCCTAAGGCAGTCGTCCAACCAACTGAGCCACCCAGGCGTCCCACTTTTAGACCTTTTTAATGGGGAATTGAAACCATATTATTTTTGCATCCATCACAACATGCCAGCAGAAGAACTGACTTTTTTTAAAAACCTACCAATGAGGGGCGCCTGGGTGGCTCAGTGGTTAAAGCCTCTGCCTTCGGCTCTGGTCGTGATCCCGGGGTTCTGGGATCGGGTCCTGGGATTGAGCCCCATATCGGGCTCTTTGCTCGGCGGGGAGCCTGCTTCCTCCTCTCTCTCTGCCTGCCTCTGCCTACTTGTAATCTCTGTCAAGTAAATAAATGAAAAAAATCTTAAAAAAAAAAAAAAAAACCCTACCCATGAAACTTGCACAATTTCCCATGCCATAAAAAAAGAAGACTGCGGGGCACCTGGGTGGCTCAGTGGGTTGGGCCGCTGCCTTCGGCTCGCCGCTGCCTTCGGCTCGGGTCGTGGTCTCAGAGTCCTGGGATCGAGTCCCGCATCGGGCTCTCTGCTCGGCAGGGGGCCTGCTTCCCTTCCTCTCTCTCTGCCTGCATCTCTGCCTACTTGTGATCTCTCTGTCAAATAAATAAATAAAATCTTTAAAAAAAAAAAAGAAGAAGACTGCATCATTCTGATATGTTTGTCTTCCATATGAACCATAATTTATTTAACCAATATCCTCCTGTATTGTAGTATATTGGGCCCATTTGTTTCCAGTGTTTTACTCTTATCACTAATTGCTAGGTTGAACATAAATCTTAAGGCTAGATTTAGTATCTAGGTCCCAGCTAGATTCCTGGAAGTGGTACCACTGGATCATGAGGGAGTCCACTGATAGAGACAAAGTTTCCCCCAGATAAGAAATTCTCCTGGGAAGGTGCAAAGGTAAAAACAGCACAGAATTTATGGGCATATTTACTTGGCAGAAGTAACATAAAATGAAGCTGATAAAAAAAAAAAAAATAGAAGACCAGGTTAGGAAGTCTGTATTTTAAACAATAAACAAGAATGAACCACTTGTAGGTTAACTAAATGCGGTTGGGGAAAAATCTTTCCAGCAGATCAACTAGGAGAGGCAAGAAGTAATGAAAATTTGATTTTGGGTAGTGACAGTGAAAACAACTTCAACTAATTAGCTAAAAAATCTATAAGACTTGAACTATATCTAAAGGGCAAACAGGAGGGAAAGATTTTGTTTGTTTTAATGATTTCAGATTTTCCAGGGTGGATAACCCGGAAACCACAGAATCCTAAGGTCTCAACAAATGTCACAGGGAAATTGACTGTAAGTTACCTGACCATTAGAGGTGGGTGACCGGCAGAACAGACTACATAATTAATAGAGCCCAGAGCAAGATGAAAATGCCGGGTGCTGGTTCAAACACTAAGAATTTCAGACAGCGACAGCAGGACAGTAAACCAAGCACGGGGGCCCTTCTAATCGTAGAGTCCTGTACAGATCCCACGCCCATATGCAGACGCCTCTACTGACCAGAGACGATAAGCTCGACTCTAGGAGTCTGAAGACCAAGAAGCGCCCCGCTCTGACTACACCCTCGCCCTCCCAGGGACAGTGAGCAATAGGAGGGCCCACGAGATCTAAGAACCCTCGCACCCATCCCTGACCTCAGGGGGCCCCTGGGAGAGCTCGCAACACTTCTAAGGGAGTGTGGACTGGAGGAGCTGAGGTGCAGCTTGGACCCAGGGCCTTTGCACCCGGCGCGACGAGGTCATTCGACCTCCAGCCTTGGAGAGGATACCGAGACGTGGCATGTCCCGGCCTTGGACTCAGCGGGTTATTCATAAACCCGGAGGACAGGTAGGAGGCGGCACTAGTGCACACCCAGTGTAAGGTGCGGAGAGATGAGAGGCCCGCGGGAGACCGAGGGCCTAGGGAAGGTCTGCAAATCCTGGAGAACGCAGGGGCGTTAAGGACAGCAGGCGGAACCGGAAAAGCCCCTAAAGACACTGCGAGTATTAGGGAGCGTCTGCAAAGACCCCGGAGGGAATCCAAATGTCATCTAAAAAGTTGCCAAAGACGCTGAGGGGTGGTCTAGAAAGGGCAATCCCCACAAAACTGGGCTTCCGGAAGCTAAACCCGGAAGGGAGGGTGTGGAGCACTGCCCATCTGTGACGTGTAAACACCCTAAAGGCGCCGGTCACCCCTTAGGGCCCGACCGGCAGAAGCTGCAACCAGCAAAAAAAAAAAAAAAAGAAGAAGGCTGAAGCCGGGGGGCGGAGGGTTAGGAGAAAGGGAGGCCCTTAGAGATCGTCTGGAAATTGCGAAGCCAAAATAACTTGAGGAGCCGACAGCAAATTGTATCCTTCGCTAAAGACACCTCCTGGTAGCGAACCACCAATTTCTTTTGTAAGCTCCGCCCCTCACCTATTAAGCGTAGTTCCGTTGTCCCTGATTCAGGAAGTTGCCGGTTCCCCATTTGCTCCTCCCAAGTGTGAGCAAACGCCCCTCCTCGGTCGCGCGCTTTCTCCTCCCCTCCCATCCCTCACGCACTTTCTCCCGCCCATCTGTCAATCACTGTGCTCAGCTGTCCAGTTAGCGGGCCAAGGGGGCGGAGTTGTCAGGGGCAACGCGTGACGTCTGCAGTCCTCCGGCCAGGAAGCCAGGAGATGCATGACGAAGGAGGCGCGTGACGGAGGAGCGGTTGGCCAGCGCTGCGGCCTCCGTCGGTGTAAACAAGGCCTCGCGCCGCTGCGGGTCCTACGACCGCTCCTGGCTGGTGGGTGGTCTCGCGCGGGGCAGTAACCGCCGGCTTCAGTGGGAGGGGCTTCTCGGCTTCCTCCCTGCCTCCCCCACTTGGCGTACACACCCCCGGCACACCACGTGGGCGTGGGGCGAGATAGGAGGGGGTGTTAGGCCGAATTCTAACCTCATTGGTTGTCGCTGCTGCCGGCTTTCTCAAAGGAGTGCTCTGATTGGTCGGTAAGGGGGGTGTCGAGGGGTCTCAGAGCCCTAAGGCTTCTGATTGGTTAGGTAAAATAAGCTAATGAGGCGCTTTCTTCCGCGAGGGGTTTTGATTGGCCGGCCAGAGAGGTTACCTGGGAATTCACCCACCCACCCCTCCAGGGACTTTGATAGGTGAGTTTGAGGTAGAAAACTGAGAAATTCCTCTTCAAAGGATTCTTATTGGGGAGCTAGGGTAGCGCCCTAGGCTTCACTCTGATTTTTTTTTGCTTCACAGGATTGGGGAAGGTTTGTGTTCCTGAAGCCTTGGGAGTTGTCAAAGGCTACAGTGAAGGGATTTCAGTCCCTAGGAAGGGTCGCACTCTTAGAAATAGCTACCGCTCTATCTCGGGAGCCCCTGGTGTTTCTAGAGCAGGCTTTGCTTTCACCAAACCCAAGGAGGTGACAGGAGGAGTCCCTGCACAGGACCTAATGATGCTGTGACCAGAAGATGGGATCACGGAACAGCAGCAGTGCAGGAACTGGGTCCGGAGACCCCTCCGAGGGCTTGCCCCGAAGAGGGGCTAGCCTACGTCGGAGCGAGGAAGAAGAAGAGGAGGATGAAGATGTGGATCTGGCCCAGGTACTGGCCTATCTCCTCCGCAGGTAACTTACCCTCTGATGTGTCCCCACCAGGGACCACCACAGTCCCTTGGTCCCAACTCCAAGCAGGGAGGTTACAGAGGCTAGGGAATGGGATTAGCTCAGACCAGCTGTTCTGTTTGAACTTCCCTTCTGGACACTCGTGGCACTCAGCTCAGAACCCAATAAGAGTAGTTCTTAATTAGGGAGGGTCACGAAGGCAATTCGCTTTTGTGTTTGTGTTTAGGGGGGCCGCCTCTCTAGCTAAAACTATGCAAGTGTAATCTATTTCCCAAGTAAGTAAAAAAATAAAAACGCTACCCTGATGGAAAAGGCGTAATGTGAGGGGTAAAGAGAAGAGCTGGGGAGGTGGGTGTTGAACTTAGGAGAAGTTAGGGACATGTGATATGAGGCCATGTGGATTTACTTGAAAAACAAGTTTAAATTAACCTAACTCTAATCCTGTTCTTGAGGAAAGAATGCTTTGAGGAAAGTGACCACCACCGGTATTTGACTGGAAAGGTGTGCCACTTGGCTCTGTTTCCCAGCTGCGGCTCCTGGGGGAGAAGATAAGCCTGGGAATCCCTTCAGAATACTGTGTTCTGTGCCAGACTCCTCAGGCAGAGGCTCGGAAGGAAATGCTCTCAGGAATTTTAGCTCTCTAGGAAGTCAGCTGAGTAGGTCTGTCAACCTCCATGGAATATTGGGGTTCTCTACTCCTGCTGTAAGCATGAAGATTCATTTCCTACCGTGTCTTTTAGGAGACTGAAAATAACAGCCAAAGTCTAGTCACCTGCAAACTTCAAAACAGAGACAGTATGAGGGTTTGAGTAGCAGGTGGTCTAAGATCTCAATAGCCATTGACTCTGAATTTGGTTGGTTTGGGGAAGGGATCCTCCCTTTTATCATGGGCATCTCTCCACAGAGGCCAAGTGAGGTTGGTGCAGGGCGGTGGTGCAGCAAATTTACAGCTCATCCAGGCCCTCTCGGACTCGGAGGAAGAGCATGACAGTGCTTGGGATGGTCGTCTTGGGGACCGATACAACCCACCCGGTAAGAGGAAAGGCCAACTGAGACCTTAACATTCGAAGACTTTCATTGGAAAACCCTTTTTCTGTTTTATTGCAAGAACAGTAGGTGAAGTGGAAAGAAGATGAGATAATTCAGGGAATGAGAGCGTCTTTGCAGCCCCAGTCTCTTCAGCTGCATCGAGTGGGCTGGAGCACAGTTCTGGGGCTGGAAGACCTAGGGCGGAACTTCTGCTTGGTACTCACAGTGGATGCAACCCCTGACACCCGGGAGCTGGAGTGCAATGAGATCAAGACCCAAGTGGAGTTGGCCACAGGGCAGCTGGGGCTTAGGCGGGCAGCCCAGGAGCACAGCTTTCCTCAGATGCTGCATCAGGTAGGCCTCTCCACCTCCAACTAGCCTGGCAGCAAGCCTCTCGAGGTAGCCAGAAGTTCTGCCTACCCCAGAGGAGAGGGAAGTAAGCCCTCCAAGGAAGCCTCGAGTGCTGGAGCTGGAGAGTGCTTAGCCAGCCTGCATTGGAGTTTGGTGGGACTTACTAGTGCGTGGGGTGTCCATTTCTGTAGCAAGAGCACTATCTTTGGAGGAGGGGGCTTGGTGCGGCTGAAGTGGCCCTCTGTTTCTGCTAGCATTATTCCCCAATCCCTTCCTTTAGAGAGAACGGGGCCTCTGCCACCGGGGAAGCTTCTCCCTTGGAGAACGGTCTCGAATGATGTCTCAGTGAGTATGGGGCTTGGTGGAGAAACTCTAAGGGCCAGATAGGTCTTATCCCCTAAGCTTTGAAGGGACAGGTGTTAGAGGATCCTCAGAGATATTGAAGTTAGGTCGAATGGGGTCGAAGCTTGAGAGCAAACAAACTGGAAGAGTATAGAAACTGAGAGGATTGAATGAATGAAAGAGAAGGGATCATACCCCAGCCAAAAGGGAAGTCCGCCCTTGCACTCACACCCAGTTCTGTTAGGATTCTGCTAACCAGGACCAACTTCACCCTCAGCTCCCTTTACCTTCACTTTCCCTCTGCTTTCCCAGCTTCCTACCCAATGATCTGGGCTTCACTGATACCTACTCTCAGAAGGCTTTCTGCGGCATCTACAGTAAAGATGGTCAGATCTTCATGTCTGCTTGCCAAGGTACCAGACCCTGGTCCTACCAAGTGCCGTGGCACAAGGAACATACCCCCTGACTGAGGCTAGAAAGCTCCAGATCCAGGGAACTCAGACCCTGGGTTAGGGATGCTTAGCCAGAACATGTTTCCCATGATCAAGGGAAGATTCCACAAACGTACAGTGGAAGCGAGGTCAGATCTAGAGAGGCTGCAAGGAGGGGGTTCCCTAATTCTGCCCGATCCCCATTTACCCAGACCAAACAATCCGACTGTACGACTGCCGGTATGGCCGCTTCCATAAATTCAAGAGCATCAAGGCCCGGGACGTAGGCTGGAGCGTCTTGGATGTGGCCTTCACCCCTGATGGGAACCACTTCCTATACTCCAGCTGGTCTGATTACAGTGAGTATGCCCCAGACTTCCACTGGCTCTCCAGCCCGGGACCCCAGGTCTCCAAATGCCCATGTGCTCTGTGCCCAGACTCTGTGCCGCCTTCTGGGAAGATCACCTTCAGGGTCCGACACCCTCACCCTTTGTTCCATCTCCTGCCTAGCTCCACTTCTGCCCTCCTTCCCCCAGCCCTGAAAGATTTCTTGTTTCTTTTGCCTCTCTTAGTTCATATCTGCAACATCTACGGGGAGGGAGACACACACACTGCTCTGGACCTAAGGTACTGCCCGTCAGAAACTTCTCAGGGAAGGCTCCTGGAGGCGCAGACCTCTTGAACTGGAAAAGGACACTGGTTGCAAGTGTCTCTGTGTGGATTCCTGGGAGGGAAGCACCCATCCTTGTCAGCCAGAGGACCAGGGTAAAATAGGTGGTTGTAGGATTATTTCAGGGTGCTCACGGAGGGGATCCACGTTCTGGGATGTGTTGGCAAGACTTCATTTTCCCCTCTGGAGTATGCCTTACAACCCTCGTCTAATTCTGTGTAGAGGCACAGAGGCTGACAGAGGTCCCCTTGACCCAGCTCCCCCTTTGCTCTTTTCAGGCCAGATGAACGTCGCTTTGCAGTCTTTTCCATTGCTGTCTCCTCCGATGGACGGGAAGTCCTAGGAGGGTGAGTATGGTAGGGGACAGAGCCCTTGATCTGTGAGCTAGGAGTTCTCCCAGAGACCCGCTCTGCTCCTGCAGAGACTGTACTGGACACTGCTATCCAGGCAGCTACAGAGAACAGCCAGCCCTTTCCCAAGGTCAGCGATTACAAGCTACTTCACCTCTTGATCACTCTTTCCTCAGCACAAGATGGAAGGTCTCAAACATCCTTGCAGACATAGCTAACTTTTGTCTCGCCTCCTGCATAAAAGGAGACCAGGGCTTGCCCCTCAGCGAGACTTTGCAACAGGGACTGTCCAGAGTGCACGTAGCACTCATTCTCTCAGTTCCGGCTCCAGACCCTTCTCACCCCTTCCCTTTCAGGGCCAATGATGGCTGTCTCTATGTCTTTGATCGAGAACAGAACCGGCGCACCCTTCAGGTATTGCTTCTGAGACTTAGAGCCTCTGCCTCCTGGTCCGTGGCCTAGGAGAAGACCTAGAGAGAGGTCCTAGGCATTCTGGCTTCCTGCTTCCCTAGATTGAGTCCCATGAGGATGACGTGAATGCAGTGGCCTTTGCTGACATAAGCTCCCAGATCTTGTTCTCTGGGGGCGATGATGCCATCTGCAAAGTGTGGGATCGACGCACCATGCGGGAGGATGACCCCAAGCCCGTGGGTGCACTGGCTGGACACCAGGATGGCATCACCTTCATTGACAGCAAGGTGGGCTGGGAAGCAGACCTGCATGGCCAGGTTACAGTCGTCCAGGAGTCTGTCAAGGGTTCTGGGTGTGGGAAGTCCCCAAGCTCCTTATTCAGGTTTGCAAGAGCTGGAGTTTAGGGAAGGGGCTTAAGTCTGGGAACAGGAGATCCTTCTGTATTCACAAGGCCTCAAGGAGCAGGGCAGGGCTTTCTGTAGAAGGAAAGACGATTAATCCAGGATTGACTAGGAGGCCCAGCCAGTGCCCTGGGCAAAGACGGGGAAACCTAGCCAGAGGGTTGGTTCTATGGTAGAAAACCAGTGGCAAGCTCACCTGGATGAAGAAAGAGGCAAGCTAGGTCAAAAGACTGGCATTCTTACCCCTCAAACCTGGAGAAGCAAACCTAGATGGACAGACACCGGTGTTTGCAAGCTCTAACATACCCCTGGGTATCCATCTGGGGATTCACAGGGTGATGCCCGCTATCTCATCTCCAACTCCAAAGACCAGACCATCAAGCTCTGGGACATTCGACGCTTTTCTAGTCGGGAAGGCATGGAGGCCTCGAGGCAGGCTGCCACACAGCAAAACTGGGACTACCGCTGGCAGCAGGTGCCCAAAAAAGGTGAGCAGAGAAAGTGGAACCTGAGATCTGGAGAGTAAAGAGTTAGGGGTGGCAGCTTACATAGCTAACCCCTGGTAAGGCCTAGCCTGGACACAGTGGATATGACTGTAGCCTGGGGGTCTCCACCTGCCGCTGCACCCCCTCACCAGGCGTTAACCCTTCATTTGTCTAGTGGTGGGGAAAGTGGGTGGTTCCTAGGGCTGGGTGCCGGGGATCACTCAGAACCAAGATGAAAGTGTTTCAGTATCTTCACAACCAGCAGAGCCATCTTGGGGAATATAAAGTGGGGAAAGAGCCACTCACTGGGGATTGAAAAGGTGGTCGGTGAGCATTAGTCTTTGCTCAGGACTAATGGTATAGGAGAGTCCAGGCTCCCTAACCCAGGGCTCTCTGTGCATTGTTACCCAGCCTGGCGAAAACTGAAGCTCCCAGGGGACAGCTCCTTGATGACCTACCGGGGCCATGGGGTGCTTCACACCCTCATCCGCTGCCGATTCTCCCCCACCCATAGCACTGGTCAGCGGTTCATCTACAGTGGCTGCTCGACTGGCAAAGTGGTCGGTAAGGATCATGTCAGAACAGGGGGCCCAGGAACAGGCACAAGTGTTTCTCTGGCGTTCTACCTCTAACCACCAGAGACTGCCTTAAAAATCCCATTGGTGACTATGAGTGACATTTAATTGAGCTCACAGCAGATTGGGCTTCAACAGAGAAATAGAAAACCTGGTATTCATCAGCATTTTAAATTAAGAAAGGGAACCTAGAATCCTAGTCAGTAAATATAATAGCTTACGAGAAATGCACTTCACTCTGTTTTATAGTCAGTCAAGGAAGGAAAGAGATGGCAGATGAAAGGTAGAGGGGGACAGGAACAAAAGGACAGCAGCTCCAAGTAAAGGACGTGCGGCCGGTAAAGCAGGAGGTGTGTACAGAAAGACACACAAACACACCTCCGGCCATAAGGAGCTTCAGCTGGTGAGGTACCTAGGGGGGCACCCGGATAGAGCCCCCCTCCAGAGAGAAAGATGCACCCCCGTCGTGATGAGGAAGAGCAGGTTTAGACCTCTCATACAGCCCATTGTTCACTTCTGCTATGCCTTCCGTGTCTTGTGGCTTTCTCCAAAAACCGACGTAAAGACCTTTAAAGCCACATATCGTTTTCTTAGCTGTAGATCCTGTGATGTTTAGCTAAGGGCCAGGGAGAGGTACCCAAGCTCTGCTAGACCGCACACTCAGTGCGAGGTAGGGAGAAAGGGAACAGAAACTGAGGAATTAGAGCATCTTCTGGTGGGGGCTTTGCTCCCCTGCAAAAGTGGGGAAGTTGCCTGAGAGGCAGGTAAGCAGTGCAGCTCTGGAACCGCAAGGGGTGCTTGGAAGGTCCTCTGGCTGTCCCTTCTCCACTCTGGCTTTCCCTGGGCAGTGTACGACCTCCTCAGCGGCCACATCGTGAAGAAGCTGACCAACCACAAGGCCTGTGTGCGTGATGTCAGTTGGCACCCCTTTGAGGAAAAGATCGTCAGCAGTTCGGTGAGGTCGTAGTGGGTGGGGGGACCAGCACGTTTCTGGGACCCAGACTCAGGAGGGGCAGCACCCCTGACTACTTGCTGCCTTCGGCCCGCAGTGGGATGGGAACCTGCGTCTATGGCAGTACCGCCAGGCTGAGTACTTTCAGGACGACCTGCCAGAGGCTGAGGAACCGCCCGGCGCCCGTTCCCCCATGCCCCACCCCTCTACGGCCTTTTCCTCACCCCAGTAGATCTGCTTTCCAGCCCCGTCCACGGATGAGCCTCTGACAAGCTCTCTGCCTCTTCCTGCCTTTCTCCCTTCTGGGAAATCTTCGGGGAATCACTGGCATTGGATGGGGAGACGCACAAGCCCTGGCTTTGGGGCCCTTGCTGAGCCCTGGAAGATCCTCACTGCGGGGCAAAGTGGTTTCCTTGTGTGCTCACACCAGTTTGGCTTGTTTCTCTATCTCTGGCCAGAGTCCAGCAGAACTGCCATTATCTGAGGTATGGCCCTTGGCAGCAGGAGAACTGTCCCAAGTGTTTTTAATCATGTTTGGATGTTAAGTGTTAGCTCCTAGAGTAGATGCCTGGGGTCAGGTCTGAACTGAGCTGTCAGCCGGGCCCATTGCCCTGGCCTTCGTGTTGAGGATGAGACTGGCCAGTCAGCAGACCAGGTGTTCTGGCCATTCTTCTAGAGGTCCTGAAGGCTAGAGCTCTAGCCTTTTTGGGTAGGGTGGAATGAGTAAGGCATGTCCTCAGCACCCTCCTGGGGTGGGGAATTATGTCTTCTCCCTCTTTGTCTGAGTCTTTGAGGTGGGACAGGCTGTAGTGTGAGAGGTTCCACGTGGCTCCACACAGGGCAGACCCTCCCCTCCCAGACTGTTCCATCATGCTGGAGGCCAGCAGCTTCAAGGAGGGATGTTGAAGTAGGACTCCTTCGTCCTCTCACTGGTTTTGGCTCCCTCAATAAATTCTCTGTGGGAACCGGGCTCAGTGTCTGTCTCTCTCTCTCTTTTTCCTGTCTGAGGGCTTTTATCCCCTCACTTCAAGAAAATAGTTTTGATAGAGCCTTCAGATATACTTCTCTGTGGGGAGAAAATGCCCCTTTGATGCCCCCAAGTTGAAGAGAAATACCAAAATCATTTAGTTAACTGAGCTCTGCACCAGACAGCTCCCTCACTGAACTCAGAAACTTGGAGCAAGTAGAAATCAAGATAGCAGGAAGCAAGCATGGTTTAGATTAGAGTCTGGAACAACCATAGCAGCTTTGTTCTGGGGCTGGCTTTGGAGCTGCTCCAGTCTATGATAAACATAGCCCAGAGCCAGAGAGAACCTGGCGGGCACTGATGCCGGGCCCCACCTGGGGCCTTCATGCCCAGGACCTCCTCCACCCTCACGGCCATGCTTTGTACAGGTGAGGAAATGGCAACGTGCTCAGGTCAGGCGACAAGCCCCAGAGCACACCCATGGTGTGGTCAGTAGGGTAGTTGGTTGGGCTTCACCTCCAGCTCTGATCGATCTATTGCCATGACATTGCATTATCCCTAAGGCAATTTTCAAACCAGGATGCACACCTCCAGGGGTCCTCACAGGCACAGCCAGGGGTAAAAGTCACACCTCTTTCACATCAAAACAAGGAGTTTTAAAATAGCTTGTCCAGCTACCCAGCCTACATGTGTTCTCTTTCCTCTGACTGCTCTGCCTTATGTGAAACTATCCTGCCAGTGTTCCCTCCCCCCTGCCCGCCTTGTTCCCCTTCTGCCACTTCAACCCAGCGATGCCCCCAGTCTCACCCAGAACCTCTATTACCTCCAGGGCATGAAATTAGAAGCAAATTAAAATTCTTCGTAGCCTCAAAGCCTCCTTTATATTTTTTTTAAAGATTTTTATTTATTTGTTAGAGGGAGAGATAGAACACAAGCAGAGGGAGTGGGAGAAGGGGAAGCAGGCTCCCCGCTGAGCAGGGAGCTAAGGTGGGGCTCATGACCTGAGATCATGACCTGAGCTGAAGGCAGGCACTTAACTGATTGAGTCACCCAGGCATCCCTTGAAGCCTCCTTTAATTAATAAAGGCCCCCGAAGGACCATCCATTCTTCTCATTAAGAGATGTATTTACAATTCGGTTTGTATTTAATATTAATTATCACAATGTGTGAAATCTTTGCTATACTGTGGCAAAGCTATACTAAGCAAAGCTGTACTAACAACATCTACTATAATTTGTACTACTAACAATTATTGTGAGAACTCTATTCAGAAAAAACGTATTTTAACTTCTAGGGCCTTATGATCACAGGAAATATTTAAAAATTAAGTTTCAGGAGCACCTGGGTGGCTCAGTGGGGTAAAGCCTCTGTCTTCGGCTCAGGTCATGATCCCAGGGTCCTGGGATCAAGCCCTGGATGGGGCTCTTTGCTCAGCAGGGAGTCTGCTTCCTCCTCTCTGCCTGCTTCCCTGCCTATTTGTGATCTCTGTCAAATAAATAAATAAATATTTTTTAAAAAAATTAAGTTTCAGGGGACGCCTGGGTGGCTCAGTTGGTTAAGCAGCTGCCTTCAGCTCAGGTCATGATCCCAGCCTCCTGGGATCGTGTCCCACATCGGGCTCCTTGCTCGGCAGGGAGCCTGCTTCTCCCTCTGCCTCTGCCTGCCATTCTGTCTGCCTGTGCTTGCTCTCTCCCCCCATCTCTCTCTGATAAATAAATAAAATCTTTAAAAAAACAAAATTTTTTTAAATTAAAAAAAAATTAAGTTTCAGGGGCACCTGGGCAGTCAATTAAGTGCCCAACTCTTGGTTTTGGCCCAGGTCATGATCTCCTAGAGAGTCTGCTTGAGATTCTCTCCCTCTCCCTCTGTCCCCCTGCTTGTGTGCTCACTCTCTCTCTGAATGGGTAAATTGTTAAAAAAAAAATAAGTTTAAAATTACATACATTTTTTGGTAGAGAATTGTGATCAGTAAAACATTCAGGCATAAAAATATACTAGGATAACTTTTATGAGGGAAGTCTGATGGAAATATAATTTCTGATTATTAAGATCGTGTCACTTTTTTTAAATGGAAAATAGTAAGATATATAATCACTGTAGTGTTTAGATCCATTGGGCATATTTAAAAGAATGAGAGAGAGACAATACACTGGAAATTGTGTCCTGTGTAACTATTTAAAATTACAATGAAAAATTTTTTGTTGGACACCTGAATGGCTCAGTCAGTTGAGTGTCTGCCTTTGGCTCAGGTCATGATCCTGGTTTCCTGAGATCCTGGGGTCCTGAGATCCAGCCTGCTCGGCTGGGAGTTTGCTTCTCCCTCTCCCTCTGCCCCTTCTCCCTACTCATGCTCTCTCTTTCTCTCAAGTAAAGGAATAAAATCTTTAAAAATATTTTTTGTCAAAAATGTGAGGCATTCTATAGGTCTTCTGTTAGGGTCCATGAACAGGAACTATGTTGAGGTATGGGCTTTAGGATCTGGAAGGAATCTGATTGATTAATCCATCTTGATCAGTTTATGATTGTGGGCACTGAGGACCAAGGAGGATTAGTTGATCTTCCAGAAGGCACACAGTTTAGAACCAAGGTGCACTTTCTTGCTCATTCCTTTTACTACTTCATGGGCTTAAACTGTGCTCTGAAATCCAACCACCAGTCCTGAGGAATGATAAAGGATGACTAAAAAGGATCTTAGAACAGCTATTGAATAACAGGGACATCCCTTGGATAGATTGCTCCCTGCCTTGTGGCTCCAGCCCTGGGGGGTCAGACTGGGAGGCCAGTGTGGGACTTAGGACCCAGCAACCAGTTGGAGGCTCTGATAGGCTCCAAGCTAGGGATTTCCTTGTAGCGTCTCCCCCACCCCATCCCTATCACATGGCAGTAAGCCTAATCTTTGGGGTCCTGAAAGTCCAGACTGGGCCCCCGCCATCTCTCATACAGTACACCTTCCCGGGGACACTTAAAGCTCATCTGTTGGCCTTCATAACTATACCAGAGAATGGTCCCATCTTAGATCCAATGTCTTGTGCATTGTATAAGCACCATGGTTTACATAAGACCAGACTAGCCACTCAGAGCCCCTCTCACCAGACAGGGGCTGGATCAAGCCCTAGGGTCATGATACACCTAAGTGGGTATCCCCACTGGTGTACCCTGCCCCCAGCCTGACTTGGATGTGGGGCTGTGCACAGCCATCTTGTGCTCAGAATTTAGGAGAGGGGCTGGATCACACTGATGATGAGGCAGGCACAGATTTTTTTTTTAATGATTTCCAAGGTTCATGGCACCTTATTTCCCCGTGGAGCAAACATGGTCAGGTTGGGGTAGGGTGGGGGTGACTGGCTGACCAGACAGACGGGCAGACCCAGGCAGGCTATGGACAAAACACTGAACAGCAGGCCTGGCCCTCTGACATGAACCAGAACATGGTTGGACCTGGGGACACAAGGCCAACAAGAAAGGACACAGGCCACTGTCAGGACACACAGCCAAAGCTAGGACCCTGCTGACGTGGCAGCCCTCGGCCCTGGTCCCTTACTGCCCCCCGCCCCTCTCCCCCGCCTGCCAGCTGCCAACAGGGCTCTGCCCTGTGTCTGCCACACCTGTCACTGCCTGTCCTTGTCCGGGGGGGCCCCATCAGCCCCTCCTCAGCTGCCCAGCAGAGCAAGCGGTTAGTGGGGAGGGAGGGAACATGGAGCGGGGGCCGACGGTGGGGGCAGGGCTGGGGGCTGGGGCCCGAATCCGGGCACTGCTGGGCTGCCTGGTCAAGGTGCTGCTCTGGGTGGCGTCTGCCTTGCTGTACTTTGGAAGTGAACAGGCCGCCCGCCTGCTGGGCAGCCCCTGCTTACGGCGCCTCTACCATGCCTGGTTGGCAGCAGTGGTCATCTTTGGGCCCCTTCTGCAGTTCCACGTCAACCCTCGGACTATCTTCGCCAGCCACGGCAACTTCTTCAACATGTGAGTCCACTGGAGGCTGTGGGCGCCGGCTCCCTGCACTCCGGGATCCCAGCTCCCTCCTCCAGGCTTCTGTCCTCCTGCCAGTCTGGACACTAAAAATAGGCTAGGAGGTTGAGGAGAAATTGGGGGGAGGGGGAGGGGAACAGAGTTGGGGGGTCCAGGGGAAATCAGGAGCAGGGCTGAAGAGGAAATGTGGCTCCTAGAAGGTTGAATGGGCCTCTAAGGAGCTGGCCGAGTTTAAGCGGCTGGGGAGGAAACAGAACCAGTGCTGATATGTAGGATGGGAGCCAGAGCAGTGATGGGGACACAGATGGGGTGGAAGATGGGGTGGACAGGGGGTCTCTAGCTAGCCTCCCTTCTTCTCTGCCCACAGAAAGTTTGTGAATTCAGCATGGGGCTGGACATGCACCTTCCTGGGTGGCTTCGTGCTGCTGGTGGTGTTCCTGGCTACACGGCGTGTGGCAGTGACAGCACGGCACCTGAGCCGGCTGGTGGTGGGGGCCGCAGTGTGGCGGGGGGCTGGCCGGGCCTTCCTGCTCATCGAGGACCTGACTGGCTCCTGCTTTGAGCCTCTGCCTCAGGGCCTGCTGCTGCACGAGCTTCCCGACCGCCGCAGCTGCCTGGCAGCCGGCCACCAGTGGCGGGGCTACACGGTCTCCTCCCACACCTTCCTGCTCACCTTCTGCTGCCTGCTCATGGCCGAGGAAGCGGCAGTGTTCGCCAAGTATCTGGCCCATGGGCTGCCAGCTGGGGCCCCTCTTCGCCTCGTCTTCCTGCTCAACGTGCTGCTGCTGGGCCTCTGGAACTTCTTGCTGCTCTGTACCGTCATCTATTTCCACCAGTACACCCACAAGGTGGTGGGGGCTGCAGTGGGCACCTTTGCCTGGTACCTCACCTATGGCAGCTGGTATCATCAGCCCTGGTCTCCTGGGAGCCCTGGCCACGGGCTCTTCCCTCGGCCCCGCTCCAGCCGCAAGCACAACTGAAAGAAATAAAGGCAAATCAGGCCTCGCCGGGGCTCTGCTCATTCTTTGGCTGGGAGGACTCAGAAAGGGTGGGAAGGGTGAGAAGGGAGGCAGGCAGTCTCTCTCGAGCTCCTCAGCCTTTCCTTACCCTTAGCGACCTTGAATATCCTTCCTTATGCTTGCTCTCCATCCCTCCTGCGGTCAAGTCTCCCAGTCCTCGAAGACTTCAAGCTCTCTGGTGGGACTTGGATGTCAAGGAATGGCAATGCTATAGCAGGTAAGTCTGCCCATAGGTAGGGGCAGCACTCCCACTGAGCACGTGCTTCTCTCTGCTCTGTTGACTGTTTTTTCTGCCTCCTTCACTGAATCTCCCCTTACACCTTCCCTCAGGGCCTGCCTGTCTTTTTACTTTTTACTTTACATTTACTTAACGACTGTTTATTGAGCCAAGCATAGTTCCAGGCCTTGTGAATAATAAAAACAAGGTTTCTGCTCTTTGAGGGCCGATGGGTAATGGGGGAGGCAGATGATAAACTCACAAATTATAGCAAATTTCTCTTGTGCTCACTACAGGTCAGGCAGAGGTCTAAGTGTCTCTAAGCTCTTCCTATAAATCTAAGCCCTCATAACACCACCACCACCACCAGGTGGGTTTGGTAGTGTTTCTATTGTACAGTTGTGAAAACAGGCACAGAGGTTAAGTGACCATGAGCCCAGGCGACAGGGGTCCATTGTCTGTGCTCTAAACAAAGAACCTGCAACTACAGCCCTTCTGTGGCCAGATATTGTATGGCCTGAGAGTTAAGAGATGATTTTACATTTTTAATGACTGAAAAAAGAACAAAAACAAAACAAACAAACAGAAACAGAAGAATAATATATCATGGTCTATGAAAATACAGAATTCAAAGTCCAGTGTCCACAGATAAAGTTTTATTGGAACCTGGCCCTGCTAATTCATTTAGGTATGGCTGTTTACCTGCTCTAATGGCAGAGTTGAGTGGTTACTCCAGACACCATATGGCCCACAAGAGCCTAGAATATTTGCTATCTGGCCTTTTAGAGAAAGTTTGCCAACCCCAGGTCTAAACGACACTATTCCCCCCAAATAAACTGGCTAATATCAGAGAGCTTCAGTGCTATGAATGTTCTAAAGCAGGCTGGTTTGTAATAGAGACTTGGCAGGGAGGTACTTTATGGAGAGAGTTCTCTCTGGAGAGGTGATATTTGAGCAGAGAACCTAAGGACCACCTGAACAGGGAAAGGGTGTGTCAGGCAAAGGGATTGGTAAGGTCAAAGGGCCTGAGACAGGAATGAATGTGACACCTAACACAAGGGGTTTAAGCAACAATGGAAGCCCCAGCTATTTGCAAGTTTAAGGGATGGGGGAAAGCAGTGGAAAGTGAAGTTGCTGGAGAACAGGGGCCAGGCAAACCAGGCAAGACTTCTGGGCCAGGAAAGCCCTTTAGATTTCATTCTAAGATCAACAGGAAAGTGAGAAAGAGCTTTAAGCCAGAGAGAAGTCTGTGTGGAGAGTATAGGGGGGTATAGTTCACAACGAGGGTCAGAAGGGAGCTGACCGGGGCCAGGATTGGAGCGGTGACAGCTTCTGAATGTCACCGCATAGGCCAGACGATGCCCGTGGAACCAGGGCTAGGGAAGGGAATCCAGAAAGGATGGAAGAGCGCCAGATAAGGCTTATCACTGTCCCTTGCCGAACCGAGACAGAAGAGCACCCGAGGTGTCCGGACGCAGGGAAATGAGAGGCGGGGATTGGCCGGTGGCCGACCAATGGGCTCCGGGAGGCGGGGAGGCGGGCCCGCGGTGCGTGGGGTGGGAGGGCGTGGAAAGAAGTGTGTTGGTGAAGGTAGCTGCAGCAGTCCGGAGACAAAAGGCGGGAAGTGAGGAGGCGGAGAAGGAGAGGCTGGGCTTTCGGGAGCTGGGCGGGGAGGGGGAGGCAGGCTGGGGCGGGACGCCGGGTGGAGGGGGAGGTGGCAGCGCTCCTTTCGGCCTCCAGGGGGAGCCCGGCCGCGGCGGTAGCCCTCCGCCCGCTCCTCTCCCGGGCTGGCCCCGCCCCCTCCAGTACCTCCGTTCCCCGGCTACCCAGGAAGGCGGTGCGGGTGGTGAGAGCTGCTTTCGCTTTCCCTTCCCTGTGCACCCTCCGCTTCTCGTGCGGCGCTAGGCCCCCCGCCCCGGCCATGGCCATGCTCAGGGTCCAGCCTGAAGCCCAAGCCAAGGTGAGCGCTGCGGGTTTGAGGAGGGGCTCCTTAGGGAGGCGTGGCTCCGAAAGGCTGCAGGCGTCCGTGACCCGCCCCCCAGTCCCGATAGCTAGTCGGGGTCGCGGTCATCGGAGCCCACGTGAGCCTCGGTGCCAGGAGCACCTGCGCCCTGGCCGGGGGAGACAGGTGAGGTCCGCCTGCCGGGAGAGGCCAGGCGGTCGAGGTTCAGCGGGGTGCGGTGAAGCAGAGAGCTGGCGTGGAGGGGAAGTCCGCTGGCGCGGGGCCCCGGGCCACACACAGGGTGCCGGAGCTGCCCTGCCACCTCATGGCCTTTCCCACGGAAGGGCTCCCGGCCCACCCCACAGGGTACGCGGCCCGTGCCCCAGTCGCAGAGGCTCTTACACCTCTCCTTGCACAGCCCAGGAGACCCGAGGGATCTCCTGGGCTGTGGACCATTCGCCCTTCACCGCCAGGAATGTTCTCATCCCCCACAACCAGCCCCACGGGGATCAACTTCACCCTTCCCAGCCCCACGGGATGCATTCCACCCTTCCCCAGGTCAGGCCCTACACAACCCTAAGGGTACGGTCCTCAAACGAACTGGCCATAAGCCAGATGTGTGAAGGACTGCCTGTGTCCCACAGGTGGACGTGTTCCGTGAAGACCTGTGTACCAAGGTAAGACCTGCCCCATCAGCACCCTGCCCCTACCTAACTCCCCTTGCTCAACCCTTCCTTGCTGGGCAGTGTCAGACCTGCTTCACTGCCAGGAAGAACATTTGATTCTGACCCATATCTTCCCCCACCCCAACCTCACACACAGACAGAGAACCTGCTGGGGAGCTACTTCCCCAAGAAGATTTCTGAGTTGGATGCATTTTTAAAGGTACTGGGGCAGCAGAAAGCTAGAGAGTAGGGGTCAAGGGGGGAGTCTGGGAGACCATGAGAGCAAGGTGGGAGGGATACCCTTGCCTCTAGCCCTCCTTCCACCCTGCACCAGGAGCCGTCTCTCAATGAAGCCAATCTGAGTAATTTGAAGGCCCCGTTGGACATCCCAGTGCCTGATCCAGTTAAGGAGAAGGAGAAAGAGGAACGGAAGAAACAGCAGGAGGCAAGCCGGGAAGAGCTGGGAGGAGGGACCCAACCATGGGAAAAGTCAACCTTAGGCCTGACTCGCAAGAGCCCCTCTCTCCCTGCAGAAGGAAGACAAAGATGAAAAGAAGAAAGGGGAAGATGAAGACAAAGGTACCACCATAAAGGGATTGAGTCTCACTTCCTAGGAGCTCTTCCCTGGGGATGCCTCTTCCTTGCCCTCACACAGTCCCAGCCTGGTGACTGACCCATTGCCTACTGCCTAGGTCCTCCCTGTGGCCCAGTGAACTGCAATGAGAAGATCGTGGTTCTCCTTCAGCGGCTAAAGCCTGAGATCAAGGATGTCATTGAGCAGCTCAACCTGGTAAGACCTCCCACTCTCACCCCCAGGCTTCAGATCTAACCCTTTGTCCTCCTTGGTGTCTGCCAGGTAGGACTTAGCACTGGCCAGGTATTAGCAGGAGAGAGCACAGAAAATGAAGCCAGAATTGTAGGCCCTGGGGCTTAGGACAGACTTGGCATACCTCCCCCAACTGTGGGCAGGGACGCTGAGGACAGGAACCTGGGAATTAGGTTGGGAGCTGATGTGGCTTTGATGCCTTTCCCTCCTCCCAGGTCACCACCTGGTTGCAGCTGCAGATACCTCGGATTGAGGATGGGAACAATTTTGGAGTGGCTGTCCAGGTGAGAGCGCTACCTCACTCCTCTGCCTTCCCTACTGCTCCAGTCCCAGCTGCTTTCCACTTTCCTCTTTGCATTCTTTTCCCAGGAGAAGGTGTTTGAGCTGATGACCTCCCTTCACACCAAGCTGGAAGGCTTCCACACTCAAATCTCCAAGTGAGTGACTGCCCACCTCCACCTGCCTGCACACTCTGCCTTGGCCTTGGACAGAGGCCTGGGCTCTGTCTTCCTTCTCCCATTCCAATAGGCTTCTACTTTCTACAGGTATTTCTCAGAGAGGGGTGATGCGGTGACCAAAGCAGCCAAGCAGCCCCATGTGGTAGGTGAGGCCCAAGGCAGGGTGCATGGTGGGGGCAGGACGCATCTGAAGTCAGGCCTGACCCAAGTCTCCCACAGGGTGATTATCGGCAGCTGGTGCACGAGCTCGATGAGGCAGAGTACCGCGATATCCGCCTGATGGTCATGGAGATCCGCAACGCTTATGTGAGGAAGCGAGGGTTGGGGGGCAGAGTAGCAGAGGCAGCTTTCCCAGGCCACCTACTCCCTGACCCTGCAGGCTGGGGGTGAAGGGTCACAGACCTTAACCTCTCCATAAGGTTAGAAATGGGGCACAGGAGCCGTTGGAGTCCTGTGGCTGACCCTTACTCCTCTCTGGCCCTGTAGGCTGTGTTGTATGACATCATCTTGAAGAACTTCGAGAAGCTTAAGAAGCCCAGGGGAGAAACAAAAGGAATGATCTATTGAGAGCTTCCCCTCATTCTGTAATGGGTCTGGCCGAGACCTTCCTATCTTTTACAGAGGACTCCAGACTTCCCCCAACTTCAGCATGTTGAGGTTTGTCTCCCTCTTGCCTCCCAGGCACAATAAATAGTCATACCATTGTCCTTTCATTCAAGTATTTTTATTGGATCCTGACCCTTCCCCTCCTACCATGCCCCCAGCTCTGGCTCAGGTCTTTCCATTGGTGGGACCCACCCACTGGGTGATTTGGGTGTTTAGCTGCTGGTTGGTCCAGTCCTGCCGGATGTCATCAAGGTGGCAGTCAAAGTCCACAAGGTGCTGGTGGGCCCGGCCCTCTAGTAGTGCTCCCACCATCTGCCGTGACTCTTCCCAGTCCCTCCACATCACTCTGAAATCATAACCACCCCCCCTGGAGGTCACACTCAGCAGGCAGTGGCCTGACACTTGGCAGAGGTTAGCATCTAGAGAAGGACCCTTGGGAGCAAGATCAAGGACAGAGGAGGCCCAGGAGCTATGGGCTTCCAGGAAAAGGTGGAGGGAGTAGGGCACTCACAAGTTCTTGTCCTTGGGGACCCAGCGGAGACCATGGTTTTCTAGGACGATGACAGGGGGCACATGAGGCTGAGACACCAGTTTCTGATTATCCAACTGCAGACAAGGAAGGGGTGGTGAGGGTTTCAAGGATCCCCTTTCCTACTTTCTCACCAACTCCCCACCCTGAAACCCAAACCTCACCATAATAAGGACTGCACCAGGGAAGAATTCTGCAATCCGCCCAGCAATTTTCGAGGCCAGGGGTCCAGCACTGTGTAGAGGAAAGACCAGAGGAGTGAGGAGCTGACCATGAGTAGACCTGTCCATCTGAGCTGGACCTCCCTGGTCTCCTAGATGATGGCACAGTAGTGGCCTTTCCCTGTCACGGGCCTGGGGGTCAGGGCTGCTTTAAGCTTCATAAACAACTGCTTTGATGCTTGAGTGCAGTTGGAAACAGGTGCTTAGACTGCTGGTTAAGGTGGAGATCAAAGGTGGTCTTTCAGGAGGGTAATTTGGCATAACCACCCAAATTTAAATAGTATATTATACATATGCTGACCCAGAAATTCCATTTATAAATATAATAATTGGACAGTGTCTGTATTAACAAAAAATGGGAAACAATCTCAATGTTTAAGGCATTAAATAAATCACGGTACATCCATACTCATACTATATAGCTGTTAGGATAAGGCAAATCTTGGTGTAGAGATGAAAAGATGGCAGATATTTACTAAGTGAGGAGGGAAAAGCAAATTACAAAACTGTTTAATTTGACCCAGATATATGATTAAAACATAAGTAGATAATTTTATGTAAGAAAATTTCCTTTTGGGGCACCTGGGTGGCTCGGGTCGTGGTCTCAGGGTCCTGGGATTGAGCTCCGAATCCGGCTCTCTGCTCAGCAGGGAGCGTGCTTCACCGCCCCCGCCCCTCCACCTCCCCACTCCCCGCCCCGCCCTGCCGCTTGCCTCTCTGCCTACTTGTGATCTCTCTCTCTGCAAGTAAATAATTAAAATCTTTAAACATTTTTTTTCCTTTTTTTTTCTTTCAAGTTGGTAGTTGGGCTTCCTCTGTGTTCTTTCAGCACTTGGCGGAGGGGAGGTCACCTCGGTTAAAACCAGGTGTCAACTTATTGATACACAGCTATCTTCCCCATCCCCACGGGAGCTCCTCCAGGGACCTTCTTCATATTTCTCTATATTCCCTCACTCCAGTACCCAGCCTAGCCTGGTGGATATAGACCCCGCTCCTAAGCATTTGACCAAGGAAAGATGGAAGGAATGACCAAGAGTTCTCTTGATTCCCCCATCCCATAACCCTTAGCCTTCTGCCTCTGGCTACTCAACTCACCTCTGGTCGTCCAGGGCTGCATTGGCATGATAGTACCCAGCCACTACCAGACCGGCCTGCGCGCCCCACACATCCACCTGCCGTGGGAAAGGGGCCATCAGAAACTCAGTGGCGACGCCCGCACTGTAGGTGCGCACTGCTGTCAAAAGGCCGGGGATGGGCTTGGGCTAGGAATGTTAGGGGGTTTCGCGGTGGTCGGTGGGCGTCCAGAGACGGCACCTGGTTGAGGGCGACCTCCAGCATGACAGACAGGGCCAGATGGCTGTGGAACAGGGGCACACAGTCGGTGAGACACAGACATTCTCCCGACCGCGGCGCGGGCGCCAGCAACAGCCCGTTGACGGCGGCGTGCGGGTACCGGGCGGCGTGCAGACACATCTTCACGTAGGCCCGGGCCGATATCTCCACCTCCCCCATGGCGAGCCGGGCCCCAGGTCGCGTCCGCGAAGCTCCCTTCCCGGCGCGTTCCTTGGCCCTTCCCTCTGCCCCCTCACTTAGATTCGGCAGTGACGCTGACTCGGGTCGAAAGCAGCCCGCTGGCTTCCAGGGACCTGGGTCCCGGCGCCAGGCCCCCACCTGGCCCAGAACGCAGACCGTACGGATTGCACACTGCAGCGCGGAACTCCGCCTCTGCCCGCCCCTGGAGGGCGGCCGCAGATCCCCGCGGGCCTAGAAGACTCCCGGCCTGCTGCGGTAAGGGCCCGGGTTTCTGTAGTCCCGCCCACGTGGTGCTCTTCGATAGGCTTAAAGGTTCTCATTTTGCCCAATCATCGGCCGTGCCCAAACCTTGCCCCGCCTTTATCTCCTGCGAACTGAAAAGAACTCACAACTGAAAACTAAAGAGAACTGCCCGCACGCTGATTGGCTAGGCTACTCGACTTCGGCTCAGGATTGCAGGATGGCTTCGTCTGATACCTGCGCCTCCCGCCCCCCATGCCCAGCAAAGGTGGCAGGGTGGAGCGCGCGCCTCGCTTCGGGTGTCCCAGAGAGCCCGCGCCAGATTTCCACACCTGGAAACGAAGCCGACTGCCTTCTTCCTACTATGGAATGGGTGGATTTGTACTCTGGGCCAACTCCGTCACCGATGAGCCGTATTACCTTTGCCACTACAGGGTATCTGGACCTTGGTTTCCCTAATGTAGCCTCAGCAGAATTAAAGGCGCAATTGGCTGAAGGAGGAGGAAAGAGGACAAAAAAAGTTACAGGCCCATCCTTCCCTTAATGTCCTGCCGTATGTCCTTCAACATAGTACCTTCGGAGCGTTTTTTTGTCAGCCCTTGGAAAGGAGTCCCACCATTCACCCATAATTCTCCCAGTGAAACCTCACTCCCTCTCCCGGCTGGCACTGAGCTGATGAGTGGTGTTCTTTCTTCTTTCCCTGATCTCAGTCCCAGAGCTTTCTCCTTGCTCAGCTTTCAGTCCAAGGCCTGCTTGTTCCTAAAAGGGGTCTGTGCAAATGCTACTTCTTCCAGGAAGCACTCACAAGCCCCCTAAATGTTTGAAATAATCTTGTGAAATTCTCAAATACAGGGAATATACATAGCTATCACGACATGTCAAAATTTCCACCCTGTTCTTTAGGATGCCTTCTTAAGAACAGGCTGGGTTTCCCCTTCATCTTTGGCCTCATGCATCCCCTCTCTTTCCTGCCACCATATTCACATTCAGTATCTGGACATAGGCAACACTCAATAAATGCCTTCTGAATGAATGACACACACCAGCAGTAATCCACACAAAGAATAGGTCATTTATTATTATTATCATTATTATTATTATTTTGGCCCTGGACTAGTACATAGATGGCTTCTCTTCACCCTTTGGGTTGATAATTTTCTCTAGGTTGCTGCTGATGATATGATAAAGCTCAGCCTGGAAGAAGGCCAGAAGAATGGCAATTAGGTTCTTGGCTTCTCCCCTGTCCCCCTCAACCATCTCCCATAGGAGCTTCCTCCACACTCACATAGAAGGCCCTCAGGTCCAGCACCATGGCCCTGAGCTCCCCATAGGCTGCCTCATCTCGCTCATGCACCAGGGCCCGGTAATCCATCTGGGATGTGGGAGGCAAAGCTGAGTCAGACCCATGGGAGGCTGGGACATTAATTTGGTTTCCTCACATAGGGAATAGGTAACTTGAGGATAAGCCCTTCTCAGGACCAAGAAATGGAATCCCACAGGATCAAGCCAAGAAAGGGGTCAAGGTTTTTGAGATCCAAATCAGTTTTTCTAGCCAGTGCTCTTAGGTTAGTATTTCCCACATTACGAGAAAGTCAGAAAACAGACAGGAAAGACCTCTAGCCCCTCTTCCTTGCCCCACCTCCAACGAGCCTCAGCTAGAAGCCTGGTGACTATGTACTCACTACATGAGTCTCCTTAGAGGCCTTGGCCACAGCATCCCCACGTTCTGAGAAGTACCTGCCGAAAGTAAGGGAATAAACACAGGAACGGGTAGAGAGAGAGGGAGATATTCCCTCAGACCCTTCCCAGAGGCCCCCATCATCCTGATGGGACTGCCCAGCTACAGGGATCCCAAAGAAATGTCCTTGCAGCAACCCCCATGCTGGCCCTCCGGCTACCCTCACTTGGAAATGGTTGTCTGGAAGGCTTCTACTTTTGTCTTGACTGCATTTACCCTCTCCAACACCTTCTCCTGTGATTCAAAAGAGAGAGAGAGAGAGATGAGCAGCAAGAAAAACACTTCATCTCCTCCCTCCTTCACCCACCATCTTCTTCCTCCTCCTCCTCCCAGATTATGTCTAGTTCCTATCTCTCACTCACAATGCCTCTCCCTGCTTTCAATGTCCTCATACACCCTTTTCTTACCTGGATAGCCACCCCAAAGTCATTTCCATCCTCAATCTTGGGGATCAGGTGCTGAATCCATGTGATCACCTAAATTATAATCATGTAGAAATCATTCAACAAACTTCCTGGGTCTTTCCTTTTACTGCCACTTTCTAATAACAACTATATTTAATTGAAGAGTTATTACATGCCAGACACTGTGCTACACATATATCTCATTTAATCTTCACAGCAGTTTCTCAAGATACATATTCTTATTGTACCCACTTGATAGATGAAAAAACTGTGTCACAGAGTGTCCAAGAAGCTTACTTAAGGTAACCAGCATGGTAAGTGATAGAGTCAGGATCTAAGCCCAAGCAGTCTCTAGGGCCCAAGCTCTTAAACCAACTCACGATGACACAACACCTGCACTGTGTACCAGGTAAGACTAACATTATGGGAGTGGCTACAACATAGTCTCTGATTACAAGGATACCACTGTGAAATCAGAGGTCTAGCAGAATGAGAACACAAGGTATCCAAACCCAAAGCACAGAGGAAGTTTCCTATGTCAGAAATAGGCCCTTGAATGAAGGAATTGCATCTCTCAAGGAGACTAGGGCCGGGCCCAGCTTGTCTTCTCTTTCTCTTTCTCCCAGTTCCCAGGCTTACCAGAATGCATTTTTCTTTGAGAGTCCAGACTTCTGGCTTAACCAGGGCAAGGAGGGCGAGAACCTTCTCATTTCCAGGGAGAAAGCCACACTTGGGAACTGTGAAAAAAAGGACATTCAGGCCCCTTCTCCTCCAGCAAGCAATGTGCCCCTTCCTCTTCCCTAGACACCCCTTCCTCTCTTACCTTCTTTCTTTTCCTGCTTATCTGTTTCCATCTAAGGTAAAATGAGGGACAACAGCTTTAGAAAAGTCTCGGAGGTTGGAGGGCCATCATCTCCACCCAGTTTATAGTCTGAGCCCTGCACCCCGAGTGCCTCACCTCATCATCCTTGGGCGGGGGGTCTGGGATGGGGATGTCCAGTGGGGCCCGGAGAGAGGTCAGGTCAGCCACATTGAGGGAGTCCTCCTGCACAGAGCTCACTGTCAGCAGCTGCCCAACCTAGTCCCTCATTCTGAGTCACAGACTTCCCTCCACACAGTCCACCCAACTCTCTCCCTATACTCAGGCCTCACACTATTCTAACGTTTCCAGTCCACCACTCAAACTGTTCTCTGCATGCTGAACCCAGTTGTTAGCTAGAGGGGGTGGATGGAGAGGGGAGAGGCCTTGGGATGGGCTGGGAGGGGCCCATACTACTCACTTGCAAGAGCTGATTCAGGTGTATGATTTTCTGTGGCAAGAAACTGTAGAGGAACTCCTCTGCCTGTGGGTTACATTGCAAGGATGGGGAATCTCAGATGACACTCCAGAGGTGTCAGAGAAGTGAAGACTGGAAGGGCCCTTGTAAATCATTGACTCCAATACTTACAAATAAGGAAACTGAAGCCAGAAGAAGTGAAGGGACTTGCCCAAGCTGGGAAGTGGCAGAACCAAGGTTAGGACTTTGGGGCCACAGCTTTTCCCTCCACACCAAAAGAGGGGAGAGGAAGCAGCAGAAGTGGAGAGAATATTAAGAGGAGTCAAATTAAAGGTAGAGATCAATAATTAGGAGCCTTGGGTTAAGGTTTGATAAGGGAAGTAGGGCCCAGGGTGGGTTTGGGGGGGGATCATCCTGAGAGGTTGCGGCTCTCAAGTACTGGTCTAAGATTCTGAGTCAAACCGCTTGAATCTAGGAGACTTACCTCCTGGAAAAGGTTTTGCCTGAAGACATCCACCTGCACAAAGAGCAGTACCCGGATGTTGGTTAAGGGTCTCAGTTGTCAAGAGTGAGATCCCACCCACAAAGGGATACCCTCCAACTTGGCTCAGGCCTTTCCTACCACAAGCCAGATTTCCCTGGAAGCTCAGGCTCCGTGCAGAGACCGGCCAGAGGGCAGGAACTGGGAATCCCCAGGTAGAAGTGAAAGCACTAAGAAGAGGTTGGGGGAGTTCTCTGGCACGGCCCTGATCCCCTAGAGTACCCAGCCTGGCCACTAGCCAGGAGGGCTCGCTGGCCCTTTTGTGGCCTCCCGATCCCCCATTACCTGTTTGCGGGCTTCCCCGCTCAGGCGTACCCCACAAGGCTTGGCCATGCTGTTCCAGTTGCAAGATCTTCGCTCTCCCAGCTCGCCGCCTGGCCTTTCGCTTTCACTCCCCACGTCCAGGCCCGCCCCCCTCAGCCCCGCCCCCTTCCTTCTTTTCCCCCTCCCTCTGGCAGGCCGCAAACCGTAGGCAGCCCCTCAGTCATTCTCGGCCTGCTGCGACTAGTAGAGGCGGTGCGGACTCGGTCACAAGCCCAGGGGCTGTCCGAGGGAGGGGCTAGGATAAAAGTGGGACCGCGGCTACCGAACAGGGGCTGTCCCTCGGGGAAGGGGAGGGGCTTCTAGGGAGGAGTCAGAGCGGTCCCGGGAAAGTCCAGGGTTGGGGTGGGAGGGGTTGGAGAGTGGGAAAGGGGGTGTTCAGTGATGGGGCTCCCCCAGAAGGCTCGACTGCAGGGAGGAGCCCGAGAGGGATCAGAGTGTAAGTGGGGGAGGGCCGGGGGCCGAGAAGAACTAGTAGAATATGGAAGGGAGCATTCTCCGGAATCCCTCCAGGAGAGCAGAAGGGGCAGGACTCGCTTGAGGGGGCCCCAGAGTGGCCAAAGCTGAGTCCTGGCAGAGTGGGGCTTCCCCGGTGGGGACCGGAACAAGGCCGACTGATGTAACAGAAAAGGTTTTGAAGGAAATAAAGTAACCCCGCGCCTAGGACCATCCGGAAAGGGGCGGAACCAGCCTAGAGAAAGGGGGAGAAGAGAGCGCGTTCGGCGTTTAAGGCCCAGACGGTCTAGGGGAGGAGCCAGAGACCATTTGGCCTTCTCATTGGCTGGGCCCTGGCTTCCCTCTTGGCCACGCCTCCTGATTTCCTGACCCCACCCTGGCCTAACCTTAAAGCCCTCCCCTTCCCCTGAAACTAGGTCGCAATCCCGCCCTCTTTGCTAGTACTTCCTGTTCCCGGCTAACCCTGGCGCGGGTCCCGGGGCCGAAGACTGACCGTGGCCCGAGTGACCTGGGGCGGCTTTGCCGACCGAGTCGTGCCGCGAAGCCGGACACCAGGCGGGAGGGGTGGCGCTCAGGCCGCGCACAGCCTGCGCCAGGTCCCGGCGGACGACGGGGCTGGGGCTGACTCCTGTCTCAGGATGCCGGGGGAGGAGGAGGAGCGGGCCTTCCAGGCTGCCCGTGAGGAGCTGACGAGCGCCCTGAGGAAAGATTCGGGGCAGGTGTTTTCCATGGAGCAGCTGCAGCCGCTATTGGTCACATCCATGCCGCCAGCAGCCCGCTACCTGCAGCTGAACGCCTCACGCCTGGTCCGCTGCAATGCTCATGGGGAGGTGAGGCCCGGCCCCGCTCGGGAGGGGGACTGGAGGACGGGAGCCCAGGGCGGGGCTCACAGCTCTCCGCTCTCTGACTGCTCTCAGCCCCGAAACTACCTCAACACCCTGTCCACGGCCCTGAACATCCTGGAGAAATATGGCCGCAACCTCCTCAGCCCTCAGCGGCCCCGGTACTGGCGCGGGGTCAAGTTTAATAACCCTGTCTTTCGCAGTACAGTGGATGCTGTGCAGGTGAAGCCCCCCTGGGCCCCTTGTGGGAGAAGGAGACTTAGCCTGGGCTGGGGGGTTGGCTAGAAAGGGCCGGAGGCTGTGCCCCAACCCCTTTTGGGAAGGGGGCCTGGTGGGTTGTGACTGGTTTGAATGTGTGGTAGGGGGGCCGGGACGTTCTGCGATTGTATGGCTACACAGAGGAGCAACCAGATGGATTGAGTTTCCCCGAGGGGCAGGAGGAGCCCGATGAGCACCAGGTGGCTGCAGTCACACTGGAAGTGCTGCTGCTTCGGACAGAGCTCAGCCTGCTGTTACAGGTGAGATGTTGCAGTGTCTGTAGTCCTGAGGACTTAAATACCAGGTCTGGGGAGCCCAGCCTCGCTCCCAAAGGCAGGCTGGGGACCTCATGCTACTGCCATGGGCTTAGTCCCCATAGCAACCTGGGAACTCCCCATACTGTTCTTGCTGTGGATGCTGGGAGACCATGGCTTTGAGGGCGGGCCTTGTCCTAGGACTCCAGATGGAAACTCTTTTTACCTTGTTTGCAGAATACTCACCCAAGACAACAAGCCCTGGAGCAGCTGCTGGAAGACAAGGTTGAGGATGATGTAAGCAAGGTAGGGATAGGGCTCTAAGACCTGATGACCAAAGGGGACAGGGGTTGTGGGACTGTGTGTCCCCAAACCCTTGCCCTGTCCTTTTCTTCTCAGATACTACAGCTCTCAGAGTTTGCCCCCTTATTGAGAGAAATTGCTCCTGGCCCCCTCACCACACCCTCTGCCCCAGGTATTATTTGTCCTGTAATGGGGGGTGGGGCAGTTTCTAGTAGACCAAACTAATGGAAATTTGGGGCCCTACTCTGTGTATCTTCTTGCCTTTTAAAAGAGATTAAAATTGCTTCCTTGGGTCTGGGTATGTTGAAAAGTAGTCTGTGATTTATTTCCTCCCACAGCAAATTCAGATGTAACTTGGTCTTTTTCAGAAAGATGTTCAATTTTTTTCTCTCCTATTTTTCAGGCTCCACTCCTGGTCCCTGCTTCCTCTGTGGCTCTGCCCCAGGCATACTGCACTGCTCATCCTGTAAACAGGCCTTGTGCCCAGCTTGTGATCGCCTGTTCCATGGACACCCATCCCGTGCCCATCACCTCCGTCAGACCCTGCCTGGGGCCCCCCAGGCCACCTGCCTGACCCCCAGGTGAGAGATCTTCTCTTCTGGGTGGGAATGAAGTTGAGAGAACTTACAGTAACTTGAATATCTACTCTGTGTCAGTTTTTATGCTAAATGCCTGGGTGGCCCAGTCGGTTAAGCAGCTGCCTTCGGCTCAGGTCATTGTCCTAGGATCGAGTCCCATATCAGGCTCCTTGCTCTGCAGGGAGCCTGCTTCTCCCTCTGCCTCTGCCTGTACTCTATCTCTCTGACAAATAAATAAATAAAACCTTTTTAAAATAAATAAATAAAGACTGTTTCATAGAAGACATGCAGGCAGTTATTGCCCTCCAAGAGGTCACAGACATACATTTAAAGCAAGTATCAGTCATAGCAAGATAGATTATTATGTTGTGCAAATAGGAAGAGGAGGAACCTAGCCTAAAGGATCTGTTCAATCAGTAGGATTTCTTTCTTTTCTTTTTTTTTTTTTAAAGATTTTATTTATTTGGCAGAGAGAGAGATTAAGAGAATCAGTGGGAGGAGAGGCAGAGGAATGGTAGACTCCCTGAGGAGCAGGAAGTCTGATGCAGGACTCGATCCCAGGACTCTGGGATCTCGACCTGAGCCAGAGGCAGATGCTTAACCAACTGAGCCAAGCATGCCCCCAATCAGTAGGATTTCTAAGCACCTAGTATGGGTTAGGCCCAACATTAAGGATCTCTATCAGCAAGATGTGAACTTTAAGATGTAATTAAATATTAAACAGGCCATGGGTATGGTGTGTTCCAGACAGAACAATACATACAAAGGACAGGGTCTGTGTTTTCCCACAGAGAATGAGGGATGCCTGGGAATAAGGGACCTGGGCACCAGGGCGCCCCCAACAGACCTCTGCTTTTTCATTACAGCTTACCTGCGTCAGCTCAATCACGGACCCAGTCAACCTCCGTGCTGACCCTGGGAGATAGCTCTCTTATGCTTCCCCTGAAAGCTTCCCCTGATCCCACAAATGCCCGTTTGCCCTGGCACTGTGCTGCCTGTGCCATGCTAAATGAATCTTGGGCAGTGCTCTGTGTGGCCTGTGATCGACCCCGAGGCTGTAAGGGGTTGGGGCTGGGGATTGAGGGTTCCCAAGGAGCTGGGGGCCTAGAATCTGAGCTTGCACGGGGTCGTTGGGCCTGCCAGAGCTGCACCTTTGAGAATGAGGCGGCAGCTGTGCTATGTGCCATTTGTGAGAGACCTCGGCTGGCTCAGCCTCCTAGCTTGGTGGTGGATTCTCGGGATACTGACATTTGCCTGCAGCCCCTTCAGGTAACCTGTTCCTGGCCTTCCCATCTCTTTATTTGCATCTGTTACCACAGGCCATTCTCTACTTCATCTCCTGTTTCCTTCAGTTTCTCTGCGTCCCCCCCCCCCCCCCCCCGCCAGCTCTCTTATCTTTCCATCTTGAGCCTCAGCCAGCTTTCAATTGGATAATTCTTTTTGCCTTCCCAGCAGGGGGATACTTTGCTCTCCTCTGCCCAGACTCCAGTCTGGTACTGTATTCACTGTACCTTCTGCAACTCGGGCCCTGGCTGGGTGTGTGCCATGTGCAACCGGACCAGCAGCCCCATCCCCATACAGCATGCTCCCTGGCCCCATGCCTGCTCACTGGAAGAGGGACTCCCTGAGCCAGGGCCTACACGACGCCTCAGTGCCCCCCTTCCCAGTTCCTGTGTGGACCCCGAGAAGCAGCGCCAAGACAAGATGCGGGAAGAAGGTCTCCAACTAGTGACCAAGATCCGGGTAAGCATTTAGGCCTGGAAGGAGGTAGGGTTGAGCTAGTCATGAAAAGGAAAGGCCACCGTAGATTAATACAAGTTCTTGTAAAACTTGATGTTGTTAGTGGCAGCTGCCTCTTACTTCCCACATGACCAGTGCCATGCCATACACTACTCACGTGATCCATACGTCTAACCATTGTCAGCATTTTGGTTCGGGCAGAGAGTGGGTGGAGGGTGCCCTTCCTGATGGGCCATCTGTCGGGGTGGGACTGTGCCTTAGGAAGGGGAAGCTGCAGGTGCCTGTCCAGAGGAAGTCTTCTCAGCTCTACAGTACTCAGGCACCGAAGTGCCCCTGCAATGGTTGCGCTCAGAGTTGCCCTACGTGCTGGAGATGGTGGCCGAGCTGGCTGGACAGCAGGACCCGGGGCTGGGTGCCTTTTCCTGTCAGGAGGCCCGGAAAGCCTGGCTGGATCGGCATGGCAATGTTGACGAAGCTGTGGAAGAGTGTGTGAGGGCCCGGCGGAGGAAGGTACCAGCAGTGCTGGTGGGGGAGGGGGTTGAGGACTGTGGGTCTCGGAGCTTCTTACACTCTTTTGCCTGCCATTTCCCTCTTCACTCCTCTCTACCCCCAATTCTCAGGTGCAGGAGCTCAGGTCGCTGGGCTTTGGGCCTGAAGAGGGGTCTCTTCAAGCATTGTTCCAACATGGTGGTGATGTGGCTCGGGCCCTGACAGAGCTCCAGCGCCAGCGCCTGGAGCCCTTCCATCAGCGCCTCTGGGACAAGGGCCCTGATCCCACCCTTTCCTGGGATGGGCCAGATAAGCAGGTGCCGGGAGGATAATCCACTTGGAGGAGCAGGGGGAGGGCCGAAGGGTAGAATTCTTGGGGTGTGACAGCCACTTCTTCCCCCTCCCCCTGAATCACATTGCAGAGTCTGGTTAGGCGGCTTTTGGCAGTCTACGCACTCCCCAGCTGGGGCCGGGCAGAGTTGGCACTGTCGTTGCTGCAGGAGACACCCAGGAATTACGAGCTGGGGGACGTAGTGGAAGCTGTGAGGCACAGCCAGGACCGGGCCTTTCTGCGCCGCTTGCTTGCACAGGAGTGTGCTGTGTGCGGCTGGGCCCTGCCCCGCAATAGGGTAAGCCTGTCCCCTCTGCACCTGGCCTTTGCATGACTCTCTTCCCTTTGGGCCCTGCTCCGTGCCAGCCCCCGTCTCCAGCCCTGTCTTTTGCTCTGCAATTGCCCACGTGCTCCAGACAGTGTCCAGAAGGAAGTGTCTGGAAGGAAGGTGGGGACACCTCCTGCCCCCATTATTTTTACAATTCCACTATGGAACATTACAAGCACAAAATGTCAGCTTTCTTCCTCCATGTCCCCCCAACTCCTACATATTCATTACCACACTTTTGCAGTCACCAGGATTTAACCAGTCTTTATTCCATCTACACACACACACACACACACACACAAAATTACTTTGAAGCAGATCTTAGGCAGCATGTAGTCAGCCTGTAAACACTTGAGTGTGTATCTCTGAAAGGTAAGTCTTTGAAAACACAGCTACAAATACCATTGGCACACCAAAAAAAATAACCAGGAATTCTTCAATGTCATCATCAAATATCCATTTGGTAGGAGCAGGCCCCTCTTATCTCCCAAGCCCCTGCTTACTCTAGGCCAGAAGTAGCAATTCTTGGGGCAAATACACTCCCATTTAGTTAAACTGGCTCTGTACATGTTGAGTTGTGTTTTGTTTTCTACTTTTTATTTTAAAATAGTTGTAGATTCTCAGAAGTTGTAAAAATAGTATAGGGTCCTGTGTGCTCTTTACCCACCTCTTCCCAATGGTAGCATCTTCTGTAATTACTATACAGTATCAAGACCAGGAAATAAACACTGGTACCTTGTGAGCCAGACTGCAGACCTTGTTCATTTTTCACATGGTATGTGGCGCTGTGCTATTTCATTCCGCATATAGGTTCATGTAACCAAGATACGGATTGTCCCATCACCTCAAAGGATCCCCCTCATGCAGCCCTTTTATAGTTGCAACTTTCTTCCCTTCCTCCTACCTGACAACTACTAGTCTGTTCTCCCTCACTATACTTTGTTTGTTTTAAAGACTTTATTTATTTGTCAGAGCACAGAAGCAAGGGGAGCAGCAGAGAGAGAAGGAGAAGCAGGCTCCCCACTGAGCAGGGAGCCCAATGCAAAACTTGATCCCAGGATCCCGGGATCATGAACCAAGGCAAAGGCAGGCGCCCCCCATCTCTAGAGTTTTGTCAGTTCAGGGATGTTATTTGTTTGCTTCTAAGTTGGATGCAAATACCTTCCGGAGAGTACTCTTCCGTTTACTATGGGCCTCACCACTGTTTTTTTCTGTGATAGTCTTTAGACACTTAAGTTGCCTGCCAGGCACTTGTTGGAAGTTGCTACCTTGGCAGTCGTTCGTTAGACTCAGGTTTCTCAGTGGACCCCTGGCTACTGCCCCCCCCGCCCCGGCTGGCAGCCATGGCTTCAGACCTCCTCCTCTCTTGGCCTCACCCTGCAGATGCAGGCCCTGACTTCCTGTGAGTGCACCATCTGCCCTGACTGCTTCCGCCAGCACTTCACCATCGCCTTGAAGGAGAAGCACATCACTGACATGGTGTGCCCCGCCTGTGGCCGCCCCGACCTCACTGATGACACGCAGCTGCTCAGCTACTTCTCTACCCTTGACATCCAGGTACTGCAGTCCTTAGGACTCGGGGTGCCCTGGGCTTTGAACAGGAACCCTGCATACCCACCACTTCTGCCTCCTATCCACAGCTGCGGGAGAGCCTAGAGCCAGATGCCTATGCACTGTTTCACAAGAAGCTAACTGAGGGTGTGCTCATGCGGGACCCCAAGTTCTTGTGGTGTGCTCAGGTAAGTGGCCTGCCCGGGGTAGCTGATGGAGGTGGAGGAGGGCAGGGTGCCAGATCAGGTCTCATATAGCTTTATGCTCTTGTACCTACAGTGCTCCTTTGGCTTCATATATGAACGGGAGCAGCTGGAGGCAACGTGTCCCCAGTGTCACCAGACCTTCTGTGTGCGCTGTAAGCGCCAGGTGAGGCACATTGATCCTTTCAGAAAGAACTTGCTAAGCTACTGGCATATACTACATCAGACTCAGGGTATATCAAAGCATGGAACAGACATGAGCTCTGGCCTCAAGGAGCCTGCAGACAGTCAGGAAAGGAGGGAGGGACGGAGGGAGAGAGGGAGGCTGAGGGGGAAGGAGGGTGAAAGATGAGGAAACGGAGGAAGGAAGGGAGAGGGAGGGAGGGAAGGAAGGAAAGGTGAGGAGGAAGGAGGGGAAGGGAGTATGGGAGGGAGAGAGCATAAATACACGTGTATAAGTTCTGTAAAGAAAACACAGGAATTTGAGATTAGGAATAATGGAACGGACCTACGTAGGATAGAGAAGTCAGACAAGTCTTCTCTAAAAATGGTTTAATTTAAGCTCAGGCCTGAAAGTTAAGAAGAAGCCAACTTTGCAAAAGATATTCGGGCCAGAAAGAACAACACATGGAAAGGCCAAAGTCAGAATTGTGTGGCTGGAGCCCCAAGAGCAAGGGAGAGAGTGGCAGGCGGTCGGAGAGGAGCTAGCTGCCAGATCAGGAGAGGCCTTGAGGCCGAGTGAGGAAGGTATTTGCCTTTTATTCTAAGACTAAGCAAGGGGTGATACTATCTCATTTGCCTTTTAAGAAGTTTAATATTTGAGCGCTCATTTTGACAGCACATACTCTAAAAAGTTTAATGATGGATACCAAAAAGTGATATCTGTATTACAAAACAGTAATAACAAAATGACCATCTGAGACCCTTCCACTAAATCTTGAAGCTTGAACATTCCCAGTGCTGTGGAAGCTGCCTGCCTTATACTCTCCAAGGCATCTTGGCCACCAGGTGGAGCCTGCATCGCAGGCCAGCAGGGGTGGAGGCAGAGACAATGGGAACAGAGGCCAGACCTGACCTGGCTTGGAGTAGCATGGCCACAGTAGGGATAAAGAGAAAGGAACGGCACTGAGATAGGCTTGGGGGGTGGACCGAAGAACTGCCAGTACGAGGACGTGAAAGAACCGAGGCTGGCCAATGGTGAAGGATAGTGCCATAAACACAGCCAGAGAGCACTAGGTATGACAGGTGGGGCCCTCAGGAAGGGCCTAGGGTGGAATTTTCAGGTGAAGTTTGCTTTCCCTCCTGCAGTGGGAGGAGCAGCACCGAGGCCGGAGCTGTGAGGATTTCCAGAACTGGAAACGCACCAATGACCCAGAATACCAGGCCCAGGGCCTAGCCATGTATCTTCAGGAGAATGGCATTGGTAAGGGCGGACCGCGAGGCCTGTTTGCCCGGTCATTTGTCACTGCCAGCCTCTCATCCTAAGAGCCTAGAGGAGCAGTGGCAGCCCCAGCCCTGACCTGCTGTCCTTTGCAGACTGCCCCAAGTGCAAGTTCTCGTACGCATTGGCCCGAGGAGGCTGCATGCACTTTCACTGCACCCAGTGCCGCCACCAGTTCTGCAGTGGCTGCTACAATGCCTTTTACGCCAAGAATGTGAGCCTGGAGATGGGGAGGAAAGGAACAGGAGAGTGGGCCACTGCCGTCGGGTGGGGGCGGGGGGCAAAGGCATGGAGGAATAGCCTAGGGGAAGAGAAGGGGAGGCCAGTGGGGTGTAAAGCACCTCTCTGTCCCCTCCCCCTTTCTGCTTGCCTCAGACCCTCCCAATGTCTCCATCTTCCCCCATCCCTATACCCCTCATGCAGGGGTTCTGAGAAGCCAGGACCCCAACCGTCTCCAACTTTCCCTCTCCCATCTGGGTTTCTGCCAGAAATGTCCAGACCCTAACTGCAGGGTGAAAAAGTCCCTGCACGGCCACCACCCACGAGACTGCCTCTTCTACCTGCGGGACTGGACTGCTCTCCGGCTCCAGAAGCTGCTACAGGTCAGGGCTGGCCAGCCTGGTTGGGTGCTCAGATTGCCCAGGGTGGGAGGCAGGGCCCTGGGGGGCAAGAACGGAAAGGCGCTCTGCTGGGCAATGCAGGAGGGCTGGCATCAAGGGGAACCTAACGCCCATCCATCTGCCCCTCCTTAGGACAATAATGTCATGTTCAACACAGAGCCCCCAGCGGGGGCCCGGGCAGTACCTGGCGGTGAGTGTTGGGACAAGCCTGGGAGGCGGGTGAGGGCAGGCTGGGCTCCCACTGTGTTGTGGGTAAAGGGGAGGCTCAGGTGTGTGGTCCAAGCTTGGCCTGTGCTGCCTCCGTTGATAACCCGGCTCTCTGGAGGCTTCGTGGTTAGTGACCTCCTCCCAGCACAAGGATCCCTTCCTTCCCTTATCCTTAGGTGGCTGCCGGGTGATGGAGCAGAAAGAGGTTCCTAACGGGTTCCGAGATGAAGCTTGTGGCAAGGAGACTCCAGCTGGCCATGCTGGCCTCTGCCAGTGAGTGTCAGGCATAGCATGGAGCATAGTGTTGGGGAGGTTACGCCTGGGGAGTGAAGGGGGTCTCCTGAATAGTGGGTCCTGCAGGGGAAGCAAGAGGGGGGCTCTCTGGCAAGGATGTGGCTAGGTAGGAGCCAGCAGCGTGCGCAGAGACACGGTGCCTACCCGTGTAAGTGGCAAGAGTTGTCAGTCTCGTTCGTGTGAGTGTGTCAGTGACTGGCAATGTACAGGGTACCCTGGCTCGATATTAGCCAAACAGAAGAACGATGATTCCACCCTGTCCTCTCCCCAGGGCACACTACAAAGAGTATCTTGTGAGCCTCATTAATGCCCACTCGCTGGATCCTGCCACCCTGTATGAGGTAGAGGAGCTGGAGACTGCTGTGGAGCGCTACCTTCATGTGCGCCCACAGCCCATTGCCGGGGAGGACCCTGTTGCCTACCATGCCCGTCTATTAAAGGTAAAGCCTCCTCTCCAGCCTCACCTCTGACCCATGCTCTAGAAGTCCCTGTCCAGCCTGTGTTTGAGCCCTAGGATTCCAGTGGCATCCTTTTCTCTCTCCTTCTGCAGAAGCTGATGGAAGAAGTGCCCTTGGGACACAGTATCCCTCGCAGGAGGAAGTAGCCAAGGGCAAGGATCCTCCTGAGGGTCTCGAGGCCCAGCCTCCTGAGGAACAACTCCAGCACCAATAAAGAAGCATCTCCTTGCCCAGGCTTTTTGGTGGTCCTTCTTCTGGCCCCACCATCTGGGGCACAGGGAGAGAGGGTGGGTGAACTGAGAGCTTTGCTGCAAGGGTCGCTTGCAGCCCACCCCCTGACCCTCCTTGGACTCTGGGCCGGGAAGGAATTAACACCTTGAATGGCCAAGGAGGCCCTCCCCAGTCAGCCACTCTGCCTGGGCTTTCTCCTCTGCAGCCTTCTTTGTTCCTTCATCCAATTCGACTGGTATCTGAGGTCACCTACTAGGCACCAGGCAGGCATGAGGAGGGAAACGTAGAAGCGTGGGTGGTATAGAGCCAGCCAGAGGCCTCAGCCAGACTCCACAACCTTCGCCGCCAGCAGCAAGCAGCAGTGGCGCAGAGATCAGGGAGTAGCTAAGGGGGTGGGAAGGTATGGAAATTAGCTTGAGGGGGAGGGGCCCTGCGGTGTACCAACAGTGGAATTTCGACAGTGAAGTGCTCAGATGCTTGCTGCCTCCTGGTGGCACGCGGTTGCCCTGCAGCTTGGACCACGTGATTTCTGAGAAGCAGCCCTGCCTGGAGGAGAACTGAAACTTAGGGTGGGGACTGTAGGAAGGGGCGGAGAAATCAGGACGCTGCCTGGACGGCTGCTGAGTCGAGAGCAGCTAGCTGCATCCTGGAACAGCAAGCGAGCCGCGCAGGTAAGATGGGAGAGTGGACGCCAGCCTGGTCTAGAGCTGGAAGGCCGGGCCGGATCGGATCGGAGGCGGGAGGTGGGGGGCAGGAGCTCCTGGGGCCCCTGCGCGGAACAGGACTGTACAAGTGGCCTGTGAAATAGAACGCGGGGCGGTTTGGCCTGAGTGAGAGACTGACCTGGGGCCAGTGTTCCCAGCTCTAGAGGCAAAGGACAGGAGACCCTGCTGCTAGGTTGTTGAGAGAATTCTCAACCCGGGATGGAAGTGAGCGGCCCCTGTTTGTTTTCTTGCCTTCTGGCCCTGCCCACTTCCGCCCGAAGCCTTGCCCCACCTACCCCAGAGGCTAGCAGAGGGGAAGGGTTGGTGGGGTCAACTTAGGTTTTGGGGGTGGCGGGTGAGGGATCAATGGGGTTATCTCAGATGCCGAAACTACCTCTGCCAATGCTTGGGTAGAGACCAGGCCTCTTCCCGTTAGCCACACCGAGGGAGTTCTCTGCAGGCAGCCGATTCCTCAAAAGTCTTAAAACTAAGATCAACACGTAAGATTTCCTTCCAGATGTCATAGCTTGAGATGTTAAAAGGAATGTATTTTCTTTATCATTACTAGTGAAGGGAGAAACGACACAATTTGGCCCCAGAATTTTGAGAAATGTCTACTGACAATAGATGAATGGGATCCTTGAGGGCCCTTGCAGGAACCAACCCTATTTGTGAGGACCTTGGCAGATGTGCCCTCCCACGGCGTCGGTTCCACTGATGCTGCCTGCGTGCGACTCTTGTACCCAGGATGGCATCAGGCAGGGCACGCTGCACCCGAAAGCTGCGGAACTGGGTGGTAGAGCAAGTGGAGAGCGGGCAGTTCCCCGGGGTGTGCTGGGAGGATGCCGCCAAGACCATGTTCCGGATCCCCTGGAAGCACGCGGGCAAGCAGGACTTCCGGGAGGACCAGGACGCTGCTTTCTTCAAGGTGAAAGTGCTCAGAAACTAGCCCACCCACCCCACCCCGCCCCAAGGGTGGCCTGTACACGGAAACTCCCACCTTCCAGGGCTTGTGTTGGCCGGGGTTGCAGAGAAAGGGGAGGTGGGAGGGTAGAACCAGCAGAGTGGACACAATCTGATACAAAGTGAAAGCGCAGAAGCTTTGAAGGATTTGGAGGCAGCATAAACCTGAACACTGGCTCTTCTGTGCATGTGCTCAGGCGGTTGGCAACCCCAAAGTCGCTGCCCTCCTCTACCGGGGAGTGGGGTGTGTGACATGCTGCCTCTGCTTTACTTCCTGTGTCTTGAAGGCATGGGCGATGTTTAAGGGGAAGTACAAGGAAGGGGACACAGAAGGCCCTGCCATCTGGAAGACACGTCTGCGCTGTGCCCTCAACAAGAGTCCTGAATTTGAGGAGGTTCCTGAGAGCGGCCATAGGGATGGTGCTGAGCCCTACAAGGTGTACCGGCTGCTGCCACCATCAGGGACCTGTTCCGGTGGGTGTCCCCTTGTGTCCCCTTGCACGGCCACTTCTAGAAACAGCAGACTGTGGACTAGGGGAGGATGGAGATGGGAGCCTTCTGGGAGGGTGCTGGGCCTCTCTGCAGGTTCCTCACTTAGAGTCCTGCCTGTCTCTGTACTTGGGAGCTGTTGCCCGGGTTCCCCTGCCTGGTCCTCCCCATCCTTTCACTGCCTCCTCTCCTACTCTCTGTCCACAGTTAAGAGTCTGACCCTTGGGGCGCCTGGGTGGCTCAGTGGGTTAAGCCTCTGCCTTCGGCTCAGATCATGATCTCAGGGTCCTGGGAGCCTGCTTCCCCCTTTCTCTCTGCCTGCAGCTCTACTTGTGACTTCTCTCTGTCAAATAAATAAATAAAATCTTTAAAAAAAAAAATTGAAAAGACTCTGATATTTGTCTCCCCCTCCACGATATTCCACAGCCCAGCCAGGGACCCAGAAGTCACCATCAAAGCGATGTCACAGTTTTGTGTCCTCTGAGAAGGAGGAGGAGGAGTGCACCACAAAGAACTGTATGCTCAGTCCCTCCTGGCTTGAGGACCCCCTCAGAAATGTAAGCACTGGGGAGGAAATGGGGAAGGGGGCAGGACAGTAATTAGGTGAGAGGTGGGCCAACAATAGACACTGTGTCTGCAGGAGGAGGTGGGGGCCAATGGGGGAACAGGCCATTCAAACTTTGGGAGCAGCAGCAGCAGCAGCAACAGCCCTGAGCCTCAGGAAGGTACCACCTCCCCTGCCTCTGTTTGTCACCCCCATGCCACAGCCTCTGGCCCAAGGACTCCCCATTCCCATCCTGAACCATATGCCTCTGTTTTCCTGATAGGTGCGGACACAACTGAAGGCGCCCCTTTCCAAGGAGATCAGGTGTCATTGGAGTTTCTGCCTCCTCCAGACTCAGGTGTGTGGCGTTTCTGACTCATCCCTGCTCCTTGTCTCCCCAGCTTGTCTCCCGGGAGTCATGCATGTATTACTGTATCTGTCGGGTCTTGTAGCAAACTGGGCCCCCCTTACCCCGACAGAGGCACTGGTTTCTAGGCAGTACACCAGGCCAGACTCCAGACTCCAAACAGCTCAGCTCTCAAAGTACCCCCTATGCACTCTGTTCCCTGGAAATCCACTTTGAGACATGAATTCCCATGGGTCAAGCAGAGCCCCAGTCTCTGGGACCTTCCTACAAACTGTAAGACCCTGGGCATTAAGCCCTGAGTCCTCTGGGCATTTGTGTATCAGTTCCCCTCCTGAGTGATGGGAAAGTCTGGCTGGAAGCTCCTTGGCTGGTGGGGCTGGCAAGAGGGCGGATAAGGAGGAAGATGCCTTCTCTAACCTCAGAAGCGGCAGGCAGGGCCCCAGCCCACACTTGGTTTCCCTCTCTGGACCTCATATTTCTCACCCACAAGATGAGGATATGGGATTTGCAAGGAGCCGTTCCTGGTCCCCTCAGGCCCTGGTGCTGACCAGGCAGACCCCGAGGGTGAAGGCCAGGTGCAGGCCAGGTGCAGCTGGTGGTTCTTTGTCCGCAGACTACTCTCTGCTGCTCACCTTCATTTATGGCGGGCGTGTGGTGGGAGAAGCCCAGGTGCAGAGCCTGGACTGCCGCCTGGTGGCTGAGCCCTCAGGCTCCCAGTGCGGAATGGAGCAGGTGGTCTTTCCCAAGCCTGACCCAAGGGAGCCTACTCAGCGCCTGCTGAGCCAGATCGAGAGGGGAGTCCTGGTCGCCAGCAACTCCCGGGGCCTCTTCGTGCAGCGCCTCTGCCCTATCCCTGTCTCCTGGAACGCGCCCCAGGCACCACCCGGTCCAGGCCCACATCTGCTGCCCAGCAATGAGTGCGTGGAGCTCTTCCGAACCACCTACTTCTGCAGAGGTAAGGCTGTTCCAGCTGAGTGGAGTCCCTGCCCTTGCCCCTTAGTTCCCCTCTACTGGACCTGGTAGGCTCTGCCACCACCCTGTTTCCTCCAGCAGATCCTTCCTTATAGCTCATACATGGCATCCTGTACTTGCATAGTGCACAGCCTGGAGGGCTGTGTGCTCAGCCCTGGCAGCTGCCTGGCAGCTGCCCTTCCCCAGCCCAGGCCTTGGAAGATAAGGCACAGGTGGAGCTGAGCAGGCAAGTCCCATCTCGGGGACTGCCCCCCGCATGGCACCTGACAGTAATGGAAAGGTGTGTTCCCAGACCTTCCCTGGCATCCATACTTGCATACACACCATTGACACCTTTGGGAGAGCTGGTGCACATTACCCACACCAGCCCTGCTCCACCCTAGGCAGCAACCCTGATTGGCCTTCTCCCATCCACTCCTGCAGTTCCACTTCCTGCCTCCATTCATCTCTGAATCTGAAATCTGACCTTAGGAGTAGGGGCGAGAAGTATAGGGGATGCAGGGCAGGAGCGTGCCAGGGCCATGGGTGTCCTTGGTAGCGGGGTTATGAGCAGGTGACAGAGAGGGGAGCCCCTGTGTGGTAGCAGCCCAGGCTGCTGCTATGAGGACTCTAAGCTCTTATAGCAGAGAGCTTTTCAGGCTGTATTAAAAACCAGTTACCTTCAAACACTTCTTACTTGGAGAAGGGGCACCCTTTCCTATTTGCATATGGGTGAATAGCAGCAGAGTTGCTGGCATTTCTCCTGGTGTGAGGAAACCGCCTCATGACCCTGCAGCTCCTGTTCTAGCCCTGATCTCCATTCGGCCCTGCAGTCACTGCTCTTTCTCCAGGATGGGCCCTCTCTATTCCCTTCCTGCCTGTGGCCTCTCTCTCCTCTTTCTTGCTTCCAACCCTTGACCCTTTCTCTTTCATCAGACTTGGCCAGGTACTTCCAGGGCCTCGGGCCCCCACCCAAGTTCCAAGTGACACTGAATTTCTGGGAGGAGAGCCCCAGCCCCAGCCATACCCCAAACCCAAAGAGTCTTATCACAGTGCAGGTGAGTTCAGAGGAGGGGGAGACCAAGCCTGCCTGTGGGGGTGGGGTGGGGTGGGGGTGGGGTGTTCCAGGAGAAGCAGGGGCCTCTGGAGGGAAAGGTGCTCCTAGGGTAGTGTCTTCCCCAGCTGTGCTCATGACCATCTCTTCCCCACCTTTTCTGGCACAGATGGAGCAGGCCTTTGCCCGACATTTGCTGGAGGAGACTCCAGAGGAACAGGCAGCCTCTCTGTCCCTGCTGCAGAGCCTGGGGGCCCCACTTTCCTCCTTGCCCCTCTCTTCCTCCTATCTCCTTTGAAAGAGACTCATTCTCCACACCGTTGACCTGCCTCCCTCGTGCTAATTCTCAGTGGTTGCCTCTGATGGATACGTCCTTGAACTGCCGAGGTACCTGGCTGGTGGAGAACTCAGCAGTTATTTTTATCCACCCCACCACTTTTTCTTTCTTTCTTTATTTTTGATTTTGATTTTGAGATACGCCTTCTTTCATCTCTGAGGAACTAACCTGGAAAAGTCCAAATGGTGTGAACTCAGGGTACCTTTCCTCTTCCCCCACCCCTAAAGCTAAGCACTTTATATTTTCTTCTTAGATCTTCACTAGGGGGTTTAAAATAAAACTTTATTGAAAGAGGAGTCAGTATGTGCTTTGTTGGGATGAAAAGGTAGCAGGGGTGACCGGGAAGTGCTAAAGACGTAATTTGAGAGTGAGGTACTTGGGTTCTCCTCCCGCTGACGTCTCTGGGCCCCTTTGCTCTCCTCCAACTGAGGTTCTGGCTAGGAAGCTGTCTTTGCTCTGTGGGTTCCGGGCCCCAGGAGAGTATCAAGGTTAGCCACCAAGAAGAACACAGCCCACAGTGGCTGTTGCCACCAGCTTCACTTGGAAAAATCTGGGTTCCGCTGATCTTGGCTGGAGGTCTCTGATTTGGGGGACTCTGGGCAGGAGGTCTAAATGAACAGGAGAACTTGAGGTTGCTGTCAAACTATGGGCTAAAGACCCTGGGGCCTAGGAAGGGAGGGGGAACCAAAGGAGGTGCTGAAAGGAATCAGAGGGCTGCTGAGCCCCCTCAGCAGAGGGAGACCAGGCCCCGGTGCCTCTTCTTCCAGCACATGGGACACTGTCACCCCAACAGGGACCCCCAACCTGGTTTCCTTGCCCTACCTAAGCCCCACAAAAGACCATCTGGCCTAGACTGCCATGTCACCAACACTATTGGCTGAGATCTGAGAGCTCCAAATCATTTGACACTCCTCTCTCTTACGCCTGTGTTTCTTTTGCCACCGAACTGAAAGTTCTCCCTTCACAGGCCACTTGTCATCCTACCTCTCCACTCAGTCCAGCAGACCAGTTCAGACCTAAGCCACCACTTGGCTGATGCCACAGCCTGCAGCTTCCCCCTTCTGCGGGGGACACCAGCTTAGAGGAGGGGGGCCTCCCAGATCAGGCTCTTCCCTCTCACACTGCTCTTAGAAGCCTCCCATGGCTCAACTACATGATCAAAGCCCAGTACACCTAGATCCTCAAGGATCTTCTTGCTGTTGCATTTGACAAACTTCAGTGCTGCCTTTGAGCCTTGCTGCCTCCCTGGACTTTCCTCCTCTTCAGTCTTGCCCATCATCCTCCTGAGAAGCCAAGAGCCCAAACAGGTATCTGCATTAGCAGGGAAGAATGCCGGCACTGAGCGTACAGGTACATGAATTCTGTGGTGCCCTCAATTTGCTAAAATCCCTGCTGGTCCTTCTTTGCACTTGCTTCACCTTGACTTCCATTTTCTTGCTTTCCCTTTCTTTTTAATTTTAATTCCAGTATAAAGAACACACAACGTTAAATTAGTTTTCACGTATACAATTTTTTATCCATTTATCAGTGGATACCTGGGCTGCTTTCATAGTTTGGCTATTGTAGATAATGCTATAAACATAAGGGTGCACATATCCTTTTGAATTAGTGCTTACATATTCTTTGGGTAAATACCCTGTAGTGGAATTACTGGATCATATGTAGTTCTATTTTTATTACTTTTAAAGATTTTATTTGAGAGAGAGAAAGTGAGCTCAAGCAGGGGGAAGCGGTAGAGGGAGAAGCAGACTCCCTACTGAGCAGGGAGCCTGATGTGGAGCTCTATCCCAAGACCCTGGAATCATGACCTGAGCCAAAGGCAGCCGCTTAACTCACTGAACCATCCAGGTGCCCCAGTAGTTCTATTTTTAATTTATTAAGGAACCTCCATAGTGTTGTCTGCAATGGCTGCACTGGTTTGCATTCCCACGCACAGTGCACAGGCTTCATTTTTCTCCACATCCTCTCTAACACCTGTTGGTTTCTTGTGTTTTTTATTTTTAGCCAGTCTGAGAGGTGTGAGGTGGTAACTCATTGTGGTTTTGATTTGTATTTCCCTGGTGATGTGATGTTGAGCATTTCTTCATATGTTGCCCATCTGGATGTATTATTCGCAGAAGACATGTCTTCTGCCCATTTTTTAATTGAACAATTTTGGGTTTTTTTGGTGTTGAGTTGCATACATTCTTTATATATTTTAGATACTAACACTTTATGAGATATGTCATTCGCAGATATTTTCTCCCATTCAGTAGGTTGCCTTTTAGTTTTGTTGATGGTTTCCTTGCTGTGCAGAAGCTTTTTATTTTGATGTAGTCCCAGTAGCTTATTTTTGCTTTTGTTTCCCTTGCCTCAGAAGACATAGCTAGAAAAATGGTACAGCTGATGTCAGAGAAATTATTGCCTGTGCTCTCTTCTAAGATTTTTATGGTTTTAAGCCTCACATTTTGGTCCTTGATCTGTGTTCAGTTTATTTTTATATATGGTATAATAAAGTGGTCCAGATGCGTTCTTTTGCATGTTGCTGTCTAGTTTTCCCACCATCATTTGTGGAAGAGGCCGTGTTTTTCCCATTGCATATTCTTGCCTCCTTTGTTGAAGATTCATTGACCATATAATTATGGGTGTATTGCTGGGCTCTCTTTTCTGTTCCATTGGTCAATATGTCTATTTTTTTAAATATTTATTTATTTTAGAGAGTGAGCAAGCATAAGTGGGAGGGCAGAGGGAGGGAGAGAGACTCTGAAGCAGACCCTCCACTGATCACAGAGCCAGACATGGGACTCAGTCATAGGACCCTGAGATCATGACCTGAGCCAGAATCCAGAGTCAGACACTCAACCAACTGCACCACACAGGCACCCCGTTACTTGTCTGTTTTTATGCCAGTACCATACAGTTTTGATATTTACAGCTTTGTAATATAACTTGAAGTCTGGAATTTTTTTTTTTTTTTTAGATTTTATTTATTTATTTGACAGAGATCACAAGTAGGCAGAGAGGCAGGCAGAAAGAGAGGGGGGTGGGAAGCGGGCTCCCTGTGGAGCAGAGAGCCCGATGCGGGGCTCGATCCCAGAACCCTGGGATCATGACCTGAACTGAAGGCAGAGGCTTTTCCCAAAGTCTGGAATTATGATGTCTCCAGCTTTGCTTTTCTTTTTCAGGATTGCTTTGGCTATTCGAGTTCTTTTGTGGTTGCATACAAATTTTAGGATTGTTTGTTCTCGTTCTTTGAAAAATATTGTTGCTATTTTGATAGGGATTGCATTAAATCTGTAGACTGGTTTGGGTAGTACAGACTTTTTAACAATATTTGGTCATCCAGTTCATGAGCATGGAATGTCTTTCCATTTCTTCGTGTAATATTCAGTTTCTTTCATCAGTGTTTTATAGTTTAGAATACATATCTTTTACCTCTTTGATTAGGTTTATTCTTGGGTATTTTATTACTTCAGGTATAATTGTAAGTGGGATTGTTTTCTTAATTTCTCTTTCTGCTGCTTCGTAATTAGTGCATAGAAATGCAATGGATTTCTGTACATTGATTTTGTATTCTGTGACCTTACTGAATTCATTGGTAGTTCTAGTAGTTTCTTGGAGTTTTTAGGGGTTTATATATATACTGTCATGTCATCTGCAAATAGTGAAAATTTTACTTCTTCCTTACCAATTTGGATGCCTTTTATTCCTTTTTCTTGTCTGATTGCAGTGGCTAAGACTTCCAGTACGATGTTGAATAAAAGTTGTGAGAGTGGACATCCTTACCTAGTTCCTGACCTTAGGGAAAAAGCTTTCAGTTTTTCCCTATTGAGCATGCTGTTAACTGTGGGTTTTTCATATATGGCCTTTATAATGTTGTGGTATTTTCCCTCTACCTATGTTGTTGAGGGTTTTTATCATGAGTGAATGTTGTACTTTGTCAAATGTTTTTTTCTGTGCTTATTCAACGATCATGTTTTTTAACCTTTCTCTTATTGATATGACATATCATGATAGATTTGCAAATATTGAACCACTCTTGCAACCCAGGAATGAATCCCACTTTACCATGATGAATAATTTCTTTAGTTAGATTCAGTTTGCTTGTATTTTGTTGAGGACTACTTTTGCATCTCTATTCATCAGAACTACTGGCCTATAGTTTTCTTTTTATGTAGTGTCTTTGTCAGGTTTTGGTATCAGAGTGAAGCTGGCCTCATACAATGAATTTGGAAGCATTCCTTCCTCTTCTACTTTTTCTTTTTCTTTTTTTTTTTTAACTTTTATTTATTTATTTTTAAAGATTTTATTTATTTATTTGAGAGAGAGACCACAAGTAGGCAGAGAGGCAGACAGAGAGAGGAAGGGAAGCAGACCCCCTGCTGAGCAGAGAGCCCGATGCAGGACTCAATCCCAGGACCCCGAGATCATGACCCGAGCCGAAGGCAGCGGCCTAACCCACTGAGCCACCCAGGCGCCTTTTTTTTTTTTTTTTTTAAGATTTTATTTACTTATTTGACAGAGGAAGAAAACAAGCAGGGGAGCAGAAGAGGGAGAAGCAGGCTTCCCACTGAGGAGGGAGCCCAGCATGGGGCTTAATCCAGGACTCTGGGATCATGACCTGAGCCAAAGGCAGACACTTAACTGACTGAGCCACCCAGGCACCTCTATTTTTTGGAATACTTTGAAAGAATAGGAATTAATTTCTTTTTAAATGTTTGGTAGAATTCACCTGAAGAGCATCCAGTCCTGGACTTTTGTTTGTTGACAGTTTTTTGATTACTGATTCAATTTCATTGCTGGTAATAAGTCTGTTCAAATTTTCTATTTCTCTCTGATTCAGTTGTGTCTCCAGGAATTTACCCATATCTTCTGGATTGTCCAATTTGTTGGTATATAATTTTTCATAATATTCTTTGATAATTTTTTGTATTTTTGTGGTGTTGGTTACTTTCCCTTTTTCATTTCCAATTTTATTTAAGTCCTCTTTTTTTTTTTAATGAGTCTAGCTAAAGATTTATCAATTTTGTTGACCTTTTCAAAGAACCAGCTCCTAGTTTTATTGATCTATATATTTTTAATATTTTTATTTATTTACTTGACAGAGAGGGAAATATTGCAAGTAGGCGGGAGGGGAACCGGCCCTCTGCCGAGCAGAGAGCCCCACGCAGGGCTCGATCCCAGGACCCTGAGATCATGACCTGAGCTGAAGGCAGAGGCTTAACTCACTGAGCCACCCAGGCACCCCTATCTATCCTTTTTTTAATTTAATTTTTACTATTTCATTTATTTCTGCTCTGATCTTTATTATTTCCTTCTTTCCTTCTATTGGTTTGGGGGTTTGTTCTTCTTTTTCTAGCTCTAGCGTTAGGTATAAGGTTTGAGATTTTTCATGCTTCTTGAAGTAGGCCTGTACTGCTAGAAATCTCCTTAGAATTGCTTTTGTTGCATCCCAACAATTTTGGACCATTGTGAGTTTTTTTGTTTTTGTTTTTGTTTTTAGAATATTTTATTTATTTATTTGTGGGAAAGAGGGAGCACAAGCAGAGGGAGCAGCAGGCAGAGGGAGAAGTAGGTTCCCAAGTGAGCAAGGAGCCCAGTGCACAGGGCTCGATCCCAGGACTCTGAGATCATGGCCTGAGTATGCTTAACTGGCTGAGCCACTTAGGTATCCCTGGACCATTGTGTGTCTTAATTTTCATTTGTCTCTATGTATTTTTTGATATCCTTTTTGATTTCTTGGTTGACCCATTCATTGTTTAGTAGCACGTTATTTAATCTCCATATATTTGTGATCTTTCCAGATTTTTTTCTTATGGTTGATTTCTAGTTGCACAGTATTGTGGTTAAAAAGATGCATGGGGGGTACCTGGGTGGCTCAGTGGGTTGGGCCTTCACCTTCACCTTCGGCTTGGGTCATGATCTCCGGGTCCTAGGATCAGGCCCTGCATCTGGCTCCCTGCTCAGCAGTGAGCCTGCTTCCCCCTCTCTCTGCCTACCTTTCTGCCCACTTGTGATCTCTCTCTCTGTCAAATAAATAAATAAAATCTTAAAAAAAAAAAAAAGATGCATGGTGGGACTTAGATACTTTTGATTTGTTGAGGCTTGTTTTGTGGCCTAATATGTAATGTATTCTGGAGAATGTTCCATGTGCACTTGAAAAGAATGTGTATTCTGCTGTTTTAGGATGGAATGTTCTGAAGATATCTGTTAAATCCATCTGGTCCAATGTGTCATTCAACGCCACTGTTTCCATATTGACTTTCTGTTTAGATAATCTGTCCATTGGTGTAAGTGAGGGCTAACGTCCCCTTCTGTTACTGTATTACTATTGATGACTTCCTTTATGTTTGTTATTAACTGCTTTATGTATTTGGGTGCTCCCATATTGGGTGCATAAATACTTACAATTGTTTTCTCTTCTTGTTGGACTGTTTCATTTATGATTATATAGTGTCCTCCTCCATTTTCTGTCACATCCTATATCCAGTTCATCAGCAGAGCTCATTGTTATTCCTTCAGAATCTATCCAGAATCTGACCAGTTTTCTCTGCTTCCACAACTAACACTTTGGAATAACCTACTGTCATCTCTCACATCTCTTTCTGTTTCCATCTACATCTTTTCTACCTTCACTATTCTCTCAACACAGTAGAGATCCTCTTTTTTTTTAAAAAGACTTTATTTATTTTATTTGACAGAGATTACAAGTAGGCAGAGAGGCAGGCAGAGAGAGAGAGAGAGATGGGGAAGCAGGCTTCCTGCTGAGCAGAGAGCCCGATGCGGGGCTCGATCCCAGGACCCTGGGATCATGACCTGAGCTGAAGGCAGAGGCTTTAACCCACAGAGCCAGCCAGGCGCCCCAGTATAGATCCTCTTAATGCATAAATCTCATGTCATTCCTCTGCCCCAACCCCCCCGTTGGCTCTTGACTCAGAGTAAAAGCCCAAATCCTTACAGTGGCCTCCACAGTCTCTGTGATGTGACTCCTATCCTCCTCTAACCTTACCCCTTACGATTCTAGCTCCAGGCTCCTTGAACCCATCACATTTCTGCCTCAGGACCTTTGCACTTGCTGGTTCTTTTCCTTCGTTTTGTCTCTGCTCTTCAGAGAAGGCACCCTACCTAGTTCTCACTACCCTCTGTTCTCCTATGTTGCCTCATTGTTCTCATGGCACTGATCACCACTTAACATATTTCTATTTGTCTACGTACTTAGCATCTCTCCTTCCCTACTCCATGAGAACAAGGACTTGTTTTGTTCATTGCTCTATCTTCAGTGCCTAGAGAAGGACATGGCACATAGTAGGCATTTCATAAATTCTTGTTGAATGGAGGGATAGATGAACAAATTACTGTTATCTCCTACACTAGTTAAGGGTAGATGCCCCCACTTTGCATCTACCCTTAAGGTAGATGCATCTACCTTTGTTCCCCAGTGTGACCTTATAAGCAGTGACAACATACGCGATTGAAACAATTTGTATTATGTAGAAACTCATTTAGCCAAGCACAGTGGAATAGGTACTAGAAATGCTGGAATTCAAGAGAGCAGAGTTCCCAACCAGCCTGTCATTCGGGAGCTTTGTGTTCTGGGAAGAACTGTCATGTGGGCCTCTCTGTTTTCTCATCTGTAAAAGCAAGTGCTGTAAAGCTTACAAGGCCTAGATTTTGAAATCTCTGTCAGACTCTTGTCACAGACTTGACTGTCTGTGGTTGTAAATTTGGGGTAATTGGATATTCATTTGACAGATGTTTCTTGTGCTAGTTCCCAGGAACTAGTTGAAAAAGAAAAAGAAAAAAATATATCTTTTTTTTTTTTTTTTTTTAAGATTTCATTTATTTGACGGAGAGGAAGAGAGGGAACACAAGTAGGGGGAGTGGGAGAAGGAGAAGCAGGCTTCCCACTGAGCAGGGAGCCCGATGTGGGACTCCATCCCAGGACCCTGGGCTCATGACCTGAGCCAAAGGCAGCTGCTTAACAACTGAGCCACCCAGGCACCACCCAGGCGCCCCCACCCCCCACAAAAAGAGATCTTAATGTCAAGAGCTCATAGACTTAAGGAACAAAGTAAAATAGGGTCAACTCAGTAAGTGCTGTTAGAGGCAGAAGCTGACCCTGGGGTCAAGGCTGGAAAGGGCATTTTAAGCCAAACCCAGGGGGCATACAAAGGCAGGAGGCGGGAAAACGAATTTTTTTTTGGGCCAGATGGCTTTTGTATGGGGAGATGTATGCCTTGCATCCCACAAAGCTGAGGTCTGTTTCAGCCAGGAGAACATTCACTACTGGAAAACAGCCAGAGGGGGCATGCCCACAGCCCAAGTTGTCCAAGTTTAGGAAATGACTGAGCTTGTTTCCTGTAAGATATGACTTCTTCCTCATCCATCTGCGGTGTCCCCGAGGCCACCTCACACCGTCTCCACCTGGCCAGCTGAGGACAAGCCCAAGGCTGGACACAGAGGCAAACCAGTCTTTGGTACTTGGTGGGTTTCAGGAGAAAGGGCAAGGTCTAACCTCAGGTCAGGCGCCCGGAATGGGGCAGAGCCCTTGCCCTGGGCATGACCCGACCTTCTCTAGTGGTCGAAATGGCCTAGTTACCAAGCTTGCTGCGGGGGCGAGGTTGGGACTGGCCCCTCGCTCATTGGTCGGCAGAGAAGTGCCACCGAGAACCCTTGTTATCAGAGGCTAGAAAGAGAGCCCATTGGTCAGGACACATCATAATGGCCCCCCGCAGCACGCAGGGTTCTTCTGATTGGTTCATTGTCTGCCTCGGGAGACACCTGTTGCCTAGATCCCAGGCAGGCTACTTGGTGCCCTGAAACCGAGTGCTCCCAAGCCCAGTCTTGTTCCCCATTGGCTGCTGTGGGGGCCGCCGCCATCTAATGACGAGGGAGGCGCCGAGTCCCGGAGCGCGCGCGCCCCCTGCGGCGGGATCTAGGGCCGCGGGGACTGCAGGTGCGTAAGCTGAGTGCAAGGCCTAGGAGCCCGGCACCCCTGCAGAGGACTCCGTTCTCTCGGGACCTGGCCTAGGGCCCAGCCCCGGGCTGCGCTTGGGAAGCCCTGCCTCTCCAACCTGGAACCCGACCCGGAAGGCCTCAGTAAGTTCGAAGCAGCCACGCGGCGTGGGAACCCACTCGCGGCAGCAGAGAGGGGCCTCCCGACTGCTGTGTGTGCGGTCCACGCCTCCGTTTACTTCTTGCCCTAATTGTTGACCTACACCTGAGTGTTTATCCGCTCCTTTACCGGGCGTTTTGGGGCTGCCCTGGCGGCTGCCTCTCCAAGCCCTTTGCCCCGACGGCGGTGTTTGGAAGCCCAGTGCCACAATTCGGATTGAGACCCCAGCGGAGGAGTGGTGGGGACAAGGGTGAAAGCCCGGTGGGACAATGTTCTACTATCCCAACGTGCTTCAGCGCCACACTGGCTGCTTCGCCACCATCTGGTAAGGCCTGGGCTGTGCGCGCTGGGAGGGACACCCAAGGGCCCCAGCCTGACACCCCCCACCCCTTCCAGGCTGGCAGCGACTCGTGGCAGCCGGTTGGTGAAGCGCGAGTACCTGAAGGTGAACGTGGTAAAGACCTGGTAAGGCTGGGAAGGGGAGGAGCGGGCAGGTGAGTGGGCAGGAGAGGTGGTGCTGGATGGGTGCGCCAGGCTGCGGGGCTGGGCCTTGGAGCAGTGGTGATCGGGGCACGTTGTCCCCCCAGTGAGGAGATCCTCAATTACGTGCTGGTACGAGTTCAGCCCCCGCTGCCCGGCTTGCCCCGGCCGCGCTTCTCCCTCTATCTGTCAGCCCAGCTGCAGATCGGCGTGATCCGGGTCTATTCTCAGCAATGCCAGTACCTCGTAGGTAAGGGGGGCAAGGCTCAGATAAGGGGCAGAGTCGCCTGGCCCTGCGGCAGCGAGGCCAGGCGTGCTCTCCACCTTGCCCTCCCTGCCTGCAGAGGACATCCAGCACATCCTGGAGCGCCTACACCGTGCGCAGCTGCAGATTCGCATGGATATGGTGGAGACTGAGCTGTAAGTGCCCCCGGGGACTGGACCACTCAGCCTTTGGTGGGGATCCTCCCTGCTGGGCGTCAGCCCTCTGCCTCAGTGCTGGACAGCTCACATTCTCCCTTGGTCTCAGACCCAGCCTACTGCTTCCTAACCGCCTGGCCATGATGGAGACCCTGGAATGTGCTCCAGACCCCTTTTTCGGGGTGATGTCTGTGGATCCCACACTTCCCAGCCCCTTCAGTATCCCTCAGGTAGGGCTCATTTCCCACAGATGCCCCAGACTGGCAAGCTGACAGTGCGGGAGGGGAGTGCTGTTCCTGTGTCTGACAGTGGGGCTCGGGAAGGGGCCCTGCCACAGCTCTCCCCTCCAGGAGTCCGTGCTGGGGGACTGTCATGACAGACCCCTCCAGACAAAGCAGCCCTTGTCCCAACTTCTCACCACACAGTTCCCACTGCCAAGGCTCTAAGCCAGGCCCTTAGCATCTCTTAGCCTTAGGTTTCTGTGCCCATGTCTCTTCCTCTATCCATGTCCTGACACGTTTACAGCTTAAGATAATGCTACTTCCTTCTTTCAAAGGCACCTCCGGCTCCCCACTGCACACAGCCCTCCATGCCCCTAACGGTCACCCTTGTTTTACACTAGTTAAGTCCCACATGTCTTTAGCAGGCCTGGCTCCAGCTGTTTACCCCTTTCTATGAGGCTTTATCTCTGGTCAGAGCCAAATGTTGCTTTGGAACTGATCCCATTGCTAGTGTGCTTGTCTCACCCCTTGTGCTGACTTGCTGGGGTACTCTACACACTGGTCTTTCTGTTAGACCATAGGCTTCTTGAGATCTTTACCCCCCCAACACTTGACATAAGGGTACAGTGCTTCTGCACAGAAATGGACAAAATCTAGATAGTGAGGGCAGGAATGGGAGGAAAAGAGAGCAGATGGTGAGTGGGTTCACTGTGTGCTGGTGTCACAAAGCTGTGGCATGAAAAGGAATATTTTCATTTGCTGTCTGAATAAGGTTGTGGAGGTGGGAGAGCGGGCTGAGGATGAATCCTCCCTTTCATCCCCAATCCTCTCCAAAGATTCGACAGCTCCTAGAAGCTGCAACCCCAGAGAGGGAGCTTGAGGAAGCCCCGCCTGAAGTCCCCGTGGAGCCTAGGAAGCCTGGTGAGTAGAGAGCCTCTTTCCTGGGAGAGGCCTCAGAAGGCCCAAGAACTGAAGACCATCTTTGAGCTTCTCTTAAGAGCCAGGCCCTGTGAGGGGCATTCCATTTGTGTCACCTCATCTCTGCCTCACAAGAGTCCTATGAGATCAGAATTCTTATTGCCATTCTCCAGAAGAGAAAAGTGAGGCCTATAGTGCTTGAGCAACCTAGCCGGGGTCAGATTGCCAGTGACTGGCCAGGTTGACTGAACCTAGGTTGACTTGATTCCAGAGTCTGTGCTTTGGCTGCCTCACGTGGCATGGGAAGCTGGAAAGCCACAGAGGGGCTGATGTGACTTTCCTGCCTTTCCAGACAGGATCTTGGTCACCTTGGTGTCTCCAGAGGCCATCACCCTCCAGGAGGCAGAGCCCATCCGCATGCTGCAGATCGAGGTAAGCTGTCCCCTTCCAGAGAGGCTGAGGCCTGAGTCCTGCCTCTGGTGCCCCCGCCTGCCTCATGTTACCGTCCTGTTTGCCTGAGTCCTGCCTTCTCATCTCCATTCCACCCCTCCCTGTGCCTGGCACTTCAGTGCACGGTGGGCCCCCTGCTGCCCGCCTCTCAGACCCAGTCTCCTAGAGCCACTTGTCCTTTTCAGCAAGGGGATTGCATCCTCTCTTCTTACTCTCTTATCAGGGTGAACAGGATCTCCCAGAGGTCAGCCGCCGAGACCTGGACCTGCTGATTGCTGAGGAAGATGAAGCCATCCTGTTAGAGGAACGGCGAGGCAGGCCTCCCAGGGAGCGAAGGGCACATCCGGCTCCAGAGGGTCAGTGCCCTGACATGGGCAGGCTGGGTCTGGGCAGTGCTCCTAGCTCCTCCTGTATGCTCTAAGCCCCAGTCTTCTCTTTGTAGAGTACAAGGAGGAACCCCGGGCCCTGGAGGGGGAAATGGCAGTACCCTCGCTCTCACCTCCAGCTCTCGCACGGTAAGGGCAGGATCCCCTGGGCCAGGTAGGAGGCTGATGCTGGGAGGGGTGAACTCATTTCTCCTGCCCATTTTCCCCTCAGGGTGGAAGAGGCAGCAGAGCCACTTCCAGTCCCGGCTCCTGAGGAGGTGAAGCCAGTAGGCTGGGAGCCTGAGGCTCTACTTACTGGTGAGTGCCCATTGTGCCTGTGGCCTTCCTGGGGCTATGTGCATAGCTGCCACCACCCAGGGCTCTGTTGAAGGGAGGCCTTCTAGCTTCTGGCCTAGGCAACTGCTGGGACAAATGCCTGTGGCAGAGCCGTGACCTAGAGTGTTGTTGCAGAGGTGACCCCACCACCAGAGCTGCGTCTGCCAGCCCCACTCAGCCCAGAGGTTAGTAGTGCCCCTTCCAAGCTTTCTCCGCCTCTTTGTTCTCCTCTCCCAGAGCTGCTCATCTGTATTCAGATTCCCCAAGCCCTGGGCCACTGCTAGCCTATCTAAGATTTGTGCAAATTGGTAGAAAGTGCCCTGTTCACTCTCCATTTTCTTGAGCCTGCACTCCCCATATGGGCCCCCCATGTGAGGTCAGAGCTGTACCCAGAGGCCCTGCCCAAGCTCTTTCCCAGGGTGCCTCTGGAGTGGGGATGTGGGGCCCATTTGTAGCCCACCAAGGTGACAGGAAAAGGAGTAATGGGTAGCCTTTGCCCTGCCTCCCTTCCCCATTCAGAGGCGGCAGCCTCCAGTGCCTCCATACCCTCGGAGTCCGCCTGCTCGCCGCCGCCGCCGCCAGCTACTGTTCTGGGACAAGGAGACTCAGATCTCCCGGGAGAAATTCCAGGAACAACTGCAAACCAAAGCCCACTGCTGGGAGTGTGTGAGTGCAGCCCAGGCTCTACAGGTGATGGAGGGAGGCAGGGAGGGCTCAGGGCCATAGCTGCTGGGGAGGCACTGGAAACAATCCTCAAAGTGCATGTGTTCCAGGTTTACAGAGTCAACTCTCCTCGCTCCTTTAGTGACCCCACAGAGCACATGCCTGGGCACCACCTAGCAGTAGGCGGGGCAGGCAGGGGCCGGAGCCAGCATGGGGGATCAGAGGTCTTGGAACAAAACTTTGCAAGGAAGTGGAGAAGGGGCAGGGAGGAGGGGCTCCCTCCTAACTGGGCTTCTGGCCTCCCCCTATACCCCCCATGTAGCCAAAGGTGCAGCCTCCCGAGAGGACCATCAGGAGTCCCACAGAGCTATTCCGAACCCCAACTCATGGTAAGGAGTTGGCATGTGGGGCCTTCTGAACCCACAGTCCACTGTCTTGGTGTTCCTCACACCTCAGACCCCATCCCTGCCACCCCTCCCTCCCAGCTGGCTGGCTCCCCCCAGAACTGCTGGCTCTCTGGACCCACTGTGCCCAGCCACCCCCAGAAGCACTCAGGAGAAGGCCACCCCCAGAGCCTGAGGAGGAGGTGGCAGCTGAGGAGGAAAGGAGGATGGAAACTCTGAGTGATATTGAGGTAACTGCATCCCCTTCCTCCTCCTTTGGGAGTGGCCTGCTTCACCTGAGTTCCCACAGGCTGCCTTCTGCCCACCTGAGCCAGTGGTGCCAGGTCCTGTCCTCAAGCGCAGGCCGAGACCGCGTCACCCTGCCCCAGGTGCTTCTGTGATCTCAGGGGCTTAGTTCCCATTCTCCCATCTGCAGGTCCCAAGGGAGGCCCAGGAGCCCAGCGGGCCCCTCATGCTATCTTCAGGTAGGCATCCGGAGAAGGGAGAGGGCCACCACCACAGCCACTGTCCCAGGGAATGGGTACCTTAACTGCGAACGGTTTTCACTAGAGAGAGCACTTAACAAAAGGGAGCCTAGATCTCTTTCTTCTTACAAGTCACTGCACAGCAGTCACATCTAGTGTGACCAGGGGTCCTCAAGGTTCCGACCATTCTGATCTAAGCAGACCCACTCAGGACCTTCCCCTCCCAACAGAGCTCTCTCTAGAAGTGGTGGAGGAAGAGAAGTCCCGCACCAGCCTCATCCCCCCAGAAGAACGCTGGTAAGCCACCAGTCCGGGGGAACTCAGGGTGGGGCCCTCATCCATGTTACAGCTGCCACCTCCCCTGCTCCCTGGAAGGTGACTGCCGTGTTCTTCCAGGGCCTGGGCTGAGGCAGAGCAGCCTGAGCCCCCTGCACTGCCTGTGGTGCCTGAGGTCCCGGAAGTGGCCCTGGAGCTGCCTTCAGTGCTGCCCCTGGAGCCTGAGCTGCTGTCGCTGGAGGCCCTGTACAGGTGCAGGGAAACACTGCCGGGGGAGGGAGCGGGGCGGTGGGCAGGCTGGGACTCCAGCTGACCGTTACTGATCCCTACAGGGCTGTGGCCCAGGAGCTGCAGGCCAATAGGGAGCCCGATTTTGACAGCCTGGTGCCCCCACTCAGCCCCCGCTGGATGGCTGCCCGGGTATTCTACCTGCTCCTGGGTGAGTATGGGGACGTGTGGGCCCATGTGTGGGGTGAGGACACATAGGTCCAAAGGCTGCCGCAAGGATTCCCCCTGACTGGCCCCATCCTCTTCTCTTGACCAGTGCTGGCGGCACAGCAGATCCTCCGCCTGGAACAAGAGAAGCCATACGGGCGCTTCCTCATCCAGCTGGGGCCCCGCTTCCACTGCGCTTAGAACTGACAAAGCTGCCAGGAAACTGGCCACATTAAACCCATCTTGCCTGCCTTGATTCTGAACTCTGTTTCCTGCTCTCAGAGCTACCGGTCAAGCAGTAACCGAACTGCCTTTATTAGGGTAGGATGTCAAGACTCCATTTGCACTGTCCCACAGCGTTAAAAGACCCAGCCCCAGAGACACCCCCATAAGGCAGCAAGCGGGGCTGAGACTCCCGAGTAGCTATGAGGCCCAGAATCTTTGGTAAGGCGTGAGCTGAAACAGGGCTGAGAGGTGGTCCTGGGGCCTGGGCAGGCTCTACTCTCTCTGGCCCGGCTGCAGCCCCCGGTCTAGGTGAGGCCCAGGGCGGCCTGGAGTTCCTGAGCTTTGTCACCAGGCAGCGAGCCCAGGGCCGAGTGGAAGCTGTCAGTGTGCTGTCGGGCCAGGAATGTCAGGAGCAGCAGCAGTGTAGCCTTGGTGTCTGTGTGGAGAGCGAAGAGGGAGAGAGCGGGGAGGCCCAGCCTGTAGGTCCCTAGCTGGCCCCCACGTCCCCGCCTCTGCCCACTGCCACCCAACTCACCTGGTGGGATCTTGTTCTCAGCCAGGATGAGGCTGCAGATGCGCAGGAGCTCAGGAGCCACATCTACAACCTGCAGGGCAGGGGAAACAGGCTGACTTGGGTGTGCCAGCAGCCCTGGGCCCCAGCCCGAGGAGAGCCGGAGTCTCCTGCTAGGGATATACACTTGACACTGTTTCACATCTGAGACAACTGGGAAACCCAAGAAGGACCCATGAAACATGGTGGGAGTAATTTTTTTCTTTGAAGGAGACAGATGGTGACCAAAAGCCCAGACACTCAGAGGAGTTCCACCAACACAGCAGGCTCTGAAGGTGCAGGAGAGAGGTGAACGACACAGGAATATGGGCACCCAAGTCCAAACCTAGCTGGTTGGTACAGATGAATCTCATTTAGAAACCCGAGCTGCTCTAACTGGAAGGGACAGGGAGAGTGGCCCAGAGATGTCTATGCTCTGAGGAACACTGTAGGAAGAAACCCCAGTGTAGGAAGTCAGCCCAGGGAAGCTGTGACTTCTGCCTCCCACCAGAGGGTGTACAGGGCCAGGGAGCATGGGGCCTCCGGAGAGAAAACTGCTGTGCCGTGAGGGGGCCGTGGCCACTGACCCTGGCAGAGTAAGGACACAGGAGTGTCCAAGAGCAGTTTAGGCTGTGACTGCATCAGCTATAAGGAAGGCCAAGCCTGCCTCTGGCTGGAGCTTGAAGCTCCCCTCTGACTTACCTGGTCGGGGCTGCTCTGGTACAGGAAGCTGAAGAGATGCCCTATGGTGACCCACTCCTCCAAGTCCTCCTTAAGGGGCAGGGCATGCAGCAGGGCAGCCAGCACCTGGACACAGAGAGGCCTCAGACCCCTGTTCTGTCTCCTTCCCCCCGCCCCCACAGCTTCTGGGCCTTGCCCCCAGCCCTCACCTGGGGCTCCGGTTTTCTTGTGGGACTGGCCATCAGCAGGCGGGCCAGTGCCCCACAGATGTTGTCACGGACGCGATCGTGGCGCTCCCGTGCCAGGAGGGGCAACAGCAGCCCCAGCAGCTTGGGGAAGTATCTGGTTCCACAGTCAAGGAACAGGCCCACGGCAGACCTCTCCCATCCTAGAGCCCAGGGATACTCTCCACTCCCCACTGGCTGCCCCCACCACCCCCACCCCCACAGCCCTAGGATACTCCTGAGCAGGCCGGCCCCCATGCTCTGCCAGCACACCCAGCCCGAAGACCGCATTGCTCCGCACCTCAGGGTCAGCCTCCCGGGCGGTGCTCAACAGCACAGGGAGGAGCCGGGACACAAACTGGGCTGAGGCCCCACCCAGGCCCTGAATGGACTCTGCCAGCGTCCCCACAGCAAAGGACTTCTCTGCCACAGTGCAGCCCTGTTTCTGGTGGGGGGAAGAGTGCGAGTCAGGGTGGGGCCAGGCACTGGGCACACAGGCAGGACGGGGTTGGAGGCCAGGGCGCAGAGCACTCACCGTCTTGCACAGCAGCAACGGCAAGAAGCTGGCAAAGAAGGGGGCAAAGGCATCTCCCCCCGCCGCAGCGGCCAGGGCAGGAATGGCCTCTCCAGCATGCTCTAGCAACATGGCATCATACTCGGCCTGCGGGGCCGGGTCAGTGGCTAAGGTACCGGGGCTAGCTCTGCTGCAGGGGCCACGCCCCACCCAGTGCTCTGCCACTGCCATAGGTGGCCCCCATGGTGGCTCCTATGAAGCCCAGCTTTTTCTCCTGGTGAGCCTCCTCTCCCCTCTTGATCCCATCCTCCCTGGCCCTAGACCCTCACCTGCAGAAAGCCTTTCCAGAATCCTCACTGCCTTCATGGGAGCAGGGATGCATTATTCAAAGCCATAACCAACCTTGTAGCAGCCCTGGCTCCCTGAGGCCAAGCCCAGGGACACTGTCCATCCCTGCTCTGCAGATACCCCAGGGACAGCCTGCTCCCACCGTGTGCCTCCCGCACTCTCACCTGCTCCTCCTCCTCCTCTTCCTCCTCAGGGTCCTGACAGGCTGTCTGCAGGAGGAGAGTTCAGCTCAGCCTGGGCTCTCTGGTCCCTTATCTCCATGATGGGGAGGTAGGGGGAGGCTGGACCTGTAGCCTCGGGCCAGGCCAGCTCCTCTCCCTGCAGCCCACCTGCCCTGCTCACCTTCCGCTGCAACACAGCCTTGAGCATGCCACAGAGCTCAGCGAGGCGCCCGGGAGGCTGCAGCGCAAGGGGCCCACAGCCGCGCAGCACTCCCGTCAGCGCCTCGAGCACAGCCATTACCACCTGGCGCTCCCGCTCACTGCTCACTGCCTGCATGTAGGATGGTACCACCCGGGCCAGGGCGACCTGCAGAGCTGGGGACATCATTGGCTGAGGCCCCGGTTAGGCCCTGCCCTCCCCCGCCCCCCACCCCACTGTCCACAGTTCCTGGAGGCCCCACTCTCTGCTGCTCACCCGCGGTGTTGGGTTCCGAGGGGCAGCTCTGACAGGCCTTGTGCAGTGCACAGCAGAACTGCCCTAGGGCCTCATGGGCTGCCTTCCGCACGTTTAGGTGAGGGCACTGTAGGATGAGGATGTGCAAGACAGGCCTGCTGTGGTCATGGCCAATGCAGGGCCCCTCACCCCAGGGACCCCACCTGCTCTGTCCGCTGGCCCTCTCACCTCCAGCAACTTGAATACTTCTTCAAAGACACTCTCCATGTACGGAAGGAAGGCCACACTGTGGATAGGCATACAGCCATGGGGACGGAGCTCCCAGGTGGGGTTCCCAGTGTCAGGAAAGGGCCAAGGCTCACCTGGTATTCACTGCGATCTCCCCCAGAGCAGCACAGGTGTCTTCCTTCTCATCAAAGAAGGCGTTCTCCACGCTGTACCTGCAGTAAGATGGGGGTTGGCAGTGATCAGGCACCTACGGGGGCAGGGGCACAGGGCCCTTGCCCAAAGCCAGGGTTCCTCTGAGGAGAATGGCATCCCTCCGCACCCTGAGATCTCAGAGTCATCCTCCTCTTCCTCATCCTTGTCCATGAGCTCCTCCTCTTCCTCCCCATCACTCTCGTCGTCAAACAGAAGGAAGGAGTTGCTTCCGTCATACTGAGGCTGGGCAGAGGAGGTGCAGCAGGGACTTGGGCTCAGCTGTGCCCAGATGATTGCCACCCCAGGGCAGCCCTTCCTGAACCAACTCCGCCCACCCATTCTCTGCTCACCACAATGCCCTCCGTGGAACGCAGGGACAACAGCATGAGCGTGGTGATCTGCGGCAGGTGGGGTGCCAGGCCTTCCCCCATGAGCCCTGATAAGGCTGCAAACAGGCTGTACCTGGTGGAGGCAGGTGGAAGCCGTACAGTCCTGCCTGCTGGAGCCAGACAAAATGGGGAAGCCCGGGGAAACCCGCAGTCCAGAACCACAGGACCGGGTTCTAGGCTCAGGGCTGGGGATCCAGTGGGCAGGCAGGCAGGAGGTGCGGGCTGGGGGCAGGAAGGGGGTTCACTCACGTGCAGCGCCGCAAGTCAGGGTCGTCTACCTGGTCACACAGGCCCAGCCCCAGCTGGCAGCACTCTTCAGCCAGGGGCCTCATGGGCTCACCTACTGCTCGAGCCAGCACCCCAAGAGTCTCTGTGGGGACAAGGGCCAGGTTAGTACTAGGAAGCAACCATGAGCCAGACGGATACAAGGCCAAAACCTAGGGGACTGAAGATGGCAGCTGGGGGTTAACTGAACAATCCCACTGGTTTCTGGGTACATTGGGAAGAGTGCCTCCTTGGATGGGAAGATATCTGTGCTGGCCTGGGGGAGATCCTCATGAACCCCTTGACCCTTCCCCAGCACTGAGAGCACTGCCTGAGCCCCTTATGCACCGAGGCTTTGGATCTGCACAGGCTGGAGGTCCTCGCGGCCTGTCAGCAGGAATTCCCGCAGGTGCTCCATGATGGTGGGGAAGTAGGGCAGCAGGGAGGCCTGTGCAGCTGTGGCTGAGGGACAGAAGGACAGAATCAGAGCTGGAATGAGAATCACCGGGACCACGTATCACAGGCTCTGTAGGGTAACCCAGTACCCGCCGCCTTCTCCTCACCAATGGCTCCCAGGGCGCTCACAGCCAGCTCCTTGGCCCGGGGGCTGCTGGGATTCCTCAGAGGCTGCAGCATGCACTCCATCAGCTCCGGAAGGTAGGGCTGCACTTTGGGCCCTGTGGGAAAGGGCAAGCTAATAAAAAGCCCAGGTCTCCTACTTTCTGGGGGCCCCCTGCCTCTAGGCTGACCTCTAACATCCAACCCAGGGCTCCTTGGCAGCCTGCCACACACCTCTCCCTGCCGCAGGCAGCATGTCCCACCCCCTTCATCCAAAGTGACAGCTCTGTCCCCTCCCTCTCACACCTACCTAGATTCTCCACGAAATTCTCCAGGGCATAGCAGGCCTTGGCGAGGTGGTTTGTGTGCCCAGGAGGCACCGACTTCAGGTAGGCAAGGAGCAGTGGCATCACCTCCCCTGCATAGCTGCTGATGTGGGGCTGGGGGAGGGGTAGGGAGGCCCCGAGTCAGCTGACCAGGGCTGTGCCCTAAAAGCGCCCCACTAAGTGCAGTGGCAGCAGGGATGGGTGAAGAGATGAAGCTGAGGGGAAGCTGGTCCTGGGGACGGGTGGGGTGTCCACCCACGTTCAGCCTCACTGACCTGGAGGTTCTCTGAGAACTGGCCCAGGGCAAACAGTGCAGCATTGCGGACCACCTGGGATGGGTCCTCCAGGCCCTTGCACACGATCTGCAGCAGTGGGGGCAGCAGCCTGGGGGTGCGGAAGCCAGATTCTGGTTGAGGGGCGGGGCCAGAAAGCCCTAGGCTAAGCGCTGCCCCTTATTTCCAGGGCGAAACCAGGGCAATGTCACTGATAGCAGGCACCACCCCCTGCTCTCCACAGCTGAGGTAGCCACATTATCTTTCAATCCAGAACACCTGCGAGGGGAAATGCTCCCCATACTTAAGCTCCAACAGCTGTGAGAGACTAGGACCATCATGGGCCGTGCAGTGGTCCTCCCCATGGCCCGCCTGCCCTCTAAGACAGAGGAATAGGCACCTCTGCCTGATGTGGTCACCAGCTCCATCGGATAGTACGGCCAGCACTAGGAGGCCAGCCTTGCGCTGATACGGTCTCTCACTCCGCAAGGCTTCTTCCAGCACAGGCATCTAGGGGAACGGATGGTTCTCTGCTGAAACCCTGGTCCAAGTCTGCCCACTCCTGCTGCAGCCCTCCACACCTGCCAGGGCCCAAATAGCCTCAGTGGTGGGAAACTAGGCACACTGAGGGAGAGGGAAGGGCACCGGGAGGACAGAGCCATACTTACCAGCAAGGGACAGAGCTTCTCCGGGGGCAAATGTAATGCCAACATGTCCACAACCTGAAAAAGATCGGGAAGACTTTGCTGGACTCCATCTCTGCCCCACAGAGACCTAACAGCCTGCCCCAACCTGTCGCACATCTCACCTGTACAGCAAAGTGCTTAGGAGTCTCTCCTACCAGCCCACTCTCCAGCTCTTCCTCTTCTGAATCCTGGTCCTCAGGATCCAGCTGGCCCAGAGCAGGCTCAGCAGCCATAATGGGGAAAAGGGTGTGTAGTAAGGGTGGCAGGAGACGATTCTTCAGTAAGGCCTTGAAAGGGAAGGTGGAACTATGTCCCTGAGAATCTGCTCCCGAGATGGACTCACAATAAAAATTCCAGCTTTGGGCACCTGGCTGCCTCAGTACGTTAGGCATCTGACTCTTAACTTTGGCTCAGGTCATGATCTCAGGGTCATGGGATCGAGCCTCACATTGGGCTCTACAGTTGGCAGAAAATCTGCTTGAGATTGTCTCTCCCTCTCGTTCTGTCCCTCCCCCTGCTCATGTGCACACAGCTCTCTAAAATAAATAAATAGGGGTGCCTGGGTGGCTCAGTTGTTAAGCATCTGCCTTGGTCTCAGTTCATGAACCCAGAGTCCTGGGATCAAGCTCTACATCAGGCTCCCTGCTTGGTGGGGAGCCTATTTCTCTCTCTCCTACTCCCCCTGCTTGTGTTCCCTCCTTCACTGTATCTCTGTCAAATAATCAAAATATTTAAAAATAAAATGAAAAATGATAATAATAAAATAAATAAGTCTTAAAAAAAAATTCCAGCCCCCTAGGTCACAAAGGGTCCAGCAGGAAACTCCCAAACTTCCAGCCAGGAGCTGGAGTGAGGCCAGATCAAGTTTTGAAAACTGCAAGATACCCCTGAGATGAACAGAATGTCCCAGAAATTAGCCCAAGGATGGAAATGGGGGTGCAGTCATGTGTATCATGGAGTACTCACCTTGCTCTTGACTTTGACCAAGAAACTGAGGCAGCAGAGAATCCGTACACGTATCGCATCACCCAGAGCCACATTTCTAGCCACCTGCCCAGAGACGAACTTGAATCAGAAACAGGCAAGGGAACTCCCAGCAAAATAAGCAGCAGAGGCTATGCCCCTCCCCGGCTCACCTCCAGGCAGAATGTGAGGACCTCAGAGAGGTGGGAGGTGATGATGGGCACCTCTGACTCCAACAATTCATCCAGGGCCTCCACAGCCTCACAAGCCTTTGCCTGCCAGCCAATCAAACAAGTCAGAGGGTAACCATGGGTTACTTCAGTGGACCGGGCCCTGTGGGCCTGTACTCTCCTCAAAACAGAGCTCCTGCCTGAATGTTGTCCTCACCTCATCTGCAGAGATCAGAGTCTGCACGGCCACAATGAGCTTGGGTACCAAAATCCGTGCAAGAGGCTGGAGGGCAAAAAGCATAATGCACGCTCACTCATCCCAGGCCCCAAAAGCTGGCTGCATCCTCAAAGCCTGGCCACAGGAGCCAGGTACAGCCACCCACAGTATCCCCTCTCAACTGCTAGGGACAACAAATGGCAGAGATAGAGTCTAAAATAGTTCTGCCTCCTGCAAGGGTAAGGACACAGAAGCTCTGAGGGCAGGGAGCCAGGGAAGGGGAGGACCCGCATCTCACCACATCATCAGTGCCCAGGTAAGGGGCCATCATGGTCAGAGTGCGCAGGGAGTAGAAGAGGAGCCCAGGAGACCCCACCTCACCAAGGGTCTCATTCAGAAGCCGAAGAAGCTCCCGGTGGTGGGGCTGGAAGGCCTCAGGCCGGGAGGTCACCACCACACTTAGCAGCAAAAGCCCCATCTATCCAGGTGTAGGGAATGAGAGAGAAAAGCTTATATGGTCTATCCAGCCACTCAGTCCCCCTCTCCCTTCCTTCCTCCCACCCACCCACCATGTGCTAGTACCTCTCTCTCTGGGATATGAGGGCTGTGGGTACTGTGTTGAAGAAGCTGCATGAGCTGAGGCCAGGCCTCCAGGCCTTCCTTTCGAAAAATGGTGCCAGAGAGCTGGGCCAGACTAAGGCTCACAGAGTGCCTGCAAACAGGAGAGATTGCCCCTGACCCCAATCACTCTCCAATACCCTCCCCAGCACATGCTGGGCCTGCCTCCATGAGGTGGCCAGGACAGAAACCTCCAAGTGTGGGCAGAAGGTTTGCCAAATTGGGACACATAGGAGGGTGGCTCATAGGGAGACCAGCAGCAAGGTGGGTGTGTAGTCTGGTGAGCCTGAACTCAGGTAGACTGAATTTCGGTTCCATTTTTCTGATTCGGGTTTAGGAGACCATCACAACCCATTCTCATGAAATTTAGTCTTCAACAATCTTAAAATCCTTGCTCCACTCTTGCTTTAGAACAGACAACATCTTTCCCCCTCCCCGGCCCTGTCCGGAGCTGAAAGACAAGGCAGAAATCCACAGAGGGTCTCAGCCTGAGTCAGTCAGGATCCCAAGAGGAGGAAGGTAGGCACTTACTCGGTCTCCCTCTGAAAGGCGGTCAGGACCAGCGACTTGAGGCTGGAACGCAGATGGCAGGTGTGAGTACTTGGCCCGCCTAGGAGCCGCCTCCGCCCGGCCCCGCCCCGCCCTTGGCCCCTCCCACCTTTCCCGGTGCTCCGCCGTCAGTCGTCGCCAGCGGGTGCTCAGTCGTCTGCGGGTCAGCACAGCCGCGAACTGGCGGATCTGGGACGAAGAAGCACGCATGTGAGGGTCCGGGCAGAAAGGGGCTGAGCGGCCCGCAGGGGGGCAAGCTGGGGCTCGACCGGTGGCGTACTAAGGGACGCTCCGCGGGCAGGGGCAGGCGTTTCACCTGAGGATCGACCGCCGAGGCGAGCAGGTGGCAGAGGGCGGGCAGGGCGGCGGGGTCACGAAGAGCGGTCTGGAGCTGCTCGGTGGCCTGGGAGGAGTCCCAGGGTCAAAGTCGGGGCTTTCCCACCACCTCCTCCCGTTCGTCCCGGTCCGATCACCCCCCACCCCCCGTCCCGTACCCGGCGGATGCGCTCGGTGTCCGGCAGCAGCAGTTCCCGCAGGATCTGCTCCAGCCCGGCAGGCTCCATGGCAGCGGCCGAGCCGCCGCTACTGGGTCGGGTGTTGGGGGGGAGGGACAGCACGTGGAAGCCCTGAAACCCGCTTCCGGCGGAAAGGGCGTTGCTCCGCGCCCTTCCCGTCGCCACGGTGATTCAACTCGCTTTCCATAGGGAGCTTCGGCTTCGCCACTTCCGTCAGCTTACCGCGGAAACAGGCCCCGGCACCGCAGGTTCCCCCGGACAAGAGTTCCCAAGCTCCGCGGAGAACTCGCGTTCGGTGCGTTCCGCGGCTGACCCGGCTTCCTAAGGGACAGTGCCCATAACGGCAGGGCTTGAGTTCCTATTTCCAGACCAAGCCCCCCAACTACAGGATCCTTTTTCTTAATAAATTTTATTTTGATAATTGTAAAAAGAAAAATCAGGACGAAAACTAAAGGCAACTTAAAAAGTTCAAATATATACTCCTTATATAATAGAGATTTGTAATTTTCAGGCTCTCCGGGGGAAAGGAGGCCCAAAGGGCAAAGGGGAAGGCAACAATGCCATCACACAATTCAGTCAATTAGAAGAGACGTTGGTAAGAAAGATCAGTGGGCCTCTGGACGTGAAGAATGAGAGAGAAGAGCAATAATTTTGTCATCCAAAACTCAGTCCATCTTGAGGTTAACATAGATATAACGGATGAACTTTAGGGAAGAAAAAAAGGAGATGGTGCCTAGCATGAGGAAGAAGACATAACCAGTGAGTAAGGAGTAGCCAAAAAACTCTACTGTCTGTACCGCCCCTGACATGTTGGAGCGCCGGGCATAGTAGAAAACGGAGTAGAGGAAGATGAAGAGCCCAGTGGAGCCAACACTCAGCACAGATCGCCACCACCAGCGGTAATCCTCCCCAGACAACTGGAAGTAGGTGAGCGCAATGGAGATGCATGCCCCCACGCTCAGCAGGATGGCGAAGACAAAGAAGAGGATGCCATACAGAGTGTACTGTTCCCGACCCCAGACTGTGGCAAAGATGTAGTAGAGCTCCACAGAGATGGCACTGTGAAGAGAAGACACGACACACCGCATTAAAGGGCTGTGCACCGCCAGCACAGTGCCAGCTCCAAACCCAGCCACCACCCCTCCGTGGTACCAGGTCACTGTGGAAAGTGGGTCTGCTTCAGTCCCTGCCCCGGAGTGCCTGGCTCCATGGGGACTCTTCTACCCATGACTCGCCGCAGTCGTTTCAAGAACATCTGCCCTCATCAGTTCAGAGCAAGGATCTTGCCTGTTTGATTTTCAGCTGTATCATTTGCCTGGCACTAGAGGTCCTCAACAGATCGAAAAAGTAATGATTTGGGCTTCAAGCACCATGTGCTGCCTGTGGACACTAAAGTCCGAAACCAGAAAGATGGTGAAAGGGAGCAGTGTCTCCTGAGAGCTTCCTAAGTGAGACACCCTCACCTGTGAACTGCTTCAAGCAGAGTCCTGCTTGGAGAAAGGAGGACCCATTTAATGATCTCTTACTGGTAAAGCTGAACCAGGGGTTATCACTCTTGTTGGGTTAGGGTCCTGGGAAAGGAAAAGTCAGGAACCTGAGAGTGATGGCCATGGCATAAAGGGAGGATACCTGAAAGGCAGGAAGCCTCCAACAGTCATGTGGATGAGTGTAGACTTGTACCAGGGCTGGGGTGGGATTTCCCGGGCGATGTTCTTGGTGCGACAAGGTGCGTCAAAGGGGCTAGCATTGTTCTTCCCGAAGATGCCTCCGATGACCGTGAGGGGAAAGCCCACCAGCAGCCAAACTGTCAGCAGCAGCAGTATGGTGGTGGCTGGCAGAGCCTGTGTCGAACCATTAGCCCAATGCACCGAGTTCACCACACTCCACGTCAGGAAGAAAGGCACTGCAGGGATGGGCCCCCAGAAGGAGGGTCAGCAGGGGGAAGTTGCATCCCTGGGACCACCCACTCAGACTAGCCCTGACAGGCAGAGAGGGTGTGAAGTATCCTGCTCCCAGGCAGATCTCTGCCCGGCCACAGCCTGTAGTATCCGTTCCTTATCTTACCAACATCCCCTCCCCCATCCATTATCATTAAAGTACAAAACAACTGTTATGCTGTTACATAATCTAAGAGTAACACAATCCACCTGCCTCCAAGGCCCTATCCCTCTGTGGTATCCTATCCAGGATTCCTAGCATGAGACATCCCTTTGGATTAAGGCCTTGTCTTCAGAAAGCTCTGGTTCAAACATAATGTGATAAAATATAAATCAGACAGGATTGGGAACACAAAAGGCTTAGAATGCACACTACTACTGCCTTTGAAAGGACAAACTGGCTTGTAAGGCTAGAGTCGGGTAGCCACCTCCAAATTAAAAAAATATACTTTTTTTAAGGGGGGGGGGGGATCAAAAAATAAGTTCCCAAAAGAGTGTTATTTCATTCTTGATGTAATGGTCAAGAATACAGGATCTTGAGTCACAGTGCCTAGGTCTGAAACCTGCTCTACTCCCTCTTAGGAGCGTAATGTCAGGCAAATTACTTAACCAGCCAGAAGTTCATTTTCCTCATCAGTAAAATGGGGACAATATTACCTTCACATAGGATTACTGTGAGGATTAAATGAGAGGAAGGGGTGTCGAGTGCTTACCATGCTGCCTAGAACATTTTGCAAAAGAAATGCATTCTTGTTTTCTGAATGGTTTTGTTTCTTTTGCATACTTTTATTGCTTTGAAGCAATAAAAATAGAGTGCTTTGAAGCACTCTATTCCGGGTTCCACAATGTGTTCTAAGTTTCTCAAATCGGCCCACCAGGCCAGCCCACCAGGGAAAGGGCAGTCCTCACCAGAGAAGAGGCTGGTGGTAAGAATGATGTTCCACACCCAACGCTCGCCTCCAATCTGCCGGTAGAAGTGGCTGGACACGTAGCCAGAGATGCAGCAGGTCAGGGCATACAACAAGATGGCTGCTGAGTTAATGGCCCCATGACGGTGCACATTGAACATGCCCAGCAGCGCCATGACAATAATGCCTGCAGGGTGGTAGTGGAAAGCCTGTGTCAAGTCTTAGTCTCTCCCTTTTCTGGCAATTTCAGAGGAATTGGTCCCCTTCCACCCAGACCCAAGGTCTCCAGAAAACAATATCCCCTACTTCTGTTGTCCAGCAAACCCACAGCTGAATATACACATCCTTTCTTTCTTTCTTTTTTTTTTCCAAGTAAGCTCCACATCCAGCATGGAGCCCAAAGCCGGGTTTAAACTCATGACCTTGAGATCAAGACCTGAGCTGAGATCAAGAGTTGGATGCTTAGCTGACTGAGCCACCCAGGTGCCCCATACACCTCCCTTTTGAGGCCACCCCACTCCCCCTTCGGTCTGCCCCTCACCTTGGACAGAAGAGAAGATCTGCAGATCTTTCCAGAACAAACCACCTGCTTAGTTCTACCCCTTGAGAGAAATCCCTGATTAATTTTTATCACCTCACCAGTGCCAAGGGCCAGGAACTGGGCACCCACACCAAGCACAGCACAGAGCAGACCACGGTATGGAGGGAAGCGGAAGACATCTGTATGGATAATTTTCCAGCCATTGTCACCTTGGTCAAAGTCATCACCAGAACCTGCAGATGTAGTCTCCTCATCCAAGTTGTATCGAGCCAGGTCATTTCGAAGCACACGCATGAGAATGACAGCCACAAAACCCACCAGTAAAAACACAAGCACCATGGAATTGATGATGGACAACCAGTGGATTTCCAGTGTTCTGGGAAAGAAACCACCATCATCACCACGGCGCCTGTCACTCCGACGTTCCACTGAAGTCTCAGACCAGCGCACACTGTAGGTGTGGGTGAGGCCTAGGAACTCATCAGGTCGTAACCCATCTAAGCTGTGGGGCTTGACGTCCCGCACTGAGACATTGGCAAATATAATTCGATCTCCATGGAATTCTAGGTGGAAGTCCAAATGGGTCCAGAGCCCTATTTTGTGGCTGTGAGGCAGGAAGCCACTCTCCTCCATGTAGCCCACAAAGCCACGGATTGGCAAGTCGTCCACTACAAATTCGAAGTAGTACAGTTCCTCAATGGCCTGGCGAAGTTGTTCCACCTACAAAGAGTAAGTCAGGAGTCAGACACGGCCTCCCCAGGCAGAGGGTTAGAGCAAGGTTTCACAACCTGGACACCACTCATATTTGAGGCTGGATAATTCTTTATTGCAGGGAGCTGTCCTGTCACTATAATAAGCACCATACCTGGTTCCTTCCCACTAGGTGTCAGTAGCACCACCAACAGTTACAATCAAACTGATCTCTAGGAGACATTACCAAATGTCCCTTGAGAGACAAACTGAACTGCCCCGTGTTAAGAACCATTGGGTTAGACCCTAGTGTGCTGGGATTCTCCAAAGAGAGCAATATGACTTGATAGGGGTTAAGGTGTAGTAAAAGGAGAAAGGCAAGGTGGAGGAAGGTCTGGGTAAATTAAAGAAAAGTGCCCTTAGGATCTGCTAAAGAAAAAAGCATAACGGTAAAGATAAGAGTGTAAAGGAGCTAGTTAAGAAAGCCAGTAAGTAGGTATGGAAGGAAACAAATATGCAGTAGTGACAGGTGGGACCTTATTACCAATACGCAGCTTGGAGTCAGGAGTTCTGGGCTCTAGTGTCACCTCTGTAATTCAATATCCACGCAGTCTTGGAAAAGTCTCTCATGAGCAAGTATGTTTCTTCCTCAACTGAATGCAAATAATACCACCTACCAGTGGGGTTGTAGTTAGAATCGAGTTGGGTCATTTCCATAGAGGTGAAAACCATAAATTAGGAGGCACTCTTATGAGTCCCTGGGAGGGAGGGCTAAGCACTCGCCAATGCAGAGAGGCTGACCTGTGCAGAATTGAGCTGCATGTGGCACAGAATTCTCTTCTCCACATTCTCCCGAAAGCGTATTTCGTACAAAGACTCGGCCATTCGGTCCCCATCCAGCACTTCACCCAGGCTAAGGCTTTTGTGACGGATCTTCTCAGGGCAGCAGACCGGAAGCTGATAGTAGTGGTAAGTCTCCTGAGGGTTGTGGTAGGGTCCCACTTTGTTGACGTAGAGAATGACGGGGTCACCGGCCTTGTAGTGTGTCACACCTTCCACCCCTGGCTCATAACCTGAGCCCAGCAGCAGTATCAGGACTGGCAACCACTGGCAGCTCCAACTCCCCGGCTGCCCTAGGACTGTCATCCTTAAGCCAGTGGAACCTGTTTGGGGGGATCCTGCAGTTATGAAAAGCAGGGATCAATTCCTGACGCCCCAGCTCAGGTCCTTCGAAACGAAGCCCCATAGCTCCAATCTCTCCCCCTGGCCGCTCAAACCCTCCCTCGGGAGGCCGCCCTCCGACCCCAAAACAATCCTGTCTATCCGCCTCTGCGCTCTCGTCCTCTAGATCTGGGGTCCGCGTCCCACTGTCCGCCTGCCCCGGACCTCCCAGCGCGCCCAGCCCGTTTCCATGGCAACACCACGCGGCCTCGCGCCTCGGGCACCTTCCCGCCGCACCCGCGGGGTCCTCACCGCTGGGGTAGGGCTGGCCTCCGCGGCGCCCGCGGCCTCCGCGGCCCCGTAGCTGCCCTTGGGCTCCTGCCCGGGTCTCCCCCAGAGCGGCGCGGAGCGGCGGCCCGGAGAGGACCTGACGACCGACCTCCACGGGGTTGGCCGCCGCGGCGCCTGATCGCAGCGGCTGCGGTCGCAGCACGCGGGACGCCGCACTCGGCTGAGTGAGGGGCTCCTCGATGGGGTTTCTCCAGCCGGGAGGCCGGCCCAGCTCCGGAGAGCCCGCAAGGCTCGGCTAGTTCGCTCCCCCGGCGGGGCCACCCCACTGGCGATGTGCAGAGCAGCCCAGGACACGTCAGTCTTACCACTTCCGCCTCTCCCTCAGGGGCCTCAGCCCGGCGGAAAGCTCCTCGCTTGGAGCGGAGAGGGGACCACGCCCCCACGACTGCTGCCGTGGAGCGGCTCGGCCGACGGCTTCTCGGGCAGGAGCTACAGCTGAGGCCAGTCTGCGCGGCCGTGGACGCCCCTTCGGGGTAAGAGTCGCCTTTGGGCCGCCCGCCGGTCCCCAGGGAGACTTGGGGCCCGGGCAGAAGCCCGGGAGCCGCGTCCGCGGCCCGCGTCCAGTGACTGTCCGGAGACGGAGCCGGGTTGGTGGCTGGGCCCACACCTAGCGGACGCCCGGAGCATTTGCTGGCTGAACCAATCGGACTCGCCCCGAACTGCAGAGGGCGAACTCCGAGAGGCGGTCCGTGGCCCCCAACCCGGGCGGGGCGGTGGGAGGGGGGCAGTGAGACTTTGGGTGTCACTGTGCTAGGACACCTCGGGCACAGTACATGCAAGGGTCCTGGAGTCTGGATCTCTCCTCACTGCTGCTCTCCCAATCCGTCACGAATGGTCTCCCGCCGAAAAATAAATATATAAATAAAAAATATTTTCCCGGGGCTGCACCGGAGGCCTCCCTGGCCACATAACGACCATCCCATATTCGAACTTAGGCTAGCCCGAGCCAGGTCTGGTGCGGAGGTAGGCAGAAGAGACAGGGTGTCACCCTTTTTATCTGGTGAGTTGGGCAGCCTGACAGGGTTATTGTTATTTGCAGGTAAAGAATCTGGGCATACGTTCGACTCTTTCTTTGTTTTTGTTCGTATTTACCTGTGTGGGTTCGAGCTTAATTTCGTATTGCAGGTTATTCTGGAAAAGTTTACTTTTGCCTGTCTCCGCTACTCTAAGGGCGTCTGCCATTAGGGGAGTTTTGAAAATCAGACCCAGGGGCAGTGACTTCCTTTTGGCCAGCGGGGGGCAACATTTAAGGATGCAGACTTAAGGTTCCCTTTCCCCGCGGAAAGACGTTATCTAGTACAGGGGTAAATCCTAAGTGGCTTCTGACCTGAAAAGTCCTCCATTTACCCTCTTCTGCCCTCTCTGACCCAGCCCTCCTCTCTGCAGGAGGAGGAGGTGAGGTTCTAGGAAGTTGGAATTGAGGTTTTTTTTAGCTAAATCAGTGAATTTTGTAATTAGAAAAGTAACTTAGAGAAGCCAGAGACGTGGAACTGTTTCTCACTCCATCTCAATCACCAGTCTCCTCAGATCAATGCTGTCAAGCCCCCCCTGCTGCTTATTTCCTCAATATCTTCCAAATACTTGCCTTCCATGGCTACCTTAGTTCAGGTCCCATCCTCTCTGACCTAAACTACCACCACAACCACCTTGCTAGTCTCCTGGGCACCTCCCCTCTTGGGTCCATTTTCCACTCTGCTGCTGTGAAGATTCATACATCTACACACTGTATATACTATTCCCTGCAACGGTGGTTCTCAAATCTTGGTGTGAATCACATTCGGCTAGAAGCTTATTAAAAACAAGGAGCTCTGGGTCCACAAAATCAGGATCTTAAAGCTCTGGGTCCATAAAATCAGGTGGTGACTAGGCATCATGATTTTTTAACAGGCCCTGACTTTGACCATTTTGATCAAAATTTGACCATGAGTACACAGGAGAAACTCCAAAAGGCTTGGTATATGAGGCCTGTCAGACCTGGATCTTTATTACTTCTCCAGGTACATTACCCTTTTGGAACCCTATTCTGGATTCAAATTAGGATCTTGAATGTCATGTTCTTTCAAGCCTGCAAGCCTCATACGATTCCTTCGGCCTAGACAGCCCAGTCTGTTGTTCCCTATTTACGTGCCTGGAGACTCCTCTTTAACAGTGCAAATGCCTCTTCTATAAAGCCTGCCTTTACATCTTCCAGTCTTTGTTTATAGCACTTTATCTCACTGTACTGTTATTTTACTTTTGTGTCTGTCCTCCTTGCTAATTACTAACTACTCCTAGGAAGACTGTAATTTATCCATCTTGATATCCTCAGGACTTAGCAGTGTTTTTGTATAAAGTAGGCAGCTTAATACACATTTTCAAATGAACTGATTTACCCACTGGACATGAGGAGGACAGAGCTGCCACCAAGCCACCTGTCCTGAGGAGCAGATGGGCAGGGCTGGGGGTGGGGGCCTTCCTGACCACGGTGTGCCCTGGACAACTCATCTTGCTAGTGTGAGAATGATCTAGCTTCCAACAAACTTTGGAATTACCCTGCCAGCAGGATCTGCAGGCTGTTCATAAGTAGGAATTTACCAGTAGCCTACCACATAATTTGTTTTTGGAATTGTTTTTGTAAGACAGCAAATCTCATTCTTCTGTTCTTTCCCTGCATGCCATGCTCCCACCTTGCTCACGCACAGTCTTATATCCAGATAACCCCTCTAGCAAGAGACCACAATCTCTTGTCCTCCGTCATTCCCTCCAGACTTGTTCTTGTTTCATGGAGAATTGCAACCCCTCCTTTTGTCCCTCTGACCTTTTTCTAGCTTGTCTTTCGAACCCATGTGGCTTAGATTCTGCATTCCATCATTTCAGCCACATTCTTGCCTGTGTTCTTGATGCCTCTCTTCCATTCTTTCATTCCAGCTAGCAGGGGAAACTTTAATCTTGGGTTCATCTGTCAATATTCAAACACCTATGGGGCACCTGGGTGGCTCAGTTGGTTAAGCATCTGCCTTTGGTTCAGGTCATAATCCCAGGGTGCTGGGATTGAGCCCCGCATGGGGCTCCCTGCTCAGCTGGGAGCCTGTTTCTGCTGCTCCCCCTGCAGCAGAAGTAAAGATAAGTAAAATCTTTTTTAAAGATAAGTAAAATCTTTTTTATTTTTTTTTATTTTTTTTTTAAGATTTTATTTATTTATTTGTCAGAGAGAGAACGAGCGAGAGTGAGCATAGGCAGACAGAGTGGAAGGCAGAGTCAGAGGGAGAAGCAGGCTCCCTGCAGAGCAAGGAGCCCGATGTGGGACTCGATCCCAGGACGCTGGGATCATGACCTGAGCCGAAGGCAGCTGCTTAACCAACTGAGCCACCCAGGCGTCCCAGTAAAATCTTTTTTAAAGATAAGTAAAATCTTTAAAAAAAATACTCAAGCACCTATACCCAAGATAGTAAAAAAAAATCTTAACAGTGTTAAAATCATGTGTCTATAAATTATGTTTTTGTTTTTGTTTTTTTTTTAAGATTTTTATTTTTTTATTTTTTTGACAGACAGAGATCACAAGTAGGCAGAGAGGCAGGCAGAGAGAGAGGAAGGAAGCAGGCTCCCTGCTGAGCAGACAGCCCGATGCGGGGCTCGATCCCAGGACCCTGGGATCATGATCTGAGTGGAAGGCAGAGGCTTTAACCCACTGAGCCACCCAGGTGCCCCTATAAATTATGTTTTTAACTTCAGTTGGACCCCCAGTGCTGCCCAGTGATCCTGCTCATTTTCCATATCAGCTTTCTTCCATTCTCCACAACCCATTCTTCCCAAACCTCTGACTTCACCTCCCTCTTCTTGTCAGCTGGACCTCCCTTACAGCCCTAGCGGGAGATGCAAGCAGAAAAAACACAATTACTATGTTATGACACTATGTTAGATGTGGTGACAGAGAAAGTACTTGGGCTCTGAGAGCACCCAGGAAGGAGGAACATCAAGTTTGGGCTTGAGCAGTCAGTAAAAGGTGTCCTTAAAATAGCTCATGAGCTAAGTCCTCAAGGAAGAGTAGGGGTTTGCCAGGACAGAGGGAACAATGAAGAAAAAGTAATTGTTTGGCTGGAGCACTGCATGTATTTTAAAAGATAAAACTGGGGGCATCTGGGTGGCTCAATTGGTTAAACATCTGCCTTCAGCTCAGGTGGTCCTGGGATCAAGCCCCTCACTGGGCTTTCTGCTCAGCGGGGAGCCTGCTTCTCCCTTTCCTTCTGTCTACAGCTCTGCCTATCGGTACTCTTTCTCTGTCAAATTTAAAAAAAAAAAAAATCTTGGAAAAAAAGGATAAAACTGGAGAGATAAGCAGGGTCAGATGCTGAAGCCATATAAAAGAATTTGGACTTGATCCTGAGACGGGAGGACATTGAATTGCTTTAAGTGGGAATAAAGTAAGTGTTAATGCCTTGGGGTTCAGGGTGAACACTGGTGGGGAACAGAAAGCTTGCTAGAATTGGTGGAGGCTTGACCAAAGTGGCAGCCGCTTCAAGAGGCCGGAATGTATTATTAAAGATAATTAGGAGGCAGAAGAGGTGACAGATCAGATGTAGGGGCTGAGGCAGAAGGGAGGGTCTAGGATGACACCTGGGTGTGTAAACTGAAGATGACTGTAGAACTTAACAGAGGGTGCCTGGGTGGCTCAGTTGGTTAAGCGACTGCCTTTGGCTCAGGTCATGATCCCCCGCTCCTGAGATCAAGCCCCACGTCGGGCTCCCCCAACTCTGCTGGAAGTCTGATTTCTCCCTCTCCCTCTGCCTGCCTCTCCGGCTACTTGTGCTCTCTCTGTCAAAAAAATTAATAAAATCTTAAAAAAAAAAAAAAAACTTAACAGAAAGAGGCAGTCTAGGCCAAGAACATAAAGAGTTCAATTTTGGACATGGTGAGTTTAAGAGACCTGAGAAAGACCTGTCCATGTGATGTCCAGTAAGCAGCTGGATGCTGGATCTGAAGTAGAGGACATCTGGGGTAGACATGAGATTAGGAGCAGTCAGCACTGGTTTAATAACTAAAGTGTTGGGAACGGGTGAGATCCTAACAGGAGAACATAAAGCCCAGAGGAAGTAAGGCCTGTGGCAGGATACGATGAAGGGACAAATAGAGAAGATAAGGCTCCAGTGAAGTCTGAGGAATGGCTAGAGGGATAGGAGGAAAACTACAGAACTTAGGGTCATGGGAAGCAAGATAAGAACGTGTTTCAAGGTTCACAGGTGGAGTCTCTACCATCCCTTCAATCTGAGAGCTTATAACCTTGTAACTGTTTTTACTTGTATAAAGGTATGAAGGTGATGCTCTGCAATTTTGGAGCCTAGGCTTAGTTGATCGTGCCATTTCTGATTTTTTTTCCTTTTGAAATTCAGTGCTACGCTGAGGGTTGCTGGAGGGGAAGGGGGCAGGAGGGATGAGGCAACTGGGTTATGGACATGGGGGAGGGTGTGTGCTATGATGAGTGCTGTGAATTGTGTAAGACTGATGAATCACAGACCTATACCCCTGATATAAATAATACATTACATGGTAATTTTTTTTAAAAAAGCAAAAGAAAAGAAAAATCAGTGCTATTATGTGGAGGAACTCTGGCTAGTCTGGCTGGATGGTGAGATCATATGTGGCAGAAACAAACCATCCCAGCTAAGATGAGACCACCAGAAGAACCACCCAACTGAGCCCAGCTCAATTTGGAAAAAAAAAAATGGTGGTTGCTTTAAGCCAAACAAACAAAAAACACTGTAAGGTTAATATTACTTAGAATAGGCTCTACAACGCCTTGTAATTCTCTGTAATATTCTCACATGTGTGTTTCATTCTGGATAATAAAGTCTAGGAGAACAAGGTGTTATTGGCGATTTTATCCCAGCACTCAGCATGCAGCGTAGCACACAGCAGATGCTCAATAAACATGCATGTTCGACTAGATCTATAGGGGGTCTCACCAGACTGCAGAAGTTGCCTCCGGGAATATGTTCCACAGTGCACCATTCTCAAGCCTTGTGGCCAGTGGTGGAAAGGTGAATTGTGATGTATGTGGAACATGGGACCCTGGGGAGTTCCGTAACCAGGAGGAGAAAGAAGCAACAACAGCTAGTGGAGACAAAAAGAACTGCTGCTCCCTTCTTTCCCCTCCATGTTCCTAGTGGAGAGTTGAGCCCAGCATCCCAGACTTGCGTGACTATATAGGCAAGCATTCAGAGACTGACTTCACTTTGGTACCCTAGCCCTCAGTGGCTCAAGGTTGGCTTTCTGAGCAGATAATAGGCTTTTAAGTAGCAAAGTTCCCTGCTCTCAGCAAGCCCAACATCATGGGGAAGGGAGACACCTCGGAGGTAGCACCACCCACCTCAGCCTACCGCTCTGTCATGGAGGACTATGGTTATGAGGTGGGCAAGGTCATTGGCAATGGCTCCTATGGGACGGTGTATGAGGCTTACTACACAAAGCAGAAGGTGATGGTGGCTGTCAAGATCATCTCAAAGAAGAAGGCCTCTGAGGACTATCTTAACAAGTTCCTGCCCCGTGAGATACAGGTTGGAAAGGGGGCCGGAAAAGGGAACTGATACCTAGCTGCTTAAGACTTCTCAGAAGGGCTATGGTTAGGAGGGGGAGGAGATAAAACACACCCCCCACCTCCCAGTCAGGGCTGAATGTCTTCCTAAGCAGATGGAGAATGATTTGATGGAAATTCAACCTCTTTCCACCCACCTACTCACCTCCAGCCCCTCACAAAGTGAAAGTCCAAAGCATAGGGTTTGCCCACAGACCATGCAGGCCTCTGGAGCTTAATCCTCTTGCAAAGTTCTAAGTTAGTTAGAACAGCAGGAGGAGGGCTGGGAGCACAGCCAGGGTTCTCCCTTCCCAGGTCTGATGGGTCCCTCTTCCGGGGCCAGGTAATGAAGGTCCTACGGCACAAGTACCTCATCAACTTCTACCAGGCCATCGAAACCACATCCCGAGTATACATCATTCTGGAGCTGGCTCAGGGCGGGGATGTCCTGGAGTGGATCCAGCGCTACGGGGCTTGCTCTGAGCCCCTTGCTGGCAAGTGGTTCTCCCAGATGACCCTGGGCATCGCCTATCTGCACAGCAAGGGCATCGTGCACCGGTGAGGGTGCTGCCACCAGGCTGGGGCCCATGGGCTCTCCAGGGGGTTTCATGCATGTTTCCCATTTTCTGCCGCCTTTTCTCCCTTGGCCTTCCTCAGTTATCTAGGCCCCTTCATCCCCTCTATCTTAATTCTCTGCTCAAGAACATTTCTGTAGCACCCACCATGAGCACGGCACCGTGAACTACAATGACGAGCCCCCTGTGGTCCTCAGGTACCATCCTCTCTCACCTTTGGGCTCTGCTCACAACTCCATGGCTCCTCCTCTTCCCTGTGTCCGCCTAATGGCACCTCTCTCCACTCTGCCTTTTCCATCTCTAGCCTCTGACCCCTGGCCCTTCAGCTCCCGGTCTAATACTAAGCCCTCTCCCCAGCCTGACCCCCAGCCTTTCTGCTGCTGGTAGGGACTTAAAGTTGGAGAACCTGTTGCTGGACAAGCGGGAGAACGTGAAGATATCGGACTTTGGCTTCGCCAAGATGGTGCCTTCTAACCAGACAGTGCACAGTAGCCCTTCTTACCGCCAAGTGAACTGCTTTACAAACCACCTCAGCCAGACCTACTGTGGCAGCTTTGCTTATGCGTGCCCGGAGATCTTGCTGGGCTTGCCCTACAACCCTTTCCTGTCTGACACCTGGAGCATGGGTGTCATCCTCTACACTCTAGTGGTCGCCCGGCTGCCCTTTGATGACACCAATCTCAAGAAGCTGCTGAAAGAGACTCAAAAGGAGGTCACTTTTCCATCTAACTACTCCATCTCCCAGGAATGCAAGGTGCTGGCTCCCCCAGGAGGGCTGAGGCCTCAGGGATGACCCACAGGGAGGGAAGACCCATCCCAGGCCTCCCCACCCTGGGGGAGGCTCTTCCCCACCAGACCCATCTCATACTTTAACCCCTTCCCTAGAGGAGTTGACTGGGAGGGAGCCCCTGGGCTCCACACCTTACATGATAGTCCTAAGCAGGTTTTAGCCTCTGTCTCTTTAGGTCAGAAGGGGATTATGCAAGTTTTCCTCCAAGGTACTCTTCCTTTCCCTCTCCTCCACAGAGTTCAATGCCTGGCTCTTCCGGATAAAATCAGGACCACACTCCCTTTCACCAGAGTGGTGTGATGGGCTCTCCTGCTTCTCTCTTAGGTCCAACTGCTCACTGCCCGTGTGGCACAATGGGAGGCGAGCTCAGCCAAGACCTCTCTTTCCCCTGCCCTAGAACCTGGTCCTCCAGACGCTACGCCAAGCCACCAAACGGGCCACCATCCTGGACATCATCAAGGATCCTTGGGTGCTCAAGTTCCAGCCTGAGCAACCCACCCATGAGATCAGGCTGCTTGAGGCCATGTGCCAACCCCCCAGCACCACTAATCGGCACCAATCCTTGGAAATCAATACCTAAAAGTGGTTGAAGGAAGGGGTTGAGAGAGGAGCAAAGCAGGAGGGTCTGGGGCTAAAAATCTTTTATACCAAAAATAAATCTGATTTAGTTTCAGCAGCTGGGGTCAAAGACACTCTTTCTACAGGGGAACATTAGCAGGGAACACTTACTGAGGGTAAGAGGTGGATTTCTTTCTTTCTTTTTTCAAGATTGTATTTATTTATTTGACAGAGAGAGAGAGATCACAAGTAGGCAGAGAGGCAGGCAGAGAGAGAGGGAGAAGCAGACTCGCCGCTGAGCAGAGAGCCCGGTGTGGGGCTCTATCCCAGGACCCTGAGATCACGACCTGAGCCGAAGGCAGAGGCTTAACCCACTGAGTCACTCAGGTGCCCCAAGAGGTGGATTTCTAACCAGAGTCTGTAACCGGTCATCTTGGTATCTGTTAAATCAACAGGGTAATTCATAATGTAGCTCATACGTGGCTCATGGAGGAGAGTGCTGGGATGAACACCCACTTTTGGGAAGCTTCATTATTCTGGCCAAGTAGATGCTCATTATTTTACATCTCTGTGCATTCTAAATGATCAAGCAGTGGGGTAGAGCCCCCGGTTGCTCTTTGGTTATGGCTCTGCCTCAGTATACAGTCCAAAGGGATGGCATTATTTGTTCTCTTTGAAATGGGTATCAAGATGGGTGAGATATCCTGGTTCCTTCTCCCTTCTCCTGATGCCACTTTAACCACTACTGAACAATCCCAGTGCATCACGGCCCCTCGTCTACTGCTCTTAGAAACAGAAATGACAAGGGCACCTGAGTGGTGCAGTTGGTTGAGCGTCCCATGCTTGGTTTCTGCTTGGGTCATGATCTCAGGGTTGTGGGATTGAGCCCTGCATCAGGCTGTGCTCAGTAGGGATTCGGCTTGGGGTTCTCTCTATCCTCCTCCCTCTGCCCCTCCTGCTTATGTACACATGCTCTCTCTAAATAAATCAATTTTAAACAACAAAAGACACCAAAATGACAGTTCGAACCAAGCCTACTAATCATGGATTGTGAATAAAAGAAAGCTACTTCCTTCTTTAACCCTGTATTCTCCCTCCCTGTCCTTGAAAATGGACTTTGCAAAAGGAAAATGAGTAGTAAATCGTGGGGCTGTCTTGGCAGAGGCATGACTGGGGTTAGCAATGGCAGAAGACTCAGACAGCTCTGCATGGTTCTAGGATATATAATCCCTTTGCTTAACCTCAGCAAGCACTAAGCCAAGCACCTCTAGGACAGACCAACTTGAAAGATAACAGCACCTACCTAGAACAGGAGGTCAAGATATCATCAACTCCCATTTGTTCCCTGTTCCAATACTTCATTATTCCCCTCATTACTCCCATTGTGATTCGCTGCTTGACACAAAGCTCCAAAGGCCAGGGAAGAGTTTCAGGTGTAGACAAGGCAGTGTAAGCACTGTGTTTCCATTGGCCCGATTTTATTGCAAACAAGGGCACCGTAAGTGCAATCACAGAGAAGGGAGCCTGGGGGCTCCTCTTTCACCATGGTCTTTTTTCAGAGTTGAGCCAGGGAGGCGAGGGCGACAACCCCTTTTCACAAGGTCAAACTATCATCCTCAGCAGGACTTCCCCAAAAGGCTTTGTTCCTTTAGCTTAGCACTTGGCACTTAAGGAAGAGGGACCAATAAGGCAGCACCGGGAAAACAAGCCCATAACTCATCAGGATACCCACTCAGCCAACTGCTTTAGGGCTTCTTCATCTTCATCTGCTTCAGGAGCTTTGGGGAAAGGACACCCAGAAAAGAAAGAAGTGTTAGGGCTGTAGCAACTTCCAACAATCCCCTGCTAGAATGCTGAGTCTGCTGAATTTTGTCTCCCCAGCAAAGAACCTAAAGGTATGGTCCTCCTGCTTGGTGAGCTGCTGCTAATTCCCCAAGCACCCCCATATTAATTAGGAGAATATGCTGCTCTCTCCCAGTACCTGCAGCCTTATACCAGGGTACCCAGCTTGCCAAGTGAGGCTCAAGTGGGACTTTAGTCTTTATTCCTGCTCAATTAGGTGCCCTTATGCAGTCAACAACCTGTGCAACTGTAGTAGCAGTCCTCTCTGCCTGGTTCCTTTGAAGCAGTATATAAGAGGAATAATCTTTCCCCATATCTATCCCACCTCCTCAAGTCCTTAAGACAATAGAATAGCCCTGAGTACCTGGCCCTGCAGGCAGATGTATAGAGGGTACACTGGGCAGTTCGATGGGGGGTTCTTCCTCCTTGTCACCCACAGTTAATAAGTCCCGGGCCAATTCCTCCTGCTCCAGCTCCTCTAGCTCCTCCAACAGTTCATCCTGGATATGGAACAACAAAACTGTTCAACCTAAAGAAATGAGGGGGAGCCTAGGTAGCACAGTTGGTTAAGCATGTGACTCTTGATTTTAGATTGGGTTGGATCTCAGGGCCCTGATCTCAGGGTTGTGAGATCGAGCCCCATGTCAGGCTCCAAGCTCAGCACTGAGTCTACTTTGGACTCTCTCCTACTCCCTCTGCCCCACCCCTACCACGATCTCCTGCTTTCTCTAATTAAAAAAAAAAAAAAAAAAGAAAAAAAAGATGAAGAAAGGGAACTCATACTTCCAAAAACATACCACTTTTGGAGTCCCTCTTCTCCCGCAAACTTGCCCCATGATTCTCTCGGGCCTTCCTTCTGGCTGGTCTCTTGCTTTCTCCCATATTTCCTGATCCCTTACTCCCAATCACCTCATCCACAACATCTCCAAAGCCCACAGGCTGAGAAATGGCATCTGAGATCTGCTGGGCCACCTCCTGTTGTTCTGTGATGTCAGCCATCAGTTCATCCACCTTGTCAATGTCCCTAAGAACAAGATATACAGCCAAGAAATCAGGCAACAACCCTCCTAACCCTCCTGTCTTGCCTGAATGAAGACCCCCACCCCACCACCTCCTGTGGCCTGAGGCTGATAAACCCATGGCCATCAGGTAGAAGATATGGGAAATTGTACAGAGACAAGGCTGGCTTGAGGATTGACAAGAAGCCACAGTGGGGAGGACAGGCTGTACTCCCTTCTCTGAAGGGTCTTCAAAACTTAGAAAAATCATCTTTCCTCCCTATAATGATTTAGCCAGCAAGGAAACCTTACAGGAAGCAAGGAGACTGACAAAGATCTCGCTGTCCTAGACATCTGTACCATAAATTCCCATTCTGAGAGGTTTTAAGATTCAAAGTACAATACAAGCGACTTTCCCCAGTGCCTGGGCCCCCTGCTGCCCTCCCCCCGTACCCACATGTCCTGGTAGGCCTTCTTCATGCCTTGGGCAGCGAGCTCCATGGTACGAACCACTTCTGCATTGGTGGTGGCATTTTCAATGGCCTCACGCTGAAACTCCAGGGTGGATAATGTTCCATCGGTTTGTGCCAGCTGTTGTTCCAATCTTTTCTTCCTCCGCAAAGCCTGTAGGGCGGCTGATGTGGCACACACCCTGAACATCAGAGCCGGAAGCCCCTGATTCCCACCTGGGCCCACCCTGTTGGCCCCTCTCCCCCATTACCTCTCTTGTTCTTGATCCCATGCTTCTTGGCCATCTGTAGCTCCTGTTGAATCCTCTGCTCCAGAAACTCCTGTTTCTTGATCAGTATCTTCTCTGTGTCCTTCAGTTTCTGTATTGCCTCTTCGGGGGTTGGCCCCTTCTCTTTCTTCCCTGGAGTCCCAACCAAGCCGGCCCATATTGTGTGAAGGGAAAAAATCAGCCACCAGTCACCAAGTGCAGAGTGTGCTATGCACTCAAAGGCGGTCCCGTCAATCCCTAAATGATTCTCTACAATGAATGTACTATCTTCAGTTTACAAATATGAAAAGAGGCACAAAAATGTTAAAGTGGTTTTGTATGTTTAAAATCACAACTACTGGGGTGCCTGGGTGACTCAGTGGGTTAAAGCCTCTGCCTTTAGCTCAGGTCATGATCCCAGGGTCCTGGGATTGAGCCCCGATCAGGCTCTCTGCTCAGCAGGGGGCCTGCTTCCTCCTCTCTCTCTGCCTAGTTCTCTGCCTACTTGTGCTCTCTGCCTGTCAAATAAATCAATAAAATCTTAAAAAAAAAAATAAAATCACAACTACTAAGAATGGAGAAAGAATTGAAATGTGGCTTCCGAATCCAATATTTGCTGGCTATTCCAAGCTGCCTTTCAAGTCATTTCCAAGACTTTTTGTTGTTGTTGTTGTTAAATAATAAATTTTCTTTTTTGGAGCCGGTTTAGGTTTACACTGGGAGGTAGAGTTCCCACCCACTCCCTGCCCTCACACACGCACAGCTGTCCCATTATCACATCCCCACCAGAGTTTGGTCACTTTTTATAATCACTGTTCCACTTGCTGTCCTAGGAAATGCCCAAGGTCCTGATTCCACAGGATCAAACTGAATGAAGTACAGGGGCTAGAGAAAAAAAAAAGTCTGGTCTCAATTTTCCCCTCCATCTTCTGCAGTTCTAAGAGTTATTCTAAAAAAAAGAAAAGAGAAAAAAAAAAAAGATGGCCCTTGCCTGCTTAAAATCCTTCCAGACTCTACTGCCTACAGGATAAAATCCAAAACGTTAATGAGACATACAAGGCCATTCCTAATCTGGCCTTTGTTTACCTCTCCAACCTCACTTCCTTTTACTTTCCTCTTTTTTAGCCTGAAGTCCTACTTCAGGCTGATACTCTCAGGCTGATTTGGTTTCCACCCCCCACCGACAGAGTGACTCTTGTCCCCCTTCCCCATTTCAGCCTGAGGCACTTGATGTCCTGAAGAAAGTGGCAGCTGGGTGGAGAGATAAGGCTCAAGTCTACTGAGGGGAAGTCTCCTTCCGCTCAGGATTCTCCCCAGGTTAGCGTAAGGAACACACACACACACACACACACACACACACACACACACACGAGCGCGCGCGCGCGCGCACGCACACACACACACACACACACACACACACTCACTCTCTCTCTCTCTCACGGCAGCCAGAACTCCTTTCTCCTAAACACACCATACTTCTCCCTGCCTGTTTCGCACACAGTGCCATCTTACTGGAGTCCCTCAGTTCTCCACCTGGCATACTTCTCGCCTTCTGGATCACAACCCCAGCGCTGCTTCTGTGCTTCCCCGGATAAGTGGGAACATCTCCTTCAGGGAGTAGCTACACCGCACTGTGTATGTCCGTTTCTGCTTGTCTTCCCCCACCACGTAGGAGCTTTAAGTAGGCAATCTTTCTTCACCACCTCAGATCCCCTCGGCCAGCACAGAAGCACCAGTGTTTTGGAAAGGGCTGGACGACAACAGGCGGAAACTCACCGCCGCAGCCTGAAGGGCGGGGAAGCCCCCACCCCCGCTCACGCTCGGGGCCGGCCCCCCTCTCTTCTTTCCCGGGTGGGGGAAGGCAGGCAGCCGGAGCCAGGCTCCCGGACAAGGCGGAGCCTCCTGGCACGTGCATCGCTGGGCAGCGGATAGTGTTTTCCGGACAGCCCGGGGCCTCCGCCTTCCCCCCAGCCCCCTTGGCCAGAACCTTCCGCCTACCCGCTCGCCCGCACTCACCCCTCCCGAAGAGTCGGCTGAGACCACTCATCGCCACCCTCGCCTCTCCCGCCTCCGCCCCACGGCGTCCTGCGACTTCCGCCTTTGCTCGGGGAGGGTGCAGCCTCAGCGCTCCGAGGCCCGCCTGGGCCAATCGCTCCTTGGGGCACCCCGGCGACATCATCAACTGGAGCCGACGAGGCCTCTTCTACCACGTGACCCGAGCCACAGCGGCGCCCCTCCCCACACCCCTTTAGCGCCACTTAAAGCCGCCGCTTCGCTTGGGGCTATTAAAAAGGCCGCCGCACCCCCACCCCAAAATACAGTATTTGTTTTCATGGGAGTGTGCAGGGTCGTGCACCACACTGCTTGGCGTCAGTGGAAGAGTTCTCCAGGCCCTTGACAGTACTCAGCAAGCGGGATGCGGCGAGCACAAAGCGGGCACAGTCGGGGGCGCCATAGATTTCTCCGGCCCAACCTGATGAAGTCTAACGCCACGCCCTCCGCTTCTTGGCCCCCCGCATAGCCGAGGCCGGCTACTCCGCTAGGCAAACAGAAACAAGCCGGAAGATCTCTTCTATCACACACAAACATACTTTAATAATTTACAAATACATCTGGAAATGCCTTCCCGATTTCCTTTCCGTTTTATGCCTCCAGTGAGGCTCAGCCGCAGGACTGGACCTCAGGGTCCAGCTTGGGCCTTTGCAAATGTCTCTAGTCCTTCAGTTAGGGTTTGAAGACACATTCCATTCTGGACAAGAATGCAGGTAACTCCTAAGAAGAAAAGAAGCCACATTTCATCAAGCCTGTTTTTCCTCTCATCTTTTTTGGATGTCACCCAAATACTGTCACGCAAACTACCCATCCCACACACACCTACCTAACCCCTCATTGGAACCCTTTCTCCTCGTTCCCCAAATCGCTAATCTCACCACTCAGTACCCAGTTTGCTGACGTCTATGATATTCCGCTTCTCATCATCAAAAAAGATCATCTGGGAGAAAACCACTCCAGTCTTCTGCTGCAACCTGTGCAAGGAGGGACAGGGTAGGACCCCGCTGGCTTCTTAGCTCCTTCAGCCTCTCTGGGCTCCCTCCTGCTCCCCTCATCTCCACCTACCTTTCAAAGTGGGTGACCTTGCTGCCGGGATAGATTTCCCGATGAACAAAGTATCTGTCAAGGTCAAAGAGCTCCAGAAGCTGCTTGGCCCCTTCGATCTCCCCGGTCCTGCAGTAGGGTGTCATAGATGGGATCCGGGGAGCCAGAGCGGCAAGCCAAGTTATATTTAACCAGGGAGAAGTCAACTTGCTATTTTTCCAGGACAGGTAGGCATCCTAGGTCCTCATTCAACTCTCTGGCCTTCCCGTCAGACACAGGCGGCGCGGAGCCAATGTTTATTAAAAGCACGGTAAAGGGTACAATTACAAAGCAATGCAAATGAATGCAAATCCGCACCGCCGAAGGTTTTCTAGCCCAGGGGTGCCGCGAGCCGTCTCCCACCTGCGTCCCTCTCCTTACCGTGAAGCGGCCGCCACGGGCACGCCAAGGTCCTGCAACTGTCGCAGGACATCGGGCACCTCTGGGTACAGTCGGACCGCCTGGCCCCGCCGATCCCGGACGGCCCCGTCACTGCGGGGCGAGAGCACGCTCAGCTGCGGCCTGGGGCCCAGCCCGGCGCCGGCCTCCCCAGCGCCGCCTCACCTGCTCCTGTGGAACGGGGGGTCTACGTGCGTGTCCACCCAGAACGGCCAGAGCGTGTAATCTGCGGGAGGACGCACGGAGAGCTCAAGCTCCGAGCGCGCGCGCCTCGGGGGCCGCCGCCGGGGTTTGGAGGAGAGCGGCCTGCGAACCTCCCCAGTCCCGTCCCCTCACCCAGATCGAAGACCGCCAGCTTCGGGAGCCGCTCCATGGTGGGCGCCAGCAGGCTGCGCGCACCGAGGCTAGGCGAGCCTTATCTTCGCGGCGGCTCAGGAAGCAGCTCCGCCTGCCTTACAGAAACCTCAACTACAGCGTCGCCGCGCCGGGCCGGGCTGTCGGCTGGAGACTGCGCAAGAGCGCCTTCTGATGGTGCGGCGGGAGGACTGCAGTAAAGTGCCCACGCTACAGCTGGGGTGGGGGCACCTCGGCGGTCCAGCTGCTACAAGGCACCTTCTTCCCTTGCTCCTCCGCTCCGCCCAGCCTGGCCGGAGTCGGCTACACTAGAGAAGCCAGAGAAGGGAGCCCTTTCGTCTGGCACCTCTCTCTCTCATTTTATCTTATCAGTTGAGACGTAAGTGACCCATAGCTTGTCACTCCTCACACAGCCTTTCTCCAAATCTGCTTCTCTCTGTAAATACAGAACCCAGAGCCCCGTGCAGCATTTTAGCCACAATGTAGTGTCAGTAAAGCCCTTAAGGTCTTTCTTGAACCAGGCCCAAACGTCCGGCAGGGCTACAACGGCAGAGAATTCACTGTCCTTATTTCTGCCACCCACATCAGTAGTATACTGGTTAGAGTGTAACTAACCAGTTACACTGGGAGGAACTGATTTGCCACTTGAGGCCAATTTAAAGCTACCAGCATGAAGGGCACCTGGGTGGCTAGGTGGGTTAAGCTGCTGCCTTCCGCTCGGGTCATGATCTCAGGGTCCTGGGATGGAGCCCTACATCGGGCGCTCTGCTCAGCAGGGAGCCTGCTTCCCTCTCTCTCTCTGCCTGCCTCTCTGTCTATTTGTGATCTCTGTCAAATAAATAAATAAAATCTTAAAAAAAAAAAAAAAGGGGCGCCTGGGTGGCTCAGTGGGTTAAATAAAGCCTCTGCCTTCTGCTCAGGTCATGATCCCAGGGTCCTGGGATCGAGTCCCGCATCGGGCTCTCTGCTCAGCAGGGAGCCTGCTTCCTACTCTCTCTCTGCCTGCCTCTCTGCCTACTTGTGATCTCTGTCAAATAAATAAATAAAATCTTTTAAAAAAAGAAAGAAAGAAAGAAAGAAAGAAAGAAAGAAAGAAAGAAAAGAAAAGAAAAGAAAAGAAAAGAAAGAAAAGAAAAGAAAGGAAAGGAAAAGAAAAGAAAAAAGAAAAGAAAAGCTACCAGCATGAAATCACTTATGGGGTTGGGAAGAGATGCCAATTATTAGATCTCCTGAGCTGGTAAGAACTGGCTCCACGCCACCCAGAGTAGACTTTCCTAGAGTCTCATAATCCCCCACCCCAAAGGCACATTCCCTCCCATTGCCCTACTTCTTCAGAGATATAAATGAGTGTGTACTGGGTCCATTTCAATTTCAGTCACATTTGTGCAATACAAGAAAAATTCCAGGAGGTCAGGAAATATTTTATTGACAACTAGGGACATGGCCATAAGAGAGGGAAGCACACAGGACTGCAAACAAAAACCCAATAGCCAGCAAGGGCCCTTTGGGCCAGGAACCCTGCATCCTGGGGTCCTCACGGTCTCCCACCAAACAAGACTGGGCATCCAGGAGAAGGGGCAGTGGCTCTGGTGTCCCACAGAGTGAGAGGATATATGATGTCTCATTTCGAGAGACAGGGTGAGGAGGTAAAATGGAGGGAGGGTCCATCACTGCCTAAGATCACCTCCTCCTCTCAGAGCCAACACCAGATGGAGGACTGAACCACCTAGGATCTTGTAATCAGCTGCTGTCTTTTCATCATTCCTGCAAGAAAAGAAGGCAAAAAAAAGTGGGGAGGGGCGCTTAGAAACACCATCTAGAACAGGATTCATACACTGGGTTTCTTAAGTCTTTTTCCTGATCTATGAGCTCAGATGAGAAAAAAAATTTACATCTTTATTTTTACTAACCCTTAACCAAAATTTGATTATTTTGATTGCTTTGATTATTTTATTTTGAACACAAGCAAAAAAACCCAAAGTGGTATTAGTGACATGTATAACTGGTTAAGAAAAGAAATTGGATATTTTCATACCATATTACAACTGTTTGCAAGTATTTTGAAAATAGGTAAAAATTAATGGTAATTAAACCCATTAGATCTTAACATATTAATAAACCACATATATCACAAATGTTTTTAATATTTTGAGAACTGTATCTCAATATAGTTTCTTTTGTAAATCTATGTATTTTATGTCTGCAAAAATCTTATTCTGAGAAGGAATTCACAGGCTTCACCAAATCACCAAAGGATCTGAGAATCCTCCACCAGTATTTGCTCCCTCAACCTCACGTAAGATTGTTACACCTCGTGAGTATCCATGTCAAACTCACATCTGTTTTCCACTGTAGATGAGCCGCTGCTGCTGTGGGGGGATTCCCTCTTTCTCCTCCACACGCTCCTTGATTCGCTCCACCTTTAAGGGTACAAGTAGTCAGGGACTGCTAAGGGGTAGAACCATGGAAGCGGAAAGAACAAGAGCTATGCAGATAGCATGAAAGCAAAAAGGACTAAGTTCATCAGCATATCCAAACGAATGTGCATATAGGGAGACAGGCATTAAGTACTGGCCATACATTACCTTGTCTGTAGGTTCAATGTCAATTTCAATCTCCTTTCCCGTCAGGGTCTGAAACAGGAAAGGGTTTCATAAGTCCTGCAGCCTAATATACAATTTGTCTTTTAGGTAAAGCTCCCTGTCCTGGTCTCTGGGGATCTACAACTTCCAAGAGCAGCTCATTCTCAACAAAGCTGCTCTGAAGAATCAGAGGGCTTTGACCCAAACCTGTATTTATCAAACACTTTAAGGCTGTAGACAGCTTTGACAGGGCAAGATGCTATGAGCCACTTGACCCTCTTAATCCTACAGGTTATATTACCCCCGATCTTCTACCCTATCCCATCAGAAACCATGAGAATAGTGTCATTCCTTTGGAGAGACTGCAACAGAGATGTCCTAAGGAAAGCATGCCTTTCAATCAGGATGCCCTGGTTTCCTGTATCAAAGCTAGAAACTAACATTCATATAATTCAAAGAATTCTCAAGGACACCAGAGAACACCTCTGACCAGCTTTAAAAAAAAAAAAAGAAAAGAAAAAAAAGATTTTATTTATTTGAGAGAGCGAGCACATACGAGCAGGGGGTGGGGTAGAGAGAGGGACAAGCAGACTCCCCGTTGAGTGGGGAACCCGATGCAGGGCTTGATCTCAGGACCCTGAGATCATGACTTGAGCCTAAGTCAGACGCGTAACTGACTAAGCCACCCAGGTTCCCCCAACTTGTTAAGTAACACTAAAATTGAACATTCTATTTTCCTCTTTCTCCAGACTTCTAAGTACTAAAGTGCAGCTCTAATCTTCTTTACTTCTTCCATAGGCTAAGGGCTGCTGATAATACATACAATAATTACACTGATTGTACATTTACACATGTTGCACTTCATCTAATCTAATCTCCCATTCATCCTTGCTCTTAAAGCTCTATCTGCATCAGTCTACAGTAATCCAGACCACAAACACACCAAGCGCAATCTGACTTAAGGGCACTTCTTGGAGTCTCCTGCTTCCCTTCTTGCCATACCCTTCCCTACTCTTTCCCAAATGTTCAAGGACTCTTTAAAATTGATGACTGGGGCGCCTGGGTGGCTCAGTGGGTTAAGCCACTGCCTTCCGCTCAGGTCATGATCTCAGGGTCCTGGGATCGAGTCCCACATCGGGCTCTCTGCTCAGCAGGGAGCCTGCTTCTTCCTCTCTCTCTGCCTCTCTGCCTACTTGTGATCTCTGTCTGTCAAATAAATAAAATAAAATCTTTAAAAAAATAAAAAATAAAAAAATAAAATTGATGACTGGTTCCCCAGCACACTTTAATACCTCTTGCTAGTTACTTAAGTGTTAAACTCTCTAATTTACACTCCAACCTCCTAAAAGGCAGAAATTCACCTTCCTAATCTAAGCACAAAGCACAGTTTGACATGTAAGGAGTCAATGAGTATTTGTGAAAGGGCCAAATACACCAATGAGCATGTCATGATCATAGCCAGCATTTAACGAACACTTTCCGACAGTCAGAAACTTCACTAAGCATCAATACCTTTAATCCTTCTAAGTATTCATGAGATATTATACTATTACCATCACCATTTTATAGAAGAGGAAAATGGGGCTTGGATAGGTTAAAAAGCATGCTGATGAAGTCAAAGGGAGAGTGTGGACCCAAACACAGACTCTCTGACCCCAGACCCCGAGCCTCTAAAAAGAAAAGCTCTGTACTCAGTACTGCCTGATTCTCAGTGGTCTGGTATTGGGACCTGATGTATGTATGCTCCTGTGATAGGTTCACAAAATAACATGTTTTCTACTTATGGGATTCACATACCCAACATGATGACAGTACTTAGGACCTAATTTCTCAACCATGAGAATCAATTCAGTACTAAGAATATTTTTAAAAATGCAAGAGTAATAAGAGACTCTTAATGTCACAAAACAAACTGAGGGTGGCCGGGGGTCAGGGGGTTCATGAGAGGGTGGTTGGGTTATGGACATTAGGAAGGGTGTGTGCTATGGTGAGTGCTGTGAAGTGTGTAAGCCTGACGATTCACAGACCTGTACCCCTGGGGCTAAAAATACATTAAATGTTTATTTAAAAAAAATTTTTTAATAGAGAGTTTAATAGAGAATTTTATAAATTTTTTTATAGAGAGTTTAATTTTAATTGTTTATAAAATTAAAAATTTTTTAAAAATGCAAGAGTAACTCCTTTAGATTTAACTGTTTGGGCACAAAAGAATAAATTACAACAGTGCTTCTCAAGATTCTACCCTAATCCAAGCTGGTGTGTGTGGAAATTTATGGTAAAATGGGAAAAATAATGACAACAGTAAGATTTTCATAAAGCTAAGAAATATATTTAGGGGTGCCTGGGTGGCTCAGTCAGTTAAACTTCTGACTCCTGATTTCAGCTCAGGTCATGCTCTCAGGGTCATGAGGTCGAGGCCCAAGTCAGGCTCTGCACTCAGCTGTCTGCTTGAAATTCTCTCTCCTTAAAACAAAGAATTAAAACTTTTTAAAAATTAATAAATAAAAATGGTTTTATTTTTTAATTATTTACTTATGTTTTAAGATTATGTTTATTTATTTGGCAGAGAAAGAGAAAGCAAAGCAGGAACAGAAGCAGTGGGAGTGGGAGAGGGACAAGCAGGCTTCCTGCCGAGCAGGGAGCCCGACATGGGGCTCGATCCCAGGACCCTGGGATCATGACCTGAGCCGAAGGCAGACACTTATCAACTGAACACCCACGCGCCCCAAATAAAATTTTTTTAAAAATGTCCTTTTATTAAATAATAGAAACAGTATGTGGTGGGGTTTTTTTTAAAGCCCTTTCCTAACAAAATGAAAAGTTTGCAATTCTGTGTCATCCATAAATTATTTCACTTTATTGCTCTTGATACTTTAAATGCAAAGATTCTCCAAGCAGATAATCTACTTCTAGATGAACTAGAAAGAAGGAAAAACTTGAAACTTGAGTACATATCCTAAGAGGAACATGATTACTAAATAGCACAGTTTTACTATAAAACACTAGGAAGAGTGCCTATTAATGCCTATTAATAAGGAAACTATTGAATTATGGTTACATCCACAGGATGATATATTTATTACACAGCAGTTTATACACTAACATGGAAAGATCTAAAGAATGTACAATTAGGTATCATTTTCCATATGTAGATACATACACACACACACACACACACGGAAGGATTAACAGTAATTATCTTTGAAAAGAGTAGGACTGACTGAGGGGAGGGTTTATCAAGGGGAACTCTTTATCTGCACTATTAAAATTTCTAGTAAAAGTATACTCCATCACATAAATACTAATAAACAAATATCCATTCTGGTTTAGAAAATATTTTAAAGAGTAAAAAGGACACTAAGAGGGGCTCCTCGGTGGCTCAGATGGTTAAATGTCTGCCTTGGCTCAGGTCCAGGGTCCTGGGATTGAGCTCTGCTTCCATTGGGCTCCCTGCTCAGCGGGGAGTCTGCTGCTTCTTCTCCCTCTGCTCTTCCTCCTGCTCATGATCTCTCTCTCTCTCTCAAATAAATAATATCTTCAAAACAAAACAAAATCCTAAGAGGACTGTTCTCCCAAGGGTAAGATGCTTAGACATAATGACATTAAAAACAAAAAATAGTGATTTGTAAAATTTTAAAAACTCTAGGACAGTAGAAGTCTATGAATATATCCAGAGAACAATCTGGCAAAGTGGTGTCCCAGTAACAACACTTCTGGGAAGATAATCATGAATATGTTAAAAAATATCTATGACAATGGTCATTATAGTCTTTTGGTACTGAAAAATTACAAACAACAAACAACTGGGGGTTAAATTATGCCACAAACACAGAGGAAAAACTACAGTCCTCAAAGAATGTGTGGAATAAGGGTACAATTCCAGTTTTGTTAAAACACACACACACACACACACACACACACACACACACACACACAAAACAAATACTGTATTATTTATAGGCTTTCAAAAAAGTCTGGAAGGATATATTCATGAATGTTTTTATCTTGAGTTGTGAAATTATGGATGCTTTTAATTATATCATTTGTGCATTTCTGTATTTTTCATTTTTTTTAATACCATGGATACACTGTAATGAGAAAAACATTATTTGTAAAACAATGTTCTTGATGGGAGTATAAGGAAATGATTCTGTAAAGCTGCACTGTCCAACAGAGATATAAACATAATGCAAACTACATACACAATTTTAAATATACCAGCAATCACATTTTTTAAAGGTAAAATTAAGGGTGCCTGGGTGGTTCAGTGGGTTAAGCCTCTGTCTTTCGCTCAGGTCATGATCTCAGGGTCCTGGGATCGAGTCCCACATCGGGCTCTCTGCTCGGCAGGGAGCCTGCTTCCTCCTCTCTCTCATTCTCTCTCTGCCTGCCTCTCTGCTTACTTGTCATCTCTCTCTGCCAAATAAATAAATAAAATCTTTAAAAAATAAAAATAAAAAATAAAAATAAAGGTAAATTAATTTTAACATTCTTAAACCCAATATGTTAAAATATTATCAATTCAATGTATAATCAATATAAAAAGTAATATATTTTACATTCTTTTGTTCTAACTAAATGTTCAAAGTCCTGTTTCATACTTAGAGCACATCTCAATTCAGATGGTAAATTTTCATCTGAAATACTTGATCTGTACTTAAATTTCATAATTTACAGTTAAAAAAGTAGATTTACATACCTAACTTATTCCAAGCATACTTAAAAGTTTTCCACTGACTGAATAAAGTCTCAGGCTTTATATTTAAGGTAAGTAAAATTAAGGCTGCCTAGGTGGATCAGTCATTGGGCATCTGCCTCTGGCTTGGGTCATGATCCCAGTGTCCTGGGATCAAGCCCCACATCGGGCTCCCTGCACAGCCAAGGAGCCTGCTTCTCCCTCTCCCTCTCCCACTCCCCCTGCTTGTGTTCCCTCTCTCACTGTGTCTCTGTCAAATAAATATATAAAAACTTAAAAGAAATACATATATGTATACATATATATACATAAAATTAAATACAAATAACATAGGTAATGATTAACTTCTAATTCCTCAGTCTCACTAGCCACATGTCAAGTGCTCAAAGCCCATGTGGCTAATAGTTACTGTTCAAGCATTCCAGCTAATATATGAAGCAACGATAAAATTAGATATCCCTGTTTTATTGCCTCCAATGAAACAACAGATAGAGGCAATGAATTAAAAAAAAAAAAAAGCAAAAAAAGCTGTTAGAATTACATGCCATACCATCACCTATGTATTATTCTCACAAAAACACATACAAAAGACTATTCAAGCCTCTAGATCTTACTACCAATCGACAGGAAATACTGAGGAAAGGGGAATATATTAAAAGTCAACATGGGGAGCAGCTCCTGGGTGGCTTGGTCCATTGAGCTTCTGACTCCCCATTTCAGCTCGGGTGGTTCTCTGGGTCATGAGATTGAGCCCAACATAGGCTCTCTGCTTAGCAGGGAGTCTGCCTGAGATTGCTCTCTTTCCCTCTGCCATTCCCACCACTTGCAAGTGCTCTAAAATAAATAAATAAATATTTTTTTAAAAAACCAAAACAAAAAAGTCAACACGGGGAAAAAGTCAGCAAAATCCAAACCGGGAGACTCCATCGCACAAACAACCTACTTTATTCAAAACGAAGTGGGAGAAAAGGGGGAAGTATAGTTTTTTGTTTTTCAAAGACTTTATTTATTTGACAGACAGAGATCACAAGTAGGCAGAGAGGAGGAGGAAGCAGGCTCCCTGAGGAGCAGAGAGCCTGATGCGGGGCTCGATCCCAGGACCCTGGGAATCATGACCTGAGCCAAAGGTAGAGGCTTTAACCCACTGAGCCACCCAGGCACCCCAAGGGGGAAGTATAGATTTTTTTTAAAATTTTTATGTATTTATTTGACAGACAGAGATCACAAGGAGGCAGAGAGGCAGGCAGAGAGAGAGGAGGGAAACAGGCTTTCCGCGGAGCAGAGAGCCCGATGTGGGGCTCGATCCCAGGACCCTGGGATCATGACCTGAGCCGAAGGCAGAGGCTTCAACCCACTGAGTCACCCAGGCGCCCCGGGAAGTATAGATTTTTGAAAGACACTTAGAATCCCTATCAACCAACTTCAACATATAGCTCTTAGCTGGACTCGCATTCAAACTGTACAAAACAAATGAGAGGATGGGATACATTTGATGATAATGAGAAATCACTGTTAATTTTTTAGGTATGATAACTATTCTTACATTAGAAAAATAACAACCCTTTTTTACAGACAGATACTGAAATACATACAAATAACATATGCTATCCTATTTGGGATTTGCTTCTTAAAACATCAGGTAAGGAGAGTTGGTGAATATAATTAAGATTGGCCATGAGAAAAAAAAAAAAGACTGGCCATGAGATGATAGGTTTTGAAGCTGGATATAAGGTGCATTATATCCTTCCCTCCCCTGCTAAATATGTTTGAAAGTGTCCATAATTAAAATTCAAAGTGAACAATTTTAAAAGATATTCTTTTTTTTTTTTTTTAAAGATTTTATTTATTTATTTGACAGAAATCACAAGTAGATGGAGAGGCAGGCAGAGAGAGAGAGGGAAGCAGGCTCCCTGCCGAGCAGAGAGCCCGATGTGGGACTCGATCCCAGGACCCTGAGATCATGACCTGAGCCGAAAGCAGCGGCTTAACCCACTGAGCCACCCAGGCACCCTAAAAGATATTTTTGATACTGTGTTTCTTCCCCAAATCTGGTCATTGTGACCTGGGAATACATCCAATGCTGTTTAGCAAGTCAATGATGAACCTAAGCTGAACATACTGCTTTAGCTACCGGAGGGATATAAAAGAAATTAAGTGTTCCAGCCCTTGTAAAAAATCTTTTCAACTGAAGATTTACAACCAAGAACAATGAGACATACAATTAATAGAACAAACCAATATAAAGGGAAATGCCATATGGAATATTACTATCCAAACACAAGGTATGATGACAAAGTGCTATGGTGGGTGAGAATCAATCAATTTAAACTTGAATGAAATTAACATTTCACACACAGTATAATAGCTAAAATAAAAATGATGGACATAACTACAAGTTAACTAGGGTACAGAGCAGCTGGAATGCTTATTCATTGCAAGTGGGAATATAAAATGGCACAACCCCTTACAAAACTGTTTGGCAGTTTCTTTTAAACTTACATATATTTACCACATGACCCAGTAATTCCATTAATAGGTATTTATTGAAAGGAAATGGAAACCTATATCTACAAAAAGCCTTGTATAGGGTGCCTGGGTGCCTCAGTTGGTTAAGTGTCTGCCTTTGGCTCAGGTCATGATCTCAGGGTCCTGGGATCGAGCTCATTCTGGGTTCCCTGCTCAGCAGGGAGCCTGCTTCTCCCTCTATCTCTGCCACTCTCTCTGCTCATTCTCTCTCTCAAATAAATTAAATCTTAAAAAAAAAAAAAAAAAAAAAAAAAAAAAGATTTCTGTAAGTGTTCATAGAAGCCTTCTTCAAAATAGCCAGAAACTGGGTAACAACCCAAACGTCCATCAATAGGAGAATGAACCAACAAATTGTGATACAGTCATCCAATGTAATCATATACAGTAATGGGAACTACACAGACGACAATAAACACAATTCTGTGTGAAAGAAATCAGACACAAAATTATATATTCTGTAACTCCATTTATATGAAATTTGAAAACAAAAAAAACTAACTTAGGTAATTTTCACATGATGGGGATGAAAATGTTCTAGATCTTGATGCTGGATGTGGGGTCAGGGAGTATTATGATGAAAAAGAAATTTAAAGAACACTTTGATGTAAGCTTTGATTTTTTGTATGCCATGTCTCAAGCTTAGACACTTTAAGCTTAGACTCTAAATGTTAGGGGGGGTACATGGTAGGAAAACCTGTTTGGAGGTATTATAGAGAAATAAAGATATCAGTGAATGAGACCCTACACCAGAAAAAGGGTAATGGGAATGGAAAGAAAATCAAGCAAAAAAGAAGTTATCAAAGGAAAAATCAGGTTCAAAAGTGAACAATGACTCTAAAGAACTGGGTTCCAGATACCAGGTAGATTGATATGAGATGAATACTGGGAAGATGGCCTAACGCAGAAAATGATGTATTTAATTTTAGAAAGACAGAAATAAGGCATCAAAAGAAGATTTAAATCAGGAGAGATTTTGTTGTACAGGACTGCAGAAAGATATGGAAAAAGTCAGCTACATGGAGATTACAGCTGAAGAATTCACAAACCCTGATAATAAAACCTATCATTTGTATAGTAACAGAAGAAGAGCTAACTAATTGCTTTCCCATGTAGTTAGCATGATAAAACAATGCAACCTACAAAAGAGGAAAAGATGAAGGACATAGAAACCTGTATGCGGAGGCACAAAGGAAATTGTTTCAGTAAAGGAGACTGACAAATTTAGAGAAATACCGAACGAAAATGGATTCAAAAAGACAAAATCTAGAACCTTGCTAGTCAGTGCAGTCCCCAGACAAGCAGCATAAGCATCACCTAGGAGCACGTTAGAAATTCAGAATCTCAGGTCTTAACCCAGACTCACGGAATTACAATCTACGTAACAAGATCCCCAGGTGATTCTTAGCCCTTTCAAATTGAGAAGCCCAACCACAACACAGTATTTATAAACTTATTTTTTATTTATTTTTTTAAGATTTTATTTATTTATTTGATAGAGAGAGAGACAGTGAGAGAAGGAACAGGAGCAAGGGGAGTGGGAGAGGCAGAAGCAGGCTTCCCGCCGACCAGGAAGCCTGATGCGGGGCTCGATCCAAGCACCTTGGGATTACCAGCCAAGCGGAAGGCAGTCACTTAACAACTGAGCCACCCAGGCACCCCAACACAGTTATCTTTTTAAACTGCAGGTCTCAACCCATCAGTGGGTTATGAAATCGACTTAGAACAGAACTAGAAATACCAGAGCATATCACACATGGTAAGTTTTCGTTTTCGTTTTTATGGGACATGAGGTAAAATTTTTTTAGCGTAGGGTGAGGGTTTTTTTGTTGTTGTTTGTTTTTTTTAAGTTCACAAAACCCAGCACACCTGGAAGGCTCAGTCAGTTAAGCATCTGCCTTTGGGTTAGGCCATGATGTCAGGGTCCCGGGATGGAGCCCCAAGTCCACAAGGAGCTCCTGCTCCACAAGAAGCCTGCTTCTCCCTCTGCCCGTACCCCTGCTTGTGCTCTCTCTCTCAAGTAAAATCTTTTTTTTAAACAATAAGTTTATAAAATCCTGAACACAAGTACAGTAAAAACCTTTTTTTTGACTAAGAGAATGTGAGAATCCATATCCAAAAGCATTCCAGGGTTTCTCAGACATCTTGGTGTGAATATACCAAGATTCACACCAAGAAATAGATATGTACTAATAACACATACATGTGTTTAATACATATAAAGTGAAAACAAAAATTTCGTGAAACAATACCCTGATATTTCTACTTTCTTTCTTTTGTTGTTGCTTGTGACCCATTCAATTGATTTTACATTAGTGACTCTTTTAGTCACTACTCAAAAGTTTGAAGACCCATGATTTTTAACACACTCTTTGGCCTCAAACCTCAGCTAGGAAGTGGTTTGAAAAGATTGAAGAGGTGAAGAATGGCTGCTAAGCACGGTAAACACATTGATGAAATAACAGCAGACTACTCAGCTGTAAAAGGACCAAACGGATGTTGCACTCCGTCAATTTTTAGTCTCTGTCTCCCTGTCCGAAGGTAGAAAAGAAGCAACAGCAGATAGGACTAATGAGGGTTGGGAACTGGTGAAGAACCACGGGAGATGGAGATGAAGAAACGCTGCTAGTACCAAGAACCAGGCACGGACAACCAACCTGCCTCAGCCAAGGAAGTGAGGCTGGTCCAGGAGGCCCGGCTCAGAAAGGCAGACGCTGACTGAACACACTCCCAGCTTTGGTTCCTGAAGGCCGGCTGAGATACCGCACATTGGCGACAACCAGCAAAGGCTTACAGTCTAGCTCCTGAGAGGCCCCCGGTTCCCCAGGCTAACGTTTTTGTGCTGTGCTTGCTTGGAAGCAACTGCATTAGGGGCTGGGAGAAGCAGGTAAGGAGGGTAATGCAGAATGGTGATTACAGTTTATTCCAAGAATCCGAGAAAGGGAGCCAAGCTGCTGCTTGGCCTTCTCTATGACCGCGGGGGTTCGAGTACACCTAGACCCCGGACAAAGGCGACCTCCTTCTGGGTCATGGCACAGTCCTGGCAGAGAGAGCAAGACCCGCAGAAGCCCCGGGGTTGTCAGGCCGGGCCAATCCCCAGCCCTCAATGCCCCCTTGGGGTGGGGGTGGGGGGCCCTACTTCCCATCACCCCTCGCGCGGAGCCCTGAGGCTGTCAGCACCCTCCAGGCTCGGGAAAGGCGTGGTTTTCCTTCCCCGCTTCTCCCGCAAGGCACAGCGGCCAGCCCAGTACCACAGCGTCTTGGCAAAGCTGGAGGTGTTCCCACCTTCACTTTAATTAGCATCTTCTTCCCAGTTTGGAGCTGCACACAGATACTTTGCTGCTTCTACCGCTGCGGTCGCCGCTGCCGCTCCCCAGCAATCTGCTTGCGGGAGTCACTTCTGCTTCCGGGTCACTGCCTGGCTCCACCCCTCTCTCCCCCCCTCCCCTTTCCACCGGGTTCCCGAAAGGCTCAGGAGTGCTCCCGCGTTTCGTTTTGGTGGCGTCGTAAATAAAAAGAAGGCGGAGGTTTAGTTACAGCAGAGATGACGCCTCCGCGATTCTTAGAGTTTCTGGTAAGCCGGGGCTTGCGAAGCGGGGTCGGAACGAACTACTTCTCCCATCATGCCAGGGGAGAGGCCCGCGCGTTCCACCCTGGGAGTCGTAGGCTTCCGCCCCTCGGATCCAACGGCAATCTTCGTGTGTGAACCCTGTTACCCAGAAGGCCTCGCAAGACCGCGGCTGAAACTGGGATTTCCCTATTTCTCCTTTCCCCCCGCAATTGGCGGAACCTGTTGGTGTGGCCCACAAGGCTCAGCGGGGCTGCACGAGGCTAGTTGCTAAGCAAGGGGTACTGTGGTCAACTGCCACCTGAGCCACGGCGACAGGAAGTGAGTACCTCTATTCCGGAAACTAGTTGTGGGAATATCCCCCATTCCTACTCACCCCCAAATCAGCCTCTTACCCCAAGTTGCTCTTTGCAAGGGTGGGAGAAGGAAGAGCAGTGGGGGTAAGGAATGCACATTTTGGGGGTCCTTCACGACTCCATTGCAGTTCTTCTCCCCACTAAATAGTACCTGGGATGGAGATACGTAGAGTAATTGCAACCATGGGACAGATCAGAGGTGACAGTCTCAGCCAATGCCCGACCTTCCATAATTTAAGCGGAGAGAGAGATGGGCACAGCCGTAAGATCTAACAGGGCATTTAGGCCCACGGGGAGATTGGTTCAGATCTCTCCACCTGACTTTTCCTACCTTCCAGTTCTCGGATTTGTTGCTACCCCAGGGTCCCCGCCATGCCTCACATCGACAGTGACATCAAACTGGACTTCAAAGATGTTTTGTTGAGGCCCAAACGCAGTACCCTTAAGTCTCGAAGTGAGGTGAGCCTGCTTTCCTAGCTCCTGGTGGGCCAGGACCAAGACAGATTTCTGGTTCTTGTCCTCATACAATACTCTTTAATTTGATGAATGAAATGCATTTTCCTGTTCATATCTCAGGTAGATCTCACAAGATCCTTTTCATTTCGGAACTCAAAGCAGATGTACACTGGGATCCCCATCATTGCTGCCAATATGGATACTGTGGGCACCTTTGAGATGGCCAAGGTTCTCTGTAAGGTAGGACTTCCCTTATGCAGGTTTTCCTACTGGTGATCAGTTGTGTGAGCTGACTGCAGACATAATTTGCAAACTGCCCCCCCATCAGCTGTGTGGCAGGTAACAGTCAGGATGTTCCAATTTACTATTTAATCCATTTTCTCTAATACTAATGCCCTTATCTGATTAAGTTCAAAGGCACATCTGAATTAGTAAGATTCAAAGCTAAGTTTTACCCCATTTTTCTGATATATAAACATAACTTCCTTTTCTCCCATCCAGCAGTTTATACACCTTGCCAACTCTTCCACCTCCCAGGTCATCCCCTCCAAATCACATTCATCCCTCCCATTATGCCATTGGTCACGATACTGAATACCTACTGTTTTAGTCCAGAAACTAAATACAGCGTGAGCATTCAAAAATTCCTAGCTAGAAGATCCTGGAAAAGTAGCTTATTGATTTTCTTTCATGTCTGCTACCCTTTTTTATTTTTTTAATCATCCTCTTCTTTAAGTCCTAGGTTTCTGGGAATTTCTGGGATGTGCCCAAAATGGAATGTTTTTCTTATGCACAGGTTATTGTTCACTTTGAAAACAGAAGATGCTGCTCCCATCCGTAATATTACCTTCCTCTATACTTATAGCTGAGAAGGTAGATAGTTACTCTGGGCACTCAAAAAACATACGCATTCTTCTGGTTAATCCATGTAGCCCTGGTTGATGGATTCTGCTGCTGCTTGTGGCTCTGTTAGCCTTAAGGACTTCATCTCCCTTTCTCTATTTTCAATCGCCGTAAGTCTCTGTGGAATGTCTTTTGTCATTTCTCTGAGTTTGATAGTTATACGGTTTTAGTACTTTATTGCTGTTTCCGTTTACCAACTGCTTAGGAATCTTCTTGTCCATGGTCTACCTGGTCTGCCCAGCAGAGTTGAGGAATAGTGAATCTGACTTCAGCATTAACAAACGCGCTGATATATGTGGCCCTTGTGGAGACTGTCTTAATACTTTGTGTTGAGATTGGCTTTTCAGTACTACTGATGGGTGTTGAAGAAATCAGATTCTAGAGATAGGGCCAAGTTTCACAGTAATAATAAGGTTGGATACACTCATCTTTTTTTAGATCTCTAACATGGTATGTAATTAGATGTGCCTATCATGTCCCACTATACCAGTACATCTCCAAGATCTACTGACCTCATGGAGTGATTTTTCTTTGTGTATCAACACATTGATGGCAGAGTGTTGTTGAGGAAGTAGAACTCAATACCAGCTTTAGCTAGATGGTGTTGATGAGTGAGTATAGCAATACCACTTCCTTACTGCTGATACATGACTTCCTTGGATTTTTTGTCACTTGCAATATTTGTGCTATCTCTGTCAACTGCTCTTTTGCCTATGTGCATGTCTGCACCTTTAAAGCCTAAGCAGTGGGGCACCTGGCTGGCTCAGTCAGTGGAGCACGTGACTCTTGATCTCAGGGTTGTGAGTTGAAGCCTCACATTGGGGGTAGAGATTATTTAAAATCTTTTAAATAAATAAATATATAAATAATAAGGCACAGGCACCAGCATTTACAGTGGCCTCTGAATGCCTTTTTCTCAAATATTGGGTATTGTTTTGCAACTTGTTGACCCTAGGGAATACGAGTCTGATGAGTTCACTGTATCCTTGAACTTGGTTGACTGAAATAGATGAAATGAAATGGGACTTTTTTGGTTGGTCTGTGTCTCCAAAAAATGTGTCCTTTATTCCAGTGGAGATGGAGAAAGAATGGGGTAGCATCTTATTAGCTCCACTGAGGGCTTACCTTTTGTGAGCATTTAGACTCACTGAATTATTGCTTTTAAGTAGACCAGAAGATACCCCAAAATAAGTGAGTTCAGTACTAGTTTATCATTGGGGGAGGAGCCAAGTCAGTGCAGGCAGACACTGGCTCCGTACAACCTCGTCATGGATCTTTCTTGTCTGCTGCTTGTCCTACTGCACCAACAGCTTGTCTTTGTCACCTTTTAAGTCAGAAGCCCTTACGTGCTGGTAAGTGAAATCCACTCCAGGTGACTCTGTACCTGACCTGTTGGAGCATTGGGCAAGCAATGGCTTATGGTAAAGCCCTACTGGTATTTGTAGGGAGAAAAATGGTTAAACTAAAATCCCAGCTCAACCTGTGGTTTCTTTCAAGTTGCTTTCCAAAGCTTCATCCTTTTTCTCCCTCAGAATACTAAAAAGATCTGTTTCTAGCAAAAGAGACACTAGTATAGTTCTCTCCTTTTTGATGGTTTTTTCTTCTCCCCAGTTCTCCCTCTTCACAGCTATCCATAAACACTACAGCCTCCAGCAGTGGAAAGAGTTTGCTAGCCAGAATCCCGAGTGTCTTGAGGTAATGCTGGTCCTCCCCTGATCCCTTCCTTATCCAGTTTTCCATGCATCTCTTCTGGCTTCCCGGGGACCAACCCTCCCCTTCCCAGCCCCACTGGCTGCTCATTGGGTCACCTGTGACATGCCACTGGCCCTGTCTCTCTCAAGCATTTGGCGGCAAGCTCAGGCACAGGATCTTCGGACTTTGAACAGCTGGAACAGATCCTGGAAGCTCTTCCCCAGGTGAAATATATATGCCTGGACGTGGCAAACGGCTACTCAGAACACTTTGTTGAGTTTGTAAAGGACGTGCGGAAGCGCTTCCCCGAGCACACCATTATGGTACGTTTCTAGTGCCTGTGGCTGGTATGTTCCTCTTCCTTCCACTCTCCTGACACTCCTCTTTGTTTTATGTCGGTTCATTTCTCCTCTGCTGCATTATGATTTTCCTAGCCCACTGACTCACATCACTGGGCAATAATCCATGGTTCCAGGCTTAAGAAGTTTAGTTTGGTTAGTGCAGTTAGCTTTGTCCCTTGACCCAGGCCTCGTGCCTACCTACGGTACATATTCATCTGCCCACTGAGGTGCACTAGAATCACATTAAAGGGGTCGCAGGAAAGCGTTTTATTTGTTTACAAGCTTAGAGGAGTGATGACAAGGCCGCTTTTTCTCTGTAGCATCAAGGGGTCTTTCTGTACTGTCCATCGGAAGTAAATATAGCCGTGCAGGTGGCCATTTAGCTTATAGTATCGCATCTCCCCCTTTCTCTGAAGCCAGAAACTGTATGATGTAATGGCTTAAGGACAGGATATGTTAGGGTCTCTAGGAAAGGATGGGAAGATACATCAGCTCTGGACTTGGTCCAGTTGGACCCCAGCTTTATCCTAGTGCAACAATGATACTGGCCACTCACCCCCTTACCTCAGCTTGGGAAGTAAAGTCCTTGCCCAGTAGAGGAAACCTAGGTACGCTTCTTTGTATTAACGCTGGAAGGTCACAGTCCAGCCATGCTCTGTGTGAGAGCACGCCACCTCCTCTCTGGTTTCCAACCCTAAGAGTGCCCTGTTTTGTGCCTCAGGCAGGGAATGTGGTAACAGGAGAGATGGTGGAAGAGCTGATCCTCTCTGGGGCTGACATCATCAAAGTGGGAATTGGCCCAGGTAAGCTGCTTTACTGGGGTCCTTGGGCTACTGCTCCAGTGGCACACACCCCAGGAGCACTTCACTGTTCCCGTGACGTTCTTCTCAGGCTCCGTGTGCACCACCCGCAAGAAAACCGGAGTGGGGTATCCACAGCTCAGTGCCGTGATGGAGTGTGCAGATGCTGCTCATGGCCTCAAAGGCCACATCATCTCAGTAAGGGCCACAGGCAGGGGAGGGGAGGAGGCTGCCACACCACTGTGTTTCCTGTTGTTTGGAAACTGTGGTAGCAGTGGATCAGGACTCCTGGGTTCCTGTCGGCTTGGAGGTGGGCCGCGGGGACATCGCTCAGAGTGCTTGGGCAGTCCGTGTTCTCTCTTCACAGTGCTCCTTACTTTGCAGGATGGAGGCTGCAGCTGTCCTGGGGATGTGGCCAAGGCTTTCGGTAAGGATGCTGGGAGAGCAGGGAGGGTCCTGTAGAAGAGGATAGGTCACCTCTGAGGGTCAAGGATCAGGCTTGGAAAGGCTGAGAAAGCCATTCACATTCTTTCACAATATGAACTAGTGACCCTGAAGCTGTGGTGTCACTGGGGGCAAGGAAGCAAGGGACTCGACCAGAGTCGATACTCTGGTATCGACTGCCCAAGTGTAGGCCACGGCTATCTGTAATATCCCCTGTACTATTGGACTAAAGTTAGAGACCTTTGCCCTTGGGACACTTGGAATGAGTCTTGTTTAGCTGCACACAGTGAAAAGACCAGAATGAGGGAAAAAAAAAAAAAAACAGAAGCCAGGCAAGGAATCTCCAGAGGCTCTTTGTAAACTCTTGAGGAAATCAAGCCCACTAAGGCATAGAAGCCAGAGCAGAGCAGGCCTGTGTGGGTTGTGGGTCAGCTAGGGAAACAAAAGCAGGAAGATGTTAGACTCATTGTCAGGACTGAGAATTTGGCGTGAGTTGCTTCTGAGGGTGGGCACGTGGGCCACATTTAATTCATCCCCCCCACCTTGTTGACGCTGGCAGGGGCAGGAGCTGACTTTGTGATGCTGGGTGGCATGCTGGCGGGGCACAGTGAGTCAGGCGGTGAGCTCATCGAGAGGGACGGCAGGAAGTACAAGCTCTTCTATGGGATGAGTTCTGAAATGGCCATGAAGAAGTATGCCGGGGGCGTGGCTGAGTACAGGTGGGTGCAAGAGAGCCAGGAGCCGAGGGTTCCTGGAAAGTGTGACTAAGTAGGGTGGTGGCAGAGCTGCTGGCTGCTGGGAGAGGCACGCACGGTTCTGGGAGGAAAAGTGGTGAATTGAGGCTCAATGCCAGACAGCAGGGGAGAGCCATCACTAGGCTTAAGGATTCCAAAAGGAAAGAGTAAGAAGGTTTTTCCTCCTCAAAGGGCCTCAGAGGGAAAGACGGTGGCGGTCCCCTTTAAAGGGGACGTGGAACATACCGTCCGAGACATTCTTGGAGGCCTCCGCTCCACATGCACCTACGTGGGAGCAGCTAAACTGAAGGAATTGAGCCGGAGAACCACCTTCATCCGGGTCACCCAACAGGTGAATCCAATCTTCAATGATGAGAGCTAGACCTGAGCAGCTGTGCCCTCTCATGGCACTAGCCCCTGAGCACAGGGCCTCTCAAGAGGGCTCCTCACCCATCTCAGCCACTGTGGCTATTTCTTACTCAGTCAATTCCTGTCGCCTCCTCACTCCTGAGGGCTCCCGCAATAATACCGTACTCTGTACCCACAGAATGCCCAGGGCACTCACTGGGGAGGAAGCAAGGCAGGCAAGCTGAGAAAATGAAGTAAGACAGTCAAGTGTGAATCTGGGGATTCTCACTCCCAGCATCCTGAGAATTATTAAAAGGAAAAGATGCTGATTCCTCCCTAAGCGTTTAATGGTCTGGGTCTGGAAGAGGGAGGCTCTTGAAATCATGTTTTATTAATGAGCTTCATTAAATAGGATCTCTGAATACCTAAAAAGCCCAAAAGTGTTGCCATATTTTAAATATCTCAATAAAGAGATCCCAAGGACTTTGAAGAGATTCTGGATCTTTCTGCACAAGACTGGCATCTGGGTGCTGCTCCAGGGTAAGTGGAAGTGGAGTTGGCACTGACCCAACTGAGCCAAGGACAGGAAGTACTTTTTCCATGAAGTATCTCCATTGCAGTGCCACCACCTCCAGGTAACCCGATGGCATGAGAGTTTACGAAGTACATTCTGGCATCGGGACACACAGGTATTTTTAGCATAGCAAAGGGAAACTTCCAGACTGTCAACCTTTCTTGGCACACATGAACATTTTCCAGGGGAAGTAAAAAGGCGAAGGGATTCCTCCAGTCCTGGTGAAGCCAGTTCTAAGGAATGACCTACAATGACTTGACATAAGCCTTGACTTCCCTCCCTCACACCAAAACAGTGTTTGAACAAATCCAAATTTTAATTAACAAGGATTACAAAGTAATTTTAGCAAGGTAGTCAGGTCACCCAAGCCCAGGCTTCTGCTTTATTCCCACTAAACTGTGTAGAACTGAGGAACTCCTTCCTCAGGCGGAGAGCAGAGGGAATTCCAGTCCTATCCTAAGTGTCCAGACCTGTCTCTACTGTCAGGGAAGGGACAGACATGGCCCTGGGGCCAGAATTGGGGAGATACTCATAGAAGGTAGGGATCAAGGTGTCAAACTTTGTCTTCTGATAGTTTTCCAGAGACTCCTGCAGAGAAGGGAGCAGGAAGATGCTATCATCATCTCATTCCCTGAGACCTCCATATTCTTGAGCATGTGGATTTCTGTCTCATTCTGCTCAGCCCCTTCCCCAGCTTTCTGTTCCTACTCACCCTTCCTTCCTTCTGGCCATTTTCTTCTTCATCAGAGTCCAAAACCAAGTCCCCTATGGTAATAACAGAGCTGCACAGAGATGGAGGACACACTGCAGGAACGAAACAGATCACAGTACCCTTCTAGGTGAACAGGCCCTCAAGACTCAGCGAGAGAGGAAACTGTCTAGCCCAGTCTGACTCAGGATACTTACATGGCTTCCTGGTCCTAGGAGGGGATAATGACAGTCTCAGGGGGTCCATGGGGCAAACCAAGCAATTCCTGCATTGGGAGCAAGCAAAAAAGATAAGGTGAGGGGAAAGCAGGCCAAAAAATGTCCTGCTAGGAGGGAGAAGCAACTGTTCCACTCACTCTTCTTGCTCTGAAGCAAACACCTCAACTGGGTTCTCTTTCAAAGCCCTTCCCCCCAGCGGCTGGGGTGGACTCTTTGGCTTTCCAGTGGAAGCTGCTCTCATGCCCACAGCATCTGCTGGATCTGCCATGTTTGTCCCATGTTCTTCCCTGTTCTCAGGCTCAGATATTACTTGGGGTGGTGAACCCAGATTCCTAAAGGGGAACAGCATGACTGTGGGGCGCTCCTTATGGCCTCCCTTAGTGGATGCCCATCGGGACTGGATTCTTCGCCGGCCTAGAGGCGCCAGATTGAAGTGGTGGCCAGCCTTAGGTTCTGGGTCCTTCCTGGAGGTTGGTCCTTGAGGGAGGTATGGGCCAGAACTGGCTTCTGGCAAAGGATCGTGATGTGCTAGTTTTAACTGCCGAGGATTCTGCTCCGTGGGCTCTGTCATGCTCACCGAATCGTTAACAGAGCACTCTGAAAAAGAAAACGAAGTTCCTCAGAACAGACAAACACAACTCCATCTAGTTTCTTACAGCTCAGGTCCATGTAACCCTTCTGACAGCCCATCTCAAAAGGTCTCAGGCCTGAACAATCCACCCCCAAGTTCCTAGTTCTCCCAGAGGGTCCTCATACCTGGAAGTGGCCACCCCATGTCCACAGCATACTGGCTCAAGACAGAAGAAGTAGCGATAGAAACTCCAGGCTGCATCCAACTGACCACATCCTGAAGCTGTGGGCAGAGGGAGAGAGGCATGAAGACCACAGTTCTTGATACAGCCATCCCCCACTCTGCCCTTACCTTATCCCAACAAAACCTGCTGTGTCTGCAATGCAGGCAGGGCTTTCTCTAGCTGACACAAATATTCAAAGAACAGCTTTTCCATGGCATCCAGAAAGGGTTCCCCATACTCTTGTTCAAGTTCCTGCAGTGAGGAGAAAAGCAGGTCAGAAGAGGACTAGAGCAATTTTAGCCCCATTATAGCTTCCAAACCAGCCAGTCTCACCTGCACCCTGGAAACCAAGTCCACTGGGGCCTCTGCTAGCTGCTTCACCTCTTGGCAAAAGGTCTCCTGCGCCTCCAAGACCTTCCTCAGATCCTGCTTTGTCTGTTGAGGGTAAGGAAAAGGAGACAACTTAGGGTCACTAGGACCCAGTGGCCAGAAGGAGAATCAACTTTGTAGCACCCAGTGTTAACTGGGGTATAGGGCTTGTTCCAGAGATTACTCACCGCTTTGGGGTCCCGCACTACAGGTCCAGACTCTGGGAAATGGTGATGCAGGGCATTCAGAACCTGGGCCCACGGCCGGCCCTGCTGGATCAACTCCACCACTACCTGTGAAGGGTACTAAACTCACAATCTCCACTTCGGGGCAAGCGCCCTTTTCCAACGAGTCCCAATCCCAAGCGGTTAGACCTCCGCAAGTCCCCTCGTATCCCTTCCCTTTCCCATCCAACTCCTACTAGCTCTAATACCTTGGCCTTCAGACCCATACACAGGCGTTCGTGGTGGCGGTAGCGAACTAAACCAGGGGCAGCAATGCGCAGTGATCGCAGAAACTCTAATACTCGCGGGAAATGCTCCACGCAACGTCCCCTCACGACTTGCCAGCTGGCGGCGGCGGCGAAGCGCAGAGCCGCGGGACCAGCCTCTGGGGGCGTGGCCATGGCCGCGGGCTCTGCCCCGGGGGCAGGCCCTCTGGGTTCCTAGCTCCACTGCGAGGCTTCTCAACTCCGCCTAGGGGCGAAGCTTCCGGCGGCTCTCAGCGGCTGCGCTGTTTCGGTCTGCGCTGGGTACTTCGCGATGCTATCCCTTCCATAGGCCACCGGAGTCCTGGAGGTGTTCAACGCGGGCTGAAGCCTAAATGCAGAAGCTGCCAGCTCCAATGGCACCAGGTTCTCTGTTTTCCACGCCGCCGCCCCCTCAGGCCCGAGGGCTACCTCGCTTCCGGCTCTGCGGCTAGTCTCCCAGCCCCGGAAAAGGGCGGTAATGGAGAGCCAATGGGCTACCGGGCAGGGAGACGTGACGTCGCGTCATAAGGCCACGCCCCAACAGATCGGGCACCTCCCCCGGCCGCGCTCCCTCCATCAGTATCCTCGGGGCGGCGGGGAGTGCTGTTGTAGGGCTTCGTGACCCCTACCTTTCTTCGCGGAGCCTAGAAAGTCATGTCTTTCTCTAAGGCTGGACTTACGTGTCTGGGAAACGAAGAACATGCCCTTCCCCTCTCCATCATCGGCGTCGCTGATGTACGATTCCTTAAATCCTAGCCCGGAAGCTGCGCCTGCAAAGCCTTGCCCGGCGGCACGCCCTCTTCCGTAGAATTCAACTGTCCCTTTTGCAAAACAGTAGAGGGCGCCCACCTTTAAAAAAAAAATACAAAGTTTGAAAAGCTACATCACGTGGTTAACTTGGTTTTCCCAGGATGATGAGACTATAGGTAGTTTTTTGTACTTTTCTGTTTATATAATATATATATATATATATATATATATATATATATATATTCATGTAGTTTTAAAACAAATAAAAACAAGTTTTCCTTTTCGGATTTCTATTATGTGCTTACTCCAGCCAGCCCCTGATGTGATTGACTTGTCTCCTTGTCACCCTTCCTGGTGTCTCCCCTTATTTTCATCACCAAGTACAGAGCCTGGCACACAGTGCATAGTCTTTAAATGTCGGTTGAATGAATTACCCACCCTGACTACCTTATAGGAATGTAGTGGAACTACCATTCTTTCGGACCATCTCACTTCCTAGAGGTAGCGCCCCCTGGATCCTTCCTTGACTCACCCAAGATGAAACTTCTCAGGTGATCCACAGGGACTGCTGGACTGAGAACCGGAAGTTATCTTCCCTTTTAAATTCTGCGCTTCCTCCTGGGCCCTGTAGTTTTGTGCACAGCGCCTCTCCTCACTTGTGAGTGAGAAACCCAGACCACAGCCCTTAACTCACTCCTCCTTCTTCTCCACATCTAATTGTCATCAAGTCTAATCAGTTCTACTTCCTCTGAAACTTTACACCCCACCCCATTTTCATTCTCACTCTATCCTATTTCAGGTGTTCCTGTCTCTCACCCTCCCCACACCCAGCCCACCTCCTTTCTAATTTCTTTACCACATTGCTTCCATCATGAATCTTGTGAAATGCAAAGTTGATCATGCCATTGCTAACTGAAAGCTCTCTCTTACTTTCAAAAGAAAGCCCAGACTCTGAAATAGTCCGAAATAGCCCAAACTCTGGCCAAGCTTCTCTTCAGCCATATTCCTTGCCACTTTGCATGTACGCACCTAGATGCCAGCAAACAGGTTTCATCTTCCAAATATACTATGTTGTCTTACAGGTCTGTGCCTTGCACATACTGGATGATTCCTCTGTCCTCCTTGCCTCTTGGACTTGATCCTTTCTCATCTTCTGTGGTTCATTTGATAACCACCTCCATAAAGCCCATCAGAGTTTTCTTGGAGTCCTCAGTACATCTTTTATCACCACCACTGTTGCAGAAGCTATCTTGTAAGGTGATTGTAAGGACTAAATAAATTAGTAGTTATAAAGCACTTGGAATAGTGCTTGGCTCATAGTAATTACTACATATGTTTGTATTGTTAATGTTTACAAATCCGTCACCCCCATTCAGGGGGTGCCTGGGAAGAGCTGGTTCCTTTCTTGTACATTCAGCACTTTGTTCATATATTTACAGCTAATACAACCAGCCCCTTTTTAAGTCTTCTTTTTACTGCCTTAGGAGCCCATTGTCTTGGAAGCTGTCTTAAATCCAAAGGTTCAAGAAGACAAGTGGTCAGAGCTCCAAACTTTGGCCATGTAGTCTCATGGCCACTGCTGGCACAAGAAGAGTCTTGGCACAGAGATCATGGGGAAAATACAGCCGAGAAGAAAAATAGAAGGTGGCTGTCCTCAATCCTTTCTGTGCATAGGAGTCCGCCCCTTATTGAGCTTGTTAAAACACACATTTCTTGGCCTCTGCTCTGGTTAGTGAGGTCTACACTGGAGCCCGGAAATCTGTTTTCTTTTCTTTTCTTTTCTTTTCTTTTTTTTTAAGATTTTATTTATTTATTTGACAAAGATCACAAGTAGGCAGAGAGCCAGGCAGAGAGAGAGGGGGAAGCCGGCTCCCTGCTGAACAGGGAGCCTAATGCAGGGCTTGATCCCAGGACCCCAAGATCATGACCTGAGCCTTAACCCACTGAGCCACCCAGGAGCCCCAGAAATCTGTATTTTTTTTAAAAAAAGATTTTATTTATTTATTTGACAGAGATCACAAGTAGGCAGAGAGGCAGACAGAGAGAGGGGAGGAAACAGGCTCCCCACGGAGCAGAGAGCCCGATGCGGGGCTCGATCCCAGGACCCTGGGATCATGACCTGAGCTGAAGGCAGAGGCTTAACCCACTGAGCCACCCAGGCACCCCAGAAATCTGTATTCTTACCATCTCAGTTGATTCTAATATAAGTGTCTAGAGACTAGACTTGAAGAATCCTGGGGTAAGGGAAAAGTTTCAGTCAAACCAAAACCAAATCCTCCAAGTCACCCAAAGGAAAATTTCCATGTAGAAGTGAACTATACAAAGGGTATTGACTCTCTGTCTCTGACCATTGCCTTCCCCTGCAGTTTCCTCTCTCTGGTGAAGGACCCCTGTCCCTGTGGATGGCACCCAATTGGAGTTCTCCACAAACCTGAGACCTGGGGGTTCTCCTATTACTGCTCCTCTCCTCCCTCCACCCAGACACACCCATACCTCCCCAAGTACTGTGCACTTTATCCCCCAGATATTCCTCCAAGCTTTCCACTTCTGTCTCCAGCACCACCCTTCTGGCCCAAACTACTTACCATCTCTAGCATAAACGACTACAACTGCCTTCCAATCAGTGTCTGCAACCACTCCGGCCTTGCTCCAATCTATTCTTGACACCACAGGTGGAGTCATCTGTTCAAAACACAACCTGGTCACGTCAACTCCAATTCCTTAATGCTTTCAAAGGCTTCCCACTGCCCTAGGGCAGACAAAGATCCCTAATCTGGCCTATGAGGCTCCACAAGGCATGGTTGGCCCTGTGCTCCTCAACTCCACATCCTTCACTCTGCCCTTTGCCCTTGCTGCCTTAGCTACACCATCTTTCTTTGTCTTGTTTACTCTTCCAGACTCCCTTCCACCTCAGGATCTTTTCACAGGCTATTCCTTTGATCCGCAGTGATCTCCCATCCCTCTCCCTTCTCTCTCCCCCTCCCTTCCCTAGATATCCTGCGGGGTCACCATAAAAGTTTGCCTAAGGACCACCACCATGTCAGATCAGTGCCTTTAGTGTTAACTTCAAAGTTATTTACTCTACTTTATTTCATGCAGTTACTCTCTTTCTTTCTCAGGCTGCAAGCTCCATAAGGCAAGAGCTAGGATTGTCCTGTGCTCTGGCACTTAGTCCATTGCTTGGGACACATCACTGAATATTTCTTAAATGGGTAAAATAATGGGTCCATTAGCCACTACCATGGCTGGACCCTGCCAGTCAGAGTCTTCTGTAAAATTCTGGTTCACCTGTGGACAAAAATTCTCTTTCCAAAAAGAACCTTAGAATGGCCGAAGGTAGCCATTATTTTTAAAAATTAACTTTATTTAAAATAAAGTACAATCACTGTGGTCTTTTTCATAAATCTGGGAAGCATTTATAAGTCACATCTTGTAAACTTTTGTTTTTATATTTGTGATTAACTCCATCTGGTGTATTATCAGGAAAATAAAATCTTCCTTTTGATGTCTTTACTTCTTGCAGAATTTTCAAGCAGTCCATCCTAAAGAGCCAGCCTTCCAGCTTCCATGATTATTTGGGGGAGATTTATGCTTTCCACAGGGTCTGTCATACTTCTTCCACCCATTCAATGTCCCCTTAGAAAATCAGCCACAGAGGGGCATGTGGGTGGCTCAGTTGGTTAAGCACCTGCCTTCAGCTCAGGTCATGATCTCAGCGTCCTGGGCTGGGATCAAGCCCCGAGTCAGGCTCTCTGCTCAGTAGGGAACCTGCTTCTCCCTCTGCCTGCTCTGCCTGCCACTTCCCCTGCTTGTGCTCGCTCTCGCGCTCTCTCTCTATCTTTGACAAATAAATAAAATCTTTAAAAAAAGAAAATCAGCCACATAGGTTGGTACCTGAGCTCTCAGGCTTTGACACCCAGTCCAGACTGCTCCCTGGACCAAGGGGCTGCAGGAGATTCTAGCATTGGCCACAAGCTTTGCCAAATGAAACCCACTCAGCTAGGGTTCAGGGACCCTCAAGGCTCGGACAGTTCTCAGAGCCTAGGATGGGCCCCTTCTCTGCTATTAGGCCTCAGCTGAAGCTACCACAGTCCACACTAATGTTCCTAATTTTAAATCTTGGGGCAGAAGTGATTAAAGAGAATTCTGGTTCTTTATACTCAGGAAACCCTGGGCTATTGAGGCAAAAAGTCCATCTCCTCCCTAGTGGTCATCTTTGTATACCAGGTGTCCCAGGAGAAACAAAACAGGTCACCAAGATACTCAGACAATGACTGCTTCATCAGTCCAGGGGCACCAACTAGGAGAGCAACCCTAGTGGATTTCCTAAAAGCGAGATTAAGGATACCTTCTTTTTATTAAAAATAAGGTGGGGGGCAACTGGGTGGCTCAGTGGGTTAAAGCCTCTGCCTTCGGCTCCGGTCATGATCCCAGGTTCCTGGGGGCGAGCCCCGAGTCGGGCTCTCTGCTCAGCGGGGGGCCTGCTTCCTCTCTCTCACTCTGCCTGCCTCTCTGCCTACTTGTGATCTCTGCCTGTCAAATAAATAAATAAAATCTTAAAAAAAAAATAAGGTAGGGATTGCCTGGTTGGCTCAGTTGGTTGAGTGTTTGACTTTTTATTTTATTTTATTTTATTTTATTTATTGGAGAGAGAGAGAGAGAGAGAGAGAAAGAGAGAGAGAGAATGAGCAGGGGGAGGGGCAGAGGTGAGGCAGAAGCAGGCTCCCTGCTGAGCAGGGAACCCAACAGAGGGCTCCAACCTAGGACCCTGGGATCATGACCTGGACCAAAGGCAGATGCTTAACCAACTGAGCCACTCAGCAGCCCCAAGTCTGTGTTTGCCTCTTGATTTCAGCCTAGGTCATGATCTCAGGGTCATGGGATGGTGTATCAGACTTCAGGCTCAGCCTGGATTCTGCTCGTCCCTCTTCCTCCCCCTGCAAAATTAATTAATTAATTCTTAAAAAAAAAAACAAAAACCCACTCTGTAATATAAAGAAAGAGGTCAAGGAAATAGCCATATAAATAAACATAAACACACATAAAGTTGGTTTCCTTGGTATAGTCTTCTGAGGTACAGTCCCAGTAGGAGTCTGCACTGATGGTTATTACTCAGCCCGCCAGGTACCCATTTAGGTATCCCACAGGTGCTCTTTCCTAGAGCTGGTCTAGTCACCCATCATACATTCTTCTCCCAAATGCCTCAAAACACAGTCCACTGCTCCCCCCAGCTCCCAGGCTCCCCTTCACAGTTCAACCTACTTCCTCATCCATTCAGCAGATAACTTGCGGAACACCTGCTGCATGTCACCGACTGAATCAGCCTTAAGTAAGAGAGGGAGGTCTCTGTCCTCACGATGATGTTCTAGTAGACGGGACCTAGAGGCCTGCAGCCAGAGCACAGTAGTCACGACACCAGGGATTCTAATGCCCACCTCCACAGAATTAAAGGAGATGCCCCTCTAGAGCCCCCAGCTGGAGCTTAACCCATTGTGGGAGCTCAGTATGTACTTGTTTCTTTCTCTCCAGCTGTTTGGAGAACAGAATTGCCTTGCCATTTTTTGTGTTTCTGTATTTCTTTTTGAGGATATGGCGCATTTTTGAGCTCTAATAAACACAGGGAACCAGGGTAAAATGAATAAATGTGAAGCAAGTTACAAAGTTATTAGAAATCTTAAGCTCTCACATTTTCTCCCAGGTGTTCAATTAAAAAAAAGATACTGTTGTGTTGCTGCTCCAGCTTTCTGGAAACTATTAAAAAAATGTATCCACCACCTTAAATATGCTCTAACCCTTTACCCAAAAATTCTCACTCTAGGGTTTTTTTTTTTAAAGGGAAATTAAAAAATAAGCACAAAGATATATGTGTTTGAATAAGAATATTTATGCATGTAATAGCAGAACATTGCAAAGACTTAAACTTCCAGGAAGAAGGGATTAATTTAAAAAATCAGGTCATCCTATGGGACTGAATTTGTTTATTTGTTATTAAAAATGGGAAAACTTGGGGTGCCTGAGTGGCTCAGTGGGTTAAGCCTCTGCCTTCAGCTCAGGTCATGATCTCAGGGTCCTGGGATCGAGTCCCGCATAGGGCTCTCTGCTCAGTGGGGAGCCTGCTTCCCCCTCTTCTCTGCCTGTGATCTCTCTGTCAAATAAATAAAATCTTTTTTAAAAAATGGGAAAACTTTTAAAATAAAATAAATAAAAACATTGGGAAGCCACTGGAGTTTACTCCATAAATTCAAGGAACAATTAAAGGTCACATCTTGCAAGCTGCTGCCTTTAAATTTTAAGGAGCAAACACCTCTTGCACTGCTTGGTGCTAGGCCCTGTTCTGGGTCTTGGGGCTGTGGAACTGAGACACAGAAGGTCTCAGTTCTTCCAGAACTCACATTTCAGAGAAAAGGGACAATTTAATAATCAGGAAAACACCCCAGTGTCCAACAATGAATGCTAGGCAGGACATGAAACAAAATAGGATGATAAAGAGACCAGGGGCCAGGAAAATAATCAGATGGAAGGTCAGGGAAGAGCTCCCTGACAAAGTGGCCTGTGAGCTGAGACCTGGATAACAGGGCAGGACTGGCCTTGCAAGTTGGGGGCAGTGTTCCTCCAGAAGGAAAAGCAGAGGCCAGGCCTGTAGAAGGTTTTGAGCAGAGGACTGACTGGATTAGATTTGCCCTGCCATTCCAGCTGCTATGTGCAGAACAGAGGACCAGAAGGCAAGAGCGGAAGTGGAGGAAATGATCAGGAGGCTGGGGAACAACCCAAATGAGAGCTGAAGGCAGCTGCATGCAGCACCTGGGAAGGGAAGAGGAGATGAGGACCAGTCAGATTCTGAACAGCTCTATATGGAGATAGACCATCAAGGTCCACTGGTCCACTGGATGTGGGATGTGAGAGAAGGAAAGCCAAGAGTGACTCCAAGATTTGGGGCCCATGAAACTTGGAAAGATGGAGTTGCCAGTTGCTGATAGAGGGGATACCACAGGATGTAGGCTGCAGGAGGTCTGGAGTTCAATCTTGGACACATACCACGAGGGGCATCTATGAGATATCCAGTAGATGTGCTGAGAAAGCAAGAGATAAGCAAGTCTGAAGTTCAAGGAAAACAGATACAATGTGGGAGTCCAGCAGTCTTTACAACCAGGAGACTGGTAGGGCTCACCGAGGCAGTGTGTAGCTGGTTGGGGGGGGTACCTGGGTGGGGGCTAAGTCACTTCAACACCCCAAGGCTCAGCCGGGGCCGCAGGAGGACCAGGAGGAAGGCCTGGAAGCCAAGACCACTGTCCAGTGTAAACATGATGTTTTGGGAAAATATTTAATGCTGGGGGAAAATGCTTATCCCAGTTACATGGCGGGGAGGGATGGGAAACAGCATATAAAACACAATGTTAACAACTATTTTCTGTACCTGGTGGTAGCTGAGGCTTCTTGTCTCCTTCTTTACAATCTTCTGTATTCTTTCAATTCTCAACATTGAACATGTATTTCTTTTGTAAAAATTCTTAGATGAGGACATTTGAAAACAAATATTGGAAAGTGGTTTTTTGCTGCTCAGAGAGAATGCCAGCCTACTTGTATCTCCAACATGTCTCTCCAAAAGGCAGTTTAGATCCTTCTCTCCCACTGTAGGTGCCAGGGAAGGGAGGTGGTCCAACCCCACTCCAGGGGGCTTCCAAAGGGTTTTGGTCAGTAGCTGCACCCTGGGGTTGGGGGGTGGGTCAACACTCAAGGTTGTCCTGGTGCTAAGCAGCCCTATCTCAAGAGCTGCTGAGCTGGTCCCATTGCTGACCCACCGGCCAGCCTTCTCTGACCCAACAGCACCAGAAATGCCCCATGCATCCCTGGGACAGACTGTGAGTCCACACTCCTTGGCCTGGCATGAATTCACAAATGGACAGAACATTTTCCTTAAAAACAGTTCATTAAAAAATAGTTTATTAGCATCTGTGCTGTCCTGTGCAAGTAAAGAATGGCTTCCTCCCCAGATGCCCCAGCCTCCCCTCCTGGGCCTCTGGGGAGCAGCTCTGCAGTAGGCCCCTGACTTGAGGCAATGTCCTTGCTCATCTGACTCCAGTCCCATCACTCCTGGCCAGGGGCTAAGCCCCACCCCGAGATGCCATAGGGATGGTCTCCCCTGAGTGACTGTCACCTCCAGCATCTGCAAAGACGCCCCCACCCCTAGGGGCCGGAGCCACGTCCACTTGGATGACACCGTGCACCTGGGAGAGCTGTGGGCTGTCCAAGCTGGCGATGAGCTGGCGGGGTCCTGGTCGCACAGGCACGAACTTCTGGTGCAATGTCACTGTCTCATTGCCCCCAATGTCCCTGCGGACAGAGACAGGGTCATTGGTGATGTGGCAGCCAGGAAGGAAGGAGCAGGAAGTAGAACCCTTCAGGCATTTCTGGGCTCAGCTGGAACCCCTACACCCATGGCCAGGACAAAGCCTGAACCCCAAGGCCTCCTGGCCTTTGCCTCTACATAGTCAAGTCAGTGGCCTCCCAGCTGCCTAAGCTGGGAATTTTCTGGTCCTCCCAAAACTCCTCCCTCTGCACTCCCACAAAGACCTGTACAGAAATAGCTATCTTGTCTCCCCTACCTCTCCACCACCAGTGCTTGGGCCCTAACCATAACCATCCATACCTATCTCATCTGGGGTTTCCAGGACTGAAGAAAGTTAAACCCAGACTTTGGGGGTGCCAAGGTGGCTCAGTCAGTTAAGCATCTGCCTTTGGTTCAGGTCATGTTCCTGGTGTCCTGGGATCAAGCCGCAGATCTTGCCTAGTTCCCCACCCTCCTGCTCAGCAGGGAGTCTGCTTCTCCCTCTTCTTCTGCCCCGCCCCCTGCTTGTGTGTGTGTGTGGGCACACACTCTCTCTCAAATAAATAAACTTTTTTTTCAAATAAATAAAATCTTTAAAAAAAATGAGATTTGGGGGCTTAGTACAGTACTGCCAAATAATTTCAGTTTTGCCAAGAAAGGAAGTGGAAGAAAATTATCTCAAAACATTGGACGGACGCTATCTCAGAGAAAAAGGATAGTTCTTCCCAAGAACAGACAACTGGTATCTTTTAAAGTGACACACACTTGTGTGTGTGTGTGCATGTGTGTGTGTGTGAGAAAGAGAGAGAGACATACATGAGTGGGTATGCACACACTTACTAGTGTCTTCATTTTCTCCCTTCCTCATGGATATCTAGCTATTTAGTCCCAGGCCATCCCTCTGGAAGTCACAATTTCACCAGCCTTCTAACTGGCCTTCTTGCTGCCTAGGTCCTATCTTACTTTTCCACTCTGGTCTCTGTTAACTCAGAGGTGAGCTGACCCTTTGCGGGTTGGGCTTCCTCAGCACTTATGGGATGAAACTGAAGCTCCCTAACCCGACACACAGGCTCCCTCTGACTCAGCCCTGCCTGCATGGCCTCATCATCCCCCACCATTCCACCATTCCTCCTGCCCACCAGCCCAGAGAGTCAGCTCCTTCCCCTCCCTGAACTCATGCTGTTTTCACGCTCTGCTCCTGGGCTGGCTCCAGGCCCTGCTCATACCACACTCTCAGTGAAGGCTCCCTTGAGCACCTCCTGCCCTCAGGGAAATAAGCCTTGTCCTGCTCTGAGCTCCCCCAGCAGCCCAGGTGTGCGCTTTACACACTGAACATGACTGCATCCCCATCCTGCTGGCACATGCCTCTTAGCATCCGTCCTTTCCTGCCTCTGCCTGAACCCTTGCTTCTGGCCCCCTAGTCAAACTAAGCCTGCCCTGGGGATCTCTTCTCTGGCCCAACTCTGGGCAGACACCTCAGTCCTCCCAGGGAATGAGCTGGTACCACAACTTCAAAGATGCGCTCTCCTTGGGACAAAACATCTAGCTTGGAGCCTGCTTCCAAAGGGCTTCCCTGGACCACTTTGTACTCTTTCTGCTACTGCTGTTAGCTGTGTGGTTTATGATAAGTCATGAAACTTCTCTGATTCTCACTTTCTGGTCTGCAAAATGGGAGTGAAATGCAAAATAAGGGGGTGGGATCAGATAGTCTTGTAGGTGCCTCTAAGCTCCACAAAGGAGGGAAGAAGTGGCAGGCATGTAGTATGTACAGTCCATCTGTTAAGTTAAAGACCAAATTTCTAGACTTCTTATCAAAATATATAATTAGAGGGGCACCTGGGTAGCTCAGTGGGTTCAAGCCTCTGCTTTCGGCTCAGGTCATGATCCCAAGGTCCTGGGATTGAGCCCCACATCCGGCTTTCTGCTCAGCAGGGAGCCTGCTTCCTTCTCTCTCTCTGCCTGCCTCTCTGCATACTTGTGATCTCTGTCTGTCAAATGAATAAATAAAATCTTAAAAAAAAAAAGTATATATATATATATAATTAGACATGAAGTCTACAACATAACAGATAGGCTATACTGTGGCTGGCTACAAATTTGTATTTGTAACTTCTGCCGACTTTTCCATAGATACAAGAGTCAAGTTGTTTAGGCTCAGACCAGCCTTTAAAATTCCAGGTGTGCGGGGTGCCTGGGTGGCTCAGTGGGTTAAAGCCTCTGCCTTTAGCTCAGGTCATGATCTCAGGGTCCTGGGATCGAGCCCCGATCAGGCTCTCTGCTCAGCAGGGAGCCTGCTTCCCCCTCTCTCTCTGCCTGCCTTTCTGCCTACTTGGATCTCTGTCTGTCAAATAAATAAATAAAATCTTAAAAAAAAAATAAAAAATAAAAAACAAAATAAAATTCCAGGTGTGCCTGGGCAGCTCAGTCAGTTAAGCATCTGCCTATGGCTCAGGTCATGACCCCAGGGTCCTAGGATCCAGCCAGTAGGGACCCTGCTTCTCCCTCTCCTGCTCCCCCTACTTGTGCTCTCTCTCTGTCGAATAAATACAAATTTTTAAAAAACACTCTACTTAATTTACACTAGAACTGAACTGTACTATTTCAGAATACAGGCTTTATTTGTAACATATTTCCTAGGAGAAGCCGCTTTCCAGCTTCCAGCCAGCAACATCAAGATCTCTTCCAGCCCTGACCTTGGTGTCAGCTGCGACCCCGATACACCTACATCTGTGAGTTTAAGTGGGGTACATCAGCTGCTACAGCTGGAATGTGCCTGAAACTGAGTGCAGGTAATGAAACCAACTCTCTGACAGGGACACCAGAAATGAGACATCCAAATGAGCACTGTCCTGCAATTACGTACTTGTTCAACCATGTTGCCAAGATTTGAAACATTTCTAAAAACTCCTCTCAGACTTTTCGTCTGAGCCACTGAAAACCACAGGTCCATCAAGTGCACCCAGTCTAGTGTCTCTCTCTGTCTCGCCCTCCAACCCCCAGCCCCTGCCCCGGCATCCCATTCCTCCTTTACAGCCAAGCTTCATTTCTGATGGAAGAGGGCATCCCCACCCATCTTGATCATCTATCTGCCTTATTAATTAATCTTAGCTCTAAATAGCCTCAGGCTGTTTCCCCAAAGTCAAAACTGTCCCAGAAGGCCACCCTAAGGACATTCTAGAGACTATGACTCAGACTGTGGGGGAAATTCCCCAGAAGGGCTTGGAACAGACTTCCAGCCTCCCCTGGTGACTGGTTTGGCCCTGACAACAGCCATCTGGAGGAGTAAGTCTGGAATGTTTACTAAGTGGACAGTCGCCCCGCTGGGAGGCACACCTTAGGCTTAATGGGGTTTCCATCCCACAGCCTTTGATGTGCCAATGAGAGCAGAGTAACACCCAACTTGGAATCTAATATATCTGAACCACCAGCCCAGGCACTTCCCCTCAGAGTTCTCAATTGTTCTGTAGACCCCAGCCTGGGCTCAAAGTAGCGAGGAGCCAAAGAATGTCTAAGGAGAACCTACCTTGAGAAACCATCATCCAAACCTCTTGTTTGGGGGTGTGGGGCACGGACTGGGGCCTTTAAAGGCAGGGCTTGGGGGAGGCTCATACAAGCCTCACAGCTAAAGAGAGGAGATGGATCCCCTCATGCTCAGCACAGGGGTCCCCTCTTTACTCCCAGTTTGGGGGCAAGAATCTAAGGTCTGGTGGAGGTGCTGAGGGGAGTCCAGCTCTGGGAACCGCTCTCCATCATCTGTAGGTGAGAGATGTCTACACGGTGAGCTACCCGGGAGTCCCAAGCTGTACTCTCTAAGGTGACAGGGACCCACGTAGGGTGAATGGGGGAAAGCACTCTTCTGTGGCATATCACATCACCAAGGGTCAAGGCTGGGGCAAAGATCAGGATAGCAACTATTCAGCTTTGGCCTGTTGGCAAAAGTGAGCGGCCACCACCGAGCAGAGCCTGCTGTGTGTCAGGAGAAGGAGTGGGCAGGGCAGGCAGGGACCCCCTGCTTCCCTCATCCCACTCCTCCACAGGGGCCACCCCTTTCCCTCAGGCACTCTTTGTCAAAAGAGGGAAACACCTGCCCCTGTCCTCAGAAGTCTGATCTTAAAGGTCAGCCTCTGGCCTTCTCTGCTTTCCCTCTGCGCTATTCTGGGGAGGGATATCGCAACGTGTGCACATCTATGTCAGAGATGACAGCACAGGCCCAGGGACACAAGCATTTTGTCACCACACTGGGTACAGAGGCTCGCCTGGCCAGGGCTGAGGCCCAGGGAGACTGATGGGGGGCCTGAGGCACAGGGCCCTCATCTTGGGAACTGCTGCTCCGCCCTCATGATGCAAAGGCAGCAAGGGGGTTGTGAGCCTGCCTGTCAAGTGTGCCGTCTGCCCCTTATGGCATGGCAGCCAGCTTCCCTGTGGTAAAGCGGGGCCAACAGTGGCCATAATCAAAATAAGAACAACCAACAGAGACTCATGCTGGGCCAAGGCCAAACTAAATGCTTTACGTGCTTATCTCACCTAGCTCTCTGAACCTCCCTCGGAACCCAGAGTGTTGTCATGCCCACTTTCCAGGTGAGAAAATAGGCTTCAAGGAGATAAGTCACCTGCTCCAGGGCACAGAGCCAGTGAGTGTTGGAGTTGGGACTTGAACCTAAGTCTTCAGGATCCCAAGGCTTTGCTTTTAATCATATGATGAGCTCGAATGTACCTTACAGGGTTTTTGTGGTCTTCGAATGAGATAACGACCCTGAAGTGCCCAGTGGGTTCCTGAGCGCTGGGCATGTGGCAGTGATGAGCTGCTAATGACTCCTAAGGGAAGTGCCGGCTCCCCAGGGAGACCGCAGGGAAGGACCAGCCTGGCACTAGGCACATGCCAGGTCTTCTTAACTGCTCCTGGCCCTGAACTGAGTCAGGAGACATTGCTGGCTGGCTCCAGACTGCTGTACTGGGTTCTGGCTGACTATTGTCCTGACCAAGAGAGGAAGCAGCGTGGGACCCATGGCAGAAAAGGGCAGGGTTGGGGAGAGGCCAGACTCACCCCACATTGAGGATCTTGGGTCTCTGTAGGCCAGAGCCCTCAAGCCGGAAGACGACGTTGGTGAGGGTGACAGGCAGGGGGTTCCTGAAGACAATCTGTACTTCGCACTCCTGGCCAACCACAGCTGCCCCCAATAACTAGGAGAAGAAGAAGCCCCCTCCATGTCAGAGAGCCCGGCCAGATACAGTGGAACCATCACTCCACCAGAAAGAAAACTCTGCATCAACATCTCCCCAAGTCCCACACTTCCACCCTGGGGAGAAACAGGGCTCCGCAAAAGCCAGAGAAGAAACTCCAATCAGGAATATGAGATCTGATTTTACCTATGAGGACATGGAGGCCCAAAGGCCCAAAGCCAGCCTCCAATCTCCTTCTCCTGGAACTGCTCGCCAGGCCAGCCCTCTCCCAGCTTCTTGCCCTCGCCCCCTTCCCCTCCACCTTCTCCCAGCACCCCACCCCCACGCATACCCGGGGCACCCAGCAAGCCACACTCACTGTGAGGGAGAGGTCTGGGGTACGCAGACGGAAGGTATGCTGCTTGGCCAGCACCTGGCCACTCTCCTTGACGTGGCCCGAGACGTTGAGCAGCATGGAGCCCTGGTCTACAAGGTGGGGCCTGTATTCCTTGTAGGCCACAGGCATGGACACATGGTCCGCTGTGGAGAAGACGCAAGGTGTCACGGGGGCCTTCTTACCCAGACACATCCTCCGGAGGGGGTTCCTGGGCCCACAGCCCCAGGGTTCCCGGCCGCCCATGGGGCAGGGCTGGGGAAGGGGCTCTTACAGGCCCCTGGCGCCAGCACCACTTCCTTCTTGCTCTCCTTGAACACAGGCCCTGTGACCCCGGTGTAGAAGGTGACCGAGAGGTAAAGGTGCAGCTTCACGGTGCGGGGACTGCCGCCGCGATTGCTCAGCACCACGGAGACTGCCAGGTCCTGCCCCATCACTGCGTCCTGGGCCTCCACCTGCATGGCCACATCCTCTGCCGAGTCGCGGCTGGAGTACACGTTGGGTTTGCTGCCATGTGCGGCTGCTGTCTCCACTGCCCTCCGCTCTGCTTCTGAGCCTGGGTGGGGGTCGAGGGTTGGGGTGAGGTTGTGGCTGCTGCTGGAGTGGGCAGGTGCTCAGTGGGAACCCCAGGGATGGGCCAGAGCCAAGCAGGCCGGAGGACTGGTACCTTCTGGGTGTTTATACATGTGGGTGACATCGTCCCGCATGTTGGATCCGATGGCCTTTGTGATGATGAGTGTGCCAATGGCCTTCTCCTCTACATACACGATCTTGAAGCTGCCATCGTCCTGTCGCTGCCAGTAAACTTTGTCACTGTTGACCTGTCAGAGGAAGGGAGTGGTGGGGGGCGATGAGCCAGGATGGAGCAAGCCTGAGCGTCTGAGGGTGGGCCTGACCCCCAGCTGCAGGGAGGGCTAGATCCAAAGGTCAGGAACTTCCTTGCACAGTTGAACTGGGAGACTTTCCAAGCTGAGCCAGACGAAGGCGGAGACGAGAAGCTGGGAGGCTCCGTGTAGTACATTTGGCATTAATAACAGTAATCCCTTACGCTCATCCACTGGCTTTATGACTTATAAAGCAGTTTCATACTCATTATTTCTTTTGATCCTGAGCACAGGAAGCACAGCAGCCATGATTATCACCCTTTCACAGTGGAAGAAACCTAGACTCTAGAACGAATGACTTGCCCAAGGTCACACAGCTACTCTGTCAGCGGTGAAGTCAGGACCAGAGAACTCAGACCCGATACCAGTGCTCTCGTCCCACCAGACTGCCTCAGAAGGACCTGGAGCAGAGCCCTCACCTCGGCAAAAATGAAGGGTGTATCATACTTCATGTAGACCAGGCCATTCTTGATGGACTCCACAGAGCAGGGCCCACAGCAGAAGATGCCTAGGGGAGCAGAACAAAAAGGGGGGGATCAAAGGAGGCTGAGGAAACCCTCTGATCCTCAGGAGAGGCCCACCCAACCGGGCCCATTGCCCACTGCCTCAGGGTCACCTGCCACCTGGTGAAACCCAGGGAAGGAACACAAAGAAGAGTTCGGTTCCATTTGGCCTCAGTCAACCAGGGCGAGGCCAAATGTGGGACAAGTCTGCCCTGACAACCAAATCCTTGGCACATCCTTCCTCCACTGGCTGAAGCTGGATGGTGGCTGTCTGTGACCCCAGAGGTTAGGACCCCCATCCTGCATCAAGACAAACCCAGAGCCCATTGTGGCTCTGCCTGCTGGCTGGGAAAAGAGCCACCCTTCCAGGAAGATCCAGAACAAACCCTCAGCTCTGGAGCCTGCAGTGTGTCCTCTCTTTGGGGAGGTGGAAAGGGAGCTGGTGGGAAATAGAGTCTGTTCTCAGCATGCTCAGGGGAGATTTCTGGTGGAGATGGACTGACAAGGAAGAAGCTTGGCACAGAGGACACAAAATAGGAAGTGAGGGCCATTCAACAGAGAAGAATCTTAGAGGGGTGCCTGGGTGGCTCAGTCTGTTAAGTGTCTGCCTTCAGCTCAGGTCATGACCCCAGGGTCCTGGGATCGAGCCCCACATCGGGTTCCCTGCTCAGCATGGAGTCTGTTTCTCCCTCTCCCTCTGCTGCTCCCCAGCTTGTGCTTTCTCTTCTCTCTCTCAAATAAATGAAATCTTAAAAAGAAAAGAAAAGAAAGACACAAAGAAAAGAATTTTAGAAAACACCAGCACTATGGTTTCCTTTAACAGATGAGGAAACAGGCCCAGGGAGGCCAAACAGATATCAGGGTCTGACAAGACAATCAGATCAGAGAAAGGAAGGAACAGATATTGACAGAAAAGCTGCTATGCTCCAGGCATGCTGCTGCTACTCTCTCGAATGTATGATGACCTCATTGAATTCCCCCAACAACCCTATCTAGTATATATATATATATATATATATATATATATATATTCCCCATATTATAGAAACACCAAAGTGCAAAGGTGCAAGCAACTTGCCCAAGGTGACCTGAGAAGTGATCAAGCTAGAATCAAGCCTGGGTCTGTCTGGTCTCAGAACCCCTGCAGGCTCTGCACCCCAATGTTCCCCAGAGTGGGGACGGGAACTCAGCTCTCCCAGGGTCCTGGGCCAGGCTGTCCTGGTGGGCATCATTGGGTTGCAGGAGTCAGGGAGCACCATTCTTAGAGATGACTGAGAGGGAGGGATCTGGCCAGATAGAAGGAATGTAGGCTAGGCAAATGCCATCTGACATGGGGTGAAGAAGGGAGATATGGGGAAGAAGGCAACAAGATGCGGGAGGCCTGGCTGCCTAGCCCTGGAATGTTAAGGTAGGAAGGGAGGGCTGTTTGAGAACACAGTGTACAGCAGGTCTAGTTTTGGCAGAAATGTGTGTGCTGGGGAAAAGGAAATCAGTAGGTGAGGACATCAGTGATGGTCTCTGAGGTTTGGGTTATGAGGACTATTTTCTTCTTCAAACCTGTCTGAACTCTGGTTTTACTCTGTACCATACATACACCTCAAAATGTACAACAGAACAGACAAGAGGGGAACTTGGTGAAAGTGAGAATGTGTGAAGGGAGGAGTCAGGGATAGGAGAGGCTCTGCTGCTGACCTACTGCTCTGTGCCCTAGAGAAAGTCACTTGACCTCTCTGGGCTACCACTGCCATGTGTCCCACAAGAGCTTGAGGTGGTCTCCAACCCAGCTGATCTCCAGCATCAGCAGGGGAACTTTCAAACTTTCAAAAATATAGATTCTTGTATCCATCTATCCCTGAGATGTCTGATGGGTCAGATTTGGGCTGGGAGCTAGACATTTACTGAAGACAAAACAAAAACATCCCGAGAGAGAATTAGGAAACTTTTACATTTTGTGTTATTCAATTCTAGACTCCCCCACTCCACCTTCCGGGCATGTACTACTTATTATAATGACCTTTTTAACTTTAAATATATATATTTAAATAAAAGAGCCCTTCAATTAATTATCTCCGAGATGTATGAGTAAAAAAGCAAATGAGAAGAGTGGGTGTATTTGCAAGGGAAACCTCTTACTGAACTCTCTTGAGTCTTTTGATTTGTGAGCCATCTGAATATATAAATCATAAGAAATCATAAACAAAGGAAATCTAAGCAAACAGATGGTTACACAGAAAGGCAACGATCGACTAAAGGCCAGGCGGCGATTCTGTTGGTAAGCCCATTTAAAAAAACATGGGGGTTAAAGGGCCTAGCCCTTTAAGGGCATGGCCCAGACTGGCCCTGACACTCGGGGTCTGTCACCCAGGCTGGGAGATGGGGATGGGGCCAAGGTGGGACACAGGGGCCAAGCAGGGCCCCGCCTCACCGCTGCTGGTCTCCTGGGGCGTAGCGTCCACCACCTGCCACCCATCAAAGCCCGACGGCAAATCTGGCCTCTTCATCCAGCAGTCGTTCCACACGTGGAAGTTCCTGGATGGACATGAAGGGTGGGCTGGGTCTAAGCAGCCTGTTCAGGGCCTCCCCACTGTCCCCTCAAAGTCCAGATCGTGGTCACCATCCCTTGGCAGGAATAAGCAACCCAGGCCCAGCCCCAGCCTCACCAAACAGAATCGTGGTTCAGGTGCTCCAGGGGCTTCATGTTCTCATCAAAGTAGATGTCCATGGTGAGAGATGTGTCTGTGTCGTGTGCTGAGTTGAAGTTGGTGACAGTGCGGGTAGCCAGGCCCAGGCAACGCAGCACTGTGGAGGAGCCAGGGTTAGGGTTCAGGGCCCAGACAGGGTGGGGGTGGTGGGCAAGGTGAGGAACAACAGGGTGACAAGGGTCACTGGGGTTGCCAAATGGTGTCAGGGGTCTGGAGGTCTTGGGGCCAGGGAGCGTTGGGGGTCAAGGGAAGCCAGGCTACCTGCCTGACTTGTCTCTGCCTGGCTCTTCTCCCTCCTTTCCTCTAGGCCTCTCTAAGTAGTTAACACTAATTAATGATAATTAAGGTCAGCCTACCATCCATCCCCCCCACTTGTCCCTGCACTAGAGCCACCACTGGGTGGGGCTCTGGTTTCCCTCCCTCTTTCACACATGGCCCAGGCAGCTCCTGGCCCAGGCCCTCCACTACCTGTGGTGGTCACGCCGGCGAAGACCCAGCACTGGCCATAGGGGACAGAATAGCCAGTGCGTAGGTAGCTGAGTAGGATCTCCACGCTGCCAACCCAGGCTGAAGGGTTGGTGCCTCGAGAGTAATCACCAGACCAGTTTCCAATCAGGACCCCGTTGTCGTCCAAGGAGTTTACCTGCCCAGGACAGAATGGAGTGGGTGTGCGTGGAGGGAGATGTCTGGGACCTTCCATGTAGTCCCCAGCCCTGCCCCTGCCCCCACCCCTTACCCATAAATGCCTTGGGATCTAGCCAACAGCCTGAGCCCTGCCCACCCCTCCCAAAATCAACAGGTCCCCCCCACAACCGCTGCCAGATCTGACACTGTAATGGGAATCCTGGGTGTGCCAAGTTTTGGGTTTGGCCCTACATTCCACAAGAGCTGGGACTGAAGCCAGGAAGAGTGGGGTGGGGCCAGGGAAGAAGGAAAGAGAGGTAGTAAGACCCCTTCCACAATATCCTTTGCAAGGGCAGGATAGGGCCGAGTTCCTGGAGAAATCAGAAAGGGCAGCAGCGTTGGACGGAGAGGGCAGGAAGCGGACACATAATAACACTCAGAGACATGAGGGTGCTCACCATGGCAGAGATGACCCGGGAGACACTGACAGGGTCCCCACGGCCTCCATATGGCATTCCCCGCCGGTCCAGGATGTACAGGCAGGCATCCAGCACTCCATGATCAAACTGGAGGGAGGGAGGGCAGAGGTGACGCCTAGGTCACCCACTCCTTCACCCTACCCCACTGGCCTCTTTCTCCCCCAGGCACATGCGGCCATGGCCAGCCATACCTGTCCATAGTTCCAGGTCCGCTCACCAATCTGGGCTTCAGTTCCATAGTAGATTCTCCCAGACTCATTAAGCACATACTCTTGTCGCCAATCCTCATGGTCCACGTACACGATGTCCTCTGTGTCCCCAAAACACACATACCTGGTCCCCTCTGGCCCTCTCCCTGGGCCCCACCTGCCCCTGGGCCCATTCTGCAGAACTACTGTCCACAGAGGAGTGAGAACACTGCTAGCCTGACAGCACTTCTCTCCCAGGAAGGATAGAGGGAGCGTGACAGAGATGGTGGGAGGAAGGCAGCTGTAACCAGAGCTGTTCACCAGCAGAGGCAAGGCAGCATGACCTTGGGCTGTCACCTTTCCACGCTGGACCTCGGTCACCTCACCTGGACAACAGGAGGCTGGCTTCTCCTAGTGCCAGGGACCTTGTCTAGGATTCTAAGAAGGGAAACTGACTGGTCCTCCTTCCTGTCCATGCCCTGCTCCTGATTCCAGCAGGCTCACCTGGGCACCAGGGATTGAAGAGGATATAGATCTCATTGCTGGGGTCAAAGGGCAACTGGAACTCGCCAGCCTCGCAGCGTGTGCGGATGGTGAACTGAAACTTGCCGATGATGGCGTTGGGGGAGGTGTGGACCCGGAGGTTCAGATTCTGCCCACTGGCCTTGGTCACCTGGGCTTTCCAGCCTCCATTGCTCCCCTTGCCCACCGGGATGATCACGTGCGTGCCCTTCCCCACCTCGGGGTTGTTTCCTGGAGTAGAGGAAGCAGCAGTTAGCTGATGAGGCTTCTCTGAGGGGAGATAGAGCCTTAGATTTCTCCCAGCCCCACCCAGAATGTGTATGAGCCAGCATGCGTGTGTGTGTCCCTGAGTTGGGCCATCACCTTAGTCTGTGACAGTCTCTGAGAGCAGCTCTGTCCCCACCCGATGCTGGCCCACATGCCAGGGCAGAGCCCCAGTCCAACATCCCAAACCTGTTCCCCTGACACTGAACTCAGAGCTGGGTAGAAGAGACCAGGCCACCATCACCCTCTACCTGGCCTGTCTCAGTGGCTATGCTGGAGAAGCAGGGCTGCCCTGACTGGGTCCAGATGCCCTGAGCCCCTGTGGAAGGGCAGCCCAGATTCTAAAGGAACCCTGCCTACTCTGTGGGGCTGCAGCTTCCAGAGCCTGGAGCATCCCTGGTGGCAGTGGTGGGGGTACTTGGGAAATTAGAGGCTGGGGTGGGCAAGGCTGGGCTCTAATCAAAGGGTATGAGGAGTCGCCCGCCCCCGGCAGCAGCATAATCACCAGCCTGGGCAGTCAACGGCCACCAAGCAACGCGGTGAGGGAGGCACCTGCCCTGGGCCACGGGGACGGAGAAAGAGAGAGACAGAGCTGGACAGAGAGGAGGGAGCCAGCCACACCCTGGGGAAGGACAGAAGACACAGAAAGAAAGACACACAGAGGCAGCCACGATGAGGAAGAAGTTGAAAGAAGCACCTGAAGAGAAAGTATTGGAGACAGATGCCCCTGGAGGCTCAGAGTCTGAGCTTAGGAAAATGGGACACCAGGACCCTCCCTGAAACATACTCCCATGCTTGCCCCTGGCTTACGTGGCAGAGGTGAGGAGTGGGGTGAGGGAGGAGCTTGAAGATGTCCCTCTGACCTTAATACCAGAGCTGGGAGGCCCTGATAGCTAGCACCCCTGCACCCCCAACACTAGGGCTTTTGTCCTCCCGCTGCAGGCCCCACTGACCGATAAGCAGCTCCAGGGCGACATGATCAGAGGACTCATAGGGCCGAGAAAAGTGGAGGACCACGTGGAAAGGCTGTCCACGGCGTATAATCAGCTCATCGTACTCAAACTCGTCTGTGTGGTGCTCTCGGCGGTTCTGGTCTGACCGTGCACTCAGCAGATCCACACCGGTCACCACCAGCATGCCCTCTGCAAGGCCATGGCTCTGGGTCAGCGAAGCCCTGTGGGAAGCCCAGGCCTCCATCCTAGGCCTCCCAGGCCCCCATTAAGGCTTTTCAGCTCACAGAGAAAGTGGACAGGAGGGCCTCACCTCGGATGGTGCCATCTCCAGCGGCGTTCACATCGCCGGTCCGGGAGCCAGGTCGGCGGGAACCTGAGCCCCGGGAGTCAGGTCTTCGACTTCCAGAGCGAGACCCTCGGCCTCCGTAGGGCTCATCTGTCCCATTTCGGCAGGAGCAGCAGGGACAGCAGCGAGCCCAGAAGGAACGGCCTCCTCGGCGAGACATTCTGTCTGGCTCTGGCTCTGGCTCCGGAGAAGGTGTGGTTGGGGGTTGCCAGGGGTTCCCACCCCAGCGGCCCACATCTGACCGAGGACCATCTGTCATGCCTGTGTGGAAGAGGCACGGAGGCTACGATCACCCACTCAGACCTCCTGTACTTAGAATACCCCAGTTAACACACACAGAAGTCCTCCGTCTGGAGAGCTCAGTCCCATCCAGCTGAGATGATCTGATCTTGCCCCAGCGACTCCCCCAAACCCAACCAGGGACCCTCCCCAAAGGCTGCTCAGATTCACCTAAAGAAAACAACCACGTTGCAGAGAAATCTTCTCCCTTTCACCTCCAGTGACACCCACCAAACCAGACTCCACGTTAAGAAACCTGCCCTCAAAAATTCATCCCAGAAAGGAGTGGACACTTGTCACAGCCTCAGGACCCAGTACACAGACCAACCCTGGGACCCGCTCCCTCCACCTGCCAGTTACTCAGTTTAGAGGTCCATGAGCCACCTGCCTCTAGGACTCATTCTAAGCAGAGAACCCCCACCCCCATTCCTTAGCAGAGGCTCACTGCAGAAGACAGGCAGTGAGCCGTAGGACTTGGGGTTCTTGGCATTCCCCACGTTGGGTCAAACACCCGCACAGAGCTGTGGGGGTGGCAGGGCGCTGCAGGTGCGGGAGCCCGCGGTCCCCAGGGCGCAGAGCCTCTGAGTTGGGGCAGCCTGAGCCGGGCTGGCAGGCTCTGGCTGGGCCGCGCCCCATTCCGGCCTGATCCAGGTCCCCAGGCTCAGCACCGCAGTCCCCGATGGAGCCTCACCTGGCTGCGGTGTTGGCGACAGCAGCGCTGAGTGCCGCGGCCGGGCTGGGACAGGTCGGAACTGCTGGGACGGGGTGAGTGCAAGGTGTGGGGCGGGCGGGTATGTGGTTTATGAGGGGGGGAGGGCGGGGCCAAGCTGTGGAGAAGGGGAAGCCTGATTGCTCCATTCCCCCCCCCACACACCCTGCAGAGGCCCAGCCTCCAGGGACTGTCTCCAGGTAGGGGCAGGAAATGAGAGCTGGCCTCATCCCCTTGTCTCCTTTCCCCTTTCCAGGAACTGTGGCAATGAGATGATGCGGGGTGGGGCTGGGGTCTGCCAGGACTCAAAGCTGAGGTGAAAGTGGAAGGCTTTGGTGAGACTGCCCCACTGAGGGACGCCACTCCAGGCTAATTCCTGCCAGACTGGGGCAGAAGCGGCACCCTCTCCTGGGTGAGAGCCCGAGGGCAATGGGGCAAGGTGCCCCTTCCACCCTGGCCCCTATGCAGGGGACCCCTGTTCCCAAGCTCAGGTGGCCTGCCTCTGCTCCACTCTCACAGGCCCCCTGCTGCCAGGCTCTGATCTGGTATGGCCCAGGCCAGGCTCAGCCCTGTGAAACTGGCCCATGGGCCTGGTCCTGGTCCTGCCCAGGGAGGTCCCGGGCTCCTTAGCTGCAGACTGGTGACATCAGCAACCAGGCCCTCAGACTGGCTCCACCAGGCAACCCCTGACCTGCCGGCTCTACCAGATCCTCTGATCCCCCCACCCATCTGTCCTTCCTTCTTCCTCCAGCTGCTTCACAACCCCAGCATGAACGAACTGCCCCCAGCTTCCTGTGTCCCTACAAGTCTGAGATTGTGTTGGGGAGGGGAATGACAGGTTATGGTCAGGGTAGGATTAACTCCTTGTTTTCTCCCCTCAGCCTGGGGGCTTGGTGAAGGCTTAGATCCTTGCTCTGCTGCTCGAGTGGGAATTGAGGCCCCCTCCCTAGAATGCAGAGTACCCCTTCTCTCACCGAGAAGGGTGGCCAGTCAGCTGGAGTCCAGGATTCTCCAGCCTGGAATTCTTCCCAGAAATCCTGACCAACCGGCTCCAGGCACCTGCCCTGTGTGTCTCCCAACTCCACCCTGGCACTGGAGGAACACCGGGGATGCCACTGAGAGAACCCTAAGGCCAAGTGGAGGTCAGGCATCTTTGCGGAGGCTCTCCTGAAAGTTCGGGAACGTTGGGGCCCTTTTCGTGAGGTCTCTTCCTTCCATCCTGTTGTTGTCCTAGCTCCGCCCATGTGTCCCCCGAAAGAAGACAGTGAAAATGGGGTTGGCAAGATGACACAAGGAAGCAAACTTGAGGAAGGGCCGAGTTTGGTGATGCATCAGGCAGGGAGGGGCCTCGGGGAGCAGGGACTGAGACTCTGAGACCTGGCAGGGAGCCCTCCACACCCACTTTGACCTTTGCCTGCACAGTTCTCAAGCCCTAGACCTGGAAATACCTTCAACACTCTCAGGGGACACATAAGTAAAAATCAAAATTTCAGGCAAGTGTCAAGCAGGTCAGCCAAAGGGCTTTGTTGAGGGTTGCCACTAAGAACTTGTTGGGCAGAGGGGAAGGCTCTGAGCAGCCGGAAATGTGTGAGCACATGTGGGCCCCAGGAGATTCCCAAGGAGCCAGGGAAATGCCTTGTCACACTCTCTCCCTTTTGTTTCTCCTTCCCCACCTAGCCAGGTTTGACTCAGTGCCTGAGCCCCTGAGCCACTCCCCTCTCCTCCCTCCAGGAAGGCCAAGCACCTCAGGGCTTTAAAGTTAGGACAAAGGGTGTATCTGGGGGGACTCTGTGGGAGCTAACACCCAGCTCAGTACCTTGGGAGCTGAGGCCAGGCTCTGCCCATCACTAGGTCCCAATGCGGAAGCAAGAACACGTGTCAGGAATCCCCAACCGAGGTGCAGAGACAGCTCCCGCACGAGCCCAGCATACAGGGGAGCACCCTACCAGCAGCTTCCTCCTCAATACAGTGGGCCCCACCTTCTCATCCCTGAGCACTTGGGAGGGCCAGCCCTAGCATATTCAAGGGCTCTTCAACTACAGGATGCTCCTCATGAGGACCGACGCTGTTGTTGCAGAGGGTGGCACAGACACCCTCATTCCTCATGGGACCAGCCCTCTCGGCTGTGGTGAATGAGCCAGGGCATGGAGGGCCTCTGGAATGGGCAGGAGTCATGGGAGAAACTTTTATGAGTCCTTCTAGTTGGAGACTTGGAGCTGCTCTGCAGCCCAGCCCTGACCAGAACCTGAACCCAAACCCGATCCCTGCCCCATCCCAGAGCAGAAGGTGAGCTCAGATTTTGCTGATTTGCCCCAGTACGAAGACTTCGGTTCCCCACGGTTAAGAAGCAGCAGAACTGAGATGAAAGCACAAGGGAAAGCTGACACAGCCTCACCCTCTCCCTTTCTTGTCCAGAATAGCTGGCAGGAGTAATAGCAGTAGTGGCACAGCGTAGCAGCCCGAGGGGGCCTCTCCATTGTTTATTCAGTCCCAATAAGTTAAAGAGCAAGTGAGGGGGGGAAGGATCTCTAGGTGAGGATGCTGTTAACTGAAGGCAACAGCTCAGCCAGGTGCTCAGAAGCGCCCACTGCTTGGCATAGCGGGTTGCCCTGCAGGTGGAGGAGGACCAGCTTGGGGCAGGAGACAAGAGGCTGGAGCACTGTTGGCTGCTGGAGGCCTTGGGCAGGAGAGTCAAGGAAAGCGTGGCCGGTTCTCCCAGACCCATGTGATCCTGCATAACCATCCCGGTTTTCCCACCAGAACAGGGGCTGCTGCTTGGCAGTCTGGCTGCTAGGCATCTGGCACACGGCCCTGGACAGAGTAAGGCTCCAGACTGCAAACCCCTGCCCCCAGGGCCAGGCAGGAACCCAAGCGGTGGGTCGGATGTGGTGCCAGGACTGGCAGACTATAGCCAAGGACAAAGTTAGTTCTGGTTCCAGGAGTACCCATATCTCCACTCGAAAATGCCCAAGACGGGGCGCCTGGGTGGCTCAGTGGGTTAAAGCCTCTGCCTTCGGCTCAGGTCATGATCTCAGGGTCCTGGGATCGAGCCCCGCATCAGGCTCTCTGCTCCACAGGGAGCCTGCTTCCTCCTCTCTCTCTTCCTGCCTCTCTGCCTAATTGTGATTTCTCTCTGTCAAATAAATAAAATATTAAAAAAAAAAAAAGAAAGAAAGAAAATGCCCAAGGCTGGCTGAGTGGAAATGCAGGCCAAAGGCTGCTTTAACTTCCTTTTTTTTTTTTTTTTTTAAAGTAGGCTCCACACCCAGCATGGGGCTTGAACTCACAACCCTGAGATTAAGAGTCATATACTCTACTGCTAAGCCAGCCAGGAGTCCCTAATCTCCCATTTTTAAGTAGAACCAGAATTCTAGGTTTTTTAAATACAAAAGTTTCAGGTTTTTAAAATATCATGTGGTACCCAAGAACACCTACAGGCTAGTGGTCTTTGAACTGTGGCTTGAGAGTCACTTCCGCCCCGCGAAACCACCAGTGCAGGGCAATGAGGCCTGTATGGCCTCAGGCTATCCTCTCTCCTTAGCCCGCACTGCCACAACTGGCCCCCCGACTCCCCACATACTTGCTGTGTGTCCCTTCCCAGTGTGGCACCTCACCCCACCCGCTGCCCAAAAGGCACCCAGGAGGAAGGATACGGTTGTTACACAGGGAGAGCTCCCGCAGCCGGGGCAGGTTGGCAACACCATCCAGGGACTCTATAGTATTATCATTGGCCTGCAGGACCTGAGGAGCAGGGAGGGCAGAGAAGTCGAGGCAGGGCAGCTGGCAGCATGGGACTGGGGCAATCAAGTAGGGAGGTTGGGTGATCAGCTTACAGTACAGGGAAGGCTTCTAGGGTCAGGCTAGGTGACAGAGGCAGAGAAGGCAAGGGGTCATCAGTAGGGGCTGGGAGGATCTGGACACCTCTTTGTGGGGTGCGCAGACCTCTGAGGGGGAAGGGAAAAGGGCCACCTGGGACAGTGACGGAGCAAATCTTTACCTCAAGGCAGCGCAGGGCAGCCAGGGCGGGGGGCAGGGCTCGTAGACGATTGTGTGACAGGTCCAGGTGAGTGACCAAGAGCAGCTGCTCCAGATGGCAGAGTACCGTCAGATCCTGAGGAGGGGTATATCCAGTGAGACTTGGGGGAGGGTCTGTAGCCATGGCTCATGAGGCACTTACCCTCTGTGCCCCACACAGGGCCTTGGGGACCATGGCCGAGGACAGGAACAGAACATGTGACAAGCTTACCTTAAAACACCAAGCAGTCCACATCAAGGACAAGGGATAGACAGGGAGTGCTGGGATTGGGAGGCGGGTGGGTGGAGGGGCGTAGGCGGCTTGGAGTGGGGGGCAGGCACGGGGGGGCGGTGGAGGAGTACGCTGGGGAAAGCACCGATACTGGCAGGAGTGGGCCTGCTGAGTCTGGGGGATCAGTGTGGTGGCAGCAGAGGTGGGCGGCAGTGACGTGACGAACTGCTGTGTTGGGAAGACTGACTGGGAAGGACCACAAAGACAGAAAACATAGTCTGGGAAGTTTGTCAGACCTCTCTGGAAATGACCCAGGCCTTAGGCTTAGGGGCCTGTCCCAGGGAGAGAAGCATCGGAGTGAGCGGGTGTGGGTGAGGGCTCACTGTGGGGAGGAATGAAGATGTGACTGGCCCTGGGGAAGGGATGGCACAAGGTGGCCCTGGTGACTCAGGACTGGAGACTGGGTGACCAGAAAGATGGGGGCAAGTGACAGAAAGCAAGGCCAGAAAGAAGACTAGGTTGGAAGGAAGATGGAGTCAACCTTGGTTAGGTAGAACATCCGGAAAGGCACCTGTTGAGGCCAAAGCCAGGGGCACAGGGAGGCCAGAGCATCTCCGCTCAAGTGCATGGAGTGGACACAGAAGCTGGCCAGGTCGCGAGGAAGGAAGGGTGGGCCCTGGGAGGCGCCCAAAGCAGCCATACCTTATGACCCAGGTGCAGCACGCGCACCTCGGCGTACTCCATCTTGAGCACGCTGTTCTCCACCAGGAACTTGCTGCGCAGGTCGTCCAGGTATGCGGCCCGCATCGGGTCCACAGCCTGGCAAGGAGGGGGATGGCAAGGAAGGCCCATCAGCTGTCTTCCTGCTGCCCTCCGGGCCTCCCTGATCCCTGCTCCCATGGCCTGACTTGCCTTGAGGGTCTGGAAATACTGCAGTGTCTCCTTCTCATATAGTAGGGGGTCCAGTGCCCGCATCAGCAAAATGATGGTGAGCAGACACCCTAAGGAGAGGGTGAGGAAAAGGTCTGTCTCTCCTAGAACCTTCTCTACTCCCATCTGGAGACCCTTCCTGCTCTTCCCGAGAGGCCCTCCTGGAAAAGGGCCTCCTCAGAAGAGCAGGATGTCAGGGAATGGGGCCTCACATTTATTCTCCGGCTCCAGCTCCTGCAACTCCTTACAGGACTCAAGTTCAGACTGGAGCACCGTGGACTTCTCCACCGACAGCTCACACCTGAGGATACACAGGGCAGGGGAGGGGATGACGTCTACTCGGGGCGCCAGTTGTCCCCAGTATCTAGTGTGAGACCATCTGCCCAAGCCCAGCCTCCCACCCCAGGTGCCCAGAGTCCATAGCCCCTCTCCTGGTCCGGGTGCTTCCCTGCCATCACCTGAAGAGCTGCTCATCAGTGGCTGAGTCCCGGCACCAGCCCTCCTGGCGGCCTGCAAACAAGAATGGGTAGTAGAAGGGGACCACCATGAGGGCAGGAGAGGGATGAAAGTGCTGCCTCGAGGGGGAGAGGTAGAGGTTGTGTCACCTTTTAAAAGCACACACTCCTTTTGGGCATCGCCTGCTGTCCAAATGACACGAAATGTATGCTGGGGCAACTGGTCATTGAGGGAGGCAGCGGGCAAGTCACAGAGCTGGAAGCACCGGGTTAAGGAAATGCTTGAGCCTCACCACTTCTCTGTCCCACTCCATCCCCGCCCCAGCCCCCTACTCTGTCCCACTGTCCTGGGATACCCAGACGTGGCTGGGCCGGGTCCTGCCATCTGGGGTCCTCCACTCCACAGCCAGGGGTGACTCGTCCACCATGAGCAGCAAGGTCTCTGTCCCAGACCCCACCTGGCCCAGGGGACAAAGACAGACCCGTCAGCCTCAATGGCACCAGGCCCACATCCATGATGCTCTCCGGCAAAAGCTGCAGGACTCACTAGGATGGGCCGAGAGAAGGAGACAGTCAGACAGGCCTCATCTCGGCTCACATGCAGGCAGCGCAGGGCATCCTGAGGGTCAGCTGGGGGGAGACACACCCTCAGGTCTCCTTAAATCCTCTTCCATTCCTTCCAAGCCCAAAATGCCCAGCCTCTTTCCCCCCTGCTCACCTCGTCCCAGGAGCCAGCGGTGATAGAACCAGGCGCTCTGATCATTTGGGTCAGTGAAGAAGGCATTCTGTACCAGCTCCAGTTCTGCAAGGGGCCAAGGAGGCATGGGCTATGGCCAGGACCCTGAGGGGGCCCCTGGCCATCCCAGCATCCCACCCTCGCCCTGGAGTACCGCCACCTCTTGGTTCCATTCATCTGTTGGCCCTACACAATGGCTGCATCTTTCCCACTGGACACTCGAGTCCGCTGTAGCCAGGGGTTGACTCTTAGGTGCCCCCAAAGCCAGGCACAAAGTAAGGGCTCAATGAGCCCAAGGAGCAGGTTCAGGAACAGGGTTCGGGAACAGGGCTGGAAAGGCAACACCACAGAGTCTTGCCCAGCATCTCTGACCCTGCTGACCTTTGAGGAGCACATCCTCGGGGAGGCGTCCCTGGGATCCAGAGTCTGGCTGGGGGTGCAGCTGGGGCAAGAGACAGGAGCGGTAATGCCAGGAGGAGTAGTTGGAGAAGTTTCGGGTGATGAGGCTGTCGGTGAAGGCTAGCTCCTCTGCAGGGGGCACAGCTGCCTGTGTGGCCACAAAGCGCCGGTAGTCCCAGCAGTGAACTAACGGAGGAGAGACAGCACATCAAAGAAGTAGGGCAAGGGGAGCCGCACAGCTAGAATCCCTGGAGTTCCCGTGGAAGCCCTCAGAAACACATATGTGTGCTCTATGGGGGATGCGTTTGGCTCCTTTACCCCTTTTGCCATCAGCTCTGTGGGCCTGTCCTAGCCATCCCTCCCAACCCTGGGCCTTACTGAGGCCCCAGGGACCCAGGGCGTGGGGCACAATCGGCAGGCAGGCACGTACAGTTCCGCTCATCGACCTCGAGGAAGCGGGCACATAACTCCAGTTCCCGGGCCCAGTTGGGCTCTGGCAGGCGGCTGAGCAGCCAGCAGCGGTGGTGCCAGGTACCATAGGACTTGGGGTTCACCCGCAGGCAGCTTTCCAGGAAGCCCAGTTCTGTCTTCACCAGAGCTGCCAACTCCTCAGGGGACCTGAACTCAGAGGGAAATGGGACTCAGGGCCCTCCAACACGAAACCTCAGCTCAGCTCGCCCTTCACTTTCTACACCCAGCCCTCAGCTCCCCTCTACCTATGTCCCTGGCTGCCCCATTCTTCCTTTATGCCTGGACTCAGGCAGGACAAGGCCAGGGCCAGCTTCCTGGGGCCCTGAACTCCTACGCACTTTTGGGCCTCCAGCTGCTGAAGCACCTCACGACGACAGTTCCAGAGGGTGGCAAAGTCGGGGTTGGCTCCCAGAATCTGGCTTGTCAGTTCCAGCACTGATTCATCCAGCTCACCAGCCTGGCGCTTAGAAGATAGGTAGCAGGGTCAGATATCATTATCAGTCTCCCACTGCAAGGCTAAATAAGATAAGCAGAGCTACTGAAAATTCTGTAAACCCCACGCTACACAATAGGTACCATGCTGAGAGCTTCAGGGTTTATGGGTATCCTCTGGTTGAATGTTCACAACAACCTTATGCAGTAAGGCCCATTTTATGGAAGAGCAAACTGAAACTTAAAGGGATTCAGTAACTTGCCCAAGGTCACACAGCTTGTTAAGTGATGGAATGCAAATATGGATCCAAGCAGTCTGACACTAAGGCCCAGCTCTTGGTCTCTGTGATATAGTAAGAGGGCCACCTGGAGAATGGGCTACCTCTGAGGGCCCCACCTTCTGGAAGACCGTCTGGGTGGCTGACTGGTATAGCTTCAGCTTCTGCTCCCGCTCTAGCCTTTTGGCCTCCGCCTGCTCTTCCGATGTCTTCACCTTCAGGCGCCCGTGCTACAGGGATGGGGGAGTTGGAAGGGTGCAGGCTGCCTTGCAGGAGCAAACCCACCGAACTCCCCCGACTGCGGAGCCCCAGGTTTATAGAAGGCAACGGAGGCAAAGCCACGAGGGCCACGGGCATGCGGAGGTGAGGGGCTTGACTCAAAGGTCTCACCATGGTGCCAGCTCAGGGCTCAGGACAGGGGAGGGGGTCCAGTGGAAGACCGAGAAACCTGGGGAAAGAAGCGTCAATCAGGGGAGCCCCGCCCCCAGTAGCCCCGCCCCCAGCGCGTCCCCGGAAGCCGCACGGGAGTCTTGGCGGAGACCCCCGGGACGTGAAAGGGTCTTGAGACAAGCGGCGCTAGTCCTAGAGAAGGCGCCCACCCAGACCGGGACTCGTACCCGTGTCGCCTCGCCCACAGCCGATCCTCTCCGGGGCCGGACCCAAGCCGGGGCACGTAAGAATGGAGACCACTCCGCGCCCGGAGACTACCGCTACCTGCCCACCCCACGGATCCCAGACACTCCCGCCCCCCCGCGGGCGGACCCACCTGCGCTGAGGGGAGGCGTGGGCACTGTGAGCTGCGGCGCCCGCCACCGAGCCCGGGCGCAGGGTAGAGCGGCGCCACGCTCCGTCTCGCCGAGACGCAGCGCCCTCTGCAGGCCTGGGGAGGGGCCGGCGGCGGAGTAGGCGGGCTCGGGAGGCGCGTGCGCCGATCCTCTCCCGAAAGGCCAAGTCACTGTAATTAGCCCTCTGGTGCCTATGAGTGCGCATGCGCGACGGTGTGCTGCGCGTGAAAGCCGTGGGGGTTGCAATTTCAGTCAGCTGCTCAAACTGTAGTGTTTTCAACAGCCGGGGACTCACGCAGTCACCATCCCACTGACCTCACTCACTCTACTTGCGAGGGACACCTCCTAGTTGCCACATCTTATGGGTGGAGTGGAGTCTCCTGTCGTTATCTCCACTGACCGTAGTAGCTTTGATGCACCGACTTCCTTCCGCTTGATAACCTTTCCTGGCTTCTGCGCCTTTGCCCCTCTCTTCTCATCTGTTCACCTTCTTCTCCCCTAAATGTTAGTGATCTACAGGGCCCTTTCCTCACCCCCTTTCACATCACACACTATTCCTGGAAGAAGATTCACAAATCCAAGGCTTCTGCTTGGAGTTGGAACTCCCCAGAACTCTCTCCTGGACCCACAGATTTCTGGCCCCACACTTTCTCTAGGTGATTTCATCCACATTCATGGTTTTAATTACTACTTGTGAGCTGGTAACACTCAAACTCGTGTCTCCAGCCCAGATGTCTTGTGAGCTGTAAAAATGAACTGAAAAACACATATATTTGAGCTGGGGGGCCGGGGAATATATGTATACACACACACACACACACACACACACACACATATTCAAAAGTCTATTGGATATGACCTGGGTGTTCCAGAGACATCTGAATCCCCAAAACTAAAAAGATACCACATCCCATCCATTCTTAAACCTTCGGCTTTATGCATCCTATTGTAGAGAATGGCACTATTCTCATCTCACTTTTCCTTAGTAGCTCTTAAATACTCTCTCCATTCCCATTGCACAAAAAATTAAATTCCTTTCTTCCTTGATTGTTGAAAGTCCTTTCAATGTTCCCTTATCTCCACTCTGTCCTGTGCATTATGAGTTCATCGTCTGTGCTTCTGGATCAACTTTACTAAAAATTCAGTTTTGATCATGTCACGTCTCTGCCTAAAAGCCTTCTATGGCTCCTGGACCAGCTCAGGAAGGTTTCTTGGTGAGCCTTCTTGGGGTTCAAGATGGCCAGTGAGTGTGTATGCATGAGTGAGCATAAATGATGTATTTGTGAGAAGTGTGTGTCCCTGTGGCATGCGTTTATAGCTCACATTTAAGAAAGTATTTCTTTATATTTCTTTAAATTCTTTATATTCCTTCCACATCTTTCTCAGGTCCTGGAAATGTATATAAAATGCCCACTATCGGGGCACCTGGGTGGCTCAGTGGGTTAAAGCCTCTGCCTTCGGCTCAGGTCATGATCCCAGAGTCCTGGGATTGAGCCCCGAGTCGGGCTCTCTGCTCGGCAGGGAGACTGCTTCCCCCTCTCTCTGCCTGTCTCTCTGCCTACTTGTGATCTCACTCTCTGTCAAATAAATAAATAAAATATTTTTAAAAAATGTGCCCACTATCTAGTCTGTCTTTCCTAGGCCTTGCAACAAATTACAGAGGAAAAGAGACACTTTTCCTGGCATTGTATACTTGTGGTCCTAGTGAGGAAAGATAACCACTTATTGGTTATCTTTGTGTCAGGCACTGTGATGGGAGTTTTGTGTGCACATAGGATTATCTGTGGAGACAGTAAACAGAGTATGTGTGAATATGGACTCTTGAGCACCTGGACGCAGATCCTGGTTTTGCCACTTAATAGCTGTGAGATCTGCGGAAAGGGACTTAACCTCGGTGTTGTTTCCTTTGTGTCTCAGTTTCTTCAACAGTAACATAGAAGAAGTATTACCTACCTGGGAGAGTTGAAGTGGGGATTAAATGAAAGAATCTTTGTGAAGTGCTTAGTTGAGAACAGTGCCTATACCAAGTAAGGGCTCAATAAATAGTAATGGTAGTGATAGTATTATTGTTTCTCATCTTCATGAAAAATATACAGGACATTGAGGCTTGGAAAATTTAAGTAACTTGCTAAGGGCCATCCATGTAGTAAGTGGCCAAATGGGACCTCCGTCTGGTCTGGTCCAGTTCTCCCACCTCACCAACTTCTTTTTTTTCTTCCTTCCTTCCTTCCTTTCTTTGTTTTGTTTTGTTTTGGTCACTACCTGCTATTGCTTCCTGCTCTATACACACTCACATATACAACCAGATACCTGGGAAAACAGATTATATCTTAATCACTAAGGGAGGGGCAAAGGGGCTGGTTGAAGGCCAAAGTAGGCATGAAATGATTTTTAGTGATTAGCAATCTTGAAACTGAAAAGGTAGAATCAAGTAGGCCTAAGAGAGGAAGTGAATCTCAGGAAAGAATCTGCATCTGGGAAGATAGGGCCCAGTTTAGAAAAGAGAGGGCGGGAAGGGCATTTCAGGTATGTACTGGGACACGGAGGTGGGGGAGAGAACAGACCTGGCTGGCTGGCAGGTGGGGGAGAGAACAGACCTGGCTGGCTGGCAGATACCAGGTAACTTTGTAGGTAAGAACAATGGAATGAATGACAAGTGTCTTGCTTTAAGGCAAAGGGTGCTATCAGGAGTTATATTTGGTCTCCTGTGTGGGAGAAGTGGGAACCACACAGGTGTCTGAGGGCTGTGATCTGAATGATGTTTAAGGAAAAGCTCTTACTGCCCTCTATGTGGACAAAGGAACAAGCAATAATTGAGTACCAACAGAACCCCACACATCTTTTTTTTTAAAAATATTTTATTTTTTTATTTGACAGACAGAGATCACAAGTAGGCAGAGAGGCAGACAGAGAGAGCCGAGGAAGCAGGCTCCCTGCAGAGCAGAGAGCCCGATGCGGGGCTCGATTCCAGGACCCTGGGATCATGACCTGAGCCAAAGGCAGAGGCTTTAACCCACTGAGCCACCCAGGCGCCCCCACACATCTTCTTTAATGTACTTACTACCTATATCAAGTTGTTATTTTTATCCATATTTAAAATGAGGAAACAATGCATATAGTGGCTTCACAGAAGTTAAGTGGCTTCCCAAGGTCATACAGCAGGGAGGAAACACAACCAGAATTTGAACCAAAGTCTGGGTGGCTGCCTACCACATAGGTGGGAGCAGCAATTTCTAGAGGCTCAAATTTGAGCTTCTTGAGGCCTGGAACCCTTGTTCCCTTCATGCTGACCACCCGTTCCCCTGCCAGTTATCTCTCTGCAACCACTCCCCAACACACACACACACACACACACACACACACACACACACACACACACATTCACAATGTTCCAAGAACCCTGAGCCAGTCATGGACCAGAGATGGTTTAGAGGGAGCAAGGAGACCATGAGCCCTGGGTCACAGTCCCAGTCAAACTTGGCTAGAAGCCATGATCTGAAGGTGGGGAGAGTAAGGGGGAGGTGGGTCCCATCACCAGTGCTGGGCCTTGTGCAGAGTGTGGCAGCATATGAAATATGTTGATATTTGTTTAGTACCAGAGCTGGGTTTGAGAGTGTTCTGGGTGCCAGGGATACAGAGCAGGACCAGAAAGACTTGGTCTCTTTCTTCCTGGAGCTAGACTTAATGCAGTGCTATGCTAGACTAGAACTTTCTGCAGTGTGGAAATGTTCAATGTCTGTGCCATCCACTGTAGTCACCACTGGCCTTGTGTGGCTTTTGAGCACCTTAAATGTGCCCAGTGCAATGAATCTAATCTAATCTAATTTTAATTTATTTACATTTGAACAGCTACATGGGGCTAGTAGCTAGTATTGGACAGAACAGTCTCATGGGTGAGACAGACATGTCAGCATGTAAGCTGGAGCAGGGCAGGGGCCCATGGAGAAGGGGCACTGACCCAGACTGAGGTCAAAGGGAGTTTGTTCTAGATCTAGTGATATATAATAGTTTAGTGTTTCTTTTCTTAAAACTCCTAATGTTTCATGGCACCTGGGTGGCTCAATGGGTTAAGCCTCTGCCTTCAGCTCAGGTCATGATCCCAGGATCCTGGGATCAAGCCTCACATCAGGCTCTCTGTTCAGCAGGGAACTGAATAAATAAATAAAATTTATTTTTTAATAAATAAAAAATAAATCTCTGTTGAATAAATAAATAAAATATTAAAGAAAAAAACACTCCTAATGTTTCCTTTTTCTTTCTGTAAAACTTGTCAATGAAGAGCAACATATACACTGAAAGTATACAGCTTTGATCCTCCTACTTTAAACTCCCCAGCCACAAGTATGGGGAAGGGGGCTATTGTCTTCTAGAAATACAGGGAGTAGAGAGCAATGTGAGGAGTGCGGCCAGTGAGTGGATATAGACCCACTATGAGGTAAGACTTTCTAATAATTAAAGCTGTCTAAAGATGGAATGAGGGGCGCCTGGGTGGCTCAGTTGGTTGGACGACTGCCTTCGGCTCAGGTCATGATCCTGGAGTCCCAGGATCGAGTCCCACATCAGGCTCCCAGCTCCATGGGAAGTCTGCTTCTCCCTCTGACCTTCTCCTCACTCATGTTCTCTCTCACTATCTCTCTCTCAAATAAATAAATAAAATCTTAAAAAAAAAATAAAGATGGAATGAGTGAGTTGTGAGCTTACCATCATGGGAGGTCATCAAGCATGTGTTGTTTAACTGCTTTTTGACAATGTGGTCAAGGACATTGAAGGACCCACCCCAGAGTTCTGAAAGGTTCTGATCCTTGGGTGGACCAGGGGACCAGAATGACTCAAAGTCCAAGAAGATCCTCTATATCACCCATCCCCCCAGCTCCTGGAATTCCTTGGGTGTTTGGTCTGAGTGCTTGGATTTTTTCTCTTCTCCCTGCTCCCCAGTTTCTTCTGCCAGGCTGGGAAAATCCCTCGATGGCCGTGATGCCACCATATGCCCACAGCACACTTCCTGAATAGGGAAAAGGAAGGAACGGGCTCGATGATGATATGGGGAGGACAGATTCAAAAGACAGGAGGACCCCAAAGGGAAAGTTCCCACAACAGTGCATGGTATTTCACCCAGGGCACAGTGGGTGCTGACTCATGCCAGCATTTCTGGGGGAAGAGATGCAGGAAGAGCATCCAGGAAATGGGACTGAGAAGCTGGAAAAACTCCCTGAGCCAGAAGTGGAGACTCTGTTATGGGACCAGGCACTGCACGGAGCGAGTGGTGATCTTGACAGCATTGCCTTACAATTGCTCAGAGTAAGGTACAGAAGCTGAAGGGACTCCAGTTTCTTAGAAAGGCTCCACTTCTGCTGTTTCTCTGGTAGGCCTCATTCACACATGCTCTGTATTTCCCCTTGCGTCTGAATATAAGAAGTCCTCCTTTGCTCCCGCTCTAAGAGGAAGGCAAGAAAGTGAATCATTCTCTGCGTCTCATCCCAGGCCCCCATACACCTGATAGCATCTAGAGATCCTGAACATGTTCCAGGACGTTCGCTTTGAACAAATTGTGGCCGGCATCGGTGTCCATACCCCTTAACTTCAGTGATTTACGGAATAACACTGACACCTGGCTTGGATCGGGCCCTACTCCAGATGCCTGGAGGAATATGTGCGCTGGACCCCTTTCCAGAATAAACCCCCTAGCCCCCAGCAATGGAGAAACTCACTCCTTTTCTGAGTGTCCCCGACCCTCTGTCTCCTACACTCTAGCACTTATGTTATTCAGTAAACTCTGCTCTCACCTCCTCCTGGCTTGAGTTTGAATTCTATCCTATGTGAAGCCAAGGATCCTCTTGGCTGGTCCTGTGGCACCCCCTCTAGGTCTTTGGACCCAGCCTGCCCACATCAAGAGCACTGGTAGAGGTGGGAATGTGGCCAAGAAGCTCACTGCCTGGCAGAGCCTGAGTGGCAAACACCCCTGAACAACTCCAGGGGTGCTTTGGGTTCAGGGCATATGAAATGTGAGAAGTGCCAGGAGGCAGTACCCTCAGGCTCTGTGCCCCTGTGAAAAACAGAAGCCTTGGAACAAGGTGAGAATGTGGGTGTCTGGAGCAGAAAGGGGTAGATGCTCTGGTTGGTAGATGAATATGGGGGACAAACAACTAGTCCCGGAAAGGAGGCACTACTTCCTTGTGGGTAGACCCAGCCCTGACCCCTTCTCTGTCCCCTTCATTCATTCAACAGATAGCAACTAGGTGTCCTCTGTGCTGGACACAGTGACAGGCATGGGAGCCATTGTAGTGAGGAAAACACAGATACAGCCCCTGCCCTTATGGAGCCCCTGCCCTCATGGAGTAGGCTTGTCCAATAGAACTTTCTGGATGAGGGAAATAGTGTAAAGAGGCAGCCAAATAACTGTACACGCAAGTGTAAGGTTATGGTCATGCCCTTACAGAGAGGGGTATCCTGCCGTGCTGGGTGTGTCCTATGGGTGGGGGAGGAGCTGCCCTCTGGGGGAAGGGGGAGATTTCCCAGGGTAGTGAGCTTAGAGCTGGGGCTGTCGACTGGAGGCTGGCTCCACACCTCCTCTGTGCTGCGCCAGTAGTGGGGCCTGTGGGGCCTGCATTCTAGCCCATTCTGTGGGGTACAGCATCCCCATTTCCACTCTCACTGTGAACTACCCAAGGAGGTTCATTTGACCACCTCAGTTCCCTCAGCCCCTCACCTAGCCTCACCACTGAGCCACAGTGGTTGCTCAACAAACATTTACACAATTTAGCCAGTCATCAGGCAACAATCAGTGAGCCCCAGAACAGCCCCTACTGTCATTGTGCATATACTTGAGTTGAGGAGACACACCCTGTAGAAACAAATACATACAAAAGGTGATTTTAGCCAGTCATAAGTGCCCCAAGGAAAATTAAAGAAAAGATTGACACGGAGCTGGCAGGGGTGGTAAGAGTCCTGGGGAAGAATGGATGAGTGAAGGAATGAATGGTGAGCAGTTAAGGTCAGAGCATGCGCACTGCACCCCCACTGGGCTGGGGCAGGGATTAGGAGGGGAGCCAAGACTCTCAGATCCCAGGGCAGGGAGCTTGGAGCAAGGTAGGGAGGGGTGGTCAGGGGTGGCTGCACTCCAGGCCTCATGGGCAGGGCTGAGTGCTGGGGGAGGAAATGGACAGGGAGTGCTGTGGAAACTCAAAATTCCGAGTAAGGAAGGAGTACACCGGAAGTGCTGACAGGAACGGAACTGTGTGCTGGTCCCCCTGTGCCTCCATTCATGACTCAGGTTTGAGCTCAGAGGAGAAAGGTGGGGCAGGGAGGGCCTGTCATTGAGGTTCAGGGAACCTGCCTTGGGTTGGCTAGCCTCACCCCCTGCCCCCTGCAGAGGTGGGGGGGAGGGGTCACCCAGCTGGCAGCCTTACTGGTCAGTCTTCTCCTGGGCCCAAGCCCCTGAGGAAGCGTCATGGAGGCTGAGATGTATGTGGTGAGACGGACTGAGACTAAGGACTGAGGAATAGCTGAAAGCGGCAGTCTGGGGAGGGTCAGACTGGGGAGGCCAAGAAAAACAAGGCTGTACCCACCTCAAGTCTAGCCCAATTTCCAGAGACAACTCAGTTCCTTAAGCCCTAATGTCACCTTCCCCTCCATAAATAAAACTGAAGGAGGCTGAGGTAGAAGGAAAAATAAATAAAGTTGAATTTCTTCTAAACCCAAATCTCACTAACAAGGATGCTTGATAGCAAGAATGTGACATTCCACCAGGAAACTACCAATTGTCTTCATGCTAGTGCCTCATTAAAGGGAAAAACAGCCTTCAAAATCCTGACAGTCTTCTTTACCCTGATAGCCCTTCTGAACACCCACTTTGTCCTCACCCACCGCCGAGTCCACCCCTACTCTGCTTTTAAAAACTCTGACTGTAATCTGGCTCAGGGTCCAAGTCCCCACCTCACTGTGTCGGGTATACTTGGGCCCAGGCTTAAGCTTGTCAAATAAACCCTCGTGTGATTGCATTGGTGCTTGGCTCCTTGGTGGTCTCTCGGACGCAAAAACTCGGACATAACACAGACCTGGGCACATAAGCTGACCCAGCCCGTCGGACTCTGGTAGGGAAGTGGGACCCTTTCCAGGAGCTCCCATTGGGCTTGGGAGCCCGGCCACGCTCTGGGTAGTATGGATACTACAGGCACTGTGCTCTTCTGTCTGCAGAATTTAAAGTATCTGTGAATGTGGGGAGTGTGTGTGTGTGTGCGTGCGCTCGCTTGTGTGTGTAAGGGGGAAGGTCCAAGGCCTAACCTCTGACCTGGGGGGCTTATCAACCTTAACAAAGGGATAAGGTGAGGAGGACATCTATGGCTCCCATACTAGTCAAGAGCCAAGCGAATGTCAGAGGTTCCCCAGAAAGGGTACAGGAGCAATGGAAGGAGGCAAAAGCTTCTAGGACATTGAGATGGGTCTTGTGAGAACAATTCTGGCAAGTAGAAATGGGACTGGGGTTGGGAGGGGGTGGCACCTCAGGAAACAGAATAGCTGGAGCAAAGCCACAGAAGGGAGTGTGGTCAAGTTGAGGGAAGAGCAAGTCTGAATTTGGCCAGGGCACCCTTGGGTTGAATGACCTTGGGAACACTTTTCGCCATCCTGCCCAATTGCCAACCCCAAGATCCTCCCAAACCAAAACCAAACAACCCTTTTCCTCCAAAACCAAGCAGCAGAGGCAGGAGGGTGCTTGGCAAAGAACCCATGCTCTGGAGTCACACGTTGTGAAAGGGTCCGTAGACAAAAGGATGAGACTGATACAAAGCGAAAGTTAAGCAGGGCTTTATTTCTCGCCAAGCATCGAGAATCAAACTGACCGGCCAGGGCTGTCTCTTGCAAGGAGGCGACCCCTCCCAGCCTCACAGACTAACTTTTATAGAGTAAAGGCCATGTGGTTGAGCCTGGCCACACACAGGTGGCCAATTGAATTACATTCTACCCCATGATAGTCATCTAATTCAGCCTATGACCTTGGCTAGAATTGGCGCCTTTGTCTGGCACCCAAAAGGTGGGGGCTCACACTCCCTGGCAGGTAATACGTACGCTTTGATTGGACATCTCCACCTGGCCGAACACATCCTTGGCGGGTAGGGAGGTAATACGTGTGCTTTCACTGATTGGACGTTTCCACCTGGCCGGACACATCCTTGTATCTGGGCTCCGTTATTTTTGCCCAGCCTGACATGTCCTGGTATCTGTGCTCCGTTATTGGGGCTATTTGGCCGTATTTCTCCAGTTCTGTTTCTAAGCGTTTTCCTGTTCGGGGGAAGGGGCAGGTTCAATCTAAGTTTACTGCATAAACAACAAAATGGCTTGCTCTGGCTAAGTAGGCCCTTACAGTTGAAGCTAGACTCTTGCTGTAAAGACTTGCAGCTTGGACAAGGACTTCAACTTTTCTGAGCCTCAGTTTTCAGAGCTGTAAGAGAGTACTTACCTCATGTGGCTGATGTGAAAATATTAAGTAAGACCTCGGAGGACTGCTCAGGTCATTGCAGGTGCTTGATAGATGCTAATTCCCTCAGCTTTTACCATAATACAAGTCTCTGGCTGGCTCAGCTGTGTTCAAGTGATGGTTGAAGTCCAAGGCCGAGTCACCTTTGTTCCCTCCTGTACGAGCCCCTCTGGGGATGCCAGGCATTGTCTGTTTGTGGAGTTCAGGCTTTGTTTATTTCTTCTGGAACCACCTCTGCAAGGAGTGGGGAGCCAAGATCTGTTTGCTGGAGAACAGGTGCATATGTGTCTGTATCTGCTAACAGAGATTACACCAAGCTGACCCTTTATCCTTCCTCTGCCTCTTTCCTAGCATATGTCACAGGCTCCTCTATTTCCAAGGGCCTAGAAAGGGGTTCTTTCCCCTCCTAGTTTCTCTTATTACCGAGTTAAGCACAAGCAGCTTCCAGTTCCTCTGGTCTTCCGGCACACAAGCCCAGGCAGGCCTTGGACCCCTTGAACTTGCTGCAAGCAAGCCAGCCCTCTTCTAAGCTCCCTGAGGCACCTCAGCACAGAGGGCTGTGGCATTCACCCTGAGAAGGTCCAGCCTGTGCCTGTCCTTCGCTCCTGCTCGGGCCGGTTCTATCTCTGCAGCTCAGCGTGAGCTCAGCATGGGCCAGGTTGGCCTGGTTAAACGGGAAGCCCCAGGGCTCTGTGAATGGTCCCCGGGCAGGGGCACCCATGGTTGAGTGTGGGGTGGGGTGGCCGGCCAAGGCGTGTGTCAGGGAGGGATCAGGACAGACCGAGAAGAGCAAGAACTGGACCGAAGTGTGTAGATTCTAAATTTCAGGACAGGTCACCGAGGAGGAGTTCCTATAAGTTCCTGAAGTCCCCTTTGGGTGTTGTGAGTGGGGAGATCCAGGCAAAGGTAAAGAAAAGCCCACATGAGGGCCCCACATGAGCCCAAGCCCAGTGAGCAAATCAAGATGAGGTGGTTGAGCCCCGGCCTATCTTTTTTCCTTTCTCATTCTGGTTCCTACCCATCCACAGTCCTCAGAGGTCTTGACTTCCTCTGAGATCTTTTCGGAGGCCCCTCCTGCAACTTGATCTCCCCATCCCTGGGCACAGTCCCCATAGTGACCTCCGAAGTCACTTTGCTATCGCCTCCCCCCATCCCATCTGTCCCCTGGTCTTCATCACCTCTGCTGGTCCACCTCTCCACAAAGCCCCTCTTTCTGGACCCCTCTGCCCATGTCCTCTCAGGCCCCTCATCCTTCCACTGCTTCTCCTGGCCCCACAGCCCATCCTCCCCTGCCCTTTTCCTGGCCCCAGTGCTGAATATTCCCCCTGCCCTTCTGTCTCCCAGTCAGCTGACATCGGTGGCAGCTTCCTCCGTGCCCAGCCCTGGGCAGAGAAAGGTGGATGGGCGAAGAAAGGCCTCGGGAAACAAACGTCTGGCTCTCGACGTGCTTTCAGTTATCATCATGAGACAATTAGACAACCATGAGGAGACCCAGGGTGGGGACTCAAAGAAGCAGGAGGGGTCAGGGTAGCCAGGCTGCCTCCCGGGTCGCATACAACTCTTGCTCCTTTTGGGTTTCACTTTCCTGGGTGTGTCACAGCATTCTCATCCCTGCCTTTCCCCGCAAAACCTCATCTCCATCTCAGTTTCTACCTCCAGGCATCCAGGGGCACCCTTGCTCATCTTGGTCTGTCCTGATCCCTCCCTGACACACGCCTCGGCCGGCCACCCCACCCCACACTCAACCATGGGTGTCCCTGCCCGGGGACCATTCACAGAGCCCTGGGGCTTCCCGTTTGACCAGGCCGACCTGGCCCACGCTGAGCTCACGCTGAGCTGCAGAGACAGAACTCACCCCGAGCAGGAGCGAAGGACAAACACAGGCTGGACCTTCTCAGGGTGAATGCCACAGCCCTCTGTGCTGAGGTGCCTCAGGGAGCTTAGAAGTGGGCCGGCTTGCTTGCAGCAAGTTCAAGGGGTCCAGGGCCTGCCTGGGCTTGTGTGCCGGAAGACCAGAGGAACTGGAAGCTGCTTGTGCTTAACTTGGTAATGAGGAAAACTAGGAGGGAAAAGGACCCATTTTGTGCCTCAGGATGTGCCCTTTATTATTTTTTCAAGATTTTATTTATTTATTTGACAGAGAGTGAGAGATCACAAACAAGCAGAGAGGAAGGCAGAGGGGGGGGGGGGGAAGCAAGCTCCCCGCTGAGCAGAGAACCCACCACAGGGCTCGATCCCAGGACCCTGGGATGATGACCTGAGCCGAAAGTAGAGGCCTAACCCACTGAGCCACCCAGGTGCCCCTGCCCTTTATTTTCTTAATTAGAAATAATTAAACCTTCCCACTCCTCCTCTCTCCCTATTTTTTAAGTCTTTGACCAGTTCTCTAATGAAGCTAGTTGCTCCCACCTGTATTCTCAGAGTACTCTGTGTAAACTTGGCTATGGCACCCATCTCACAAACGTAACTAGTCTTCCTCGGGCCTGACATGGTGCTGTGTATAGGCATAAACAAACATTTTTTGGGGATGAATTTTGGAATCGATCCCCTGGACCAAAGTCCTGTGACTCTGCTATTGGGCTTCTCAGATCTTGATTCTCTTCCACCTCCAATCAAAACCCACTGTCCATGTTTCATTCCCTCTGAGCTGTTACTCTATTGCTTGTTCTGAAGAGTGACTGACACTTGTTTGAGGGAAGCAACGTGGGGTGCTGGGAAGAACACTGCCCCTCTGGTTTCTTGGGATACCAGTACTGAGGTCTCTCTCCATGTCCTGTGGACCCTGGGGGCCTCAATTCACACCCTTCCTCATCAGCGGAAAGTCAAGATGGCTTCCAAGTTCTTCCAGGGCTGAAGTGGAAACCCTCTGTGGGCCAGGGCCTGGTTTGTCTTGTGCTTTGTGTTCCAAAAGCCGAGAATGGTGACTGGTATAGGGCATATTCTTAAATATTTGTCAGGAGAAGGAACTGACAGCTTTGAAGGGTGCATATCGCCTGGGGTTTTATACATGTTACTTTATTTCATTCTCAAAGTGTTTGAGCCAAAATTTTTATGTAGATTTGCATGAATCTGAAACCCACATTCTTCCAAATCGTCCTTGTGGCCTTTAGGCAGCAATGCCATCACGCAAGGATTTGTTCTAATGACGGCTGTGGAAGGCTGCAGGTCAAGAGGTCCTTATTGGTATTGTAGCATATAGGCAATGCTTCTGCCCCTCGCCAACCTTAGGAAATAACGGGAACTGAGAGGGGGTGAGTGAGATGGGGCGAGACAGTGCTGAGGACATCTGATCACTGCGATCTACATGGGGAGCTTGGCCAAAAGGTGGATTTAGGTATATGGCTCCAATCACATGCTAAGCCCGCTCTAAATAAATAAATAAATAGAAGTCCCGATTAGTAGCTTTTCTTGGTTTTTGTGGCATGCATACCATCGCTGAGGCTAAAGTCAAGCCTCAGATGTTGAAGTCACCATGGACTGCAGAGGTAGAAGAGCACAGTCAGTGCTCATGAGACAGGGAGCTGCCCTCGCGCACATTGCTGGCACGAAAAGCGGTGGGTAAGCAGTGCTGTCCCCAGAAGCCACAGGAAGCCCAGTTTCTGCTCAGGCTATGGCAGCTTTGAGAAGCCTTAGCTCTCACTCTGCCTTTTGCAAAGAGGAGACATGGTCTTTGTGCCTCTGATGGACAGTGGCTGTCCCATTACGTTGATGGCCATCTAGTCTGTTGCTAGGCAGGCTCCCTCACAGTGGCCCTGGGCTCCCCTTGGCCACACACCCCAGGTGGCCTTGCCTCAGGCTGGGACAGCTCTCAGAGCAGGCCAGGCAGCGCTACAGGCCTCTTGCTGCCAATTCCTCGGGAAGCAATTCGGGTAGTATTGTCCCGAGAGGAAAGTGTCTGCAGCTCTTCCTTCGCCTCTCGCTACGATATGGACAGTACTTTCCCCCCAAATGCCAGGAAATCATAAAACCAAGGAATCTGCCCTTGGCGCCCTGAGATCAGACCCAGCTAGAAGGCAGCGGGCATCCCTGAGGAGATGGTGGACTGTGGGGGTGGGAAAGGACTGCAAGACAGGGATGTGCCTGCTTCTGGTTGCAAAGGGACCCTGTTCCCCAGGGAGGCGCGGAAACAGGCCTTGTGGCCTGAGATGGGCAGCTCTACAGGAAAGAGCAGGAACACATCTGGAGGAAAGGGGCTTTGTCCTGGCAAAGGACCTTGGAGTTTTTCTCTCAAGCTCTTAACACTTTGCTGAGCACACAATCAATAGTCAAAACTTGCTGAAAGAGAAATGAGACTTTTTTTTTTTTTTTAAGATTTTATTTATTTATTTGACAGAGAGAGAGAGAGATCAATCACAAGTAGGCAGAGAGGCAGGCAGAGAGAGACTGCTGGGCAGAGAGCCCTATGTGGGGCTTGATTCCAGGACCCTGAGATCATGACCTGAGCCGAAGGCAGAGGCTTAACCCATGAGCCATCCAGGCACCCCAAGAAATGAGACTTATTAGTCCCCAGAGTGTTTTCCAATACTAAGGCAAGAAGTAATATGTAGGAGCAGGTACAATTAAGGCATAAAGGAGGATCCATAAAGTCCCCAGGGTTCACGCAAGACACACAGAGGAGGCCTTCTCTCCCTAGCAAGGGTATGAGGTAGGCAGGAGGGGCTGCCTTGTTACACCAAGAGGCCCTATCGCGTAGCCGAGGGAGAGCAGAGTTATGACGTCAGGCCAGGAGGTTTAGAACTTGCTAGCGTAGAGGGTCATAATCCACTTAGGCATACGGAGGAAGCCCGGCAAGTAGGAGGCCAGCCAGCCCAGGCTGGAGCCATGGGAGAGGACGGACCTCAAAGACAAATAGTCTTGTACGGGGCGGCCTGTGGACCACAGGAAGAGGAGGAGGGTTAGATCCTCATTTCCCACTCCTTAGACACCTCCGCCTTGGCTGAAACCCTGAGTGGGATGTGAGGGAAGAAGGAACTGGAAGAGAGTGTGGGAGGAGGAGTGAGCAGGCAACAGAGGATGGGAGGCCTGAGCTCTTACCATCCACATCCTGAAGGCTGTAGCGTTGTGCAAGGTCACAAGATGGCAGCACCTTCCCACTCAGGCTCAGGATATTCGGGTCTGTGAGCACAGATACAGCTGAGGAGGCATGGAAGTGACGCAGTGTGACAAGGTTTGGGCCCAATGGGACAGGGCACCACTGAAACAGGCTGAGGTGCCCAGAATTGTTTCGGTTCCTAGGAAGCTTCTTAGACCTCTGGCTCCTGGTTACACTTCCTGTAAGCTAGTTCCTGAGGTTCCCAAAACCTCAGACTGGGCTGTTTTGGGTCTCCAGAAGCCAGAGAAAAGAAGGGCCTGTTCCTCTACCGCCTCCTGAGCCAGGACTCAGGACTGGATACCAGCTCCCTGCAGATTCTCCAGGTCTGCCCTCCCTCCCTTCCTTCCTTCCTTCCTTCCTTTCTTCTTCTTCTTTTTTTTAGGTTTATTTGAGAGAGAGAGAAAGAGAGAGAGAGCACACAGAAGGAGAGGGAGAAACAGTTTCCCCCTGAGCAGGGAGCCCGATGCTGGCTCAATCCCAGGACCCTGGGATCACAACCAGAGCTGAAGGCAGGCACTTAACCAACTGAGCCTCATAAGTGTCCCATCTCCAGCCCCCTCCTTGTTACCACCTGCCCCAACCTCTTTACCTGTTGCCAGAGCCACCACACATTTGCCACTCATTTCGGTGGTCTCTGCGGAGGAGAAATTAGATCTGAGCTGAAACACAGGGGCAGAGAAGGAAAGGGCTAATCTCCAAGAGAACTGCCCACATTTCTTCCCCACTTTCAGCTCCTATTCCAGGAGACACAGGCCCTCATCACTGCACCTGCAGGACTCAGAATCCCGGAAGGTGCTGGAGCAACTCTTCCCTACATCCAGGTGAAGCCTGGACCCACTGCCTCTCCTAAGTGGAAGCATCTTGGGATGCCAACTATGTCTGGACCACCTAGGCTAGTTCAGTGCAGGGGTCAAGAGCATGGGCTTCAGGGCACGAAGCCTTTCCACTTATGATATGCATGACCTTGAGCAAGTTTCTAACATTTTGGTTTTGCCATCTGGAAAATGGAGATAGTATCTCCCTTACAGGATGAAAGGGCATAACCTGTGTCCAGTGCTCAGCCCTGCTCCTGCCACAGTAGGCACCAGGGGATTGGCTGTTGGTGTTACTGTCTTATCACTGGGGATGGAGAGGCTGAGTCCTCTGCCTCCTCTGCCTCCCTTACCCTCCCCTTGCCTACCTCCTTCAACAGGGGGTCGTCAGTATCGTTGTTTTTCATCACCGCCTCCTTCACTAGTTCTGTCTGCACCAACCCTGGCCACAGAGACACGTAGCTGACCCCATGGCACCGCAGCTCCCGGGCACAGTCCGTAGCCAGCCTGTCGCACTGTAGGACAGAAGGCAGGGTAAGAGCCAGGGCATGGGGCTACATCCCCTTCCTCCCCTGCCTTCCCTGCTTCTGCTGGGGACGCCCAGCCCCCTTACCCTTCCCAGAGCCCTGTCTCAGCTGTCTACCTCCCCGGTGTGCTGCCTATTCTGGCCATGTAGGAGGAGCCCGGGCAGAGGAGCTGGGGTGGAGGAGAGGGCCAGTCGGCCTTACTACTCTGACCACTGGGACTTGTAGCTCCTGAGCTAGAGGTACCGTCACAGTCTGAGGCTTCCCTAATCCCCGTGCTATTGGATCCTCACCGCAGCTTTGCCCACGCCATAGGGGACATTGAAGAGATACTGTAGCCCCCCAAGGGAGGAGATGACCACGATGAGCCCCCGGCCAGCTGGAACCATGAGCCGCGCTCCGTACACCGAGCACAAGTAGTGGCCTCTGGGGGGGGGGGGGGCAAGGAAGGAGAAGGAATAAATGATGTCCACCCCTGGCCTGGCTGCAGTAGCCCTGGCAGCTTCCTCTGCCCTCTAGTGGCTATGACAGCTGACAGAAGGCCACATGGGGCAGCCACGGACCTGGGGAATCGGGGGCTAGGGGCCACTTTCTGAGACGAACACTGGTAAAATGAACCACCAATGGATGAGTGTAGAGAAAAAACTTAGTTTTCCACTTTTCTATGTAGGGAAAACCCAGTGTACACATACTTGGTAACCAGAAAAACATTTCATTTGCATGGAAAACAGGTCCCTCCAAGTGGAAACAAAAAGAGAGAATTATAGTTTCAAAAGGAAAGCCCAATGTAAGATAATACAGAGGAAAGGCACGATCAATGTGTACATGAATGTGTGTGTGGGGGTGGTGAAGACATGTTGCTGGGCTTCAAGAAGCTCACCAAATGGCCTTTATTTTGGAAAATTCATCAGGGCTCAGGGGCCAAGGTCTGGACCTCTCTGCCTTATAGGCTCATAACCCTGACTCAAAAAAGATGAGAGAGAGTGTGGAGGGCCTTTCCCTTTGGAGGGCTAAGCATGTGGGCATTGCCAGTACCAGTCTTTGGGTTTTCTTTTCTTGCCTCTTAGCTGACCACCCCTCCCTGTCCTCATCATCTTTCTTCTACCTTGGAAATCACAACTGGATTCTAATCCTGCTTCCCTGGGATTGCCACTAGTAGCTGTGAGTGTTCCTAAATGCCTTAGTCACAGATTTTCAGATAATCTCTTAGTTACTCCCACAGGTGGCTGATCACGCCCACGGAAAGCAGTTTCCAAAAGGGCACCATCGTTCCAATACTAAAAAAAGAGACACAACTGGTGTATCACGCTAGGGGAACTCTGCTTGCTGTGTTTCATCTCGCTCCCATGCCAGAAGTATGTGTAACTCTGACGTGGGAGTGTCCCTGCCTGTGGATCTGGAGTGAAGATATGGAGGCTAAAACAGCAGGCACTCGCTCTCAATGACTGTCTCTTGATCTAAAACAAAAGAACTTCTTCCTATAAGCATTTTTGTCAAGATCAACTACAGGTTGTGTGCCTGACTGAGGAAAGGAGGCTCCCTTCTGGGCCATGCCTTTGGATGTGCAGAATAAGGCAGGAGAGAGGCCAAGAGAAGTTCAGATGAAATTACTGACAGAAACAAGGTAAAACTCAATGTTCCCAGGTACAGAGCCACCTGGATGGAAATTCTCCAGGGGTATAAAATGAGTGGGACAAGGAGAAGAGATGGGGAGGTCAGAAGGACAAGGAGAGGGCACATAGGGAGAGGTCCAGGCATACCCAGCCCTTGTGGTGGGAGAAAGGGAACACTCACCTGAGTCCAACATTGTTGATATCATCCCAGATGGAGGCAGGGGCTTCCCAGAATGGCTTCTTAATGTTCTTCATAAGTGCCTGGAAGGCACAGGAGATGTGGTGAGTTGGACAATCTGAAGGCAGGAAAGCATGAGGGGCAGGATAATGAAAGGGACGGTGAGTGGGAATGAGCATTCCAGGGTCAGAGGGGGAGGTTAGGAATGTGGAGCTGGAATCTAAGTTTAAAGAGTACTGGGACTCCGGCATAGGCGTTGTTGACCAGCACATCCAGACGCCCTTGCTGTTCCCGATCGACTTGCTCAAACAAGCTTTGCACTTCACTCTCCTGGCTTGAATCACACACCACAGGAACACACTGGCCCCCTCGAGATTGTGCCTGGTGAGGGACAGAGGGGATATGAGTTTATAGTTGCACATGAATGTGTGACATGAGGCAACTCTCTTCAACTTGCCCTCAACAGAGAGGGCAAGAGGAGGAATCAAAGCCAGCACTGAGGGAAGACAATGAGCAATATCTCCCTCTGGTGTCTGTTTGAGGAGCTTCAGGAATGCTAGGTCCTTTTCCTACAGACCCCAAAGTACTGGGATTTCAGGTTTAAAATCTACATTTACTGAGGCCTACCACCGGCAAGGCATTGTACTCTGCTAGTGGAAGGCAAGGCACAAATAAGGCAGGGGGGCTGCTCCTAAGAAAGGAGTATTTCTCTCTCTCTTTTTAAAGATTTTATTTATTTATTTATTTGACAGAGAGAGATCACAAGTAGGCAGAGAAGCAGGGGGCGGGAAGCAGGTTCCCTGCTGAGCAGAGAGCCCAATGTGGGGCTCAATCCCAGGACCCTGGGATCACTACCTGAGCCAAAGGCAGAGGCTTAACCCACTGAGCCACTCAGGTGCCCCGGAGTATTTCTCTTTTTCCTTCTTCTCAGTCATTCCCATCTCTCCGGCTCTGAGCTCCCACCCTTCACCACTCACTTGCAACCTCTACTCAGTCCCCGCTCTCTGACAGTTACCTCACCAGTGCTCCCACCTAGCAACTGAAAAACCAAAACTCTCAGCTATGAACTATTTCTACCTTCTGTTCTATTTTACCTTCCATAAATGTGTCCCAATCCTCCAACTTCACAGGAAGAAAATCACCTTATTCAAGATCAATCCTATTCTCCTGATCCATGCTCTGGGTCCCACCCTCTTACCTCTTTGCTTCCTAACTGCTCGCCCAATCTCCCAGAGCATTCTGTGCCTCTGATTTCCTGCTAAGGCCCTATCTTTTAAAAGTAGAAGTGACATCTCACTAGTCTTGGTTAACCTCAGTGCTTCATGCAATGTCTGGCAAACCAAATATTTACTTAACCGAAATCCAGTAGAAAAGTCAAGTGAAAGTGCACAGCTCAATAAAGTCTTGCCTAAAATAAAGGAAACCACAGGTCCACAACCCTTCAGTTGCAATTCCTAAAGGTCTTAAACAGAAAGTTTCTTCATAAAACTCAGTGGCAAACTTTGACCTGATCTGAAGTTATTTATCGGTTTTATTTATTCTAATTTGAATAAATATCGACACTGTGTTGAGGAATATTATGGCTTCAGGTAAGGGATTAGTGGACAGAGTGATTAATGGGAAGAGCTTCCTCAGTGGTTTCTGCTCCTGTGGTCCCAGGGGAAGCACCCACCTCCTCAGCAGTGGCCCGTAGGGTGTCCATATGGCGGCCAGTGATGTAAACTGTGGCACCTGCTTGGCAGAGTTGCAAGGCGATGCCACGGCCAATACCCCTGGAAGCACCGGTCACCACGCACACTTGGCCTTTCATAGGCGCTGCCATGACTCAGAAGCAAAAGGGGGAAATCTGTGGAAGCGAAGACTTGCTCTAGGGAGGCCTGCAAACTGTGAATGAGCAAGGGTGATCCTGATAGTGGTAGGAGGGAGAGGCAAGGTTAGAATCCTTTGAGCAGAGAGAAGTTTCCGAGCGGGATAACAGTGCAGGGTACAGGGCAAGACTGTTAGTCCTTTCTGGGAGGTGAACGAGTTGGCCTTTGCCGCTAGCTAGGAGCCGTCAAGGCACTATATGACCGCAGGGGCTGAGTAGGACTGTCCAGGGCTAGACACCTACCGGGACTCTGAAAGCGGCTGACAAGGTGGGGTTCTGGCGCAGCTGCCCCACACTCAGGGCCCACGCAGGCTGCTGGGCTATCAGGAGCTCTGGGCTCTGGCCTGGCCCTGTCAGGCCTAGCACGGAGGCGCGGCTTCCAGGTCCGGGGTAAGCGCGAAGCCCAGGGACCCTGAGTCCTAAGTAGTGGGAGCTCGCACTCCTTACCTGCTACTGGTGCGGTCTTGGAGTCTCGGCGCCGTCTGGCTCGCAGAGTCCTTGGTCTTCGAGAACTTCAGTTCCAGCCGCGGAGGTAGGAAGGGGTGACTGAAACCGAGTCACAGTATGAGGCTGGGGAACCAGTTTGCGTTCCTGTCGAGGATCAGCTGGGGGCGTGGAGGAAAGGGTGGGTCTGGGCTGATTCTCAGGAGGGACTGGGCTGGACGAACGGAGGCGGGGCGACCTGGGAGCACGCCCACTGCTGCCGGGGAAGGGGCTGTCGCAGGACTATGACGTATACGCGGCTCCCTGAGCGCGACCGCGTTTCTAAACTCCGTGAGCTCCAGTCCCTGCACGCGCATGGCTGCTTGAGGTCCCCTTTTCGCTGGGAAAGCTTTGGCGGACGGACACTGGCTTTAGCACCCATGGGGCTGGGTCCGCGCTCCCCCAACAAGGCGGGGCGCCGGTTCCCAGCAGGTGGCAAACGAGGGCGCGGGGCCAAGGGATCGGGGCGCCCCCGACCAGGCCGCCAGCGGCCATCCAGTTCGCCTCCGGACGCGAGCTCGGAGCCGGCACTCGATGCGCACTCTCACCTGAGTTCCGAAGCTCTCGGGTATTTCCGCCGGGCGCTGTCCGCGCTGAAAGAAGCTCCCGAGACCGGAGAAGAACGAGGTGGGGAGCAACTGCAGGGTGGGACTAGGAGGGTTTCGTTGGGCATAAATTCCAGGACAGGAAGGGAAATTTTCATGGGTCCCCAGGGCGAAGGGACTTAGTCTCACCTCCCATACCCTCTTAAGCGCTCCCCCCTCTCTCCCTCACTCGGTTAACTGATGGAACATAAACTCTTTTCCTCTCAGTCTCTAAAATATTTCTTTTCTTGTCTATCCAGAACTGATGGTGCACAATGTTTTGAAGGAAGTGGAGGCTCAGGCCCTAGCCTTGGCCACACACAGGACTGGCAGTGAGATTATGCAGGAACTGTTGGGATTCAGTCCCCTGAAACCGCTCTGTCGAGTCTGGGCTGCTTTGCGCTCCAGCTTGCGCTCTGTGGCTTGTCATCGATGCGGGGTGCATGTATTGCAGAGTGCTTTGCTGCAGCTGCCTCGATTGCTGGGGAGCCCGGCACAGGAGGAGGAGGAGGACTTGGAGGAGGAGGAGAATGGCAAGGATGGTCCCTTGGAGACCCTGGAGGAGCTGGTTTTGGGACTAGCCTCTGAAGTGTGTGATGATTTTCCTTTTTACTGTGGAGACATACATGCCAGCTTCGTGGTTAGAACTCTGCTGCAGGTGTTGGGAGGGACTCTTCTGGAGTCTGAGAGAACCAGACACCGTGGCTCTCAGTCACCTGGTAAGTATTACAAGAGAGGAAAGTGGACCTAGAGGAGAGTTTAGGAAGTCCAAAAGGAGAGAGTAAGCAGAGGAGTAATTCCTCATGACTTTGAAGAATTAGCAGAGAAATGAGAACAAAACTTAACAAACCAAAAATTAGTGTGAACAAAGGCCCAGAGGTGAGGCTGCATCTGTGTGTTTGAGGGACAGCTAGTGGAATGGGGTAATTCATTTGGGCAATGGATGTCAATTTCTTTTTAACCACAACTTATGTAATTTTTTTTTAAAACATCACCGAACTGCCTATGTGTATGTATATAGATACTGGACTCAAACCAGAACTTTGAGAAACAATATTATTAATTGATATTTTTCCTCTGGTTTTATTTATTTATTTGATAGAGACGCAGCAAGAGAGGGAACACGAGCAGGGTCAGAGGGAGAGGGAGAAGCAGGCTTCCCGCCAACCAGGGAGCCCATTGCACGGCTCAGTCCTAGGAACCTGGGATCATGACCTGAGTTGAAGGCAGGCAGACACTTAATGACTGAACCACCCAGGCGCCCCTTCTCTGTTTTATTTTATTCTGTTAAGAATTTTATTTTATTCTGGTAAAGATCCACTAAAGTGATTTCATGATGCAGTCATAGGCAGTGCCCTACATTTTAAAAAACTCTGGGAAATAAGGTTAGAGTTTGAAGGAGGCCTGATTTCTGAACAGCTTGAATTCCTGATTGAGAGTTTGGCCTATCTCTTGTGGACCACTGGAGAGCTGGTTGAAATTTAGAAAAATTAAAACAGAAACATGGTCTCAGTTCAGTCATCCAGATGAGAAGACAGATTCATACATATGCTGCATCTCCAAGCCAAATCTTTGATCACCTATGGACTCATTCTCCCTCCTGTTGGTCCTTTTTGATCCCAGAACTGCACAGGTTTTTGTTCTTCTTTCAGATGCACAAAGGGTCCCGGCTCGGGAATGTAAGCCAACTGATTTTGAGGTCCCTGAAACTTTCTTGAATTGCCTTCAGGACCTGAGCTCTTGCTTCCTGAAGGACATTGCTGGTAAGGAGGCTAAGAGAAGGAGGGTCTAGGACCCATTTTTCTGGAGGTGATTGTCATCATGCAAAGCCCTAACTTAGATCAGTCATATTTCTCTTCGAATCTGATCTGGTTTATATCGCAGACTTTGTATAGAGCCTTTATGTCCATAGTCCCTGGTACCTTACTGTTTGAGGTTTGAGATTGTACACGTTGTCTGGATTTTGGAAGAGCTGTTTTGATTATTTCTGCTCTCTCCATAGTATTTATCACTGACAAGATCTCCAGCTTCTGCCTTCAAGTGGCCTTACAAGTCTTACACCGCAAACTGCCCCAGTTTTGTGCTCATGTCTGCAGTGCTGTGATCAGCTATCTGAGTAGCCGCAACCCCTCAGCAGATGGCAGGTATGCTCAGACTGTGTGAAGTGAATGGAGTGACGCGGGTATTTTAGGTGAAGTAGAGTAAGGCTGCCTGATCACCTTCTCCTTGTCCCTAGCCCCCTGCTGCTATTTCTGCGGGATCAGACAAGCTCCAGACTCCTGGAGCAGGTCCTGCTGGTATTGGAGCCCCTGAGGCTCCAGAGCCTCTTTGAAGATCACTTCCAAGGGCAGCTACAGGCCCTGGCTGCACACCCAATTGCCAACTTCCCTTTGCAGCGTTTACTGGATGCTGTTACTACCCCTGAGCTGGTGAGTTGAGAATGGGGCTGGATCTCTTTCTGTACCCTGTTGTTTCTGCTAGTTCTTGTTCATTGGGCTTTATTTTATCGTGTGCCTACCTCGGTGTCTCTGACTGTGTGCTGGCCGTTCCCTTGGAAAGGTTATTCCTGGGGTTTTCTCAGAGCTTAGGACAAAAGTACCTTCTTCCCAGAAAGGATTTGCGTTAGCTTCTCAAGTGCCTGGCAGGAGACTGGCTTAATCCAGATTTGCAGCTTGAGGTTCCATGGTCCATTCAGACCCTGGCTACTTAGCAACAGATCTGTATGAGTGCTGGAGCTGTGGCCACAGCTTCTTTTTGCTTTTGCTGCTTAGCACCAATGCATGCTTGCCTGTGACCTCATGGGTTGGGAGTTGGAATAAGAAGGGCATATTTAATTCCACTATTCTCTTATCTGAGAGGGTGGCTATTTAAAGTACCCCGCTCCCCCCCCAAGTGAGGGGGTACCTCGAAGACTGCACCCTGGTCCTGGACTTTGTGTGACCAAACCAAAACGCTGCTATTGGCAATGTTTATCTAATGTTTTTAGTTTTCAGTAGGATTTCTCTGAATAACTTAGTCCACTGGTACAAAATGCCAAATATTCTTCTTTCTGTGTCTCTCCTCAGCTGTCACCTGTGTTTGAGGAGCTGAGCCCTGCCCTGGAAGCTGTGCTGGCTCAAGGTCACCCAGGGGTGGTCATTGCCCTTGTGGGGGCCTGCCGCAGAGTTGGGGCCCACCAAGCCCAGGTCCTGCAGCTGTTGCTGGAGGTGATGTTACTCCCCACCTGTTTATGCCCTCCATTCAAATTCTTATCTTTGGTGGTTGTATCGCTGGTCTCAGAAGGTCTCATTCCTGAGGAGTTCACAGATATGGAGCAAAATGAAGCCAAACCCATCTCATAGCCATGGCATGAAAATTGTCTCCTAGGACTAAGCAACTTAAAGACTAAATGTTTGTTCAGCCTTGTCATGTGCATAGAGGCTGGGGATACAGCAAGGCAGATGAGATCCTGCCCTTTCCCACAGTTTATACTCCTACGTCTCTTGAATGCTTTCCCCTGTCTACAGAGTCGGGGTTAGGGATGGAGTTGTTCTCAGATTCATCATGTTTTGTCTTCCCCTCTAGGCCTTCCACTGTGCAGAGCCCTCTTCCCGGCAAGTGGCCTGTGTGCCTCTCTTCGCCACTCTGATGGCTTATGAGGTGTACTATGGACTGCTGGAGGAGGAGGGGGCGGTGCCTGCAGAGCACCAGGTGAGGTAGGAGTGGGGCCAAGCCAGTGACTAACTGGGGGCCAGGGTTTAAAAAGTCCTTCACCCTTGTGGTGAGGGTGTTGAGGTCTCTGGCTTCATCCAGGCAGAGATGGCAGTTCAGTGGCTGTCTCCTAATGCCCTCTCTCTATCCTTCCAGGTGGACGTGGCCACAGCCAGGGCCCTGGGGGACGTGACAGTCCTGGGGTCCCTCCTGCTCCAGCATCTGTTGCATTTCTCTAGTCCTGGTATCATACTTCAAAGTCTGTGTGCCTTGACGGGACCACAGCTTCTGACTCTAGCCCAGAGCCCTGCTGGCTCACACGTGCTTGATGCTGTCTTGAGCAGCCCCTCTGTGACACGCAAGCAGCGCCGCCGTGTGCTGAAGACCCTAAAGGTTCTGTGCCCCCACCAGCATCCATTTATGAGAACATGAGCTTGCCCCAGTACTGTCCTTCAGAGTCAGAGAGAGAATATGTAGTTCTCAGATTCTCTTGACTCTACCTGTAGACTTCGGAAACTTCACTTCCCCCTTGCCCTCCCCAGCACACCTTTGTGGACTGCCCTAAGGGGACCTACCTTGCTTGTCTCACTGCAGGGACAATATGTGGCTCTGGCCTGTAGTCGCCATGGCAGCCGTGTACTAGATGCCATCTGGAGTGGAGCAGCTTTGGGAGCCCGGAAGGAAATTGCTACTGAGCTGGGTGAGTACTGGCCCCTTTCTCTGACCTTTCCAAACTTTCTTACTTCAGATAGCTGGGTAGCTAGAGAAGGGACTTAAATTTAGCAAAGACTTTATTTCTAAAGGGTGATGATGGCCATGAGTTCTTAGCAGTTTGCTCTCCTCCCCTTCTCCTCTGTTGATTATGCAGCCCTGTGCACCCATGCCTCCCCTGGCTTCTCTTTAGAGAGTGAGATATTAGTTATCCTGAGACCATCCCAGGGCCTAGGAAACGTGGAGGGGCCTTCACTCAGGGAGAGTCCCTTTGAGCATGGTGGGTGATGGCATGACGATACTGAACACGAGTGGTTCCATTTGCAGGTGAGCAGAACCAGGAGCTGTTGAGAGACCCTTTTGGCCACCATGTGGCTCGAAATGTAGCCCTGACTACTTTCCTGAAGCGCCGAGAGGCTTGGGAACAGCAGCAGGGGGCAGTGGCCAAGCGGAGGCGGGCTTTGAACTCAATACTTGAAGACTGAGGCCTTTGGATATCGGACTGAGTGGTAATGGGGGAGTGGTAAAGGGCATATCTGTCCTGTCCCCTTTGTAGTTTAAGTTGGAGTCAAAAGCCTTTATAATAAATACTTTTTTATATTTTTATTGGAACTGTTTTGTTATTTGGGAAAGAAAGGTATAAAGAAATCAAGGTCTCAGAGGCAGAGAGAGCTGAATTCAGTGCATTGGGAAGCTGAGGGGCAGGAGGAGGTGCAAAGAATCGAGATGTAGCAATGATCAGGGTGGAATCGAAATGCATGCCGATGGGCCTTTGGTCCTTCAGGGTAAGTGGGAGGCCTGAAAGATGGCTAGGAAGGAAAGAGCATTCTTCAGGACAGGGTATAGGCTAGGACGAGAAGGCCTTAACAATGGTATGCCATAACAATGGGCTTAGAAGACAGCGGGGGAAATCAGGTGAGTCATCTCATCTGCACTGTCCTCACATCTCCAAAGCCAATGCTGTCACAGTCCTCACAGTGTGTCTCTTGGAACGAGTCTAGGGGTAGAAAGCTCAGAGCCTCTTCTCAATAGGGATGGAGGCGACCCTGCTGCTGCCAGTGCCACTGCTCTGTCCCTTCTACTACATGGCGGAGGCTGGAGGCAATTCCCAGCAGCATATGGCCTAGGCCTTGCAGCAGTGCAGAGGTCCAACGGAGGAGCTCCCTGAAGGGCAGAGACAAGATGGAGTCAGATGGGTGGGAGGAGGCCATTGAGGGGGAGAGCTAATGGGGTAGGTGAGTGCAGAAGGAATTAGGGGGCTGCAACTGTAGGGGGATGGGGAGACATGACCTGTTGGTCTCTGACCTGAGTACTTTCTTTGGGCCGAGTCCTTGAAAGTCACAGCTCATGGAGTAGAGCCCATAGAATGTGGCTTTGATATTGAGGCTGCCAAAGAGGTCTCGAGGGTTTTGCTTGTATACGTCGAAGGTGATGCGGGCGATGTCCTTGCTGTGCTTGGGCTTCTCCCGGCCCAGGCCATATGACCGCATCCCACTCTGTAGGGCACCTCCATCAGTGCAATGCACCCCCCACACAGGGAGCCACCACTATGCCCCAGCAGCACTGGGTCAGACCCACCCTTGCTTGGACTGTTTGTCCCCTATAAGGGGTCATTGGCAAACTCCTTGCCTCTCCCAGTGCCTCTGCCCAAGATCATGGTTGGGCTAGAGAAGCTAGGAGAAAGCCAGAAAGGACTGGTGGCCAACAACAGCCCCACTGTGGGCTTCTCACCCTGCTGGGGCTCCAGTTCTGCCCATACTCCAGCACCATCAGGCATGTGTCATCCTCTAAAAGCTGGAAGAAGTCTTCACTCTCCACAGCGGTCCCATCCTCCTCCAGCACCAGTGTTAGCATCCCGCTCAGGAGCAGGGCCTCCAATGCCTGCCCGGCCACCGGAAGCAGGAGGGAAAGGGCAGAGCTTAGTCATGCCCTTCCCCCTCCAGCGACCCTGCATCCATTGGTTGGTCCTAGATACTGGCTGATATGCCAACTCTACTTCGGGGAAAACTGCTATCCCTTCAAATGTCTCCCACGCTCAGTGTTCTTGGTGTTGGTGGTGGGCCCTCACTAAGGGTTGACTTCTTTTCCTAATTGTTCCTATGTCATTCTCCACGCCATTGTCTTCTCCTGCTCCTCCCCTCTGAGCCACTCCTACTGGCTTGGAATTGAGAAAGCTCGCTTGCTTCTCTTGAGGTCCATCCTTCGGTCTTATCTCCAGTGTCCTACCTCACTGTCCCGAACCCCTCAGAGAGTCCTCCAGAGCTGTTTTCAATAATAATGACCTTTAACCTTTTTGAGTCTTAGTGTCACACATCTATGTAGCACTTTACATACATTGTCCTCTTTGACTCCTTTCAGTAACTCTCTAGAAGGAAGGTGTATCCTTATTTCCTTTTTGGAGATGAAGAAACTGAAGTTTTGATAGATTGAACAACTTCCTACAGTTTGACATTAGCAAACCAGCCAGTCCTGATGGAATCACAAATCAGTGATTTGTCATACAAATCACTCCACACTGACTTCTGAATGCCCTCCCTTTCTACTCCTTCCTCTACCCCCTGGAAAAGAAATGAATTGATCCAAGTACAGCATTGGTCATTGGGCTGACCCTCTCTCCCCACCCCCTTTTAGTCTCAGAGGGAGGGGCAGCCTTTCTGCTCACTCCAAGTTCTTACTCTTCTTTAGCCCTCTGGCTGCCGCTGCAATACAAACTTCGGGATTTGGCTCACTTACCTTGTCTAGCAGCTCCTGGCGGGTGGCAGCTGTTAGACCTTTCCGTGTGGTCCGCTTGTGATCACAGACTCGGAAAGGTCGCTGGGGTGGTGAAGCTGAAGTCCAGACTTTCCGGCCAAACTCAGAGCCCATACTGGATACCGACCTGGTAGTTGGGAAGAAAGGTCTAGAACGAGGAGTTGGGTGACTGCAGTGGGGATGATTGAGGGTGGGAGAGAGCCAGAAAGGACTGGTGGCCAACACCAGTTAGGGAGGGATCTAGGTTTGGAGATCAGAGCAGCCTAGGGAGAGAGGAAGAGACCATGGAGTGGGGGTGGTGAGTGGTGGTTCCATAGCTGGACAAGCCCGCTGTGGAAAGTGGTGGGGAGGGGAGACGGGAAGGGGTACATGAGTCTCTGAGCCTCCTAGGGGCTGAATGGAATTTGGTTGCCAAGCACTATCCTCAGAATTGGAGGGTAGAGAGGAGGGTTAGAAATCACCTGAGCAGGCCGCTGGGGTTCAGGGCTGAGAGGTACTCCATGGTGGAGGGAAGGAGCAGGAGTGTTGCCTCTCCCAGTGACTTCTGGGCTCCGTGGTTCTTTGCTGTGCTGGGGCTGAAGTGGTGGTGTTTTCTGTTAGATCTCAGCCCCAGTGAGATGGAGGATGAGTCACCCCAGACTCTGGCCTCCCCTGCTAGGCCAGTAATAAGGGCAAAGTCTAAGGGGAGGGAAAGGGGAGGGAGAAAAGAAGGAGGTTCCTGGCGTTCCTCATGGAGGAGGGATTGAGGCCCAGAGTTCCCTGCAAAAGTCACTGAAGCTTGTGTGTGTGTGTGTGTGTGTGTGTGTGTGTGTGTGTGTGTGTGTTGGCAGCGTGTGCTGAGGATAAATGGGAATGATGTAAGAGGACAGGAAATGATCTCTGGTCTTTTTCTTTCTATGGAGAAAATTTCTAGGGATTGTCTGGCTCCCAGCCCTCAGTGGTGTTCTGTGATTTGTGCTGGACTTGCTGCCACCTACTGTGAGAGCCACAAACTGCAGCTTTGTTAGAAAAGGGAGGCCCGGCTGAGGGTGGGATGGTGGGCAGGGCTTGGGCACTGGTGTCCTGGCTCCTTGGGAGCCCCCAGTTCCAGCTGTTGACTGGGCAGGTATCTTCCCCCTTACTTCCATTTTTATCAGTGTGCCAGGTCCGCCTGAATTTTCTGCATTTCCAGGCTTTGCCTGACCTCTTCACCCAGAGAAATTTCTTGTCGGCATGGTTCTACCAATGCACCATTTCTTTTCTTCCTAGCTTGTATCCTGGTGGAACCTGGTAGCAGGGTGTCTTGGAGGTTGTATGTTGTGATTCCTCAAGGAGGTTATAAGCCCCTCCATGAGTCCTCCAGAACTCAGCACCATGACTGGAAGTTGTCACTGATAGCCCAGTGAGAGACCCCGGTGGGGGCTGGGGGAGGACAGGAGCAGGGCCTGAGGTTAGAGATGAGAGGAGTAGGTAGCAAACTGAGGAAAAACGAGGGCTCAGCAGGATCAGAAGTCTGGAAATGGGCCAAGACAGAGCAGCCAGGGGAATGAGTAATCTGGGTCACCTTTTCTGCTAAGTGCAGGCCGGGGAAGGCTGAGAGCATGTAACAGGCGGGCAGCAGGACTGGGACAACTGGGGCCAGAAGTGGGGGAGGAATGAATGCAGAGGCAGGACCCCAACTCAGGACTCAGCAGTGTCCCTACTCACCTACATGATCTGGGAACCTAATCTGTACCCTGCAGCTTATCCTGTTTCCTAGGGAGGCGGACTCTCACACGCCTGGACGTGTTAGTGATGGGAAAGAGGAGAGTGCCGGAGGGGCCCCAGTGAGAGGCCGGAGAAGAGCTCCACCTTGTCCCTCCCCATTCTCATCTCACAGGGCAAACCTGACAGGCGTCGGACAGGAGCAGGCACATCACCCACTGTGGCTGTGGCTTTCAGCTTCCCCAGGCTCCTCATGTGCCCAGGATCCTACTAGCTCCGGACTGAGTAAGTCGATCTGCTCATGCACTTGGGACTTCCCACCACTCACCTTCGCTGAGGTAGAAGGAATGGGGCTGGGCAAAGGAGGGCCCAGCTACAAGGGTGGAGGTGGAGGTAGTGAGAGCCCGGGAATCAGACTGGGAGGTGGGGGGTGGTCAGCAGACTGACAGCAGGGATTTGGGTCCCAAGAAGCAGTGTTTGAACTGGGCCTAGGGTCCACCTGGAGGTAAAGTCAAGGCTCCTAGACGGAAGACAGGGAGGGCGGGGGAGACACAGTCCCTTCTCCTCTGGCAGAAGGAGCCTTTGCCCCACCCCCTCAATGCCTTCTATGGCCCTTTCCGTGCCCACCCCCCCAGGCGTGGAAGAATGCTGGCCTGCTACCGACCCCCAGGGAACGAGACGCTGCTGAGCTGGAAGGCCTCGAGGGTCACGGGCACGGCCCTCCTGCTGCTGGCGGCGCTGCTGGGGCTGCCCGGCAACGGCTTCGTCGTGTGGAGCTTGGTGGGCTGGCGGCCCGCACGGGGGCGACCGCTGGCGGCCACGCTCGTGCTGCACCTGGCGCTGGCCGACGGCGCGGTGCTGCTGCTCACGCCTCTCTTCGTGGCCTTCCTGGCGGGCCAGGCGTGGCCGCTGGGCCAGGCGGGCTGCAAGGCGGTGTACTACGCGTGCGCGCTCAGCATGTACGCCAGCGTGCTGCTCACCAGCCTGCTCAGCCTGCAACGCTGCCTGGCCGTCACCCGGCCGTTCCTGGCGCCCCGGCTGCGCAGCCCAGCCCTGGCCCGCCGCCTGCTCCTGGCCGTCTGGCTGGCCGCGCTGCTGCTCGCCGCGCCGGCCGCCGTCTACCGCCACCTGTGGGGAGACCGCGTGTGCCAGCTGTGTCACCCGTCGCCGGCCCATGCCGCCGCCCACCTGAGCCTGGAGACGCTCACAGCCTTCGTGCTCCCCTTCGGGCTGGTGCTCGGTTGCTACGGCCTGACGCTGGCGCGGCTGCGGGGCGCCCGCTGGGGCGCTGGGCAGCATGGGACTCGGGTGGGCCGGCTGGTCGGCGCCATAGTGCTCGCCTTCGGCTTGCTGTGGGCCCCCTACCATGCCGTCAACCTCATGCAGGTGGCGGCCGCGCTGGCTCCGCCCGGCGGGGCCCTTGCGAGACTGGGCGGGGCGGGCCAGGCGGCTCGAGCCGGGACTACCGCTCTGGCCTTCTTCAGTTCCAGCATCAACCCTGTGCTCTACGTCTTCACCGCCGGGGATCTGCTGCCCCGGGCCGGCCCCCGCTTCCTCACGAGGCTCTTTGAGGGCTCGGGAGAGGCTCGAGGGGGCGGCCACTCTAGGGAGGGGACCATGGAGCTCCGAGCTACCCCTCGGCTTAAAGTGGTGGGGCAGGGCCGGGGCGATGGAGACCCCTGGGACAGAGTGGAAAGGGACAGTCAGGGATGGGATCCTTGACACCAAAGCCCATGACCTGGCCTGCCTCTTCCCTGTCCCCTTCCATCACCCCTCCCCCAGAACTCAAGGAACCACTCTGGAGGGTTTGGGGACCCTTCTCTGGCCACAGTTTGGATCTTTCTGGACAGGCCCAGCTCCCTCCAAACAGAGTGACTGCAAGTGGTGATGGTGTTGCCTGCTTGCAGGTTGTCCTGGGCCCCTGTGCCAAAGCTGCTGACTTGCTGTCAAAAGCTACTGTGAAATAAAGGGGGGGGGGGGCCCGTCACGTGATGGTGTAAGCATGCCCCCACTGGTGGTTCATCATGCCTGACTTGTACCCAAGCCACCTGGTTCTTTGCTGGGTCAGCCCAAGGCTGGGCACTGCCAGCCTTCAGTGGCATCTTGACTTGTCCTCCCCAGCCCAGGTGGCCTAGTTCCCCCAGGCCAACCCATTGAACCACTCTGGAAATAAAGGGAGAAAAAAAGGAAAGCTATGGGTAGTTGAATGACACATGGGGACGGCATCCATTCTCTGGGGTCTGAAAGAGTTGAGGGGAGAAAAACCTGGCTCTGGAAGAAGAAAGACCATCCGTGGGGCTTGGAAGGAAGGTTTTCCCGTCTTGTGGCTAATACAGTGGGGAAGGAGTCCTGGGTGTCATATTTGTCTTCCCCTCTGAATCTGACTCTTCCCCCAAAGGTCGCCTGACTCAAAAAGGACCCCAGGAGCCTACACATGCTCACCCTGGGGACGTTTGGGGCCTGGGGCTGAGCAGGTATGGGGAATGGTGTGGATGGCTGGAGGACAGGAAGAATTTTCAAGGAGGCACCCCCCTCCTTTGTCTCCTTTTTCTCTCTGCTAAATCTTGACTCCCCCAAGAACTCAGCACTCTCTAATACTTCTTGGCCCCCATCTTTGGGAGTCTTTCCATCTCTAGGTCCTGAAGCTATTTTGGATCCAGACGCTTTGGGGTTTGGGGAGGTAGGATAGGATTCATTTTTAGAGGGTGTCCACGTGCACACACATGTGGTCACTAGATTGACCATCTCATCTGGTTAGCCCAAGACTTTCCCAGTTTTAGTGTTGAAAGCCTCTTGTCCCAGTCCCCTCAGTCCCTGGCAAACATCACTGGCTGGTTACCTAAGTGCTGCCTTGGACCGTCACCCCAGGTTCTGCTTTAGTGACTGTTTGTTTACACCACCCAGGCAGAGGCCAAGAAATAGCTAAGGAAATTCAGTCCTCAGGGTCATGCCAGGGCCACCCAAACTGGGGCAGGGTGGAGCTCTGGATTTGGGGGTCAGGAAGTACGCTTAGAAAAACTAGTCTGGGGTGGAGAAAGAAAGGCCATTGAGAGACATGGAGGTGGGGAGTAATGTGGGACAGGAAGCAAAGACAGCCCAGCTTCTATCAGATGGAGCCTCTGGTTGACCCTGGAGCCCTGAGTCAGAACCTCCCCAGACACGGACGGCAGGGGCTTCTTCTGGCTCTCATGTGCAGAGGCAGAGGCTCCCTAACTTCCTCTCTTCCAAAGTCCCCGTCTCACAACTGTGGTCAGAAGGCCCTTCCTCAACCCTGCCTTCCTGCTGCGGTTTCAGCCCATTTCTTTGCATCACATCCTCTGCCTCACAGCTACTGGGTCGGCTCTGCACTGGGCTTTCCTCAAAGCAGAGAAAGTGGGCATGCTGTGAAGGGTAAGGACCTCCATGACCACCATCACAGGCCGCATCTTTCCTGACAAGTGACAGAGTTGGCAGGGAAGCAGGAAGTCTCACAGTCAGATTGAAGGAAAGATGTTTCGGATATTAGCCCCTGCAGGAGAGGTCAAAGCGGGAGACTGCTTTCCCTCCAGGAAGGGAGAAGAGTGACCATTTGGGGGGGCTTTTCTTCCTTGCACATTCCTGGTTTCCCGTCCTGGCAGGGCAGGTATGAGGCATCACTGCCGCTACCTCCTCTCCTTGTGCTCAGCCTCTACTTTTTCTGTGTGTCTAAGGTGGGACCTGACAGCCAACTATGGGAAGGTAGGAAAGAGGTGCTGCTGACCTCTTTGACCAGTGCCCAGATCTTAAATCCAGATTCATGTGGCAGGGAAGCCACATGGGCAAGTGCAAGGCAAGTAGCTGGGGAAGGGGGCAGAAACTGAAATTCTGTGGGATACTAAGGAGATACTTTGGACTTCAGCTTTTGCCAAAGGGAAGGGAGAACTGACTGACCTAGAGCTGAAGCAACCGCTTTAAATGAGGGAACAGGGGCGCCTGGGTGGCTCAGTGGGTTAAGCCACTGCCTTCGGCTCAGGTCATGATCTCAGGGTCCTGGGATCGAGTCCCGCATCGGGCTCTCTGCTCAGCAGGAAGCCTGCTTCCCCCACTCTCTCTCTCTGCCTGCCTCTCTGCTTACTTGTGATCTCTGTCTGTCAAATAAACAAATAAAATCTTTAAAAAAAAAAAAATGAGGGAACAGATGCAGGTGCTGGAGGAGGGCCCTCCCCCTCCAACTTGAACCCAAGCCAAAGACAGGATGCCGTCCTCTTTAAGCCCTGATGTTACCTAAACCCTAACCCATAACTTAGCCACAGGTATAACCTACACTTCCTATTAATCTAAAAATCTACATTATTTACACAATGGTATAAAGATACCCATAGGGGCACCTGGGTGACTCAGTGGGTTAAAACCTCTGCCTTCAGCTCAGGTCATGGTCTCAGGGTCCTGGATCGAGTCCCGCATCAGGCTCTCTGCTCAGCGGGGAGCCTGCTTCCTCCTGCCTGCCTCTCTGACTACTTGTAATCTCTACCAAATAAATAAATAAAATCTTTAATAAATAAATAAATAAAGATAACCATATTCTGGCCTCTCAATCTGAGCCCATTTCCCTTCTTTGGCATCCCTCCCTCCTTCTCCTGTATGACAGTTTAGTACTCTATCCAACTCTCCAGTCTAGACCTGCATCTGAGGCCACACCCCAGCCTACTCACTCCCCTCACTCCTTTCCTCTCACTGCACCTTCCTGGGCTCTTCTCATCTGGTCCCACCCCTGAGGAGTCTTCCTCCCTGCTAGGCTCTTCTGGAACACAAAGACTATTCTCCCCCACCCCAGAGTGAAGGGAGGGCTAGGACTTTCAGCCCCACCCTCAGCATGATGTGTCTTCCCCCTCCTCTGCTTCTTGGTACTTCCTCTCTGGCGGACTTAGACGACAGCAACCAGACCTGGGGCTGGGGACCCTGGAACAGGGGCAGGTCTGGGAATAGACTACACCACTCTGCCCTGGTCTTCAGATTGGCACCAGCTTCCCACCGGTACCCGGCAAAGCCTGGAAGTAAGTATCCTAGGAGTAGGGGAGGTATGAGGCAGGATACAACCGTGAGAGAAGGTGCAAAGGAATTTCCAAAGAAGGCCTGAGCAGTGGTTAAAAGGACGGGGGAGAACTTGTTCTTGTCTTGTAGCCTCAGACTCCTCCCCATCGTTGTTCTTCCTGGTGGGCCCTGGGCAGCTCCGGAGAGAGCTGGTCAGTGACTGGAGGAAGTCAGTGGGACTGAGGGGGCTAAGGGCCTGGCACGTGACAGAGAAATTAGGCTTTTGAGGGGTGCAGCTTTGATAAGGAAAGTCCCCCTCCCCCATGTGGTTCTGGGTCTCGGAAAGGAAGGAGGCAGAAAGGGTATGAAAGTACTGCCGCTGCTGTTGTTTCATATTTTGCAATTGGGTCTGTGGGCAGGAAGGAGCCCCATGATCCAGTTAGAAAACCAGTCTTTGTGCTCTGCCAGGTCCCCTGAAGACAGGTCCACTGATGAAGTGCTGAAGGCAATATATCGCAGAGGTGCATCTGCCAATGCTGATCTTGGAGATGGACTAGAGTACTCAGGCTAGGCGTCAGGAAACGTTGGTCCCCTACCCTCATGCCTGTGTTTACCTTCACTCTCCAGGTCCTCTCAGTGGCCACAGACCCTACATCTTGGGCAGTACCTCTTCACTAGGGGTCATGTTCATCGTTCCGTTGACTATCATCCTACTGTCAGTGGCGCTGGCTGTGGGGCTTCCCGGCAACAGCTTTGTGGTGTGGAGCATCCTGGTAAAGATGCGGAAGCGCTCTGTCACTGCCTTGTTGGTGCTGAACCTGGCCTTGGCAGACTTGGCTGTATTGCTTACCGCCCCCTTTTTCCTCTACTCTGTGGCCCAGGGCGCCTGGGGTTTTGGACTGTTTGGCTGCCGCCTGTTTCACTATACCTGTGGAGTCAGCATGTACGCCAGCGTCCTGCTGATCACGGCTATGAGTCTGGACCGCTCACTGGCAGTCGCCCTCCCCTTCGTGTCCCAAAAGTTTCGTACCAAGGCCGTTGCCTGGTGGGTGCTAGCAAGCATCTGGGTGATGTCCTTTCTGCTGGCCATACCTGTTATCATGTACCGCAACGTGGACTTGAGACAGGACAACCAGACCGGCTGCCTCCTAACGTACTCCAGCAAGCGAGCCAAAGCATTCCATCTGCTCTTTGAGGCCCTCACCGGCTTCCTGCTGCCCTTCCTGGTGGTGGTGGCCAGCTACTCGGACATCAGGCGCCGGCTGCAGGCCCGGCGCTTCCGCCGCAGCCGCCGCACCGGCCGCCTGGTGGTGCTCATCATCCTGGCCTTCGCCGCCTTCTGGCTGCCCTACCACCTGGTGAACCTAGTCGACGCGGGCCGGGTGCTGGCCGGCAGGGGCACTGCGCCCATGGGAGACCCGCTGTTACTGGCGCGCCACGTGTTCATCGCGCTGGCTTTCCTGAGCAGTAGCGTGAACCCCGTGCTGTACGCGTGCGCCGGCGGCGGCCTTCTGCGCTCGGCCGGCGTGGGCTTCGTCGCCAAGCTGTTGGAGGGCACCGGCTCCGAGGCGTCCAGCACCCGCCGCGGGGGCACCCTCGGCCAGACGGTGAGGGGCGCCCCCGCGCCTTCCGAGGCTGCCCCCTCCGGGAGCCTCGCCGACTCCATCGACGCTCTCCAGTGAAACGAACTGAATTAGCCCTGGGGGTTGCTGGTGGTGGTGGTGCTACTGCTGGTAGAAGGACGCTGGCGGTCCTCGTGGCAGAATGTTCCCCACATTGGCCTGACCCAGTTTACCTCGAGGAGGAGGAGGAGCAGTAGGAGTAGAACCGGAGTGGGGTGGAGCGGAAGAGGAGGGAGGGGGCGGGGCGGGGCAGGGCAGGTAAGGGCAAAGTGATAGCCTGGAGCAGCTTTGCGATTAAAACTGGTATCACGTTGGGTCAGCCCTGTGTGGGGCAAGTGCATTAGGGGCAAGAGGGATGCTCCTGGCACTCTTAGCGGAGGGGGTCCTTCTCAACAGGTAAGAGGCACATCCTTTAGTTTCCCGTGATTTTCAGTTCTGTACACAAAGGTACAGAAACCAGAATCCCCTCTCCTCCCCCATTCTGAAGCACTGCAGATCATACTTAGAACAAGACAGGGCTACAGACCCCTGAAGGAGCTGACCAAGGAAGACCACCCATGAGGGCCTATCACTCCAGACTCCTTGAATCAGCGGATGTTCTAAGTACACTTAGCACTGCTGTGGGACTTCTCCCCTGAAGCTTGTGATGGGTATCACTGTTACCATGACTCCAACTTCCTGCTACTCATCTTTGTCCTTTCAGTGTGCAATGTTCTAAGGGACTTTCCTCCATTTTCCAAAGAGGTTTCACTTGAAAACAAACTCATCAGATCTCAGTCCGTGGAATTCTGCACATCAGCTTTCTGCCAGTACCCAAAATACACTCTGATGCCCTCTGTAACCCTGGTCATTCTTAGGAAATTAAGATTCCTGTAAGTGAAAAGAGTTAAGTCTTTCTTTCTGAGGGATGACTGTTGTTTTAGAGAGCCTGAGACTGGTTCTTGTCCAACTGCATTTTAGGAAGATGGTAGAAGAAGTGGCAGCAGTGTACTTTCGTAATCTCTCCTGTAAAGAGCAAGCAACTAGGAGAAAAACCAAGAATCCACGTGTAACAAACCTAGGGTGTCAAGATATAGCTCACAGACTCCAAATATGAGCAAGGAGCAATGAACCAGGGATGCTCCAGCTCCTCTTGCTGAAGGAAGCAAGAGGGTATCTGAGGGACCTGAGAACAAGAGAAGCCCCAAACTGTCTACAGGTCTTGGCTGGAAAGCATGGGTCAATTTGACAATAGGGAGGGACCCAACAGATCATTTCCCAGGCCTCTAGTGCCCATGCTGCCTTGGAAGCACAGAATAGATGCTTATTTAGTGTTTATTGAATGAATAAAGGTCAAATGACATTTTCCTAGCCAATATTTGTGGATGGGAAACAGGAATAGTCAAATCCTTATTTTGAACCATGTGGCTAAAATTCTTTATGCTTCCGAGGTGTACAAAATTCTGGAATCAGGCTGGGAGGCTGAGGCAGTCCTCTTCCTGAGCTTGCGAAGAATTACTCCTTTCTAATACACTCATGATCATTCTTGTGTATGGACACTCAGTTTAGCTTGGGAAGCAGCATCCTGCTGAGAGGCAAGGAGGTGTTCTGTAGCTATACCAGGAGCTGCTGCTGCTGCTGCTGCTTTTTTAATAGATAGAGGAGAGAAAGAAGGGGCAGAGGGAGAGGGAGAGAGAATCTTAAACAGGATCCATACTCAGTGCTGAGCCTAATGTGGGGCTCAGTCTCACCACCTTGAGATAGACCTGAGCCGAGATCAAGAGTCGGGCACTCAACCCCCTGAGCCAGCCAGGTGCCCCCGGAGTCTTTTTATTGAAGATTTTAGAATAGAGAGGATGGGTGGGGGTCTTAGGCTAGGGTGGCTGAGGGAGGACCAGTTCGTGTCAAATCTGTGTTCAGGAAGTAGGTGCAGAGCTGCCCTTTGCCTTTGACCTTGATGATGCCCCGGCTGTAGCAGGTATAGCCTAAGGACTGCAACACCCGGGCTGTCTCTTCAGTCACCTGTGATTGAAAGGGTGTGAGCCTGGAGTATGGGGGTGGCCCTATCCCCTTCCCCAACCCCGTGCCTCCTCACTTGGATCTTGCCCAGGACTCCTGTACTCTCCATGCGGCTCGCAACGTTCACCGTGTTGCCCCAGATGTCATACTGAGGCTTCTGGGCCCCAATCACTCCAGCAACTACAGGTCCGTGGTTCAACCCTGACAAGAGGTATGGTAAAGAGGGGCCCTGGGAGGTGGTGGGGGGAAGATTTGAGGAGGGAGAGAGGAGGAAGCTCCAGGACTTATGGTGAAGGACCTGGAGATCTTAGAAGAAAGAAAGAAAGGAGAATGGGTCTGGAGGGGTGTGGCTTAGGGAAGGGGTAGCTGAGCCCCAGAGATCCTGGCCCAGCAGCTTCATGCTCTGCCTCCAGGGATGAGGCTGGAGGGGGTCCAGGGAGGAGCTGGAGAGTAGCTAACAAACGACTTGGGGGAGGAAGAGCCTAAGAAGGTGAAGAGGAAGTTCCAGACTGGCCCAGCAAGAGAGGGCCCTCACCCACACGCAGGCGGAAGTTGTTGAATGAGTGCTTATTGATGACATCCAGCTTTGATCCAAGGGCCACTGCAAACTCCACCATGGTGCCCAGGTGGCTGCAGCTTCGCTCAGCATCCTAGCAATGGGCCGGTCCACCAGGATGGGGCAGTGAGGGCCCAGCAGTGCAAGCCCAGAGGGGGGCTGGTAGGCGAGGAAGGGAGGTTGTACCTGCTGTGTGTCCTGTCCAGAGGTGGCGTTTAAGCCTGTGGCTGCCATGTAGGTGCTGCCGATGGTTTTGATCTTCTCCACCCCACTAAACTTGGGCTTTGAGAGCAGCTGTACAGAAAGGAGGTTGTCTTTCTTACTCCCTCCCTTCCATCTCTAAAGCCCCAGGCCTTTAGAGACAAAGGACCAGGTTGTGGGGTTAGGGAGTGTGGCAGGAGGGAGACTGAATCATGGGAAGAGTTGCTGGAGAGCTGGGGATCAGAGGAGGAGCGGCAGAGTCAGGGAGAGGAGGAGCATGGGCTCCTGGCCGGAGAGCAAGTGAGCAGGAGGGACTGGTGGGAAATTCTAGCATCCAGGACAAAGGGCCTGGGGGACCCTTGGAGCTGTCACCTCATCAAAATCTGCAATGATCTCATTGAGCAGCCGCAGACACTCTAGACCCTCGTGGTTGATGTTGGATTCAGAGTAAAATTCCTTAAAGTCTGGAACGGAGGCGAACAGGACACAGACACACTCGTAGGATTGGTGGTAGAGGTCCTGGAGGGTGGGAGGCTGGGATGAGGGAGCAAGCCACGTTCTTTCCCCCGTGGGTCTGCATGGGCCACCTTCCCTGTGTCCATACTCTTACTCCTCTATTTAAGAAGGATTGTAAAGGAGGGAGAGGGTAGGGCCAGGTTACCTGGATGTGTGACTCGGTAGTCAAAGATTGGGTCTCATTATGATTCCAGGAGATATAGGGGTTTGGAGCCAGGATCACCTCATAGCAATGTGAGAGGCGTCTCTTCAAGAACTGGGATCATATTAGTGGGAACTGTCTTTCTGTCCTATCTTACTGCTAATGGGTGTTAAGCCAGTTAACTCAGTTTACAAAGATAGTTTCAATATGGAAAATAAAATAATAGGGGAAATGTGACAAAGGAAAAATAAAAGTAAGACAGGAAAGATGGAATCCTATTTGAAGTTGGTTCATAAAAGGGGTGACACAAAGTCCTTGTCAGTCCTAGGTTCTGGCTCTGGGCTTTCTAGCAGCCCGTGTGAAGACAGAAACAGGAAGAATTACAAGAGTCCCAGTATAAATAAGAGTAGAAACCAGGGGAAGTAGATCTACTGCCAACCTTGAGCGCAGAGAGCAACTGGTGGGGACATAAAGCTGTGAATAGACCCTGACCTGCTTCTTTTAACATTCCTCAAGACAGGCCAACAGTATTTCCATAGCAGACAGGGATAAGTTCAGGCAGTACAGACAAAATGGCACTAATATGTGGGTGACCTTCTCTGATGGTCTCACTAGAGAGCATTTGAGGATGAAGATTAACATCTACCAATGGAAATTCCTGTGGTTGGAAAGTTCTGAGTATGTGATGTCTGATATGGTTGCCACTGGCCATAAGCAGCTCTTAGACACTTGAAATGTGTCCAGTGAGACTGAGACCCTGAATGTTCCATTTTAATTAATTTAAATGTAAATGGCCCCACATGGCTACTGGCTACCATGCTGGATAGTGCAGGTCCAGAGGGCTGGGTGTATGTTCTCCATACATCTCCCATCAACACTCGAAGAAGCTTCTGGAAGGTATGGAGTGGCCATGAGTTGGAGAAGCACCCTTCTAAGTAAGTACTTGGAATGCAGAAGTTATGTGCTCAGCAGACTAAGCCTAAGAGCTTATGAAAACGGAGGCATCTACCTGATAGGAACAGGGACTGGGCGGCCACCCAACCCAATATGGAGGAGTCCAGAGATGATGGGCTGAGGGCCAAGATATTCATCCAAAATTAGTCCCTGTGGCATCTGGGGCTCAGGAGTCAGGGGTGGGAGTCACCTCATTGCGCCGGTTCTGGCCGATGAACTGGGGGGCCACGTGTGCGGGGAGCACATTCTCCAGCAGGAGCCGAGTCAGGTTCTCCATTGTCTCTGTCTCCTCCTGCTCCTGCCGCAGCTTCTTCTTCCACAGAAAGTCCAGGCGGCAGTAATACTCGTTCTGGCAAGGTCACCAGGGGCCCAAGTGGAGACACAGTGCAGGGGGAGCCTCAGCTCCTGAGTATTCACCCCCCACCCACTCCATGATGCCTCAAACCATACCACTCCCCAGTCTAGAGAGAAGGCCTAAGGGCCAACTACCCTGGGGAGGCTACCTTGGAACTAGATTCAAACCAGACAGACTTGGAAGATTTTTTCTCATGGGTGGTTTTCCTGGACTTGGGGTGGGAGGGGCGAGGGAGGGAGAATTTGAGGGCACCTCCCTTGGGGAGTGAAGGAGAAAGAAAGGGAGCAGGAAGGTTCACTTAGAAGCTTCCGGTGGACACACTATTTGGGCTCAACCCTGAAGATGTTAAGATTGAGGGAAAGGGTGAGAGAGACTAAGTCACAAATATGGGGACCCCGCTTCCCCCTTTAAAGGGAAGCTCTGGTGGGTTGAGCTGGGTGACTTACCTGCCGAGCCAGGACAAGGAGAGTGAAGAAGAAGATGAAGAAGGAGATAGCTCCCATGAGTTTGGGCTCCTTCAGCACCCCTGGCCTGAGGAGGCCATGGATCAGGGTTGCCCCTTGCCCTGCCCCTTCCCGATGGCCTCCTCCCTACCCCCAGTGCCCATGTAACCCTTAGCCACCCTCCCCCTTTCAGCTCAGTGAGGCGAGGACAGCTCTGGGCACCTCTGTCCCATGGCGATGCGCACCTGGAGTCCAAGGGATCTGGATAGAGGCGGGCGATAAGGCAGTCAGACAGCCAGGCATGGGAGTGCAGGAAGAGGGAGCAGGAGGCTCCCAGCCACAGCAGGAGCAGCAGCAACTTCAGCTCAAAGCTCATGTGCAGAAAGAGGGAGCAGGACAGGAACCCCAGCACGCAACAGTGCATAGAGTACTGTGGGGTGGGGTGGGGCTGTCAAGGGGCGGGGCATATGCCACATGCCGGGGTGGGAGAATATCACAGGGCTCCTGTCCCACCCCTCCCAGGGCCCAGGTCCTATCTGGGGACAAGGAGTGTCATACACACAAACACACACCAAATGTGTTTTATATCCATCCCAATTCACAGGATGGAATGTTTTTTAACTAAAGGGGTAGCAGACGGGCAAAGGCAGGCTCTGGATAAAGTGACTCAGGGCTGTGAGGAACACTCACCGGGACGCTGATGAGAGGCAGGGACCCAGGGAGCTCCCAGGAGAGGTTGAAAGCCACGGAGGACACATTGGGAGCCCGGGAAGGGCAGTTTGATGCTGCCGGTAAGAAGAACTGCAGAAGGAGGTGAAGAGCTGAGGTGGGCAGGCAGCTCCTGGGGCCCAGTGGTGGCTTGTGCTGGGTTTCGGCTGACCTAGGGATGAGGGCCAGACTCCTCCAAAGGGGTAGATCCTGCCATTTCTGGCCGGTGAGGGAGCCTTAGCGCTGGGGTCCTTGCTGGACAGTCAGGGATGGGAGGAGAGGGTGCCCTGAGTGCTAGTCTGCCAGTGGAGCCACTGTGTGATCTCTTGCCAGCCACTTAACCTCTCTGGGCCTCAGCTTCCTCTTCTGTGACTTGGCTAGGGCATGATTCCTAAGGTGTCTTTCAGGGATAGAATTCTAGGAGTGACTGTAAGTTCTGAAAAATCCGCCAGACTCGGCTACAATAAATATCACAGTGAGTGAGCTAAACAACGAATATCTGCCTACACAGAAAAGATGGGAAGGAGGTCCACCAGAGAGTTATGAACAATTATACAGGTAGCAGATTAATTTTTTTCTTTATACTGCATCCAACATTGCCAGAATCCCCTGGCCTCAGTGCAGCTGCTCTCCCAAATCCAGGGGTCCCCACTCAGCCTCTTATGGGTCCAAAAGGCCCTGATGGGGTTGCCTGGGGCCCCCTCTTGCCCTCACCAGACTGGTAATAGCCATGACAAAAACGAGGAGGATGGTGGCAGTGCCCAGGGCAACTCGCAGTCCGGGCCGTGTGGCCACCAAGCCAGACAGTGTGGGAAGCCAGTGTAGCATCTTGGGGCCTTTCAAGACACACTTCTGTGGAAGGAGCACAAGAACCTTAGCCATGTGGCTGGGGTACCCCACCTCAGGCCAGGTCATGGTAAGGGCCCAGCTCACCACTTCCACCCCCCAAGCCCACCTCACCGTCAGGTTCTCTGAGAAGCAGACGAAGAGGAGGAGCAGGAAGAGAAGGAAGGTGATGCTATAGGTGATGGCCAGAGCTGGGGGCCTAAAGGGAGACAAGAGTGAGTGAGGCCTTGAAGGGTCAGAAGATGCTCTGTGTGCTGGGAGGGTGCTGTGCACCCTGGTTGGGAGATGTGGGGAGGAACAGTCCTGGGGATCTGAACTGGCCCCCACTGGGGTCTGCGCTGATAAAAGGCATTGCATGCCAACGATCCAGGAAAGCGAGGAAAGCCGAGGGAGTGTAGGGCGGTGGTGGGGTGGGGCAGGAACAGTACTGGAAGGCGGCAGGGGGCTCACGAGGGGCTGAGGCTGCATTAAGCCAGTCTCTGAGCCTTCAGGCCAAAGCTCTTCCACCTGGCTGCGTTTTGGACGAGTCCTTGCAGACCCTCCCAGCCATGGGGTAAAAATGAGGACCTGCTTCCTAGGCTCATCTGCTATGAGATTTGGGCTTCTCAATGAAACAGAACCTGTTTCATGGAAAAGTGATCAGGACCCAGAGATAGGCATGTGAAAGTGCTCAGATTCCGTAGACAGTCCACAGGATGTGTGATAGTAAAAATGAAGGCTGTGATTATCACTGCTTCCCCAGAACACATACTTCCTCTGTGGCTCAGCGTCTGAAGCCAAGGGGAAGTGGGTAAAGGAAGAAAGTGTGGGTCAAGGATCAGCAGGAGCCTGGTGGTCTGTGTCTGAGACTCAGGGCCACCCTTGCCTGGGGCTCTCACCTGTTGGTCACCAGCATCTGGATGATGAAATTGGAGAGGAAGACCAGGAAGGTGCAGGCTGCATAGTATTTGAAGGCGGGGAGGGCAGAGAGTCGATACTGGAAGGACAGGGGTCAGTGTGGCGGCAGGAGCGACCAGGGCTGCCGGTAACCTTGGCAGTGTCCACTGCAGGCAAGGAGCAGGTATCCCAGCCTCCCATTCAGTCTCAGGTAGTTGCTACGGCTCTCCCAGGAGCCGGCCTCCTCCCTCCCATCTCCACCTAGTAATCCAATCTATAGGGTTACCTCCTTTTGGAGAGAGGCACAAGTCCCTCAACCTAGAATCACAAACTGAGCAGAGCTGAGGGGTGAGGTATGACCATGGGGCTTGCCAGCTCTCCAAGGCCAAAAAGGCCTTGGAACTAAGGCTAGAAAATTCTTTCCTGCCACACCTACCTCTTTCTCCAACTCCTTCTCTCTGAAGTACAGTGTCAGTGGGCTGAAGTCCTTTGACTGCTTCCATTGTCTGGCGGGAGGTGGGGGGCAGTGAGCCCCAGAGAGAAAAGGGCAGGGCAAGGCAGGTGGGGGGCCGTGGTGGCCAGATGTGTGTTTTCCTGGGCTGGAGCAGAGAAGCTGCTCCCTTCCTGCTGGGTCATCAGGGGAACACACCCGTTTGCTACCTGGGGGCCCAGCCCCACACCCCTCCCAGCTGCCTTCTGTTCTCCATACTTCTGAGAGTTGAGCTGTTCGATGACTTGGAAGAACTTGGCATCCCCAGTATCCAGGTCTTCATCTAGTCCTCGGGGGGTACGGCTCCTGCACAGTGAGAGCCCAGTCTGTCACCACAGGAGACCTTCCACAGCATGTGGGCAAAGCAGGAGCAGCCCCCCTAGAGGATGGAGGCAGGTCACTCAGACAGAGATGCTGGGGCCTCCTCACCGGTCCAGGCTCCACTGGGGGCTGAAGGAGGCAAGGGCCTTCTCCTGTTGGGAGAACACAGGGAAGGGGGGAGACGAGGCAATGCTGAGCATCCCTGAAGCCTCTCTAGGGTGAGGCATTCCGTATCTATACACGTCCTTGGCCTTGAGCATCTGTTGTGTTTCCCCTGCTTCTGATGACTTCCTCTTTCCATCAAATCCCACCTGCCCTTAAGGGAAGGGTCAAACCACATTGATTCCTTAAAGGTTCTTCCGGACTCTTCAGACACCCAGGGTTCTTATGCTCTTATTTCCCCAGTTTCTACCACTTAATGAGACAACCCTGTAAGTTTGAGGGGTGGTCATCTTTCCTAGGGACTAACCAAATCCCAAAGGCGGAGACTTGCCTATCCCCTCAGCATGCCCAAAGATCCTTGTTGGTTTAAATTGAGGGACAATGCCAAACATTCTGACTCCCTTGTGGTCAGGCTGAGCTGGGGCGTGGTGGGAGCAGAAAACAAAAAACCTAGAAGGAAGGGAAGGAGGAAGGAAAAAACCAAACCTGGTCACAGTCATTCTTTTTTGCAGTAAAAGGACGGCATGCTGTGTGCAAAGAATCAAAAGCAAGCAGACAAGTAAAGCCCCAAGAAAGAGAGCGAAGCACAGCGGCCACTGCACAGGGCCAGGTGTCTGGGGACTATTCTTTCCTGCTCCCCTGGCTTAAGTGAAGGCAGCAGGGTCACAGGGGGCCACATCACATAGTCCCCACAGACCCAAACTTGGCATATAGGAGAGGGAGAGGGGAGGAGAAGGGAGATTAAAAGGGATGTTCTAGGTAGGAGCCCGTCTATGCATCTCGGTCTGAGCCCAACTTTTTCCAACTACCCACTTGCCTCTCTACCTTGCTCAATGCCTATATGTTATTCGAAGGCAGGGAAAACGTTTTATTCATTTCTGTCTTCTCAAGAACTAGCTTAGCGCCTGCCATATGGTAAGTGGTTTAAGACTGTGGAAGGAGGGATGGATGGATGGATGGATGGATAGATGGTTGGATGGATGGATGGTATATACTAGTATCAACCATGCGCCAACACCCCAGAGGTCCCCATTGTAGGGGTAAGCTGATGTGATTCTCAGGTTTTCTAACATCTGACTGAGGGCTTGGCACTTCAGGGGGTGGGAAGTGAAATTCTGGGCTGGTGAAGCCCTGACTTGGGAGATACCCTTGAATTAGGGGTTCCTAACTCTCTACCCTGACACTTCTTAGCCTGCACACACTAGTGGGGTCTTGGGGAGGTGTGGCGTGGGTTCCTGGGGGCATCTCACCACAGGTATTGCACCCAACACTGTCTCACAGTCCCTGGGCTCCCATCAAAGCCCGCCCTCTACTCTATCTCCCCCTGGGGGGCTTCATCCTACAGGGGTCAGAAGGGTCTTGGATTCTTTCTTCCTCTCCCTCCTGCCCACTAAGCCCTTCTGGCCCTTCCCCTACTCTATGTTAAGGCTCAGTATTAGGTATTCTCCTGAACAACTGCTGCCAAGGATCCCCCCGCCCCTGCCCCACTCCAGGGTGGGGTGGGGAGATAGAACACAGAAAGTGTACTCTGAAGTCATCCCACATACCCAACTGGGTCTACCCAGTAGAGAAGATTCTGAGCAGAAGATCTGCAGAAAGGTGGCTGGGAAAGTTTGGGGAAGAGGTGAAGTGGAGGAGAGCAGGCTGAGGAAACTACTCCTGGGGCAAGCCTTTGGGGACACGGCCTCAGTCCCTGCAAGAGAGGGTTCTGGCACTTGTTACCAAGCACCAACCCTGAGAGCCAGCTAGTCGGGGAGATAAAGCTTCCTGCATCAGCTAGTGGGTCACCGATGAGCTGAGGGTCACTGATGAGTTGATCCTGATGACAAGCACAGGATCAACCAGGAATCTACCATGCTCTGGTGTCCTCTCTTCCCTCTCTTCCTGACCCCTGCCTGCTCAGGATGACTTCCTTCAAGGCCATGTGAGATTTTCACTGTCACCTCATTTTATCCTCACACCAATGCTGGAGAGTGGGACAAGAACCGATTTGCCCCCACCTTCCTAGTCCTAGTGGGGATAAAAAGAGAGGGTCCAATCTCAGGAATGGAGTTGGACAGAGACATTTCCCAGTGGGAATGGCTGTAAGCCCTGGCTTCAGACCCAGGATGAGTGTGGGCTATACCTCTGTGGTACTGATGGAAGGGGGTTCCCGAGTGGAGGCTGGGGAACAATGGACATAGATAGTGTCTATAGGATTTTGTATCTCAGGTGAGCTCAGAGGGCAGTGATCTTTGCCCTTTCTTTGGAAGGAAGGGCAAGGAAAGGCCTGAACCAGGGACTGGGGCAACCAGACAGTTCAGGGCCTCGGGATGTCATCAAGTGACTCACTGGTGGTGAGGACAGGGAAGTCGGGAGGGGCGGTGAGGGTGGGGTTATTAAGTACTCGGGCTCAGATGGAGGTGCACTTACTGGGAGAGGGGTAGAGGTGGACACAGGGCTCTCTAGGTGGCTCAGGTGAGCAAAAGGCTTGGCTGCGCCCCAGGACTCCAGGTAGCGCGTCATTAGCAGTGATGGACGCATCTTGGGGCCCTCGAGAGAGGACAGCAGCCCTCCTGCAGTGCCCTTCTCATCCTCCTCCTCAGCCTGGGGCATACGAGAGCTGAGAGTCAAGATCACAAATGCATTCTACATTTTCCCCACACCCCTTAGAAGGTTGGCTCTCCACCCCCCTGATGCACACACTGGAATCCAGGAATTCAATGTTTGGCATAGGAGAAGAGATTAGGCCTGTCAGCTGTGGGTGGTTAGTACGGGCCAGCCCATGGGGTCCAGACTGGGCCTTTACCCGGGGATCGATGACGAGGTAGGTGGGCTCCCCTAGCTCCCGAAGGTATGGGTCCCGGAGTTCCATGGATACATCCTCCACAGCGTAGGCCCCTGCTAGCAAGGCCAGGGTAGCCCCTGTAATATGCACTCGTCTGGAAAGAGGGGTCAGTGAGAGTCAGGAAGGAGGGCCTGCAAACCTCTCATTTTTTCCCAGGGTCCTTCCTGGAGGTCTGACTTTAAACAAGGCCCTGTGCTCCCAGAGGTGTCTCCCAGCACTCCTCCCTGCACATCAGGATCTCCCTGAGCCCCAGGTAGGATTGTGCTCATTTTAGGGAACTATGAATAGGGTGGCAGCACGTGTGAGGCCCAGGTGGCTACTTCCCGTGGCCTCCTACAGCCCCACATCTCACCCTGGCACGCCACCCGCCTCCATGTGGTTGGCCAGCGTGACATCATGGGACCAGACGTCATACTGCCACTTCTGCAGCCCGATGACTCCGCAGAGCACGCTGCCCGAATGCACGCCCACACGCATGTTGATGTCCACGCCAGTGGCTGCGCGGAGTTTCCTGAGCAGGGTATTCAGGGGACAGTCTGAATGCTGCCATACACCTCCCTCTCTCCAAGAGGTCCTCCAGTACCCTGCCTGCTCCTCCCCCACATCCATCCTTGGGTAGCCCTCCTGCCCGCCCACCTGAGCTGACCTGATGGCCCGGCACATGTCCAGCCCCATGCGCACGCAGTTGATGGCATGGTCGGGCAGAGAAAGTGGGAGCCCAGAGACACAGTAGTAACAGTCTCCCAGAATCTTGATCCGCATGCATTCATGCTCCTGGAGTGTGTGTGTGTGCAGAGGGAGGGGGGGGCACCTGGTTAGAGGTCAGAGGAGGCACGAGGGGGCTGGGACAAGTGGGAGCAAATGGTATTCCTGAACAAATTCTGAGGTTGGAAGTCTCTGGGTCAGATCTAGGGATTCCCTTAACTTGATATGGGGCTGGCTGAGGTTGGTGGCTGTCCCCCAGCTTTGGCACGTGTAGGGTGTATTCAAATTTGAGCATATGAGTGTGGCCTCAAAACTGCAGTTTTCTGGGGGAGACCCAAGATTAGGTTTGTTGGGGGGCATCCCTGGGGTCTGAACAGGAGGCAGTATGATGTTGCATGAGGCAGAGACTTCCCTTGGAAAATCTAAGATTAAAACATCTGAAAACCTCTCTAGATTTGGTTGTAGTGTCCAGAGATCCCCTACACTGAGGACTTGAGCATGTTTAGGGGTGTTGTCATTGGGGCATTTGTGGGGCATTGTTGAGAAGTCTCTCCAGGTTTGAGGTGTGTGGTGAGCAGCTCCATACCTGGGGTTGTTTGAAAGGATTTCCTAGTTCCATTGGGATATCTTCCATTAGAATACATGGGCTCTGAAATGGGACTGGGATCATAGGTGGCAGGAGTTTCCCTTGTAAAGGGTTCTCCAGGGTGGGCATTTGAAGGTCCCTGGGTAGGGAGGAAGGTCCCCTCTGACCTTGGCAATCTGGTCGAACTTGCCAAAGAGCTCGTTGAGCATGAGCACCAACTCCTTAGGGGAGCATTCACTGGCCAGCCGTGTGAAGCCCACGATGTCAGCATACAGCACGCTGGGGAGGGCAGAAGGTGTCAGTGGGGCCAAGATCTCGGCCCATCCCCCCTTCCCCTCTGGCCATCCTCTCTCATACCTGACTCCCTGGTGCCTCTTGACATAGAGGCTGTGGAAGTTGTTGGTGCTCTCTGGCCGTGACCCCTGTCCAGCTTGAAGCCGTGCCATGATCTCTGCCTTCATCTCTCGGGCCAAGTAGGCAGGAAGGATGGATAAGAGTAGGTGTTCCTAGAGGAGATCACTATGAACAACCAGCTTCTTGCAACCTAAAGCCAGCCTCCCAACAATCTAGGAGCTCACCCACTTCCCCAGCCCCACTAGTGTGCCCCAGAGTACTCCCCCAGGTCCTCCCCATCACATAGAGCTGGGCTTCAGCACCCATTTTGCACTATACACCTTTAGGGACTGAACTCCCAGCACCAATGCCAGAATTAAAGTTCTTCATTTAGTATCATAAAAGTGCTTTTACAGGGTGCCTGGATGGCTCAGTGGGTTAAGCCTCTGCCTTCGGCTCAGGTCATGTTCTGAGGGTCCTGGGATTGAGACCCGGTATCCAGCTTTCTGCTCAGAAGGGAACCTGCTTCCCTGTCCCCTGCCTGCTCTCTGCCTACTTGTGATCTTTCTCTCTCGGTCAAATAAATAAAATCTAAAAAAAAAAAAAAAAAAAAAAAAAAAGGAGTAATGTTAAAAAGAAAAACTGCTTTTACAAGCTTCAGGGTTTTTGAGACTTAACTCCCCAAGGTGGGTGGTAGCCACGTTTTACAAAGGAGGAGAGAAAAGGGCAAGTAGCTTGCCCAAAGTCATTCGCCTTGCAAAGGAGCCCCCTTGTGTGATATAAACAACTCCATTCTCAAACCTTGGTCCCGCCTAGCCTCCCAGGCCCAGCATACCTGGTGCTTCTTCTCAGTGTCCAGCCTCCGGCGCGAGTGCAGGGACCGAAGGGCCTCCCGGAACGTGGCGCGCAGCGCACGCTCCATCAGTGCCTTGTGATAGGCTCCAGCCACGTTCCCGCACAAGAACAGCACGGCGTTTGCTGCCAGCTGGGGGAGAGGATCAGCCTTAGAGGGTGCTGGCCGCAGGTGGTGGGGCAGTGGTGACGCGTGCAGCTGGAGTTTCTCCGAGAGGATTGAGTAGGACTCCACAGTTAGAGACCTAAGTATTTCCAGGCAATCGGTGCCCCAGTATCCCTGCTCTAGACTCAGTTGTGCACCAAAGAGGCCTCCTAGGTCTAGAAACCCTTGCACTCACGTTTCCTCTGCCTGGAATACCACCCCACCATCTAAGCCCCTCCGCGGCCCCCGAGCCCCAAACCACTCAAGCTCCTATTTTTACATTCTCTGTGAAGGTTCTGTCATTCAAATCTGTCCCCACAACTCTGGTCCCCTGGTGAAGTCCCTTCCCCGTGGGCCCAGAGGCGTCTTCTAGTGTCTGCAGCTTCTGGCTGCAGTGATGTACCAGCTCCCTGAGGGCACCGTCTGGGGCTATGGGTCTGTATCCTGTGCTTAGTGTGGCGCCCTGCCGTGGAGTCGCAGCCGGGCGAGAGATCAGCGCATGCTCAGAGTAACCAATAGCGGCCAGTAGAACCAGTCCTGCGCGCCGCCGGCCCCTGGGCGCATCCTGTGCTACGCGCATTCTCACCTGTGGCAGCAGCGGTGGCCGGGAGTCAGGCTGAGGCCCAAGGTACAGCCCAAGGACCAGCAGGTGGGACAGTGATGAGGCAAGGCCCGCAGCTGCGGCATCCCACATGCCCAAGGGCAACATGGCATACACAGTGAAGATGATGAAGAGAAAAAAGGACACCTGGGGAAGCAGAGGCACCGGAAGCTGCTGGCTGCTCTTGGCCTAGGTGTGCTCATGCTCCCCGCTCCACCTGCTGCTCCTCTTACCTGGTCCCAGGCGCTCACCAGGCCCCCAGTGAACAGGAAGCCATGGCCTAGCCCAAGTAGCGCTGCCCACACGAGGACCGACAGGGGACGTGTCCAGCGCTGCAGTCGTTGCTCACGGGAAGCCAAGCCCAGGAGAAGCGAGAAGCCACCCAGTGCACACAGCACAGTGGTCAGGAAGCCCAGATCTGAAACTAGATCCTGTGGGGACGGGGTGCTTGTGGCAAGACTGGAGTGTGGAGGTTGGGGAGCTCCTCCAAGCTGAAGAGCAGGGAGCCCCCCAGGCTGCTTCTGGAAAGTGTCTTTAACTCAAGACAGAAAAGGAGACAGGGCATTTGGGCCCGCCATTCAGATTAGGCTGAACCATAGGAAGTTGCCCAGAATCTGTTTTTAATCTACAGAGCCTGCTGTCTCATATGATTCAACCTAATATCTCACTGGCAGCCGGGATGGGGGAGGCTTGGGCCATCTACCCAGAGTCTACCTCTATGGCGCATTTGTGAATCCAGGACCTTTCTGAGCCTGTTTTCTTATCTGTCAGGTCGGAATTAGAATACTATCCTCGGGTCCCCATGCAAGTGAAAAATCCTACCTCATGGAACACTTAGGAATGAGTGTATCCAAATCTGGCCAATTTGCTTAAGGAGATTTCCTGCCCTGGGCACAGGTCTGGGAGCAGCCCCTCCCAGCCCCAAGAAGTGCTCTAGCAGCAAGGGGCACCTGGAACCTCCCTCCCGGCAAGGTGGGGAGTGGGGTGGGGGAGCCCTACACTTTCACCACCCACCTTTGGACGTGGACCTCCTGCCCCTGTCCCTGTCCTGTGTCTCCACCTCTTTCTGGACTTCCAGGTGGCCCAGCAAGAACTGGTCAGTTTAGTGGCTTCCCCAACTTGCCTCCGAAAAGTGAAAAGAAAACTTGGAGGAAGATATTTCCAGAAATGAAATTGAAGACCCCCTTTCTCAAAAAAAAAAAAAAAAAAAAAAAAAAAAAAAAAAGAAAAGAAAAGAAAAAAGAAAGAGAAAAAGAAAAGAAAAAAGAAAGAAACTGGAAATGGCTTTATTTGGGGACTAAATGTGAGTGGGATGGAGGATGCCTTCTGAGAGTCTATGGGTACAGCTGCCCCACAGCCCCTCTGAGAGAAAGAAAACCAGGAAACGGATTCCCACGGGGCCCAGTGTAATTTCCCTTCTGGAAAATGGGAAAACCCGGTGTTGAATTCACTCTAGAACCAGTAGATCACAGAAGCTCAAAAGGTCTGTCAGTACCCTGAGAAAAATTAAAAGCACCCAGGGCTCAGCTTTCTCCCAGCGGCCCAGCAACTACGGACCAGAGAGGTGCAGTGACTTGTCCAGGGTCACTACATTTCCTAGCAAGGCTCGGTCCTTCCCTCCTGGATTCCAGCAAAGACCCCGCCCTAAGTCCCTACCCAGAAAACGCCCTCTAGGCGGTGACCCTCCCACCACCGTGGGGAGGGAGCCCCGCACCACCCGAAGCAACCCCGCTCACCCTGCCGCTGGCTGACGCGACAGCCAGCATCGCCAGGAGCGCGCAGAGCACGATCACCAGCAGCAGCAGCAGCAGTGGGTACTGCTGGCTCAGGCTGTAGTAGGTCTCGTAGAAGAGATCTTCGCTGGGGGGCGGCCGGGGACTGAAGAGGCGAGCCATGGTCCTCCCTGCCCGGGTGCCTAGCCGGGGTAGAGGGCGGACCCCGGGGCTGAAGAGGGCCAGGTGTAGCGTTACTGCCTGTGGCCGGTCCGGACCCCAGTTGTGCCTCTCTCACTAGGTCCAAGCCACTTCCACCCCGTTTCCCCAGCCTCGCGGCAGTCCCATCCGCCAGGCACTCCTGTAGCCTCCCAGCCTTTTCTCAGTTGGCTGTGAGAAGACTGCCCCATCTTTCGCTCCTCCCCCCTCAAACCCAGACCGCAGAGATGCCCTAGCAAAAGCCTCGTCTCCGGGAGAAGCAGGATTTGGGATTGAAGAAAAGGAGCCTCGAGGTCCTCCCTCCGCCCCCCAAACTCACTGCCCGCGATCTACCGCGGCTTGAATGGGCCAGGCCCGAGGAGGGAGCCCAGGACAGCTGGTGGTGGAGTCCCGATCGACCGCCGAGAAGCTAGTGGAGTGGCTCAGAGCCCCGGGCAGCAGGCGCTTCCCGCCCGGCGCCGGGAGGGGGGCCCCCCTCCCACTTCCCCGACGGGACTGCCCGGCCCTTTCCCGTGCCGAGGCGGACTCCCCAGGCCTCCTCCCTCCCTCATTGTCTCCCCTAACACCGTCGTAGCCTTCGCCTTTCAGCTCCCCCAGAAAGGCGAATGCAACCTTGGGAGAGGCGAGGGGTTGGGCCAGGCTGAGCAGCAAGTGTCAAAATGGGGGTGGAGCCCTTGGGCACCGGGAGAATGGAGTGCTAGAGTGAAGGCTAGCCAGAATGTAGGGAAGAATTTTGGGCAGAATGGGGCTAGGATTTAGGTTGCAATGGAGGGTTGGGGTGCGCCTGTTCCCCTCCCCTCCTGACTGGATGCAGCTGCTGTGGAACCTTAGCTTTACATTCCAGACCCCAGCTGAGAGTCAAAGGGCTCCGCCTGGAAAACAAGGAACCTGGGAGTGTAGGTAGTGAGTGCTTGTGGTGGAGGGAAATAAGTATGCCGGCTGACCTCTGAGAGGCTGGGGGCACTGCGAGGCAAAAGATGTGCCGCTGTCTTCCAATGCCCGGGGAGAGCCCCCTCCCCAGAACCCCACTGTGGCCTCTCTGTAGCCCAGAGGAAAAGCGTGGCAGTGAGGCTATCCCCAGGTTTTGGGTTTAGGGTGGGGTCTCACCCGGTCCAGAGGAAGTGCTCCGCCCAGAGATTATAGTGGCCCCAGGAGCCAGGCCTCCCAGATTCCTTCCTGCCACCAGCTGGGCCCTGACCTGGTGTGCCACGCCTGCCCACCCCCAGCCCTGAGCATCCCGCTTCCGGCCTCAGCTAGACTGCAGGGCCTCTGCCTCCCTCCGTGTCAGTTCTGTGGTCTCCCATACAGGTCTCCACTGCCCGCCCCTGGCCTAAGCCTTAGCCTCCCAAGAGTAGCGCTTTGGTTAAAAATCCATCAGGTTTGGGGCTCCTGGGTGGCTTAGTCGGTTAAGTGGCTGCCTTCAGCTCAGGTCACGATCCCAGGGCCCTAGGATTGAGTCCGACATCAGGCTCCTTGCTCAGAGGGGGCTCTGCTTCTCCCCGGCCTACCATTCCCCCCACTTGTCCTTGCTCTCTCTCTCTCTCTGTGTCAAATAAATAAATAAAAACTTAAAAATCCATCATGTTTATTGACTTCCGTGTGCACAAATCAGTTGGCCTTCAAATAAAGTCTCAGCTAATTACCTCACATCCAAGAGGTAGCTCAGAAGTTGCATCATACTGGCCCTGCCACCAGTCTGCTCCAGGCTTCTTGGTTCTTGTGGCTCTCCTTTCCAACCTACTTGTGTGGGGCACGCGGCCAGCCTCGACCCATGCCCCAGGGCGCCAGGCCTTGCGTTGGCAAAGCAGTTCCTTCTTGTATAACCAAGTAGTTGTTGTCTCCCACCTGCACCGCGTGGCTGTCATGTATGGTAACAGGGTTACCTTTAAGAGAAATTGTGGTGTTGGTGGGATGGTTAACTCAAAATTAGGAGGAGCAGCGGGGTGGAGAGGCAGCGGCACCTTGTGTCCATCCTGGGGAAATGCAAGTATTGGGTTTCTAGGGCAGCCTGTGCCTGCATCAAATGTGCCTTGGGCGTTCACCTTTGTGCTGCCCCTTCGAAACCGCCTTTGCAGAAGCTCAGGAGTGGCAACTAATACCTGAGACCCTGATATTTGGGTTTTTTCTTCTAGGAGCCTCTCTGGACCAACATAGCAATGGCAGAAATTAGGGATTCACAGAGCTGGTTCTGGGGAAAGTCGGAAGGCCCAGGGCAAATCCAGACTTTGCTGTGTGACCCCAGCAGGACCCAGTCCCAGCGGGTGTCAGTTTCTTCATTTATGATATCAGAAGCTTGAGGTAGGTGGCCACTAGCCCTTTCTCCCTCCTGCTACCTAAGGTACCCCTGATCTATAGATGGTCTTGAGGAAGAAGCCACTGGAAGAATTGAGCAGGAGAAAGGAGGAGTGAGGAGCAGGTACCTGGTATTGGATTGGGCTGTGGTGCCGTGGGAGACCAGTTGGTGCTACGTCTCTCAGCCCCCTGCGAACAACACAGCTCTCTTAGGTTCCCTGTCCTGGGACTAGTTCCCATGCTGCATTCCCCTCAGGCCCAAGTCTTCCTTGGCAAGGGGAACAGGATTCATGGGAGTCCTAGTGCATCCCCTAGTCCTGCCAGTGTCTCACCTGATTCCCTGCAGGTCTGGAACCTGGGGTCCAAGCCAACTTGGTGCTGGGTACCCAATTTCTTAAAGGTGAGGTCTCTGGAGTCTGGGGAGATGGGGCTGTTGAATCGAAAGGCATTCCTGCTATCTTGGCAGGCTGAACCTTGTCTCCCTGTGCCCTGATCCCCTTGGGAAGGTTTGTACATTTTTTAGGAACAGAGCTGGGGAACTCCTTCAGATTTAGTTTGTTTAGCATCTCCGTGGCTATGATGTCATGGCTTCCTGTGGTTCCCCTAGGGCCTTCCGTTTCTGTCCCTTCTGGGCCTGGCTTAGGCGAAGACGACATCCTGTTGCTGCCCTGGTTTTCATGCAGGAATTGCTTCACCTGCAAGGACATAAGAAGCTTTCTGGGCAGGGAGGTGGGAGAAGCAGCCTAAACCCAAGAGAGGAGTGTCTTGGTCCATAATCTATTACCTGGGAACTCAGTGCTGAGGTGGGGAGAGTGAGGACAAAGAATAAGGCACAAAGAACAGTGGCCAGTGAGGAGGCATCGTGTGGCCAAGGGAGCCATGTCACGCCATCCTTGCCCAGCTCCTGGGTTGGGGGGGGCGGTGGCATTGGACACTCACTGTGGAGACTGCGGCATCTATCTCCTTGTTTACCAGGTTGAAGGCTTCCTCGGTGTTTGGTCGGCATTCTGGAGACAAGGCAGAGTGGGTGGCAGGCATATGAGCCAGACTTTCCCAAGGAGAAGCCCCCTGCTGACAGATCCAGGCCTACGCTGGCTGCCAGCTAACTGGCAGTTCACCTTGAAGTTCACTTGAACTGCCAGTTCACCTTGGAAGGAGGGCCTGTCCTTGGGCTCCTGGCTCCAACAGTGTTGCATTAGCTCCTTCAGTCCTGCCAAGCCAGGAGTCTCAGCGCTGGGTTGGGGTAGCTTGGTCAGCGGGGGCCGAATCTGCCTCTCACACCCTGCTTCCTGCTCAAGTGATGTCCCAGACACTGCTAGAGTAGGGGTGGGAGATGCAAAGAGAAGACATTCAGGGTAGGAGGGGCCACTTGCTCCAAGGTGGAAGCTGGAAAGGAATATAGTCCAAGGGGAGGTGAGGAGAAAGTCAGGCAGTCTGAGTGGGTAAGCTGGAAGAAGAGGGTTTTGGAGAGTTACAGGAGGAGGGCACCCAGAGTTAAGGATCCCAGTGTCTGCCCGGAGTCTTACTTTCAGCTTCTCTTCCAGCTAGCACTGCCCACATTAGGATCCCGAAGCTGCAGGAGACACAAAGCTGAGGCCTGGCCCAACTGCTGGCAGAGATTCCTTTCCAACACACGGCCCCCTAGAAGGGCCCAGAGTGGTACAGAAATGTGGAATGTGTGTTTGGAGTGGGTACCTTACCTGTAGACATCACTAGCCATGGAGGCCTTTCGGTTTACATCAGACAACAGTTCAGGGGCCAAGTAGGCTGGCTCTGGGGAGTCAGCCCCTGACCTTGAGCCTCTCTGAAATGTGGACAGGCCAAAATCTGCCAGCTGTAAAAAGAGGAAAGAGGGAGAAGGTAGGGGATGGACAGGGCCAGTCAGCTTCCATAATCCCTTCTCTGACCACAAGGTACAGGTCCAGCCTTATAAAGGGGGTTTTGAGGGTTAGGGGAATGGTAGGACCAGTGGGACCCTTGGGTTGGATGTCTGGGTCCTCTCTTCAGGGGTTTAGGTCAAGGTCTAAGTCTCCCAGGCAAGGTCAGCCATGGGTCTTTGGATGGAATGGTGGATGGGCCTATGGAACTGACCATATGGATCAGGGTTGCTCACACCTGGCAGGGTAGGGGCTAAAGCTCCTGGTTGGGCTTTGACCCTCAGCAGCCCTGTGTCCAGAGGGAGATGCTGGGGGTATGGAGTCCAGAGGCTGTTCTGGTATATGGATAGGCTGACCTTGGCGTGCAGGTCTGAGTCCAGCAGGACGTTGGAGGGCTTGAGGTCCCGGTGTAGGAGCACGGGGTTCTGGCTGTGCAGATAACACATCCCCAGTACCAACTCCTGCAGCAGGCGGCAGAGGAAAGGCCAGGGCCGAGGAAAGTGGGGCTGCAGCAGCCCTGCCACGGAACCATTTTCCATGAACTGAGTCACCAGAGCTGGCCCACAGGTGGATTCCCACTGGAGCTCCTGGGTGACCCCCAGCAGGAGCAGTATGTGCTGGTTACGCAGACTTGCCATGGCTTTCATCTCCCTGGATATCGCCTTCCTACACTCCAGGAAAAGGGTTGGAGTCCCGCCCCTTATGCCTGGAAAATCCCTCCCCTCCCCATGCATGCATGCAGCGCCTCACCCCTCCTCCTTGGGCAGACCCTGGGAGGCCCACGGCTCAGGTCACTTACCCCTTCAAGATCTTGACAGCCACATCTAAACCCCACGTCCTGTGTCGCGCCCGGAACACCACCCCGAACCTGCCTGCACCGATGAACTTTGGGTTCTCCAATTCTTCGACAGACACCAGAGAGGCTGGGGTACTGCTGGGCCTGAAAGAGGAGGCCTGGTCTTCCAGCTGCTCCCTATACTGGCCCCACCTCTGTGACCCCAGTGACTCCACCTGCTCAGTTCTGACATCCGTGACTCCATGTGGTCAGTTAAAGTCTAGTTCCCGCCCCCGCCCCCCCCTCCTATCTCCCCACGGGGCAGGGTCCCCACTGTGCATATATCCCCGCCCTCCACTAACCATAACTTGCCGCTAGACATCGGGCTGGAAAGTGCAAGTCCACAGGGAAGGAGTGACTTCTGGGAGCGGGGTTTGTGGCGGAGAGGGGCAGGGGGTCTTCAGAGGGGTCAATCTCTATGTCACTGCAGGGCTTCTGACTTCCGACTGCCTAGTTGCTCTCCTACCCAGTCACTAAACCACTTCCTTCTTGGGCGGATGCAGCTAGGTGCCGCCCCATCAGGGAGGGAGACAGAAGGGAAGCCATGGCTCAGCCCAGAGCATCTGACAACACGGTGGACACTGGGGGCAGTCCGGAAGCGAGAGCTTTTCTGAGCATCTGCTATGGATCTCAGTCAGCTTAACTGTCCCTGGACATTTAGAGGGCCACAGAAGGCAGAAGGAGTCCTCATCTTTCAGGAGCCCACAGTCCACTCCTGCAGCTGGTGTCTCTCCCTTCTCCCAAGGGATTCCTGGGCTCCACCACCTACCCAGCCTGGGGTGGGGAGGGAGTGGTGTTGAGGAGGGTTTTATGTTGCTTTTGCGCTCAGCAATCCCCTAAATGCCCCTACGATCATGGTTAACAATTCTGTAAAGTTCCAATGTGTTAGGTACCTGTATTAGCTTACCAGCTGCTTGCATCAACCCAAAGTGGATTGGTCCTACTTTTATTCTTTATGAATGAGGGAAAAAGTACTGAGGTACTTAAAATAGCTTAAGTACCGTACTCAAGTCAGTGTGGAGCTGACTTTAAGCCTGCCTCAGAACCATCACGTGTTCCTATTTTCAGACAGGCTTCTGGGCTCTACCTCCCAGCAGGCTAAATGTGGCTAAAGAAGGTGTGAATAGTATTGTGAAGGATCCCTGACAGGTGTTCTTGCTGAGGCAAGACCTTGGCCTTGGTAGTAACTTGACTCCTAGGGCATGGTGGTCAGCTAGATGAACTGGCCTAGCCAAGGGCACTTGGCATTGTGGTGGACACGGGAGGGGAAATGCATCCCTGCCCTCTCCCCCCATACCAACTCTTCCATGCAAATTCCCTGCTTAACATGTGTTCCCAACAAGCATATACTCTGGACAAGGGGCTTTGGGAACTCAGGAGCTTGGGAATCCTTAAGGATTTAGGGTAGACAAAAAGTGTCTGTGTTTTACCCACTCCCTACTCTCCATCCTTGGGCTGGATATCCAAGCCTGACCGTGGCTGGACGTTGTGGAAACTCTTTGTGGCCAGTCCTAGGCGTTCAGTCCTTCATGGGGAGACCGGACTCTTACGTACTTTCCATTCCATCCAGTAGTCCATGGGCTCTGCTGGAAGGAGCGAGAGGGGCCAGCAGTTAACTGTGGTTTCTAGAGCGGTTGGGAACTCCAGTTTGGGGCATCAGTTTGTCCTATATTGGCACCCAGTAAATATTGGTTGAATTGAATTAACACATAAACAACTGAGACTGGGGGCTTCCTTACAACTTTGATCACTCCAGCTGAAGCTCCATACTTATAGGGAGGAAAAAAGGAGGTTGAGCTTCTCTACGGTTTGGGGGCTTTCTCCTGTATCTGCATGGTTGACAGAAGCCACCTGAAGTCAACTTTATTGCAGAGACACGGTGGTATCTTGACGAATCATCAAGGCAAGTGCAGAAGGTCCTCAAGTCTAGTCGGGAGTCAAGAGCCACCAGAGAGGGCAGCCATCTTTTTCAAGATTCTTTTTTGGGAGAAGACCCTGGGCTCCCCTCGAGGGGGAACAGGCAGAAAGGCATGAGAAGGGTGCTTACCAACCTTTTTATTGTTAAATAGCTTCCAATTGGGATAAGGCCCTGAGCAACAGGGGTCAGCAGCTATAAAGCGTGGGGCTGGGGAGAGTGTCAGAGCCTCTACTCCTTTTTGACTCAAAATAAACCAAACCCATTTACAAGAAAGAGGGGCAGCGAGAGGAGCCTGGAGTGAGTGCCTGAGGAGACCCTCAGCTTCTCGGCTTCTCAGTGGAGGGAACCTAGTGAAACAGAGTTGATCCCTAGGTTTGGGAACCATGGCCTTTCCTGAGGCCTTGTGCCACTGACCCCCTACCAGAGCCTCTGCCCCGTCCCTGTCCCAGGTTTTTGGAATCTTTTTAGGTGTCTCTCATCCCTTCAGTTCTTTGCTCCTGATTGTCTTTGGTTACCTTCGGCCCATCCTTTGTAACTGCTCTGGTTCCCTATCCTTAGTTGTGGGGGTGAGAGGGCAAAGGATGTGTTTCTTTTCTTACATATTCTAGCCTTAACTAATTCTCCTCTGTCATTTGGTTAAGAGATTCCAATTATAGATCAAATGGTATAAACTGAGGTGATGGTAAAAACGATTATGGGGAATTTTCATTTTCCTTAGTGTTTGAATAGTTTCTATTAGCATATATTACTTTTATAAGCTGTTAAGGAAGGAAGAAGACCATATGTATGCAGTAATTTAGCTGTAAGGATATTCACTGAAGTGTTGTTTAGCACAGTGAAAAAAATAGAACCCTAAATATCCAATGATAGGAAAAGATTGTACATAAATAAATATATATAAAGATTATAAATAAATTATGCAGTGGATGACCATGTAGCCTTTAAAATGATGCTCTAAACCTATGTGGTTTTTTAAAAAAGATTTTATTTATTTATTGGACAGAGAGATGACAAGTAGGTAGAGAGGCAGGCAGAGAGAGAGGGGGAAGCAGGCTCCCTGCTGAGCAGAGAGCCCGATGTGGGGGCTTTATCCCAGGACCCTGAGATCATGACCCGAACTGAAGGCAGAGGCTTAACCCACTGAGCAACCCAGGTGCCCCTAAACCTATGTTTATTAATATGACAGGTGTTTATCATAAATCAAATGGGGAGAAAAAAGCAAGTCATAAAGCAGTATGTATCATATAATCACATTTTTGTTTGTTTGTTTCAAAAATTCTCTTCCAATACTATGTCAGAGTTCTCAAAAACCTATAGCAGGATACCTGAATACTACACTTTTTTTTTTTAAGATTTTATTTGTTTATTTGACAGACAGACATCACAAGTAGGCAGAGAGGCAGGCAGAGAGAGAGGGAGGAAGCAGGCTCCCTGCTGAGCAGAGAGCCTGACTCAGGGCTTGATCCCAGGACTCTGAGATCACGACCTGAGCCAAAAGCAGAGGCTTTATCCCACTGAGCCACCCAGGTGCCCCCTGAATACTACACAAAACATAACCAACAAAAAAATTCTTTAGTGAGCTCCCAAGATAAGAAAGGTAATCTAGGGACAGGGAAAGGGATATGGAAGGTTGGGGGAGAACCACTGAGGGACTCTGTCATAGGGCCTAGGAAGATGGAAGAACTAATTGTGAGACACCCTATTCCCCAAAGAGCTGGACCCTCAAAAGTTCTACATTCTCAGTGGAAAGGAAAAAGTCCAGCTGCTTACCAAGGGAACTTACAAGGAAGCCTGTCTAGGCTGCAGCATTAGATGTTAAAATTAATAAAAAATGTTCGTTTCCGGGGTGCCTGGGTGGCTCAGTGGGTTAAGCCTCTGCCTTTAGCTCAGGTCATGATCTCAGGGTCCTGGGATCTAGCTCCCCTACCTCCATCGGGCTCTCTGCTCAGCAGGGAGCCTGCTTCCCCCTCTCTCTGCCTGCCTCTCTGCCTAATTGTGACCTCTCTCGGTCAAATTAAAAAAAAAAAAGTTGGTTTCCACATGAGATCTGCTCTCACAAGGATCTGTGGTTGGAATTTTTACTCTTCCTTTGATCAATAAATCATAAACTGAAAACTGTAAGTGGCCCCGGATTATTAATGCCCTCTGGAATCTGGCAGAAGCAAACTGAATCCTCCTTAGAGGAAAGCATGCTCAACCCCAGCTCAATCCAAGCTTCTGGATTAAATTCTGCCATATATAGGCTCACACACAAAATATTCTAAATATGTAAGGATTCAAAGACCCATGAGGGAGTATCAGCAAGATAAAAAATCAACAGGTTTGGAACTTGAAGGACTTCAGAATTTGGAGTAATCAGATGAAGAATCTAAAGCTTCTGGGAAATGTTTAAAAAGATAAAAGATGGAATAGAAAAAAAAAATGAGGGGCGTCCAGTGGGCTTAGGTAGTGATCATAGGGTCCTGGGATGAAGCCCCACATTGGGCACTCTGCTCAGCAGGGAGCCTGCTTCCTCCTCTCTTTGCCTGCTCTCTGCCTTCTTATGGTCTCTCTCTCTGTCAAATAAATAAAATTTTAAAAAAAGAAGAAAAAAAAATGAGCAAGGAATAAGAGATAATAAAAAATGCCCCCCCCAAATGCCCTGATAGATTTAGGGGGAAAAAAAAAAAAGAACATCAAGAAATTTTTAAAAAGTATGTAACACTAAAATTGAAGTTGCAATGCTTGGTTAAATCGAAAACCCAGCTGAAGAGAGAAAGAGCGTACCAAAAGATAGATTTGAAGAAATTCCCCAAAATGCAGCAGAAAGAGACAATTAGATAGAAAAATTGAGGAACCCAGAATGAGGAGGCCTCACAATAATCTGACTGGATTCCCATGAGGAGAGAAAGGGGAAAAAAAAATGGGGGCAAGGCAGTATTTGAGGGGATAATGGCTGAGATTTTTCAAGATTTGATGAAAGACAAGAATCACAAATCTGGAAAGCATGGTTTATGTTAAGAAGGATTACTCTAAAGAAATCCACGTCTAGTGACGCCTGGGTGGCTCAGTTGGTTGGACAACTGCCTTCGGCTCAGGTCATGATCCCGGAGTCCTGGATGGAGTCCCGCATCGGGCTCCCAGCTCCATGGGGAGTCTGTTTCTCCCTCTGACCTTCTCCTCGCTCATGCTCTCTCTCACTGTCTCTCTCTCAAATAAATAAATAAAATCTTAAAAAAAAAAAGAAAGAAAGAAAGAAAGAAAAGAAATCCACATCTAGATATACTTCAGCAAAACTGCAGAATCATTAAGACCAGGGAACGATTAATCTCACAGCTGGAGAGAAGACAGAGCTTCTATAAAAGAACACTACGGAACCAATAGCACACTTCGCAGGAGCTGCAGTGGAAGCCAGAAGACACTGGAATGACTGAAAGTGGTAAAAGAGAGGGGGGGAAAGTCTGTCAACACAGAATTGGATACCCAGAAAAATGATTTCTTTCAAGAACAAAGGCTTAAAAAAAAGATATTTTCAAATAAATGAAAACTGAGTTTAACACCATCAGACCCAACCCTGAAGAAATTCTAATGGATGTGAACCAAGAAGGTAAGGAAAACTTATATGTCAGACAGAACCTGTGAAAGGCAAGAAAGAAGAGCAGTTTTCCCAAAAATTCAATCAGGAATCCAATCAGCATCCCACCAGACCCATAGAAATGGGAGAGGTCCACTCATTGATTTAAAAAAAGACCTTCTGAGGTGCCTGGGTGGCTCAGTGGGTTAAAGCCTCTGCGTTCAGCTCAGGTCATGATCCCAGGGTCTTGGGATCGAGCCCCGCATAAGGCTCTCTGCTCAGCGGGGAGCCTGCTTCCCTTCCTCTCTCTCTGCCTGCCTCTCTGCCTACTTGTGATCTCTGTCTGTCAAATAAATAAATAAAATCTTAAAAATAAATAAATAAATAGAAATTTTAAAAAAAATTTAAAAAGACCTTCTACCTGGGCCCCTGGCTGGCTCAGTGGGGGGAGCATGGCACTCTTGTTAGATCCCCATACTGGGAGCAGAGATGACTTAAAAAAACAATATCTTGGGGCACCTGGGTGGCTCAGTCATTGGGCGTCTCCCTTCAGCTTAGGTTATGATCCCAGGGTCCTGGGATGGAGCACTGCATTAGGATCCCTGCTCCGTGGGAAGCCTGCTTCTCCCTCTCCTACTCCCCCTGCTTGTGTTCCCTCTCTTGCTGCGTTTCTCCCTGTCAAATAAATGAATAGAATCTTTTAAAAAATCTTTAAAAAAATAAAAATAAAGATTAAAATAAATAATAAAAACCTCCACCGGCAACTCCACTTCAAGGTATATATCCAAAGGAACTGAAAGCAGGGACTCAGATATTTGTACACCAATGTCTATCACAGCATTATTCACAGTGGCCAAAAGGTAGAAACAACCCAAATGCTCATCAATGGATGAATGGGTATACAGATATGATATATATATATATCAGATATGAATATATATATATATATATATATATATATATATATATAAAGAAGATATTATTCAGCCTTAGAAAGGAATACAATTCTTTTTATTTTTTTAAGATTTTATTTATTTGACAAAGAGAGAGAGAGATCACAAGTAGGCAGAGAGGCAGGCAGAGAGAGATGGGGAAGCAGGCTCCCCGCTGAACCGAGAGCCTGAGGGGGCTCCATCCCAGGACCCTGAGACCATGACCTGAGCCAAAGGCAGAGCCTCAACCCTCTGAGCCATATCCTAAAAGGAATATACTTCTAACATATGTACAATGTGGATGAACCTTGAAGCTATTATGCTAAGTAAAATAACCCAGTCACAGACTCCACTTACAGGAGACACCTAGAATAATTAAATTCTAGTCATTAGAGACAGAGGAAGAACAGTGGTTGCCAGGGGTGAGGGTGGGGAGGAAATGAGGAGTTACTGTTTAATGAGTACAGAGTATTAGTTTGGAAAGAAAGATGAAAAGTGGGAAGATGAAAGGAGGGGAAATTTCTGGAAGTGGTGATGGTTTTGGAATAATGTAAACGTACTTAATGCCACTGGAATTATATTTAAACATCATTAAAGTGGTACATTTTATGTATGTTTTCATCAAGATTTTGTTTATTTATTTGAAAGGGAGAGAGAGAGAGAGTAAGAGCGGGGAGAGGAGTGGAGGTGCTGAATAGGGAGGCAGTCTCGGAGCTCAATCCCAGGACCCTGAGATCATGACCTGAGCTGCAGGCAGCACTTAACCGACTGAGCCACCCAGGTCTCCCAATTTTGTGTGGGTTTTACCAAAACAAACACCTCCTAAAATGATGGCTCCATGTTTTAGATAGTGAGATGTGAAGATTTATGTTAATAAACATTAAGTTATTTGACTTATTTAGTTATTTGATTTAAACATTAAATTTTACTGGGGAAAAAGCAAAAGTATGTATTTATATATAATACATGATGTAGGAAAGATGTTAGATTCAAAGCTGATGGTCAAGAAAGAATTCTTGAGACATCTTTGGTGATAAAGGTGGTTTTATTAAAGCACAAGTACAGGACCTGTGGGCAGAAATAGCTGCACTGGGGTCATCAAGAGTGGCCCATGATATACTTTCAAGTTGGGTGTTAGAGATAGCACAGGTCTCTAAGGAATTTTGGAAGCAAAGTTTCCAGGACCTTGAGGGGGCTAGCTAATGTTGGGAAAATGTCATTTATTACTGTCTAATAAACCCTTAGTCATGAGACCCCTCAGATGTATATCAGTGGGTCATATGCTTAGAGGATGACTGCCAACATGTATCTTGGGGGACAGAGTTAAGGAAGTGTCCAAAGGCATTTTTATATATTAAAGTAGACTTACAGGACCCTGGGGGTCTGGCTAAGATTGCCTTTTGCCTTTAGCAACATATTAACATCGAGGCAGCTGAGTTCCTAGAAGAATATCACTCTGCCTGTTTCAAGGACTTGTCAAAGGACTGTAAGTCATAAGTAAGTTTAATTTTTCTTTTTCCTTTGTTACCCACATCAATTTATATATTTTGAAAAATATGATAATATGTATACATTTTTTATATTGTAATGTATAATACATATTTAGAAAAATATCTAAGTGGACAAATAGAGAAATTTTAAAGTTATGGTGGGTGAGTTTACAGGTGATCTTGATTTTATGTGTTACATTTGTATTTTTTTATTTGCATTTCCTAACTCTCCTAAAATGAATTCACAGATACTACTGTTATGCCCCAATAATGGGTCCGTGATTAAAGGAGCAAGACTGATACAAAGCGAAGGTCAAGCAAAGCTTTAATTCGCGCCAAGCATCAAGAATCTAACTGAACATTGGGGGCCGCACCTCTTAGAAGAGAGGTTGGCCCTTCTCTGTTTCACAGACTAGCTTTTAAGGGCAAAGGCCACGCGGTCGGGAGATTGTAACACACACAGGAAACTCCACAGTGATGCTAGGTGACCAACTGAGTTACAGTTTACCCTAGCAGACATTTGAACCAGCCTATTACACCTTGATTGGAATTGGCGCCCAAAAGGCGGGGCCCATACTCCTTGGTAACGAGGGAGACAGTATGCACCCCCCCCCCATTGGTTGTCTCCACCTGGCCTGACCCACCTTTGTATCTGGGCTTTGTTACCGGGAGCTGGTTTCCCGGACTTGTCTCCAAGTAAATCCCCTGGGGGAAGGGGAGCAGGGACAGTTTCTAAATAGGTCCTTACACTACATTTTAGCCTCTTCTTTCCCCTCAAGACACCTATCAGAGTTGTAGACGCTTTGCTTGCGGGGACTGCCACCTGCCAAAACCTGGAAATGTGGGCTCTTGGTTTCCTGCAGCTGTTAAGGACTACTGGCATCATCTTGGATACTTAGTTGAATTTAGCCCTTGTTAGTCCAATGATGAGTAGCATTCTGACAGGCAAACCCCGGAGAGGTGATTACAGTCAGAGAGGATGTTATGAGCAAAGGTGCAAAGTTCACATAAATAAAGTCTTTTTTAAAAAAGGTGTGTGTGTGGGCACCTGGGTGGCTCAGTGGGTTAAAGCCTCTGCTTTCATCTCAGGTCATGATCTCAGGGTCCTGGGATCAAGCCCCGCATCAGCCTCTCTGCTCAACAAGGAGCCTGCATCTTCCTCTCTGCCTGCTTCTCTGCCTACTTGTGATCTCTGTCTGTCAAATAAATAAATAAAATCTTAAAAAAAAAAAAGTGTGGTGGTGGGGCTGCCTGGGCGGCTCAGTCATTGGGCGTCTGCCTTTAGCTCAGGTCATGATCCTGGGGTCCTGAGATCAAGCCCCCCCCCCCCCCATCAGGCTCCCTGCTCAGTGGAGTGTCTGCTTCTCCCTCTGCTCCTCCCTCTCCCTACTCGTGCTAACAAATAAATAAAATCTTAAAAAACAAAAAACAAAAAACAAAAAACGTGCAAAGTTCACAACATGAACTTTGGAAAAGGCAGGAGTTCAGACTGGCTGAGTGACTTTTTTCTCCCCCAAGCACTGTTCTCTTCATCTCCGTCATTAAGGGTGACAAAAGCTGGTCTTTTTTACACTTGATAGTTCTCAAAGCACTTAGGGAAAGTCACCTCAGTTCTTTGGGTTTGGACCTCCCATCAGGTTCTGTAGATAAGGAAGCACAAAGTCCTCCTTCTTTTGTCTGGATGTGAAAAACAAACAGAAAGTGATCAGGAAGCTATTTAGGGCTGCAGTGCAGACTGCTCCCCCCACCCCATGCAAAGCTGCTCCTGCTCCTTGGGGGGGCACCCTTATCTCTGCTCCCAGCTGCTGAAAAACAATCCCTCATCAGAGGGGCAAGGGCGAATGGTAGACAAATGAGCTGTCACTTTGGGGGACTGGACTGCACAAGACTTGGAAAAGTCACAAAACAAACGCCAGGGTTTGTTCCACTCAGAGTGAGATCTGTGATATTGCGATTTACAATACGAAATAGATATTCGACCCCCATTCCTGGAACAGCGTTCTGAAACCCTTGGAATTTCCTGTGAGGAAAGCGGAAAGAGGTGTCTTCTGTTATGTTAATGAGATGACCTTCGGAAAGCGGGGAGATAACCTAAGGGAGGGGGCCGGTTGTCGGGGTTGGTTGCCACTCCTGTAACTGGAGGGCTGAAACTTTCTGTTCCAGCCTGATCTCGGTGGGAAGGGACATGAGTTGGAGGTTGAATCCATCCCCAGGGGCTGATGATTTGGTTGTTCAAGACTGTGTGACCAAGCCCCATAAAACCCCGAAAGGATGACCTCTGGAGAGCTTCTGGGTTGGTGAACAGGAGGTGCTGGGACAGTGGGCTCTTATGGTGCAGGAATCTCCGTGCCCTTTTCCACACACCGTGCTCCATGTGTCCCTTCCATCTGACTGTTCTGGAGTTAAATCCTTTATAATAAACCAAGAGTTTGGGGCGCCTGGGTGGCTCAGTGGGTTAAGCTTCTGCCTTCAGCTCAGATCATGATCTCAGGGTCCTGGGATTGAGTCCCAAATTGGGCTTTCTGCTCAGCGGGGAGCCTGCTTCCCCCTCTTTCTCTGTTTGCCTGCCTACTTGTGATCTCTCTCTCTGTCAAATAAACAAATAAAATCTTAAAAAAACCAAACAAACAGGAATCTAAAATGTTTCTTTCTTTCTTTCTTTCTTTTTTTTTAATAAACCAGGAATCTAGTAAATAAAACGTTTTTTCTGTGTTCTGTGAGATGCTCTAGCAAATTAATCAAACCCAAGGCAGGGTTCAGGGGAACCTCTAGTTGATAGCCTTCTTGGTCAGAAGCACTGATGACAATCTGAATTTGCAATTGGTGTCTTTAGCAGGATGTGTGAGTGTCACTCCTGTGAGACAGAGCCCTTCACCTGTGGGATCTGATACTGTCTCCAGGTAGATAGTGTCAGAATTGGGTTGAATTGTAGGACACTCTGCTATTGTCTGAGAATTTCTCGGTGGTGTGGTAAACTCCTCTTGCTACACAAGTTGGACTTGGGTCTGGAACTTTAGGATCCCACCCACCATGCTCCTGTGGAGGCCGAGAAAAATTAAGGCCGTCCCACCTCAGGTTTAGCCTTAGCATAAGTACAGCCATCTTAGCTCCAGCAGCCATCTCAGACCCCTGTGCCCAAGGGCTGAACTTTCCCCTACTTTACTTTAGTAACAAGAGCCCCCACCCTGCTTTGGTTCCAGAGACCCTCACCCTGCTTAGGAACAGGAAGCCCCACCCTGCTTTAGTAACAGGAACATAGAAATACCCCTGCCTTATCTAAGCTCGGGTTCCAAGTCCCTACTCCGCTGTGTTGGGTATACTTGGGCCCAAGCATAAGCTTGCGGAAAAAACCCTCATGTGATTGCATCGGTTTTGGCTCCTTGGGGGTCTCTTGGATGCAAAAACTCGGGTATAACATTTGGAGGCCCCAGCGAGATCTGGGAGACTCCCAGGACCCCAATCTGGAGGGTCTTGCGCCGGCTGGTGAGTGCACTCTTTTTTATCTACTTACTCGCTTACTTTGGGAGTTCCAATCTGCATTTTTACCCGTAGGAATTCCAGCTTGTATCTGGGTCGACATTGGCTCAAGTGGACGCGAGGCGGGCTGTCGGCTGGGGGTCTTGGGAGATGTCCCTTGCCCCTGCAGGGGGTTCGAGTCCCCCTAAGCAGTCACCAGGGGGTTCATGGTCCCCCAAGACAACCAGGGACTTTGAGTCCCCTAGGCAGTCTGTTGTCTGTTGTGCTGTTTGTTAAGTTTATGGGGATTTTTTGGAAGAGATGTCCCTTACCCCCGCCTGGAGGACAAGATCCTCATCTGTGAGGAGAGCCGGCTGCCGTTGCGGTGGGATTCTCCCTTAACTTCCTTTCAGTTTTGTCTTTGCGCTGGATCGTTTGTCTGTGTGAGTATGTTCTTGTTAATTGTCATTGGTGTCTTTGTCTTGTCTTTTTGTTGCCTGTTGTGTGGCTCATCTCTAGGGGACCGAGAAAATCCCCACTGGCGAGTGTCTCTTGGGGGCCGAGAATGGTAGTAAAACCCAGAAACTTGATGCCCTCTCTCTCTTCCTGTTCTTATATGAAGTTGTCTCTCTTGGGCATGGGATGGCCACCTAAGTCACTAGGACGGCTGCCAATCTTAAGACTCCCATGTGAGGTTTCCTCCTGACTGATCTAATGTGAGCCCCTCCACATCCCTGGTCTAGCCACTTCTGACCGAGGGACCTCCATTGGGAGCTGGCCAAAACCAGTACCCGATTGAATTAAAATGCAACCGGGGACCGTTTCCTAGGGAAGTTGGCTATAAGGACCACATGTGTTGGAATGTCACATAGACCATGATGGATTTCAGTCTTTACTGTTTCTTGTCAATGTCTTCGACTAACCACTTAAAGCTATACCATCATTGCTCATACCTAGGCCTTCATTGCTCTATACCAGGACCCCAATCTAAGGGCCTTTTGCAGAATAAGTCTTCTAGTAAACCCAGGTTACTGGGCCATCTCTAGCAAAGGGGACTCTCTCTCTCTATGACTTTCTCTCTCTATGTTCCTCCTAATAGATGTGGGGGCTTCTCCCTCACTCATTTCCCATGCTAATTGCTATAACTGGAGCCAACTGGGGTTGATCTAACTCAAGAAAGAGACTTTAAGGAATATTCCCAAGCAGCTGCAGAAACTCCTTTTGTTTCGGGGAAATTCCTTGTTTTCTCTGGCCCGACATGGACAGCCTAACCCCTTCCCCCTTGCTGGTGGGAAAGCATGGCATCTGCTCCTTTGTTAGAGTTGATGAGCTTTAAAACTGGGAATCCTTTCTCTGCCTCCTGGCAGCACTTTGTTTCTTCTGTCTCCCCCTTCTCTTCTCGTGTTTCTGCACCAACGTGTGTGCAGCCTGCATGACTAGCCTCTAGATCATGCATCATGGCTCCTTCTCTCTTCACTGTCAAGAAGCAAGAAGAACACCCTCTGGACCTAACACACCCCCCACTCCAGATCCTCCCACCCGTGTCTCAGGTAAACATTGAAAGTGGAGGGGCACCTGGGTGGCTCAGTGGGTTAGGCTGCTGCCTTCGGCTCAGGTCATGATCTCAGGGTCCTGGGATCGAGTCCCACATCGGGCTCTCTGCTCAGCAGGGAGCCTGCTTCCCTCTCTCTCTCTCTCTCTCTCTCTGCCTGCCTCTCTGCCTACTTGTGATCTCTCTCTGTCGAATAAATAAATAAAATCTTAAAAAAAAAAAAAGTGGACTGGGCCCAGGTGGAACGTAAATCCGTATTTGAACTAAGTTAAGTTTGTTGGTTTAATTAAGATATACATGTCTTTTAAGTTATTAGCAGTAAATGTGAAACTTCAAAGTTTTCTGAAAGTCAAATAAGCTCATGTTATTTGTTAAAATCTGTTAGCAAAGAAATGACTAAACTGATGGTTAATTGTCTGTCTCAAAGTTTTAATGGGTAATTGTTGAGATAGCTTTCAAAGTCTTTGGTAACCTGAAAGTTTAAAGTTTTGCTTGGATGACAAATGGAATTAAATTTGTTGGACATTTAGGTCCTTTCCAAAGAGGATAAAATGTTAAGTCATTGGGCGCCTGGGTGGCTCAGTGGGTTAAGCCGCTGCCTTCGGCTCAGGTCATGATCTCAGGGTCCTGGGATCGAGTCCCGCATTGGGCTCTCTGCTCAGCAGGGAGCCTGCTTCCTTCTCTCTCTCTCTCTGCCTGCCTCTCAGTGTACTTGTAATTTCTCTCTGTCAAATAAATAAATAAAATCTTTAAAAAAAAAAAAAAGTTAAGTCATTGATTACTGAACATAGGTTTGTGCTTTTGACTTCCTACAGCAAAGAAAATAAGAATATTTAAATCTGTTAGTAAGCATGGTTTGTGCTTAACTGATTCATAAATTGGCATCTAAAGAATTTTGTTATAACCATTCACAATTGATTAATAACTGGCTCGAGGTTAATAACTAAAGGTGTTTCTAAGAGTACAAAATTCTGCTAACTGTAAGACTGATGGAAATAAAGGAAGCAATTCTGTATGTAGGAAAGTAGAAGATATGTAAGAAAGATTTAAGGAATGGGAGTACATTTTGTTGAAAGTAAAAGAAGGTAATTTTGTCCTAAATGAGATGGTTGTTTGGAAGGAAATGACTTGGGACAAAACCTGAATGCAAAGAAAGTTGTAGGTTTGAGAAGGGAAATCTTTGGAATGGAATTTAGAATGGTCAGGACGGACTAAGACTGAAATGAATGAGTTTTAAAGGTACATTGAAATTCTCTTGCTATCTAAAAAGACAAAGTTTTCTTAGATTAATTGATCTGCTGTTAAGAAAATGTAAATGGTTTTCTCTTTGCCTGCCCAGAAAAACCAGTTTCTATGTTTTGTTTTATCAGATCTTTAACATCCCTAATCCTATCTAAGCAGGTGCTTTAAAAGGTTTTAACAAACTTCCCTAAGATTTAAATCTAGAACTAAGTCTTGATTCTCTTGTAAAAGTTTTATCTTCAAGCAGATTCATAAAAAGAATTTCAGGACAGACCAGTTATTCAAAATCTTTAAGATCAAAACTGAAATGGGTAAGAGTTTCCAGAAGTAAAGGCTGCATACAGACTAAAGCAGAATTAGCAACATGAGACTAGATAAACTGAAGGAAATTGTAACGTCACGTCTCTTAATGTTTTGTCTTATTTTAAACATGACTGGTTCTGTAATGTTTGCTCTTCCAGACTAGGGAAACTTTTCTTAAGTTATCTGTAACTTACAGAGCTGTAAAAGTATTCATTTATAAATGAATCAAGGCATTCAACTTTTCTCTGTCTGAACCCTCTGAAACCAAAAGGTCTCAGCAAGTATTCTTTCTTCCATGGCATTCAGTCATTTGCATAAATTCAGTAAGAATCTGTTCTCCTTGTAACAGGACACCATTGGAAACACTGGTTATTTTACCAAGGCTTTGACTGGAATGTCATATTTGAAAAGACTCAGATATGATCGGACAGCTTTAAGGAACTAAGGTTGACTTTATAAAACCTGGAGCCATAAAGCCCTTTGGAACTGTTGGCCTGATACCTTGCTTACAGAGTTCCCAGCAGCCTCCCCAGTCACTGCAGGTATCACAGTCTGTCTAGCCCACGCAGAGATCCTAACTGCCCACACTGAGACAGAGACAGAGCTGGAACCACAGCCTTATCAACCCGGGGACTGGTTTGGATGCACTGCCGCCAAGTGGAAAACTTGGAGCCTCTCTGGAAGGGACCCTACATCGTGATCCTGACCACTCCCACCACTCTCAAGGTCGACAGGATTACTCCCTGGATCAATTACACTCACGTCCGGCCAGCTGACCCACAAGCCGTTCTCAAGGACTTTGTTCCAGAATGAAAGAGCCAGCCGGACAAGGACAATCCCTAAAGCTGAGACTACACCGCTCTCACGTACCCCACTAATGTTACTTATACTATTCCCTCTTTTTACACCAGTGCGGGGAGTAAAAAGTAACCCTCATTATCCTCCTTCTCCTCCTTACCTTCGAGTCCTACATAGTCAATAGATTAGTATCTTTTGTCAAAGACAGAGACAGTACAGTTCAGCTCAGACAGTACTCAGACAGTAATACCAACCACTGGACCTTATTGCTGAGACCAGCCTAGACCCATGATTGGGTCCTTCCTTAGGTTCCTCTGAGAGGGGGTAATGTGGAGGCCGAGAAAAATTAAGACCATCCCACCTCAGGTTTAGCCTTAGCATAAGTACAGCCATCTTAGCTCCAGCAGCCATCTCAGACCCCTGTGCCCAAGGGCTGAACATTCCCCTACTTTACTTTAGTAACAAGAACCCCCACCCTGCTTTAGTAACAGGAACCCATAAATACCCCTGCCTTAACTAAGCTCGGGGTTTAAGTCCCTACTCCGCTGTGTCGGATATACTTGTGCCCAAGCTTAAGCTTGTCAAATAAACCCTTGTGTGATTGCATCAGTGTTGGCTCCTTGGTGGTCTCTTGGATGCAAAAACTCGGATATAACATTCCCTGCTACTCTCGGCCCTTGGGGTTGATGTTTTGGGAGCCCTTTCTGGAGCCTAGGATCCTTTAGCAGTCCAAGCAGATCAAAGGCCCTTTTTAACTTGTCTTTCCTTAGCAAAGGTGAGAGAATGATGATTTCACAAAGAACCATGCTGCCCCTAGGGCCATCTGCCCCTGCAAAATGGAATCCCTGCTCATTTGTCATCTATTTCCTCACAGCAAATGTGGGCATGATGTCCTGTGGGCAGTTTGTAAATTGCCCATCAGGTATCCTCAAGGCAGGGGAGGCTGAAAAGGGTAATCTTTTTTTTTTTTTAGCTGTACCTTAGTGAGATGGGACTAAAACGATTTTGAACAGCCATCAATGATCCGCACACATATGACAATCAGAATGTACTTTCTATCTATATGGAGTCCTCCTCTCTTTGCTCACTGTGTCTAGTTAATGCTGAAGATCTAATTTTGATAATCTCCCAGGCCCTCTCATCGCAGGATCTCATCCCTCTCATCCCTGCTGGGGATGAGGTGGAGGGCAGGTCACTGTTTCAAATTGATTTTCCAGCTGGAGTATGTATGTAAGTAAGTAGGTAGATAGGTAGGAACAAAGGGAATTGAATGCAGCCTGATGGTCAAAGGTCCCGGCTCTGAGGTCAGACTAGGTGGGATTGAATTGTGGCTTTGCAAGTTACTAGCTGTTTGACATTTCCTCTCTGAGCTTCAGTTAATTATAGTCCTTACTGGATTGGATTGTTGTGGGGCTGATGTGAAAGAAGGCATGGAAGAACGTGGGGCATTTCCAGGCACAAATTATGTGCTTCATTAGTGATAGGCACTCATGCAATAAACACTGTTGTGTTTTCAACCTGATGAACACTTCTAGTTCACAGAGTTATCTGTAGACCAGAGACCAGTGATTGAACTACAGCTCAGTGAAATAGCTCTTCCTTCTTCTGGTAAATTCCCAGCCCCACCCTTTCCGCCCAGGGCCCCTTCAGTGACTCACATCTCTTGTATTCTCTCCTCTCTCTCCCAGACAAATGTCCTGAGGGAGGGATTAAGGAAGTCACTTGTGTCCATTCCTGGAGTCTGGGGGAGAGAGGACTTTAATCCCGGGTTTCTAGCTTCTCAGCTAAAAGGTACTTACTTGAGTTGTGTGCCTGGTGTGGAGGTACTCCATGTCGTTGACTGCAGCATGGGCTTTGGGCCTGAGGCAGCTACTTTTGGGGCCCCACACCACACGTCCTCTGGCCACCTTTGATTTGAGCTGAGGTTGTGTGGACGGACCCATGACCCTGCCAGTGCCTCAGGCAGCAGGCCTCTCTCTGCCTCAGTTAACAGAAGTGTGGTGAGACATGAGGAGCTAATACTGAGGGCCACACTCATGCCATGGAGGACACGGGCCAATGCCCCAGCCTCCTGTCCTTCAAGAGTCCATTCTGAAGTGCGTTCTACAATTCCGCAGAGGGGCTCTGACTGCTGAGCTCCATATTAGTGGCTAGTTCAAGATGCACCTGTCAGTTGGCCTTTTCTCTTTTCCTGACTCACATTTTTCTGCACCCCCCCCCCCAACGCCGCCCCCTGTCCCTGGGACCACCCTCCAGGAAGTCTCGAGTTCTGGTCTCAGGCACTGTTTTCAGGGGAACACAATCCAAGCCCTTTGCCCTGTTTCCTCCTCATTGTTTCTCCTCTGATTGTCTTTGTGACTAGGATCCCTCCCTGTCTGGAAGGAGAGGGGAGAGGAAGGGAACAGAAAGGAGTCTAACTGCCTCAGAGATGGGACCTAATTGTATTCTGGAGTCTAGGATGTGCTAGGGATTCTCTGTTATTGCCCTCAAATTTTAGCAACAAACCTGTGAGGCATATTACTATTAACCCCATCTTATGGATGAGGAAGCTATTTGGAAGCTGTGAGAATTTAAGTAACGAGCTCAAGGTCATACAACGGCATTATGGCAGAGCGGGTTTTAAACCCAGATCTTTGCTCTTTTAGCTACTTGCCTTTATGAGTGAGGTCCTTTGATAGAATCTGGAAGCAGGTCTTTGAATCACGTGAAACTATTGGGTTTTTTAAGATATTTTAACAGCTTTATCGATGTAGAATTGATATTCAATAAAGTGCATGTACAACGTGATGAATTTTGACATATGTTTATGCCCATAAAACCATCACCATGATTACGATGGGGAATGTATTTATCACACCACAAAGCTTCCTTTTCTTTTTTTTCTTTTTTTAAGATTTTATTTATTTATTTGACAGAGATCACAAGTAGGCAGAGAGACAGACAGAGGAAGGGAAGCAGGCTCCCTGCTGAGCAGAGAGCCTGATGTGGGGCTCGATTCCAGGACCCCAAGACCATGACCCAAGCCGAAGGCAGAGGCCCAACCCACTGAGCCACCCAGGTGCCCCCACCTTTTCTCTTTTAAAGATTTTATTCATTTTAGAGAGAGGGAGAGAGCATGATGGGGATGGGCAGAGGCAGAGAGAAACTCAACTAGACTCTGCACTAATCCCAGAGCCTGATGTGGGGCACGATCTCACAACCCAGAGATCAGAACCTGAGCTGAAATCAAGAGTTGGATGCTTGGCCAACCACACCACCCAGGTGCCCCAGAGCATTTTCTATTTTATATAAATGAATCACATAATTTGTACTCTTTTTTTGTCTGGCCTGTCACTCAATGTGCTTATTTTGAGATCCACCCATATTATTGGGTCTACCAATGATTCATTCTTTTTTATTGTTTTGTAGTATTCCATTATACCACAATTTCTTTATATGTTTACCTGTTCCTGGACAGAATTTCTGGCTATTACAAATAAAGCCCCTATGAATATTCATATACAAGCCTTTCTATGGGCATATACTTTCACTTCTCTTGGGTTAATAACAAAGAGAACCCAGCGTAATCAAGGTCAGGCCAACAGAAGGGAAACCAGTGAGAGAAACAGGTCAGCAAGGCAGGAGCACAATCAGGAGACAATCATCAGAGTCAACCGCTACTGAGAAGGCATCTAAGTTTGAGGTTCCCCAAAGAGGAACCTCAGCATAGTTTTAGGTGCAAGGAAGACTTTTGGGGAGAGATTGCAGGAAGCAGGAGAAGGAGGGAAGGAGGAAATGGAAGGAGGGAAAGCCAACAGAAGGGTGTTTTATCGAGATTGCAGTGCTCTGCAAGAGAAGCTCTCTTCCAGCAGAACTTCCAAATTTAGAGACTGCCTCCCAAGATTGTCCACAGGAAAGATGGGAGGCTGGACTATTCTTTCCCCAGGTCTGTATACCTTGCTCAAGGATCGCTCCTGGGGCACTATTTCCCTCGAGTTTCCTGGCTGTGTTTGCATTCAGAATGGGCAAAGAGACGGTAGGGAGCAAGCTCCCATTGTGTGGAAAAATGACCCGTGATGGTTAATTTTATGTGTCAACTTGGAGGGTATTTTTGGATGAGATTAACATTTAAATCAGTGAACTTCCGGGTAAGGCAGCCTTCATTAATAGGGGTAGAGGTCATCTAATCAGTTGAAAGAATTATCCAGCGGAAGACGTTCAGACTCCACCTGTACCATCAGTGCTCTTGGATCTCCCGTCTGCCTGCCTTTGGCCTGGAATTAGGATCTCAGCTCTCCCCGATTTTAAGCCTGCAGGCTCACCCTGCAGATTTTGGACTTGGCAGCCTCCATATTTGTGTGAACAACTTCTTTGTAATACATCTCCAAAATATATGTTTGGGGACATCTGGGTGGCTCAGTCGTTAAGCATATGCCTTGGACTCAGGTCATTATGGGGTCCTGAGATCGAGCCCTACATCAGGCTCCCTGCTCATCAGGAAGCCTGCTTCTCCCTCTCCCACTCCCCCTGCTTGTGTTCCTTCTCTTGCTGGATTTTTCTCTGTCAAATAAGTTTAAAAAATAATAATAATAAATAAAATACACACACACACACACACACACACACACACCATATTTGCTCTGTTTCTCTAGAGAACCCTGACTCATACAGCTGTAAAGCAGAATGTAGGTCAAGGAGCAGACTTGGGGATCCTAGCCATGCAAGGTGAGTGTGGCCTCATACACAGGGCACATGGGGCACCACAACTGTGGCTGAACCCAGAGATGGGATGAGCACACCACAGGCATCTGCTAGAATGATGAACAAGGTGAAGACAGCCTGTGGGGTTTGCCTGCAAAGAGGACTTTGGTGACCTTTGTGAGGGAAAGTTTTATGTCTCACTTTGAGTGAGTGAAGTGTATAGGATCTGAAGAAGTAGAAGCAGAGAGCAGAGATTACTCTTGAGAGTTTGGTAGTGAAGGAAGGAAAAGAGGAACAGATGTTAAATGAAGCAAGAAGAAGGATCAAGGGATTCTTTTTTTTAAAGGGGATGACTTGGGGCAGTGGAGAGGAAGGGGGAGTGGCAGTGTAGAAGGAAGAGTCACAGGCCAAAGGGAGGGAGTAAAGACCCTGAATAGTGGCTAAGGGTGGGTTTCAGGGGCATCTGTAGAAGGAATAGGCTTGCACGAAAATAAGGATATAATTTTATAAAAATTAAAAAAAAAGGTGGGGGGAATAGGTGAAGATACTACATTGTGCTAAAGAGATAGGAAGGAAAGTAGTTTCCATCTGCTCAGACAAGTAGGGAGGAGACATCTAGTGTAGAGCAGTGGGAAGAACACAGATCTGGAGTCAGACTGGTAGACCTGGGCGGGGATTTAAGCCCCACCATTTCAGAGTTGTATGTCTTTGGGAAAACTCCTTAATCTGTGTCAGTGTTCTTATGTATTAAATGGGGAAACTAGTATTTGCGTAAGGTCAACAGGTGGATAGAAGTATATGATGCATATATTACTGTACCTGGTGTATAATGGGCTGTCAAGGATAATTATTATTAAATAAAGCAATTTCCTGAATGGGAAAAATTAAGTGGGACTTGGGCATGGATCAACTCCTATGAAAAGTGGGAAATAAAGACAATTGGATTTTTTCAATTCTAGGTTTTACATTTGGTTAATAGATTTTATTTCTTAGCTGAAAATTTTGCATCTTGTGATTTGTTTTCTCAAACTTGTTGATTGTAGTTATTTCAAAATCCATGTCTTATAATTCTAATAATTGGTTCGGCTGTGGGTCTGTTTCTATGGAGTTTTTTTTTTTTTTTTCCCTGCTTGGTTTTCAGCCATTTAATGATTTCTTCTGATATGCCTGGTAATTTTTGATTGAATGACAGATATTTTGTATGAAAAATCATAGAGATAGTTGTGTCTCTGGATAATACTGGGTTTCTTCAGAGATAATTCTTCTATTTCTGGTAGGCAATTAGAATAGAAGAATATCACTTTCCTCCAGTATGGGGTCAAGCTGATTTGAAGCTGCATTTCAGTCTTAGTCTGGGCTCTCCTCTTTCTGAATTGTCTTTTGTGCCAATTGTCAATTAACTCTCTGCTCTGAACCCACCCTCTGCTTCCTGCTTTGCAATATTGGAGCTGGATCCTCTATTTCTCTTTTGCCAGCTGGCACAAGGTAAAGCATTGTCAGTAGAGGGTGCTGGAGGAACACTGGAGGAGGAGGAGTTCTCTTCCTAGTTCTGGTGTTCTTTGGCCAGGCTCCAGTGGCATGTACAACTCGTTCAGTGCTGACTCCTACAGAACAAGGCAATCAGCAGTGCCCGAGGACCAACAGCTTCACCTAGCACCTCCTTGGGTGGCTTCCCAGTGAATTGCAGCGGATGAAGCACCTTCCCCTAAATAACTGGACCGGTTTGCAGTGAGTTCTGAGGGGCAGCATCTCGGCATCTCAGTGATGCCTCTGCCCCCCTAGTGAGTCACAGTTCTCTTAAGTTCTCTAGGTTAGGTCTGGATGTCAGCCCTGGGAGTTTGGGCAGGGTGGGTGGTCTTCCCAGACATTTTATTCCAGCTTTAGAGGTAGTGGCTCTTTCTTGTATCTGTTACCCCTGTCTTTAGAATTTCTTTTCTTCTTACTAGCCAACCTCTCAGTACTCTAATACCCTATTAGAGTTGAAATATTATATTAAATTTCCCTGGTTCAAATTCTTGTGTGATTTATAGAACCCTACTGATACAACTTTTGTCTGAGGGTATAAGTTCTCCAGGGGCCCTAACTGAAATCCTGGGGTGTTAACCAGGGTCTTCCTTCTTGACAGGTCTTGAACTCCAGTTTTTGTTTTCTCAGTACCGTAAGACTGCTGAAATTTTTTCCTCAGACTCTTACCTAATATTTGAGGACTGTTATTTTTTCTTTAAGATTTTATTTATTTATCTGACAGAGAGTAAGAGATCATAAGTAGGCAGAACAGCAGGCAGAGATAGAGGGAGAAGCAGGCTCCCCACTGAGCTGGATCCCAGGACCTTGAGATCATGACCTGAGCCAAAGGTGGAGGCTTAACACACTGAGCCACTCAGGCACCCTTAGGGACCTTATTCTGTCCACCACATCTTGTTTCTCATGAACCATCTATTCCGGTATTGAATAAACAATACCTTGTATTAGTCACAAGACAATTGGCTGTACCATATACAATATGAATACCATCTGAATCAAGCTTCTTTGCAGCATGGCAAACATTGAGAGAGAGAGAGAAAGAGCACGGGAGAACGCACAAGTCACTAAGTATTTGATTTAGGTCAAAGTACAAACAGCACTTAACCTCAATATGTTCTCTCCGTGATGGTGAATTAAATGATTGCTCAATAAGCCTTCCCACTAATCTATAGGTAGGACTGTATGCAGAGAATATGCAGGACATATGGACTTGGGTATGGAGTAAAGATTGAGCAAAAGGAAATGAGACTCCTTCCATATTCTAGCAAAGCAAGCTAGATGAGATTCTAAGGGACCAGGTAGCAGTTCCTATAGAATAAGTTAAAAATGGTGAGGGATGTGGAATTTTAGGGTTTGATTTTTCTTCCAATAGTATTGGATAGCTAAAGCTAGAAGAATAAAAATCTTAGAACACAGAATATCAATCTGCAAGTGCAGAAGAAAATATGGCACAGTTGTGAGCATCTTTCTCTGTAGATGTCAGATAGAAACTAAATGCTGAAACTGATCTCGCACGTTGTTGAATTGCAGATAAATTTGCAACCCAATCAAGACTCTGCAGTGATTGGGGTGTCAGTCAGTCGAGGGTCCAAATCTTGATCTCTGCTCAGATCTTGATCTCATGGTTGTGAGTTGGAGCCCCACGTTGGGTGTAGAGATTACTTAAAAATAAAAAAATTAGGGGCGTCTGCATGGCTCAGTTGGTTGAGCAACTGCCTCTGGCTCAGGTCATGATCCTGGAGTCCCGGGGGTTGCGTCCCACGTTGGGACTCTGCTCAATAGGGAGTCGGCTTCTTCCGCTGAACTCTCTCCTCTCATGCATTCTCTCTCTCTCTCTTCCTAATAAATAAATAAGATCTTCAGAAAAAAAAATTTAAAAACCCCACAAATATGGACACAAGAAAAGAACTAGTTATTTTGGGAAAACCCAGTCCCATAGTCTTCTTCGAAATGTTTTTTCATTGTGTCCCTCTTGCAGAAGGGGGTGTGCTTTACCATTTTGTACCCCATATCTCACTTCCTTTCCTGTGATCAGGATGACCCAGAGGGTGAGAAATAACAATAACAAATGACAATAACAATAACAAAATAACAATAACATGTCAAAGTAAATGAAAAGAATACTCAGAAGGAGCTGCAGGAAATTTCTAAGGGGAATTCTATGTGATCATGAAATTTAATGTGTGTTATCATGAATTTATTAAAAATGGCAGAACATAATTTTATTAAAAATCCTTTTATGGTAACAAGAGTTTTGCATTTATTTACTTATTTATTTAGTCTCCAAGACTTGATTGATTGATTGATTTTTGTGAGTAAAGCGAAAGAAGTTTATTAAGTGAGGATATAGAAAAAGCTCTCGAGAGTGAGGTGGTTTTGTTTTTTTTTTTTAAGATTTTATTTATTTATTCAACAGAGAGATAGAGAGCACAAGTAGGCACAGCAGCAGACAGAGGCAGAGGGAGAAGCATGCTCTGCTGAGCAGGGAGCCCAATGAGTGGCTCGATCCCAGGACCCTGAGATCATGACTCCAGCCATGTTTAACCCACTGAGCCACCCAGGCACCCCAGCATATACCATTTGAAATGTCTCTATGGTTTTGCCTTTTGCATGATAATTCAGGAGAAGTGTAGGTCTTGCTGAGACCTGAGAGAATAGTGTCCCTGGTTACAGAGCGAGGACTCTTGCTTTAGACAACATCATGGACTGAATCCCTAAAATAGGAGAGCCATAAATCTCATAAAACTGTTTCTTCTTGGGCGCCTGGGTGGCTCAGTGGGTTAAGCCACTGCCTTAGGCTCAGGTCATGATCTCAGAGTCTCGGGATCGAGTCCCACATCGGGCTCTCTGCTCAGCAGGGAGCCTGCTTCCCCCCACCTCTCTCTCTGCCTGCCTCTCTGCCTGCTTGTGATTTCTTTCTCTGTCAAATAAATAAATAAAATAAATTAAAATTAAAAAACAACAAAAAACTGTTTTTTCTTGGCTATAAAATAAACTTGATTTGTTCTGTATAATATGTAATGAGGATAATTATGTAGTAAGTCAAGAAAATACCCTGTATTAGAGGAAAGAGACTATATATGTAATTGGAATTTATGGATAATCCCCAAATCCCATTTCTCTAGTTTGCAGAGGCTGCTAATTGGCTCCCAGAGTCTTTCTCCCCATTTTCCTTAATAATAGAACATGACATTTTTAGCTAGATGTATGCCCACTTGGAATAAACACGTTTCCCAGCCTCCCTTACAGCTATGTGTGGTCATATGACTAAATTCTGGCCAAATGGAGGCAAATAAAAATGGTGCGGGGGAAGGAGAGGGTGTGTATTCCTCTGCGCTTCTTTGTTCTTCTTGGTTTAGATATGGTCATGATGGCTGGACCTTGAGCTGGATCCTTTATGGGTCTTCCATGAAGTGGAATGCTAGGAAAGGTGGAACAGCAAAGTAGAAGGAGCTTGGAAGCCAGAGAGTTGTGGAGCTGTCATATATGTAGTGCTTTTATATGAGTTCCTACATGTAGAGCTTTTATATGAGAGAAAAATAAAACTTCTGTCTTGCTTAAGCTGCTAATAGGTCAGGTTTTTATATATACATAGGAAACCTAATTCTAATGGATGCAACTAGCTATTTAAATATCATCTCTTACTGACTCTTTAATTGGTCAACTATCTTTTATGAATCTCTGCATCCCAGAGCCTAGCACATTAACAGATGTTGATAAAGGCTCCCATCTATCTGCTCCACAATGCCTGGTGGGGGACTTGAAGGCTGGAAGCTAGAATCATCACATGCATAGCAGTTGATGTTGATGTTTGGCTGAGACTATAGCGAGGACAATTGGCTGTACCACATACATGTGACTTCTCCATCTGAATCGAGCTTCTTTGCAACATGGCAAGCATTGAGAGAGAGAGAGAGAAAGTACAAGCAAGCCTTCAAGTTCCAGACATATCCTTTTTATGACCTAGTCTTGAAAGTTATTGTCTTAAAAAAAAAAAAAAAAAAAAGAAAGTTATTGTCTGCCATTGGTCAAGGCAGTTACAAGCTCCTGGTCAGAATCAAGGGGGAGAATATAGACCTCTCATTTCTGGGTGGAAGGACTAGGAGTTACACTGCAAGAAGGGCGTGTTGAATGGGAAAAACACATACATCTCCGGAAAATAAAGTCTGTCACATTCTGCCTGTTGGCCATAGCAATTCACATCCCTCTCATAGTCATCCCTCCCCTTAAAATCTTAAAGTCTAATCCATCATGGCACCAAGCTCAGGTGGAGAGGCCCAGATCTCATCACCTAGCTCCTGGACCTCAAGCTTGAGAAAACATTGTAACAAATCACCCCAAAACTTAGTAGCTCCTTCCAGGTATATATTATCTAATTGGGAGATAAGATGTAAACATGTGAAAAGTTATATACTAATAGAAGGATTTAATAATAACCAATGCAACATTTTTTTTCTAACTATTTATATATCTGTTGCTTTGTGTAAAGAAAAATTTCAAAATTAAAATTAATAGCCTTAAAAAGGAATGATGAAATACTGATACCTACAGCATGGGCTAGCCTTGAAAACATTATGATAAGTGTAAGAAGACAGGCACAAAAGTTGTATGTCTATATGAAATGTCCAGGGACATCTGGGTGGCTCAGTTAAGCATCCGACTTCAGTTCAGGTCATGATCCTAGGGTCCTGGGGTCAAGGCCTGCATCAGGCTCCTAGCTCAGTGGGGGAATCTTCTTCTCCCTCTGCTTATGGACTCTTTCTCTCTCTCTGACAAATAAATAAATAAAATCTTAAAAAATAAATGTCCAGAATAGGCAAATCTATGGATACAGAAAGTTGATTAGTGGTTTCCAGCAGTTAAGGAACAGGAGAATGGAGAATGATTACTAATCACCCTTTTTGGGGTGATGAAAATATCCTGAATTAGATATATATAGTGAGGGTTGTTCAACATTGTGAATATACTAAAATCTACTGAGTTGTATGCCTTCAAAGGATGAGTTTTATAGTATATGGGTTATATCTTGAAAACATTTAAAATTATTACTAAAATTTTTTTAAGATTTTATTTTTATTTATTTGAGAGATAGAAAGCGCACGCAGTAGGGGGGAGAAGTAGAGGAAAAGGAGGCTCCCTTCCAGGCCTCCCATCCACAGGCTCCCTACGGAGCAAGGAGCCATCATGACCTAAGCTTGAGGCAGAGGCTTAACCAGCTGATTCACACAGGCTCCCCAACACTTAAAATTATTAAAAAGTTTACTTTGGGGGTGCCTGGGTGGCTCAGTCGTTAAGCATCTGCCTTCAGCTCAGGTCGTGATCCCGGGTTCCTGGGTTGGAGCCCTGTATCCCATTGCATTGGACTTCCTGCTCAGCAGGAAGCCGGCTTCTCTCTCTCCCACTCCCCCTGCTTGTGTTCTCCCTCTTGGCATCTCTCTCTCTGTCAAATAAATAAATATATTTTTTAAAAGTTTCCTTTGATCAACCATTGAGTGATATAGATGAATAAATCTGGCTCTATTGTCTATATGGGAAGGTCAGTTTTTACAAAATCATTGACAAATTTACAAAAATTAAGATCTGGAAAATAAATTGTAATGTTATAATATATTCCTATGACAAACCAATATGAAAATATGTTTCTCCTTTTTATTTATAAAATATACATATATAATTACAATTAACCCATTCTTTTTTTCCTTTCTTGTACTGTAACACACATATATGTATATGTACATACATACGTGTGTGATATATATGCATGTGTGTTAGATATATACATATATATGCATTACTGACATATAGTACTGACATTACTATGAACAAATTAGGTAAATGAAAGAAAATTTGTACTCTCTATATTCTTTTCTGGTCATGATTATGTTTCAGATTATGACTAATCTGAAAATAATTTTTTAAACGATTTTATTTATTTATTTGACAGATCACAAGTAGGCAGAGAGGCAGGCGGGGTGGGGGGGGGAAGCAGGCTCCCCGCTGAGCAGGGAGCCTGATGCAGGACTCAGTCCCAGGACCCCGGGACCAGGACCCAAGCCAAAGCAGAGGCTCAACCCACTGAGACACCCAGGCACCCCTGAAAATAATTTTTTGTTACAGAAGAGATGGGCTTTAAAAATGATATATAAACTTCAGTTGTCAAATGTGTGAGGTTGACATTAGATGCTGTTATTGTGAGTCTAAGTCAGAAAAAGAATCAGGGTCTAAATTGGGATGGCAATGAAGGGAATAGAAAGGAAGTAGATAGATACTGCATGAATAAAACTGATACTTTTCTACAGTTACAGGGGCAAAGAGGCAGATGTCAAGCAAGAAATAGATTTCCAGCTTGGTAATAACTGGCAATTCTTGGGGGCTTGGTTTGTAAGTATAGGTACCCCATGCCTAGAACTGCCTCAGAACATAGAGGTGCTTCAGTACATATTTTTTGTCTGAATGAATGAATGATCTTGTACAGGACACATCCTATTCGCCTCATGCACTCTCCATCCATCTTTTTACTCTAGCTGTTACCTTGGCAACCAACTGCTTGCAGGTGTCACCTGACAGTATCTGCTCCCAACTACAGCTCCTATCTTTGCCTTTCCCCAGGGACTCCTTTGCTGCAGCCTTGTGCGGCATCTACCATTCCTGACACTTGTGTAAATCTTGAAGAGTGAGAGAATTAACACTCAAGGGGCACCTTTTGGCCACTGGGGGTTAAGAGTGAGTGGATAAATATACCTGTCTCTTTATATAAATATTTAAAAAAATTTTTAAAAATCATTTATTTGAGAGAGTGAGAGAGAAAGGAGGAGCAGGGGGAGGGGCAGAGGGAGAGGGGAAAGCAGACGCCCCGAGGAGCAGGGAGCCTGATGCCTGTGACAGCAATGAGAAGACAAGATGATGACAATGACAATGTGGGGCTCAATCAGGGGACCCCAGGATCATGACCTGAGGCGAAGCCAGATACTTAACTGACTGAGCCACCCAGGCGCCCCTCCTATGTATCTTGAATCACAGTCTATATGGTTCTACAGAAGGTTCCAGCTGGACAATGTTCCAGTTTTCCAGACAGCAACCAACTCAGTATCACATCCTTGGGCCTGCCTTCCTAGCTTCCCTCTTCCTATGCCCCACCAGGCTTGTCTCTGGGGATTGTTTTCCACAATAAACTGCCCACATGTCACTCTTGTCTCAGGCTTACCTTTCTGGGGGTGCCCAGGCCAAGACTGATTCCTATGTAAAATGTGGCATGGAGGAGTTAGCACTGGTAAAAGACCCACAGACCTAGCTGTTCACTAACCTCCCTTGAAGAGATGGACACTTTTATTACCATTTTGAGATGCACATGTACTGACAAGAAAAGATATCCAAGCCATTTGTTAACGGAAAAAAAAAATAAAAAATAGGTCAAGAAAAAATGCTTGTACCAAGGGTCTCATGTTCCTGAAAAGAGCAAGTGTGTGTACATATATGCTAATAAATGTATACAAAATATTGGACTACCACGGTTTGCTATATAGTTTTATATGGCTTGAATAGTTTACAAGGGGAATGTATCTGTGTAATTATATAAAAAAAGAAAAACCCAATATTGTCCATCTCCAAGGCCATTGAATCAAGCCAGTGGAAGTGCAGAGCCAAAAGTAAAGCGCTCCACCAGCACAAGATGACACAGCCGAGCTGTGATCAGGTTTGCCCGCTAGGGGGCAGCGGAGCGAGAACAAAGGTTAGGCAGGCGAGAAACCTGGGACCCGACGGGAGGGCGGCTGGGTCTTTGTGGTCGCCGGGGAGCAGAAGTGTAGGGGAACCTAAACCTACAAATACCCGCTCTTCTACAGGCAGACATTGCAGAAGTCATAAATTCCGTCCCTCTGCCGCACCCCAGACGGATCGAGGATTTTCAGACTCCAGGGGACACCCCCCTCCACTTCCCCGGAGAGAAGCTTGGCTCTCTGAGCAGTCTTCAGGCTCGTTCGTACCACTTGGGCACTCAACAACTCTCCCCTCTGTTCCCCACCCTCCCCCTGAAACCCGCAGAGGGGAAATTGAGTCACTGGGCGGCGAGGCCCGAGTCGCCGGGGGAATGTGCGCCGACGCCAGCCCTCAGGGCCTTCCAGATGCTTGGAGGAGGGGAGAGTTCTCCAGGAAAATATACAAAGCGGGGTGAGAGGAGGAGGTGGCTGGCTGGGCAGGAGCTGAGCCAGACACATGGAGAAACGCTGCCCAGGATCAAAGGAAATATGACATTTCAAAAGAATGTGCGCGTCTGCTTGTGCAGCGGAGGGGGGCGTGTGGGTGGCGTGTGGGGAAGCAGGGGCTGGATTGGGGTCTCTACCCGTGCCCGTCCAGCCTCCGCTTCCCTCCTCCCTCAGCACCACCCCCCCCCCCCCGCCTTAGGGGGAGAATTGTCGCGGGTCTCAGGGTGTTCCTCGCTCTCCCTCCCCGTGGGTCTCTCCTTCCTTTATTTCCGAGATGAAGCTGGAAGGGAAATGTAACCTGAGGAGACCAACCAAAGGGGGGGGGGGGAGAAAGAAAAATCAAACCAAGCCGCCTCCCCGCTCTGCCTCGGAACATTCTTCTCTCCCCGCCGGCCTGGCCTCTTATCCCCGCCCCTCCAGCGTCGCGGTCCTGGGCTCGGAGCCGGAGCCGCTCCGCACGTCACTGGGGTCCCCGGGGGCTGGGGGGGTCCCCAGGGCGGGCCAGCGGGAGGACGCGAGGACGGGAGGGAAGGGAGGGGAGCAGCCTCTGCCGATGCGGAGCTCCGGCCCTCCGAGCCAGCCCTCCCCTCTTCCCTTCTGCCCCGCAGAGCCTGTTTCTCATTAGAGTAACGGGCGCGGTCCCCGCCCGGCTCCTGAGTGTTTGTAAACGTCTGACCCGAGGGCCCTAACTTAACCCTTTAGGTGCGGGGTTGGGGCGCCCCAGGGGGCGCAGCCCTGAGCTGGAAGGATACAGGTTAAAGGTCGCTGCGGCCTGTTAAAGAGGTTTGAAGTACACCTTCAGTGTTGGTCGGGGGTGGGGGATGGTACCTCCCACACCCCGGTCCGCCTTTCGAGTCAAGAATCTCCATTCTAATTCCCGTTTACCCCAACAGGCCCCACCTGCCAGCCCTTCCGGGAACTCCAGCCCGAATCTTCCTTCCTCCCCCCGCCCAGGTGACAGGTGTCCAACCCTGGGGCCCACAAGGACGTCGGGCTTCGGGCTCCTAGAAAACCTGGCTAGGATTTGTCAGGCTAGTCGGAGCGGGATGCTATCGGATCAGACAGTCATTCCAGATTACGGTTCTGGGAGGGGGGGGAGCCGACTTCCCGTGGAGGCTAATTAATGGCCCCTCTGGGTGGCTGGGACTCGGGCAGCGGTAAAGCCCGGCCTGGATCACCGCCCAGTCAGGGGCTATGGACCTTTGAACAGTTCCCTCAAACACCTAAACGTTCTTCACCTTTGAGGGTTTGGGAGAGACGGTGCCTGAGAGGGCAGACTCGGCAGGGCTTCCAGAAGGCCCAGGCAGGGCGGCTTCAAGGGAACGATGACCTTTTCCTTTTCAGAGCAGCCTGTAGCTACTCTGAACCCCAGAGCCTCCTGGGCCTCAAGGTTTGGAGGGAAAGGGGAGGAGAGGTGTCCTTCCTTGAGAGTAGCTGACCGCACAACTCTTCAGAACTTAGGAAAGGACCTCCCTGGGCTCTCCACACTATAGGCCCAGAATGCAGCCGCCCTAAGGCGCTCGGACCCGGAGCCCTCAACTTAGACTAAGTTGGGGGTGTGTGTGTGTGGTGGTAGTGCTCCCTGCTGGGTATGATTGTCATGAGTGAGGGCCAATAAGCTTTAGTAAGGTCGCACCACGCTTGAAGGACAGTTTTCCAATTCAGTTTTGTTCCTTTTTTTTTTTTTTTTTTTGAGGGGGAGGGACTGGAGAGAGGACAGAGGGAGGGAGGGTGGGGGAGGACGAGGGGCGCGTGGTTTTCTCATCTCATCCCTGGAGGAGGGGCTGGAGCATCCCGGGCAGCCAATCAGGGACAGGCTGGGGGGGTTGCTTTGAAGAAGTTTGGGGGAAAAAAGTTTGGAAAAGTTTCTATAATAACGAGGGGGCGTCCGGAGGGAGGAGGCAGCGGCGGAGGAGGGGGCGTCTCAAAGAAGGGGAGGGAGGGAGCCACGGGTGAGGATACGGCAGCCTCCTGAGCTCCCCCCTCCCACCCAGACCGGGACCTGGGGGCTCTGGCCGGCTCCATGGGGGCCGCAAGCTGCGAGGATGAGGAGCTGGAATTTAAGCTGGTGTTCGGGGAGGAAAAGGAGACCCCCCCGCTGGGCGCGGGGGGGTCGGGGGAAGGTTAGTGCGGGGCTGGGAAGGGGTCTCGGGGTCAGTGAGGGAAAGGGCCCGGAGATCCCGAGTATGGGAATTTTAGGGCGGGGAACCTGGGGTGGAGGATGAGGGGCTTAGAGGTGGCGGGGAGTCGCGGGGCACCGGGGTCTGCGGAGGTGAGGCTGGGGGCCCGGCACCACTTTCTCCTTTTTAGGTCGTGACTGGGGTGGGGGTGGGGGTGCCGTTGGCTGCGCGCCGCCTCTCGGCTGGGCCGTCTGTCACTGGGATGGGGGGCGGGCGGGAAGAGCGGCCCCGAGAGTCCCGGGCGCCGCCAGGGGAAGGGGAATGGGGTAGGGGAGAGTCTATGGAGCGTGTGGCTGGCTGACCCGGCCCTGGGCCCGCGGACCCGACGCCGGGGGCTGGGGGAGTTCTCGGGCCCCGCCAGGGCGCCCCTCCCCCTCCCCCGCCGGCTGCAATGAGAGGCAGATGGCGGGGACTGAGCCGGGGGCGGCGGCCGCCGCTCTCACGGAATCGGCGCTGCCCGCGCCCCCCTCCCCGGAGCCAGGCCCGGGGCCCGCATGCAGCATCCCCTTCGCTGCACCCCCCGCCCACGATGGGGGGAGTGAAGGAGGAGCCACCTCCCCTTGTCGCCACAGCCCCGGCGCTCCTCCACCCCTTGGCCACCGTTGCGATGGCAACTGGGGCTCCTGCCAGCACCGTTTCGGGGTTTGGGAACCGCTGCTAATTGGGTTCATGTGTGAGTCGCCCCCAGCCCAGCCCAGCGCCTCCCTAAACACGCCTCCAGGCCGAGCTCCAGCCCCTCTCCAGTCACCTCCCTCACCTTAAGACCCGCCCCGTCTGGTACCCCAGGTCCCAGGGCCAGGGGCTCAAGAGTGTCAGGTTCTCTGAGTGAGAAAAGGCCTGGGACGTCTGGATCTATGTACTTCACCTTCTGAGGTCCAACTTTGCTTTTGTCTTTGTGGCTCTTAAGGGCATCTCAGGGATCCCCCCGCTTATGCTGAGGAGGGGGTGGCATACAGGATTTGGAGGGCTGGAGGCTCAAGGAACCCAGACATCTCACCTGCTTCTCTTTGTCCCCATCTCCTGTGGCATCCCTCTCTCTGTCCCCCTCCCTTCCCATTTTGACAGAACTGGACTCAGAGGACGCCCCGCCATGCTGCCGTCTGGCCCTGGGGGAGCCCCCTCCCTATGGCGCTGCCCCTATTGGCATTCCCCGGCCTCCACCCCCTCGGCCTGGCATGCATTCGCCACCACCCCGCCCAGCCCCCTCACCTGGCACTTGGGAGAGCCAGCCCGCCCGGTCAGTGAGGCTGGGGGGCCCGGGAGGGGCTTCCGGGGGGACTGGGGGAGGTCGTGTTCTTGAATGCCCCAGCATCCGCATCACTTCCATCTCTCCCACCCCTGATCCGCCGGCCACGCTGGAGGACAACCCCGATGCCTGGGGGGACGGCTCCCCCAGGGATTACCCACCACCAGAAGGCTTTGGGGGCTACCGAGAGACGGGGGGCCAGGGCGGGGGTCCCTTCTTCAGCCCCAGCCCTGGCAGCAGCAGCCTGTCCTCGTGGAGCTTCTTCTCCGACGCTTCAGATGAGGCAGCCCTGTACGCAGCCTGCGATGAGGTGGAGTCCGAGCTGAATGAGGCAGCCTCGCGCTTTGGCCTGGGCTCCCCCTTGCCCTCGCCCCGGGCCTCCCCCAGGCCGTGGACCCCCGACGATCCCTGGAACCTGTATGGTCCGAGCCCTGGAGGCCGGGGGCCAGAGGATAGCTGGCTACTCCTCAGCGCTCCTGGGCCCACCCCAGCCTCCCCACGGCCGGCCTCTCCATGTGGCAAGCGGCGCTATTCCAGCTCGGGAACCCCATCTTCGGCCTCCCCAGCTCTGTCCCGCCGCGGGAGCCTGGGGGAGGAGGGCCCCGAGCCACCTCCACCACCACCATTGCCTCTGGCCCGGGACCCTGGCTCCCCTGGCCCTTTTGACTACGTGGGAGCCCCGCCGGCGGAGAGCATCCCTCAGAAGACCCGGCGGACTTCAAGCGAGCAGGCGGTGGCCCTGCCTCGGTCTGAGGAGCCTGCCCCATGCAATGGGAAGCTGCAGTCAGGGGCTGAGGAGACTGCGGCGCCCCCCGGAGGGCCTCGAAAGGAGGTGGCCGGCATGGACTATCTGGCAGTGCCTTCCCCCCTGGCTTGGTCCAAGGCCCGGATTGGGGGACACAGCCCCATCTTCAGGTGAGGATTGTGGCTAGCCCCACCTGTGTCTCCAGCCATCCCCCAGAGGGAGCAGAAGGTCAAGGAATGGGTTAGAAGGATGGTCCTGGTTCTGTGCCCTTGGCATTTCAAAAGAGAATCTTCGACATTACTCAATTTTGGGGAGAATTAAACTAAACCAAACCAAACCCAAACCCCACCTCCTCCAAACATAATTTGCAAAAGGACAATCCCTCCCTGTGGACCAATAAGGAAAAACCTCCCTACCTCCCAGGAGGACCACTTAGGTAAAGAAGTAGTGCCTGGCCTCTAGCATTTCCCCCGCCCCCAGCTCTGCACTGGGCGTGAGCCTGGCTAGATTTAAGCCCTGGGCTGGGTAGCAGGAAGTCTCTCTTCTCTCACTTAATTTCTAGGGCCATGACTTACTGATTAAAAGCGTAGCTGCTAATTTGAATAAAACAGCTTGCAAGTCAAAGAATTCCTATGAAAACAAGCGGTGCTTAGAGTTCTTCCACCCCTTTCACTCTCAAAGAACCCTGCCCGCTTCAATCATCCTGAATCTTGGGATGTCTCATTGAGCTGGCTCCATCCAGAAAAGTTTCCTGGGGAAAGAAATCTTAACGTCTGTTGCCTTGGGCTTCTGTAGAGCAGGGTCCTATGGGGCTGTGGCGGGCACTGTAGGGTGACTTAACGGCATCCGTGGCCTCTATCTGCTAGGTACTGTCCCCTAGTTGGTTTTACTCAGTGTCTCCAGACATTGCCAGCGACCTGGAGGATATCTTCCTGCTCAATACAGGAAAATTGCCCATCTGTAACCCCTGGCTTTCTGGAACTGACCTGTCCAGCCCCAGCTAGTGGAAACGGTGCTTGAAACAGTCCTGGCTTCTGTCAGTCACCGTCTTGCTTGCCCTGCTGGATTCTACTCCCTAGGGCCTCAATTTCTTTATTTGAAAAACAAAGGGTGAACCTCTGAGGACTTTTCTGTCCGAAGTGGTCTTTCTTTCTTTTTTTTAAAGATAGATTCATTCATTCATTCATTCATTCATTCATTCATTCATTCATTTATTTATATGACAGAGATCACAAGTAGGCAGAGAGGCAGGGAGACAGAGAGAGGGAGAAACAGGCTTCCTGCTGAGCAGAGAGCCCCATGCAGGGCTAGATCCCAGGACCCTGGGATCATAACCTGAGGGGAAGGCAGAGGCTTTAACCCACCAAGCCACCCAGGCGCCCCTTGAAGTGATATTTCTTTACTTAACTCTTCCTGTCCAGGTCTGGGGATTAGGATTAGGTCTAGGTTGACCACTGTATCCTGGTGAATGAACCCTCGCCACCCCAAACCCTGTGCTCAGAGCTGGAAAGAAAGGAGTCTCAGGCCTGGTGCCATCTTCCACACCCCTCATCTCAAGGGGTTCTGAGAGGGTTGTCTCCTATCTCCCCCTGCTTCTGGGCTTTCCAACTGTTTTATTTCTACTGTGGTTTCCTTTCTCCCACACCCAACACGCCCTCCTGCCTCACATCGCAGGGAGCTGGGCCTAGTGCTTCCCTGACGGGTCTGAGGCTACAGATGGTCAGTGCTCTTCTCTCCTCTCCAGGACCTCCGCCCTACCCCCGCTGGACTGGCCGCTGCCCAGCCAGTATGAGCAGCTGGAGCTGAGGATCGAGGTGCAGCCCAGAGCCCACCACCGGGCCCACTATGAGACTGAGGGCAGTCGAGGAGCTGTCAAAGCTGCCCCTGGTGGTCACCCTGTAGTCAAGGTAAGGGGCAGAGGTCAGGCCTGATAGACTTCCTCTCCTCCAGTCCCAGATCCCTGCAGATGGGCTCCAGCTGTGCCGACCCATGGCACTGCCCTTTCCCACACTCCCTCAGCAATGACCCTGGAGGCAGCCTGGGGGAGGGGCAGGAGTTAGAGGAGGAAGGGTGCACTTCAAGGACCCGGATATACTTTCTACTTCTCTGTCCCTCCACCCCCGCTCCACTCTTCCCATGGGACACCAGTCTCATGTCTACTCTGGAAAATGGTGGCGTGCCAGATGTGGGGGATGGGGTGAGGCTGAGGCCAAAGTTCACTGGGAGTTAGGTTGTCTCTTGAGTTGGACCAGTCTCTCTTGGAAGATTTTCCCCTTTGCCCAACCCAGTTTGGGCCTTATTCCAAGAATAGCACTGTGAACTCCAGGCCACGTTTTCTCCACAGCTGATGCCCAATTCCCCCTGGGAATCCCTTCCAGGATATCCTTTATCTTTCACCATCCTCATCCCTAGGGTCGACTGAAAACCCAGGGATGGATGAAGGATGAGACAGTGGGGATTTCAACTGGGTGGCTGCTCTCTCCTTCTGCCAGCTCCTGGGCTACAGTGAGAAGCCACTGACCCTACAGATGTTCATTGGCACTGCAGATGAACGGAACCTACGGCCTCATGCCTTCTATCAGGTGCACCGTATCACGGGCAAGATGGTGGCCACAGCTAGCTATGAAGCTGTCGTCAGTGGTACCAAAGTGTTGGAGATGACCCTGCTTCCTGAGAACAACATGGCAGCCAAGTAGGTCCCCGTTTCACTTCCCCTCAGTCTTCAGACTTTAGGACTGACCTTTTCCATGAGGTCTTCCTCTTCCCAGAAGAGCTAGACATCACTCCTAGGAGAGGTTTCAGGCTTCTCACGATCTAGAAGAGGACTTGGGGGGTTAGGGGGCACCTTGGAGAGACCACCTTTGATTAGAAAATCACCCCCTCCCAGGCTTCCAGAGGAAATCATTCAGGGCTTTGGATGAAGGGTGGGGGTTTCCTTCTTGTGGGGTCATCACTGTTCACCTGGGCTGGTGGGGGGGGGCTTGCCTTCCATTCTCTGCCTTCAGCATTGACTGTGCTGGAATCCTGAAGCTCCGGAATTCAGACATCGAACTACGGAAGGGGGAGACAGACATCGGGCGCAAGAATACGCGAGTGCGGCTCGTATTCCGGGTGCACGTGCCCCAGGGCAGTGGGAAGGTCATCTCAGTGCAGACAGCATCAGTGCCCATTGAGTGCTGTGAGCAAAGAGGCCCTGTGCCAGCTCTGTGTCTCCTGCCGCTCCCTCTCTGTATGTCTGTCTGGCTTCCCATCTCTTCTGCATCGTATCCTGTGTCCTGTCTGACCCAGGTAGCCCTGAAAAGGACTCAGCACTTATTTCTTTTATGGAGGGGATGGGGGCAGTGTTCTCAGACTGTCTGGGCTGGTCTAGAGTATCCCTGTGTTGCTCTGTTCTTGTCTGGGTAACTTTCTGGCCTTTGGTGACCTTGTTCATCTCTCTCTCTGCCCAGGCTCCTTACCTGGTCTGTATGACCCCAGGGATACTGTTGGTTTACTGTGTGTCTGCTGCTGAGGAGGACTCCTCTGGGGTCCTGTGGCAGTGATTCCAAGGAGGGTGGGGGCAAGGAGGCCATCCTCTTGTGTGCAGCCCCACCAGCTTCTCTCCTGCCCTGCTCTGCAGCCCAGCGCTCAGCCCAGGAGCTGCCCCAGGTAGAGGCCTACAGCCCCAGTGCCTGCTCCGTGAGAGGAGGAGAGGAATTAGTGCTCACTGGCTCCAACTTCCTGCCAGACTCCAAGGTGGTGTTCATCGAGAGGGGCCCTGGTGAGCATCCACGGGAGCGGGGGGGCAGGCAGGAAGAGTTTGGAACCGGCAGATGAATGATCTCGGGTGCTATCACTAAACTAGCAAATTGAGCCTCCGTTTCCCTCTCTGTAAAAGGGAACAGTTACATTACCCTTCCTATTGTCCTGTCTGCTTCCCGAGGGGAGCAGCAATCTCAAATGTGTGACAGCAATCTCAAATGCTCAAAGGAGGTGGGGGTGGTCCCTGGCTGGCTCAGTTAGTAGAGCATGAGACTCTTGGTGTCAGCGTTGTGAATTCTAGCCCCATATTGGGAGTGGAGATTACTTAAAAATAAAATCTAAAAAAATAAAAAAAAAATGCTCAAGGTGATGAACAAATGTAGGAAATCCACATTCATTTTATTAAAGAGGAGTCAGCTTTGACATAATTTACTCCCACGTGGATAGGCTATAGAGAAGAAGGGGAGAGGGGATTTAGACCATCACAGCTCCTGAAACCCCCTGAGTTATGGGCTTGGTAGCACAACTGTGATTGCAAAGCTTGTGAGGGGGCCTCAGGTCAGCTGCAGGGCTGGAGAAGGGGAGACCAAGGGGTCCAGGTAAAACCACCACCTCCCCCAACCCTGCTTATCGAGAGCCCCAGCTCCTACACTCAAATTTAGCACCCTGAGACCATGTCAAAGCAGGTGCAGAGGTTCTGAGTCTTGAGATTGGGGTCTCATTGACTTCCTGCAAGCGAGGACCCTTTCCTACCCTTGAACTTCCGCCCAGCACTATGACGGGAGGGGATGTTTGGAGCTGGATGGGAGGGTTCACGCCTCTGTCATGAACTCTGTCTGATTCCTGGGCTGGCCCTGCCATTTCTCTTGGTTTCAGTTTGCTGCCTCTTCCATCCAATTGAATAAACGCTCAGTGGGCTCTTCTGTGAGCCAGGCCCCTTAGGGGACTTCTGAGTCTGACCTCAGCTCTAGCAGGAGGGGAAATGGCAGGGGGCAGGGGGCAGGGCCCCTGGAGTTGGGCTGGAGCTCTCTGTTCCTCCTGCACAGATGGAAAGCTGCAGTGGGAGGAGGAGGCCACAGTGAACCGGCTGCAGAGCAACGAGGTACCAGTGTCACTCGGGCAAGTGCCCTGGGCGGGTGGTGGGAGAAGTCAGGAAATTCACAGCTCTGTCTCTTGCCCATGGAATGGAGTCCAGAAGCTACCTTTTCTTTTCTGGAGGAGGCGGTCTGTCTACCATAAAAGCAGGTTCATCTCTAGGGAATGAACTTTGCTGTGAAGCAAATGAACAAACCAGGAGGTGGAGCTTGGGTCCCTGGGAGGGATGGGCTGAGTCTAAATCCCTGAGGGCTGACTGCCTCATCCAGTGCTCTTCTCCAGGTGACGCTGACCCTGACTGTCCCTGAGTACAGCAACAAGCGGGTGTCCCGGCCAGTCCAGGTCTACTTTTATGTCTCCAATGGGCGGAGAAAGCGCAGTCCTACCCAGACTTTCAAGTTTCTGCCTGGTACGCTAGAGGACAGCCCATGGTGGGGGTGTGGGAATACAGGGAGCGGGGGTGGGGCAGAGGGCTGTAGTGCCCCCATGGTTGGGGGCCAAGGGTGGCTGAAGCCTGGAGATGGAGAGGTGGTTGGAGGCTGTGTGGTGGGGAGACAGCCCGCCCTCTCACCAGCGTGTTCTCGTGCTGTCCCTTCTACCCAGTGATCTTCAAGGAGGAGCCCTTACTGGACTCATCTCTCCGCGGCTTCCCTTCAGCACCTGGCCCCCCCTTTGGCACTGACATGGACTTCTCACCACCCAGGCCCCCTTACCCCTCTTATCCCCACGAAGACCCTGCTTATGAAACTCCTTACCTGTCAGAAGGCTTCAGCTATGGCACACCCCCTCTGTATCCCCAGACGGGGCCCCCACCATCCTACAGACCTGGCCTGCGGATGTTCCCTGAGACCGGGGGTGCCACAGGTTGTGCCCGCCCCCCTCCAGTCTCCTTCCTTCCCCGGCCCTTCCCCAGTGACCCCTATGGAGGACGGGGCTCCCCATTTCCCTTGGGGCTGCCATTCCCTCCTCCAGCCCCCTTTCGGCCTCCACTGCCTTCATCCCCACCGCTTGAAGGCCCCTTCCCTCCCCAGAGTGGCATTCCCCCCACACCAACTGAGGGATACAATGAGGTAGGGCCGAGCTATGGCCCTGGGGAGGGGGCTCCGGAGCAGGAGAAATCCAGGGGTGGCTACGGCAGCGGCTTCCGAGACAGTGTCCCTATCCAGGGTATCACGCTGGAGGAAGGTGGGTGTGCGCCTGGGGGCTGTGAGTGTGAGTGTGTGTAAGAGGTTGCTCTGCATGTTTGCTGAGGGCTGGAGTTTGGCTTCCGTGATTGGGCATCCTTGGTCCCTTAGGGCCAGTCAGAGGATCTCAGGAGGCACATGCTTGGTGCATGTGACCACCTGAATCCAGTTCCACTTAGTTCCAAAAGGTGCATGGAGTACTGGCCCCAGCCCTTCTGCCTTGGTTCTCTGCCCCAGATCAGTCTCAGGGCTAGAAGCACTTTAAAAGTCATGCAGCCTAGCTTCCTCCATCTGCGGACTCAGGCACTGTATTTCAGGGAGGGATAGGGGCTCTCAGAGGTCCCGCCGGAGCATATTGCCTCAGCTTTCCCCTCCACATGGTGACTGTGGTCAGGGTTGGTGGTGACAAGCCTTGGTATTTTGCATCTCCTTCTTCCCACTGGCTACCCCCACCCGCAGCACTGCTGACTGCACTTGCCCTGACATTGCAGGCCAAGCCAGCAGGACAGGGCTGGGATAGGGGCCTGGGAGCCCACATGGATGGAACTGAGCGAGATTGGATTGGGACCAGGTATCCAAACACACTGGGGAAACTGAGGCCCAGTGGAAGAGAAGCCAGTGGAGGAGGAGCCTAGAGGCATCGTAGACTGAGGCCTGCCTGGAATGGACTGGGGGTCTCTGGAGAAGGAGGGGACTAGTTCCTAGTCCAGTCTTTCAACTGCCCCTCCTTTACAGTGAGTGAAATCATTGGCCGAGACCTGAGTGGCTTCCCTGCACCTCCCGGAGAAGAGCCTCCTGCCTGAAGCATCGCCTGGCAAACCCCAGCCCTGCCCAGCCTCGCCCACTTTCCCTTCATCCCGGGTTGGTGGTTTCAGAAGCTTGGGCCGACCTGGCTCCTCTTTCTCCAGCTTGATATGCTTCCTCTCCCCTGCCCCTCGCTGAGGTGTGGCCCTTGGGCCTGGTGCTGCCTTGGAGGGCTAAGATGGGAGTGGGGCCCGAGGCCAGGAGTGAGGACAGACCGGAGTGAAGGCTGTGTCTCGTTGTGTACAAGCCACGGTGCTGGGAGGCTGGGGACAAATTGATGGATAATAAACTGCTCACTGACTAGTGCTTCAGGCTCCAGAAGTCTTTAGAGAAAGAGAGATGGGGCAGCTTACTCTAGCCCTGGTCCAACGAGGCTTATAGGTTGTATCCCAAAGAGTTTCTCAGTGGAGGGGTGCTGGGGAAGGTTTGGAGGGACTCCAGAGGCTCTCCAGCTAGGGTGAGGTTGGGGGCCAGGGCTGGAGGAGGCCTCTCCTTCATGGGAATTCAGATTCTTTGGGAGCTTTGGGATGGGGCCCAGGCACGTGTGTTTTCAAGTTCCTTTCTCTTGCCGCTGCTCAGATCATTCTGATTCATAGTCAAGGTTACAAAACAGTAGTCTAGTCCCTTTCCCCCATTTATAAAGGAGGAATCTTGACTCAGAGAGGAGAAAGGGGCTTGTCTAAGGTTAGACAGCTAATCAACTAGCAGGTTGAAAACACTCCTGGGCTCCTGCTCCCAGCCCCTATTCAGATACCCTCACCCATGGGGCTCAAGCCCCACCGAAGGCTTATCTCCCTAGAGTAGGGTTGGGGATGAGGGAGGGCTGGCATGGATCCATCTACACTGGATTCTCCCACCGCTGGGGACCGTGAAGACGTTCTGGAAAGATCTGTGATTCAGAGGTGAACTAGGAAGCCAAATAGCTCCCTAATGTCTCTGACCACTACTCGCCATGGCTCAGGGCATTGTATGACCTTCTGGCCTACCTTGAGGGTATACCCACTTGTCACCACTGACAGGCCAGGCTTGGAAATCTGGTTTACCCCAGTTCACAGGCTCTGGGACCAACCAGTGGGCTGGGGAGACTCAAATCTTGTCTTCCCTGCTCACTTGGAGCCTGGTAAACAGTAGGCACTGAGTACCACCAGGCTGAGTTGGTGAGGACTGGCTGCAGAGGGCCATACTCAAAAGATATTCAGGGAATTAGTACTTGAGGAATATGCTGCTAAGGCTGCTGGGGCCTCTCTATGCCCAGAGGGTCAAATACCTATTTTTTCAGGGGCAGGTGTGACAGAAGCTGGATTGGAGGATTGGAAAACCAGGGTGATAACTTCTCCCCACCCCCTTCCATCTGGGTTGCTGCCCTGAAATCAATTTCCTTTGTCTTCATGAATACAAATTTCTGTGAACCAAACTGACATCAAATGATCAGCTCACTGGGCTTTGGGTGATTTTTATTTTATTTTATTATTTTTATTTTTTTAAAGGTTTTATTCATTTATTTGACAGACAGAGATCACAAGTAGGCAGAGAGGCAGGTGCGGGGTGGAGCGGGGGGGGGGTGGGGGAGGGAAGCAGGCTCCCTGTAGAGCAGAGAGCCCGATGTGGGGCTCAATCCCAGGATCCCAGGATCATGACCCAAGCCGAAGGTAGAGGCTTTAACCCACTGAGCCACCCAGGCGCCCCTCCGGTAAATATATATATATTTTTTATTAAATTATTTTATTTATTCATTGGGCAGACAGAGATCACAAGTAGGCAGAGAAGCAGGCAGAGAGAAGAGGAAGCAGGCTCCCCGCCGAGCAGAGAGCCCGATGCGGGGCTCCATCCCAGGACCCTGGGATCATGACCCGAGCCGAAAGCAGAGGCTTTAACCCACTGAGCCACCCAGGTGCCCCAGCGGTAAATATTTTTTGTACAGATAGTATGTCAGGTCTTGAGGGCGGAGGTAGGCAGCGAATAATTTTAATACAGGGTATAAAAGGAGCAGAGATCAGGAACACGTCATCCAGCTGTGGGTTTAAGGGGTTAATTTCAGGATGATGAAATTAAGGGATGGGCAGGTTAGGCCAAGATAGCAGAATGGGCCCAATCCTGGAGGAAGGAGGACTAATAGGTTGAAGGCTTGGCATTCCTGGAGGAGCGGAGAGGTTCTGTCTGGTGGGGGTGCGGTGCAGGCTAAGTTCTGGAAATGGGGGACTCTGAAGGACTGGGGAAGTGAGCAGGGGCTGGATTCTGAGGGGCCTTGTAGCCATGCCAGGGAATTTAGAGTTATCCAGGGATGCTGGGAGAATTCCCTCTAGAGAGCAGGCCTTAAGCTGGGAGGGATCCAATAGATAGGCCATGAGTCTTCCTGAGAGGGGTGGCTGACATCCACCTCCTTGTGACTTGCTGTGCCAGGCCTGTTCTGCCCTCTGGGCCCACACTTTATAGGCTTAATGTCTTTTCCTATTGGAATCCTGTTGTGGGTCAGTCTCTCAAGGTCATTGTTCTTCCCAGGATCCCTACAGGCATCTAGGTCCCTGAGGTTGGATTTGAGAGAGAGAGAGAGAGAGAGAGGAGGAGGCCAGATCTTCAGCTGGTGCCGGAAAAGACTTTCTTGGCCATGATTTCTCAAAGTGTGGTCTGAGATTTCTTGCATTTGAATCACTGGGGACAGTTTTTTGGTTTTGTTTTGTTTTTTAAAGATTTTATTTTATTTATTTTTAAAAATTTTATTTTTATTTATTTGAGAGAGAGAGAGAGAGCATTCGTGAGAGAGCACAACAGGGGGAGCAGCAGAGGGAGAGGAAGAAGCAGATTCCTCACTGCGCAGGGAATCCAATGCAGGGCTCTGATCCTAGGACCCTCAGATTACGACCCAAGCCCAAGGCCGACACTTAACTACTGTGCCACCCAGGAGCCCCTAAAGATTTTATTTTTAAGTAATTTCTACACCTAAGGTGGGGCTCAAACCCACAACCCCGAGATCAAGAGTTGCAAGCTATGACTGAGCCAACCAGGTGCCTCGTTTTAGTTTTTAATGTAAATTGTTAGGCAACACTTGACCTACTCAATTATAGTCTCTGGGGGCAGGACACAGGTATCTGCATTTTTAAAAAACATTTTATTTATATATTTATTTATTTGAGAGAGAGAGATAGAGAAGCAGAGGGATAGGTACACACAGATTCTACACTGAGCATAGAGCCTGACTCTGGGCTGACTCCATGATGCGGAGATCATGGCCTGAGCTGAAATCAAGTCAGATGCTTAAGGGATTGAGCCACTCTGGTGCACTGGTACCTGCGTTTTAAAGAGTGCCCTAGGGGCACTTGGGTGTCTCAGTGGGTTAAGCCTCTGCTGTTGGCTCAGGTCATGATCTCAGGGTCCTGGGATCAGCCCTGCATCAATCTCTCTGCTCTGCAGAGAGCCTGCTTCTTCCTCTCTCTCTGCCTGCCTCTCTGCCTAATTGTGATCTCTCTCTCTCTCTCTGTCAAATAAATAAATAAAATCTTAAAAAAAAAAAAAAAGAGTGCCCTAGGTAATCATTTAACACAAGAATTCTTGAGGGCTAGAGTCATTTGTGTGCTCCTTCCCACTCCAGACTCTAATAAAATGGCTCCCTGCCCCCCTTCTCATAGCTCTTGCCTGGGCTGTCCTGGGTGAGGCTCACCCGGAAAGGTGTTCTTAAGAGAGGGGAAGAGCACACACATTCTTGACATTGCAACCCATCTCTCCCCTCACCTGGCTCTGTCTTGCTGCTTGGATAATCTCGGTTGTCTTGAAGAAGGTTGCAGAAAAAATGGCACTTCCTGGAAATTCCAGATGTGGGAAGGGCGAAGAGGTATGGCTGCTTTTTTGGAAGCTAGTTTTAGTGGCCACAGTGTCTCATTGCTCACTTGGCCACTCCCCACAAAGCCTCCCGGGGCCCCTACTGTGTGCCAAGCCCCGTGCTAGGCACAAGGGCCATGGGCATCACACTGGGCCCTTGCTGTAGATAAACCAGATAAACCAGTCACTCGTAGGGGAGACCTTCCTCCCCGGAGACAAGGCTGAGGTGATTTTATGTGAGCTGCCCAAGAGGCAGAAATGGTTTGTTGCTATGGAAACACTGGGAGCTAAGCTTGAGAAGGAGGGTAAAAGAACATTTTACAAAGGCAGGTGATTTTGAGCTCAGTCTTGAAGGAGAAAGGGGTATTTTCTGGACAAACAAAAGAGATATGAGAGGGGGTCATGACTGAGGGTTAAAACATGAGGTCAAGATAAAACAGGAGGTCCCACACCCTGGGAAGGAATCAGACTTGAGCTGCTTTAACCAGTCATGCAAAAGACCAAAGATTTGGTTAGAGGGTCTACAGGTGTGGACGTGCACATGCGTGATTTAAGATTTAGAAACTATAGGGAGAAATAGTGGTAGGGATTTCAGAAACAGTTTTGCAGTAGTTTAGGCAAGAGAAGTTTGGGCTTTAAATACTGATCAGTTTAGCTAAATAGGTTCAAATAACGTGGGAGGTCAGGGAATAAAAAAGTTCCTGGGCTTGGACACCAACTCAACCATCAACTCTTTGTGTGATCTCTAGAATGTCCCAGACCTAACTGGGTGCTAGCTGCCTCATCTGTAAATGTTTTTCACTGTCCTACTATGCAGCAGCCTGTGGGAGAGCTATTGGGGGGATAGAACTCTAAGTGAGACAAACATGGTTCCTTCTCTCATAGAACTCAAGAGTTTATAATAGGCAGTTACAGAACAATGTGTAATGGGGGGGAAATATGGGGGCTTCTGGATCTTTCAGAAAGCTCACTGAAACTTCTCTTCCCACTATTTGTGTATCTCTTTTAGTAACGGTAGATAACTATGTTTTGAAAGAATCTATTGAACCCATCCCTTTGAGGGATGGGGGAGGGGTGTGGACAAGACATTCCCTGAAAGAAATGGATATTCACAATGTCAGTTATCCTGGATGAAGAGAGTCCAGGGTCAGGATATGTGGATTTATCATCAGACCTTGTGTAGCATTGTAAGGATCATTGTTCTATTTTTCTCTCTTAGATCTGAGGGGTCTAGTTAGACCTGAGTGCGTCCAAGTGTCCTCTACCACAGTGGGTCAGGATCCTGGCAGGGCAGTAAGTCAGGGGGCCAAGGTTGGATAAGATGATAGTTCCATGTGTAGGTAACATGACATTTTATGTTCATCTGAGTAATTCTTTTTAGCTCTTTTTTTTTTTTTTTTAAGATTTTATTCATTTATTTGACAGAGAGAGACACAGTGAGAGAGGAAACACAAGCAGGGGGATTGGGAGATGGAGAAGCAGGCTTCCCGATGAGGAGGGAGCCCAATGTAGGGCTCTATCCCAGGACTCTGGGATCATGACCTGAGCCAAAAGCAGACACTTAATGACTGAGCCACCCAGGTGCACCAGCTCTCTTTTTTTAACTATCTTTTTTTAAACTTTCTTTCTTTCTCTCTTTCTCTCTCTCTTTCTTTCTTTCTCTCTCTCTCTCTTTCTTTCTTTCAATATTTATGTATGTATATATGTAAGTAAATCTCTATACCAAACATGGGGCTCGAACTTTTAACCCCGAGATCAAGGGTCACATCCTCTTCCTACTGAGCTTGCCAGGTGCCCTTCCTTTTTAGCCCTTTTCAAATGTCTTAGTTTCCTTGGGCTGCCATAACAAAGCACCATGAACTAGGTGGCTTAAAACAATAGACATTTTTCTCTCATAATTCAGGAGGCCAGAAGTCTGAAATCAAGTTATTGGCAGAGTTGGTTCCTTCTGGAGGCTCTGAGGGAGGATCTGTTCTAGTCTCTTCTCCAACTTCTCCTGGTTGTTGGCAATCTCTGGTGTTCCTGGCTTGCAGAAACATCATTCCAATCTCTGCCTCTATTATTACATGTAATTCTTCCTTGTGTCTCCTCTGTGTCTCTATGTCCAAATTTCTCTTAGAAAGACACCAGTCACTGAATTTAGAGCCTACCCTCATCCAGTATGACTATATCTTAACTTGAATACATCTGCAAAGACCCTATTTCCAAATAAGATCATATTCAAAAGTACCAGAGGTTGGGACTGGAACATATCTCTTTTGGTGACCCAATTCAATCTACCACACTGAATTTCACATAAAGTTTTGTCCATCTTTATGATTTCAGCTGTGTTATGGCAAGTTAAGCAAGGGTGCCCATGTTTGGACCCAAACAGTGCATGGGAGAGCAGTGGCTTTTGATGCTGGCTGGGTGGATGCAGCCATGAGGCATGAAATTCCCAAATGAAAGGTGATTTTGAAGTAGCTACTTGAAGTAGTGACGAATAGGAATTTTAAGGCCAATTCTCTCAATCCTCAGGAGATTCTCCTTTTCCTGCTGTTTTTGGACAATCTCCATTTTATTTGGGATGCTGGGAGATTGTAGATTTATTTACAACAGACATCTCCAAACTGGAAAGGTAGCAAGATGAACAAGGAGTTAACAGTTAAATGAGAATGGGCATTCTCAATGAGCAGTTAGCATATTAAAAGCTCTGAAGATTCCTCCAGTAAATAAATCCTTTTACCTATATAATCCAATGTTTCCTAAATGCAGTTTGTCATGAAGTTCTTTTATTTAGGACAATACACAATTAGTTATCTGTTCTGAGATACCATATTATTCCAAAACTTAGTGGTCTAAAACAACAATAAAAAGTTATCTTTCACTGTTTCCAAGGATCAGAGATTTGACTGAGCAATTTGGCTTGGAGTCTTTCCTGAGGCTGCAGTCATCTCAAAGCTTTGCAGGAATCAGAGAATGCATTTTTGAGATTGTTCAGTTAGGCTGGAAAGTTGATGGTGGCTATTGGTAGAAGGTCTTTGTTCATTTCGTGGGCCTCTCCACTGGGCTGCTGGAGAGTTCTCATGACACGGCAGATGGCTTTTCCTAGCACTAGCCATCCAAGAAGCCAAGGTGGAAACTTTACAAGCTAGCTTTGGTCATCTCCATTATACTTTGTTAGTTACAGAGCGTAGCCCTGATTTACTCGGGGAACAGCAGGAAGTGAGGGTCATATGAACTATCTGGGAGGCTGGTACCACAAATATGAATCTTCACTTATTCATTCATCAGCAAATATTTACTGGTGTCAGCTATATGCCAAGCTCTGTTCTAGACACCAATGACACAACTTCAAACACAACAGAGACATCCCTATCCTTCTGGGGCTCACATTCTAGTGACATTACTCACTCAACATCTGCTTGAGACAATTTGGGATATACTTCTTCACAAGGACATAGAAGGGTGAGAAGTGTGAATACAGAAAGTTTAATGCCAAGACAGGGGAAACTCATAATACTGTGGAAACTGGGGCTCCTGACCTAGGCTTGACATTTTGGAAGAGGCAAAATGATAGGGAAAGGAAACACCAGTCATTGTCTGGGGGAATGATTAGAAAACAAGGAATGGTTGACTGTAAAAGGACAGCACACAGGGATTTTTAGTGCCATGGAACTGTTCTGTATGATAGGTTGGTGAGTACATGACTATGCCATTATCAAAATCCATAGACCTCTACGGAGGCTAAACTTCATTGTGTCCAAACAACAAAAAAAATCATCAGTCCCAGGATGTCACATATGAATGTAACTGTATTACAAATATATATGAAAAAGGTAGTGGGAGTGGGGGAAAAGCTAAAATTAGTAAATTTGGAAAACAATCTTTTGACTGGATTCAGTAAGGCTATAGACAAAAGGAACCATACATTAAAAAAAAAAAAAAAAGGGAATCATATATAGACATTAGAGTTGGTAAATTTGTTACAGGTAAACAATTCTGAAATGATTTAACATATGTATTAGTTTTGAATAAATAAGGAGATAAACAATAGCTAATGGGACATAAGTTTCTTACAGTCAGAGAAAGAGGTGGTAGTTGGGGAGAAAGGCTAGAATAAGCCTTGTGGGACTGGATTTGAGTTGGATATACCAGTAAGAGCTCATGCTTGTTTTCTTTCTTTTTTTTTTTTAAATATTTTGTTTATTTTATTTATTTGACAAAGAGATCACAAGTAGGCAGAGAGGCAGGCAGAGAGAGGGGGGGAGGCAGTCTCCCTGCTGAGCAGAGAGCCCGATGTGGGGCTCAATCCCAGGACCCTGAGATCATCACCCGAGCCCGAAGGCAGAGGCTTAACCCACTGAGCCACCCAGGCGCCCCTCCTGATTGTTTTATATACATATACACATAGTATTAGAGACTATATGTGACAGATTTATATAGATAGATGTCACTCTATATAGATCCATAAACCACAGATATCTGTATAATATATACATACTTACTATATGTATTATATATCTGTATAATAGTTTATATAACATATAAAACCTTGTTAATATATAAAAATAATATATTTATAATTATATTATAAATAATTATATATTATATATCTGTATTATATATATAGACATACAAACAATATAGAGATAAATGGTGTATATATGTGAGTAAATATACATACATATATTTGCTAGTTCTATCTGCTAAGAAGTCGCAAAAGAAGGGGCACCATGTTAACAATGAGCACAGCTAACATCCAGATGTTGGTTTCTGAATACCATTCTTCAATAAAAAGAACAAGGGTTCCTTGGGAAAATGACTAATTCTAGGGCTGGACTATCTAATGCAAGATAAACCTGGAGCAACTTGAATTTCTAGAAAATTAGGGCTAAAAAATCAAGCTGTGGGATGGATAGCAAAAGGATGCAGGAACCAACTCAAAGATGTCCTAATAGCCAAGGCTGAAACAATTTGAGCAATGTAATAAATAACAATGATATTAGATTATAACACAAATTATAAAAAAAATCTATATAAGTCCGTACAGACACAAATAAACGACTGAATAAATAACTCACTGGTGGAGAAGGGACAAGTTTCCTTTAAAGAATTCCAGTTAATGAATGTAGAAGGAGGGCGCCTGGGTGGCTCAGTGGTTGAGCCGGGCTTGGGTCATGATCTCAGGGTCCTGGGATCGAGTCCCACATTGGGCTCTCTGCTCAGCGGGGAGCCTGCTTCCCTCTCTCTCTGCCTGCCTCTCTGCCTACTTGTGATCTCTCTCTGTCAAAGAAATAAATAAAATCTTTAAAAAAAATAAATGTAGAAGGAATAGGTGAAATAGAAAATCACAATTAGGGGCGGCTGGGTGGCTCAGTTGGTTAGGGGTCTGCCTTCCACTCAGTTCATGATCCCAGGGTCCTGGGTTTGAGGCCCACATTGGGCTCCCCAGCTCATCCAGGAGGCCCTCTCCCTCTGCTCCTCCCCTCTTCTGTGCTCTCTCTCTTTGTCAAATAAATAAATCTTTTTAAAAAATCATCATTAGATCATCACATTAATAATTCTACAGGCAAGATCCATCGATGGATGCTAACTAAAATCAGAAGGTATAACTTTAAGGAAGAACAAGATATTTGCAGGCTGCAAAATATCTGTTCCAAAATACACTAATTACTGTGATGGTTTTAAAATACAATCCCAGAGGGGCGCCTGGGTGGCTCAGTGGGTTGGGCCTCTGCCTTCTGCTAGGGTCATGATCCCAGGGTTCTCATTGGGCATTCTGTTCAGCGGGGAGCCTGCTTCCCTCTCTCTCTCTGCCTGCCTCTCTGCCTACTTGTGATCTTTGTCTGTCAATAAATAAAAATCTTTAAAAAAAAATACAATCCCAGATTCTTTAATATGCCTTGCTTTAAGAGGCAGGGCTTACTTAATTCCTCTTCGTTTGAACATGGTATGGACTTAGCAACTTGTTCTAACACATAGAGTATGGAAAGGAAAAAAGAGCAACTTTACAGCACAGAAACCAAGCAAACACCACCTTAACCGAGCAATCAAGGTTAACATCATCAGCAATAATTCAGGTTGATCTCAGATGCCCCTGATGTGATGCATTGAGAAGCACACATCACCTCTGTGAAATTCTTTCCCAAATCCCATAACCTCAGTCTAACCTAAATTGGGCAACGTCCTACAAAAGATCTACCCACAAATCCTGAAAGAGGATTTCAATTTTCTCATTTCGAGGAAAATCACACGCAGATTTATATACTGATGCTGGAAGGGAGGGAAGCTGAAGTTCTTGTAGAGGGAGGGGCCGCGCCGTCCAAAGCTTTGTGATTCTGTAACCTTGGAAGATGCAGCCCCGGTATGTGAAACACTTGGACCCTGCCTCCATCCCCCTTCCCTTCACCTAGGCAGTTGCTGTTTGTGTCCTTGTCCAGGCTGGAGAACTGAAGCAGAGAGACCTCCTTTCTTCCCAGGGCGGGGGACCCAGCTCAGCTTCAAGTCCTGCCCAGATGTGCGGTGGGTAAGTGGCCACCTCCCCTTCCAGACTGCCCCGGGGTGAACACTGTCCGGATTATCACCCAGGAGTGCTGGGAAGGTGACTGACACCAGGGGGCAGCAGTAACCAAGGGGAAGGAAGGGTGGGCTGGCGAGAGGAGGAGAAAGGTCAGAAAAACAACGCCCCTGTGCCCACGTGAACTTCACATCGCATTCTCTGGCGCGTTTTCTCCGACCGCCCTTCACAGACCGGCTCCCACTTCTCAGAATCACAGGTCGTTTGGCGCTTGGCAATCATAAATTTGCCCCATTAACTGTACTTCTAGGGTTCCCCTGTTTCCCCTGCCAGTCCGTGAGGTCCTAAAGAGCAGAGCCAGTGTTTACATTTATAATTCTTTGTGCCTCCTTCTACAGTGAATAATAAAAGCTGCCATTTTGTGTGCATATTAGGGAGTGCTTTCTGTGTTTTAACTCCAGATTTGCTGTAATCCCAAATTAATGCTCGGAGACACTCACTGAGGATAGCCACGACAAAAATAGGTAACAGGGTGCTCACTCTGCTCCCAGGACCTCTTCAAGCCCTTTACATAGCTCATCCCATTTAATCCTCTCCCAACAATCCTGGCACGGTTCCTATAATTATCCCTGTTTTGTGGATGAGGAAACGGAGGCACAGAAGACTTAAGAAATGTCCAGAGTCACAGCTCCCCAGAGACAGTGCTGGGATTGGAAGGCTAGCTCCCAACTGTAGGTCCACTGATCTTTCCCACCATCCTGTAACTGATTCCTTATACATGGGTGAAATTAGATTCAAAGTAAACATCCAAAGGGGTGCCTGGGTGGCTGTCAGGGTCCTGGGATCTAGCCCTGCGTTGGGCTCCCCATTCAAGGGGGAGTTTGCTTGTCCCTCTCTGCCGACCCCCTGCCCAGCCTCGTACTCTCTCTCTCCCCCTCTCTCAAATAAAATCTTAAGAAAAACCCCACAAATATCAAGGGTTCCCTTTGAATGAGGTATCCAGACAGCCTAGAGATTGAACTTCAGACTTTTTTTTAAGATTTTATTAATTTGACAGAGTGTGGCAAAGCGCACAAGCAGGGGAGCAGCGGAGGGAAAGGGAGAAGCAGACTCCACTGAGTAGGGAGACCAACATAGGGCTGGATCCCAGAACCCTGAGTTTTGACCTGAGGACCTGAGCTGGTGGTAGACGCCTAACTGACTGAGCCACCCAGTCGCCCCTGAACTTTAAACTTTTAATCAAAGTTTTTAGGATTCATGTACTTGTCTGGCTATCATTCACTTCTTAAGGAAAAAAATACAGAAGTTGGGCTGGTTCAAACAGTGTCTGAAATCTCTTCCAACTCTAACACTCCAGGAGTTTATGTCGCAAATGGCAGTAGACAGAGGAACCTGCAGAAACCTTCAGGGTCCCTAAATAAATAAACAATAGGATGTCCTCATCTCCTCTGAGGGTGTGGGGTGGGGAAGGGGTACACAGGCTGGGTGTATGTAGAGATGAGGGGAAGATCCTGTTTTGAGCCCCCCCCCCCAAGCTCTTTTCCCTCCATTCTTTTAAGTCCTTTAAGGACGTTGCTCAGCCTCAGAGAGAGGTCTTTTTCATTTTTGTCCCCCTGGTGGCAAAGGGCAGAAGAAGAAAGTGGGTCGGGGCACCTGTGTGGCTTGGTGGGTTGGGCCTCTACCTTCGGTCAGGTTGTGGTCTTGGGGTCCTGGGATTGGGGTCCTGGGATAGAGCCCCTCATTGGGCTCTCTGCTCGGCAAGGAGCCTGCTTCCCCCTCTCTCTTCCTGCCTCTTTGCTTACTTGTGATCTCTTTCTCTATCAAGTAAGTGAATAGAATCTTTAAAAAAAAAAAAAAAAAAGAAAGAAAGTGGGCCAATACCTTGGCCTGCCTTGGTACCTGGCCAGCTGCCACACCCTGGCTGTGCAGATAAAGCCATAGTCCTTAAATTCAACCAAATGTTGGAATGCTTTATGACCCCTAACAGGAATGATGCTGCAGAGCATTAAAGCTTTCTCCAAGGTAGAGAAGATTACATTTCAGTTCCATTTTGGATTGTTTTTGGATTATTTTCTCCATCCTGAAAATCCCAACGCTTCCTAGTTTACCACCCCATTGGCCACCGACTGTCACTGTGCCTGGTTTTGGAGCTTCCCAGGTTCAGGTGGCCTGGCTCCACTCTGTTTCCTGCCTCCATCAAGACTCCCCGTGGTTTCTTCGAGGTTGTAGTTGGTCAGAGTGATCTTCTCTAGCTCTCCCAAGATGTAACACATTGTCACCAAAATTCTTGTTGACTTAACTGTTCATTAACCATCAGAATTCCATTCTAGTGTTCAGTTTACACTACTAATCCATCATTTCTTTCTATTTATTTATTTGAGAGAGAGAGAGAGAGAGCACAAGCAGGGGGAGTGGCAGAGAGAGAGAGAAGCCAACTCCTCGATGAGCAGGGAACCCAATGTGGGGCTTGATTCCAGTACCGTGGGATCATGACCTGAGCTGAAGGTGGACACTTAACGACTGAGCCACCCAGGCACCCTCTTCACAAAGGATTTATTAAGTAGGAAGTATCAGGCAACGGTATGCACTAGGGATGCTATAATCAGTAAGATTTGGTTCCAGTCCTCCAGGGATTCACATTGAAGAGATTGCTAATGGTGACTTGGAATTTGGTTAATGTGGTGTTTTAATAATTTCTGCCTCTTTTCTTTTGCTCTGTAACAAACCAGCCCAATTTAGTAGCTTATAACTATAATGATTTACTTTCCCTCACCATTCTGTTGTTTACTCTGGTGGTTCTTCTGCTGGTCTCACTTGGGCACACACAGGTGGCTGCATTCAGAGGACAGTTTAGCTAGTGGGTCCTAGATGGCCTCACCCCCACGTTTCCCCAGATGGGACAGCTAGAATGGCTGGGATTTATTTGCTTCTCTCTGGCCCTATGGCCTCTCTCCCTGTGGTGTCTCATCCTCCTTTAGGTGATCCTGGGCCACTCAGCAATTTAAAAGGGCAAAAGAGGGGTGCCTGGGTGGCTCAGTGGGTTAAAGCCTCTGCCTTCAGCTCAGGTCATGATCCCAGGGTCCTGGGATCGAGCCCCGCATCGGGATCTCTGCTCTGCAGGGAGCCTGCTTCCTCCTCTCTCTCTGCCTGCCTCTCTGCCTACTTGTGATCTCTGTCTGTCAAATAAATAAATAAAATCTTTAAAATAAATAAATAAATAAAAGGACAAAAGACAAAGTCACAAGGCCTCTTGAGGTTTTGGCTCATTGTTGCCTGTGTCACTCCCACTGCATCCTTTCAGTCAACAACAGACACAGGCCAGTCCAGAATTAGTGGGGAGCAGAGAAGCAGACTCTACTGCTGTTGGGCAGAACAGCAAGGTCCCATTGCCAAGGGTGCGCATATAGGGATGGGAGGAATTTGTGGCCATGGTTGGCAGTCTACCACAGTTGGTGATGTAAAAACAAAATGAGATTGGATTTACTATTTTTTCTAGAAGAATGAGGAGATTTGGCAACAAGCTGCTGGAACTGAGCGACGACTTGTCCATTTTACACTGCACAGTCCATCTCCAATATTTGCAGTCCCCACCACTCCCTATTGCTTATCCGAGGCTCAACTCACCCAGCAGGTCTTCCACCAACAAGCTTCCCTTTTGGGGAGACAAACAGGAGAGACATATAGGCTACTGGGACTCATGAGGTCCAGGCCAACAGGAGGGGTATTCTTGACAATGGCTTTTTTTTTTTAATTAAAGACAGAAGTTAGCAAGATATTTTGCATTTATTTTTAATTTTTTGGTACAAAACTTAGAAAACTCAAACTAAATCACAAATTTGATTTTATTTTTTAAAGATTTTAAATATTTGCTTGAGAGGGAGAGAAAGAGTGAGGGAGAGCACATGAGACGGGAGAGGGTCAGAGGGAGAAGCAGATTCCCCGCTGAGCATGGAGCCCCATGAGTTGATACCATGACTCTAGGATCCTGACCTGAGCTGAAGGCAGTTGCTTAACCAACTGAGTTACCCAGGCACCCCTAAATCACACATTTTATTTTATTAATCACACATTTTATTTTATTTTTAAGATTTTTATTTATTTATTTGACAGAGAGAGAGATCACAAATAGGCATAGAGGCAGGTGGGGGATGGGGGAGTAGCCTCCCCGCCGAACAGAGAGCCCGATGTGGGGTTCGATCCCAGGACCCTGAGATCATGACCCGAGCCAAAGGCAGAGGCTTTAACCCACTGAGACACCTCGTGCCCCTAAATCACACATTTTAAAAAGCTGATAAATACCACAAACACCTCCAGATCCGGAAAAATAGCATGGTAGTAAAAAATTATTTAACTGGGCTCCTGGGTGGCTCAGTCAGTTGAGTGTCTGCCTTTGACTCAGGTCATGATCTTGGGGTCTTGGGATCAAGCAATACATTGGGTTCCCTGTTCAACCAGGAGTCTGCTTTTCCCTCTCCCTCTGCCTCTCCACCCTGCTCATGTTCTCTCTCTTTCTCAAATATTTGGGTAAAATGTTAAAAAAAAGCAACAAAACTGCCTGATGTGAGTTGCGTGACTTCAATCTTTGTGTGGCCATCCGAGGTCAGGCAAAAGGCATATCTCTTTTTTTTTTTTTTAAAGATTTTATTTATTTGTTTGAGAGAGAGACAGTGAGAGAGAGCATGAGCGAGGAGAAGGTCAGAGAGTGAAGCAGACTCCCCATGGAGCTGGGAGCCTGATGTGGGACTCCGGGATCATGACCTGAGCCGAAGGCAGTTGTCCAACCAACTGAGCCACCCAGGCGTCCCAAAAGGCATATTTCTCAAAGCCATTTCAGCACAGGGCTGGCGAGCAATAACCTAACTCTGTGTGGAAGTTACCACAAGTCCCATAAATCTATCTCACTAAACTTACAATTAATGTATCTCATCTCACCTGCCCTTTTGCCAGATCCCAAAACTGCCCTTGGGTAAGTGTGGCAGAGGGAAGTCTGAAGGGAAAGACACAGTAGTCTTATACAATGGGGTTAAAATATCTTTTGCACATTTCACAAAAATATAAGACTGTGTGAGCACAGGACGGGGGCCTGTGCTGGGGGGGGGTGCCTTCAGCCTCAGCTTCCTTAGCACACAGTACTGGTGGGTGTGCTGGGGCAATCAGCAATTGGGTGGTTTCTCCCCAGCCCTCCTTCTCTTGCACTGGGCTTTATAAAATTCACTTGTATAGGTCTTGGACCTAGTTCCATACTAGGACATATTAGGTGCCTGCTTTTTTTTTTTTTTTTTTAAGATTTTATGTATTTATTTGACAGAGACTACAAGTAGGCAGAGAGGCAGGCAGCGGGGGCGGGGGGGGGGGTAAGCAGGCTCCCTACTGAGCAGAGAGCCTGATGCGGGGCTCGATCCCAGGACCCTGAGATCATGACCTGAGCCAAAGGCAGAGGCTTAACCTGCTGAGCCACCCAGGCGCCCCAGGTGCCAACTTAAAAAAAAATTTTTTTAAAGATTTTATTTACTTATTTTACACAGAGAAAGAGAGCACAAGTAGGCAGAGCAACAGGCAGAAGGAGAGGGAGAAGCAGGTTACCCTCTTATCAGGGAGCCCGATGTAGGGCTTGATCTTAGGACCCCAGGACCGCGACCAGAGCGGAAGGCAGCCGCCCAACCAACTGGGCCACCCAGGGGGCCCTACCCCCGACTTTTTTTGAATGATAGTATCCCATTGCATGAATGGACATCCACATTTTGCCACGGCAAACAATGCTGCAAAGAATATCCTTGCTTCTATTTTTTTTAAGCGTGTGTGAGAATATATTTGTAAAATACATTCTTAGAGTGTGATCACTGGGCTCTGCTAACTGCTGTCCTTGGAGGGTGTGAGGACCTGCCAGCAGGGTCTGAGCGTGGCCAACGCTTTGCTAGCAAACATTGCGGATTTTTGCCACTCTGTAGGTGAAAAGTCTTGCCATAGTTTTGATCTGGATTTCTCTTATCAAGAATGAAAGGGAGCATCTTTTCATATGTTTAAGAACCATTTATATCTCCTCCTTTGTGAACTGTTTATATCCTTTGTCCATTTTTCTATTGAGTTAGTCTGTTTCTTATTGATTTGTAGGAGCTGTTGAAATATCAAGGAAATCAGCTCTTGGTCTGGATATAATTGGCAAATCAGTTTTCTTGGCTTTCATTTGTCTATTGACTCTGCTTGTGGGGTTTATTTTCCTGTGGGGGGAAAATGCATTTATGTAACTGAATGTATTTTTTTAAAAGATTATTTCTTTGACAGAGAAAGTACAAGCAGGGGTAGCAGAAGAGGGAGAGGGAGAAGCAGATTCCCGGCTGAGCAGGGAGCCCTATGCAGGGCTCAGTCCCAGCACCCTGAGATCATGACTTGAGCAGAAGGCGGACGCTTAACCGACTCAGCCACCCAAGAGCCCCTGTATTTTCTTTCTTTCTTTCTTTCTTTTTTTTTTTTTTCCCTAAGATTTTATTTTCAGGTAATCTCTACATCCAGCTTGGGACTCAAACTCACAAACTAGAGTTTAAGAGTCACTTGCCCTGTGGACTGAGCCAGCCAGGCGCCCCTACATAACCGAATGTATTAAGCATGTTTTTGATGACTTCTGATCTGGCGTCATTCTTAGAAAAGCATGCTTCTCCCAAATATAATAATAAAAAAATTCTCCCATGGTTATAGTATTGTTATGATTTCTTTTTCAATATTTAAATAGGTGATTTTTCAGGAACTTGTTTTGGTGGACGAGGTGAGGTGTGGATATTTTATTTTACCTCAGAAGGCTACCCCATTGTCCCAAGATCTTTATGGAAAATTCATCTTATCTTCACCGACCGAAAGGCTATCCTTGTCACACACTAAATTTCAGTGTGCAGTTCCTCTTCTTTTCTAGATTGTTGGTCTGTTCCACTCAGTTTGTCTATTCATGCACTCAGTTGCTAATGGTGGTTTTACGTGTTGTGTTTTGATTTCAGACTTTTAGCTTCCTGAACTGCGAGAGAATACATTTTCATTGTTTTAAGCCACCCCCCTGGTTTGTGGCAGCTTGCAATGCTCATAGAGAGACAGAGCTGGGATTTGAAGGCGAGTCTGAGTGTGAGCCTGAGCCCCTGTTCTGAGGGGGAGCGTGGGGACATTCATCCCTATTGCTGAGAGGGTGTGTGAGGGGAAGAGCACGAGAAATTAGCACATGCCCAGTTTCCTTGGGCCTCATCATCTTACGGGTGTTACAGACAAAGGGGTATGCTGGCCATTCTGTGTCCCTTCTATTTCTCCTCTTTGCTCTCCAACGCCCTGCCCAGTGTCCAGCAGGTTGACCTCAATGGCCTTGCCGCCACCCTACTTCTTTGCCCTTTGGCTTCCGTCCGAGTTTGGCCAATGCGTCACTGGCAGCAAGTTGGAAGTCTGCTCCCTCCATGTTGGGTCACAGCTTGTCAGTGGCTGTTGGTCTTTACCTAAGGCCACAGCTCTGTCTTGTGGCCCTCTACAACTCCGGCTCTGGTCCATTAGTTGGTGCCAGTAACCACTTCTTCCCCTTTCCCTTTCAGGCCTATGGTGGTAACAGCTTCCCCCACACTAGCCCTAGAACCTTTTACTGGTTTTCCCTCACCCTGCCCATATCCCCATAAAGATCCATTCTGTAAACTTCCTTCAGCCATTCCTTTTGAGGGGACCATGTGTTTCATGACCAATATGGGGAGCCATCACTCTCCCCTTGAGTAAATCCCGTTTCTTTGGCTCTTGCCTCTGCTTGGTTATTTGGAGCAACCTTACGTCCTGACCATTCTTTGTGCTTCTGGGAAGCCACTTCTGTTCCACTGGGAGAGGGCAAGCTGCTCAGGATTCTGGCAAAGTCAGGGAGAAGCCTGTCTCTGCTCTGGGTTACTCCCACACCAAGGTCCCAGGCAGGCTGCCTGGATCCCAGGGCACCCCACCCCCACCTCCAGCAACTGGAAAAAGCCTATCTGTCAGGCTCCTGGGGAGGCCCCTCCTTTAATCTCTATCTTTTTCTGGAGGCTTCTCATTCCTTTTCAAACAGGCTCCTGGCAGGGTATGCTTTCCTGTTGCCAGACATGCCCAGACAGATCAAATTCTCCTTAGCTTGAGCTGGGAGCCTTCCATGCAAGGTTGGGAAGGTAGATTTGGCCAGGGCAAGGAAAGCCTCTTAACACAATTGAGCAAGTCTTAACCTATGTTGGAATCACTAAAAAGATTCATGCTGGGGGAGGCTTGGATCAAAAATTGTTAAGAGCTTTGTACATTATCATCTCAGTGCCCATTTCTGCTCTCCCTCTAGCTGAACTTTCCTCTTCACCAGAGAGGCCCCATCTGGCCCTTCATCAGCACAACTTACTTTCTTTCCTCTAGAATACTTACCATCCCCTGAAATCACAACTGTTTTCTTCTTCTTTCTTCTCCTGGTCCATGAGTGCCAGGAGTTAATTTAGTCAATGCTATACTCCAAGGACCTGGCTTAGAGTAAACAATAAAGATGTACTGAATTTGTTGAATGAGTGAATGGATTTGGCCCAGTGAATGAATTTAGATGAAGAAGCCCAGAGAGGTCAAGGACTCAGCTACCTGCTTAATCGTGCACAACTCATCACTGGCGAATTCAGGGCTGGATCCAGGCTATTTAATTAAATTGACTATATCCAGGAGGAGAAGCAGAAAGAGGGATGGGTTAGCAGGAAGGGTGAGGAAAGCCCCATCCAGGAGCTAGGCTGCTGACAGTGGGAAAGAGGGGATCTCTGGGAAGCTATGGTGACATATGGGCCAGAGGTGAGGTGGGGACAAGAGACAAGATCTAGGGAGGGAAAATTAAAATGTATTGGGTATCTACTCTGTGCCAGAAAATGTGCCAGGTGTGGTCCCTGTATGGTCAGATCTATAGCCTGTGCTGTAGGGATTATTATCCCCATTTTTATGAGTTGAAGAAATTCAGTCACAAGAGTTTACGTAAATTACCCTCTTTGATCCATTTATCAAGTACCTGACTCTGAAACCTGACCTCTTTCCATCCTCCACATGGCCCCTTGAACCTAGGATTAAACCTGCGAGTTTTCCTTGAAGATGCCACTGTGCGTGGGGTCCACAGTCAGCTGGAAAAGGTCAACAAGAGTTTTGTATTTATTCAGGGATGAGTGAGAACCAGGGGTAGGTGGCTCTCACCTTGCTTCCGAGGAGAAGAGGCAGGAGTCTCTTCTGATCAAGGGAGAGCAGACAGAGGTAGGAAGAGAGCGGAGAGGACCTGACATCCCCCCTGGGGGTCTGCTTCCAGGTGCTCAAAAAGGGCAGGACAGGGACATCAGATGGGGCCTGAACAGAAGGCCGTGGAGCCAGAGGCAGCACATCACCTCCTCCTTTTCTGGATTCCAGTCTAGGGAGAAGCAGCAGGAGTGGGGATGGGCTGGGACAGGATGGGCTGTGTCCAGTCCAGACTAGGAGTGGTATGAGCCCCCTCCTCTCCCCAGCTGGGCCCTTTCCTTGCAGTGGGGTGCTCTCCGCCCCTCATCTTCATGCACACAGTCATGTCATGGCCCAGGCTGGCCAGATGTTCCAGGGCCGGCCTAAAATTAAAGTCCACTGCCCTTCCCCATAGGTACACTTGTGCCTGTTGGAATACTGGTCTCATTTGGGGTTTGTAAAATAAAGGTCACCGAAGCCCAGGACCCAGACTGTGCCCTTCCACAGAGCTAGGTTGTTCAGGCTGCAGGGCTGCATAAGGTGTTCTTTGTGCCGGTGATGCCTCTGGCCCGGGGTGTTGGAGGCTGGCCTCCCCCAGCCCAGAGCTGCTCCCTGACCGCGGATGCCAAACGGTTGGCTGTGGGTCAAGGGTTGAGGGAACCCTCAAAGGCAGCGTTCCAGGCCAGACCCTCACTCCCATCCTGGAGCCTCCCCTCTCGGCATTACTGAAACTCGCTAAAAGGGGCTTTCATAAACAACGCGAGTCTGAAAACTCGGGCGGCTCTCCCGCCCCTCCAGCCCTGGGGGCTTCAGGAGGGTCTGGGCTGTCTGCCAGCCCCGGCTGGCTGTCCCCAGACTTGGGGGTGGGGTGGGGAGGCGGGGCCTTGTCTCTCAGCTTCCTGCTAGGTTTCCAGCCCGGAGTTTCCTCAGGCCCCGGCCTCCCCCGCTCCCCACCCTGCTCTCCCTTAACCCTTTCCTTGAGGGGGTGGGGGTGGGCGGGGTAGTGGTGCAGGGGGAGGAGTGGCACCGGTTAGCTACTCCAGGGAGGGCTGGGAGGGGCGCGGTGGGAGGAGCTGGGAGAAAGTCCCAGAAACCAAGCCCCCTCTCCCGCACCGAACGCCCCTCCTTCCCCTTCCTCTTCCTTCCACCCTGGAAAGGGGAACGTGGAAGGAAATTAACTTTGACCCCTGATTCTGGCTCGCGGCCTAAAACTTGGGTGGAAGGCGGAGGTTTCGAGGACCCTCCCGTCCCTTCCCCCCACCTCGTCGCCCCCTCCCCCGGCCTTCCGCGCCCCTTCTAACCACCCGGGGGGCGCAGAGAGGGTTCATCTTGCGGGGGCTGGCGCAGTGGTGAAGGGGAAAGGCTGGGGGCGGAGGGAAGGGCGGCGGGAGCCCCAGCGGTCCCACCCCCAGCTGCAGCCCCTGGCAGGAAGAGGTTGTCGCGGGAGCCGCCGCCAAAAGAGACGCAGCTCGGGCGGACCGGCGCCCGGGCGGTGGCGGGAGGGTACGAGAGCCGGGTGGACCGCTGCCCCGGCGGGGGGGCGCGCCCCTCGCAGGAGGGGGCGTGGCCTGGGCTCCTCGGGCACTCGGCTGGGGTGCCTCCCGCGCTGGGAGCCCGGTGACACTGTCGGCGCCCTCTTTCCAGGGACGGGCGGGGCAGCCATGCTCCTGTCCGGGGGCGACCCTCCGGCGCAGGAATGGTTCATGGTGCAGACCAAATCAAAGCCCCGGGTGCAGCGGCAGCGGCTGCAAGTGCAGCGCATCTTCAGGGTCAAGCTGAACGCCTTCCAGAGCCGCCCAGACACCCCCTACTTCTGGCTGCAGCTCGAGGGGCCCAAGGAGAACATGAGCAAAGCCAAGGTAAACAGCTCGTCCCTACCCCACCCGCCCCTTCCAGCCAGACTCCTCTCGCGCTCCCCTGCCCAGGAGAGGCGGGGGTCCCCAGAGGTCCCTCGACCTGGATTAGGCACTATGGCGGTCAGGTAGTGGGCCAGTCTCCTGTCTTTCCAGATCTGCAGCCTTGGTTCCTTCCCTCTGGTTTCCTTTTTCTTTTCGGCTCTCTCCTGCATGTTACTTCTGTCTCTCAAGTGCGCTGAGAGAACCTCCATGGTGTGTGTTCCCCCATGAGCCTTACATGGCCAGGACCCCAGCATCCATAGCCTGCTCCCTCATCTGGGGAACAACTTAAGGTCCAGCATTTCTTTCTTGTCTTCTTTTTTAAAAGATTTTATTTATTTATTTGACAGAGAGATCACAGGTAGGCAGAGAGGCAGGCGGGGGGTGGGGTGGGGTGGGTGGGGTGGGTGGGGTGGGGAACAGACACCCCACCGACCAGAGATCCTGATGTGGGGCTCGATCTCAGGACCGTGGCATCCTGACCTGACCCGAAGGCATAGGCTTTAACCCACTGAGCCACCCAGGCGCCCAGGTTTAGCATTTCTATGGCCTCGGCAGTATCTCTTTGTTCTCTACCAAGAAGCTGGAAAGCGCAGGTCCTTCTGTCTCCTTTTAAGTCTCCGTAAATCCTGAGCTGCCCCCTTGGAGCCTCTCAGAGTGCTGGACAGGAGGTGCCCTTAGAGACCCTTCTAGAGCAATGCTGGCATTTTACAGATGTGGTATTGGGGATTGGAGAGGGTAAGGGTCTTGCTTGACATCACAGTGTCAGGTGGGGATGGGGGAGGGTGGCAAGTGCTGGAATTAGAACCCAGGGCTTTGGGTTCCCTGCCCCACACTCTTGATGCCCTAGGCAGCGTCTTGCAGGGGCTGGGGGTGTGTGTGTGTGTGTGTGTGTGTGTGTGCGTGCGCGTGCGTGCGCGCGCAGATGCTCTGGAAGACAGCGGTCCTTGGGGATGGGTGGGAATCTTGGAGGAGGGCTATGGGCTTTCAGATGAAAGGGGTTGCTGTGTGGGGCTGGGTGCTGGACAGGCTAGGTCACAGTGCACCTCTCTTGCATTCTCTCTGGCTTCTCTCACAAGCTTCTCCACTTGGGCCTCTGGGGTTCCCTCTGACTCCCAGTCATGGCCAAGGTCTCCCTCTTCCTCTAGATTCCCTTATCTTTTCCTGGTAGGAATGCTGCAGCTTCCCTGGGTCCCAGGTCACCCACTTCCTTTGCACTTCTCACCCCCCATCCCCCCAACACACACCCCTTCTCCAGCTGGGTCCATGCCAATATCCTAATTGGTCAAGGCCATGGGTGGTGGAGCCCAGAATACACTGGCCAGTGGCAGGCAGGCTGGCTGGAAAGTTCCTCCCTCAGCCCCTCCACTGAGCTGCTTGGTCAGCGGTTTTTCCAGTTCTGACAGAGGTGTAGGGGGAGGGGAGGGGTGCCTGCCCAGAGAATGGATGGGCTGGAGCCCCTGAGATTCAGACTTTTCCATAGCTAGAATAGGGTGGGCTAATAAGAGGAGCCTTTGGGGTTGTTTTGGGTTCTTAATCTTTATTATTTTATTTTATTTTTTGTTTTAAAGATTGTATTTATTTGTTTGACAGAGAGAGAGAGTACAAGCAGGCGGAATGGCAGGGAGAGGGAGAAGCAGGCTCCCACAGAGCAGGAAGCCCCACTCGGGGCTAGAGGCTCTCAGGGCTTGATCCCAGGACTCGGGGGAAAATGACCTGAGCCAAAAGCAGATGCTTAACCAACTGTGCTACTTAGGTGCCCCAATTCTTAATCTTTTTATTAATTTGAAATAGAACAACTCACCCTTTTGATTTGTATTTTCAGAGATGCCTAGCACTCCTGCCCCTTGCTTTAAATCCTGGATCAGCTTCTCCAGACCTGCCTGCTCCTACTACTGTCTCAGGGTTCCGTGGGCCACTCCCTCCCTCACACCCCAGGCCCAAGAAACCAGTGGCTTTCTTGATTCCCCTACCTGTCCCCTCCTTCCCCTCTGTCTTCCCCCGGGGAAAGGCCCTGTTTAAGATGGAAATATAACATGAGGGTCTTCTAGGTTAGTCCCTCTCTTATTGCACAAAACGAGCAGAAAGAAGAGACGGTTGGAGGTTTGGAGCAGGAGAGCAGGGAGGGTGGGAGGATAAGGCTTTGTCCCAGGACTCAGGAGATCTGGGCTCACCCTGTTGTCACCAAGCTGTGTCTGGGACTGAGGGATGTGGCAGAGAGAATTCAAGATCAGGGTTTTCTAGCCTCTAACTGGGTGACCTGGGTCAAATAATTGACTCTCTCTGGAGCTTATTTCTTCATCTATAAAATAATAATGTAACACCCATATCATGGAGGGGTTGTGAGTCTGCTGAAATAATGCAGGCTTAAGAATGTTCGCAAATGTGGGGACACCTGGGTGGCTCAGTGGGTTAAGCCTCTGCCTTCAGCTCAGGTCATGATCCCAGCATCTTGGGATTGAGTCCCGAATTGGGCTCTCTGCTTAGCAGGGAGCCTGCTTCTCTCTCTCTCTCTCTCTCTCTGCCTGCCTCTCTGCCTACTTGTGATCTCTGTCAAAGAAATAAATAAAATCTTTAAAAGAAAAAAAAAGAATGTTCGCGAATGTGGAGAGCTATGTGATATAGATGTCAGTTATTGTTACTCTTTTTTAAAGATTTATTTATTTATTTATTATTTTATTTTTTTTAAAGATTTTATTTATTTGACAGAGAGAGATTACAAGTAGGCAGAGAGGCAGGCAGAGAGAGAGAGGAGGAAGCAGGCTCCCTGCTGAGCAGAGACCCGGATGCGGAACTCCATCCCAGGACCCTGAGATCACGACCCGAGCCGAAGGCAGCGGCTTAACCCACTGAGCCACCCAGGCGCCCCTAAAGATTTATTTATTTTGAGGGGAGGGGCAGAGGAAGAGGAAGAGAATCCTCAAGCAGACTCCATGGGGGTGGGGGAGGTGCCTCCATCCTAGGACCCTGAGCTGGTGGCCTGAGCTAAAACCAAGAGCCGGGCGCTGAACCTACGGACCCAGCCACCACAGATGTCAGTTATTACTGTACAGCTTTGAACGACTGCTTTTGTCTCTGATTCTCAGTCTCCTTGTTTGTAAAATGAAAAGCTGAAATTAAAGTAAGATGAAATGCTCCCCAGGGTCGAGCAATCTGATCCGTGACAATTTCTCAAGTCTGATGATGTCTTGTGGCTTCCATGTGGAGGTGCTGGGGCTGACTCTAATCCCAGCTGTGGGGACACCGAAGCCTGCACTTTGATAACGTGCTGTGATACTCAGGCCAACGGGCAGAGAGGATAGTGAGACCAGAGGCTGACGGATGGGAGAGGGGTGAGCATGGGGGTGGCTGGATGGGGAGGGGAGGAGGGGTGAAGGAGACCGGCTCATCTGGAGGAGGGCCTGGGTATGCTTCTGAATTCTACTCACTGGCTTTCCAGGAAAATGTCCGTAGAACTCCAGTGCCTTTAAATTGTTCTCTTGTGGTGGGATTTAAGAAATAATGAAGTCATTTGCCAGAAATCACCTTCCCAGGTGGCAAGAAACAAACACTGGGGGCGGGGGGGGGCTGGCCTCTCTGAGGTGAGATCAGCAAGTGGAAAGGAGGGTTTTATTTATTTATTTAATTAGATTTTATTTATTTGTTAGAGAGAGCGAGAGAGCACGCACAAGCAGGGGAAGCGGCAGGCAGGGGGCGAAGCAGGCTTCCCACCAAGCAAGGAGTCCAATGCCGGACTGGGTCCCAGGACCCTGGGATCATGACCTGAGCCAAAGGCAGACACTTCACTGTCTGAGGCACCCAGGTGTCCCTGAAAGGAGAGTTTTAATAGTGATCAGAGTTTCCCAGGGACAAGCCCTGCTCAGCGCACTGTCCTTGACAATGGCAAGGAAGCATTGAGCACAGAGAGGAGAGGGGACATTTCACTTTACTCCTTTCTGGAGATACCTCCTTTCTGGAGATGATGGAGGGAGGGGAGGGGGAACCAGAGACTGGGTTCAGAGAGCTGTGGGGCAGGGCGTGGTTTGCTGACTTTGGGCTTGGCTTGTCAGATGGAAGCTGATAGGTCCCTTGATCCACTCCGTAAGCAAGTCACATGGAAGTTGGTGGTCAGGGATTTGCTGGAGCTGGGTGCTACTAATCCCTACTGTTTCAGGAAGTTTGCAAACCATTGGCGCCCCACTGGTAGTTTGAAATCAGCCATTGTGGGAGTAGTTATGCCATAGAAATTGTCAAATGCTACAAATCAGGGCTATCATCGCGCTACCCCCCCACCCCACCGCCCCCAGGGGCTGATTGTTAGTCTCTTACCTAATTGTCTTTTGGGCAACTAATCTCTCTCTCTTTTTTTAAACTTAATTTTTCTTCTATAAAGGTAATGCACAATTAAAAAGTCCAATACTTTTCAAAAAGCAGACAGTAGGACACCATGGTTCCCTGCTGTGTTCCTCCCAACTGCCTCTTCTGTGCTCTTCCTCCTAGACAGTACTCCCTGTGGCATTTCCTCATCTCCACATTCCTAAAAAAAAAAAAGTATATGTATATATATACACATATATATGTGTGTGTGTATATATATGTATATATGTATATTATCTTTTGATTAATTGGTTTTATTTTTTTTCATGTATTTTTCTCTTTTTAAAATTTAAATTCAATTTTTTTTTTAAGATTTTATTTATTTGAGAGAGAGAGAGAGAGAGAGAGAGAGAGCATGAGAGGAGAGAGGTCAGTGGGAGAAGCAGACTCCTTGCCGAGCAGGGAGCCTGATGTGGGACTCGATCCTATGACTCCAGGATCATGACCTGAGCCAAAGGCAGTTGCTTAATCAACTGAGCCACCCAGGTGCCCCTAAAATTTAAATTCAATTAAATAACAGATAGTGTACTATTAGTTTTTTTAGTCCCTTACATCGTCATCCTTTTTTCCCAATAGAGTTATATATTTCAGTTTTCTGTCAAACCTGTGTCACTCACATCTGGGCATTGCCCTGTATTCTGCTTATGTTTTCTTTCTGACTTTTGTGCTTCACTAAGGCTAAGAACCCCTTATTTTTCAATTTGCTGGTTTTCCTTTGTACCTGTAGCCAATTCTACAATTTCAGTAGCCTCTCACTACAGTTTTCTAGAAGGTCAATCTATGTGCTCAGGGTGTTGTTCACCCTGAGGACATCTTTCTGTCTAGCCAGGACTGCACAGCTGGCATCTGAGACTTCAGTTTGCTGTCCTTGGCATCATTTGCCTGTTTTCTTTGTTAAATGTCTCGTTTCCTGGACTGAATGTCTTTTTCTTTCTTGGGTTGGTGGAGCACATCCATCAGTGGTGTCATCAAGTGAGAAAGATGGTACAGTGCTGAAGGGTATGCTGGTGACTGCTCTCAACGAGCTTGTCTCTGGAGTCTGACCCTCTAGACCAAACTAGCTGTCCCCCTTGCCTGCGGATGCCTGTGCTCTTAGAACAGTGGCTGGCACCTAGTAGGTGCTCAGTGATGATTTGTTGAATGGGTGGATCCATTCAGAGATCTGTCTTTGTCATCATCCTGGAGATTCTTTGCTTTCTTCCCATGTCCTTTCTTGGTTTCCTTTGTTGATTAGCTGGAAGATATTCCTTAGTACCTTCCCCAGAAATCCCCTCCCGCAACCCAAAGGTGTTTTTTTGTTTTGTTTTGTTTTTTAATTTATTTAACAGACAGAGATCACAAGTAGGCAGAGAGAGAGGAGGAAGCAGGCTCCCTGCTGAGGAGAGAGCCTGAGATCATGACCTGAGCTGAAGGCAGGGGCTTGAACCCACTGAGCCAGCCAGGCAGAGACCTTACACCATTGACTTCTTGCTCTTGGGACATCTGAAGCTCTTCCAGGACCTAGGTCCTTTGTGTGTGAAATGTCTTCCCTCTGGAAGTTTGTAGTTTTCCCACTGTTTTGAGGTTTCTCAGTAGGAACCCTTTATTTGGGTCTGTCTCATCCATCTTCAGATGTGCTCTGTGGCACAGGTGCTCTGTGGGCTTGTCTGTCTGAACACTCATGTTCTTCAGATCTAGAAAATTTTCAGAAACTATTTCGTTGATGATTCTCCCCTGTGTTTCTTAACCTCTCTGGAACTCCTCTTCAGACATTGAGCTTTCTGGCCTGGTGTACTTATTCTTATTTTTTCTCCTGTTCTCCAATTCTGACTTTTTGCTCTGTTTTCTGGAGTTTTCATGAAGTTTATCTTCCAACCTTTTTATTTTTAATTTTCTAAAAGATCTTATATATTTATTTGGGAGAGGGTAGGAGCAGAGTGAGAGGGAGAGAATCTCAAGCAGACTCCTCACTGGGTATGGAGCCTGACCTGGGGCTCAGTCCCATGACCCCGAGATCATGATCTGAGCTGAAATCAAGAGTCAGGTGCTCCACTGCCATCATATTTTTTAATATCTTAAAGTCATTTATGGGGGTGCCTGAGTGGCTCAGTTGGTGGAACATGTGACTCTTGATCTCAGGTTGTAGGTTTGAGCCCCATCTTGGGTATAGAGATTACTTAAAAATAAAATCTTAAAAAAAAAGTCACTTATGTTTCTCTGAATTCTCTTTTCAAAGGGGTGTCTGGGTGGTTCAATAAGTTAAGCGGCTGACTCTTGGTTATGGCTCAGGTTGTGGTTTCAGGGTCTTGGGATCAAGCCCTGCCTCGGGCTCCGCACTAACCAGGGTCTGCCCGAAGATTCTCCCTCTCCCTCTGCCAGCCCTCCCTGCTTGCACACACACTCTTCCTCAAAAAAATAAATCTTGGGAAAAAAATAGTATCCTATTCTTGTTTAATGTGCCAGTGTTGTATATTATCCCCCTGAGAGAGCAATGATGGTAAATGTTTTGGAGTTTTCTTCTCTCTGCCTTGTTTCTCTTCCTTCAAATTGTTCCCTGCCCCTTTCTGTATGTTTTCTTTTTTTTTTTTTCCTTCCATCTTTACTTTTTTTTTTTTTTTTTTTTTTGACCCTGAGATCAAGACCTGAGCTAAGATCAAGAGTCGGATGCTTAAGGGACTGGGCCACCCAGGCGCCCCTGTGTGTTTATTTCACATTAGAAGCTTTTCCCATGTGTCATGGTAATCCTTGCACGAGGCTGACTCTGGTTGGTTTTGAACTTGTTTGTGCAGAGACCTGAGGGTGCTGTTTATCAGGGAGCCTGTTTGGTGATCTTTAGGTCTTTGCTCTCTGGCTGGCCAGATTTCCAGAATGTATTTCTCTCTTCTGTCCTGGAGGGTCACGGTCTGGCTGCTGAGTTGCTGAATGGGAAGAATGAGTTGCTCTGCATTCAGCTTTCATTGCAGACTTCATCATTTGGCCCTCTTCTCTTCCTTCATGTTTTTTTGTATGGTTTCCACACCTTCAAGTATGGTGATGAACCTCTAATCCCAGGACCTTGTTTCCCGCCTGCTTGTTTGTCTAGAGAGCAAACCTCACGGTATGTGAAGGTACTTGCCCAGCCTTCATGTGAGGGGCTGGTTGATCTCCCCAGCTCTAACTACTCCTCAAACAGCTTTGCCTCAGTCTACCTTTTTATTTATTTGTTTTTACTTTTACATTTTACTTATTATTTATTTTATTTTATTTTTAAGTAATCTGTATACCCAACGTGGGGCTCAAGCTTACAACTCTGTTGTTTCTTTACCTTTTTTTGCTGAATGGTATAGACAGCCCCATGGCTAAGGCCCCAGACTTTGGAGTCAGGGTGCCTGAGTATCCCAGCCCACTATCTGTGTAACCTTGGACTTGTGCCCTTCCTTGCTCATCTAAAATGGGGATGGTAGCCATTTCCTTCTAGGGCTGAGAGAGGAAATCTCATGAGATCATGTGTATATAAGCCTGATACACAGTAAGTATTCAATGAATATTAGTTCACATTTATTATTTGGAAAATGGTCTTAGTTTTTAATCTGTCTTTTAAAAAATATTGAACAGTTAATGGAACAATAACTATTTTAAGCTCTTTGCACAAAGAGAAGAAACCACCCACAGTCTTCTTCTCTAGCATGTTTCTTCATTTTTACATATTGTTTTTCAAGTAATTGGAATGTAGGGTGCTGGGGTGGGGATTGGTTAAGGTCTGTGACAGTTATCCCGCTCCTGGTCAGATTCACCCTGCTGGGCAGTGGGACCTGCTAAGGTTCTGGGTGGGAGGGGTTGGCTTGGGATGTCTATCAGGTTTTGAGCTGGTTTTGGACTGATCTCGAAGAGGTTAGACCTGGGCCTAAGTGCCTAGGTGTATTTTAGGCCCTTTGGGGAAGGGGTTGGAGGCCTGTGGCCCAGCGCAGGTAGAAGAGGTAAGCACAGTTCTGAGTGGGGGGCTGGAGTGGTCTTTAGAACAGCTGCTGGAGATCTAAAATGCAGCCTTTGCACCCTAATGGAACTGTTAGGGGAAAATAGGAAGAGGGATGACAATCAGGGATGTGGGGATGTGGAGGAACAGGAGGGACATGAGGGCGAGTGTTATCGACATGGGTTGGCTGATGAAGTGGGAGTGTCCATGCTCCCATGGAATTCATGGGGCCATGCTGGTATAGCTTAGCCGCGCAGGGGAGAGCTCCATCCTGTCCCCTCCCAGCGGCTGCTGAAGCCTGAGTGTGTGAGGCCTGTAAACGTGAGGAGATGGTCTGCCCAGAGAGCCAGAGGCCTTCGTTCTGGTTCAGCCATCATGCATATCTGTGGGGCTCCCCTGGATGCTGGCCCAGTGACTTACCTCCTCCTCTCTTCCCTCTGGGCAACAGAGTTACCATGGTTATAGGTATGGGTTGGGCTAGAGACCTTCTGTAGGGGGATTAAGCCAGAATCCCACAGGATTACTCTGCAGTCACTGTGTAGTCTGAGGAGGTAGAAAGAGCCCTGGTTTCAGAGTCAGACAGAGGTGGATTGTGTTCCTGGCCCGTCAGCCTGTAGCTGTGTGTCATCGGGCAAGCGAGGTGTCCCTTCTGAGCATGCAGAATGGGAATAGGCTGAGCCAGACTTTAGGCTAAGCACTTCTTTGTATTAATGCATTGAAGCTTCATATTAGCCTCATGAGGGAGGACTGTTATCCCCATTTTACAGATGAGGAATCGCAGGCACAGGGAGGGTAGGTCACTTGCCCCAGGTCGCATAGGTTCCTGGCACGGGGAGGATACTCAGTAGTGTACAATTCCCCTTCTAGCTGGCTCCTGTTTCTAGAATTGCAGGTTAGGACTGGGGTATCTCACTTAACCTGCCATCTTACAGGCAAAGGGACAGAGGTCTCAGGAAACAGGTAAAGTTCCACAGTTAACCTGCCTCACCTGGTGCAGCCGAGTTGGAACTAGAGCAAGGGCCCTGACTCCAAGTCTAGGTGTTTTCCCCTTCCCCTGGGTGCCTCCCTCATCTCTTGGGAGAGTTCCCTGGGAAGAAATGAGTGTGTGAGGGGGCAGGACCAGGAGAGAGGGGCTGGCCATGGGGGCAGCATTGGATTATGGTAGGACAAGTCCCTGGGGAGGGGCAGGCCTTGGGGTGGGGAGTGCAAGCCAGTGAGTGCAAGCCCATAAAAGGATGACTTCCTTTGTGCTTCCTCTCCCCACTGTGGCTTCAGGAGTATCTGAAGGGCCTGTGCAGCCCGGAGCTGTGGAAGGAGGTTCGCTACCCACAGGCCCTGCACTGCGCCTTCCTTGGGGCCCAGGGCCTCTTTCTCGACTGTCTCTGCTGGAGCACTCTGGCCTACCTGGTGCCTGGCCCCCCTGGCTCCCTGATGGTGGGGGGGCTGACTGAGTCTTTCATCATGACCCAGAACTGGCTGGAGGAGCTGGTGGGGCGGCTGCGCTGGGGCCCTGCCGCTCTGCTTACCCCTCGGGGGATCTGGGAGGCCGAGGTGACCAGGGCCTTCGGGGCCCTGGTCTGGATCCGCGGTGACCAGTATGCAGGGGATCTGCTGCAGCTGCCCCCAGCGGTCCAAGAGCTGCTGCTGAGCCTGGTGCGGGACGCTGCGGGCAAGGAGGACATCATCGAGTGGCTCGGCCGCATCGGCACTTCTGAGTCACGCTCTGACCCCGAGGTCCTGATCTGCCCTCCTCACCAGCAGAAGGAAGGCCCGGCCATGGTGTCTGTGGGAGACGGTCCTGGGCCCTTCCTGGAGGTGGGGACCCTCCAGAACAGGAATCAAGAACATTCCAAGAGGTTAACCAGCCTGGGAGCCACCAGGGCCCTGGTCTTGGGTGCGCCGGGCCAGAACACACAACAGGAAACAGCAAACCAGCTGGTACGGTAAGTTCTGCTGAAGAAGCTCTCTGCTTCTCTGATCCTCTCCCTGCTCCCCCACCCCAAGGAAGTTGTGGGGGACTTTTGTGGTTTAACCACCCTTCCAATAAACGTGGGCTTTTTCTAGGGTCAATTCCAACAGCCATGGTGGCGCAGACAGCGGTCGAGAGGAAGGGCCAGCGCGAGCCACCAGCAGCCAGGACTCTGCACCCCATACACAGGCCCTGTCTCAGCAGAAGCCAGGCCAGAGAGCGGAAGACAAAGTCCCCTTCCAGCCCCCAGTGTCAGCCCTGGGCTTGTGCCCGCCCTGGAAGGCCTGGACCCCTGGGCCTGCCTTTGGGCCCTTGTGGCCCGGGGCTATCGCCGCCACCTTCTGGAGGATCAATGAGCTGCACTCCCTCCACCTGGCCTGGCTCCTGTCCCAGGCGTGCTTCAGTTTCCCCTTCTGGCAGAGGCCCCTAGGCCCCATTCAGTTCAAGCTACCAGGGCAGAATCCTTTGCCCTTGAATCTCGAGTGGAAGCAGAAGGAGCTGGTTCCTTTGTCCAGCATGGAAAGCCCCGAGTGCAGACCAGAGGCGGGACCAGGAGGAGAGGCAGCCCTTCAGAACTGCCCGAGGCCGGAGACCCCCCCGAAAGTCATGAGTTTATTGGTAGTCTCAGGGGGCTCAGGTGTAAAGGACAAGACTAGCCCCGGACTTCCCCAGATAGGACCACCCTTGACCTCTGTACCGCCACTGCAAACTGGAAGCGAGCCAGGGGATCAAGGAAGCGGGCAGTGGGACAGTAAGGGGCCAGAAGAGGGGCCCTTTCCGGCGCTGCTGCCAGGGCAAGGAGTGTCTACAGCTCAGGGGGGGCCCGTGGCTCAAGGGGGGCTGACCGCGCCATCAGTACCTGATGCTCAAACAGTGCCTGAAACTCTTGAAGTGCCCATGGCTGCAGCAGTGGCCACAGCTCAAACCCCACCTGCGGATCAAGGGCTGCCTGCTGTCCCCAAAGTGCCTACAGCCCAGACGACGCTGGCAGTCCCTGCGGAACCTGCAGCTCTCGAAGTGCCTTCGGCCCCCACGAAGCCAGCAGCTCCAGGGGTGCCCTCGGCTCAGAAGACAGCCGTGGCTCCGCCGGCATCAGCAACTCCAGGGGCACCTGCAAATCCAAAAGCTCCCGCAGCTCAGAAAACGCCTTCGGCAAAATCGTCACCTGCAGGGCCCAAAGCTCCCAAAGCCCAAACTGGGCCTCTAGCCAAAACAGGGTCTGCTGGCCCCAAAGCCCCCAGAGCTCCCAAAACTGCGGCTCAGAAGATACTCGCAGATTCGGGACCGGTCTTGGGTGCGGCCAAACTCCTGAGCGAGGGCCAGTCTTCGTCAAGGGGTGACGCCTCCTTCCCAAAGGGCAAGGGGGAGGCCGAAAGGCAGGGCCCCCAGTCCGGCAGCACCTCGGCTCCCAGTCGTAAGCACCAAGCTCAGACAGAGGGGTTCCTGGGGGCGCGGGAGGGAGCCCCGAGGCAGCCGCCTCGCCATCCACAGGCAAACAGCACGGTGACCAGCTTCCAGAGGTACCACGAGGCCCTGAACACACCTTTTGAGCTGAACCTGTCAGGGGAACCCGGGAACCAGGGTCTGCGGCGAGTGGTCATCGATGGGAGCAGTGTGGCCATGGTGTGAGTACCCATGGGTGTGGGGTGGCCCAGGGGGACAGAGTGTGGCATCCCCTCTTGACCTCTGCGGGTGGGGCCACAGGGTTCAAATGGGGAAACGGCAATGTGCACGGAAAGGTTAAGACAGCCCCGAGAAGGGAGATTTCTCTTCTTCCTCTTTGATGGAAGCAGAACCAGGCCCAAAGAGGTGATGAATCTTGCCCCAGATTCCAGAGCCTAGTAAGGGGCCAGGCTGGCCTTGGCTTCCCATCTGTCCCCTGTCAAGGCCTGTGCTCCCACTGTGGCCTGTCCCACGTGGTACGGTGTTTGTCAACCCCAGGCCAGCGGTCAGTGTTGAGCCGGAGCCTGGCGGCCCAGCCCAGGTGTCCTCTATGTGGCCTTTCCTGCCTCCGCTAACCAACCCTTAGAGACCATCCTGCTTGCCCAGAGTTTACTGCTGTACATGTGTTCGCCCAGGTGTGTGGGAGACCTGTGGTCTTTCCCCACAGAAGATGGGAGTTACTGTGCTGAACGTGCTTCCAGCAGACACGTAGTGGCAATGGCTGCTCTTTTGCTTCTAGCCCTGAATTGAGTTCTTTGGGTGTAGAGGTTGCCTTCTTTTTCCTTTTGCCCTGGAGGGCCCTATTCATGTGCATGCACACGCGCGTGCACGTACTCACACATACGCAGGTGTGCAACATACCCCCCACCCAAGCATGCGAACACACACTTACAGAGTGGGTCTTTCCAGAATGTTCGATGATGGAGGAAAGGGACAAGGGCATTGTCGGCGCAGATGTGGGTGCGTGGCATTGCCTGGCTCTGACGGAGGGCTGAGGGGCAGGGCCATGTTCCTCAGGAGGAACTTGTTCATCTCCTGCCCGCTCCCCCGCCCCTCCAGGCATGGCCTCCAGCACTTCTTCTCCTGCCGTGGCATTGCCATGGCGGTGCAGTATTTCTGGAACCGGGGCCACCGAGAGGTCACTGTGTTCGTACCCACCTGGCAGCTGAAGAAGAACCGGAGGGTGAGAGGTGAGCTGCCCGCTGCCTCTCTGTCCCGACTGTGGCCTCTGCCTGGTGGCCTGTCCTCTGAGCATATCTGTCTTCTGCCTTTCGCCTCCAGAGAGCCACTTCCTGACGAAGCTGCACTCCCTCAAGATGCTTTCAATCACCCCCTCCCAGCTTGAGAATGGCAAGAAGATCACCACCTACGACTACAGGTGTGCCAGTCCCAGGCCTACCTTCTGTAGGGCTCAGGGGGCGGGCTTGGGTGGTGGCGGAGGGGGGCTGGGCAGTTGTGTCAGGCGGGGTCCTGCCTCCTCTGCTCTGGGGAGATGGAGGCCGGCATTTCTGAGGGGCATGAGGGGCACCTTGGAGAGGATGGCCTGGGGCATGGGGCCTTCTGGAGGCAGAGGGAGGGATGCCATGAGGAGAGGGCTCCAAGATTGGCCCTACCCAAGGCCAAGGGTGAGTCCGATTTTGGGACTCTGCAGCTGCATTCCCTTAGTCAACAGGCGTTCTTCTCCTGTGACCTACCAGCTGAGACCCACCACTTTGGGTAGATTAGCCCAGGGGACTTCCGGTGTTTCTAGTGAGCTGCTTCCCCAAGTGACTAATTCAGGGCTCCAGTTTGGGCTAAAGTTCATGTCTCAAGGAACTGCCTCAGTTTTTTCCTTCCTCCAGCCCTGGCACCTGGAGGAGGCATGTGTGTGACTGTATGTGCTTGGAGCCCTGGCTGGGCTCTGAAAATGGAGTTTGACTGGCCCTGTCTCCTTGATAAAGCCCTAGGACCTCCCTACTTGTCAGTCCTAAACACCTAGTCCCCAGCGTGGCTGAAGGACAGTATGCCCCGGGCGGGGGTAGGGGTGGGGGGTGGTGCGGGTGAGGGTTGTGATGCTGCCTCTGTGGGGGTAGGGACTGTCCTGCCCTGGTCACTGGTCCTAGGCTGGAGCCGATGCCGGGCACACGCAGGTCTTGGCTGCCCTTAGGCACCTCCTGTGCTGGGCACTGAGAAGTTCAGCTTCTGCCCACTTTTCCCAAGACCTGGCCTCTACCCAGGCTGGGAAGGGCTGGGCATGATAGCCCAGGCATCCCTCCTTCAAGGGCTAGGCCCTTTGATAAGGTCTTGAAGTGCCTCCAATTTCGGGGCTGGCTTTGAGGGAAGGTGGCTTTTCTGCAGAGGCCCCTCTGCTGGGCAATTGTGGAATAGCATGCTTGCGGCCACCAGAATGGCCGCTTCCGGGGAATGCCGAGAAGTAGGTGGCCTTTGCTTTCTTTCCTGGTCACAGCCCTCTTTCAAGGAGAGGTGATCCTTGGAAAAGTGGATTTGTTTATTCAGGTATGTGTTTTTATATATGGTTATATGTATATACATACATACATACAGGTGTATATATGTAGCGTGTATACGTACAAAGAGACGTATGTATATCTGTCTTGGCACGTATGGGAATGTTGTGCACTGGTGAAGAGGAATAATGGAATATTTGTGTGCATGCTGTGTGGGAGGCACTGAGGCAGGCACTTCAGTGTCCCATCTCACTTAGTTTAATCCTCACAGTCATACAGGGTAGGTATTTTTTGTCCATTTTGTCTATGTGGAAACAGTAGCGGTAAAAAACGCATGTGTGAATGCGGGCGAGTGTGCGGGTTCCCGTGTGCGTGTCTGTGCATGTGTCTGTGAATGTGTGTCTCTTCAGTAGGGGTCTGTGCTTGTATGTACAGACCCCTGTATGGTTGGGGGTGTGCATCCAACCTCCCCCTCTCAGGGGCTAGTGGTGACCCCGGATGGCTGCATAGACAAGGGCATGGGCTCCCGAGCCCTGGCTCCCCGACCACTGGGGAAGCCTCTTTGGTCAGCACACCTCCGCGTGCACTGCGAGTTCATTTTCCCCAAAGGCCTGGCAAGGGAGGGTTTCTTGGTGGTGAGCAGCAGCCCCTCTCCCTGCAGGTTCATGGTGAAGCTCGCAGAGGAGACAGACGGCATCATCGTTACCAACGAGCAGCTCCACATCCTGATGAATAATTCCAAGAAACTGATGGTCAAAGATCGGTGAGGTGATCCCCGGGGCTGGAGCTACTCCTTGCTTGGGGATGTCAGGCAGCCCCTGGCAGTGGGTGTTGGGCCCGGGAGAGGGGCCTTGGAGCTCTGCCCACCAGCACCTGCCTGCCTGCAAGAGGAGATGGGGGTTTCAACCCCTGTACGGACACCTGGGAGGGCAATGGGGCCATGGGTGGGTCAAGGCCTCCCCGATGACCACGTCTCTTCTTTCCCGGGTCCAGCCTGCTACCCTTCACCTTTGCGGGGAATCTCTTCATGGTGCCAGATGACCCCCTGGGCCGTGATGGTCCCACCCTGGACGAGTTTCTGAAGAAGCCAAACAGGTAATGGGCTGGGCCTCTGCTGCTTCCCAGCCCCTGCCTCCCCTACCCCGGGACCGACCAGAAACGCCTCAGTGCTAGCCAACGTTTGTCTAGTGCTTACCGATGAGCAGAGTAGTTAGATTTTTCAGGTCTTCACACTTCTCCCGCATTGATGCCTCCATAAACCAACCATAGTGTGGTTTTCAGTTTTCCAGTTTTGCCTACATGCTTTCATACTGCACGCACCCTGCCACAGCTGGCATTTGTACTCAAAGTCTTACTGTTTTTTTTCCCCAGATCCATGCCACGTGAATTCACGTGGTTCATTTTAATGGCTATGTGGCATTCCATTCCACAAGTACCTAGCAGATGTAGTGAATCTTTCTTTGAGGCTCATTTGACATTTTCCATGTTATGCTATCGCACCGGTGCTGCTGTGGACAGCCTCCTTCTTGTTTCCTGGTGAACGAGGCCAGCTGTGCTAGAGTCCATTCTGATGGATTTTTCCCTCTGTGTATTGTCTTTGATTCTCACAGCTGGGGTTAGACACATATGACCGTCATCCTGGGCCAGGTTTGCAGTAACTCAGATGCCCTGGTATCCGCTCCCTTTGAGCTACCTTACTGCCCACCTCCCAGTTGCTGGGGCCCCGTGGGGAACTCTGGTCAGGACCTTATGGACAGTGATTGTTCCCAGGGCCAGCTCGCTCAGTTTCATCTCCCTGCGTTTGTCTGCTGTTCCCTCCCGATCCCTCATCGGGCCCTGTTCCCTCTCTTGATCTTCCCCTGGCTTGCTCGTTCTTGGGGCCAGTTGGAAGTGCCAGTCGCCTCATTCTTACCAAGTCATCAGCTTAGATCTGGTTGAAAATGTTGCTTGGTTAATGAGGATTTGGTTGGATGAGGCTTCAGGGCGCAGCTGCATCTCTGAAATGGAGGCCCAGCCCAGCCTGGAGGTGGAGGGGGTGCCGGTGGGCGGGGTCCTGACAGAGGCTCTGCTGTGTCCCTGGCTGGCACTTGGCCCGGCCACAGGGACACTTGGCCATGAGGCAAGGCTCTGCAGATGTGGTTTTCTGCTGCGGGGCCCCTCTGTCCTCCACGAGGCCCTTTAGCGCCTCCACTCTGCTCTTCTGGTGTAGGCTGGACACTGATGTGGGCAACTTCCTGAAGGTGTGGAAGACCCTTCCTCCCAGCTCAGCCAGCACCTCTGAGCCTAGTGACGGTGTCGACCTTGTGCCTCCCGAGAGTCTGCCGAATATAGAGCACGTCCAGGAGGAGAAGGAGGGGCAGGATGAGGAGCAGAGGGAGGGGCAGGGGGCGCAGGAGCTGCCTGAAGAAGACGCCCCAGACTCCTCCCTGGCCTCAGTGTTCATGGCTGAGTGCTCTTCCCTTTCTGAGGAAATCCTCCGGTGCCTCAGCCTCCACGACCCCCCAGACGGGGCCCTAGACATTGATCTCCTGCCTGCGCCAGCTTCTCCTTACCTGGGCATCCCCTGGGACGGGAAGGCACCCTGCCAGCAGGTCCTGGCCCAGCTGGCTCAGCTGACCATCCCTAGCAACTTCACTGCCCTGTCCTTCTTCGTGGGGTTCATGGACTCCCACCGTGATGTCATCCCCGACTACGAAGCTCTCGTGGGCCCCCTGCACAGCCTCCTCAAGCAGAAGCCGGACTGGCAGTGGGACTGGGAGCACGAGAAGGCCTTCCTGGCTCTGAAGCGAGCCCTGGTGTCTGCCCTTTGTCTGACGGCCCCCAATGCCCAGCTGCCCTTCCGTCTGGAGGTGACAGTGAGCCAGGTGGCCCTGACGGCCATCGTCTATCAGGAGCACTCAGGGAGGAAGCACCCCATAGCCTATACCTCAAAACCTCTCCTCCCCGACGAGGAGAGTGAGGGCCCCCAGTCAGGGGGAGACAGCCCCTATGCTGTGGCCTGGGCCCTCAAACATTTTTCCCGCTGCATTGGAGACACCCCAGTGGTCCTGGACCTTTCTTACGCCTCCCGGACCACTGTGGGCCCCGAGACCCAGGAGGGCCGCAGGGTTTCCAAAGCATGGTTGATCCGATGGTCCCTCCTGGTACAGGACAAAGGCAAGAGGGCCCTGGAATTGACCCTTCTCCAAGGCCTGCTGGGAGAAAACCGGCTGCTGATGCCCGCATCCTCGATGCCTCGCTTTTTCCAGGTCCTGCCTCCTTTTTCCGACCTGTCCACTTTCGTCTGCATCCACATGTCGGGCTATTGCTTTTACCGTGAGGACGAGTGGTGTGCCGGCTTTGGTCTCTATGTCCTGTCTCCCACCAGCGCCCCGGTCTCCCTTTCCTTCTCTTGTTCCCCTTACACACCAACCTATGCCCACCTGGCAGCCGTGGCCTGTGGCCTGGAGCGCTTCGGCCAGTCCCGCCTCCCAGTGGTTTTCCTCACGCACTGCAACTGGATTTTCAGCCTCCTCTGGGAGCTCCTGCCCCTGTGGAGGGCTCGAGGCTTCCTCTCCTCAGACGGGGCCCCGCTACCTCACCCAAGCCTGCTCTCATACATCATCTCACTCACCTCTGGCCTCTCCTCCCTCCCATTTATCTACCGAACCTCCTACAGGGGCTCCCTGTTTGCCGTGACAGTGGACACCCTGGCCAAACAGGGCGCACAGGGGGGCGGGCAGTGGTGGGACCTGCCCAAGGACGTGCCGGTTCCCGTCGTGTCCCCCCACACCATGGGCAAGAGGCCTGACTTGCTGGCATTGCAGCAGAGTGACAGCACCTTGGCTGAGGTCATTGCCAAACTGCGGGTCGGGCAGAAACTGCCCGGCTCCTCCCCCTTCAGTTCTGTCTTTAACTCCCTCAGCCTCGACCAGGAGAGCGGCCTGCTCATGTTTAAGGCGGATAAGAGGCCCAGGGTCTGGGTGGTCCCGAGGCAACTCCGGAGGGACCTGATTTTCTGTGTGCATGACCCACCCTTGGGTGGCCACCAGCGGCCCGAGGAGACCTACAAGAAGTTGCGGTTGCTGGGGTGGTGGCCTGGGATGCAGGAGCATGTGAGGGACTACTGCCGGAGCTGCCTGTTCTGTATCCCACGAAACCTCACTGGCAGTGACTTGAAGGTCATTGAGTCCCCGTGGCCTCTCCGGTCCACTGCCCCCTGGTCCACCTTGCAGATCGAGGTGGTGGGCCCCATCACCATCAGCGAGGAGGGCCACAAGCATGTGCTGATCGTGGCTGACCCCAACACCAGGTGGGTGGAGGCCTTCCCGCTGAAGCCCTACACACACACGGCGGTGGCCCAGGTACTGCTGCAGCATGTGTTTGCCAGGTGGGGCGTCCCCGTGAGGCTGGAGGCTGCCCAGGGCCCCCAGTTTGCTCGGCACGTCCTGGTGAGCTGTGGGCTGGCGCTGGGAGCCCAGGCAGCCTCCCTGAGCCGGGACCTCCAGTTCCCCTGCCTGACCAGCTCTGACGCCTACTGGGAATTCAAGAGGGCCCTCAAGGAGTTCATCTTCCTGCATGGCAAGAAGTGGGCAGCCTCCCTGCCCTTGCTGCACCTGGCCTTCAGGGCCTCCTCCACCCAGGCCACGCCTGTCCAGATCCTGACAGGAGATGAAGTGAGGCTCGGCAAGCCCCTGTGGTGGGAGATGAGCAGTGCCAATATCGAAGGCCTCAAGATGGATGTCTTTCTGCTGCAGCTCATTGGGGAGCTGCTGGAGCTGCACTGGCGGGTGGCCGACAAGGCTAGTGAAAAGGCAGAGAACAGGCGTTTCAAGCGGGAGAGTCAGGAGAAGGAGTGGAATGTGGGCGACCAAGTCCTTTTGCTGTCCCTCCCCAGGAATGGCAGCAGTGCCAAATGGGTGGGCCCCTTCTATATTGGGGATCGCCTGAGCCTGTCCCTCTACAGGGTTTGGGGCTTCCCAACTCCAGAGAAGCTTGGCTGCATCTATCCTAGCAGTCTGATGAAGGCCTTTGCCAAGAGTGGCACACCCCTGTCCTTCAAGGTTTTGGAGCAATGACCGGGGCGGTGGGAGAGCCCCCCACTCCAAGGTCCTGGGCTTTTGCTGCTAGGCCTCCCCCAGCCTCGGGGAGTGGTCTCACAGCCCCCTGGGGGCCTCGGTTGTGCCTTTTGTGGAGAAGTTAATTCACAAAGCTTTGCTGAATTGCCTTGAACTGGGGACAAGTGTCCCTATGGAAACATCCCCAGTTTGGGGTATTGGGAGAATGTGTCAAAGGCTGTGAGATATGGGCCTCTGGTGATTTCACCCTGGGGGAAGGGTAGGCCAGGCTCAATGTCTTTCCCCGAGTATTCCCATCATCCTGTCATACGCAGGCAGGTATATACACATGTCCCCCAGAGTTTTGCTTCTGGTGTGATTCTGGGTCTCAGAATCGGAACTACATTCTCTTCTGTAATGTGGACTTCCCCTGAACTGTTCATTTGGGGACCCTTTGCCCTTCGAGTTATCACAGCTGACACAAATCCATGAGGTTGTCACAGCCCATTCCCAGTCTCATGGCCACCTTCCTCAGGCTAGGCTAGGTCTGCCCAGCTGTCAAGGAGGGGCTGGCCGTCCTGAGCCCGGGGCTCGGAGCCAGGGTAGGAGTATGGCCAGCCACAGAGAGCATCCCACTTGTCACGGGAATGTTAAGGGGAGACAGTCAGCCTACCTCAGTTGGCTCCAGACAATGGAGACAAGTCCCTATTCCCTGCTTCAATGGCGTCAACATACAGAAATCAAGGATCTCGATGCCAAGTGTGGCATCTCTATCTGACAAGCTACTTCAGCTAGACCTAGGGGCCCAGGCCTCTGTTTCAAGGTGAGCAGGGCATCTGAAATGAGCAGTCTGGCACATGGTGACGTGCTGGCATGGCTCTCCCTCCCAACCGCACCCCAAAGCCCACAGCCCTCTCCTTCCATGTCTACTGTGCCGTGTGTCCCCCAGACCCTGCACCATGTGCGGCTGCTTTGGTTGGATCACCTGTCCCCGGCACCTGCCTTATGTGTACAGCAAACCTCGGCTCCCTCCGAGCCACTCTGCAGAGATATCTTGTAGGGAGAGTGAATTTCTCCTAGGTGTGTATGCTTAACACTGACCCCTCTGAGTGGCTGCCAGTTCCACCAACAGAGTAGTTCTGGGTGAAGGCCAGCACCGTGTCACTCTGGCAGGGCCTCTGAGTGGTTCTATTTCTCCAAAGTGGAGCCAGTCTCCTGGCCCGGCCCAGATTCCCAAAGCACTTGGCACTGCTAGAGCTAGGCATTGCCTACTGTCGTGTCCAATCTGCTGGTTTTACCAAGAGGCCCAGAGGGGGAAGCCGTGTTCCCAAAGTCACACAGCTAGTTGGTGGCTGAGTTGCTTCCCAACTCTCAGTTCGCTTTAAACAGTGGTGGCGACAGGTTCAAGGGAGGAAATCCCTGAGTCCTCTCCAAGTCCCCATCTCCCAGCTCTTATAGACAAACTGCTTTGATGTTACTCTTAAATCATTTCCAGCTGTCCATTCTGTCCAGGAGAGGATGGGTGACAGCTGAGAAATGAAAGGTGAGCTGTGGGATTGCTAGCAGATACCTTCTTATCTCTTTTCCCTCCCCTTCCGCTTCTCTGCCTCCTCCCTCTGATGGTATGCCAACCTCCTGTTCATCCATTGTGGACCCACATACATCTCCCCCCATCCCTGCTGTTAACCACATTTATGATCTTATATCCTTTTATATGATTTTTCATTTGATTTGTCAATAAATGGATCCAAATGGAGCTGGTGTCTATTCTTAGCTGCGGACTCAGTTCTGGGAGTGGGGAGGGTGGGAGGCAGTCCCAGGCTGACATGCGGAGCTGAAGGCCTGGGCATCATCCACCGGAGCTCCTCTGACCCACACTCTTATTTCACAGGTGAGACCAGTACCCAGCAGCGACAGGTGGCAGGCCCCACAGCCGTTTCTGCGGCAGGGCTGGGAGGGGGCCGGGGCCGGGCGCTTCCTTGGGGACGCTCTTTTCCAGCTCTTTTTTTTTTTTTTTAAGATTTTATTTATTTATTTGACAGACAGAGATCACAAGCAGGCAGAGAGGCAGGCAGAGAGAGAGAGAGAGAGAGAGAGAGAGGGAAGCAGGCCTCCCGCGGAGCAGAGAGCCCGATGCGGGGCTCGATCCCAGGACCCTGAGATCATGACCTGAGCCGAAGGCAGCAGCTTAACCCACTGAGCCACCCAGGCGCCCCTCTTTTCCAGCTCTTGGAAGAGCTGGATTAAGGCTGGTGTGAGAGAATGGCCACAGAGCTGGCCCCGCTTTGTGGGATTGGAGACAGGATAGACTTCGGCTTGGAGCTTGACTCTGTTTCCGCTACCTGTATGATCTGTTTCCTGAGGCCTTGGGTTCCCCATCTGTCTGATGCAAGGTAGCGATTCCCAAGTTATGGGATGGTGCGAGGGTTACATGAAATTATCTGTGCAAAGAGGCTACTGGGGTGCCGAGTATGGCGTAAACATTCACCTGTTATAGACTGCCTGTTTGAGTCTCCCCAGATTCGTATGTTGAAACCCTAACCCCTAGTAGGATGCTATTAGTAGGTATTCAATATTGGAGGTATTAGAAGGTATCAAAAGGGCCCTCCGGAGGTATTCAGATTTAGATGAGGTCGTCAGGGTAGAGCCTCCATGGTGGGATTCGTGTCCTTCTAAGCGGAGAAAGAGGCTAGAGGTTGCTCTGTCTCCACATGTGGGGTAAAGTGAGGAGACGGCCATCTGCGAGCCAGGAAGCGGATCTGTCAATACCTTGATCATCAATGTCCAGCCTCCAGAACCAGGAAAGATTAATGCCTATGGTGTGAGCCCCCTGACTATGGCATTTTGTTCTAGTAGCCAGAGCTGACTATGCCAGCTGCATGCCAGCTAACATTTCTTTTCTCCCTGCTCCTGGACTCTTCAGGCTCAGAGACCTTCCCAATGGTGGCCAAGCTTCCCAAAGTTGGGCCTCTGCTCCTTGCTGCCCTTTTCACCTACCCAAACTAACATCTTTCCTTCTTTCTTTCTTTCAGATTTTATTTATTTTTAGAGAGAGAAAGAGAGAGACAGAAACAGAAACAGAGATAGAGACAGAGGGGAGAGAAGCAGAAGAAGAGGATCTCAAGTAGGTTCCATGTTGAGCGCAGAGCTTAATGCAGAGCTCGGTCCCAGCACCCTGAGATCAAGACCTGAGCCAAGAGCAAGAGTTGGATGCTTAACTGACCGAGCCACCTGGACACCCAGCACCTGCCCAAGCTTCTGTTCAGCACTGGCAGGGGTATGGAGTGGTAGGAAGGAAATGTCCTTCCTGAGAACTCCCCAGTTGGTGTGTACCTTGTCGTTCTCTATTTATGGTGCACCTACTATGTGCCAGGCCCCATCTAGGTGTGGGTATCAGGTAATGGGAGTGATATGGTCTCTGCCCCTTTGGTATCCACACTCAGTTGAGGGAGATGATTCAGGATGATTCAACGAGCAAACACAGGGCAGGGCAGTAAGAGAGAGTATGGCAGAGGGGTCTGTGGCTCATGTGCCTGTGGTCTCAGCTCACAGGCCGTTCAGAGAGGTCCTGGTCTTCCCTGACCCTCTTTGCCAAGAGCAGGGCACACACTCTCAGTACAGGTCAGCAAGTGAAAGGCTCGAGCTCCTAAGCGGAGGGCTGATCAGAAAAGTGGCTCAGCGGGGCGCCTGGGTGGCTCAGTGGGTTAAGCCTCTACCTTCAGGTCATGATCTCAGGGTCCTGGGATTGAGTCCCGCATCTCATTGGGCTCTCTGCTCAGCAGGGAGCCTGCTTCTCCCTCTCTCTGCCTGCCTCTCTGCCTACTTGTGATCTCTGTCAAATAAATAAATAAAATCTTGAAAAAAAAAAAAAAAAGAAAGGTGGTTCTTCAGAATCCATTTTCTACTCTGGATAACTTTAAGTAATAATCAGATTTTACCCACATTGGCTTCTGAGCCCTCTGATGGTGAGATTTTGCTTCTTCACTGTTGAATGACTTAGGATTTGAGATTCCTCCTCTCTTTGGGGGAGTGAATAAAAAATGTTTGTCTATAGTTGAGTGTCATGGGGGCATGGTAGACTACCAGTCACTGTTTCTTTCATTTATACCCACTACCATTTTCCCTTCATCTATGGAGGACTGGCAGGTGGGCTTCCCCAAGTCTCTAGCAGAGAAATTACAAAACAGCCCATATGCAGCTAGTACCATGATGTAACACAAGCTGTAAAGACAAAAAACGTTCCACACTATATCCTGTTCCCATGTTAAAACTTACAAAAACCAGGGGCATCTAGGTGACTCAGTGGGTTAAAGCCTCTGCCTTTGGCTCAGGTCATGATCCCAGGGTCCTGGGATCGAGCCCCGCATCGGGCTCTTTGCCCAGCAGGGAGCCTGCCTCCCCTTCTCTCTCTGCCTGCTTCTCTGCCTACTTGTGATCTCTGTCTGTCAAATGAATAAATAAAATCTAAAAAAAAAAAAAAAACCCAAAACAACTTACACAAACCAGCTGGTGAGATGAGGACCCCTCAGCTTTGCTCTACCACACTTTCCGAGCAACCAGTCACTAAGCCCTTGTGTTCAGGGTAAAAGTGAACACATCTGAATGAAAGAAGCTTTGTAACAGGTAAATGGCCCCTATAAAACAAAATATCCTACCTGCCTTTTTAAGGTTGCCCAAGAATCCTTGGGACATGCACCAGTTTTAACTTACTGACTGATCCAAATGATAACAGTCGCTTGCACACAGAGAGCCCTTGCTTTGTCCAGGCATCTTCGAAGTGTTTTCCAACCCCATGGAGCAGATCCAGTTTTTTTCCCCCATTGTATAGAGGAAGAATGAGGCACAGAGAGGTTAAATCACAGAAGGTCACATGCAGCTACTAAGTGAGAAGCTCCTGGGCCACCATCTTAACTGCTACTCCCTGCTTCTTACATAAGCATACTCGCTTCGTTGCTAGGGCTCCTCCCCACCACCTGCCTTCAGTCTGTGGCTCTCCATCTTTCATTATGGTGTTGTCCAGTGCCAGTTAAGATTTCTCCATTTCAGGCTGGTTCAGGTTAGGATGCTTTACAAATCGGGACGCCTGGGTGGCTCAGTTGGTTAAGCAGCTGCCTTCGGCTCAGTTCATGATCCCAGCATCCTGGGATTGAGTCCCACATCAGGTTCCTTGCTCGGCAGGGAGCCTGCTTCTCCCTCTGCCTCTGCCTGCCATTCTGTCTGCCTGTGCTCGCTCTCTCCCCCTCTCTCTCTCTGATAAATAAATAAAATCTTAAAAAAAAAAAAGATGCTTTACAAACCGAAACAGGTGGGTCCAAGAACAATTCTCTTGGCCCTGATAAATGTTGACTTGCAAGCTGTCCTTCCTTTTCTGAGGTGAGATTTTGAATTGCTGCTTGGCCATTTCACAGTTCGTCAGCCCTGCTGGTGACCAGAGGCCAGGCCATTTTCTTTCTTTTTTAAAGATTTTATTTACTTATTTGACAGACAGATCACAAGTAGGCAGAGAAGCAGGGAGAGAGAGAGAGGAAGGGAAGCAGGCTCGCTGCTGAGCAGAGAGCCCGATGCCAGGCTCAATCCCAGGACCCTAAGACCATGACCTGAGCTGAAGGCAGAGACTCAACCCACTGAGCCACCCAGGTGCCCCGTGGCCGGGCCATTTTCAAGGATCAGAGTTCAGGAGGCCACACTCCCCCTGCCCCCACCCCGCCCCAAGTTCCCACTTTGCTTTTCCTAGGGGCGCCTTTTAAAATAACCACTGAGAGTTGAGCCCATGAACATTTCAGTGACCTCTGGGCCAACCGCCTTATGAATAATAGGTGCTTGTCACCCTGCTCTCTACCTCCGGCTCATTCACCTGTGACCAGGGACAGACAACTGCCCTTTCCTTGGTTTGTTGCAGGCACCCTCACTCCCAGTTCTGTTATTTGTAAGTAATAAATCTTGTGTCTTCCTTTGGTGCGTGTACTGAAACTGTACCATCAGTGAAAATGGCCCTGGGGTTTTCACTCCCCTGAGGTGAGAGCTCACCCAGGGAGGGAGCGACCTGCCTACTATGTCCGTGTGGGTGGCTTGTGCCTCCAGGCCCACAAGCTGCAGAGGTTTTTTTTTTTTTTTAGGTTTTATTTATTTGTTTGACAGAGATCACAAGCAGGCAGAGAGGCAGGCAGAGAGAGAGGAAGGGAAGCAGGTTCCCTGCCGAGCAGAGAGCCCGATGTGGGGCTCGATCCCAGGAACCTGAGATCATGACCTGAGCCGAAGGCAGAGGCTTAACCCACTGAGCCACCCAGGCGTCCCAAGCTGCAGAGTTTTAATTTAATACACCAGCTCCAGGCCCCCAACAGAGGATGGCACCGCTTTCCCTCAGCTAGAGTACCTGGTGCTACTTTGTAAACCTCCACGTTCTTGCAGACCCTGAAAATGAAGCAGGAGAGTCTGCAGCAGCTGGACTACCAAGGATCTCAAAAACCACACCAAGAAATGTCTCATTCTGAGACTCTCCCCCCATCCCCTACAGGGCTTTAGATGGTGAAGCTCATTTACTAAGATCACTATGGCAGCCCCAGTGTGGAGAATGGGCGGAGAAAGTGAAACTGGAGGCCAAAGGATGGTTAGAAAGCCTGTGTGGCACCGTCGGTTAAGCATCCAACTCTTGATTTCGGCTCAGGTTATGATCTCAGGGTTGTGGGATCGAGTCCTGCATCCATCCTGAGTGTGGAGCCTGCTTTTAAGATTTTCTCTCTCCCTCTCCCTCTGCCCCTCCCTCACCGCCCCCCCCCCCAAAAGTTTTGGGAAACCCTATCTGGGAGATTGGTAGTTTGAGCCAGCATGGATGGGGAACAGTGGATGGAACCCACGGGTGTAAGTGATTGGCTATGGGGGATGAGAGAGAGGGGAAGACTGAGGATGATGGCTACTGCTGGGTTAGGGGAACTGGGAGATTCCATTTACAGAGAACAGACACACAGAGAGAATGAATTTAGGGAGGAAAGACTATCGTTTTAGGAGGTTGACTTTAAGGTGGGAAATCCAATGTGTAAGTCTGCAATTTAGGAGGGGGATCGGGAATAGAGAGAACAAATGTGGAAGCTGTCAGCACATGGATGGGAATTTGAGCTTTTGAGAATATGTGTCAGGACAGAAGAAATCCTAGGGCAGAACTTTGAGGAAAACCAACATTTAAGTTATGGGCTTAATGTTAATAATTTCACTGTCATTATTCATAAATATCTGCAGCCCATTTACACTTTCAAAAACATCTAGCTGTTCCTCCACCCCATATACAGTTTCCTCTTCTTCCTCATTGTAAAACTACCGATGTTTAGCTGAGCATAGCTGCCTGGGATAAAGACTCTACTTCCTAGCCTCTCTCTCTGGTCTGGTGTGGCAGGTGTGACTAAACTGTAGCTAATGGCACGCAACCGGAATGTGGGGTGCATCTTTCAGAAGGCTTCTGTAAAGCGAGCTGGTGGCCCTTTTGTCCTTCCTCCTTCCTGGGGGGCTGTAAGGCTGATGTAATGGTAGAGGTAGAGGAGCCTGAAAGAGGATTTGGAGCCTAGGCAGAGAGTGGAGGGCAAGCCCAGAAGGCATATAGTCAGGGAAACTGGTGTAGAAATTTCTAGGAGGGTGTGGCCAACAGGGTCAAATGTTAGGGAGAACCTGAAAACCAGAAGGACCAGGAAGTGTCCACTGACTTTAGTGATACGGAAGTTGTAAGTGACCAGCTGAGAGCAGTTCAGGTGGAGTAGTGAGGCCATAGTTGACTTAAGTGGCAAGAAACTGGTGAACATAAATATTTGACTCTAAAGAGGAGGGGAGATGACGCCAACTGGCCTCGGGGGCATGCAGAGCCAAGGACAACTCTTTACCTACAACTATTTCCACACCCATCTTTTCCTCTTTCAGATTTAAGATACCTGAGTCTAGTCAATTGCTGAAGGGAAGGAGTAGAGAGGGAGAGGTTGCACCTATCAGAGAGAAGCAAGGAAAAGAAAAGAGGATGTCTGGAAGAAGTGAGCTCCGTGACTGGTGGATGGAGATGGCTGCCCTGACAAGAAGAGGGACCCGTCTTCTACTGAGCCAGATAGGAGGAAGCAGAGATGAGAATGGTGAGTTTCTAGATGTGGTGGTTGGAAGGGTTCTTGCCTGGTGTTTCTGCTGCTTCTGGGAGCGAGGCTGTCTGTTGCCAACAGTGGGGGCAGAGTTGGTGCTGTGAAAGGTTTCAGGAGAGAACAGAGGCTTCAGTTGGATGCGGGGGAGGATGAGGAGAACACCTGGCAGAGGAAACCAGAGGAGATCTGCAGGTCTCAAGGAGGCTTGAGGACCAGAGGTGGCTGGATACCACGAGTTTAGATCTACAGCTCATCTTTCAGTGGTGAGATTTGCTCTGCTGCAATCTGCTGTCAGGATGTGAGTATAGGGGGGTAGGACAGCTGGAGTCTAGTCTTTGGATCCTTAAAGTCCAAGGAGTTTTTGTACCTGGAGAGGAGCACTGACCGCCACCTGTGCTTTATTTGTTGTTTAATTTATTTACCTTGTAAACCTACTTAAGCAAAATCATCTAAACATTTAAACACGATTTATATACCCAATAATTCAAAATCTATGTATTTTACAAATCAAATGACTTAAACATTGATTGTAAACTTAAATCCTCATATTTCGATAAAATAACCAATATAATGTATTAACCTCTCTAAAAGCATGATTTTGGTAAAGCACACACATCTTACAAGGACCATGAAATTTATTACCTATACTTACACTTATTATAAAAATGGGCTTGCAGACCCAAGAGATGGATATTCTCTCAGTTTGCATAACCCCCAAAAGAACACTATCTCAGTGCAGATGAAGTTTTGTATTACTAATCAATGAATTCTTGGTTGGGATCTGGGCAGTGGATCTCCTTCTAAAATGACTAAAATCAGAGCCAGTGTTTACCTTGAATAGGGCGAGAGTTCCTCAAGCCCACATTTTTTCCACGTGATTAGTGTTGTAGCTGGATGCCTTTCCTTTAGATGATGACATCTTTAAGTTTAATGATGAGGATATTCCAAAAATGTCCATGTTCCATGCAGATGTTCCAAAAATGTCCATGTCCTGATTCCTGGAAACTTGAATTATGTTTCATAGTAAAATGAACTTTTTCATATGTAATTAAGGTTAAAATAGGGAGATTATCCCGTATTACCTGGGTGGGCCCAATCTAATCACATGGTCACTTAAAATCAGAGAACTTTCTCCACTGAAATCAGAGACATGGGTGGGTCATGGAGGTTCATAATGTATGAAGGACTTGGCCCAGGGTTGTTGGCTCAAAGATGGTGGACCTCAGTCCTATAGCCATAAGGAACTGAACTCTGAATTAGCTTGAAAGTGGATTCTTCTCCTTCAGCAAGGAAGGCAGCCCTTGCTTTCAACCTTATGAAATGCCAAATAGAGAATCCAGTCATGCTTTGCTGGACTTCTGACCTACAAAAAACTGTGAGATAATGGGTAGGTGTTGTGTTAAGCTGCTGAATGTAACTTGTTAAATAGAGCAATGGAAAAGCACTACAACAACTTCACTGTCATTATTCACAAATGTCTGTAGCCCATTGCACTTTCAAAAACATCTAGTTGTCCATCCCCCCACAACATATACAGTTTCCTCTTCTTCCTCATTGTAAAACTACTGATGTTTAGCTGAGCATAGCTGCCTGGGATAAAGACTCTACTTCCTAGCCTCTCTCTCTGGTCTGGTGTGGCAGGTGTGACTAAACTGTAGCTAATGGCATGCAACCGGAATGTGGGGTGCATCTTTCATAAGGCTTCTGTAAAGCGAGCTGGTGGCCCTTTCTTCCTTCCTCCTTCCTGGCGGGCTGTAAGGCTGATGTAATGGTTGGAGTGCAGGGAGCCAGGTTGGGCCATGAGATGGCATGCAAAAGATGGTAGAATGGCAAGAAGGGAAACTCAGCTGTGATGATCATAAAACTGCAGTCCGGCCCTACACTCTTCATGTGTGCATTCTTCCATGGGAGACAGAAATAATCTTTCTTGGGTAAGCCGTTATTATTTTGGGTTTACTGTTACTACAGTCTCATTGTAATTAGTATTGCAATATGGAGGCTCCCTTTCCCAAGAAATGAAGGATCAAGTTTGAGCTGTGGGCAGTTATCTTTTTAGACGTTGACTAATTCATCATCTAGCAACACACTGTTGGACTCCCTTTCGTCCTAGTTGTAATATATGACCAGATGGTGCCAATCAGCCTTCTTCATTCTTGACACAGTTCCAACCTTCTCTGGAATTACTCAGCGCTCCAGGTGTCCACCCCTCCCTATTTATACAAATAAGGAGGAATGAGTGTACCTTATGAGGAGATAAATTACCTACTATTTTCATACTCTCCTACTTATCAGAATTAACTACAAATATGCCATTATATTTGTTCTTTTCCACTTGGTATATTAATCATCTTTTTGCCCATTTTATAGTGACTTTTTCCTCTTTGAATGTCACTCCAGAGTCATGGATTTTAAAAATTCACCTTGTTCTGATTACTTATATTCTTTTTTTAAAAAAAATTTTTAAAGAAGATTTTATTTATTTGTTTGAGAGAGAGAGTGAGAGAGAGCACAAGTGGGGCTAGGGGCAGAGGGCTAGGAAGAGGGAGAAGCAGACTCCCAACCAAGTGAGGAGCCTGATCCCAGGAACCCGAGGTCACTACCTGAGCCCAAGGGAGGTGCTTAACTGATTGAGCCACCCAGGTGCCCCTATTTTTTTCCTTTTGATGATCAAATTGTCAGAGCATGTCAGGCGGGAGCATTTTAAGATGGATTCCTTTGCCTTTCAGCTCTACCTTATACAGTTTAACAAGTATCCTTGCTTTTTGTCATTAACAACATGTTCCTGGAACATGTTCCAGGCCTAGAGTTATTTAAGACATGGAACTATTTATTCTCCAAGGAACACTGAGTTCTATTTATTTACTAAAGATTATTTATTTATTTATTTATTTATTTTTTAAAGATTTTATTTATTTATTTGTCAGAGAGAGAGAGAGAGTGTGCGCGTGCACAAGCAGGCAGAGAGGCAGGCAGAGGCAGAGAGAGAAGCAGGCTCCCTGCCGAGCAAGGAGCCTGATGTGGGACTAGATCCCAAAACTCTGGGTTCATGACCTGAGCTGAAGGCAGCAGCTTAGCCCACTGAGCCACCCAGGCATCCCAAGATTTTTTATTTTTAAGTAATCTCTACACCTAATGTGAACCTACAACCCTGAGATCAAGGGTCACATGTTTCATTGACTGAGCCAGCCAGGTGCCCTGTCCCCTGAGTTATTTATCTAATTAAATTAATTAAATAAATAAACAATTAATTTTTAAAGATTTTATTTATTTATTTGAGAGAGAGAGAGAGTGCCAGCACAAGTGGGTGAATGGGCAGAGGGAGAAGCAGACTCCCTGCTAAGCAGGGAGCCTAAGGTGGGGCTCGATCTCTGGACCCTGGAATCATGACCTGAGCAGAAGGCAGCCACTTAATTAACCAGCTGAGCTACCCAGGTGCCCCTCCCCTGTGGTTATTTTAAAGGTGAATAATATTTGAGGCAAAGATCCAAGGTTAAGAATGTGTATCAGATTTTTCCTGATGTTGTTTCTAGGCTACATTCATGACAACATTTGAATAAGTTATTTCTTTTGAAAACCGCAAATTCACATCGGTATTTCCTATTTAAGTCAAGCATTGCCAACATCCTTTTTTATTTAACTTGAATATACATTCTTACATTTATCTTCTCAACCACATACCTGCTTGTAGCCTGTAACCCCTGATCCAAATCGTAATGGCATCTTGTCTCTTCAGGGATCCTGCAGTTTCTCATTGACCATCATTCTCTAGTTGCTTTATGGATAGGTTCATCCATGCTGGGAGAATGGGATAGCACGGTAAGACAGAGAGATTTCATAATATCCGCAGGAGAGTGGTTGAAGGGATAAATCATAGCATCCAAGACAAGAGGAAGTTTAAGAAAGGAGGACAAGAGAGCACAAATCAGGAGAAAGAAGAGAGGCCGAGGGATCGTCTGGAACAGCTACAGGAAGGTCGCTGAGACAGCCAGGAGGTGACGGTCAGAGTGTAGAGTGCTTGAAGTTCAGATGGCAAAGGTAGAGCCGTTCTAGGAGGTGGCCTTGTCATTGGCACATTCCATGCCTGGAGATCTACACTTGCTCACATGTGACTTTCTACCCCTACCTCCAGCCGTCTAAGGAAGTTCAGTACACCGACTCTTGGCTAGAGCGAACACATACACTCCATGTTTTGGATGGGGAGGGGAGGGCCAGAGTCCATCCGGGACCTGGCCCAGATGGATACCCAGGTTCACTGCCTGCTGGCTGCCCCCATGTAAATGAAACACATATATCCTTTTCAGGCTGGGCACATGCCCTTCCTGCCCCACCAGCCATAGGTTCCAGGCCATGCTATGGTCCTCCCCACACTTCTGCTGGTGGCTAAGCCTCCTGCCCTAGCCCACATGGTGCTGGCTCAGCTTCTGATTGTGCTGGCCAAGATCCGTGATGCTGGCACACCTCATAGGAAGAAGCCTGCAGGGTACACTGAGGCTGGTCCATCTGGGCCGCAGTGGGGGCCTGTCAGGCTCACCTGGGCCACCTGTCCCTAATAGCACTGAGTGGAGAGCTGGGGGTGGAGGAACAGGACGAGCAGAGTCTGCAAAGCAGCACAGGTCTCCCTACCTGGCAAACCCTGTGGGTACAAAGCGCTGCAGTGGGAGACTGGGGGTGGGAGGAGAGGTCCGAGGGGCCAGATCCTCAGACACCGCAGCTCTACTCTTCACTCTTCACCTTGGGCGTTAGGCACAGGGTCCCATGCAAGAAAGTAGAATACAGGCAGACAGAGGGAGTCCTTCTCCTACCCCCAAAGAAGCTGCTTCTGGGGCAAAAGAGGGCAGAGGGCAGAGGGCAGAAGGCAGGGGTTAGAGTCCGATCCTTGAAAGGCTTGAACCTCTAGAGTGGGAAAATGAGGAAGCCAGAGAAGCTTGAATATTTCCAGCCACCCAGAAGGTTCCCCCGGCGCAGGCGTAGGGACACCCGGTCCCCCGGGTCCAGGGGCAGTAACACAGAGCTGGTGGCTGCCTCTCGAGTCACATCAGGGTCGTTGGCAAAGGCTGAGATGACAGGCCATGTGTTCAGCATCAGGCTTACCTGGGGAGGTGAGCCCAGTTAGAATTTCTCCCCAGCCCTTGTCCCAAGACCTCCACTTTCCCAAGGGCTTCTTCTTTTCTCCAGCCCCCAAGGGACTCAGTAATCTTGGGAACTTGGAGCTCAGTGTGCTCTTGTGGGAGGGCTGAGAGGTGGCCAGTGTTGGCCCCTACCTCCTCTACACTCTCTGCTGGCTGCTATTTTGCTTCCTTGCTCCTGCCCCCCCCCCCCCCCCCCGGACACACACAGGTCAATGGAGGGTCTACTTAGGAGTCACAGCTGGACTCCACTTATTCCCTTTCCCTCCCCTCCCCTCCTGAGCCACGGCAGGGCCCTAGCACACAGGTCACCTGGACAGTTTGGCGGTTGTACACCTTCACCACATGGAATCGGAAGCTATAGACACCACGGACAGGGGCCACGAAGGAGCCTGAGGCCCGGTCAAAGCCACCACCCTCATTTACCAGGACCTGTGGGAAGCAGACTCTATTGAGTGGGGATCAGAGAAACTACTGGGTTGTGGGGAGGGGTAGTTAGTTAGGAAAAGAAGGGGTGGCAGGTAGACAAGAACAGGAGGAAGGCATGAATTCAAAGGAAATGGTGAGAAAGGACAAGGAGGTATGTAGGTAGGAAAGTAAGGAAGGGAGATGGGCAGTGGGGCTGAGGAACACCTCGTCACATAGTAGGGGGTTTTTCCTTAAGAGCAAAGTAGGTTTGGGCAGTTGATTCCAGGTTCTTACAGGTCATCTGGACAAGGGTAGGGGGATTACCTGGTCAAAGTAGATGGCCCCACTGGTGCCATTGCTGATCTCTCCTGCTGGCTCATGGTGGTGGCTTCGGACTGCGGCAAATGCCACTCTTCCGGGGGGTGCTTCTCCTAGGGCTGCTCCCCCAGGGCCCCCTGCAGCAGCTCGGCCAGGCTCACAGACCACCAGGCACTCACCCTCCAGGAGGACAGGCTCTGTCCCCTCTTGGGCCCACCCGCACCCTAGGACCAGAAGCATCAGGGCCAAGGGCAGCGGGGGGCTGGATAGGAGACCTGGTGGCCAGTGTCGCTTGGCTCCCAGCATGGCTGACTGGCTCTGTGACCCACAGGTCCTCCTTGTCTCCTGTCCCCTCTCAGTTCCGTGTTCCTTTCAGTTCCCTCTTCCTGTGGACTCTCACTACCTCTCACCCTGTTCCTTAGCCCTCTCTCTGGGTCTTACTGTCCCCTGGTCTCAGCATCCCTCTCTCCATACCTCTCTGTGCCCCACGACTCTGACCAGCCTCTCTCTCCCGCTGTCACTGCAGTTCCCTCCTCCTTGGCAGGGCATGAAGTGACAGCAGCAGTTGGGCTGGAGGAGGGAGAAGGGCGATGAAACAGCCAGACAGGAGGGCTACAGCCAGAACCCAGGGCAGCCCCTCTGGAGAGCACTAAAGGCTGCGTCTGGGACTACAGAGAACTTCGTATGTTCGTAATGTGAGAATGTGAGAATGTGAGTGCCTGTAGGTGCGTGTAAGTGCATGTGTGCCCAAGACAGCCCCACAGCCCCCTCTTTCTCCTTGTTCCTGCCCTCTTCAAAATCCCCCGCTAGTCAACAGCCCACTCAGCGGCTCCTTCCGGCTGTTGGACGGAAGCCAGAGCCCTGTCTTCTCCCTACAATTGTTTTGGTGGAAAGTGCTTGAGTCAACGGTGTCAGTATCTTGTGACCGTGGGCCAGTCTCTTTCCTTAGTCTTCCGTATCTTCATCCGAAAGTAAAGGATGAGTCCCTTTTAAGGCCTTCTTCACTTCCAGCTCTCAACAAGTGGCTCCTCTCGCCCGAAAAACAGCTGCTCAGAACGAGCTGGAACCCAGACCCAGGGGAGAGACTAGCCCATCCGTGAGGCTGGGATGCCGAGCAGGGGGAGAAACCTACGGGCGAGTGGGCGGGCCCGAAGGCGGGGCCGTGGGCGGGCTAGGGAGGAGCCCGGCGGCAGGCGCGCGCTAAGGCCGGGAGCCAGCCCAGAGCGGGGTGGGGTCTGGCTTACTCCACCCCCGGCCAGGAAGTGACTCAAAAAACTGTTCGAGATGTGGAGAAGACAGGTCCCAGTTGGGTGAGGGCTTCGGGAAGGCCCGCCCAGATTCGGCCCCCCAACCCCGGCTCCGTGGCCCCCCAGCTCTTCTCCGCTGGGTCTGGGGCGCGGGCGAAGCTGGGGCAGGCAGGCATCGAGAGGCGCCGGCGGGCCTGAGGCCGAAGCGGGGCGGCCGAGGCGGGTAGGCGCCCTCTCCCTCGCGCCCGGGCGGGGGGAGCCAAGTCGGAGCCCCAGTGCAGAGCGCGGCCTGGGGGAGGGACGGCCGGGGGCGGTGGCTACTGGCGGCCGTGGGCGGTCCCCGGCCTGGCGTCGGTCCCCGGGTGGGGCCGTAGCGCGACCGAGAGGAACGGCGGACGGCGGATGGAGGGGGAGAGGTGGGAGGGGCTAGAAACCTTGGAAATGGCAGACTAGGGACTCCGGAGGGCATCCCAGTTGAGGATTCGTCTTTAAGAGGCTAGTTTGGACCCGGAGACTGTAGAGACTCTGAGGAGAGAGACTGTTTTGTCATCTATCCACTTCTGGCCTCCAGACCGAGCTGGAGCCCCCCACTCTTCCTGCTTAGGGCCGTGGCCAGCCTTTTCCAGAGGCCAGATGCCCATCCCCAACAGGCAGCCTTGTTTGCCCATGAACTTTCTTCGGAGAGAAGACCCGATTCCGGATAATGTGACATTCCCTTCCTAGATGGACCTAGGGTGTTTACTAGATCGATAACTAGGTGCGACCTGTTGATCGCTAGTGTAGGCTGGGAGACCACAGTTTGGGTTGAGCGGGCGAGGAGGCTCAGAGCTGCCTTCCCTCCTTCCAGGGCTGGGTGGCCAGGCAGCCATGCCTACCTGGGGGGCTGGATCCCCGTCCCCTGACCGCTTTGCCGTGTCTGCGGAGGCCGAGGACAAGGTGCGGGAGCAGCAACCCTACGTGGAGCGCATCTTCAGCGTGGGGATGAGTGTCCTCCCTAAGGACTGTCCTGAGAACCCTCACATCTGGCTGCAGCTGGAGGGCCCCAAGGAGAACGCCAGCAGAGCCAAGGTGAACACCCCTGTCTGCCCCTTCAGGGAATAACACTCCCTCCCCTACACTGAGCAGAGGAGTGGAGGGCCTGCTGGGGAGGATCTCCACTCACTCCTTGGTTGTCTTACTGGCAACCTCAGTGACTCTAAACTTGGAGAGACTTTGCAAATAGTATTTCTGTGGAGTTTCGGTTTCGTTTCAGCCGCGGTGAGCCAGGTTCTGCCACGACTTAGAGACAGGTGATTGTGTTGGAATCAGTGTGGTGTTTGGGAGACTGGAGATAATCCAGGCGAGCAGGCCCCACCAAGGAATTCACTGGGGGAGGGGAAGCCAGGCCACATTGCTTCCTTGGGTCAGAGGTTGCAGTACAGCTCCACCAGCTACCAGCCCTGTGCAGAGTCTCCTGTTTCCTTATTTATGAAATGTGAATAATAGCAATGTCTACCTCATTGGCTTATTGTGAATGAGATAAAGCATGAGCTCAGCAAAAGTTAGCAATGACAGTCATTACAATAGAAATATTATCACACATGCAAGCATAAATATTCAGAGAGACAGCCTTGTTAATTATAACAGTATCTTAAATTGAGCCAAGTTCTAAATGGAAATATTAGCCATAGACTATCAGCTGAAAAAGGAAAGAAGTAGATTCTTGATCCCTTTAATCCTCACCTTTGTCAGGATCTATGGAGCTCCGTTGCTCTGCCCAGGCATCTTGGAGCTCAGAATGGAGTGCGATGGGCTTGAAGAAGCTACTGGGCCATGTAGAATTCCAGCAGTCTCTTTTTTCTCTATCGCCTCACCCCCCCTCACCTGCCGTCCCAAATTCCTCTCCCAGGAGTTCCTGAAGGGTCTTTGCAGTCCTGAGCTGCAGGATGAAGTCCACTACCCACCCAAACTGCACTGCATCTTCCTGGGAGCCCAGGGCTTTTTCCTTGATTGCCTGGTCTGGAGCACATCAGCCCACCTTGTGCCAGGGCCCCCTGGTTCGCTGATGGTCAGTGGCCTGACTGAGGCCTTCGTCATGGCTCAGAGCAGAGTGGAGGAGCTGGTGGAGCGGCTGAGCTGGGACTTCCAGCCGGGGCGATCGCCTGGAGCCTTGCAGTGTGCCGGAGTGCTAGGAGACTTCTCTGCCCTGCTGCAGCCCTATAGGGATGCCCACACACAGGCCGTGCTGCGGTTGCCCCTGGCTGTCCAGGAGGAACTGTTGAGTTTGGTGCAGGATGCAACCAGGGATCAGGGGCCCCAGCCACAGCCCCCCTGCGGCAGGGGGAACCCAGGCCCACTGGATGCTCAGTACCAGGGCGTTAGAGCTCCCTCGAGTGAAGGGAGGGAGTCCCTGGACCCTGGACCTATGGGGTGGCAAGAGTCAAGGGGAGAGAGACAGGTTATGGAGAAGGAGGGAGAGAAGCAGGGTGGTCCCAGGGAGATGGAAGTGGGGTGGAAGGAGCTGCCTGGGAAAGAGGCCTGGGAAAAAGCAGGGGCCTTCAGATCACAGTCAGGAGGGGGAGTGGTAGGGCAGTTAGGGCCTTTCCTGACAGGGAAGGCCCTGGGCAAGGAGGGGGTGCCTCAGGACAGGGGAAGGTCAGTCGGTGTCCAGGGTGAGCCTCCTATTGCACAGGGTCCCTGTCAGAGGGCAGCTCAGCCCCGGGGAGCCTCCCTCCTCCAGCGGCTCCACAACGGGAAAGCCTCGCCTCCAAGGGTGCCCAGCCCTCCCCCTGCACCCGAGCCCCCGTGGCACTGTGGAGACCGGGGAGACCGGGGCGACCGAGGAGATCGGGGAGACAAGCAGCAGGTTGTGGCGCGAGGTCGTGGGTCTCCATGGAAACGAGGCACTCGTGGGGGCAACTTGGTGACCGGCACGCAGCGTTTCCAGGAGGCCCTGCAGGACCCTTTCACCCTGTGCCTTGCCAATGTGCCTGGCCAGCCAGACCTCCGTCACATTGTCATTGATGGCAGCAATGTGGCCATGGTGTGAGTACCTGGTGGGCCTGAGGATCCTGGGGGCGGGGTTGGGGGCATGGTCTGAGTGGTGTTCCTGATGCCGGGGATGTGTGCTGAGCGGCCCCTCCTCTGGGGCCCCGGAGCGCTGACCCCTTCCCACCGCAGGCACGGTCTCCAGCACTACTTCTCCAGCCGGGGCATCGCCATTGCTGTGCAGTACTTCTGGGACCGGGGCCACCGGGACATAACTGTCTTTGTGCCTCAGTGGCGCTTCAGTAAGGATGCCAGGGTCAGAGGTGAGTTGGGCCTGGTCTTTTATAACCTGGGATAGGCCCCGCTTCATCCCAAGGATAACCCCGTTGTGCGCCTGTGTTTCTCTAGAGGGCCACTTCCTGCAAAAGCTGTACTCCCTCAGCCTGCTCTCCCTCACTCCCTCCCGGGTCATGGATGGCAAGAGGATCTCCTCCTATGATGATAGGTACTCGATTCTCTCCTGGCCCCTGTCTTGAGATTCCAGGAACACAGTGGGGGAACTGAGGGAGAGACAGAAGCCCCCGACCCCTTGTGCTATCTCTTAAGCCGGGTAGCGGGAAGATGGCCAGTCGTTCCTCCGTGCACCCATTAAACGGGTCAGTAGACCTGCCCTGCAGCACAGTGAGGCACATGGTGGACAGCTGCATTTGCCCGTTTATTCATTTCTCGTTCTTCAAAGTGAATGCTGCCTTGGATTTACGTAGTGCCTTCCTGTCTAGAAAATACTAGGTTAATGGAAAGCTGGGAAAGCTGGTAACGTAAGTAACTGACAGGTACCTTCTGAAAGCCCACATTTCCAAACAGGTAGAGAAGTTCCCAGCATTTGGGAAGTGCCAGGGTACATGTTCAAAATCACAAGTCAAATGAAGAGATACAAGAGACTCTTTGCTAAGAGTATACAACACACATCTGACAGAAATAGCACTGGACTTAGAATCGGAAGATCTGAATTTGAGCTCCAAGTTGTACTGTTCATTGACTCTGCCAGTGGACCAGTCTCTTAGGGGTCAGACCTCTTTGTCTCAGGGTCCTCTTCATTTGGTCACCCTCCTTGTGAATATCGAAAGGAGCTAAGGGATATGCTTGCCTCATTCAAGGTGCTTGGCAAGTGTACAGTGATATTCCTTAACTGTTCATGGACCCAATCAAGTGTAGCAGTGGGTCTCATCTCTGTCATACAGAACCACAGACATAGCTTAACTCTCTCGACCAGGGCTATTACGTGGCAAAGGAAAAGTGAGACCTTAAGCTGCCAAATTGTTTAAATGAAAAATGCAGGGCATGTTCCCTCCCCAAGGGACACACACAGTGGGAAAATGGGCAGATTTTAAAGATTTTATTTATATATTTTAGAGATAGGGAGAGAAGGGGTAGGCGGTGTGGAGAGGAGGAGCAGAGGGAGAGGGACAAGAAGACTCCATATGGAGCACAGAGCCCAATGCGGGGCTCCATCCCATGACCCTGAGATCATGACCTGAGCCGAAATAAAGAATCAGATGCTTAACCGACTGAGCCTCCCAGGCGGTCCAGAAACGGGCAGATTTTAAAAGCTAATTAACGAATAAAAAATTTTACAAGTGCTTTATTCTCTAGGATTTTCAGTTTTAGAGAAAAAAACTAGTTTCCAAACTCTAGTGATTATATCTTTGTCTTTTCAAATACTTAACGTTTTCTCCCTAACAAGCAAATGGTATTCTATAAAAAGGCAGTTCACTTTCTCCCAATGCTCTTCTGTTTTATGTCTAGATTTCACAGATTATCCAAGATATGGAACCTTTCCACAGCAGCATTGACACAGAATTGAAACTGAAGAGCAAGTCAGTTGTAATGAATTTTAAAGGCACGTGTCTATACAGTTACGTAGGTCCCAGTAGGCAGACAGCCCGATGCGAATTTGGAATTTTGTCTGGTTACAGTGAATGACACAGTGGTGCATGGCCCAGGCCCACTGAATGGGTGGGCAACAGATGAAGTAACACCATAGTAGAATAGCCTTAACCTGCAAGTGGCTTTTGCATATCCTCTGATACCATGTACTTTGTATGTTATCTCCTTCATTTGTTTCCCAGACAGAAACTCAGAGCCAGACATCTGTTACACTGAATCCTGACTACTAGTCTCCTGTATGCCACACTGTCTTTCAAATACTGCCTACTTATTTAGCACCTAGCAGTAGGCACTGGTAGAAGGAGGTGGGGATGCTGGGATTAGGGAAGGCCTGATCTTGCCTTCAGAGCCCACCCCAGCCCCAAACCATACACAGTGGCAACCTGGAGGAGAGGGCGCCCCCTTCTGGTGGGGGTTTTCTGGGAAGGGAGGGATTTGCCAGTTTTTTGTTGATTGAGTATGGGCTGGGTTGGGCTGCATCTTTTGGTTTCTAGACCTGTTAAAAAGGAACCCCAATCCACTGCCTCATGAGTCCCATCCTAGTCTTGTGGAAACAGAATTACTAAATAGGGGGCTCAGCCATCTCTTTTTAAAAAAGTTTCCTGGTGATTCTGTTCATCAGTGAGGTTAGGGAAGCACCTCCAGATGGAGGCAATAGTTTGAGAAACTTGGTGACAGCACAGGTCATATTTGGAGAACGGGGTGTTATCTGATCATTGATTTTGGCAGAGTTGAAAGTTCATTAGGAATACCAGGAGAGATAAGGCTGTAAGGGTGGCTCGAGCTGGGTTCTAGAAGGCCCTAGCTGCCAGGCCTGGGCATGTGACTTTACTCTGTAGATAAAGGCAAGCAGGGGAGAGATTTGTTTAGGGGAAGGTAGGAGAGACTGGAATGTGGTAAATGGTTGGGGTCAGGGGACTCCCTTGTCAGGAGGCTATGGAGTGTCTCAGCTTTAGTGTCTGAATAGCTAAGGGTAATGGTAGCACTGGAAAGTAAGGGGCAGAGTGGAAGGCTTTTCAGAGGAGAATATGATGAATTTCTGACTGACTGGTGAGGTAGGGTGGAAGAAGACAGAGCTGGAGCCAGATCTCACTGTTTCTCAATAATGAGGCACAAAGTGTTGGGTGGAGGGGATGCTATTGGGACACCACGCTGGACTACTCTTTCTTTCCTCTCCAACCATGGCACCTGAATCTGGCAGTCACCTGGTGGCTGGGTCAAGGTGAGGTGGGGGACCAGATCTCCATCCCCAGAAGTGGGTTATGGGAGCTGATAATACTCTTTAGGGTTGGGGCCCTTGGAGAATCCTAGAACGGCTGCTGTGATTTTTGGGACAGGTTCATGGTGAAGCTGGCTGAAGAGACTGATGGGGTCATTGTCTCCAATGACCAGTTCCGGGACCTGGCGGAGGAGTCTGAGAAGTGGATGGCAATCATCAGGGAGCGGTGAGGGAACCCTCCCCTGAGAAAGGGAGTGTACCTAGACCTTTCTGTAAACCAGTTCTGCTCTGCCACCTGGTGAAGACTCTGGGAAGGGGCTTGATATGGTCTTGAAGGAAGGTGGCTAGTAGTTTTCTGGGGGTGCTGGTATCAGCTGTCTGGGAGGTTCATCAGGGCCCCTCTGTGACCATACATTCTCTTTCTGCACCCAGCCTGCTGCCTTTCACTTTTGTGGGAAACCTCTTCATGGTTCCTGATGACCCGTTAGGGCGAAACGGCCCCACGCTGGATGAGTTCCTAAAGAAGCCAGTCAGGTAATGTCCCAGATTGTCCTAGGCGGCCCCCAGCCCTGGCACTCTGCAGGGTCCTTGTAGACTTGGGGGCAGTGTGACCTCATCTGGGCCAGCTTACTTCTCTACTGGGTCCGTTGCTACGGGCTTGGCCTTTTAAGTGTTTCGGGGAATCCTGACTTAGGCCTTCCTGGCTGGGAGGGGAGCTCCCCTCCTCTCCTCTCCTAATCCGTATTTTTGGTGGATTATTTGGAATGTGGTTGCTTTTGCTTATAGCCAGTTTTATTCCGCAGACCCTCTGCTGGGCCATTAAGTAAGTGATCAATGTATCAGACTAGAACTAGATAGATCATAATAGCCACAGGCTTCACCTTCCTGGTTCTAAAGAAACTGGGCTTCTCCCCTTCAGAAGTGGCTTGATGCTGCCGCTCAGTGGTCAGCTTGGGGAACTTCAGGTCCCGTTCCCTCTCCAAAGCTAGAAATAGGCCCACTGAGCTCTTGCTTCCCTCCAGGATGGTCATCGGCTCTTTGTGCTCTCTCTGCTTCTTCCCAGGGCACAGGGGTCTTCTAAGGTTCAACATCCTTCCAGGGGCTTCGCAGAACCTGGTCAGCAGCAGCAGGGGAGAGAAGAGGAGGAAAAAGGCAGTGGCATCCGGAAGACCCGGGAGACGGAGCGGCTGCGGCGCCAGCTGCTCGAGGTGTTTTGGGGCCAGGATCACAAGGTGGACTTCATCCTGCAGCGGGAGCCATACTGCCGGGACATCAACCAGCTCTCAGAGGCCCTGCTGAGTCTCAACTTTTGAGCCTCACTTGCCTGACTGCCTTCCTGCTACCCAGTCAGCTTCAGCCTGGCCCAGCTTAGCTGTTTCTGTGAGGGTCCTTGTGCTGCTCAGACCCTGACCTAGACTCACTCTGAGTTGGTGGGACTTGATCTCTTCTTGAGTCAGGACCTCAGGTAGCTCTCAAGAGGTTCTGCTCAGCCTTAAGTTCTCAACCTTGCCATAGCACAGGGTTTCTGTAGGGAGTGGGGGCCTGCTGGGAAGAGCAGGTCCTGGAGATGGGGACTGCTGGCTCCTCCTTCAAACTCAGTTGGGGATGGAGGCTTGGGGGGGTGGGGTGGGGAACGAAGAGCAGGTGGCAAGGAAGTAAAGTCTTTCCTCCCCCTGGCTGTGGCTCTGGATGCCAGAGAGACCGGTCGCTTCCCAGGCCTGGCTGGGCTCCTCAGTGCATCGAAGGGAATGCAGGGCCCTTGGGAGACTAGTGTTACGGGGTCTGGGTCACACTGTGGGAGCAGGGAGCTGGTGGAGAAGGCAGAGGGAGACTTGGTTTCGGGTCTCAGCTATGTCTGTCTGTGACCTTGAAAGAACTGCTTGGCCTTTACTTCTGCCTGTAAATCAGGGGTAAAAATGCTGGCTGGGAAGAGAAATGAGAACATAGGGGAAAGCTCCTCAGAGGAAAGGTACCCGCATCAAGTCTCAGGTGTGTCTGTCTGTGGCTGCACAGGCTGCCTAACCAAAACCTCACTTTCCCAGAGCTGAGGACCCTCTGTCCCCAGGGCCCAGGCCCTAGATTGTAACACTGGGTCCTCGGTACCATATGCCCTATAATGGCTGCAACCCCTTTGGGCAACACCCTGAATCCATATTTACAAAACAGTTAATTAGGGGTGACTTTGCATTACCAAAATACTCTCAGGGTTCCTATAAACGGCAGCTCTCCTGTTGCGTTCAAGTGTTTACAGATGAGCGAATGTGTCAGAAAGTCCCCGGTTAGATGCACTTGCCGAAGTGTTGAGCGTTCACCAAACAGATGAAGCCATGCTCTCCAAGGACAATGTTAATGTGATCCGACCCCAGCATTTTCTCTACAGAACACATATGTGGCATAAAGTGAGCCCCCCTTCTGCTTTGTGTGTGTGTGTGTGTGTGTGTGTGTGTAAGGGGATGGGAGGGTTTTTAGAGGCTATATCATGATGAACCAATTATCTGGAAAATGAAAACTGAAGAGTCCCAAGTCGGAAGGAAGGTGCCTGACTGGCCACCAGATCAACCACTGTCACACAAGGACATTGCCTCTCAATCCTGATTCCTACATCCTGCCCTTTGTCTCCACCCCCTCCCTCCAGATTTTATTTGATAGAGAGAGACTACAAGCAGGTAGAGGGAGAAGCAGGCTTCCCCTGAGCAGGGAGCCCAACATGGGGCTCGATCCCAGGACCCAGGGATCATGACCTAAGCCAAAGGCAGTGGCTTAACTGACTGAGCCACCCAGGTGCCCCTCCTGTCCTTTATCTGCTTAAGGTCTTGTGCAGGGAAACTACTACCCCTAGTTCACACATTCATCTGTGGACAGCACTGATCAGTAGACCTTCCTTTGGCGCAGCCCCCAAATATGCTTTTCTGTTACTTCTACGCTTGAGGTGGGTCATTCCCTCAGGAGTAATACAGAGCCTGTCAACTTCCTAAAGAGCCCAAGACCAGATAAAGAAGTAGGGCTGGATTCTGTGCTGTCTGGACTCTGTGACAAGTCCCGGGACGTGGTCCTTTCCCGGCTGTGACTTCTTAGGCACAGCGAGCTGACTACTGCCACCTCAGTTCTTTGTTCCAGTGTGGGGAGCTGGGTGATGGCTGGAATCTGTGGGTCCCAGTGTCTTCACCCCTCCTCCCCATTACTGCTTTGTACCACTAGCCTCTATTGACCTGAGCTGGGGGCAGGTGTGTTGGAAACTTTGTTAGGGGGTGACAGTGACTCAAAGACAGCCCACAGTCCTCTGGGTAGAAAGGAGACTGGTTAATATGGCCCAAACTGGGTGTTAGGGCAACCGCTGGTTCCAAGTGGCCCCAGTCAGATGAGAGGCAAGTCTTCATTTTCTTATAGACAGGGATGTTGGCTTTGTCCTACTGCAGCTTGGTGACCCAGGACTAGCATGTGATTGCTTTATTAATTCACTGCTGTTCAGTGACAGACTGAAGGCTGTTCTAGACTGTGGCCTTGTCTCTTCCTCTGATGGCACCCTAATGGGACTATGTGGACAAGTATGCAGGGACCACAGAACCCACTGTTAACAGATCATCATTTTTCTCATTTTCTAGTCTCCACCTTTATCGTTAACCTCATACCCCAGATTTGTTACCAGCTCTTGGCAATGAAGGGACCAAGAAGGGAGATACTGCCCATTATAAGGTTCAAAATCCCACATAGAGGAGTCATCTGGCATTTTCTTGGATGTAAATTCCAGAAGAATCTAGGCCAAAGAAGCAAACAGAAGCCTGTGAGATAATTTATCTTTATTGCCTCAGTCACAGAGGATCCTACACAACATAAAGGACACCAGGGACAGTAATGGATCATGTAGGGAAACCAAACTTGGAAATTCTTTTACAAGGAGTTGAAGAGGTGAAGGACCCAACTTGATGAGCCTGCAGCCTTGAGACAGTGGACAGTTTCTCAGTTAAGTAAGGCAGAGCAAGAGAACAAGGAAGGTGGGGAGAGGAATCCCTAAGAACCAGAAGGTTTCTGGTCTCGGAGTACCCGGGCCTATTCAGTCTCTAACCAGGAAGCCTCTGTAGAGGGACAGGCTTCAGGCCCTGCCAGGAGCCTCCCCACTTAAGCTACGACTTCCTTCAATGCAGCCCCTAACTCTGGGAAAGAGTACTGGTAGCCTGTGGCCAGTGTCCGCCGTGGGACCACCTTCTGGCCCTCCAGCAGCATGATGGCACGCTCTCGTCCAAAGACCGCTTGCACCACCATGCTGGGGAGAGGGATGAAGGCTGGGCGGCCTAGGGCAGCGCCGAAGGCCTTGGCAAACTCAGCATTTGTAGTGGCGGAGGCTGGAGCCACCCCATTCAGGACTCCTTGCACGTGACTTGCTTCAACAGCATGGGCCAGGATCCCTGCCAGGTCCCTGATGTGAATCCAGGGGAAGAACTGATGGCCTGGGCCGATGGGGCCCCCCAAGCCCAGGCGGAAGGGCAGCAGCATGTGACGGATGGCACCACCCTCACGGCCCAGCACAACCCCTAGAGCAGGCAAGAGGGACAAGACAGGAGGCTCCTTGGTCTCCAGGCAGTTCCGCTGTTCCTCCCAGTCTCCCTTTCCCCATGCCACCTACCTTAGCTCTCTCTGGGGCCTCCCGTCCTCCCACCTGCAGACTGGGCAGAAATGGCAGCCTCCTCTCACTCTCTGGAAGCTCACTCAGCTTCCCTGACTCCCCCATGCGCCCAGCCCAGGGAAGACATTCCAAACCTGTCTGATGCCCAGGCCCGGGTTCTCACCGGAGCGTACCACCACCTGGCGTGTAGACTCTCCAGGAAGCCTGGCTGCAGCTTCCCATTTGGTTACCAGGTTGGAGAAAAAGTCAAAGTCCCCTCCTGGGCTGTCCTCATCATACTCTGCAGTCAGGCTGGGCTGGTAGTAAGCTGCCAGTGGAACAGCACTGGTTTGCCCCGAGTCCCTAGTCCTGCCTCGGGACCAGGCAATGTTCCTCTTGGTCTCACCCTCCTTGGCCCCTGGGATATTCCCATGGGAAGACAAAGCCATAGATATTTTCCCTTTGAGCTGCTCCATGGGCTGACCCATTCCTGTGCTGGGGTAACTTATCTTTAGTTGCAGGGCAAAGCTGAAGGGCTGCTAGATTGTAGTGGTTAAGAGCAAAGACTTAGGGGATCTGCTACCTGAGATCTACTCTTAGCTCAGCCATTAAGCCTGTGACTTCAGACAAGGTATATAAGCTCTCTGTTGGCATCTTTAAAATTGGAATCATAACACCTACCTTTAGGGTTCCTATAAGGATTAAAGGCTGTAATACAGCAAAACAGAGTAGTGGCTGACACATGTTCTGTCCGGTCCCAGTGGTGAAATACAAGAATCAGGAATTCTGTTCCTAAAGAACTTTACTGTGACAAGCAAGGGACTTGGGAGTAGGGGGGATTGTTTCCAGCATCAGGAGCAGTACCACTATCCCCTCTTCCTCTAGGGATCCCCATTTCTCAATGAAAGTACACAAAGGTCAGAGAAATATGCATGGATGGAAGGCCTAGGAAGTTCCTGTGCTTGGAAAAGACCAGTACTATGGGGCATGTGGAGCTAGAAGGGCTTGAGCTAGCCCCTCACTCTGCGGCCTCTCTTCCTCTGGCTAATATGGGGTGTGTGTGTGTGATTTGGGACATACCTACACCAGTGACTAAGACCCAGGCCTGGGGGGGTTGTGGGGCCTTGTTGATGGCTCTAGCCAGTATCTGGGTGGTCTCCAAGCGGCTGTTGAGAACCTCTTTTTGGAAGCTTTCATTCCACCTGCAGGAGAAACAAAAGGGAAATGAGCCACTAAATACATACACACACATACCCCTTCCTCTTTCCCTGGGGCTCATCCAGACCCATTTCTAGCAAAAACCCACATTGTGCTTTAGAGAAATGGCCCATTTCTCCTGGAGAAAGAAAAGGCATATATTTTGGGCATCCTTGGTTATCAGTGAGGACCAAAGTCAATCTCTGAGAGGGCAGAAGGGCAGGTGGGTGTGTAGGGAAGTGGGGCGGGATGAGGAGTTTGGGATTGGACTTTAGTTCTCAATCTGACATCTCCATTCTCCATAGCTCGCAGGTTCTCATCAGGGTCACACAGTCCTCCCTCTGCTCATATGGATATCAGCTTCAGGGCCTGGCTGACCTTCGGAGAGGGTTGAGGATGTTTTCTCCCGCCAGGTTGACAGCGGCATCGCAGTGGGGCAGCCCCGACGTATCAAGTTCATCCTGTCAGGGAAAACACAGTGCTGAGGGGTGGGCGTGGGGGCTCACCCTGCGCCTCCAAAACAGACCTTCCCCTACAGCTTCCAGAGGATGGACATACCCACGTGATTCGATCGGGGCCCGGCTTTCGGGAGACTAACATCACTTCGTGGCCCCTGGCTTTCAGCAGCTGGGTTAGCGCTGTCCCAATGAAGCCCGTCCCGCCACCTGACCAGAAAATACGAGGAATTTATCCTCTCCGGGTCGCCTTCCGTCCCCACATGCGGTTCCCTCCTCTGCTGCCATCCCATCTGATTCCAGACTTCTCCCCTCCTTCTCGTCCCCTCCCCGCGATGCAGAGGTGACACAGGTCACAGAGACTGGGGAGATTCGGCTTCCTGGGGTAGGAGGCCAAGGCTGCTGCACGATCACCTGAGCACGGTTTAGTGCCCTCCCTCAGAAACCGCCTCTCGCCTCTCCTGTTTTGTTTCAACCTTCCCATAAGCCCGCCCCCGACTCTCCCTTTCAGGCTTCCCTCACCCACAAGCACCCGCATAGCGACCAGGACTTAACGCGCTTGCGCAAGATTTGGTGGCCCCGGTGGTGGTGGTGTGGGGGGGTGCCCAATCTTGGAAGCGACTACGTCCTCTGTGCGCATGCGTCTTTCGGGAAGCGCGCTCCAATGGGCGGCCCGGCAAGATTGAGACTGAGCGTGGCCCTGCCTGGCGACCCGGAAGAATTCATAGGGCCGGCAGTATATTTCTTTGCTAGGAGTGGCGGGGACCGACCCGGGCTGTAGGTGGAGACCGAGTGGGCGGGGAAAGAAGGGAAGCGGGCCGGGGAGGAAAGGCTTTAGTGCGGGAACAATCCAAAACAAATACCAACCCCTCAAAACCCCTTGGCCGAAAGCGGAAACATTCAGCCGGGTGGATCAAGAGAATTCTCAGTACTATGGATTTCTTTCCACCCGGCCTCTTATCTTTTCTTCTCCCTCTTCCGGTTCCTTCCTGTCTTCTTTTGAATAATCTAAAGTTCCCCTCTTCCTAAAATAACATCTCCAGTCCTTTTCTTCCAATGCTAATACCCTCTCTCTGTCTTGGTCTGCATAACCAACCTTCTCGGAGGGATGGTGCCCATTTTCTACTCCTAATTCACGGCAGTCCTTTTTTTTTTTTTTTTTAATGGAATGGCTTTGCGAATTTGCGTATCATCCTTGCGTAGGGGACGTGCTTATCTCTGTATTGTTCCAATTTTAGTATATTTGCCGCCAAAGCGAGCAGCATTTCTGTCTTTTGCTTGTATCATTCATTAACTCTCATGGCAATATCACCAATTTCCTGTGTCACCAAAACGAATGCCCGGTTTTCTTTTCTTTTTTCTTTTTTTAAATTTATTTTCAGCGTAACAGTATTTATTGTTTTTGCACCACACCCAGTGCTCTATGCAATCAGTGCCCTCTCTAATACCCACCACCTGGTTCCCCCAACCTCCCCTCCCCCTTCAAAACCCTCAGATTGTTTTTCAGAGTCCATAGTCTCTCATGGTTCACCTCCCCTTCCAATTTCCCTCAACTCCCTTCTCCTCTCCATCTCCCCTTGTTCTCCATGCTATTTGTTATGCTCCAGCAATAAGAGAAACCATATGATAATTGACTCTCTCTGCTTGACTTATTTCACTCAGCATAATCTCGTCCAGTCCTGTCCATGTTGCTACAAAAGTTGGGTATTCATCCTTTCTGATGGAGGTATAATACTCCATAGCGTATATGGACCACATCTTCCTTATCCATTCGCCCACTGAAGGGCATCTTGGTTCTTTCCACAGTTTGTGAATGCCCGGTTTTCTTTCTTTCTTTTTTTTTTTTTTTAAAGATTTTATTTATTTATTTGACATCACAAGTAGGCAGAGAGAGAGGAGGAAGCAGGCTCCCCACTAAGCAGAGAGCCCGACACGGGGCTCGATCCCAGGACCCTGAGATCATGACCCCAGCTGAAGGCAGAGGCTTTAAACCCACTGAGCCACCCAGGCGCCCCGAATGCCCGGTTTTCAATAATTTTTCTTGTAACACTTGCTGGACACTTCCTCCCCTTGGAAATGCTCATCTCTTGGTCTCAGTGAAGGGCCACAACTCTCTTCTGGGTCTTTCACCCGTCTTTTTCAGTTTCTTGCTTCTTAAGATGCTGGTATTAAAATGTTGGTATTTCTCAAAGCTGGGTCCTAAGACCTTCCTCTTTTCCCTCTGCATTTTTTCCCAATTATCTGTGTTGGTGAATTTGAGTCTGGACACCTAAGTGGAACCATAGTTGTATTAGTTGCTTTATTAACTTACCTCTACCTTCTGTTTTGTTTCTGACTTTATTGTGTTTTAGCATCTCTTACTGTAAGCGAAAAACTACTCTAAGATGGCTGATCAAGCCAACAAGGGAATTTCAGTCCCTGTCTCAAAGCCCTTCCAGGTTCTTCTTTCCTACCCCGTTTCCCACAGGCACAAAAGTACCAAGTATGCGGAAGTAGAAGGGTATAAATTGCCCTCTCTGCTCATACTTAGGGCTCAGACCTTTGGAGACCAGTCTCCTTTGAGCCTGCAGGTGTTACATAAACCCCCGGTTCTCCAAAGTCTCCAAGTGCTGCTTGGTTCTTCCGTCAGGATCCAGTCCAGGTTCCATAACATTTGATTCCCTGACTGGGAAAGTGATCACTGGGAAGTGATCAGTTTCCCCTTCCACCCTGACAGGTGGGCTTGATTGTGTCACTTCCCAGAGACCTCTTAGAGGTTTCACAGGTAGGGCCTCCCAGGGTGGAAGGAACTGCAATAACTTCAGTATGAATGCGTGAGTGAATGTGTAGTTTGACCTGGTTTGTTGGGCGGATTGATTCTGTGGCTCCATCCATGGGCGCACTTCGGGTCCCCAGAAGCCTACAGAGTCTGAGTGGGCCCAAATCTGCTTCCGTGGTGACCTCATAAGTTCTAAGGCGAGCCTCTTTGGGGCACCAGTCGGGTTTTATATGGATTCCCTATGGCCAAGAGGCACCCAGGTCTCCTCTGGGAGGGCGGACAGGTGGGCGTCTGACTGGTCTCTCCTTTAGAGGGACACCCACCCTTTGTTTGTCTTTAGAGCCAGCGACACAGGGAGGGGACACACAGGGTGGACAAGAGAGTCCCTGCTCTTCATGGGTGGAAGCTCTTCAAAGCCTATGGTCTTAGACTATATGCTCGAAAATTTTAAGAAGGGATTCTTGGGACACAATGGGATAAAAATGTCTCCTGGAAAATTAAGCACATTATGTGAATTGGAATGAGTCTCCTTTGGGTGACTGGTCTCTCCTTTAGAGGGACACCCACCCTTTGTTTGTCTTTAGAGCCAGCGACACAAGGAGGGTCAACTGGCTCTCTGAGGGTGCCAAAAGACCTACCCACTGTCCAGGTCATTTAAAAAATTATGGTCAGGACTCCCGGACACACTGACCAATTTCCATATATTGATTCTTGGCTTCAGATAGCCCAAACTCTGCCCCCATGGGTCCAGTTCTGTGCTAATAGGAAGGACCAAAGTAGGATATTTGTAACTCAAGTAAAAAAGCACAAAGGCAGTAAGGAAGCAAAGCCTATCAGGGGGCATCAGTGGCAGCAATGAGGATGGGCTCTGGATAAGGAGGAGCCCGTCAAGAAACATGGGGGTCGGTGGGAAGGGGAGCTGAGGGGATGAGGGGAAAAGCGCAGGACTACAGTCCTCCTCTGACCTAGGGCCTAAAGCTGAACTGGAAGAAGATAGTGCTCCTGCTTTTTCTAAGTGGCATGTGTGGGGAGATATCTGATTTAGCAGCTTTGAAAGTGTACAGAAAATTTGATCCAGACAGAAACAGGATGTAAAATAACAGGATCTCTCACACTTAGGTTTTGTGGGGATGGGGGGCGGGGGTGCATGGAGGCGGGCATCTGAGTGGCTCACTTGGTTAAGCATCTGCTTACCACTCAGGTCATGATTCCAGGCGTCCTTTAGGATAGGGATTTTTTAAAAAAAGATTTTTCTTTATTTTTTTGACAGAGAGACACAGCCAGAGAGGGGACACAAGAAGGGGGAGTGGGAGAGGAAGAAACAGCTCCCTTGCCGAGCAGGGAGCTGGATGTGGGGCTGGATCCCAGGACCCTGGGACCATGACTTGAGCCAAAGGCAGTTTCTTAACAACTGAGCCGCCCAGGCACCCCCAGGACAGGGACTTTAAGGAATATTTCCAAGCAGCTGCTGAAACTTCATTTGTTACTGGGAAATTCCCTGTCTTCTCTGGCCTGACATGGACTACGTATACCACCTTGTTGGTGGGAGAACATGGCGTCTACTCCTCTGTTGGAGCTGATGAGCTCCTGAACTAGGAACCCTTTCTCTGCCTTCTGTCAGCAATTTGTCTCTTCTGCTTCCCCATCCCCTTTCTCCTGTTTCTGCACCACCTTGGGTGCAGCCTGTATTACTGGCTTCTGGACCATCCTTGGTGTCGTAGGCACCGTGGCTCCTTCTCCCCTCACTGTAAAGGAGCAAGAAGAGCACCCCTTGTACCTAACACCGGCCACTCCAGATTTCCTCATGTGTCTTAGGTGAAAATTGACCATGGGGAGGATCCAGGTGGAACATAATTCAGTATTTAAACTAAGTTTGTTGGTTTTATTTTATTTTTATTTTTAAAAAAGATTTTATTTATTTATTTGACAGAGAGAGATCACAAGTAGACGGAAAGGCAGGCAGAGAGAGAGAGAGAGAGAGAGAGAGAGAGAAGCAGGCCCCCTGCTGAGCAGAGAGCCCGATGTGGGACTCGATCCCAGGACCCTGAGATCATGACCTGAGCTGAAGGCAGCGGCTTAACCCACTGAGCCACCCAGGCGCCCCTATTGGTTTTATTTTTTAAAGATTTTATTTATTTATTTGACAGAGAGAGGGAAAACAAGCAAAGGGGAGCAGGAGAGGGAGAAGCAGGCTTCCCATCAAGCAGGGAGCCTGAAGTGGGCCTCAATCCCAGGACCCTGGGATCATGACCTGAGCCGAAGGCAGCCACTTAATGACTGAGCCACCCAGGCGCCCAGTTGGTTTAATTAAGATGGACATGTCTTTTAGTTATCAGCAGGAAACATGAAACTTTTACTCTATCAAGGTTTACTGAAGGTCAAATAACCTCGTGTTATCTCTGTGGCAATTTGTTAGCAAAAAGATGACCACACTGATGGATAATTGTCTCAAAGTTTTCTTGGGTAATTGTTAAGATAGCTTTCAAAGTCTTTACTTTCAAGTTTTGCTTGGATGATAAATGAAATTGAATTCATTGGACATCTAGATCTTTTCCAAATAGGATAAAGTGCTAAGTCACTAATTACTGGACATAGGTCTGTGCTTTTGAGTTCTTACTGCAAAGAAACTAAGGATATTTATTATGGAGGGCATGTATTGCATGGAACACTGGGTGTGGTGCATAAACAATGAGTTCTGGAACACTGAAAAGAAATAAAAAAAAGAAACCGAAGATATTTAAATCTGTTGCTAGCATGTTTTGTGCTTAACTGAGTCACAAATTTGCCATCTGAAAAATTCTGGTGTAACAGTTCACAATTGGTTACTCCTTAGTCTTCATTGGAGATTAAGGTTTCTAAAGAGTGAAAAATTCTGTTAAACTGTAACTAAAACTGATGGAAATAAGTGAAACCACTCTGTATGTGGAAAAGTAGGAGATATGTAAGAAAGATAAGGAATGGGAATGAATTTGTTGGAGGAAAAAGAAGGTAATTTTGTTTTAAATGAGATGATTATTTGGAAAGAAATGGCTTGGGACAAAATGTGAATGCAAAGGAAAGTTGTAGAAGTTTTGTGAAGGGAAATCTTTGGAAATGAATTTTAGATGTGGTCAAGATGGACTAAGATTGAAATGAATGAATTTTAAAGGCACTGGTATAAGATTGTAAGTCAGCTTTCTGTCTGTTCAAAAAGACAACATATTCTCCAGTTGTTGGTCCGTTTTGATAAGAAAAAGCAAATAGTTGTTTTCTCTCTGCTTGCCTAGAAAAACTAGTTTCTATGTCTTGCCTTTAAAAGGTCTTTAACATCCCTAATCCTATTTAGGGATGTGCTTTAAAACTCTCTAAGGTTTTAACAAACTTCCCCAAGATTTAAATCAGAACACAGTCTTGTTGACTAATTAGGCTTGGTTGTTTGGTATGTAATGTTCTGGTTCTGGATATTGAAGTGTTATGTGTCACAGAATAACTGAGTTTCCTTGTCAATCGTATCATAGTGAACTCTCCTGTCAGATCAATAACCATGTCTGTTCTGAGTTTTTGTCATTTATAATTGTTCTAATTCTCTTATAAAATGAGTTTCTTCTTTAAGGAGGCTCATATAAAGGACTTTTAGGACAATACAGGTATTCAGTATCTTTAAGATCAGAACTCAAATGAGTAAGATTTTCCAGAACTGAGTAAAAGCTGCATTCAAACTGAATAAGGGTCAGTAACATGGGACTAAATGTACTAAAAAGACAATTATAGTTTCGTGATCCTTGTTTGAAAAACCTTGCTGGTTCCTTAATGCTCACTCTTCCTGATTAATGAAACTTAAGATTTCTATGTCTTACAGAAACATGATAAAATAATCATTTGTAAGCAAATTAAAGCATTCAACTTTTCTCCCTATCTGAAGCCTCTGAAACTCAAAAGGTCTCAGTAAGTAAGTATAACTTCTTCCATGGCAGTCCTGGTCATTTGCATAATAAGTTCAGTAAGAATCTGTTCTCTTAAAAAAAAAAAAAAAAAAAAGGAAAAAGAACCTGTTCTCCTTGTAACAGGACACCATTGGAAACACTGGTTGTTTTACCAAGGCTTTGACTGGAATGTCCTATTTGAGAAAGGCCTGCATAGACTCAGATATGACCAGACAGCTTTAAGGAGCTAAGGTTGACTTAGGAAACCTGGAGCCATAAAGTACCTTGGAGCTCTTGACCTGATAGCTTACTTACAGAGTTCTCAGCAACCTCACCAGGTGAGTAAAGAATGTCACTTCCTGGCAGGTGCAGGAACCTCAGGATACTTTGGGGACCTCAGGAAGAGGAATCTTTCCAAATCTTACAGGTATTGCAGGGATGTCTGATGGCAAGTACTTGGCTTGACTTCTAGCCTGGAGAGGCTACTAAAAAGTTCAACCTAGAGATGCCTTATAAAGTTCCAGCAAAGCAGATTCTAAAAGATCTATATGATCAATTACTGTTCTTGCTGAGCTTATGTAATTAATTAGGCCAAGTTTGTTAAAACTGGGCTTGTTTCTCAAATAAATTAGACCTGATTTGGCTATCTATGGAAATGAGGGTTATTTTAGAGAGAAAAATTATGTTTAAATAACCCACCTTTGTGGCTGTAAATTCTAAATTTGACTGTCTTTAAATGTTTTTTGTTTACCTAAGCTAGACAGCTTGAGGTAAACTTCAGAGAAGTTGCACAATGGCTCATTTAGACAAGCTTCTTGTTTTTATTTTGTGGGGATAATAATAACATGACCCCATGGCATATGATTAAGTAATTGGAAAAAGGGATTGATTCCCCATAAATTGTATAACTTATCACCTTGACCAGTTCTATGTGACTGGGATAATGAAATCATTCCCTAAAAGCCAGAGCATACCCCACTCAATAGGGTTAAATATGCACTTGTGGGGATAATGGATGACCTAACTTTCTTTTCTTTTCTTTTTTTCTTTAAAAGATTTTATTCATTTATTCAACAGACAGAGATCACATGTTAGGCAGAGAGAGAGGGGAAAGCAGGTTCCTGGCCGAGCAGAGAGCCCAATGTGGGGCTCGATCCCAGGAACCCGACGTGAGCCGAAGGCAGAGGCTTTAACCTACTGAGCCACCCAGGTGCCCTGACCCCTCTTTCTTCCTTCCTTTCTTTTTTCCTTCCTTTTTTTTTTTTTTAAGATTTTATTTATTTATTTGACACAGAGAGAGCAGAGAGGCAGGCAGAGAGAGCGGGGGGGGGGGGGGGAAGCAGGCTCCCTGCTGAGCAGAGAGCCTGATGTGGGGCTTGATCCCAGGACCCTAAGATCATGACCTGAGCTGAAGGCAGAGGCTTTAACCCACTGAGCCACCCAGGTGCCCCTGACCCCACTTTTTTTTTTTTTTAAGATTTTATTTATTTATTCGACAGAGGGAGAGAGAGCACAAGTAGGCAGAGCAGCAGGTAGAGGGAAAGGGAGAAGCAGGCACTCCGCTGAGCAAGGAGCCCAATGTGGGGCTTGATCCCAGGACCCTGGGATTATGACCTGAGCTGAAGGCAGCTGCTTAACTGACTGAGCCACCCAGGCGCCCCTGGTCCAGAGTCTTAAAAACCAAAGGCCACTACCAATGGATGATGGAGGCCAACTTATTAAATACCAGGCTACACTTGAAAACCTGTCAGACTTTAAACCCATCTACTCTTATGCCTGGACCTGAGCATTATACTTCTGTGGAGCATGACTGTTGGAGGTCATTGATCTTATTTATTTTAGTCAACTGGATTTATTTTATTTTTTATTTTTTTAAGATTTTATTTATTAATTTGACAGAGAGAAATCACAAGTAGATGGAGAGGCAGCCAGAGAGAGAGAGAGAGAGATAGGGAAGCAGGCTCCCCGCCGAGCAGAGAGCCTGATGCGGGACTCGATCCCAGGACCCTGAGATCATGACCTGAGCCGAAGGCAGCGGCTTAACCCACTGAGCCACCCAGGCGCCCCTAGTCAACTGGATTTAAAAGATTCCCGCAGGTATATAATCTCAGAGGCTCTATGACAGGCCATCTCCCATAATAAGCAGGCTTGGAGGAGACCTCAATCAGATTGGAGACTTGAAGTGTCCCAACACCTCCAAGCCCCAGGGGAAACTCTAAGGTGCATCTCCCAAGAAGCTTTAAAAAGGACCCCCTCAAGCCACAGTGGACAGGGCCCCACACTGTTGTTCTAAGCACCCCTACTGCCCTCAAGGTCTCAGGTGTCACCCAATGGACCCACCACTTTAGAGTAAAGAAGGCTCACCAGTCAGGTGAATCACACCAGTAGGAACCCAACCAGACCCTATGGACCCCTCTGGCTCCACCTTCAGTGAGACCCCACCGACTGATGGGCATCTGTTTGCCCTAGTCCCTATCATCTGTGAAATATTCCTCACTTCAGGAGTCGGAATTGATGCTGCCTCCCCTTCTGATTGGACTGTCTCTCAGAAACTTGTTATTGTTACTGCTTATTGGGCAGCCTTAGGAGCCTTAAGATGGATTGCTAAGTTCATAGAAAACACTGTTACCAGGTGAGCCGCTGCCCAGATACTAGCCTTGCAGTATTGGACCATAGTAGATGATAATGATGACCTCTAAATTTGGTGTTTAAAGGGGCATCAAAGGGGCACCTGGGTGGCTCAGTGGGTTAAGCCTCTGCCTTTGGCTCAGGTCATGATCCCAGGGTCCTGGGATTGAGCCCCACATTGGGTTCTCTGCTTGGCGGCAAGCCTGCTCCCCCCCCCCCCAACCTGCCTGCCTCTCTGCCTACTTGTGATATCTGTCTGTCAAATAAATAAAATCTTAAAAAAATAAAGGGGCATCAAAGGAGGGAATGATAAGGAAAAAAATGTATTCTAAGATGGCTGGCCAAACTAGCAAGGGAGTTCTAGTCCCTGTCTCAAAGCCCTTCCTGCTGCTTCTTTCCTACTTCGTTTCCTGAGTGAACCAAATGTACCAAGAATGTGGAAGTAGAAGGATATAAATTACCCTCCCTACTCATGCTCAGGGCTCAGACCTTTGGAGAACAGTCTCCTCTGAGCTCACCAGTGTTAAATAAACCTCCAATCCTCCAAAGTCTCTGAGTGCCACTTGGTTCTCCCATCAGGATCCAGTCCAGGTTCCGTAACATTATCAGTCATAAATTTGCCTTTTCCACCCCTACTCCCTGTTTACCCTCTGACTGTACAAAACTAAGGATTGGACAGTAACATTTGTCTTGAAATGATCTGATGTACCTGATGTATCAGGTCCTGATTGACCCCTCATTCTCTGGAAAAATGTATACCTCCAGATTTCCCTCATTCAGGGTTTCAAGAAACCCCTCACCCTCCTCTCACATACTCACCTCCTTCCCCAAGGGTGTGTAAGCAGTCCCTAGGCTCATCAGGACGAGGCGGCTTTGGAAATGGCTGTTCTTCTGATAATAAAACTTTCTTTGCTTCAAAACTGGTGTCTCAGACATTGGCTCAGTAGTCTGAGTTTTGGTAACAAATTTAGTTACCAGTTTTTCAGACTTCCTGATACCCTATGAAGCTGGAATCTCTCTTCTGACCTCCTAACCCCCATTAAGACTTCCCACTAGACATTTCTTTTTGGATGTCTGAAACCTTGTTGATTTTACTTACTAAATATCTCCCAGATCCATCTATTTCTGTTTATCTTTGCTACAACCAATCTTCTTTAAGTTATCATCCTCTTTTGTATAAATTTATGCAGTAGGCTTCTTGTAGGTCTCCCAGCTTCTGCATGTATCTCTTCTCCAAACTGTTCCACATTCATTGCAAACTGAATGATTTAAAAAGTGTGGGCAGGACACTCTGGTGGTGTATATCTCTAAAAAAACCCATTGCAATTTCCCTGGATATGCAGGATAAAATTTAACATATCTCCATTTATTTTTTTAAAATTTTATTTATTTATTTGACAGAGAGAGATCACAAGTAGGCAGAGAGGCAGGCAGAGTGAGAGAGAGAGAGGGAAGCAGACTCCCCGCTGAGCAGAGAGCCCGATTCGGGTCTCGATCCCAGGACCCTGAGATCATGACCTGAGCCAAAGGCAGCGGCTTAACTCACTGAGCCACCCAGGTGCCCCCACATATCTCCATTTAAATGCATGTTGAAGGTAGCTAGAAAATAAGAGAAATCCTTAGAGAACAAAAGCAACACATGTCTTTGAACTGAGGCTACCTTCTGGTTGTTTGTAAGTCTCAGCAACCCAGATGCTTGGGTGACAGCAGATGATACCTGGGACTCCTGCATAAAGCTTTTGGTGGGCTATGGCCTGAGGGAAAAAGTGAATTTTAAAAAGCCCATTTAGGGGCACCTGGGTGGCTCAGTGTGTTGGGCCTCTGTCTTTGGCTCAGGTCATGGTCTCAGGGTCCTGGGATCGAGGCCTGCACCCCCCCCCCCACCTCTGCCTGCCTCTCTGCCTACTTGTGTTCTCTGTCTGTCAAATAAATAAATAAAATCTTTTAAAATATGTTTAAAAAAGCCCACTTAGTATCAAAGAATGTGATCAGGAAATTTGTTTGTATAGGCTTGGCTGTCTGCTAGAATTGGTTGTAAAAACAAAATTGTCTTCTCTGAGATATTGTGTTTATTGTCTGGTGTTCCTATAGATATGGAGTTTGAATGAATTGTTGCCCGCTTGGCCTGGGAAGCCCTAGGCCAAAACTTTAAGTTAGGTGTTCCAGATAGGAAGTAGTATAAATCATCCCTAGTTTTCACAGGGCCCTAACTGATAAAATCCTGCCAATCATGAGCACACAATCCAAAATAATAAAACACGCAAGGAAACAAGCCACTCTGAGGAGGGGTCAGCTGAAACAACACATAGTAGAGTTAGACCAAAAAGGATTTCAGATATTAGAAGTATGAGATACAGAATTTTGAACCATAAAGTCTAAAATGTTTCAAGAGAAGACATTAAAAACACAAGAAAGAGACAAGATACTACTTTTTAAAGATTTTATTTATTTATTAGAGAGAGAGAGCACTAGTAGGTGGAGTGTCAGGCAGGGGAGAGGCTCCCTGCTGCCCTGATGGGGGCTTGATCACAGGACCCTGGGATCATGTCCTGAGCCAAAGGCAGAGGTTTACCTATGATCCAGGTATCCTAAGACAAGATACTATCAAAAAAATTCCAGCAGAATTGATAAAAAACCAAATTGAATTTCCAAAAATTAAAAATAAAATGATTGAAATTTTAAAATGTGGTGAGTGAGTTTAGACAGCAGGGAATAGATTTAGTTAAGATTTGGTTAAGAGATAACTAAGTAGATTTGAAGACATTACCCAGAATGCAGCACAGATAGACAAAAAGGTAGAAAATATAAAAAGGGGGTAGGAGACAGGAAGATAAAGTGAGAGATTCAAACTCTTCCTCTTCTTTTTTTTTTAGAAAAGGGAAATATTTTAAAAAAATATTTTATTTATTTATTTGACTGAGAGAGAAGGAGGGAGCACAGACAAGGGGAGTGGCAGGCAGAGGGAGAAGGAGCAGAGAGCCCAACAGGTGAGCAGAGAGCCCAACATAAGGCTCAATCCCAGGAGCCCTCCAGGACTCCCCTGAGACCTCAAGATCATGATCTCAGCCCAAGGCAGATGCTTAACCAACTGAGCTACCCACCTTGATTCAAACTCTTCTATTGGGAGTGTCAGAAGAGAGACAGAGGAGGGAACATAGAAAATATTCATAGAGATAATAGCTGATTATTTTTCCAAATTAATGAAATATATAAATACTCAGATTCAATAAGCAAAATGAATCTCAAGTAGAATAAAAAAAAATTCATACATAGACATACCACAAGTAAATTATAAAAACAGGGGTACCTGGGTGGCTCAGTTGTAAGCATCTGCCTTTAGCTCAGGTCATGATTCCAGGGTCCTGGGGTCGAGCCCCACATTGGGCTCCCTTCTTTCGGGAAGCCTGCTTCTCTGCCCCCCCCCACTCTCTCTCTGTCAAATAAATAAATAAAATCTTAAAAGAAAAACCATAAAAACAAAGACAAAGAAGAGGTATTAAAAGAAGGCAGAAATAAAAGAGATTTATCTATAAAGAAATAACAGTTAAATGGGCAAAAGACACCTTCACTACAACAATATAAGCCAGTGGAATAATATAATAAAACCTTCAAATGTGAAGAGAAAATAATTTCCATCTTAGAATTGTTTACAAACTGACATTCAAGAATTAAGGTAAACCAAGGGTACTTTTAGACAAGGCAAAAAGAGCATTTGCTATCATCAGACTTACAAATTTTGTTAGGAAGAAAGAATTACCTCAGAAGGAAGGTGTGAGAAGCAAGAGAATAATGTTCAGAAAGTTGGTAAATAGATGGGTAAATATAAACAGATATTGGCCACATAGAGCAATACAATAATATTTGATTTGTGGGTAAAAATTGAAGCAGAACTAAAATATGAGTCACCAATAATGGAGCTGGAGTGGAGTTGCTGGGGAAGGATAACAATGCTGAATAATATTAAACTTTGTGATATATACATTTGAAAAATGTACTATTACATATTAAAAATAAAATATGCACTTCCAAGTCAGTAGAGACAATAACTGAATCAATTCAAAACAGTTATCAAGAAACAATAAAAAAAGAAAGCTTAGACAAAATTGGAAAGCTCAAAATAAGGTAATAGGAATAATCAGTATCCATAGTACATTTAAACAAACTAAGAAATTGAATTAACTAAGGCACCTGGGTGGCTCAGTGGGTTAAACCTCTGCCTTCGACTTGGGTCATGATCTCAGGGATCTGGGACTGAGTGCCGTGTCGGGCTCTCTGCTTAATGGGGAGCCTGCTTATCCTTCTCTCTCTGCCTGCCTCTCTGCCTACTTGTGATCTTTCTCTCTGTCAAATAAATAAATAAAACCTTTTAAAAAAATCTTAAAAAAAAAAAAGAAATTGAATTAAGTAGATACTCTGGAATTACAGATTTCACCATGAGTGAATCTTAGGACTATAATGTTAAAGTGAAAAGGAAGTTGCAGGAAAGTAATTATAATATGATACTATTTATTTTAAGATTATATGTAGGCAAAATAATGCACTTTTTATTGAGGAGACAGATTTGCAGTTAAAGTAAAAAAGGAATGCATGGAAGTGAAAATGAATAAAACCTTAGGATAGCATTTACCTGTGGGGGTGAGTGGGGAAGTAGTCAGGGAGGAGTAGTGGGAGGACTAACTTCTTAGGTGAGGTGGTGGATACATGGACATTCGTTTTGTTTTCCTTTCTAATTTTTATTTATTTTTATTTTTTTTAAAGATTTTATTTATTTATTTGACAGAGAGAGATCACAAGTAGGCAGAGAGGCAGGTAGAGAGAGAGGAAGGGAAGCAGGCCCCCTGCTGAGCAGAGAGCCCGATGGGGGACTCAATCCCAGGACCCTGAGATCATGACCTGAGCCGAAGGCAGTGGCTTAACCCACTGAGCCACCCAGGCGCCCTTCCTTTCTAATTTTTAGATGTCTGAAATAAGAATATGTAGTGGTTTGAAAATGTATAGTCCTCAGATGTGCACAAATTACTTTTTAAAAATGTAATTTAAAGAAATATTTTAGTTATTTATTTGAGGGAGAGAGAGAGAACTTGCAAGCATGAACATAGTAGGGGGAGGAGCAGAGGAAGAGGGAGAAGGAGAAGGCAACTCCCTGCTGAGTGCAGAGCCTGCCGCTGACTTGGGGCTGACATGGGGCTTGATCCCAGGACCCTGAGATCATGACCCGAGTTGGAGTCAGGCACTTAATCGACTGAGCTACTCAGGTGTCCCAGAACTTTTTTTTATAACTGAACTCAACTTGTTCATGAACACTTCTCTTTGGCAGTGGAATAAACTTGAACTTACCCAACCAAAGTAACTTTCTCATTTCTTGTTTAAAAGTCCTCAGTTCACTCAGTTTCCTGTGAGTAGATTCTCAGTCTTTCAAAGTACCTCCTCTGTCTTCTCCCTTCTCCCCGCTGGACACCTGGGGGTAGATCTCTGGTCTAGGCACTGTCATCCTCTGTGGAAGAATGCCTTCTCATTTGGCCTTTGCATGTTGCATGCTATTGGCCGAGACATGACTGGTTAGGCCAGGCCTCTGGGGATGGTGTTTGGATACGAACTCCCATGCTCCTGGGTGCCATATCTTCTGCCTAGGATACCCATGGTCCTTACCTTGATCTCAGTGTTCCAGAATGTCCCCTAGGAGAGTGAGGAACACTCGGCTTCTCTTCTGGCCAACAGCATGGAATGTACAGGGCTTGGTAACTCTCCCCTTAGGCTCATCTCTTGGTTATCTGCCATAGTCATTACTGCCCAGGCACCTCGCTGTAGGCTAGCACTGTTAGTTCTGTACTGCTGTTAACAGATTATCTCAGAAGTTGGTGGTTTGAGGGGTGCCTGGCGGGCTCATTTGGTAGAGTGTGCGACTCTTGATGTCAGGCTTGTAAGTTTGAGTCCACGTTGGGTGGAGAGATGACATAAAAAAATAAAATCTTAAAAAACGTACTTAGTGGTTTGAAACAACAATAATAATATTTATTATCTCATACAGCTTCTGTGGGATAGAAATCTGGGAGCAGCTTAGCTGAGTGATTCTGGCTCAGGATCTCTCATGAGGTTATGGCCAAGATAATGGTCAGGAGGACATGGAGGATCTTTTCCCAAGGGGGCTCACTCACTTGGCCCTTGGCAGGAGGCCTTCATTTCTTATTGGTTGTTGATATAAAACCTCAATTTCTTGCCATGTGGATGTCTCCGTAGGGCCCTTTGAGTGTCCTTATGACATGGCAGCTGGCTTCCTTGGAGCTAGTGATCTAAAGAGAGTAAGATTGAAACCTCAATGCCTTTAATGACCCACCTAGACTTGGAGGATCCATACAGCTGCTTTGACCATGATCTGTTTGTTACAAGTGAATGACCAAGTCCAAGCGGAGGGGAATTTGGCTCCAACTTTTGAAAGGAGGGGTGTCAAAGAATTTGTGGAATTATTTTAGAAACACTACAGGCTCTGTGGTATAATTAGGGCTTCTCTGAGAAGCTTGCAGTCTCCTGGCTTTGCTTGGGGACTGGGGCACAATCTTGCTGATTTCAGATGTGTCGTCTACCTCTCTGGGTCTGGTATCTCCTTCTGCTCCCTAGCTGAGTTCCTTCTCAGAGAAGCCAGGCAGCATTTATAATCTAGTTTTGACCTCGCCAAAACTCTTTGAGCTCCACCCCCAAGCCCAGGAAATGCTGTGTTATGGGCAATTGCTCTTATGTCATATCCTGTTTCTTTTCTATTCTTCGATTTACAAAACAAATTCTTTGCTCAATCTTCCAAGATCTGATTTGATCTGAACAAAACTTTGTTCTTGCAAGTGAATCTTCTACTTTCCAGACTATTCCAGGCTTTTATCTATTGTAGTTTGGCTTTATTTTCAGAAAGATTTATACCTTTTACGGCAAGGATGGCTTCTTGGCTTCTAATCCCAGCAAATATCTCAGAATTGGGGGCACCTGGGTAGCTCAGTCAGTTAACCATCGGCCCTCAGCTCAGATCATAATCCCAGGTCCTGGGATGGAGCCCCATGTCAGGTCCCCTGCTCCTGATGATCAGGGAGCCTGCTTCTCCCTTTCCTCCCTCTTCGTGCTTTCTGTCGCTATCTCTGTCTCTGTCTCAAGTAAATAAAGTCTTTAGAAAAAAGAAATCCTAGAATTGACTCTCATTGGACTGATTTGGTTTGTGTGCCCATCTCTGAACCAACCATTGTGGTCAAGTATGTAGTGTTCTGACTGGCTAGGCATGCCTGAAACATGTGTTTACCGGCTTCCAGTGTGGAACCCCAGCCAGGTTGCTGAGGTATTAAGGGAGTCCTCCCCACAATCTAGTTCTTTTTTTTTTTTTTTTTAAGATTTTACTTATTTATTTGACAGCCATAGATCACAAGTAGGCAGAGAGGCAGGCAAAGAGAGAGAGTAAGAGAAGCACGCTTCCCGCTGAGCAGAGAGCCCGATGTGGGGCTCAATCCCAGGACCCTGGGATCATGACCTGAGCTGAAGGCAGAGGCTTTAACCCACTAAGCCACCCAGGCGCCCCTCCCACAACCTAGTTCTTGACAGCCACTTCTTTCTCTTATGGCTTTGTCTCTGCTTATAGTGAGTTGGGGACTGGGCAAAGAGAGAGGAGGTTCTGCTAAATCAGATGCCTTTAGATGATGGATTCAAGGAGGGTGGGGTTCTGTTGATATCCTCATGGAGGTGAGGCAGGAGTTCCTTCCAGAGCTTTGTGCCCTGTGTGAGAGAGGATATACATAGGGACAGTGCTAGCTCCCAGCAGCCACTTCTCTCCTGGAGGCTGATGGGGAGTAGGTCCTGTCTGAGTATTCTCAAACTCCCCTCAAACATCATATTCTTTCTTTTTCTGAGTCCTGGGGATGAGTGAGTTGACTTCTCCTTTCTTCTTAGCCTCTCCTTTTACAATTGAACTAGTTAAGTTAAGCTGTTTTCAGCTCTCATGGTCCGTCTGACACTTGAGAAGTTAAAACATTCAAATCTGAGCCAGACAAGACATGAGAAATTTCTGTTTGCATCTGGATATTGGCGCAAATGCAGCTGGTTTGCCCTTCAGAAAGACAAGGGTCTCTTCTGAGTCTGTAGAGTCACAAGGATCTCATTCATTGAAATGGGACCGTTTCTCCCACAGCTGCTTCCTGAAACAGCAAAAGGTGCTGAGCGTGGTGGTTCCTCTGGGTGGTGAGGTCATCACCACAGGGCACAACAGGAAGCTGAGACTGAGGTGGGGGGGGGTGGTGTCCTGGCTGCTCCCCTCAGCTTGGGCACAGGGTTGGAGGGGGGTTTGCTCATGACAGGCACCTCTGCCCTTCCCCTGTGCCACCTCTAATTGTGTGAATGTCCCCTGCTTCATTTTGTTTGGGCAGTTTTCTGCAACTTCTCTCAGGCTCTGGCATGTTACTTACTAAATGTGATTCACATCATCATTTCACATAGTTTCTTATTAAAATAAGAACCAACCAACCAGCCATCCAACTGAGATCTTAATACTGGAGATACAGCCGATTAAGGATCCCAGAACCCCCTTCCTCCCTTTAATGATAGTCTCTTCTGACCCCAGACTTTGTGGTGAAAAAAGCAGTGTTCCCAGAGGCTTGCCCTCTGTGGAAATGCCAGCTTTTCTCCTGGGGCTCCATCCTACATCCCATTCCTTCCCTTCCCTTCCCTTCTCTTCTCTCCATGCAGAGTTCCAGATGCCACACTCTCCAGTCAGACTCTGTCCAGACATCTGTTCCCAGTGGAGCCTTACTCAGGAGTTGATACCTTCTCACCTCCAGCATCAGCCCCATCTTCTTCTGTTCTTGGTCTGGACTTGCCATGAATACCAAGGACCCCTGAGATCTCTCTGAGTCTGCTTTCCAGAGTAGCGAGTAAGAAATGAAATGAGCTAAGGATTACCCTCCTATGGGCTCTGCAAGTGCTGGAATGTGTATGCCTGTGTTTGTGTGTATGTGTATGTGTATGTGAGAGAGAGTGTGTCTAAGAGAGAGGCAGAGAGAGAGACACACCCACAGAAATCAGCCTTTTGTCAGACTGAAGGGAAAAATGTTCAGCATGAATAGCAGCTTGTCTTACGCCACCAGAGGCTTCACTAGCCCAGAAATTCCATCTCCTCCCTCTCAGAGGAAGGGCCACGGTCTGCAGACTATGGTCAGTGTTCTGGCTCTGTGCTGTGAAACAGCCATCAGGGGCTTTTCCTGGGTTCGTTTCCCCCATGGCCCACAGTAGAGTAAACAGATACAGGCAGGAAGGCCAGGCCAAGTCAGGGGACAGAATGGTCCTCCTATTTTGTTGCTGGGTCATGGATTACTAAACACGAGATTTACAACTCTTAGTGGAGTATGAAGAACTTGAGAAGGTTTGTCTGATGAGCAGGGACTTCATGGGAAGATGATCTATGGTATGTAATTCCAGAGAAGAAGGAGGAGGTGGGTAGGTAGCTGAGAGAGAGGTGGTCCAGTATATGAGGAAGACAGGAATAGTCTTCAAGTGGAAGCTTACACAATGTCTACAGGAGGAAGCCATATGCTCATGAGATCCTCAGAATCACAGTCATGGACAATAACATGTTTGCTGATTTTATGATATAGCAGACTCTCGCAATTGCTTTAGAAGACCGAACATTGCCAGATGAATACCAGTTATTTTTTCATTGGCCTGCTAGTACTGTTTGGCACCTGTTTGGGGAATTCTCGAGTGAGGGGGGTGAGGTGGTGAGAAGCTGAAGCATGCTTTTATTATTCCAGATTGAATGGCTAAAAGGAGGATGAATCTAACACAGCAGAGCTCTCGGGGGGCCTGGGTGGCTCAGTAAGTTAAGAGGCTGCCTTCCACTCAGGTCATGATCCCAGGGTCTTGCTATCGAGCCCTGCATTGGGCTCCTTGATCAGCAGGGGAGCCTGCTTCTCACTTGCCTGCCACTCCCCCTGCTTGTGCTTGCTCTCTCCCTCCCTCTCTGTCTGTGTCAAATAAATAAATAAATAAATAAATAATCTTAAAAAAAAAGAACAAAACCCAAAATGAAAAGAGCAGAGCTCTCTCGACCATGGATCACCTGACCGGTCTGGAGAGTAAAGACAGAGGTTAGAGCAGCTGTAACTTTAATGGGAACTGTGCTGCTTGAGGAAGGGGTGGACCATGCTTCATTAGAGTGGAGTTAGAGCTGATGTTTTTACCTCAGGTTTGGAACAAGGCTGCAGCATAGACCAGGCCAGGTGTGAGCTGCACTTCCTTTACTAACAGTGTTTATGCCCAATTAAATCCATCATCCTTGTGGGAGAAGGGAGATCACACATAGAGTAGGAAAATCAATTAATGGAAACTTGTAAAGTAAAATATTAAAAGGCAACAACCCTGTAAGTTAAGAAAGAAAATGTCTGGATTAATGCTTCCAGGTCTTAAAAAAATATCCTCATTGGTGATTAACCAGCGTAGTCAAAGAGGCTGCTGTAGGTAAAAATAGTCTTTATTTTATGGTCAGGGCACCTAGGTGGTGCAGTTGGTTGGGCACCTGACTCTTGGTTTCAGCTTGGGTTTGTGAGTGGTCTCAGGGTCGTGGGATCGAGCCTGGTGTGGGCTCCATGCTCAGCGTGGAGTTTGCTCTAGATTCTCTCCCTCTCCCTCTGCCCCTCCTGCTCATGCTCTCTCTCTCTCTCTCTCTCTCTCTCTCAAATAAATCTTTAAGAAAAGTATAGTCAAATTGGCTGAGTGAGGAAAAAGAGAGGACACTGGATGGCAAGAGTTAGATATCAACTAGAAATAAGGTCACCAAAACCTTCAGAGGGACTGAGAGCAGCTTAACAACAACAACAACAACAACAACAAAAATTCCAACTTTTAATTGCTGTGCGTAACACAAATATCATTCAGTGAGTTATCGCCTCCCCCAGTCAGGAACGGAATCTTACCAGCTCCCCACCAGGCCCTCGTTCCCCAGTTGCGCGCCTTATCCTAATTCCTAATTCCTAATTCTCCATTCTCAGCAACGGTAATCGCTATCTTGACTTTGAACACATATATTGGTTTTGTCAGTTTCTGAAATGGACTAACACAATAGATCTTCTTTTGAGTCTTGCTTTTTGTCTCCTTCTCAATAATATGTTTGTGAGATTCATCCACGATATTGTGTCTAACAGTGGTTATGTTTTATTGAGGGGTGACACCCCATGTACTATTACCAGTACCATAATTCATTCTATTGTGGATGGACGTTTGGATTTTTCCCAAGTATCCTGCTGTTATGAGCGTTCTTGTTCATGCTTTATGAGGCAGGGCTTTCTAAAGGGTATATTCCTAGAAGTGGAATTGATAGGTCAGAGGATGTGCATGTTTTCAGTTTCTCAGCGGATGTTGTCAAAGTGGCTGAGTGGGTTTACAAGCCCTCCAGCCCTGTCGGAACAGTCCTGTTGCCCTACTTGGCAGCACTGATATTATCAGTCTTTATTTGTAGCCATTCTGATGGGTGTATAGTGGTATTGCATTGTGATTTATTTATTTATTTATTTTTAAAAATATTTTATTTATTTATTTGACAGAAAGAGATCACAAGTAGATGGAGAGGCAGGCAGAGAGAGAGAGAGAGAGAGGGGAGCAGGCCCCCTGCCGATGCGGGGCTCTATCCCAGGATCCTGAGATCATGACCTGAGCCGAAGGCAGCAGCTTAACCTACTGAACCACCCAGGCGCCCCTGCATTGTGATTTTAATTTGTATTTTCCTGACTGCAAATGAGGTTGGGTGCCTTTCATATGTTTATTGGACATTTGGATATCTTGTTTTGTGAATTTCCTGTTCAAGTCTCCTGTCTGTGTTTTTTATTGGATGGTCTGATTCTTTTCTTATTGTTCAATAGGCATTATTCATAAATTCTGAATGTGTGATACAAGGATCTTCCTTCACCTGATGTCTTGCTTTTTCATTCTCTTAAAGGTGATCAGATCACTTTTCCTTTGAGACAGTAGTTCTTTTTTTTTTTTTTAAGATTTTATTTATTTTTTGGACAGAGAGGGAGATCACAAGTAGGCAAAAGGCAGGCAGAGAGAGAGGGAGAAGCAGAATACCTGCTGAGCAGAGAGCCTGATGTGGGGCTTTATCCCAGGACCCTGAGATCATGACCTGAGCCGAAGGCAGAGGCTTAACCCACTGAGCCACCCAGGCACCCCTGAGACAGTAGTTCTTAACTGGAGGTAATTTTCAGATAAAATACAGGACATCTGGTTAAATCTGAGTATCAGATATACAATGAAACAGATTTAATATAAGCATTTCCCGGATAACATTTGGGACACATACTATTTTGCTGTTGTTGATCTGAGATTCAAGTTTAACTGGGTGTTCTGTTTTTCCCCCTTAAATCTGGCAACTGTACCTCCAGGGGACATCTGACAGTGCCTTGGGGACATTTTTGGTTCTCGTAACTGGGGTAGTATTGGCAGTGGCTGCATCTAGTAGGAGGCCAGAGCTGCTGTTAAACACCTTACAATGCACAGGACAGCCCCCATTAATAAAATTGTATCCAGTTCAAAATGTCAGTATGCAAGGTGAAGAAACTTGCTTTTAAGTTAATGGCTTTTGCATGCCTTGAAGAAATCGTTCCAAACCCCAAAGTAAAAAGGTACTCGCTTGTCACATCGTCTAGAAGTTTTGTTTATTTATTTTTTAAAGATTTTATTTATTTATTTGACAGACAGAGATCACAAGTAGGCAGAGAGGCAGCAGAGAGAAAAAGGAGGAAGCAGACTCCCCGCTGAGCAGAGAGCCTGATGCAGGGCTCCATCCCAGGACCCTGAGATCATGACCTGAGCCAAAGGCAGAGGCTTTAACCCATTGAGCCACCCAGGTGCCCCCTAATCACCAGAGATTTAATAAATCATGATTTCTGGGAATATTTTAGTTTGGGTTTTTGCCAGAACAGACCCTGATTCAAAGATTTGAGTGCAAGTAGTTTACTTGTGATGTGACTCCTGGAAGCATCAAGAGAGGAGTGGAGAGGAGAAGTAGAGTAGGGAGGAAAAGAGGGGAAGAAAATACAGGGTATGTTTCTGAGCAGGTGATTGATGTGGACGCCTTAAGCTTCATCTCACCTGGGACTTTTGGGAGATGTTGTAAGACAGGTCTCAGAGTTGTCTCACCAGCAGAGTGATGACTTGGGGTTCATTACCCATCCATTTCCATCCCTTATGGGGTGAGACCACTTGAGGGGCCGCTTCTCATCTGCTGTGTGCACTGGCTGACCATGTTCCTACACCAGAGAAAGCTTTTAGGGAAGGAGTTGTGGATGACCAGAGTAAGAAGCCTTCTGTGGAAGTGCCTGTCCCTGAGCATTGATGGAGTAGGGACACTGTCAGGTCAGGTCCCCTCCTGCTCCACGTTGAGTTCATTTCACCTTGTCATTGATTCTTCAAGGTAGCAGTCATTTCCATTTATATAAAAAGTACACATAAATATTTTTGGGTGTCTACCTATCTATCTGTAAGAGATATAATTATTTTTAAAAAGATTTTATTTATTTATCTGAGAGAGAGAGAGAGAGAGAGAGAGAGAAAGAGAGCAAGCAGGAAGGGCAGAGGAAGAGGGAAACAGAGAATCCCAAGCAGACTCTGCACTGAGTGTGGAGAAAGATGCGGGGCTCGACCCCATGACTCCTAGATCATGACCTGAATGGAAACAAAGAGTCCGCTGCTAAACTGACTGCATCACCCAGGCACCCCATATAAAAGATATTATTTTAAAGAATTGGCTCACACCACCGTGGGAGCTGATAAGTTTGAAATCTGTAGGTCATGCCAGCAGGCTGGAAGTTCAGGTAAGAGCTGAAGTTGCAGTCTTGAATCTGAATTCCTCAGGGCAGCCGCTAGAAACAGACAGGTTTTCTCTGTCACAGTCTTGAGAATTCCTTTGTAGGGAACCTGTCTTTGCTATCAAGGCCTTCACCTGATGGGATGAAGCCCCTTGCATTACGGAGGCTTACTTAAAGTCTACTGATTTAAAAGATTTTTTTAAAAAGCTTTTATTTATTTAGTTGAGAGAGAGAGAGAGAGAGAGCACGAACAGGGGGAGGACCAGAGGACAAATAGACTCTGTGCTGAGCAGGGAGCCCAAGGCAGGGCTTGATCCCATGACCTGAGTGGAAACCAGGAGTCCGATGCTTAACCCACTAAACCACCCAGGTAACTCACAAAATCTACTGACTTAAATGTTCGTCTCTTTGTAAGGATAGGATACAGTCGTTTAGTGGCAGCTGGTCCTAGGGCCACCATGAGTAGTTGTCTCTCTCCCCTGGCATCTATCCCCATTCCCTTCCTGGTCCACTCCTTGGCAAACTCTTCTGTTGGTTTAAATTGTTTACCCACTAGGGTAACCCAGACCTTTATCTCTGTGGTTCCTGTGCTTTTTTGGGGGGCGTGGGGGTTGGGTTGCTACAGCTACATGTTTTAGTTGTTACTGGACAGAAGCCCCAAGGTGTGCCTCACACTTCTTCCTGCCCTTTATTGTGTGGCAACGCCTCTATCTTGGTATAATAATAAGGGTGAGTTATCCATGCCAGTGGGGTAAGTTCATTGTTGCCTAGGGATTTGCTCGCCATCAAGACAGACTTGACATGACAGCTGGCAGCCATAACTTTAGATTTTGTGGAACTTTTAAGATATCCTCGGTTCTGGTGGAAGCAAATCTCCCAGGCTATGCCTGGGAACCAGGGCTTTTTTTTTTTTTTTTTTTTTTTTAGATTTTATTTATTTATTTGACACACACACACACACAGAGAGAGAGAGAGAGAGAGAGATCACAATTAGGCAGAGCAGCAGGTGGGGGGTGGGAAGGGAAGCAGGCTCCCCGCTGAGCAGAGAGCCCGATTCTGGGCTCGATCCCAGGACCCTGGGATCATGACCTGAGTCGAAGGCAGAGGCTTAACCCACTGAGCCACCCAGGCGCCCTGGAACTTGGGCTTTTAATTCAGTCAGTGTGATCACAGTCACTTGATGTCCCAAGATCAGATACTCAGTGTCTGTTAGGGTTCTTCCACAGACCCATGGTCCCACAGCTCCCATCCTGCTGCTATAGCTCGAGCTAGTGGAGGCAGAGCTTCAGCCCTCCTTCTGTATTTCTGTAACCACTCCTTACCCAGCCCTCTTCATGCCAAAGGGACAGTGGTGGCTTCATACTGTTGCCAGTTCTGGGGTACATGACCACCACCTTTTGGTTTCCTGTTTCCTTTGCACATAGATCCTCTATTGGACCTTTCCTAAATTTTCCTAAAATACATAAATTCCTGTTCTCTTTGCACATAGATCCTCCATTGGACTTTTTCTAAATTATGCCCTCTGTCCCTGCTGGGACCTGACAGACAGACCCTTTGAGATAAAGGCCCAAAGAACACATTGATGTGACTGTTTCACGGCCCAGAGGTGGGGCTGACGATGGAAAACTTGCAGTTGGTCATGCCGCATTTTCTGAGCCTGCAAGCCCAATGCAGATAAGGTCATGTGTGAGATGAAAATCAAAGAAGACTGTCCTCAGGAAAACCATCACGAAAATTAGCAAAGATCTCAGTTTCCTGGCTAGCCCCGCCCAATAATGCAATCTTTTCCTAATTGATGAGGACATGAACTTGAAGTAGTTCTGGGGAGCCATGGTGTTTCATAGCCCTAAAGCCAAGTGACAGAAACAAAAACACAAAATTTCAAATACTTCAAATATCCAGGTAAGTTGAAAGTACTCTTAAGTTTGAGTAAGGCCAGAAACTTTTCATCGTTTAATCAAAAACATAGACTGGGTGGCTCAGCCAGCTAAACATGTTACTCTTGGTTTGGGCTCAGGTCATGATATCAGGGTCCTGAGATCGAGTCCTACATTGGGTCCACACTCAGCAGAGAGTCTGCTTGAGGTTCTCTCTCTCCCTCTTCCTCTGCCTCTCCCCTGCTCATTTTCTCTCTCTCTCTAATAAATAAATCTTAAACAAACAGACAAACAAACAAAAAACATAGACTCAGTAAATAATGGCCCCAATCACAAATTGCATTATCTGGGCAGAGATTGTTAGCTTCTAAATCTCTCATGGCCTGGTGGAGGGATGTTCAGTCAAGGGATAGTTTACAGTGAGAGGAGAAGTCCCAGGTCTTCCCAGGGACAACAATTCTGTATTACACTCACACTTCGAATTTTCCCACGTGATTGAGTGTTTTTGAAAACAAATTTTTTAAAAAGATTTTATTTATTTATTTGACAGAGAGAGATTACAAGTAGGCAGAGAGGCAGGCAGAGAGAGAGAGGAGGAAGCAGGCTCCCCGCTGAGCAGAGAGCCCGATGTGGAGCTCTATCCCAGGACCCTGAGATCATGACCTGAGCCGAAGGCAGCGGCTTAACCCACTGAGCCACCCAGGCGCCCAGGATTCCAATTTTTTAAAAAAGATTTTATTTATTTATTTGATAGACAGAGATCTCAAGTAGGCAGAGAGGCAGGCAGAGAGAGAGGGGGAAGCAGGCTTCCTGCTGAGCAGAGGGCCAGATTGGGGGCTCTATCCTAGGACACTGGGATCATGACCTGAGCTGAAGGCAGAAACTTAACCCACTGAGCCACCCAGGTGCCACTCCAATTTTTCAATTATTAACGATGCAGAGATTAAAATCTTTATTCATGAATCTTTTTGTAAGACATTATCTCTGATAATGTCTTAAAGACAATTGCTAGGAAGAGTTGCAGGGACTCGCTATACCTTCAGAAGCCAGGAGACCTATCAGCCTCAGGCTCCCCTTGTACCCTTCCCCATCCTCCTGCCCTGGCTTCTGTCCCCCAGCCAGTCCCTCAACGGGCAAGACCTTGTGTTGGGTAGACACTAGGCTTTTGACTTCCTACTGGTTTGGGTGCAGCCCTTGTGGCTGGATGTTGCCCACATAGAACTTAAGAAGCTATCCCTCCTCTTATCTGTTTTAGCTCTCTGTTTTGCAGCACAGAGTGAGAGACAATCTTCTTTGCATCTCACACTGAAGCTCCACAGATGGCAGATCTTATCGAGGTGGACTATAGGAGAGCCTTATGTGGCACTAACTACCTTCCCTAGATCGCATATTTAAGCCAGCGGTTCTCACTGAGGATGATTCCCACTCCCCTGGCCCCTTGGGGACCACTGGGTAATGCCCTGAGAAACTTCTGGTTGGTTAACTTAGTGGGGAGGGGTGCTACTCTTGGTAACTAGTGGGGAGAGGTCAGGGATGCTCTAAACATCTCACATTTTTGCTTGTGATTCACACTGTTCTTAGTGATTCTGAATACCTAGAGGTAAATCCAAATTGGTGTAGAGTTGATTACAGCAAGGATCTGGTGCAACATCTTGTTTAAGTCAGAAATACCAATCCTGCCTCTCCAGGGATTCTCTCTCTCTTCTTTCTTTCCCTAATTTTTCTTCATTATTTCTTCCCTGTCTCTCTCACACTTATGCCCCCCTCCCACACCCCCATTCCTTCCAACGCTTGTAGGCTCCCCATGCTGGGGGCTGGTTGCTCTGTGTCAGGAGAAGGAGCACCAGAGAGAGGACACATGCTTACATCATGAAGCTGGGTTTTTATTGAGGTTTTTGAGGACTCTGTGACCTGGAGGAGCCCTCTTGGATCTAAGGGACATGGTGGGGTCTCAGCAGAGACCAGAGGCAGCTCTGGAGTAAGTGGTACAGAGAGCCTGCTCAGGTCCAGATTTCCCCTTGGGCTGGCTCAGGCTCCCTCCAGGCTTAGTTCTGCTTCAGGACCTCATTGATCCAGGGCCGGTAGTAGGAGATTCGGGTGAAGACAGCAGGGGGCTTTGCATCCAACTGTCCATAGGAGACAATGCCCTGGGCCACCCCAGCACAGAGAAGAGGGCCCCCTGAATCTCCCTGTGGGACAGAGGTGTGGGGGAGAGAGAGCACACAGAAGGTGAGCAGGGAATTCATCCATTCCTTCCTGTGGGTCCCAGTCCCGAGTCACAGTGAGACCTCGGGTCAGACCCAGCAACCCTGGCTTCTCATGAGATTATACATCTCGGTTTGATGGCCCTTTTCCCTTTCCTTCTTGCCACCCCATGTGTGCTGTGCAGCAGTCTAGGAGGGATGGTCAGAGCCTACATGGCGGGGTGGGGGGTAGATCTGCAGAGGGGCAATTCCAGTTCCTTAGGCCCTTATGATCTGAGACCCTGTCACTGGCTGATAGTCTTCCCACCCCATCTCCTTCCAGGAGACGTTCTGGACCCCAAACAGTGATCTGTAGGAAAGAACCCGTGTCGGATGGTCACCTCAAATGCAGTTTTTGTCTTCCTGGGATTGCCAACACACAGCTGGAGGTTGTGGTCAAAACCTCTGTACTGTCTGCAGGCCTGGGGATCCATAAGTCTCTGCTTCACCTCCTGCAGAGTGTCGGAGCCTGTTCCGTTTACTTGTCTTCTGCCCCAGCCAGCCACCCGGCACATTCTGCCAGGTGGGATGGAGTTGAACTGGGGTGGAAGGGGGAGCGTCCCCACGGCCAGGGTCAGGTTGGCTTTCTCCTTCAACTGTGAAGGGCAAGAGGGGTTGTCAGTGCTAGAAAGGGGTGATGGCGTAGTTGGAGGAAATCAGGGGAGGACAGGGCAAATTGTTTCCCATTAGAACTACACCTAGTGGGGGTGACTTGGTGGGCTTGGAGTCCAGAGGCAGGCTGGGGATATCTCAGGGCAATGGGGACCTGAAGGAGAAAACTAAGAGAAGACGGGGGAGAAAGAAATTATCACCTTCAGTAGCATGATGTCATGGCGAAGAGTAAGGTCATCGTATTTTGGGTGAGGGAATTGTTTTATGACCTTAAGCTTCTGCCATGTGTCTTCTTTCTTTCGTATGTTATGGGCTCCGAGGGTGACCATTATGGAACTGTGGTGAGGGAGAAGAATGGACATGGAGAAACAGTGGTCTCCAGTTTCTCCTGGGATGTGCCCTCTCTGAGGAAAGGGAACTGGAGTCTATCACAGTTATTGAACTCTACTCACCCCCCCCCCTTTTCCTGGGCCACTTGTGGCATTTGGGGGGCTCAGATTTCACTCAGGGAACAGGAACAATTTCCAGGACCTTCAGGAATTGCTGGGGACTGAGCCGGCCATGGAGGATCCAAGGGACAGAGTTAGTGCTTGCTAGTTCAGGGAGCCCTTTATGAGAGCCAGTCCTCCGGAGCAAGAGATGCCAGAGGAAAGAGGGAGGTGGTGGAGTCCCTGGTAGGCCTGGCCTTGTTCTTGGCCTTCCTTGGAAAAGATGGGTCAGGTCCCTGACAACTAAACGCCAGTGTTCTTGGAAAAGGCAGGGAGAAAGTGGCCTGGAAAACTGGGTGGGCCTGGGGGGCCTGGGTGGCTCAGTGGGTTAAGCCACTGCCTTCGACTCAGGTCATGATCTCAGGGTCCTGGGATCGAGTCCCACATCGGGCTCTCAGCTCAGCAGGGGGCCTGCTTCCCTTCCTCTCTCTCTGCCTGCTTCTCTGCCTACTTGTAATCTCTGTCTGTCAAATAAATAAATAAAATCTTAAAAAAAACAAAACAACCACAACAAAAAACTGGGTGGGCCCCTGAAGGTCACATATCTCATTTGTTGGGGTCGGGGAGATGGGAACTACATTTGGAGGAAGGACACTTGGCTAGAGCCTCCTTTTTCCTTTGTGGGGTTGCTGATCAAAGTGATCAAAGATCAAAGATCAGGGCATCCATCAATCATGGGAACAGTTTCCTTAAATTCAAGTCTTGCCTTTCCCAGTCCAGGGACCCATCCTCAGGCTGCCCAATGTGCATCCTTGGATGTTACCCTGGCTCTTTATCTCCCTTTGGAGATAGACAGAACCTTGTTGTGTCACCTTCCTGCACAGTGAGCGGCTGTCAGCACGAAGTTCCGTCTTATCAGGAAACCACCACAGGACATCAGGCGATTCTGGGGAGTGATGATTTTCAGGAGGGCCATGTAAGGGCGGGAGTGTGGCTTGCACTCTGTGCCCCCGATGATCTCCCCTGGAACAGAGAGCCCCCAGGGCCTGAACACAGAGAATGCATAGGATGGGTTGAAGTTGGGAAAGGCTTCTCTTGAATCTCATTCTCACCCTGTACCCTGCCCGTTGTCCCCCTCAGGAACCCCGCTGCTATCTGGTCTCCCCATCCACAGCCTCCCATATAAATTCTCATTCCTTCTTGCAGGTGTAACAGCCAATCTGGCCGCAGATGCCATTCAGGCATTTTTCACCTCAGATGTTCCCCACTCCCATGCTGCCTGTGCCTTAATGCTCCTCCGTCCCTGTGCAGGGCAGCTCTCCAGGTTCCTTGACCTTCTCTCTGTAGGTCGTGAACAGTATCACAGAATGGCCCATTACAAGGTAAAATGTAGTCAGAGGATGAAGAGAGCATAGGACCTTCTGGACAGTATCTCACATTCTAGCATGAGGAGATGCCCCTCTTCCTCCCACCTGTTGAGGGCTATCCCTGGCCAATGGGGTTCCTTGTCCCTGGGAACTACTCCAGGCTGGGTAGCCACGGAGTTTGGGTGGGCATACCCCAAGTGGAACTTCGGTCCGGACTCCTGCTGCGAGATGCTGCAACCTTGTTTAAGGGTCAGCTATCTTCAGACTCAACTTTGTTTTGGGGACTGATCCTGCCGCTTCCAGAGGGAAGAACCCCAAGACTTACCAGCTTCAGCTCTGCAGCATAGAAGGAGCAGCAGGGGGAGGGGAAGAAAATGCATCTTTTTAGAGAGGGTGCCCCACGCAGATGCTGCTTCTGTTTTCTGGTCTTGGGTTTTATAACTCCAGCAGTGAGCAAAGGGCTGGGCTGGTAACCACAGGAACTGCGTCATCATGGTTTCTTCTCCCATCCTAAGATCAGAAGTTCCCTCTAAGTTACCTTCTGTTTTGCCGAAGGTGAAGTGGAGGCCTGACCCCCAAGTTCTGGTTTCCAGGATGAGCTTTCAACCAGGGTGCCTTATCTGGGGAGCAGGGCTGGAGGGATCATGTCTTTCCCATGTAGGGCAGTTAAAGGGTCTTCAGAAACATGGGTGGGGAGAGTCCTTATGTGGAGCATCCAGAAACATATGCACTTTTATGGCCCATAGTAGGAAATGCATTTTGCAGAAGGACCCAATGCACATATACACATGCGTGAGTACATGAGCACAAATATACACATACAAATTAGAAATTTCGGGAAACAATAATTATCCTTGTCATGTGCAGTGCTTTCATTTTCCATTCCACCCTGTTCTACTCCATATTAAAATATGAACAGCACCCCACTTAATGGATGATTACCTGCAATTTGAAAACCACTGATCTGAATCTCTCACTTCCTTTGAACCAAATGTTCCTTGGCAGAAGATCCATGGAGAGTAGATGTGGGAAGGTAACAGACTCTATTGTAGGACTTTACACATATTATCACAATAGCAAATAGGATCGGAATTCAGATATTTTTAAAGATTTTATTTATTTCTTTGACAGAGATCACAAGTAGGCAGAGAGGCAGGCAGAGAGAGAGGGGGAAGCAGGCTGCCCATGGAGCAGAGAGCCCAACGTGGGGCTCCATCCCAGGACCCCGAGATTATGACCTGAGCTGAAGGCAGAGGCTTTAATCCACTGAGCCACCCAGGTACCCAGAATTTGCATTTTTTGAGAGCCTATGGATCATTTAGTGTCCCACCTCTTAGATACATTTGCATAATGACCTTGTGAAGTAGGGATTTTTAGCTCAGTTTTATAGATTGGTTGTTGAGGCTTATGGTTCAGAAATAGATTTTCCTGATTCCAAATCAAGGGCCTTCTCTGCTCTACCACCACAGAAAAATAGAGAAATAGAGCCCCACTAATGGGGATGTAGATGGAGAAGAGTGGTTTGTTCTGGAAGCCTGGTGTTCCTCCTCTCACATTCAAACTTATTTTGCTGAAATATAATGTACACGGATGTTGGTACAAGAGGTTTTACTCCACAACAAACTCATAAAATACCATTATTGTCATTTTACGAATGTAGGATTGAGGCTCAAACACATGAACATGAATAAGATCATAGAACTCATAACTATTACGACTGGGTTTCAAGCTTCATATCTGTTGTTTTACCCAGACTTGGGGGAGCAGGGAGTCTAGGGAAGAGAATGGTAACAGGTAGAGTGTCATTTCTCTTGGAGGTTTATTTATTCATTTAAAGATTTTATTTATTTATTTGACAGAGATAGAGATAGAGAGAGAGAGAGAGAGAGAGAGAGAGAGAGAGTGTGTACAATCAGGGAGAGCCACAGATGAAGGAGGAGCAGACTCCCTGCTAAGCTAAGGAAGACTGACGTGGGACTTGATCCAAGGATGCTGGGATCATGACCTGAACCAAAGGCAGATGCTTAACCAACTGAGCCACCTGGTACCCCTCTCTTGGAGATTTAGAAGCCATTTAATTCAGAGATGGGGAAGCGCAGGGAAAAACCACCTTCCCCAAATCGTTCTACCATACCCTTGGTCTCAGCTTGGGCTTGTGACTAGGGTGATCTGTCCCTTAGTATTGTTAGGTCCTCAGTTGTCCTAAACTCTCACCCTTTCTGGAATAATTATATTTACATGTATTTGTAATGTCTGATAAGTCCCTGTACTCAATTTTCTTTGTCTGACAGATAAAATATGGAATGTCCAGGGGTTCCTGGGTGGCTCATTTGGGTGAGGGGTGGAGTCTTGTTTTGGGCCCGGGTCATGCTTTTGGGGGCCTGGGATTTAGCCTCATATCAGGCTCTGTGCTCAGTGGGGAGTCCGCTTGAGGATTCTCCCTCTCCCCCTGCCCTTCCCCCTGTTCACGAGCTCGCTCTTTAGGATAAATAAATAAATATTTAAAAAATACAGAATGTCCAGTTAAATTTGTATTTCAGATGAACAACAAATCATTTTTTTTTTAGTATAAGTATGCTTCACTGTTAAATGAGACATAGTGAAATAAATTGCCTATCTGAAATTCAAATTTATCTGGGAATCCTACATTTATTTGCTAAAAATGGCAACTTTCCTCTGAGCCTTCTACCATCAACAGAACAGAGGAGAATCTGGACCCGGAGAAGCCCTGTCCTGTGGGCTTGCCCCCGTTGCACCCCAAATCAGAGGAGTAAACAAATGAAGCATTTCTAGTTTTCACTCATGTAATGAGAAGTTGAAAGGTAGGTAGTCCAGGGCTAGTGGGGTCGTCCCACAGCATCATTAAGGCTCAGGTTTACCAACATTCAATTTTGTTTCACCTGTACTGGTGGCAAGAGAATGAAATAGGTACTGCTCCAGTCAGGGGCCAATTTCAGAACGAAAAAGGGTAGTCTGTCCCTGTTTCCCTCCTTGCTCTGTCATGAGTGTATTTGCGCATTTGAACCGATTTCCTTTTTCTCTGCTTTCTGCCTTCCTTCTGTTATTTTATATATAGGATGCTGTTGGTGGTCGACCTTCAGCTGAGTCCACAGTTTGGGGGTCTGAGTAAATTAGAGCTGGAATGGGTATCACCTGGAGATCCTCTCCTTGGAGCTAAAAGTGGTTAGTGCGGAGATGGGCTTATTTCAGTTCTGGGGACAGTAGAAACTCATTTTCCTTTGTGCAAGAGATAGTGAAGATGACTTTTATTTTTTTTTAAAGATTTTTATTTATTTATTTGACAGAGAGAGATCACAAGTAGGCAGAGAGGCAGGCAGAGAGAGAGAGAGAGGGGAGGAAGCAGGCTCCCTGCTGAGCAGAGAGCCCGATGCGGGACTCGATCCCAGGACCCTGAGATCATGACCTGAGCCGAAGGCAGCGGCTTAACCCACTGAGCCACCCAGGCGCCCCATTTTTTTTTTTTAAAGATTTTATTTGATAGAGAAACAGCAAGAGAGGAAACACAAGCAGGGGGAGTGGGAGAGGGAGAAGCAGATTTCCTGCTGAGTAGGGAGCCTGATGCAGGACTCGATCCCAGGACCCTGAGATCATGACCTGAGCCGAAGGCAGCGGCTTAACCCACTGAGCCACCCAGGCGCCCTGAAGATGACTTTCAATGAGGGAAGTTTTGTTTTAGGAAAGTCACCTGTGGAGAAGGAGTGTGTGTTCATGTTGGGCAGCTGAGTGATGGACTGTAGTGGACATAGGGGAATGTCTTATATTAGGGAAATTCTCAACCCAGATTCTTGCTTTCCTAAGGTGGCATCTGTAAACTTCCTTTCTCAGATTCTCTTGCATCTAGGCTCCGGTCTTGTCATTGAGACTCTGCCAATCAGATAGGTAGGTGTACAGTTTGATTTAGAAAGGTGTTACCCAAGGGAGCAGGCACCATGTGGAATTAGTTTTTCTAGTGAGGGTGAGTGGCTGAGGGGTCTGGTTTTGGGGGAAAATTTTGGGCCATGTCCATGGGCTGTGAGGCCTTTGTTGAACAATCCTGCAGTGTAGTTCACCATTGTTTCTGGCTACATGGCCTCCATATCTGATTCTACATGTCTGAAGAAGATACTGACTCTGTATAAGGACGATTTTACTACTAATCTGTTGTTAGAACATGAATGTGTGGGGAGGGTAGTTAAGTGATTTCCCCATTGCTGAAGATGATAAAGCAGAGGTTGGACAGTCTTCTTTAAGATTCACAGTTAGCGGGTGGGAAAGGGTTGCGCCTGATAAAAAAGCACTGGCATTTGATGACGGTGTTGTTCCTTAGCTATGGTAAGGCCGAGGGATCATTCCTTCTCCGTGTTCCTGAAACATTGATGATCTGTGCTATCATTCACTTTGACTTTCAAGGCATACAGCTGGCTTTGCAGTTCGATGTGGGGGGGCTTGAATCCTGCTTCTGCCACTTAACGAGCTGTCTGGCCTTAGAAAAGTCCCTTAAGTTCTCAGCCTTAGTTACGACTTCAGTGAAATACAAAGAATGAGGTGAAACAGGGCTTTTGGAGAATTAAATATGTTGTGAGATGAAAAATATCACAGGGTCGGTCCTTAAGAAATGCTGATTCTGTCCCTTTGTGTTATCTCTTGTGCTGACATGTAACCATTAGATGGGTAAGTGGTGACCAGGTCCTCGTGGGGGCTACTTATCTTTTCCTCTAAATCCCCCTAAACCTGCTATAGGGAAAGTAGTTGCACCAGACTCCAGCCATGTTCTGCTTTGTACAGTCTTGTTTTATTCTTTGAACTTTGAGCTGCCTGGATGTTTCTTAACAACCTTCTCTGAGTGATAGCTATGGGTTTCTTGACTGAGCACGTGACAGAGAGTGGTTTCAACCCTTCAGTTGCCATGTAGGTTTTACGGTGGCTGTAAACTTCCACACCTGTTGATGTCTGTTGTGAGAACTGCTGTGGAGAGGGACAGCTGATGGTCTGGGCTTGTGCCATCTTGCATCTGACTGACACAGCAGTGTCACGAAGCAGGCACATGGTACATCCTTTGCAGCATGGGCTTTATTTTCCTGAGGTAAGGTAGGCTTGCCTCGCTGGGCTTGCCTCCTTCTGTAGGTGATGTTCTTGAATAACCAAGTTTTCTTTCTTTTTTTTTTTTTTAATTTTTAAAAAGGATTTTATTTATTTGACAGAGAGAGACACAGCAAGAGAGGGAACACAAGCAGGGGGGGAGTGGGAGAGGGAGAAGCAGGCTTCTCACTGAGCTGGGAGCCGGATGCGGGACTCGATCCCAGGGCCCTGAGATCATGACCTGAGCTGAAGGCAGTCGCTTAATGACTGAGCCATCCAGGCACTCTAGTTTTCTTTCTTTTTAAGTAAAAAATTAAAAAAAAATTTAAATCCAATTAGCCAACATATAGTACAGCATTGATGGGTCCGTAATCAAAGGAGCGAGAATGATACAAAGCAAAGGTCAAGCAAAGCTTTATTTCGCGCCAAGCATCGAGAATCAAACAGACCCCCTCTTACAGAGAGGGCAACCCCCCCCCCCCCCGCCTTACTGACTAACTTTTAAAGGGCAAGGGCCATGTGGTTGAGCCTGACCACACACAGGTGTGTGTGTAATGAGATTGCAACACACAGAGAACGCTGCACAGTCATGCTAGGTCACATGCAAGTAAGTGACCAATTGAATCATAATTTGCCATATAGTAGATATTGGAACTAGCCTATCACCTTGGTCAGAATTGGCGCCCCAAAGGCGGGGCCCACATTCCTTGGTAGCTAGGGAGAGAGAGTATGTGTGCCCCACTGGTTGGATGTCTCCACCTGGCCTGACCCACCCTTGTATTTAGGTTTTGTTACCTGGGACTGGTTTCCTGGACTTGCTTTTAAGTAAGTCCCCTGGTGGGGGGGCAGGGTCAGTTTAAGTTTTACTGCAAAAACAACAAAATTACTATTTAACCGGATGGAATCGCTCTGGCTAAATAGGCCCTTACACCATTAGTTTCAGAGGTAGAGTTCAATAATTCATCAGTTGCGTATAACACCCAGTGCTCATCATATCATGTGTCCTCCTTAATGCCGGTCACCCAGTTACCCTATCCCCCCACTACCTCCTCAACCTTGGTTTTCTTAATTTAACTGCTACTCGTTTACCTTCAGTATTTGCAAAGTAATTTGCAAGGATGTAAGCTGGTTGAGTCTACCATACCCTGACCTCTACTTTCCTGCGACAGGCTGGTGTTTGAGAAGGGAAAGTCTTAGGGAGCCCCTTTTCATGAGTTTGGGCAAGCTCTTTTCCCTGGCTGTTTCTCCTCTGGCCCCTGGGATGCTACCACACCCCCACTGCTCTCAGTATTGGTCAGGCAGGCCAATGTCTTTGCCATCTTGGAATTAACATTGTGGTCCTGGTGGCCTTATCTTTTCTGGGTGGGGTCCGGAAGAGACAGGAGAGGCAACAATTGGTATTTCCGTTCAAGGGGTTGCTCATTTAATCAATAGGTGTTGCCCATAGGAGAGTCAGCGCCTGGAGACTCAACCCTGCTCCTCAGTCTCCATGCTGCTTCCTGTGGGCCATGCTGTCATGGTGTGTTCCTGGATTCCGAGTGACTTGTCTTCTGATAGTCCTAGAGTGGCCTGCTATCCTCTTACTACTTTCCACTGGGATCACCATTCTTTGTTGAGGATGTCTCTATTTGTCTTGTCTTGTTTTTTTTTTTCCTCCATGTCCTGTGCTCTTGGTTGCAAGGAGATTCCTTTTGTTCCTTGAGTGGCAAATGCTGCCTAGCTACAGGCCAAGGCTGGTGAGGCTGTCGGGTAGGTGTGAGGGGAAGTTACACGAGACGTCAGAGACACCTGGTGTACAGCAGTGGCAGCGTGTGGGATGCCAGCCCTCCAGGTGCCCCCAGAACTTTAACTGCTGCTTCTGGGAAGGGATGTTGGTTTTGTGTCCAGGTTTTTGTAATTGTGAATAGAGTTTCTATGAACATCCTTAGCCTCCGGGGGTCTCCTCCCTGGCACTGGCCTGTTGGGGCCGGGCCTGCCCCGAGGCCTGTGCATGAACCCTCGCCTGCTTCCTCAGCCTTCCGTTTCCAGGGTCCTGCACTTCGGGCCCTCCAACTGGGGAACCTTGAGTCCCGCACCACGACTCCCCATCCCACTCCGGCGCAAATGGTGCCTTTCGGCGCTTCGGACAAGCCTTGGAGCGAGACAGGTTTTTGTGTGAACTTCAGTTTTCCTTTCTGTAAGATACACAGCCAGGAATAGGATTCTAGGTCATATAATAAGTATATATTTAGTTTTCTAAGAAACTACCAAAGTATTTTCTAAGGTGGCCATACCATTTTGTACTCCCCCAGCAATGGATGAGAGCTTGTGTTGATCCACATCTGTGCAAGCCCTGGGTATTTTCAGTATTTTATTTATATTCTCTCTCTCTCTCTCTCTTTCTTTCAAGATTTTATTTATTCACTTGACAGAGAGAGATACAGTGAGAGAGGGAACACAGCAGGGGGGAGTGGGAGAGGGAGAAGCAGCCTTCCTGCTGAGGAGGAGCCCAATGTGGGGTTTGATCCCAGCTCCAGGACTAGGATCTGGAGCTGGAGGCGGATACCCAATGACTAAGCCACCCAGGCACCCCAATATTTTCAAAAAATATTATTTACTGATTGATTAGAGAGAGAGAGGGAGCAGGAGCAGGGAGTGGGAACAGGTCAGGGGAGAGGGAGAAGCAGACTCCTTGCTGAGCAGGGAACCTGTGAAGGGTGGTGGTGGGGGTGGGGGAGAGAGAGTGGGAGGGTAGGGGGATGAGGGGTGGGTGGGAGGCTCGATCCCAGGACCCTGGGCTCGTAACCAGACTGAAGGCAGACACTTAACCAACTGAGCCACCCAGGGATCCTTCAGTATTATTATTTTTTTTACTATGACCTTTTTTTTTTATATTAACATATAATGTATTATCCTGGGGGTACAGGCCTGTGAATCATCAGGCTTACACATTTCACAGCACTCACCATAGCACATACCCTTACCATTGTCCATAACCCAGCCACTTTATCCCCCACCTCCCCACCCCCCAGCAACCTTCAGCTTGTTTCATAAGATTGAGTCTCTTATGGTTTGTCTCCCTCCTGATCCCATCTTGTTTCACTTTTTTCCCTCCTTACCCTACATGACCCTCCCCCTGCTTCCCTCATATCAGATATGAAATTCCTCATATCAGAGAGATCATATGATAATTGTCTTTCTCTAATTGAATTATTTCACTTAGCATGATATCTTCTAGTTACACCCACATCATTGCAAATGGGAAGATGTCATTTTTGATGGCTGCATAGTGTTCCATTGTATATATAAACCTTATCTTCATCTGTTGATGGACATCTAGGTTCTTTCCATAGTTTGGCTATTGTGGACATTGCTAATATAAATATTGGGGTTCACATGCCCCTTCTGATCACTACATTTGTATCTTTAGGGTAACTACCCAGTAGTGTAATTGCTAGGTCATAGGGTATCTCTATTTTCAACTTTTTGAGGAACCTCCATACCTTTTTCCAGAGTGCCTGTGCCAGCTTGCATTCCCACCAACAGTGCAGGAGGCTTCTCCTTTCTCCTCATCCTTGCCAACATCTGTTGTTTCCTGACTTGTTAATTTTAGCCATTCTGACTGGTGTGAGGTGGTATCTCACTGTGGTCTTAATTTGTATTTCCCTGATGCCTAGTGATGTGGAGCACTTTTTCATATGTCTGTTGGCCATTTGGATGTCCAGAAATATCTGTTCATGTCTTCTGCCCATTTCTTGATTAGATTATTCTTTGGGTGTTGAGTTTGGTAGGTTCTTTATAGATTTTGGATATTAGCCCTTTATCTGATATGTCATTTGCAAATATATTTTCCCATTCTATTAGTTGTCTTTTGGTTTTTGTTGACTGTTTCCTTTGCTGTGCAAAAGCTTTTGATCTTGATCAAGTCCCAATAGTTCATTTTTGCCCTTGCTTTTCTTGCCTTTGGCAATGTTTCTAGGAAGAAGTTGTTGCAGCAGAGGTCAAAGAAGATGCTGCCTGTGTTCCCCAAAGGATTTTGATGGATTCCTGTCTCACATTGAGGTTTTTCATCCATTTTGAGTCTACTTTGTGAATGGTGTAAAGAAATGGTCCAGTTTCATTCTTCTGCATGGAGCTGTCCAATTTTTCCAACACCATTTGTTGAAGAGACTGTCTTTTTTTCCATTGGACATTCTTTCCTGCTTTGTCAAAGATTAGTTGACCATAGAGTTGAGGGTCCATTTCTGGACTCTCTATTCTGTTCCATTGACCTATGTGTCTGTTTTTGTGCCAGTACTATACTGTCTTGATGATTATAGCTTTGTAATAGAGCTTGAAGTCTGGAATAGTGATGGCACCAACTTTGTTGTTTTTCTTTTTCAACATTCCTTTGGCTTTTTGGGGTCTTTTCTGGTCCCATATAAATTTTAGGATTATTTGTTCTATTTCTTTGAAAACATTGAGGTATTTTGATAGGGATTGCATTAAATGTGTAGACTGCTTTAGGTAGTGTAGACATTTTCACAATATATATATATATTTTTAAAGATTTTATTTATTTATTTGACAGATAGAGACCACAAGCAGGCAGAGAGGCAGGCAGAGAGAGAGGAGGAAGCAGGCTCCCTGCCAAGCAGAAAGCCTGATGTGGGGCTTGATCCCAAGACCCTGGGATCATGACCTGAGCTGAAAGCAGAGGCTTTAACCCACTGAGCCACCCAGGTGCCCTGACATTTTCACAATATTTGTTCTTCTAATCCATGAGCATGGGATGTTTTTCCATTTGTTTGTGTCTTCCTCAAATTTTTTCATGAGTTACTTTATATATAGTTCTGAGTACAGATTCTTTGCCTCTTTGGTTAGGTTTATTCCTAGGTATCTTATAGTTTTGGGTGCAGTTGTAAATGGGATCAATTCCTTAATTTCTCTTTTTTCTGTCTTGCTGATGGTGTATAGAAATGAAACTGATTTCTGTGCATTGATTTTATATCCTGACCCTTTACTGAATTTCTATATGAGTTCTAGTGGTTTTGGTTGGAGTCTTTTGGGTTTTCCACATAAAGTATCATATCATCTGCAAAGAGTCAGAGTTTGACTTCTTTGCCAGTTCAGATGCCTTAAATTTATTTTTGATGCCTGACTGCTGAGGCTAGGACTTCTAGTACTGTGTTGAATAGCAGTGGTGATAGTGGACAGCCCTGATGTGTTCCTGACCTTAGGGGAAAAGCTCTCAGTTTTTCCCCATTGAGAAAAATATTCACTATGGGCTTTTCATAGATGGCTTTGATGATATTGAGTTATGTACCCTCTATATCAATATCAGTATCAATATTGAAGAGTTTTGATCAAGAAAGGATGCTGTACTTTGTCAAATGTTTTTTCAGCATGTATTGAGAGTATCATATGGTTCTTGTTCTTTTATTAATGTATTGTATCATATTGATTGATTTGCCAATGTTGAACCAACCTTGCAGCCGGGAATATGCTTGGTTGTGGTGAATAATCCTTTTAATGTACTGTTAGATCTTATTGACTAGTGTTTGGTGAGAATTTTTGTGTTCACCAAGGACATTGGTCTGTAATTATCCTTTTTGATGGAGTCTTTGTCTGGTTTTGGGATCGAGGTAATGCTGGCCTCATAAAATGAGTTTGGAAGTTTTCCTCTCATTTCTATTTTTTGGAACAGTTTCAGGAGAATAGGTATTAACTCTTCTTTAAATGTTTGGTAGAATTCCCCTGGGAAGCTGTCTAGCCCTGGGCTTTTGTTTGTTGGGATATTTTGATGACTGCTTCAATCTCCTTACTGGTTATGGGTCTGTTCAGGTTTTCTGTTTCTTCCTGGTTCAGTTGTGGATGCACTCTAGGAATGCATTCATTTCTTCCAGATTGTCAAATTTTCTGGTGTATAGTTGCTCATAATATGTTCTTATAATTGTTTGTATTTCTTTGGTGATGGTTGTGATCTCTCCTCTTTCATGCATGATTTTATTTGGGTCCTTTCTCTTTTCTTCTGGATAAGTCTGGCCAAGGGTTTATCAATCTTGTTAATTCTTTCAATGAACCAGCTCCCAGTTTCGTTGATTTGTTTTACTCTTCTTTTTGTTTCTATTTCACTGATTTCTGCTCTGGTCTTATTATGTTTCTTCTCTGGTGGGTTTAGGCTTTCTTTGCTGTTCTTTCTCCAGCTCCTTTAGGTGTAGGGTTAGATTGTGTGCTTGAAACCTTACTTGTTTCTTGAGAAAGACTTGTTTTGCTATATACTTTCTTCTCAGGACCGCTTTTGCTGTGTCCCAGAGATTTTGAACAATTGTGTTTTCATTTTTATTTGTTTCCATGAATTTTTAAAATTCATCTTTAATTTCCCAGTTGACCCATTCATTCTTTAGTAGGATGCTCTTTAGTCACCATGTATTTGAGTTCTTTCCAACTTTCCTCTTATGGTCTGAAAATATGCAGGGAATGATCCCAGTCTTTTGGTACTGGTTGTGACCCAGAATGTGATCTCTTCTGGAGAATGTTCATGTGCACTAGAGAAGAATGTATATTCTGTTGCTTTGGGATGGCATGTTCTAAATATATCTGTGGATGTCCCTCTGGTCCAGTGTGTCATGTAAAGCTTTTATTTCCTTGTTGATAGTTTGTTTAGATGATCTGTCCATTTAAGTGAGTGGGGTGTTAAAGTCCTCTACTATTATTGTATTATTTTTGATGTGTTTCTTTGATTTTGTTATTAATTGGTTTATACAATTGGCTGCTCTCATGTTAGGGGTATAGATATTTAAATCTGTTAGATATTCTTGTTGGACAGACCCTTTAAGTCTGATATAGTGTCCTTCATCATCTCTTATTATGGCCTTTGACTTAAAATCTAATTTATCTGATATAAGGATTGCCACCCCCAGCTTCCTTTTGATGTCCCTTAGCATGGTAAATTGTTTTCCATCCCTCACTTTAGATCTGGAGGTGTCTTTGGGTCTGAAATGTGTTTCTTGTAGAAAGCATATTGATGGGTCTTATTTTTTTTTTATCCATTCAGATACCCTGTGTCTTTTTTTTTTTTTTACTCTGTGTCTTTTGATTGGGACATTTAGCCCATTTACATTCAGGGTAACTATTGAGAGATATGAATTTAGTGCCATTGTATTGCCTGTAAAGTGCCTGTTACTGTATATTGTCTCTGTTCCTTTCTGGTCTGTTCCTTTCAGGCTCTTTCTTTGCTTAAAGAACCCTTTCAATACTTCCTGTAGGGCTGGTTAAGTGTTTGCAAATTCTTTTACTTTTTGTTTGTCTTGGCAGCTTTTAACTCTTCTTCTATTTTCAATGACAGTGTATTTGGATATAGTATTCTTGGCTGCATATTTTTCTTGTTTAGTGCTCTGAATATATCATGCCAGTCCTTTTTGGCCTGCCAGGTCTCTGTGGATATGTCTGCTGCCAGTCTAATATTTCTACCATTGTATGTTACAAGGCCACTTGTCCTGAGCTGCTTTCAGGATTTCTTCTTTGTCACTGAGACTTGTATGTTTTTCTATTAGATGACGGGATGTGGACATATTTTTATTGATTTTGAGGGGGTTCTCTGTGCCTCTTGGATTTTGATGCTTATTTCCTTTGGCAAATTAGGGAAATTTGCTCCAATATATCTTCTACCTCTCTCTCTCTCTATCTCTTCTTCTTCTGGGGTCCTAATTATTCTAACATTGTTTCATCTTATGGTATCACTTATCTCTCAGATTCTCCCCTTTGGTCCAATAGTTATTTGTTTCTTTTGTGCAGCTTTATTCTCTATCATTTGGTCTTCTATATCACTGATTCTCTCTTCTGCATCATTTATCCTAGCAGTAAGAGCCTCCATTTTTTATTGCACCTCATTAATAGCTTTTTAAAAATTTCAAATTGATTAGATTTTAGTTCTCTTATTTCTCCAGAAAGGGATTTTTTAGTGTCTTCCATGCTTTTTTTCAAGCCCAGCTAGCACCTTGATAATCATCATTCTGAACTCTAGTTCTGACATATTACTAATGTCTATATTCATTAAATCCCTAGCCATTGGTACTGACTTTGTTCTTTTTTGGGGGCGAGTTTCTCTGACTTGTCATTTTATCCAGATAAGAATAGATGAATGAGAGAACAAAAGACTGAAAGGGTTACAATGACCCCAGAAAAATATACCTTAACCATATCAGAGGAGACCCAAAACCAGGGGGAGAAGAAAGGAGGAAAAAAGAAAAAAAAATGATTAGACTGGTGAATAGAACAGAGCCACACACTTGATTTTGGGTGTATTTTGGTCTGTTAGAAGAAACTACCTGCCAAAATTTTAAAGAAGGAAAAACTAATATATATACAAAAATAAGGGTAAACATGATGAAGGGATGGAATATGACTGTAAGGATGAAAATTGTCTGGTGTTGGGTATTATGGAGGGCACATATTGCATGAGCACTGGATGTGGTGCATAAACAATTAATTCTGGAACACTGAAAAGAAAAAAACCCTGAAAATCTGAATAAACTCCATAGATTTTTTAAAATAAAAAAAAAATAAAAAGATTCTAAAGAAGGAATTGATAAGCAGTTGGTTGAAAAAAAAAATAAAAGGAAAAAATGTGATCAGGCTGGAGACTAGAACAAAGCCATGAGGTAGATTTAGGGTATATTCTGATCTGTTAGAAGAAATTGTATCACAGAATTTTAAAGAAAAAAAAAAACGATAAGTATACAAAAAATAATGTTAAATACAATGAAGGGATATGATATGACTATAACAATGAAAATTTAAAAAAGATTTAAAAAGTATTAATAAGATAAAATTGCAAAAAAATACATTAAAACGTTAAAATAAAAATAAAAAAAACGTTAAAAATACATTAAAATGTAAAAAAAGTTAAAATAGAAAAGAGAAAAATTTTAAAAAATAGAATAAAAAAATAAAATTAAGAAAATTTAACTTTGAGGGGCACCTGGGTGGCTCAGAGGTTAAAGCCCCTGCCTTCGGCTCAGGTCATGATCCCAGGGTCTTGGGATCGAGCCCCACGACGGGCTCTCTGCTCGGCAGGGAGCCTGCTTCCTCCTCTCTCTCTACCTGCCTCTCTGCCTACTGTGCTCTCTGCCTGTCAAATAAATAAATAAAATATTAAAAAAAAAAGGAAAATTTAACTTTGAAAGACTAAAGGGTCGGGGCGCCTGGGTGGCTCAGTGGGTTAAGCCGCAGCCTTCGGCTCAGGTCATGATCTCAGGGTCCTGGGATTGAGTCCCACATCAGGCTCTCTGCTCAGCGGGAAGCCTGCTTCCCCCCCCCCCCCTCTCTCTCTGCCTGCCTCTCCATCTACTTGTGATCTCTCTCTGTCAAATAAATAAATAAAATCTTTAAAAAAAAAAAAAGACTAAAGGATCATAGAAAAAAAAGCCATGAATTCTATGTGTTGGTTTCCCCTAGCTGTGGAGTTCCACATTTCTCATTGATCAGTGAACTTGGTCTTGGCTGGATGTTCTTGCTGATCTTCTGGGGGAGGGGTTTGTTGTGGTGACTATCAAATGTCTTTTCCCAAGGCAGAATTGCACCGCCCTCGCCAGGGGCCAGACTAAGTAATCTGTGTGGTTTTGGTCTGGGAAGCTTTTGTTCCCAGAATGCTTTCCGTAGAGCTCTGGAGGACGGGAATGAAATGGTGGCCTCCCAATCTCCAGCCCCGTAGGAGTTGAGAGCTCAGGCCCTGCTGCTCAGTGTGCCCTCAGAGAAAAGTCGTCAATCCCTCCTGCCTCCCTGGTTTCCGGCAGTGCTCCAAGCTCACCTAGCCTGTGAATGAGCATTTCTATCTCTGGTGCATGGCCCTGTTTGGAGTCTCCAGACCCAGCAGATTCCTGCCTCATGCTCCAGAGATGCTCCTCCCAGAGGAGGAAGGTGAGTCTCCCTGGTCTGCCACTTGTGGGGTCCTTGATCCAAGAGTAGTGGTCTGTGCCACAGATCACAGTTTAAGTTAATCTTGAGCTGAGAGCCTACTGCTCTGCTCTGTCTCTGCAGCTGGCTTCCCCACTCTGATACCTGGCAGCTCTACTACCCTCAGACACCCCTGGTTTTTCTGTGACCCCGAGGGTCCTGAGACCCCACTGTCCCTGCAAGGGTTCCACCCCCTGCTTAACCTCTAGAGAAACGTCCCTCAGGGAGTACACTTCCCTGGATTTTGTGCTCTGCTGCTCTCTCACTTGCCGGAACCCGGCCCCTCTCCCTGTGGTCTATTTTCCCGAATGTCTCCTCTGGATTCTCTCCTCTGCGTGTCCTATCTTCCAGAAAGTGGTCGATTTTCTGTTCCTAGAATTGCCACTCTTCTTCTCTTTTGACTCCTGTTGAGTTTGTAGCTGTTCAGAATGGTTTAATAACTATGTAGCTGAGCTCTTGGGACTGAGGATATTTAGGTCTCCATTCTTCCACCATTCCTCCATTCTTGCTCCTCTCCACCCAGTATTTTTAATTTTAGCCATTCTAATAGGTGTGTGGTAGTGTTTCATTGTGTTTTTAATTTGCATTTTTCTAATGGCTAATAAAAGTGAATTTTTCATGTGTTCATATTCCACCATAAATCCTTTTGGGTGAAGTGTGCTCATGCCTTTTGCCTATATTTTAACTGGGTTTTTGTTTTCCTCCTCGTGAGTTTTGTCAGTACTTTATACATTCTGGATACAAATCATTTTTCAGGCTTGTGATTTCCAAATATTTTCTTTCAGTCTGTAGCTTGTTCTTTCATTCCCTTAACGATAGATACCTTCTGTAGTGCAAAGGTTTTTACATTTTGATGAGTAAAAAAGACATTGATATTCTTTTATGGATTGTGCTTTTGGTTTCATGTCTAAGAATTTTTTGCTTACCTCCAGATCATGAAGATTTTCTCAAAATTTCATAACTTTATTTAGTTTTATGATCCATTTTCAGTTAATTTTTGTAGAAGATATGGTATGTAGATCGAGACAGTTCCGCCCCCCCCCCAATATGGTGTCATGAGAATTAAATGAGGTAAAGCAGGTAAAACCGTACTATGTGGACCCCTGATAGAAGTTAGTTTTTGCTCTTGAATTTTGTATGGCCTTGGGGTAAATGACCTCTTCATGGATATGGTGCCGACTCAGAGATTGCAGACCTACAAAGGCAGAGGTACAGCTCGCCTTACATTTCTTTTGGATCTTCTGGGTGAATTACAAGTCCATAGAATGATGGGCAACTTCACCCATTGCCCCCTTTTTATATGTGTATTTCTTTGGGATCTAAAATTTCCTCCATCTGTAACTGTGGCTCTCACTCACAAGGGAAATGTCCTTGGGGCGCCTGGGGGGCTCAGTTAAGCATGAGACTTTGGCTCAGGTCATGATCCCAGGGTCCTGGGATTGTGTCATGTATTGGACTCCCCACTCAGCACGGAGTCTGCTTGTCCCTCTGCCCCTCGCCCTACTCATGCTCTCTTCCTTTCTGTCAAATAAATAAATAAAATCTTAAAAAAAAAATGTCCTTTATGACAGTGACCTTGGGTAAAAATTCATGTGAATCATCTAGAGGCCAAGAGGAGGCCAGCCATGAGCCATGACCACTTTCAAATGTGGTAGCCAGAGGAAAATATTTGCCCCTTTGACCCCAGTGTGAGGTCCTCCTGAGAGCCTGGGAATTGTCTCTCCTGCACCCACAGTTCCTCAGCACAGACCAGCTCCCTGGAAGAGAGGAGTCTGACACGCACATGCTGAAACTGGCATGTTTATTGATGTTTTCTGGGGCTCAATCAGCAGGGGCTTCGTGTGCTGCTGAGAGCCTCCCTGGGGCTCAGGCTGGGGCCAGCTCTGTGGAGCATGGGTCAAACCAGGGAGGCCTCTGGCTTTGGGATTCTCCCACAGGCTAGCCAGGCTTCCATGACTATATGTTCTTTAAGATATTATTAAGTCCAGGGGACATATGGGGAGATTCAAGTGAAGAGATTTGGAGGCTTTGCATTCATATATCCATAGGACACAATACCATAGGCCACCCCTGCACACACCAGGGGGCCCCCAGAATCCTCCTGTGGGTTAGAGAAAGCAGATTGTGAGCAGAGAATATCCTTCTCTCTCTACTGTCACCTTATCCTGCTTCTGTAAGTACCCCAGCCAGCTCCAAGATACCCCTGAGTCAGATCAGGAATCTTGGCTCCTCATGGAGTCCTAAATTAGGAGATTAATGTCTTATTCTTCTCTGGCATGGAACCACAACTCTAGATCCTGTCCCTTCTATTTCTTCCTTTCTGTCCTGGAGCCCTGTTCAGCCAACTAGAAGGGAGGGTTAGAGACAGGGAGTGAATATGTGAGGATGGAGCCCAAAGGGAGGATTCCAGTTCTGATGTTGCTAGAAACCTGCAGACTCAGACACCAGTCACTGTACTAGGGGACTTTCCGACCCACTCCCTCCCAGGAGGATGCTGTCTCCCAGGGACTGCTTTGTGAGGAGTAAGTGTTGGTGTGCAGTCACCTCGTATGCTGATTTTGTCTTTCTTGGATCGCCTACACAGATTTGTAAGTTACTGTTGTAAAACAGATAGCTCCTGCAGGTGCTGGCGTCCATGAGTCTCAGCTGCACTCCCTCAGAGTGTCTGACGCCGGTTCCCTCACTCCGGTTCTTCCCCAGCCAGCCACCGTGCATACTGTCCCAGGTGGAATAAAGGTAGACCAGGTGGGCAGGTAGATTGGCTTCACGGCGTGGGTCCACCTGGTTCTCGTTTTTAGCTGTGAGAGAGGGAGGAAGAGTAGATGGATCTTTGGTCCCAGAGAAATTGGGGGCTGTTGCTGTGGCAGGGGCTTCCCGGGCAGGGTCAAGAGTTGCTCCCTAGTGGGGTGGTGGTGATGTGGAGTGGGAGGGTGGGCCCCAAGGAAATGGTTTAGAAAAGAGAATGAGAAATGCACAGGTCAGGAGAAAGTTTCAAGAAGAGGGGATAGAGATGAGCTAGAAATCTAATGGCGCCTTCATTAACATGATGTCATTGAATCTGGTGATTGAGCTGTATTTTGGGTGGCTGATTTGTTTTGAGACTTCTATCTTCTGCCATGTGGATTTTTCCTTTTTCATGTTATGAGCTCCCAGGATGACCCTAATTTTCCTGTTGGGAAGGAGGAGAGAAGCAGGAGAATGTGCTGGTCTCCTAGAAAGGGTCTATCCTGAGCAACTTCTTCCCCAGGGCAGGGCAACCTGAGGAATTCAGGTCTTATTTGGAACAGAAGCTCCCCCTCTGGGATCTTAGCCAGTTCAGGAAGGGCCAGGCCGTGGCAGCTACAGGGTACGAAGAGAGCTCATCTGGCCGCAGGACAAGAGGGCCAGTGTTGGCCTGCTGTGGCCTGGCTGCCCTGAATGATGTGGTGGCCTCTGGAGGTGGAGATGGCAAATGAAAACGGGCTGGGTCCTTGCAAAATATGTCACTGACTATCTTGAAATGAGCAGGGCACCAGAATCTCTCCCCAGGCCACTTCGAAGCTGTGTGTAACTCTGGTTCCTACAGCTCCTTGCATGAAAAGAGAATAAGTCAAAGCTTTCTTACCTTCCTTTACAATGAGCAGCTGTCATCAGGAAATCTTGACTTATGAGAAACCCTCCACAGCTGGTGCCATAACCCCTATGAGTGACGGTTTCCAGATGGGCCATGTAGGGGTGGGAGTGTGGCTTGGACTCAACACCACCGATAATTTCCTCTGAAACAGAGAACCCCAAGTCCCTAAACAGAGGTTCACTTGCCTGCAGACAGAGCACTGGGTGAGGAAAAGGAGGTGGAAGCTGAGGGCCCACAGAGTTGCTGTCTTCTAATGGAGCTCAGCCCTCCCTGTGTCCTTATTGTTTGCTTTCTTGAACCCAGTCCGCCCCATCAACCATCTCTCAGCCCACTTTCAGAACTTACGGTTAGTCTTGATTCCGGGCTGTCATTTAAACTTAAGTTCCTTTGCCTTTTTTATTTTTTTGAAGAATTTATTTATTTATTTGAGAGAGAGAGTGAGAGAGAGTCATGAATGAGCAGGGAGAGGGGCAGAGGGAGAGGAACAAGCAGACTCCTTGCTGAGTGGGGAGCTGAAAGGACTTGGGGCTCATCCCAGGACCCTGAGGTCATGACCTGAGCCAAAGGCAGACAGATGCTTAACTGACTGAGCCACCAACATGCCCCTAAACATTTCTTCCTGTCTCTATCCTGACCTCCTCTGCATGACAGCAGGCACCAAGAAGAACTGTGAATGAGAATGGTGGCTCTTTTGAAGAAAGCAGGCTAGGAGGAGCTTTCAAAGATAGTTTTCTGATTCTCTCTCCACCCAAGACTTCTCATCCCAGGGAAACTGTCATCAACCGCAGGGAAAGAATCTAACTCTTCCAGCTGGAGGTTTTCCCCTAGAATACTTGCGGTGGGATCTTGTAGCCTCATTTGAGGTCTTCTTTGACAGGTGGTTATACCCTAGATGCACCAGCTCCAGCTTTAGGAGTCAAGAGAAAGGCCAACAAAAGAAATAGGGCCTGCATTTTCCCAGTGATGGTATCCATGGTGAGATTCTTCTGTCCCTGTCCTCCCTTGCTCCTGCTTTTATAATTCCAGCAGTAGAAGAAAGGGGAGGGTTGGAAACCACAGAACAACCTAGTCACATTTTTGTTTTTCACTTTGGCCTGGCTATCTTCCTCATCAGAAATTCTTAGAATCCTCTTCTCTTCTCTGCTGGTGTTGAGGCTGTGGTCAGATTCCAAGAGTCCTCAAATAATGTAGCTCTCTTGAGGCAGAATAGTAACACAGATGGGGAAGGGTAGGTTAAAATTTTATTTTTTATTTTTTTAAAAAGATTTCTTTATGTGAGAAAAAGAGAGCAAGCAAACACATGAGCAGGGGAAGGGGCAGAGGGAGAGGGAACCAAAGAGAATTTCAAGCAGACTCCCTGCTGAGTGTGGAGCCTGAGGCAAGCTTGATTCCAGGACCCTGACATCATGACCTGAGTCAAAATCAAGAGTTAGGCGCTCAACCAACTGAGCCACCCAGGTGCCCCTTTATTTTTTATTGTTCAAGTATAGTTGACATGCCTTCTATTAGTTTCAGGTGTACAACATAGTGACTTAACAAGTCTATATATTACTCAGTGTTCTCCATGATCAAGGTACTCACAAACCATCACCTAGACAAGTTATTACAATATTATTGACTATATTCCCTATGTTGTACTTTCTGTTTCTGTGACTTATTTATAAAATATGAATAAGAATATAAAGATATACACAAAATATTTGTGAAATATAAGGATGTATAAATAGAATATATTTATAAAATGTAAGGATGTATAAATAAACTATATCTATAAAAGATAAATACAAATTTTATAAATAAGGAAGTTTGTGCTTCTTAATCCCCTTCACCTGTTTTGCCCATTCCCCCACCCTCTGCCCTTCTGGCAACCAACAGTTTGTTCTCTGTATTTAAGAGTCTGGTTTTTGTTTATTTATTTGTCTGTCTATTTTTTTTTCTTTTTAGATTTCACACATAAGTGAAATCATACATTTGTCTATATCTGCATTACTTATTTCACTTAGCATAACACTCTCTAGATTCATCTGTGTTGTTGTAAATGTCAAGATGTTATTCTTTTCTCTTTTTTAAAAAGATTTTATTTACTTATTTGACAGACTGAGACCACAAGTGGGCAGAGAGGCAGGTAGAGAGAGAAGGGGGAAGCAGGTGACCCACTGAGCAGAGAGCCAGATGCGGGGCTCGATCCTAGGACCTGAACTGAAGGCAGAGGCTTTAACTCACGGAGCCATCCAGGCATCCTGATGTCATTCTTTTTAAATGGATGTGTAATATTTTGTTGCCCATGCACATGTGTGAGTGTGTGTGTGTGTGTGTGTGTGTGTGTGTGTGTATGGTATCTTCTTTATCCATTCGTCTATCAGTGGACACCTGAGTTGCTTCCATATCAGCTATGGTAAATAATGCTGCAGTAAACATAGGGGCACTTACATCTTTTTGAATTAGTATTTTCATTTTCTTTGGGTAAATACCCAGCGGTGGAATTACTGGATAATATGGTATTTCTGTTTTTAATTTTATGAGGAAACTCTATACGTTTCTCCACAGTGGTTTACATTCCCACCACCATATATGAGGGTTCTTTTTTCTCCATATCCTTGCCAACAGTGGGGGGGTTGGTTTAGGTGACATAGGAATCTAGAACAGGGATCAGCAAACTTTTTCTGTAAATAGCCACATAGTGAGTGTTATTGGCTTTGTGAGTCATACTGTCTTGTGGTAACTTATTCAACTCTGTTGTAGTACAAAAGCTATAGAGAAGATGTAAGCAAATAGGTGTGACTGTGTTCTAATAAAACTTTATTTTAAAAACAGGTGGTGGGCCAGTATGGCTTGAGGGCCATAGTTTGCCAACCCCTGATCTAGAAGATTTGCCCTTTCTTTAATCCTAATAATCAGTAGAAGAATAGAATGTGGCAGTGAGAGATAGAAGGAAAAATGGGGAATTTACTGACTACCCACAATATGTTTGGTGCCAATAAAACTTTGCATATGTATCATCTCATTTGTAATAGTCCTTCTGGGTAAGTATTATTATACACAATTACAGAGCACTCAAGCGAAGCTCAGGATGTCACATAGCAACAAGATCTGAAATTTAATATATCAGATTCTGAAACTTATGCTTTTTCTATTCCAGTAATCTGACTAACAAGGGATGTGGGATGAAGGGTTAGTCCAATAAACAGAGAAAGGAATGGGACATATAAAGGAGAACAATCAGTGTTCTTTAGAGGATGTTGGGGTTTTCCACTAGTGCACTGAGAGTCACACGTTGTTGATAATCAAGTGATATCTGCACTTCTCATTACTTGAGATAGTACTCAGGGCTCTCCTTTGTTCATGTGCGTTAAGAAAGGAAAAAGTTTTTTTTTTTTTTTAAAGATTTTATTTCATTTATTTAAGAGTGAGGGAGCACACGAGCAGTGGGAGGGGCAGAGTAGTAGAGGGAGAAGCAGGCTCCTTCCTGAGGGTGCTGGGATCATGACCTGAGCTGAAGGCAGACACTTAAGTCACCCTGGTGCCCCAGGAAAAAGTTGTTCTTGATTAAACTATAACATGCCATTGATTACAAAACTCATTCCTATTGTAAAGGGGTTAAAATGTAAAATGTTGTGCATCTTGGAATCAATGAAATATGATAAATTACAAGTAACTCATTCACCCCTATCAACCCTGAGATATATTATTGTTTTCATTTTAATCCAAGGAAACTGAGTCTCACAGAATTTGAGTCACTTGACAAGTCAATAAATATGAGAATTAGGTGTTGAGCACATATCTGTTTGACTTCAGTCACATGGTATTTCCCTATATCACTCTGCTTTCCTAGTCTGTAAAAACAAAACAACAACAACAAGAAGAAGGATCTGGAGAGAATTTCTCCACCAATTCCCACAAAAATTTTATAGATGCAGCCCTTATAAGAAATCCCTTATTTTACACTACTCATAGTGGTTCTGCTCTCCTTGATTGAACTCTACATAATAGAGATATTGGCACTGGAAGTGAGTTCAGAAGAACCTGCACTTAGGTTCTGTAACTTGGCTTGTGTTATCTATTACAGGTTCTCTAATCTGAATACACACACACACACACACACACACACACACACACGTATTTTAAAGATTTTATTTATTTATTTGAGAGAGAGACAGTGAGAGAGAGCATGAGAGGGGAGAAGGTCAGAGGGAGCAGACTCCCCATGGAGCAGGGAGCCTGATGTGGGACTCGATCCCAGGACCCCAAGCCGAAGGCAGTCACCCGACCAACCGAGCCACCCAGGCACCCATAATCTAAATATATTTAAAGGCATGGCTTACCCTGTTGTAAGTGGTAAAGTATGTTAGTTGTAAGTTGTAAGTAACCATTATGGCATACAGAACAAACCTATTAAATTATCATTTGTAGATATGTGTAATCAAAAGCAGACTTTAGGTGATTAAGTATTTGGTGACATAGAACATATTAGTGGAAATAAGGAGTATTATGGGGTTGATGGTTGCTTCTAGGTGCACTAAAGAACCTAAGAAAAATAAATGATGAGCTTTGGGCTTTAACTTCCAGCTTATGGTCTAAGTAAGGGTCCAGAAATCTTCTCTGCCATAAAAGAAACCCTTCTCTCATGTAACCTCCTGTGTAAGGTTCCAAAAACTCAAACCAATGTCTTATCCTATGGGTGGTTTGAACATACCTTGACTCACCAAACTGGCAGGGTCTCTAAAATGAAGTTAAAGATTTTTTATTTTATTTTTATTTTTTAATTTAATTTACAGAGATGACAAGTAGGCAGATAGGCAGGTGGAAAGAGAGGGGCAAGCAGGCTTCCTGCTGAGCAGAGAGCCAGATTTGGGGCTTGATCCTAGGACCCTGCAATCATGACGTGAGCCAAAGGCAGAGGCTTTAACCCACTGAGCCAGCCAGGCACCTCCCCACCCCTCAGATGAAGTAAAAGCAGTAACTGAGACTCTGAAAATTGGAATGGGAATATATGTAGGCATATTCTGATGAAACTGGGATCTTGAACTCCTAAACTCCTCCAATCCCTCCTTTGTCTATAACAGCAACCCATCTTTTCTGGTATGAGGAGGTTAGTCTTCCCCTTGCTTGAAGAATCTGTAATGAGATTCCCTGAGGTAGTTACTTTGCAGCAGACTGCTGGCTGCCCCCTCACCTTTATTGCTTCTGGATTTATTTTTTTTAAAAGATTTTATTTATTTGACGGAGAGAGATCACAAGTAGGCAGAGAGGCAGGCAGAGAGAGAAAGAGGGAAGCAGGCTCCCCGCTGAGCAGAGAGCCCGATGTGGGACTCAATCCCAGGACCCTGAGATCATGACCTGAGCCGAAGGCAGCGGCTTAACCCACTGAGCCACCCAGGTGCCCCTGCTTCTGGATTTATAACCAGATTCAACTCTAAGTAGATACCATATATGTGACCCATAAGGAATTGCAGTATACACCAAAACAAGATTTTTGCTAATTTATAACAAGAGAAACATGAATGAAATAGGTCTTAAAGGCATTGGTGCAGGTGTTGGGCCAGGCTGACTTTGTTGATGGGATGCACTAAAAACAGATGTCAATATTGACATATTAGATCAAGCATGTCCATGTGGCTCTAACTATTTGGCTAGTTGGTTGGATTGAAATATGGATCCAAAGGTGGCCTATACTAAGTGAAGTTGAGATGCCAGACTTCTTTGATATAGAGAAAGGTATTCTAAGCTTTGGGGAAATCAGAAGATAGAGAAAATTTATTATTGTGAGACTGGTTTACTTACCCCCCTTAAGTGTGTCCTAGGAGAGCATGGAGAACATTCTTTCCACCAAAGCTGTGAAAGATAGATTAGAGAGGGGGAGCACTGGCATTTTTGGGGAGTGCTACAGTGGCTATTTTCTATGGTGTAGAGTGACCATGGGAACTCCTGCTACTGGATCTGGATCTGAGTTCCAAGGTAGTGATGGCATCTCAGGGTGGGAGAAGCCAGGCTACCAGAGGTGCAGTGGGCTTGGTTACTCTAATGAGTATCACAGTTGAGGCAGATGTCAAATAGAGATCCGTGACCTTGGCTAGTTGATAATGGGGTCCCTGAACTGAAATAGACAGATTACAAAGATCTAAGTTGATTTGTATAAGTAGAAACATTCTGGGTCTGGTGAACAGAGGTCTTAAATATCACAAGGCACATCAACTATTTCCTAGCCTTGAGCCAACTCACTGACCCAGAGCTCCTTGAATGAAAAGGGTGAAGTGCCTTTGAGGAAGGCCCTTGCTATGTAGCCAAAAATTTGTGCTATACATCTTCCTCTTTGCCTCCTTCAAAGGTACCCATGGCCATTTACTGAGTGACTATGAATTAGAGAAAAAAAAAATCTGGGACATAATAATGCCTTAGTTTGTTTTTTTATTATGAGGTCCTGGCTCTAAACTGATATGAACTCCCAAAGACCCAAAATGCCCTCGTGACTCACCAGTCAAGAGGAGGGGCTTATGGACTGATCCACAAAGTTTTGGCAAGCATCCATATCACTGATGGCCCAGTGGTTCCCAAATCAACCTTTGGCCATTTCCCAAAATCCAGAATGCGGAGGTAGAATGGATATCCTAAAAAGCAGCAGAATCTCCATAATGGTTGCCTGACTCATGGCGTGAGGGCTGTTATGGTAGAGAAGACCAAGTGGAGCCACCAGAACTGCCTCTACCTAAAAAATAGTAAACTAAGAGCAATGTGATATTCATAGAGACATTCAGGTATTAGTGTAGTCAACAAATTACAGACGGATGCAGGAGTGATGATTCCTACCACATCTCCATTCAGATCACCTGTTTGGTCCATTTAGTCTTTAGTTATAGGACTTCCGGGCTCTCTGTCTTATGCCTGAAGAACTCTTGATTTTTTTTTTCTTTTTGTTTGTTTGTTTTAATTGTGCTGGTGCTTGAAGGTGTTAGAGGGCAAAGTGGTCAGGGAGGTAAAGGTTGAGAGGGAGGTGGATTCTAAGGTCTCAGGTGGAGAACCCCCTCTAGGGTGAGAGATGGCAGGAGAGCCTCTTGTTTTACTTTCTCGCTTCTGTTGTAGGCTCACTGCAGACCTGAGAACAGTTGGCTTTGTGTTGCTTTCTGCTCTGTCTCATCTCCTTTCCATACCCTCTAAATTTATCCAGTCGTCATGCTTGGCAGTCCTTGAGGCTTCCCCTTCCCAAGGATTTAGGTAGTCCCTTAAATCTGGGATGCTTCTTTCATAAACCTTGCGATGCTGCCAGTCTATCAGCAATCAGCACTGGCCAGGCTGGCAAGAGATAGTGCTCTGCATCTTAGAATCAGATCTATCAGCTGTGATCTTTTCTTATCTGGTGGGCTGTTGGAGGAGGCCTGTTTGTACCAACTGTCCTTTTCACGTGCCTACTTGAAGATTGTTTGATTTGTGGTTGTTGCCAAGAATGGGGTCGGGCAACTGCTCTGAGCCAGCACAGCAACCAGGGACAGAGGCGTAGCCTCAAGGTATCTTCTATGCTTTCCCATCCGTGGGTTCGATTAACTGAAGGGGTGCTACTCAGGACTCTTGATTTAGCCTTTCAGGGTGTTTTTCCATGCAATCATTCTTCTTTTCAGTTGCTCCTTCTTGCATTTCCTTATCTCTTTACAGAACCATCCAGGAATAGCTCCCTTAGGTGCCCTCTGTGATTGATATAATTTTGAACATTTGGCTGGTATATTGATACTGCCATGGTGAATGGACCTAAGCACCAACATCTCCCGTGAAGGACTGAGTTTTTGGTGCCCACTCAGCCAGGACTGTCATAAGGATAAGAAAGGAGTGCATTTCCTAGGGTAAATGTCTCTCATTTAAATGCAAGATCACACTGTGAAGACCATATTTCTGCGGATTCTTGAAGTTGCTCAACTCCTTCCTGAATTGGGCAGATGTTGTGAAGGAGTACAAACTTGCCACTACAAGATGAGTAAGTTCTAGAGATCTAATGCATAGCACAGTGACTACAGTTAATAACATTGTATTATATACTTCAAAATTGCTAAGACACTAAATCTTTTTTTTTTAAAGATTTTATCTATTTATTTGACAGACAGAGATCACAAATAGGCAGAGAGGCAGGCAGAGAGAGAGAGAGAGGGAAGCAGGCCTCCTGCGGAGCAGGGAGCCCGATGTGGGGCTCGATCCCAGGACCCTGAGATCATGACCCGAGCCGAAGGCAGCAGCCCAAACCACTGAGCCACCCAGGCGCCCCAAGACACTAAATCTTAAATGTTCTTACCATAAAAAATGATAATTATGTGATGTGATAGAGATTTTATCCAAAGCTATAATGCTAATTGTATTCAGTATGTAAATATATCAAAACAATACCTTATACACTTTAAAGTCACACAATGTTACATGTAAATTATTCTCAGCAAAAAAACCCCTCACAAAACCCCATAAAGTACACAGATCTTAAATATACCCCCAATAAACAGCCGGCAGAGCAAAATGCTTAAATTTTATTGTGACTACTGTGACCATACTTCACCCTTGAGTCTTCATCTGTGAGATGGACACACTGCAGTGGCAGGAAACACAAAGAGAATGTGAAAGATATTTATCATGAATGGTTGGAAAAGGGGCACCTGGGTGACTCAGTGGGTTAAGTCTCTGCCTTCATCTCAGGGTCCTAGGATCGAGCCCTGCATCAGGCTGTCTGCTCAGCAGGGAGCCTGCTTCCCCCCATCCCCGGCCTATTTGTGATCTCTATCAAATAATTAAATAAAATATTAAAAAAAAAAAAAAGAAATGGTTGGAAAAACAGGCTCAGAGCCTGGTCGACAGAACAACCACTCCACTTTGACAAGGAAAGATACCTCCTACTCCATTCTTTGCTCCTCCTCCTGCAGGGGCAATGATCCCACCTCTTCCTTGTCTCCCAGGTTGTCCTTGCCCTGGTATGATTGCCAGCACCCCATATGTCGGGGGCTTTCCTCCTCCTGGGACGATGCCAGCGGGAGCTGTTCCTGGAATGAGGGTGCCTGTGGAAGGCCACAGTGCTGTCTGGGTCCCCAGTGGGGACGTCTCCCGCCTGCCCCATGATGGTGCCCACTCAGCCAGGAATGACTCCACCAGACAAATAAGGAGAGAGGGGACCCTCTTTATATCCATTTTATCTCACTTTTAAAGATTCTATTTGTTTATTTGAGAGAGAGAGTGTGAGTGCAAGCACGGGGGGCAATCGGGGGGAGCAAAGGAGGGTTGAAGCAGACTCTGTACTGAGCGCTGAGGCCGAGGCAGGGCTCTGTCCCATGATTATAACCTGATCATGACATGAGCCAAAATCAAGAGTCAATTGCTCAGCTCTCTGAGCCACCCGGGTGCCACTCCTTACGTCCATTTTATATTACTTGTAGTACTTCCCCAGGGGATCATGGGGCTGTGATGTGACTCTGGGTGTTTTCTAATAGCAGGACAAGGAGGATTTGCTTCCCCTTCCTATCAAGAATAGTTTTGGCGGGGATGTAGTGGGATGAAAAAAAAAATCAATTTTTATTTGTATTGTGAAATGTGAAAATAAAATGTCAACTATTTTAGTTAAAAATCCCAATTAACTGTCATAAAGTGATGTACTGGGGCGCCTGGGTGGCTCAGTGGGTTAAGCCGCTGCCTTCGGCTCAGGTCATGATCCCAGGGTCCTGGGATCAAGCTCTGCATCAGGCTCTCTGCTCAGCAGGGAGCCTGCTTCCTCCTCTCTCTCTGCCTGCCTCTCTGCCTGCTTGTCATCTCTCTCTGTCAAATAAATAAATAAAAAATCTTAAAAAAAAATAAAGTGATGTACTCATGAACCTACAACCTAGATCCGATCCAAGTTTGTACATGTGCTGCCAAAGCAAGCACTACAACCTAGATCTGAAAAGAGACCATTTACAGCAGCCCAGAAGCTCATCTCTGCTCTTCCCAGTCACTGTTTTTCTTTTTCCTAAACGTAACCTCTATCCTGACTTTCATCACCTTAGATTAATTTTGCCTATATGTTTTTAAACTTTATATAATTAGAATCAACCAGTATGTATTCTTTTGTGTGTGGCTTCTTTTATTCAGTGTTATGTTTTTGAAGACTCATCCATATGGGTTTTTTGGAAGGGTGTTCCTTCATTCTCCTGTATGATTTGTGTTCTATTACGATTAGTCTACAATTTGTATACCCATTCTGTGGGATATTGGAATTTCCAGGGTTTTTGCTATTGGCAGTAGATCTGCCACGAACAGTATGTATCAGTATCTTATTGTAGTTCTTAAGTTATATTTCTCTGAAGATTAATACGGCTGAAAAAATTTTTTTACATTCTTATTGGCCACTTTGAGACTTTTATTTGCAAAATGTGTGATATTTTGCTCATTTAAAAAATTACATTGCTGGGATGCCTGGGTGGTTCGTCACTTAAGTGCCTTCCTTGAGCTCAGGTCACGCCCCCAGGCTCCTGGGATCAAGTCCCCCATCGGGCTCCCTGCTCAGCAGGGAGCCTGCTTCTCCCTCTGCCTGCTGCTCCCTCTGTTTGTGTTTTTTCTCTCTCTCTCTGTCTGTCTCTATCTCTGTCGAATAAATCTTAAAAAAAAAATTAGATTGTCCAGGGGTGCCTGGCTGGCTGGCTCAGTAGGAGGAGTATGCAACTCATGATCTTGGGGTTGTGAGTTTGAGCCCCATGGTGTAGAGATTACTTAAAAATAAAATCTTAAAAAAAATTACATTGCCTGGGGGCACCTGGGTGGCTCAGTGGGTTAAAGCCTCTGCCTTCGGCTCAGGTCATGATCCCAGGGTCCTGGGATCGAGCCCCACATCAGCCTCTCTGCTCAGCAGAGAGCCTGCTTCCTCCTCTCTCTCTCTGCCTGCCTCTCTGCCTGCTTGTGATCTCTGGCTGTCAAATAAATAAAATCTTTAAAAAAAGAATAAAAGATTTCATTTGTTTATTTGACAGTGAGAGAGAAAGATAATAAGAGCACCAGAAGGAGTTGAGGGGAAGGGGCTGAGGGAGAGGGAGAAGTAGACTCTGCTGCGCCGGGAGCCTGATGCAGGCTCCATCCCAGGACCCCGGGATCATGACCTGAGCCAAAGGCAGGTGCTTAATGACTGAGTCACCCAGGCGCCCCTATTTTCAAATTTTGGTGGATTATGTTTTTCTAAGAATCAGTCCGTTTTCTAATCAAGATTTTCAAATTAATTGTCATAGAGTTATTATAATTAAAAATATTTTTAATGTATGCAAAATGTGGAGTAATGCCAAACTTAGGAAGAAACTGAAATAGCATTAGGGTGGGAAAGACAGGGTAAGACAGCAGAGATACAACAAGGTTTTAGAAGCCAGGCCCTGGTGCTCCAAAAGAGTGTTCAGAATCTGTTAGAGAAGGTGGACAGATGACAAGATGCTAAGAAAGAGGCAGGGGTCCTATCCTTCAGGGGCCCTGAGCATACCAGGACTCAGGAAAAAGAGGTCTTCTCAACCTAAGTCAAGTTGGATGGGGGATAACTTAACTTCTTTCCTCCTTCTCCAACCCCCCCACCCTCTTTTTTGCTTTTGGGCCCTCAGCAGGAAAATGAAATGTCCTTTAAGACTTTTATGCTGGGGAGAGTAGCCTGGGGAGAGGGGTGAGTGTGTGAGCATTTTTATTTATTGTAAAGTTTTGTGGGAATTGCTGGTCCTAGTGGAAATTGGGGAAGTCCCAACCAGTGTCGCGATTTGCCTTTAACAAATCGCAGGGTGGAGTGACCAGCTTTCCCCAGACTGCTTCTTGAATTGGGGAGAATCCTGGGAGTAACAGAATGAAGTGAAAGCCATGTTAGGACGTTGGTGTTATCAAGTTCATCACTTTCTCATCATGAGCCTCATCAAGATCATGGGAAATTCTGACTTGCATGAAGGCATTTATTTCTCTATCCTTTATAACTCTATTGCTTTTCAGGAAGCTGATAAAGGAAGTCACATTTTTTTTTTCCCCCAAAGGAAACATTAAGCAGTCTTAAGATAAGGGTGATACCCTAGACCTGTGACACTTTCATCTACCTTTTCCCCCCAAGGTTACAGCTTATAGAAAATGGTGACTGCTTTAGGAAAATGCTCACTCTTGGGCCCGAGACTTAACTAAAGCTTCCCTCTGGGAGAGAGGATGGGCCCTTCTCCCATTGAGCTTCTTTGCTTTGCCTGTCAAGGATATCTTAGTATCCGCTGGTTGGAATTCAAGAGAACTTGGTCCTGGGAACATCCCAGCCCTAGACTTTGAGATATTTTATAGAGAGGGTCTTGTGTGGTTAATGCGATCCTGCCATCTATTGGGGAACAAATGAAGAATTGATGGGGTTATAGGGTGAGGGTGTCTAACTCAGAACGGAGTGGACTTGCCTGGGTTGGGTGGGGCAGGTGTGTGGGGCAGATGTCTGGAAGCATTATATGGACTGTCATGTGGTATGTGTTTTGTTTGTACCTATGGTTTCATACATAGGATAGAACAAGGTAGAGTTTGAATTCTAGATACTTTCTGACCAGGTTGTTGTCTGTCTGAGTAGGCAGATGGGGGAGGCTGGGATGCAGGCTGGCGAGGAAGGAGGTGACTAAGAGAGCTAAAGCCCTCTTGCTGCTCAAAGTGGTTACATCTTGGGGAGTACTAGCCTGGAAGTTGAGACACCAAGCTTCCTGGCTCTGGAGATAAATCCCTGAATGGCCTCAGGTGGTCACTCCCCTTTCTGTGCCTCAGTTTCTTCATATTCCATAGGAGGAAGTTGTTCTACATTGGTGGGTTTCAAAAACTTTATTTTATTTTTTAAAAGATTTTATTTATTTATTTCACAGAGAGAGAGAATGAGAGAGAGACAGAGCATGAGAAGGGGGAGGGTCAGAGGGAGAAGCAGACTCTCTGCTGAGCAGGGAGCCTGATGCGGGACTCGATCCCTGGACTCCAGGATCATGACCTGAGCTGAAGGCAGCTGCTCAACTCACTGAGCCACCCAGGAGCCCCCCAAATTTTAATTTTTTAAGGCCAGGTATATCTTTTATGAAGGAAAATTTTATACTATGTCTGTAACCAAAAGAATTTTGGAGATATGTTCTTCTGATTAAAGTCAGGAACTGGGGACCTGAGATTGTTCCATAGATTACCTTCCTTTCCATATCCAGGGGCTTTGCAGAGCAGTTTAAAAGCCATGGAACAAGATGATAAATACACAGACAACCTTCCATTCTAGCGTCAGTAGAACACATTTCTAGGACCAATGAGCTAAAGAACTGAAATTGTGATAATTTTGATTCTTTCTATCCATGAACATGGAATACCTCTTCATATGTTTAGTTTTTCTTTGCTGTCACTCACCTTTGTAGGTTTACTTATTTAGATCATACACATATTTTGTTAAGTTTATACTTAAGTATTTCATTTTTTGGGTGCTAATGTAAATGATACTGTGTTTTTAATTTCAAATTCCATTTGTTCTTTGCTGGCATATAAAAAAGTGATTGATTTTTGTTTTCTAAACCTGTGGCCTGAAACCTTAGTTTCAACTGGGGCTCTTTTTGTTATTGTTCATTCTTTTTAGATTTTCTATATAGACAATCACATCATCTGCAAATAAACACAGATTTTTTTCTTTCTTCTCAATCCATATACATTTTCCCTGCCCTTTCTTATAGCATTTCATCCGCTAGAACTTCCAGTATGATGTTGAAAAGGAGTGGTGAGACATTGTTGCCTTGTTCCTGATCTTAATTGGAAGAGTTCTAGCTTTGCAACATTAGATATGATAATAACTGTAGGTTTTTTTTAAGCTGTAGATTTTTTTGGTAGATATTCTTTATCAAGTTGAGGAAATTCCTCCTGTGTTTCTAATTTCCTGGTGTTAGAGTTTATCAGATGTTCTTTCTACATCTATTGATAGATCATGTGATTTTTATTTTTTCGCTTGTTGGTGTGATGGATTACATTAAGTGACTTTCAATTGTTGAACCAGCTTTGCACACCTGGGTAAATCCGACTTGGTTGGGGTGTATAATTCTTTTAAAAACATTATTGCATTTGATCTGATAATGTTTTGTTGAGGATTTTTGCATCTGTGTTCATGAGAGTTACTGGTCTGTAGTTTCTCTTCTTGTCCTGTCTTTGTCTGGTTTTGGTGTTTGGGTATAGCTGGCCCCATAGAATGAGTTAGGAAGTATTCTGCTTCTATCCTCGGAAAGAGATTGCAGAGAATTGAAATAATTTTTTTCCTTAAAATGTTTAATAGAATTTATTAGCAAGCCCATCTGGGCTTGGTGCTTGCTATTTCAGAAGATTATTCATTTATTGATAATTTATCTACTAGATACAGACCAATTCAGATTATCTATTTCTTCTTGTGTTGGGTTTGGCAAATTGTGTCTTTCAAAGAGTTGGTTCATTTCATCTAGGTTGTGGGCACAGAGTTACTCAAAGAATTCCTTTTTTATTTTTATTTATTTATTTAAAAGGTTTTATTTATTTGTTTATTTATTTCACACACACACACACACACACACACACACACACACACACACACACACACACAGAATGAGACAGTGAGTGAGGGAACACAAGCAGAGGAGTGGGAGAGGGAGAAACAGGCTTCCCACTGATCAGGGAGCCCGATGCGGGGCTCTGTCCCAGGACCCTGGGATCATGACCTGAGCTGAAGGGAGTTACTTAACCAACTGAGCCACCCAGGTGCCCCAAAGAATTCCTTTTTAAAAATAAAGATTTTATTTATTTAATTAGAGAGAGTATGGGGAGGGGAGCAGGGGGAGGAACAAAGGGGGACAGAGAGAGAGAATCTTAAGCAGATTCCAAGCTGAGTGTGGAGCATGCCAAGGGGCTCAGTTTACAACCCTGAGATGAAATCAGGAGCCAGCCACTGAGTCACCCAAATGTCTCTCAAAGAATTTCTTGATTATTCTTTTAATGTCCATGAGATTTGTAGTGATGCCCCTCTTTTAATTTTGGTATTCATGACCTATGTCCTCTTTTTTTCCCTAGTTAGCTGGATGCTTATTAATTTTATTGATATTTTCAAAGAGCCAGCTTTTTGGTTTAATTGACTTTTCTCTATTGATTTCCTGTTTTCAATTTCTTCTCTTTGCTCTAATTCTATTATTTCTTTTCTTCTGCTTACTTTGGATTAAATTTTTCTTCTTTTCCTAGTTTCCTAAGTTGGGAACTTAGATGACTGATTTTAGAGATAGCTTCTTTTATAATAATACAGGCATTGGCTGCTATAAACTTCCCTTTAAACACTGCTTTTGTTGCATCTCACTAATTTTAGATAAGTCATGTTTTTATTTAGTTCAAAATATTTTAACAATTTTCTCAAGATTTCTTCTTTGACCCATGCATTAATTAATCTCCATATATTTTATAATGTTTTTCATTTACTTTGTATTATTGATTTCTAGTTGAATTCTGTTGTGGTGCAAGAGCAGATACTGTGTGATTCCTATTCTTCCAAATTTGCTAAGGTGTGTTTTACGCCCAGAATGTGGTTTATGTTGTGAATGTTCCATGTGATCATGAGAAGAATATGCATTCTGCTGCTGTTGAATGAAGGAGACTAAAGATTTTTATTGTATCAAGTTGACTGATGGTTTTGCTTAGTTCAGCTATGTCCTTACTGATTTTCTACCTCTGGATCTGTCCATTTCTGAGAGGTATTGAGGTGAACAGCTATGATGGTGGATTCACCTCTTTCTTTTTGCAATTCTATTAGTTTTTGCCTCATAAGTATGATGCTCCCATGGACAGGCACATGCATCTTAAGGACTATTGTATCTTCATGGAGAATTAACCCATTTATCATTATGTAATCCCTTCATTATCCCTGATAACTTTCCTTGCTTTGCAGTCTGGTCTCCTGAAATTAATATAAGATTAGTATTTCTTTTGATTAGTATTACTGTAGTATATTTTCCACCATCAATTCACTATTATTTATTTATTTATTTATTTATTTTTAAAGATTTTATTTATTTGTCAGAGAGCAAGAGAGCGAGCACAGGCAGACAGAGTGAAAGGCAGAGGCAGAGGGAGAAGCAGGCTCCCTGCCAAGCAAGGAGCCCGATGTGGGACTCAATCCCAGGACGCTGGAATCATGACCTGAGCTGAAGGCAGCCGCTCAACCAACTGAGCCAGCCAGGCATCCCTATTATTTATTTTTTAAGATTTTATTTATTTATTTGAGACAGAGAGCAAGTGAGCAAGCACACAAGCAGGGGGAGGGGCAGAGGGAGAGGGAGAAGCAGACTCCCCTCTGAGCAGGGAGCCCAAAATGGGGGCTTGATCCCAGGACTCTGAGATCAAGCTCTGAGTGAAAGGCAGATGCTTAACAGACTGAGCTGCCCAGGTGTCCTCACAGAGAGCAGACCTTCTTAAGAAGAACAGAGTGGGTTTTTTTTTTTTTTTTTTTTTTTTATCTGACAGACAGAGATAACAAGTAGGCAGAGAGGCAGGCAGAAAGAGAGAGGGGGGAAGCAGCCTCCCTGCTGAGCAGAGAGCCTGATGCGGGGCTTGATCCCAGGACCCTGAGTCCATGACCTGAACCAAAGGCAGAGGCTTTAACCCACTGAGCCACCCGGGCGCCCCCAGAGTGTTCTGTTTTATTTCAGAATGGTCCTTTTCCTCCTCTCTCTGCCAGAAGCATGAGGAGGTTTTTCTTCAGTATTTACTGCGAAAAAAGTGTGGGGTCCCCCTATGAGCAGTCTTCTGGAGTTTTTAATTCTCAGACTGTCTACACTGAGCCTCCAGCAATTTGTCAATTATAGCTTGGGTTTACCTGCACCAGCACTGGTTCCCACAGTGGTTTCTGCTTTGTTCCAGGAAGTCATGACTCCCTGTATTTGCCTGTCAGTCTCCCCAGTTATGGGGTAGTGGTTGGCCCTGTGTCCCTCTATCTCTTATGGTCCCAAGAAGAGTTGATTTTTTTAGTCTGTTCAGCTTTTTTACTTGTCGTTTGGATGGTTTGTCAGCTTCCACACTCCTTACATGCAGGACTGGCAGCTGGAAGCCCCAACATGGGGAGTTTTATAAGTTTCTCAGGTAGTTACGATGTGTAGCGGGGCTGAGAACCACTCTGGGAGGATCTTCTCAGGGACTCTTAACTTTAGGCTGGTTGTGATTAGATGGATTAGATGTTGCCAGATCAATGCTGGTAGACCCTAGGGTTTTGTGGCCCCATGTCCAAATGATCCTTATTTGACCACATTCATATTGCCAAAACCATTTTTGTTTCCAAGATTTTATGAGGTTTTTGGGTTATTTATTTCCAATTCAAGGGATTTCTGATAATTCTGGAATAGATAACCACTTTCAGTTTTGGAGAATGGGAAGTCCAGCCCTAATTTTCAGCTTTCTCTGCCATCAGGATCCTGTGTCAGCCTAATAATAAGTCACTTTTTGGTGACAGGGTGTGCCCCATGGGAAGGAGAGGACCCATCAGGTCACTTTGGGAGCACTTTTCTGCCCTGTAATTTCTGTACTCTGTATATCCAGCAATGCATCTGGGGTTTGGTGCATTTTGGGGGTAGACTGAGGCAAGGAAGGATCATACAAGATAGCCTCACTGGGACGCTGTGGAAATGTCAGTGCTGGAATAAGCCAGGCCTCTGAGGATATTTGTTACGTAACATTCAGCAGAATACATTTTAAAGATCTAATTGGCTTGACTAAATGATTCATGAATCAGGCAACACCCCATCTAGAAAACAGAGGGTCTCTCTGAGGAGGTGCACAAAATGGAGGGTTTTTCTAGAAGGAGAATAGGGCAAGAAAGCAAAAGAAGAGGATTGTTTCAGGCAGTGTGGCTTTTTCTTACAGAACGAGCAAAGGGTCTTATCATCCAGGTTACCTCGTCTTCCTTAGGGGCATGGGGAGGGCCCACGTAGCAGATTAATTGGCACTGACTAAAAAATTCCTGACTGACTATTTAAGACTACTTTTTTTTGGGTAAGTTTGAAATTATAGTTAGATTAGGTATCAAGCCCTAGTTTGGGGACTTGATCTAGGTGAAGACATTTTGAGCTTCTGGTTTTCTTTCTTTTTAAAGATTTTATTTATTTATTTGACAGACAGAGATCACAAGTAGGCAGAGAGGCAGGCAGAGAGAGAGAGGAGGAAGCAGGCTCCCCTCTGAGCAGAGAGGCTGATGTGGGGCTCAATGTGGGGCTTGATGTGGGGCTCGATCCCAGGACCCTGGGATCATGACCCGAGCTGAAGGCAGAGGCTTTAACCCACTGAGCCACCCAGGTGCCCCTATGGTTTTCTTTTTAACAGGATGGTCACTTACCTCTTAGAGGGTTACCAGAAGAGGATCGGCCAACAAGAACAGGAGCAGCAACATCTTCTCAAAAGGCTGAATGGCTCTGAAATGGTGTGTGTTTTCTTTTTCCAGGCTTTTCAATCTAGAAGTGAAGTAGAAGGGGCAAGCTCAGTGATCAACAGTTTCCTCTTGGTTCTATTGATTCTCTAGAGATGAACCTTTACAGAAAGGTCTTTGTGGTGAGGTTTTTGCAGGAACCACATTTTCTGTTGATAGCATGACCACATTCACCAGGAGACTCTGAGTGGTGGAGGGGGCTTTGATATTAGCCAGAATTGGTATCCCTTTCCCCTAAGTCAGATCCTTTAAGAGGGAGGATCAGTTTGACATCTCATGCCTTGTATTTGTGAGTCGGTAGGTGTATACTTCCCAACATAGCATACATCTACCCAAACCTACTCTTTGTAGAACTTTATTTTTTGAAGGTTGGAGTTGTTTTTGTTTGTTTGTTTGTTTTTTGGTATAAATGCAAGAGTACCAAGCACCAGTCTCTCTCTCCTAAAACATACTAGGCAAGAGCCTAGTTGTCCATCAACTTCTGGGTAGTTTCAGGCAAAACTGCTAAATGTTGGGGCTGGGGCTGAGGATGGGAACGAAGTGGAGATGGGGTGTTGACAAGAGTAGGGAGAAGATAAGGTAATGACAGAGTAGGAGAGTTTGAGAGGAGGGTTTTGATAGACGAACACACCTGAGTTCTTGGTCTGGTCCCAGGTTGTCCAGATAAAGCTAACATTTCTCTTCCTGACAGCACAAAGATTTAAGAGAACTCATCCCAGGGCTGTGCTGGCCCCTTTCCTTTCTAGGTCTCCTATTTTAATGGAGCTGGTTAAATACCTATCAGTGTACTTTGAGACTGTGACTTTCTTAAGACATGAATATTTTCCCTAAGTAAAATTTGAACCCATGCTTAGTATTCAAATGTTTAAAACCAATGAGCAAGGATGCCTGAGTGGTTCTCAGTTAAGCATCTGCCTTCAGCTCAGGTCACAATTTCACATCCTGGGATCAGCCCTGTGCAGGGCTCCCTGCTCACTGGGGAGTCTGCTTCTTGCTCTTCCTCTCCCTCTGCCCCCTCCCCAGCCACACTCATGTTCTCTTTCTCTCTCTCAAACAAATAAAATAAAACCTTAAAAAAAAAATGAACACACCAATGAATAGCTCTGATTAAGTGTTGTGGGGCGGGGCCTGGTCCCTTTCTTCTTCTCCCCTTTCATACAGGAGGGTAATTTGAACATTACGTGACATGAAGGACTCTGATTGACTGGCAGGTTGTCCACCAGAGCAATCCTGCAGATGCATGGTTGAGCTCTATTGGGAGAACTGGAAACTCATGCCTGCAAGTCAAGTTGACTGTTGTTGCTAAGAAGTAAAATCCTCAGGACTGCACGCTCAAGTGTGTTTGTTGAGAGGATGTTAGGTTGATGAGACTGGGAATCAGTGTAATGTGGACTTGGTAAGAGCAGAGCTCCAAGTCAAAGTGAATATGATGTCTGAATGTAGCTCATTCTGTTCCTACCCAAAAGAGAGAAGGGTGTTCTCTAGAGGCGAGCAGATCACCTAATATCATTTTAAGAGGAAAAAAGAAATGCAACAAGATTTTGCTCTGTCATAAGGCAGAGATAACATGGCATTGCTATATTAATTTTATGTGGACACTGTCTACTTAAACTTCATGTATTTGATACTGTCTTTTGATATAATAATGTACTTAATGACATACAGTTTTTTGTATACTAAAACAACACAGTAAGATAGCCAACAAAATGTAACTCCTAAAAAAAGATGAAAAAAATTGCTGTTTAAGTGGCAGAAAAATAAGATAGTATACTCTTTCCATACATGTTGTTTAATTAGTCTTACAGTTAGTTGCTAATGACCACAGTAAATAATCTTATTGTGGAGTAGTTAAAAATAGCATACAATAAGAGAAAATGAAATAATAAAGAACAAAATAAAATTTCAAAACATCTAGGTAAACAGTCTTAAAAAAAAAACTTAGGTATGTGTGATTATTTGTTACACATTATATTATCATGTTTTACTTTTTGTTATCTACTTTGGCTAAGAACCCGGGTAGCACTCTACAAATTAGTGTCCTGGTACTGGGAGAAATACACTGGGGTGAATTTTGACCTTCTGAACTTGTTTGCAGGGGCAGCATAGTGTTTCTCCCAAGACTGTGTTGACAGGGATGGATGCGGAGCTCATCGTCCTGGGAGGGAAGAAGTGTAAATGCAAATCGCGTGGCTTCGGTGGACAGAGATGGGGTGACCGTAGTGCCCACATCTTCAGTGTCCTCTCCCTCTCGGCACCCGTGCTCTTTGGACCAGCTGTCTGGAGGTGAGTTGCACTTTCTGTCCAGGCTGGGAGGTCCCAGGTCCTTTGCATTCTGATCCCGTTTCTTCAGCATCCCTGTTGACAGCAGCGGTGAGAGAAGTCGCTTCTCGAAGAATCCCAGTCTCGTCAGCCTAAACATCCTCTCAACAATATCCCTATTCTCCGTCTAACTTTCTGTACCTGTCCAACTTTCTCTTGGGGCATCCTCCTTTCCCCAGATGCACTCAGACGTCATTATCAGAGTCACCAGCCCTCCCCTCTGCAACTCTGCTGTAGTTAGTGTCCAGTTATAGTTAGTGAATTGCCAGGGTCTAGTTTCTCCTGACTCTTATGTTCTGCCCTGGGAGTGGAGGCAACAGGTTTCTGTAGGCAGCAAGTCTGCAGGAGCTATTGGTTTGGGAGAGAAGTTCCTGGTTAGGTTTCTGTCCGAGCTCCTCATCATTTTATGGCTTTTTGGTTAAGTCAGGAGGGCCTGTAATACTGAGTCTGCACCTGGAGAAGGAAAGTGGGAGGAACTGAGTCCTTTTGCACTAGTTTTCAGTGTGAAAAATACTTTCTTACCAAAGTTCTGCTGCTGAGGTTTACTTAATAGGGAAGAGTATGGACTTATAGGGGGGTGGGGGATGGCTCCCTCATTGGCTCATTGGGAATTGTCTTCTGGAGGTGAACACTGTGAGTTCTGTAGAAATCTTCCCAGCAGGGCAGCTGGAGGCAAAGTGAAGGGCTCCCTTGGAAGTGCTGACTGGTGAAAAAGACCTGGAGGTGAGTTGGGTCTGCCCTGATGTTTCCTTGGCACTGAGTCCAGAGTGGTGCTGTGGGGCTCTAAGTAAATGTGGCAGAGAGGAAGGGCTGAATGGACTCTTCCATCGCTCTCCCCTCCCCCTTCTCCACCACCAAGTATTCTTCCTATTTGCCAACTCAAACACTTAATAATAAGACTGTTATCCCCAGAGCAGGCAAAGAATAGGTAATTCCTATGGGTAGATGGTAGCAAGTGTAGGGAGTGCCTAAGTATTGTCAAAGACGTAACATTGATTAAAAGTTTGTTGATACACGGCTTACACGGAATATCATAGGCAAATGACTTTCTGATAAAAAAATAGCCATACAATAATGATTACATTTACTGAAGTGTTTTTATATATAGCCAGTTAGACTTGGTAAAATATGTGTTCAATGACTATTCCATTTAAGATTATGGAAACTGCAAAAGTTTCGGATGGTATACATCACACTGTAAGAAGTAATTAGCATTTCGATGGATGTAAAAAACCCTCCCAGATGATTCTGTACAGTTATCTTAAGAAGGTGTTTAAAGTATGGTTTAAATTTTGTGACTTTAGTATAATCTTTTATTTGAATATAATATTGATATAATAGTCATGGGCTAATTTTTAGGGTACAAGTCATTTTAGTCAACACTTTGTGTGGAGTTTTGTATAACTTTAGAGTCTAATCAAAAATAAGAAAATGAGAGCAGCGGTCTGTACTCTGGTGGGGGTTGGTGTGGCTTTAGGGTTTAAGAGAAGAACACTGGCTCTGGGTAAGCGCTTGGCTTGCCTGCATCTCTTGGCCATTGTAAATAGTGATGCCATGAATGTGAGTGTTTGGTAGCTATTTTTAAGCAAGCAAATCTTAATTTTTTTTACGTGTATAGTTTCATTTTTTTGCATTTATTTGTTTATTTATAAAACGATTATATTTATTTGAGAGGGAGAGAGAGAGATGGACCAGGGGGATGGCCAGAGGGAGAGGGAGAAGCAGATTCCCCGCTGAGCAGGAACGCAGGGGTTCAGGGCCCGGGGCTCTATCCTAACACTTTGAGATCATGACCCAAGCTGAAGGCAGCCATTTAACCACCGACTGAGCCACCAAGGCACCCAGTGTTTTGAATGTAGGTATCTTATGTATTTGAGGTTTGTTTTGGCTTTTAGTGTGAGGAATAGGTCTAATTTTATCTCTAACCGCCCCCCCCCCCCCGTAACAATCTGGTTGTTTTAATACCATCTATTAAAAGTTCATTGTTTCCCAGCGATTTGCCACCTTTATCAAATATTAAATTGAGCTTTGTATGCAACTTCAATTTTGTCCCTTCGGTCTGCCTGTCCTGTACATAGCACCGGGATACGATTTCAGAGTTTATTTTAATATCTAGTAGGGGACTCTCCTTTAGGGTGGAGGGTAGAGAGCTTTGCCCAGAGAGATGTCTTTCCATCCTTCTCCAAGGCGGTGGGGGGAGGAGAAATGGGGGACTGGATGGCTTGGAGAAGGGAAGAAGCTCCTTGGGTCCCCATGATGTTGTGGGAGGGGTTAATTGGTCCTGGGGAAGAACCTCATTTTCCTGGAGAAGCTTAGACTTTTCTGGCACGTGTTTTTTTGTGCTCCGAAGGACATTCAATGAACACAAGAGAAATCCGTTCTTTCCACTCTAGACATGGACATTTATTAAGGCTCTGACACCCTCCCTGGAGCCACCCCAGGGCAGAGTCACTCAAAGCGTGGGGGGCTGGTCTGAGGGGCTGGTCTGGCACTGCTGTTTGAGGCGTCTCATTGTTCTGTTAACCCAGGGCATGAAGCTTGCAATCCTGGTGAAGACAGCTGGAGGAGACCCTCTCCTATCTCCATAGGAGACAATGCCCTGGGCTACACCGTTACACACCAGGGGGCCTCCGGAGTCACCCTGTGGACACAAAGAGAAAGAGACCCTAAGCAGGGCCTCCCTGCTGCTCCCTCTGGCTCTCAGAGGGAGGGCAGTGGAGGTATGGAAGTTAGCCTTCTGGATCATTCCATGGCTGGGCTTCAGGCCTTCTCACTCTCACTCAGCCCATGTCAACATGGGCTTCTCACTCAGCCCATGTCAACGTACCTTCCCCTTCTGCAGGAAAACCCTGCACATACATATGTTGTGTACCCGGTGCTCCTCCCGTCGCCACCCCCGCCCCCACCTGATTGATGGGAGAAGCCCCTGCCTCATTCTGCTCTGACACACCAGACGGGGCAGGGGGTGTGGGGTTAGTGGGGCTGTAGCTTGTTCCTACTGCCCAGCCTGCCCAGACCCCGGTGACAGGCAGTGTTGGCAGATGCCCATGGCCTTACCAAGAAGGCGGACTTCCTCTGCATTGGGTTGCCCACACAAATTTGTGTTTGGCTGTCGTAGAAAGTGAAGCGATTGGAGCACCTTGAATCGCTCTGCACGGTTAGCTGCACCTCGTGAAGTCTGTTTGTTCCCCTGTTCAGGCCCAGCAGGCCCCAGCCTGCCACAGTGCACCTGGCCCCGGGTCTCACCCTGGCCCTCGCACGAGGCAGAGTCACTGACCGCACAGCAGACGTCCGTCTCATTCTCCTTGCCAGCTGCGGGGAGGAGGGCAGCCGCTCAGGGACTGTTTGTGCTCCTAGGCCCACAGTCTATCCCCATCCTGGGACTCGGCCCCTGCTTCCTCCCCAGAATCCCAGGATGGCGAAGCTCCCAGCACTGGGTGCCGACTGGCTGGGCAGGAGAACCAGAGGGTGGGGTGGGCGGTACCTGCAGTAACATGATGTCATTCCTGTTGGTCTGGGGATCATAGTTAGGGTGGCGGATGGCTCTGAGAGTCCCCGTGCGCTGCTGGGTCCGTTCCTGTCTCTGGATGTTGTGGGCCCCCAGGGTGACAGTGATAGTTCTGCAAAGGAGAGGTAGCCTAGAGGTAAGTGTGAGCCTCAGGAGCTCTGGACCCCAGGTTCTGCAGGGCAGGTGGACCCCCCAAGGTGGTAAAACTGTAGCTGAGGGAGTTGAGTGGATGGGGATGGGGGCGGGGGAGCAGTTTTCAGGGCCCCAGCCCTCTGTGCTTCTCCTCAGCCCTGAGCTTGGGGTGGTGGGAGCACCCAGTGACTGCATTTTGCTTCCCCTGGAATAAGTTGAGAAATAGCCGAAATAACTATTTTGAACCCCAGCATGTGCCTTTATCTCCTCCTGGTCTTTTTGATCATGTCCTCCTTTTCTCTGCATTCACCCCGGCCTGTTCTCCGCCCCCAAAGTCCCACTGGTCTCTTTTTCACTCCTTCATGGCTGGAGCCCTGCTTTCCCACGGCTGGCCTGTGGCTCCCATGGGTCCACAGTCCTGGCTGTCTGCCCCCCACCCCCCGCCCCTGCCCCCAGCTGCTTACCTTCCCCAGCAGTGAGCTGCTGTCAGCACGAAGTCATTTCTCACCAGGAAACCCCCGCAAACTTTGAGCCCATCGATCTGGAGATATGCCATGTAGGGGTGGGAATGAGGCCTGGCCTCTCGGCCTCCGATGATCTCCGCTGGAAGGAAGCATTTGGCACTTACCTCTGCACTTGCGGAACCCATACTGTGGGCACCAGGGTGGTGGCTGCAGAAAGGCTGGCTGATGGGAAAGGGGAGAGATGATGCAGGGCAAGGAGGAGCTGGGGGTGAGAGCTGGGTCTCCAGGGCACCACACTTTGGAGAAGCCTCTTGCATTCTGCAGGAAGCACGGCTGGCTTCCCGTCCCAGACCTTAGTGCCCTTCCAGCTCCCCAGAGAGCAGCACCACTCTCTTCCGAAGTTCCCTGAGACATTTTTCCTCGGGGAGAGTCTCAGGTCCTTCCGAGGCCTGCTCAGGGCCCGCTCAAGACCAGCATGGGTCTGTTTTTCCAGAATCTAGACAAGAGCTGATGGTAGTTCCTGTGCTATTGGTTAGGCTCGGAGTGGTGGGCAGCAGGATGAATTTAGAGAGCACGTTGATCTCACATGTACTATGTGCTGGGGCAATTCCAAGGGTTTTATTTATTTATACATTTTAAAAAACTTTAAAAAAATATTTTACTTATTTATTTGGCAGACAGATATTGCAAGTAGGTACAGAGGCAGGCAGAGAGAGAGAGGGGGAAGCAGTTTCCCCACCGAGCAGAGAGCCGGATGTGGGACTCGATCCCAGGACCATGAGATCATAACCTGTAGAGGCTTTAACCCACTGAGCCCCCCAGGCGCCCCCCAAGAGTTTTAGAAAGTATACTAACTTAAGTCTTGTAGAACTCTAGGAGGTATGCATTGGTATCATTCCTAATTTATAAATGAGGAATCTGGGCAGCTGTGAATTCAAATAACTTGCCCGACGATACAGAGTGAGGAGGTGTCTAGGTGGTCTGGCTCCAGGGTCCTAGGAAAGGGGACAGTCACTCACCTGCCCCAGTCCCAGGGGGTAGGAGAAAGGCCATCAGGAGCAGGAGCAGTGGCATCTTCTTGGGAAGGCTGCCCCAGGCAGGTGTTGCGGGTGCTCCCTCCTGCCTGACTTGTAGCCCCCAAGAGAGGAAGGAAGTCTGGGGGGCGGGAGGAGGGCTTGAGAACAGTTCCATGCTTCTGCTGGCATGATAGGTTTCATCACCCAAGGCTGCCCAGGAGGCTTGCCCACCAACTGCCAGTGATCTGGGGGGAAGAGAGTAGTCTGAGCCAACGCCGTAGCTGAGTCGGTGCTGGCAGCCTAAGTGGGAACCTGGGGTAATTGGGAAGGGGCTTGGGGTGCCCGGTCTCAGAACCCTAAACCCACCAAATTCGATAATACCCCAACAATGCGTGAAAGCTGGTAGCTGCCCGTCTCCCCCATTTCCAACCTCTCCAGGGTAGAGCCTCAATCCTTTGGATCTTCAGAGTTCCTCTAAATAAAGACACGTTTCCTAGATTGCTTATTTAATTTATACCTTAGTGAGGGATGGACATGGGTGAATGAAAGACAGGTGTGCGGTGAGGGTGGGATGTGTTGAGGACACCAGGAATACGTCGGAGGAGGCAAAAGAGGGAGGAAGAAGCCTGCCTGTCTTGACCCTCTGGCCCCCTGCTGATACCTTAGCTGCTCTCAGTTCTTTCTAGAAGTTGTGAAGGCAGATTGAGCAGCTCTTCTGAGTGGGTGCAGGGCATTGCCAGGGAAGGAAAAAGGGAAGAACAAGATTCTGCTGCTGATAATTACTTTCACAGGACAATTGAGCCCCCAACAAACACTCAGTGAAAATTATGACACAGTTGAAGATTTCTATTTTCCTGCTTCTTTTTTTTTTTAAATTTAAAAGATTTTATTTATTTATTTGACAGAGAGAGACACAGTGAGAGGGGACACAAGTAGGGGGAGTGGGAGAGGGAGAAGCAGGCTTCCCGCTGGGCAGGGAGCCAGATATGGGGTTCGATCCCGGGACCCTAGGATCATGACCTGTCTTGGGATCATGACTGGATCCGAAGGTAGGCGCTTAACGACTGAGCCACCCAGGCGGCCCTATTTTCCTGCTTGCTACTCAAGATGAGGGCTTTTGTGTCCCAGAAGGTTCCCTGCGCACAGAAAAGACCGTGGCTAAAGGAAAAGCAGCTAAGATCCTTTTTATCCATGATATGAGTCCAATCCCCATTCTCTGCCCCAGGGGCTTCTGAGAAGGAAATGCACGCTTGCTGGGCTGTCTATAATCCATAAAGAACCACCTATAATACATAAAGGACATGCACACCACGTGGAGATTAAGACATCACAGATCGCTGTAGAGTAACACAGACACCCTCAGAAATACTTAGAAGACTCTGTGGGTGCACAGAAAAAACATTGTAATATGGTATACTTTTTTCAAAAATGTCAGAATTAAAAAGTAATACAATTCTTAAACTTTTACGGCTATGAGAGCCCCATTTGAAAATCTTATGGAAATGAAGACCCCTCTCCTTGTATAGAGAGATGCATGATTTTCACAGCTGCAAAGAACTTAATCCCTTCTCTGATACATGTTTAATGATGGCAACCTCATGAAATTTCTTTATGCGTCTGAAAGGTAATATGTAGAAAAAAGAGAAAATAATATAATGGTTTTTTTAGTGCCTTAGCATTGGGGTAATTTTAATTTATTGTTACTTAACTTTTTCAACACTTTGTTTTAAAACCATTAGTCTTAACTAACTTTTTTAAAAAGATTTTATTTATTTGAGAGACAGTGTAAGTAGGAGTGGGGGGGAGGGCGAGATGGAGGGGCTCAGTACAGAGTCTGCTAAAATTTTTCTCTCCCTCTCTCTGTCTCTCCCTGCAGCACCTGTATAGGCTTTCTCTCTCAAAAATAAATAAAACTTAAAAAAAAAAAAGTCACAGTGGTAAGTTAATTCTGGGGTTGGAGGGCAGAGAGGGCATTTTTACAGGGAAGAGACACATGTGGGGTTTCTGAAATTTGGCCTTGTTGTTTAAGTTTTGAGTACTTTTCATGTGTGTCTATTTTGCAATAAAAATTTTTGAAAAGTCTGTTTGCCAGGGCTGGGGATTAGAGAGAGCATTTGGACAGTCTCTGTGGGAGATGGGAATGGAATGTGGGAGAACAAACAGGGGCACATATGTTTTTAATGTTTTTATTTTCTATTTTAATAAAAATTGTGATATTGGAACAAGGAAGACTGCGATACATTTCACAATATTCCTAGCTGGTTACATCTACTTTTGACTGTTTTATTACATTTCCGTCAGTTACAATAGTCTTCTCCTCTGGGATGTTGGGACATTAAAGTAGGATGTTTCCTACCTCCTCCCAGGCCCCGTATTCCACCCAAGTGCAAAACCTCTGGGCCAGCCGTTGCCTGCTGAGACCAGGCCACTTCCCTCTCCATCCCTTTGATGCCACTCTGGTCAGAAACCAATCTGGTTGCTCTTGGCATTGTGGGAGACCATTGTACTACTGAGGCATTCTGGACGTTCTCAGGGCCCCCTTAGTATCTCGTCGAGAAGGACACAGTGGAAGCTCCTTGGGAAGTTTCTGCTGATGAACTTGTGATTGTTCTGTGGAGTGCCAGTGTGAGGGGAAGTGATGTCTGCATTGTTGTCTTCCCACGTGCACATGTCTGCTGGGAGTGAGAACCTTTCTTGCCAAGAATTGGCCTGTCCGTGCTCCAGCAGGAAAGAACAAGTGACAAAGGAAATTCTAGGTGGACATGTCCCTGAGACTCTCTTCCCCCAATGCTTGGACCCTCCAACTCTTTAACAACAAGAGATCAGTAATGCCGATTCTGATATATTCACGGGTGAGATGCTATTCAGACATTAAATAGCATCATGTTTTAAAGACTGCTTGGTGGCACGGAGCACTTTGCACCATCTGATATTAAGTGGAAAAAGTAGAACGTGAAATGGTGTATACAGTTTGATACTGATTCTGTTAAAAAGGAGCAACAGCCATAGCAATCATTTTATGACTCTTATTTTCCCTTTAATTTTTTTATTTTCTTAAAGATTTCATTTATCCATTTGACACAGACAGAGATCACAAGTAGGCAGAGAGGCAGGCAGAGAGAGAGGAAGAAGCAGGCTCCCTGCTGAACAGAGAGTCCGATGCGGGGCTCGATCCCAGGACCCTGAGGCCATGACCTGAGCCAAAGGCAGAGGCTTAACCCTCTGAGCCACCCAGGTGCCCCTTATTTTCCCTTTTATATTAGCCATTTTTTTTTTCTATAATGGCCTTGCTTTAGTTTTATAGGCAGAACAAAATTTTGGGCCCGTGATCTGTACAAACAGCAAACACTGTAAGAATTGTGGTAGAGGCAGGCTAGTGGTTTAGCAAAAGAATTTCCTTTTCTTCCGGAGGACCTGGGTGCACACCTTTGTGCAGGCTTACTTGATGGTAGGTGTGACTATGTGACTGTTGTAGCAAACGGGATATGAGTGGAGATGTTGTGGGTACTTTCCAGACGTGGCCTATCACGTGCTCCCATGTCTGACCATTCAGGTTCTTCCCCTGCCTAGATTTGACGCAGATAAATGCAGGGAGCTTGGAAGCCATCTTTAGGAGCCCGAGTGTGGACTCCTCAGTCATGGGCACACATGTAATTTATGGTCCCATCTGGGACACTTGAGAATAATAGGAGGCACTACTCACCAGGAACATCCATTTTGGACTATTTGTGAGCAAGAAATAGGTTTCTGTTGTTTGTTAGTCACTGAACTGCTATTTTATTTGGTGGAACAGTTAAGGTTATCTTAATTAACACATGTACCAACTTGCTTAAGCCTACCTTTTCCTGACATTTGAGAGAGAGAGTGTGTGAGAGAGAGAGAGAGCATGAGAGAAGGGAGGGTCAGAGGGAGAAGTAGACACCCCGCTGAGCAGGGAGCCCAACATGGGGCTCCATTCTGGGGCACCGGGATCATGACTTACTTTATCGACTGAGCCACCCAGGTACCCCAAAATTGTTTTATTAATTATAAAATGTAATAACTGGATACATTACAAAATAGGAAGGAAAAAAAGTCAGCTTTAATCCTACCACTCAATTGACCACTGTTTTTTAAAGATTTTTATTTATTTTTTAAATTTCTTTTCAGTGTTCCAGAATTCATTATTAATGGACCACACCAGTACTCCATGCAATACGTGCCCTCATAATACCCACCACCAGGCTCACCCAGCCCCCCCACCCCCCTCCCCCCAGTTGACCACTGTTAACAGATGTAGTTCCACCTGTATTTTTTCAATATTTATGGAGGTATGATTATAATATATTTAGTTTTGAATCCTTTAGTTTTTATCCAACAGACATCTCCCTCTGTTAGTGAATATCTGTTAATGAATTAATTAAATATCTGTTAATGAATATTGTTTTAAAATCTCATTTGTATTTAATAAACAGGTTTTTAAGTTATTTTTAAAAAAGATTTTATTTATTTATTTGACATAGATTACAAGTAGTCAGAGAGGCAGGCAGAGACAGAGGAGGAAGCAGGCCTCCTGCCAAGCAGAAGCTCTGACGCGGGGCCAGATCCCAGGACCCTGGGATCATGACCTGAGCCGAAGGCAGAGGCTTAACCCACTGAGCCACCCAGGCGCCCCTAAGTTATTTAAATAATATATAAAGTTGCAGAAAAATTAGGAAAATGGATATATAGGAAGAACAATTAAAGCCTAAAAGGAAAATATATGTATAAGCAAAAATTTGATTTTTTTTTTTTTTTTGGAGAATAGCATATACTGCTCCCATGTACTTCTGATTTAGGTATACCTGGGAACATTCTTCCATGGGGCAAAATATAATTCTATTTCATAACTTTCAAGTTTCCATAGTGTACAATAGTAAATAATTTTTAAAAAACGAATCCCTGGGAGGGTATGGGCTATGGTGAGTGCTGTGAAATGTGTAAGCCTGATGATTCATAGACCTATACCCCTGGGGCAAGTATTACATTATATGTTAATAAAAATAATTAAAAAAATGACAAATACCCACATTAGTCCTGTACACTGGTGTTGTTTCTAAGATTTGACTTGTAATAAATCTATAAGGATTGACCTTGCCCAGTTTTCTCCATGCAGTTGATAGGTAGGTCAACGACTCGTTTGTTCTTCTTTTTGTTTTTTTTTTCAAGAAACTTTGTGTATAAGGTGTGAAAATGCCATCTTCTCCATGTCCATACAGAATCTCAGTTGTTGTGAATTTTTCTCATAGAAGCAAAAATTTATTCTTTTGATTTGCACGAGTGAGCTTTTACTTTTTTCCAAATATTATTTTTTTATAACTTTCCTATTAATGTTCTAAGCTTAGTTTGCTTTCTTTCATCTCCTTAGCCTAGTTTTCTAGAGCAGTGGATAATGTAAATGTCAACAGTTGCATAGCATATTCATGTAAATGTGCCACACTTTACCATTTCCCTCGTTTTTTATTTTATTTAAATTTTTTTCTTTTTATATTTTTAAATTTTTTAAAATATTTATTTATTTGACACAGAGAGAGAGAGAAATCACAAGTAGGCAGAGAGGCAGGCAGAGGCGGGGGGAAAGCAGGCTCCCTGCCAAGCAGAGAGCCCGTTGTGGGCTCGATCCCAGAACCCTGAGACCATGAACTGAGTTGAAGGAAGAGGCTTAACCTACTGAACCACCCAGCTGCCCCTCCCTCGTTTTTTTAAAGATTTTATTTATTTATTTGTCAGAGAGGAGAGGGAGAGGCAGAGTGAGTGTGAGCAGGGGGAGCAACAGGCAGAGAGAAGCAGGCTCCCTGCTCAGCAGTGGGACTCGAGCCTGCCGTGGGACTTGATTCCAGGACCCTGGGATCACGACCTGAGCTGAAGGCAGATGCTTAACCACTGAACCACCCAGGCATCCCTCACAATTTTCCTATTTTGGCCATTCAAACCTATTCCAGTCGGAGGTTTATTGTTAAAGAATGGTGTGATGAATGAACACCTGTTGAATAACTTCCCTGCACACACACACACACACACACACACACACACACACACACACACACACACTTAAACCTTATATAGAATGAAGTTCTGGAAATAAAACTCACAAAATCAAGAGACAGAAACAGGTGTGAACTGACTTGGAAATCATTTTGAGGAAATATCCACAGCAGCCCAGTCTTCATGACGCTCCTACGGTCATTGTAAGGTGGTAGTTTTTCTTCCTAGTGTGTATTATACTCCATCAAGTGCATGTATCAGGTGTGAGGCAAACACTGACTCATCAGGCTCTATCCTTCAAGGCTACACACCTCTGCCTCTGGTGTGGATGTCCTTGGCCACTCTGTCACTGGCTCAGGCACATACCCTGGAGCTCCATGGAGCTCTTCAAGGTGCCTTTTGGAGGTCTCTACAATTCTTTGGTGTGCTGGGTTCTCCTAAGGGTGCTGTTTTTACTGCTGGGCCCAAAGTTGTCCCTTGGCTCATGCTCCCCCAACTCTTCGTTTGCTCACCTCCACACGTGCATTCAGTCTTAATCTACCCTGTGCTGCTGTTGGTGCTCTGAGCTCCAGGGAAGACTTGGCAGATGGATGGACACACAATCATGTGAGAAAAATTGGCTTTTATATGCTTTTCACCTTATTTTTCAAGGGACTGGATTTTGCTTTTTCACATCCATGTGATTTATTTGTTATCCTTTTCAGTGAAATTCTTTCCCTTTTTGATGGTGGTCCCACTTGAGTCAGTGTTTGACTGGTTGTCCAGCTATTGTGAATTTACTGTGTTCTGTCATGTCCGACTCACTACTGGTGTCGTTTGAAGGATATAGGACTCCAGGTACCTGGGGGCCTCAGTCATTTAAGCATCTGACTTTTGATTTTGGCTCAGGTCATGATCCCAGGGTCAGGCTCTGAGCTCCACAGGGAGTCTGCTTGAGATTCTCTCCGTCTCTCTCTTTCCCCGTCCTCCCAGCCCCACCACTGCCCCACTCATAACTATTAAAAAAAAAAAAAGGATACAGGACCCTCAAATAAGTTTATCTGGTAATAGTTAACTATGTTGCACCTGAAATGTGGCATTTCAAGGGTTTGTGGACTGCACTTCATCTCTTCTACATGGGAAATAAAAATAAGGCTGTCCCTCCCTTCCTCACCTCAGGATGTGGCCTCTACCATGCATAGATTAGAAACTTCTTCCCATTTAAGATTGCCCTTCTGGAACCAAAGTCATGCATGTGGAAGTGTAATGTGCATTACAGATAAAATTCAGGGATTTCAGTTATTTTCAAGACAGGCTTTCTCATGGATACTTCTGTTCCCTTCTTTTCCTTGCTTTCCCTTCCTTCTCTTCCCTTCCATTCCCTCTTCTTCCCTTCCTTTTTCTCCCCTCCCCTTCCCTTCCCTTCTATTATGTTCAGTTAGCCAACATATAGTACATCTCACGAATTCTAAATACAGATCCATTTGTGCCAAACCTGAACTTCTTGGTGGAAGGAGGTGGAAGGGGAATTTAGGAGACATTTCTCACTATGTTTCCCCATGGCAGGCACAGAGCCCGTCAAGTGCCTGGCACAAACAGAGAGATCAACTTTTGATCTACTGATGGTCTGCAGCCTGCAGTGCTCTGGCTCACAAAGCTGCCATAACCCAGGTTGCCAGCAGAGGGAGCTGGAGTTCTGAGATCAGGCTAGGCTGAAAGGGGCTGAGGTTGTAGAGTGACTCCACTGGCCAGAGAGGTTAAGCCCCTGGGGGATGGGATGCTGGTTTGGAGGGAGGGACTCAGCCAGTCCTACCCTTTGGAAGGTGGGTCCCTCTGATGGGCATCGGTGGGCTGGCAACACAGGTGTCAGGATGGAAAACAGAGGCTGTGTGGGATGGGCAACTAGGGAGGAAGGTTGACTAAATTCAGTGCTGGGCAAGGCATGGAAGGGAACCTGGGTGAGGCTGGGGGAGCTGCACACAGTCCTTGCTGTAGGAGAAACCTGCTTTCCTGTCCTCCACTCCCCTCCCCCGCAGAGAGAGAGAGAGAGCCCCTTGAAACAGGAAATGGGTTGCCTATGGCATGGTCCCCTGGCTGCTTGGAGTTACTCTCTTTCTACTGACCAAATTGTTGGGTTGGTGATGGTGGTTGGCTTAGAGAATTTAAGAAATTTCTAAGGCCCAGAGAGGATACTTTTCGGGGAGAGAAACTTTTCTATAATAAGAGTTTAGGCTGAACCTTTGCAGAGACCATAGCACCAAAGAGGTCTTACTGGGAAATTGATGAGAAACTAGGCAGCATAGGGGTTAGGGAGGGTGGGGGTGGGGGGAGAAAGGAGGCAGCAAAGCCTGGAGTTGGCAACAGAAGACAGCCTGGGCAGTGCTGCTTCATACCCGAAGTGGTTCAGTGAATAAGTAAGACCTCAGTCGTATTCGCTTTAGAGATCCATTTATTATGGGCCTGCCATCCCTCCTCCCCATCTCCCTCAGTCCCAAGGGATTCTTGCCTCTGACCCAGAAAAGATGGCCGAGCACAGAGGGGAGTCAATCTCATGCTTGCTGTTAGAGGCGCTTCATTGTTCTCTTTATCCAGGGCAGGAAGTGGGAGACCTTCATGAAGATCCCTGGAGGGGTCCCGTTCTGTTTTCCATAGGAGAAAATCCCCTGGACCATGTTGTTACACACGAGGGGGTCCCCGGAGTCCCCCTGTGGGCAGAGAGAGGAAGGACTGAGCTGGCTTCCCAGTGGACCTGCCCTCTTCACTGCCCTGGGGATGGGGGGTCTGTGTTAGGGGCTGCATGGGATATTGGGCCCAGGGCAGGCCTTGTCCCCTCTCTCAGTCCTTGGGCTCTAGCCTGGTATTGACTGTTCTTTCCAGGGTCAAACTTTTCTCTCTAGTCCTAAGGGAACCTTGAATGTGTGTGTGTGTGTGTGTGGGGGGGGTGATTCTACTACTGGATGATGAGTCCTTCCTCCCCTCCATCCTGACCCACTTAGAGGGGACACCGAAGACTGGATTTGTGGACCCTGCTGCCCGGGCTCTCAGGCTGAGTCAGGAAGATAGGGCCACTCCCACACCCCAGTCTGCCCTAAATTTCTCTCTCCTGGGGCCTGTCTGGATAGATGCTGGAAGCCTGACCTTGAAGGCGGTCTTCATCTCCTCCGGGTCTCCTACACAAATCTGGGTGGCCCCGCTGTAATAGCGAGGGAAGAGAGATGCACATGTCGCATCCTTCTGTACTTCCAGTGACACCTCCTGCAGAGTGGTTGCTAGGGTGGTCATCGAGACCCGCCCCCAGCCGGCCACACTGCACACCTGTCCAGGCCTCACCGGGTTCTTGCTCTTGGGCAGGCGGAGGGGCTTCACGGCTGCAGTCTGCTTGGCCTTTCTCTCCAGCTGATGGGAAGAGGCGAGACAGTCCAGCTTAGAAAATGGCCTTGGGGTCTGGATGCCCTGATGAGGCTGCACTGTCTTCTCTCTGCCGTGAGTCCCAGGGACTGGTCAGGTGGCCAGGATAGAAGGAGGGAGGGGACAGGTCCCAGGGAGAGGAGGAACCAGTGGACCCAGGAGAGCAAGGGCAGCAGGGAGGTTTCCTTACTTTCAGTAACATGATGTCATTGGAGAAGTTCTTATAGTCTGGGTGGGGGATGGCTCTTTTCACGGGGATGACCTGCTGGGTCCTCTCCTTTTTCTCGATGTTGTGGGCCCCCAGAATGACCCTCATGGAGCTGCACAGACAGCAGAGTGGGGTGTGGGGGTATGGAGTCGTAGGATACAGACCAGGGGCTGTGAAGGGCAGGTGGCAGCCAGGGCAAGGCAGGGCTGAAGCCAAGGGGGGAAATCGAGGTGACAAATGGGTCCTGGATCCACGTTTTTTCAACGACACTGAAGGTAGGGCTTCTTCGAGGTTTCTTTAGCCTTCAGGCAATATCATGAAATTACACTGAGTTTGCATTTTGGCTCTAGTGGATATTTCCATCCTCCATGGCTGCTTTTTTTTTTTTGCCTGGTGTGGTCCCTCTCTTCTCAGCTGTGCCACTTACTCTCGCATTGGACCCTCTGACCCCAAAGCTTACCTGTCCTACTTCTCAGGCTTTCATCACCCCAGCCATGCTTTCAGCTGGCTCCTCTGATGAGCTCTCATGGGCTTGAGTTACCAGGAGCCCCGGGTGCTTCCCTGGGCTGCAACCACTGGGGATAGGACAAGGAGTCCCTGTTGGGATCTCAGATGTGTAGGCTGGCTGCTGCCCCTCACCTTCCCCGGCAGTGAGCAGCCGTTAGAACAAAGTACTTGTGCACGAGGACACTGCCACACCTCCTCTTCTTGCCGTTATCCAGAAACTGAAGAAATGCCATGTAGGGCCGGGAGTGGGGCTTAACCTCATGGCCCCCGATGATCTCCTCTGAAAGAAAAGGCTGGAAGATGCGGTGTCTGGGGGTGGCTGTGGTCAGGAGGGAAGGTTTAGGAAGGTAGTGATCGAGGGTGGGGGCTACAGCACCCTTGTGGACCCCAGGATGGGCAGTCCTCCCAGGTTCATGTAACAGGATGTTCTTTCTTGAACCTCGAGCCTCAGAACACCCCTGAGAAGGGATCATTACTTGTTCTCCACATTCCACTTCAGATACATGTATGGAGGAGATAAGATCAATCTTCAAGGTGCACCTGGGTGGCTCAGTTGGTTAAGCGACTGCCTTTGGCTCAGGTCATGATCCTGGAGTCCCAGGATGGAGTCCTGCCTCGGGCTCCCTGCTCAGCAGGGAACCTTTTTCTCCCTCTGACCTTCTCTCCTCTCATGCTTTCTCTCTGTCTCTCTGTTAAATAAATAAATAAAATCTTAAAAAATAAAAAGATCTATCTTCAAAATGATGGAGTCCCAAAAGATCATGGACAGGACTCCCCTGATACCTTGCTTCTCAGTGAATCTCCTGGGTCTTTCTGAGCCTCTGCTAACATCCCAGGGTGTCATTTTCTAATAAACTACCTATGAGTTTGTGGAGTTGTATTTTCTAAAATCCTTATGTCCTAGGGGCTAGCACATGGTCTCAGTAGACATTTTTAGGTTGCACAAGGGAATGGCTATCAGTGACCTTTTGGCTGAGGTTGGGTGGAGTTAGTGCTGTTGGAATGCGAGGCCACAGGAGTCAGGGAGGGCACAGCCAAAGACAGTGAAGCAGCTGAGGGCCCTGCACAGGCAGGAGGAAGTGGTGCTGACAGTGGGCTCCACAGGCCTGGGGTAGAGCTTTGGGTATAATCATCTAGCTGTTGCTGAGATCGACTGTACCCAGGCCCCTCTCCCAGGCAGGAGTGAGAGGGTGGAGAGCACTGGGAAATTTAACTGGTTCTTTAAGCTGGGTCCAGTGACACCTCCCACTACTGTAGCCGGTTTGTGTGAGCTTACCTTTCCTGGCTTAGATTCAGGGCTTTTAATTGCCTGTCTTTTGTAGCTTCATATCTTCTGCCAAATGCCTTTCTCTAAACAACTCACTTTCCAAGTGTTAAGAAGGAGGCTAACCCCTACTAACCCTTTTAGTGAGCACCCTTTCTGCCGGCCATCTTTGTTGAGCGTCGGTCTAGCATCGGACCTGTAGGTCTGAGTTCGGGGTAGGAGCTGGGGTTCAGAAAGGTTCTAGACTCAAATTGAGGACAATCCCTGACTGTGCTGGGCAGAAGGGTCAAGAGTACAGGGGGTTTTGTGGGATGGGTTCAGGTTTCTGGAATGGGTATGGTCACTCACCTGTCCCAGTCCCAAGGGGCAGAAGAAGGGCCAACAAAAGCAGGAGAGGCTGCATCTTCCCTGAAGGTCTGCCCACCTCAGAGCTGCTGATCTTTCTTCCTTCCAGATACAGAGCCCTTAGGGGAGTGTTAGAAGGGTGGCTCACTGATTTAAGCCTCTTCAACTTCTGTGTCTCTACGGCTGGGTGTCATCATTTAAGGTGGTTTGTTGAAGTTCTCTGGCTTGGGTTAGGTGAGAATGGTGCAGCTATCACACTTGCACTGCCACAGCTGAGTCATAAGGTGACAGCAAGAAGAAAGAACAAGAAAGTGAAGGCTGTGGCTCTTGCCAGCAGGAGGGCTGGTACCTCAGAAGCCCCTCAGTGACTGACTCAAGCATATTTCCATTTCTCATCTCTTGGCCCTTTTTCCATTTCTGAGGAAATCAGGAATAATTACTGAGCTAGCTAGGTCTGGGTATACCAGAGAGCTTGAGGTACCAATGGTCGTTTGGAGCAGACTAAGAATCTGTGGTAAGTGTACATTTTCCCACAGTCAAAACACACTCATCAATGGCAGGCATTCAGCCAACCACTTTTTCTTTTCAGCCTGCCTTTTCTGAGGTGGATGTTTTAAAAATGAGATTATTTTTTCTGAATACATTCTTTTGGAAGAGACTTAGAGGTTGAAAAATGGAAGAAAAAATTTACTCAATTAACTATAGGCTATAGGACACCTTTGAAACCATAAGATACCTTTTAAACACAACTTTTTATTGTAATGAACATACACATTCACACACACACACACACACACACACACACACACAGAGAGAGAGAGAGAGAGAGAGAGAAAGAGCATGGGGTGGGAAGAGGCTGGATCAGACCAAGATGGAAGAGTACTTTCAATGTTGTTTAGGACTGTGGGAAGATGGGCGTAAGGACACCAGATGCTGTGCTGGACTCTGGGACCACGGCAAGGCTGTGACTGGCACTTGGGCTAGGCCTGGGAGTACTGAAAGGCCCTCCTGAGAAACTCTTCCAAGCTCCCAAGTGGCCACTCTGGGGGAGGGAGTGCTGCATGGGGTGAATTACAGCTTTCCAGAATCTTCCCACCCATTTCTATTAGGATGAAGTGGCCCCCTATCCCAGAGCTTCTTAGGTGGTCCTTCCACATGTAGATTCCTTTATGTTGCCATATTGGGGTAGGATGGGGTGGGGGTGTAGGTGTGGGATAAGGTAGGAAGGCAATATGGATGAGATAGGAGCATCCTCTAGGAGAGGGTCATTTTTCTTGGGGCAGTGTCTCCTTTTTCCTGATGGAGCTTACATTCAGCCTGGCAGGGGAAAGTGGTCCTGGGAGGTGTATTTGGAAGGAGCTGCATACCAAAGCAACATGACTTTTTGTTCTAGAGAAATGCGAACAGATGGTGGCTGGACACGCAGTAGGTAACTAACAAATGTTATGGTGAATAAAAGAAGAGGATTTAATTTGAGTGGGGGAGATGGAAGTTTATGAAGCCTTGGCAACCTCCTCTCCACCCCCTTTCCCAGTGCAATTCTGGCCTCTGCCCCAGAGAAGATAGACAGATTGATCCTGGGTGTATCTCAGTCTGGTCCCTGCAGGTTGAAGCATCTCACTGTTCTTTCTATCCCGTGCAAAAAGCTTGAGATCCTGGTGTGGACACGTGGAGGTTCCCCATCTGTTTTTCTAAAGGAGACAATGCCCTGGCCACGTTACACACGAGGGGGCCCCCGGAGTCTCCCTGTAGGGAGAGGGAGAAAGGACTGAGTTGGACTTTCTCTCGGTCCTGTCCTCCTTGCCACCCCTGGAGGTAGGTGGTTTCTGTTAGGGGACTGTGGGTGAGATCAGGGCCAGGGGAGGCCTTGTGGCCTCCCTTGGTCCTTGGGCTCCAGCCTGGCCCTGATACTCCCCTCCCTTTTCTCCCTCAGAAAGCCTCTGCCCATAAGTAGCTGTGGGACTATCTCTCACCACCCCCTACCCCCCAGGGAGATAGGACCAGAGACTGGATTGGATAGAAATGCTGAGGACATAGAAATAAAGCTAGTTATCACTGTGCCTTCTCCTCAAAACTTGGCTGTCCCAGGGCTGGGCATGGATAGTGCTGGGGATCTCACCTTAAAAGAAGACTTCTTCTTTTTTGGGTTCCCCACACACATTTGGGTTGTGCCGTTGTAGAGTTTTTATAGCATGAGATGCATTGCTTGTTCCTCTGGACTTCAAGCTCTACCTCATGCAGTTTCCAGGCCCTGAGGTGCTGTTCATGCTGAGGTGTCCCCAGCCAGCCACACTGCACACCATCCCTGGCCACACCTGTGCACTCCTTTTGGGCAGCCTGGGAGGGGGCTAACATGGGCAGTCAGGTGGGCCTTTTCCAGCTGAATGCAGAGGAAAGGAATTCTAATCTACCAATGGCTCACAAAGACTCCAGGGACAGTCATGGGGCAGCCCTTCTCATAGCCCCAGGACAAGTGAAAATGTCATACTGGGAATGAGGGACAGGAATGACATCACAGGGGATGCAAAATCCCCAGGAATAAAGAGTGCAAGAAACAGTGGATCAAGGGCCCTACCTGCAGTAACATGATGTCGTTGAAGACATATTTAGGATTATAGTCTGAGTGGTGGATGGCTTTTCTCACTGGAATGACCTGCTGGGTTCTCTCCTGCTCCTTGATGTTGTGGGACCCCAGGATGACCCTGATGGAGCTGTACAGAGAGTGAGTAGGTGGTGGGGGGGATCACAGGAAGTATAGCCCAAAGGCCATGGATGAAATGGGACAGCTCAGGGCAGGGCAAGACGGGGATGGAGAGGAATTCTATTTGATGGGGCCCCAGGGCTGAGCATTTGTGAACCCCCTGCTTCTTGACAGCCTAGGCTGGGTGGCAGTTCTTGGAAGAGGGATCCTTATATGGAGTTAACTAAAGGGTGGGCTTCCAGGCACTGCTTCTTACCTCCCCTTGCAGTGAGCTGCTGTTAGCATAAAGTCCTCATGTCCCAGGAACCCCCCACAGGTTTTATTTGGATTCTGGATCTGGAGAAATGCCATGAAGGGATGAGAATGAGGTTTGGCTTCATGGCTCCGATTATTTTCCCTGAAAGAAATCGTTTAGCCTGCCTGCTGTGCTCATGGGGCCAAAGGCTGGAGAAGGAGAGATGGGTATGAACTAAAACAGGTGGGAAGGAGTTGGGGTTGCTGAGAGTAGGGTCTGTAGTAGGCAACAGCAACCGAGAAGGGTTCCTCAGGCAGCATTCCTGGCTTACCAAATGACCCACAAGACTCAGATTCTCCCTCTAACAAAGAGAAGAGCAGTTCTTGTTTCTTAATTCCTGCAGTGGACACATATGGTGGCAGATGGAATTTGCATTTGGAAGAAACAGTGAAGTCCCCATATATCCCAGAAAATCCTTTCTCTGATATCTGGGTCCACTATCCCCTTTTGTTTCCCAGACTTTACTGAGCTGCTCCTTATTTGTAATGTTTGGAACATGAACTCAAAATGCTCATGTTTATGTTTTGAGTTGTGTTTGATCTTCATGAGAGCCTGACACGTATTAGCTGGCCAGGAAGTGTCTTAGCTGCATGAAAGAATGACTCCCAATCAGCCTTTGAGGGAGTGCCGGTTGTGGTTCCAAGTACCAGTAAATATGGGGCCTGCCAAAGCCATTGTACCCACTGTGGCTGAAAAATTACCAAACCTAAGTATTAAGGGGACCAGGATGCCACCATCTCTGAGACCAGCTGGGTCCTTGGCTCCTTCCTTGGGCAGCATAAGAATGACAAAACTTGGAGAAGTGGGTGGAGATTGAAGATAGATTTTAAGACATTGAGTTAGAAAGTTAGTGGGCCTACTTAAGCAAAGGACTCTTGGTTTGGACCCTTGGTTTCAGCTCAGGTCATGATCTCAGGGTGGTGACATCAAGGCCCAAATGGGGCCCTGCGCTCAGTGTGGAGTCTGATTAAGTTTCTCTCTCCTCTGCCCCTCGCTCCCATCAACATGCTCTCTCTCTCAAAAAACAAAACAAAAAAGAAAGTTAGTGGGACTAGCTTTGATTACAGAAGCCAGCCCCTTTCTCCAAAATACCTGTTCCTGGGGGATTAATTATTTCTCATTCCTACCTTCCAACTCTTCTAGATGCCTTTGTATATGAACCCAATTTCCAGATGACAAGGGTAGGACCTACAGTCTCCCTGCCCCCGCCCTCCGGGGAATGGAGTTCTGACCTGTCATTCATGCTGAGTGTTTATCCTGCTTCAGATTTGCCCATCTTGGAGGGAGGTTGGCAGATCTGATGTGGGATCAAAAATCAGCAGGACCAGGATGTGCCTGAGTGGAGCATCTGAGCAGGGCTGTGCCACAGTTGGATGAGGCTGGGCCTCTGTTGAGGGGGGCGGGGGGCAGACAGTCACTCACCTGCCTCAACCTTGGGAGCCAGAAGAAAGGCCACAAGGAGTAGAAGCAGCTGCATTTTCCCAGGAAGGCTGCCCAGGTTGGAGCTGCAGTACTTCCTCCTAGTCCTCTAACCACTGTGTTCCTCTCTGGTGTTGTAGTCTTTATCACATAAGGCTCTGTCTGAGTGCCTCCTATCGCTGTCTGATCAAGTCCAGGCCCGAGTGAAACAATTTATCAGTCACCACATCAGCGCTGGCAGCTTTTGACCACACCAGCAGAGAATAGGAACCACAGACTATGGGTGGGGTGGTTAAAGATGTCGCATCCGTGTGTAGTAGGGCCCTGAGTTGCAGTAATCTGAGCCTCTTGATGATACACCCAAGAACATTTTCTATTCCTGGGCTCTCTGTAGACTATCAGGATAATTCTTCATTGAGTTGCCTTTTCTTGAGACTCGGGGGTATTGGAGGTGAGATCCTTTGCTTCTGGTGGAGGAGTCAAAATCACCAACGATCTGATAAGGATGGTGAGGGCCACAGTTGGAGGGATGGATTGAATGAATGGTGTGGGAGTAATGTTGAAGAGGGCTTGCTTCACTTACTGAAGAATTGAGTGGTTTAAAACAACAGCAATGATACCACCACCACCACCACCACCATGACCATTTATCTTTCCCACGAATCTGCAAGTTGTGGATAGCTCTCCTCTGCTCCTCTTGGTGTCAGGGAAGACTTGAAGCCTGGAGACTGGAATCACCTGAAGTCTCACTCACCCATGCGCAGTGGTTGATGCTCGTCTTCTGGGCCCATCATTTCCTCTTTGTGAGGTCCTCTCATGCAGTCCTTGCATGGGATTGTTTAATCTTCCTCATAACATGATGGTTGGCTTCCCCAGAGTGAGCGTATCCCCCAAATCAAGCCAGACAGAAGCTGTGTTCTTTTTATTACCTAGTCTTTGAAGTCATATGGCATTGCATTCTATTATATTCCATTGCTTGGAGCAATCAAAAACCTCCATCCAGGTTAAAAAGGAAGGGGCCTTGACCCCACTTCTGAGTGGGAGAAGTGTTTCAGTCATGTGGGAAGAGCCTGTGGGATGGGAGACATATAGTGGCAACCACAGCAGAGGACAATCTGCCATACTGCTTTAGCTGTAGGTAGAGTTGGTCAGAGGACTTGAAACCAGTGACTGGTTTAAACTGAGGTCATAGCCTGTGGATAGGGTGAGGTTTGCTCTGTTATGACCAAACATATTGAGAATGGAAGAGGTTTAACTGTCTCTCAAAAGTTACTCTCATTAATGAGCTACAGATACCATGTGAAGTGGGAATGGAGGCCAGGGAGCTAGAACAATATCCTCACACCACTGTCTGGGGAACTATATTTCTCATATCCCTGTACCATTTCCTAAACAAGTTATTCTGATAGTCTCCCTGCAATAGATAAAGATGGGAGTCATGTGAAAATATTGTCCCTTCTGAACATCTTGATCCGCACTGTCTTAAGAAGCAATGAAGCCAATATCGACTCTGGCAGGGTGGGGAGTCACAGTGAACTGGAGGGTGGCGACGCAAACCTGTGTGAGGTGAGGAAGGTGCCTACAGCAGGCCTCCTATGTGGACACTCTCCTTATCCCACATGGGCTTGGATGCCCTGCACTGGGCAGCCCAATTTAGGATGGCAGAATAAATGTGAGGTGAGAAGGGCAGCCCAGTTCAGGAAGCGGACACCCAAGTGGTGTGAGGTGGATGTTCATATCAGGGGCTGGGCTACTGGCTGGTATTGGAGCTCAAGCAGGGAGACGGAGCCTCCACTGAGTTGGCAGTCTGGTGCAATTCATCAGAGCAGGTTGAGGAGGGTGAGGTAGACATTGGCACAAAAAGACTGTTTTTAAATTTAAACAGAATTCTCCATGGGCAGGTCTTTTTTTTTTTTTAGATTGGTGTTGCAGGGTATACTTATTTTACATTATAATTTTACTTACATCTTATCTATGTCTTTAAATTTAAGATGTCTCTCTTGTAAACAGCACAAAATTCAGTCTTGCATTTCTTATCTAGATTAATAATCTCTGCCCTTTAATTAGAGTTTAATCTGTTTACATTTAATAGAGCTGCTGATAGAATTGATTGAAGAATGTCTTATTGGGATTTGATTTGTATTTGTGTGATTTCTTCTTTGTTCCTTTGTCCTTCTTTTCCTGCCCTATTTTGTTGTTTTCCATTTTGTCTTTAAAAAAAAAAATTTCATTTATATACTTGACAGAGATACAGTGAGACAGGGAACACAAGCAGGGGGAGTGGGAGAAGGAGAAACAGGCTTCCTGCTGAGCAGGGAGCTGGACACAGGATTTGATCCCGGGATCCTGGCATCATGACCTGAGCTGAAGGCAGACACTTAGTGACTGAGCCCCCCAGGCACCCGTTTTGTCTCTTTGTTGGCTTTTATTTATACCTGTATATATTATCTTAGCATTTACTCTAGGACTGTAGTATGATTCTTCACATATCACAGTGTACTTTGAATTAATGTTATACCACTTCCCATAGGAAACTTGTCATGATGTCTTTCCATATAACTTCCCCCCGACCTTTTGAATTATTTTTGTCATACATTTTACTGTATACCATTATTCCTTTTTTTTTTTTATTTGACAGACAGAGATCACAAGTAGGCAGAGAGGCAGGCAGAGAGAGAGAGAGAGAGAGAGAGAGAGAGGGAAGCAGGCTCCCTGCAGAGCAGGGAGCCCGATGCGGGGCTCGATCCCAGGACCCTGAGATCATGACCCGAGCCGAAGGCAGCAGCCCAAACCACTGAGCCACCCAGGCGCCCCTGTATACCATTATTCCTAAAGAATTTTTTGCCCTAAATAATCAGTAATCTTTGAACAAAATTTACATATAAAATCTTTTATATTTAGTCACATTTTATACATTTATTTCTCTTTTTCCCTTCCTGCTTTCAACAGGGATCATTTCTCTTTAGCCTAAAGAACTGCATTTAGTATTTTTTACAAGGTAGTTCTGATGGCTACAATTCTCTTATCTTGGTTTTTCTGAAAATGTCTTCATTTTGCCTTCCTTTAAAACGATATTTTCACTGGATGGAGAATTCTAAGCTGAAAACCAGAAATAGGTTGCCTATTCCTTTTTTTCTTTCAACTGTTTAAAAATGTAATTTAAGGGGCACTTGGCAGACTCAGTCAGTTAAGGGCTCAGGTCATGATCTCTGGGTCCTGGGATTGAGCACTGCATGGGGCTTTGTGCTCATCAGGGAGTCTGCTTGAAGATTCTCTCTCTCCCTCTGCTCCTCCCCTTTCTTGTATACTCTCTTCTCTCTAAAATAAATAAACATATCTTTTAAAAAAATGAGAATGTCATTTGACTGTCTTCTGAATTTTGTTGTTTCTGGTGGGAAGCTTGTTATTATTATTATTTTTTTAATAGTCAAACACTTCCCCTCATTGTTATTCTTTTTTTTTTGTTGTTGTTACTCTTATTGCTGTTTCCCCTAAAGTAATGTCTCTTCTTTTCCATCTACTTTCACCTTTTTGTCTTTATCAAATACCAGTTTGACTCTTGTGTGATTAGATGTGGCTTTCCTTGTCCTACCCGAGGCTCACTTGCTGGGGATGAGAAACGTCATCTAGCAATAAGCCTATGAAAAAAAGGAACTTAGAGCTGCACATCTTTCATGGTCAAAGCAGTGTCATGTGGGGTACAGATAGGTAACAAACCCTGACAGTTCTCTAAGTCCATGAAGTGTGGTACTGGAAGGCAGAGACATCCCATAACATGTTCCTAAGAACAAATGAAGAAGATGTGGCCTTCCTTCAGGTCTATCCCCACCAGAAGCTGGCTTTGCATCTCTCTCTCCAGTCACACTGTGACCTGACTCTTCCAGTGAGTCTGTGGGGAAGGAGGTATCGTGGCAGCAGATCTTGGGGGGAAGAGAGAACCATTTCCTTGAGGTCACTACTGAACTATTTTATTTTGTTTCATTTCTTAATTTTCATGACAGAGATTGTTAAGCAAGAGAAGAATTGTTTCCTCAAAGCTGGGAGTAGGGGGATATTTCCCCAGACAAAGGAGATTTGAAGAAATTGGCATGTTTAAGGTGCTCCCTACCCCAATCCAGTTGTGCCCATGAGTAGACTTCAGCTCAACAAGGAAGATATTTTGAATACTTGTCACAGAAACACTGTCACAGGAGCCTAGAGGTTTTCCCTGCAGGGAGGTGTCTGAGCAGAAGCTCATTACAGAGTGGCATATGTAAGGATTCTTGCTGGCCTGGCTGTTAAAGAGATCTGGTCTCAGTCCAGGCTCTGTCCTGACTCTGGTACCTTCAATCAGTTTGTATGCCTTCCTGGGACTTTGTCTATCTCCCATCTTTCCAAGGAGGATAAGAGACAGCGGCGAGTGTTCTCAAACTTGTTTTAAACCACAGAACCATTTCCTTGAAGTAAAGGTTATATGTAAGCTAAATATGAGTGTGGCTGGGTAACTTTAAAAAATAGTATTTTAAATTTTGTTTTCTGCATTTTCCTTTTTGTCTTTTTTAATCAAGAAAACTTTTAATCAAGGGAAAAAGAACTTTTTTAACGAAAGAATTTAGTATGCCTTAAATACCCAGATTTTTTTTTTTCAGCTCCAGCTCAGAAGTTAGGGGACCTCATTGCTCTTCCCTTGTAAAAGTGCCCAAGGCCTTTAAGAGATGGTGTTTCTTCAGGGTTTGCTCACAATATGTGAAGGGGCATGGCTTTGAGGGTTACATGACCGCAGAGTATTTACCCCATGTCACAGAAGGGGGTGGTGTTGTGTATATTTGGTGCAGTGGGGCATTAGTTGAGGGCTGGAACTTAGGCTCAGCTTTCAGGCAGTGCCCACACTAATGGCAAAACCTTAGAGGTATGGCTGCTGGAAGCATCTTGTGAGGCAAGCTCAACACAAGGAAATCCTTGTTTAGCAAGAAATCACATCTTCTATGTGTGGCCTCCAAGCCAGCAATTTCTGAATGTTGAAGAGTCTAGAAAGTCTTGGGCTTTGTGGATGCAGCAGGAGCCATGGTGGCCTGAAGAGAAGAGGTGATTCTCCATTTTTCCAGACGATGTGAACCTCTCTGGTTTTAGTTTGAGTCTGCATAGGTGGGAGCTTGCAGTCATGACAGAGATTGTCTCTGGCTTGTAGAACTGGGTGTGTGTTTAGAGTCACCCATTGCCTTTGGACAATTGAATATTGTGATTATTCATACCATTAGAATCTGTGCAATGACATTCTAATCTGCTACATCATAAAATATGTTCCATTTATTTATTTATTTATTTATTTTTTAAAAATTTAAAATATTAACATATAATGTATTATTTGCCCCAGAGGTGCAGTTGTGAATCATCAGGCTTACACAATTCATAGCACTCACCATAGCACATACCCTCCCCATTGTCCATAACCCAGCCACCCTATCCCTACCCCCAACCTCCAGCAACCCTCAGTTTGTTTCATGAGATTAAGAGTCTCTCATGGTTTGTCTCCCTCCTGGTCCCATTTCGTTTCATTTTTTCCCTCCCTACCTTCCATGACCCCCTACGCTGCCTCTCAAATTCTTTATATCAGAGAGATCATATGATAATTGTCTTTCTCTGATTGTCTTATTTTGCTTAGCATGATACCCTTTAGTTCCATCCTTGTCATTGCAAACAGCAAGATTTCTGTTTTTTGATGGCTGCATAGTATCCCATATATATATATATATATATATATATATAGAGAGAGAGAGAGAGAGAGAGAGAGAGAGAGATTGACATATATATGTCTATATATCTATATGTATATGTATATGTATATATATATATGTCTATATATCAAATCTTTATCCATTCATCTGTTAATGGACATCTAGGTTCTTTCCATAGATTGGGTATTGTGGACATTGCTGCTATAAACATTGGGGTGCATGTACTCCTTCGGATCATTACATTTGTATCTTTAGGGTAGATACCCAGGAGTGCAATTGCTGGGTCATAGGGTAACTCTGTTTTCAACTTTTTGAGGAATCTCCATGCTGTTTTCCAGAGTGGCTGCACCTGCTTGCATTCCTACCAGCAGTGTAGGAGGGTTTCTCTTTCTTCACATCCTTGCCAATATCTGTCATTTCCTGACTTATTAATTTTAGCCATTCTGACTGGTGTGAGGTGGTATCTCACTGTGGTCTTGATTTGTATTTCCCTGATGCCGAGTGATGTTGAGCACTTTTTCATGTGTCTTTTGGCCATTTGGATGTCTTCCTTGCAGAAATATCTGTTCATGTCTTCTGCCCATTTCTTGATAGGATTGTTTGTTGTTTGGGTGTTGAATTTGATAAGTTCTTTATAGATTTTGGGTACTAGCCTTTCATCTGGTATGTCATTTGCAAATATCTTCTCCCATTCTTGTGGGTGTCTTTTGGTTTTGTTGACTGTTTCCTTTGCTGTGCAGAAGCTTTTGATCTTGATGAAGTCCCAATAGTTCATTTTTGCCCTTGATTTCCTTGCTTTTGGCAATATTTGTAGGAAGAAGTTGCTGCAGCTGAGGTTGAAGAGGTTGCTGCCTGTGTTCCCCTCAAGGATTTTGATGGATTCCTGTCTCACAGTGAGGTCTTTCATCCATTTTGAGTCTATTTTTATGTGCGGTGTAAGGAAATGGTCCAGTATCATTCCTCTGCTTGGGGCTGTCCAATTTTCCCAACACCATTTATTGAAGAAATTTTTTCCCACTGGACATTCTTTCCTGCTTTGTTGCAGATTAGTTGACCATAGAATTGGAGTTCCATTTCTGGACTTTGTATTTTGTTCCATTGAGTTACGTGTCTGTTTTTGTGTCAGTACTGCATTGTTTTGATGATTACAGCTTTGTAATAGAGCTTGAAGTCTGGAATTTTGGTGCCTCCAACTTTGGTTTTCATTTTCAACATTCCTCTGGCTATTCAGGGTCTTTCCTGGTTCCATATAAATTTTAGGATTATTTGTTCTATATGGATGGTATTTTGATAGGGATTGTGTTAAATGGATATATTGCTTTAGGTAGCATAGACATTTTCACAGTATTTGTTCTTCCAATCCATGAGCATGGAACATTTTTTTCCATTTCTTTGTGTCTTCCTCAACTTCTTTCATGACTACTTTGTAGTTTTCTGAGTACAGATTCTTTGCCTGTTTGGTTAGATTTATTCCTAGGTATCTTATTGTTTTGGCTGCAATTGTAATTGGGATCAACTCCTTAATTTATCTTTCTTCTGTTTTGCTGTTGGTGTATAGAAATGCAACTGATTTCTGTGCATTGATTTTATATTCTGACCCTTTACTGAATTCCTATATGAGTTCTAGGAGTTTGGGGGTGGAGTCTTTTGTGTTTTCCACATAAAGTATCACATCATCTGCAAAGAGTCAGATTTGACTTTTTCTTTGCTGATTCAGGTGCTTTTAATTTCTTTTTGTTGTCTTATTGCTGAAGCTAGGATTTCTAGTACTATGTTGAATAGCAGTGGTGATAGTGGACAGCCCTGGTGTGTTCCTGACCTTAGGGGAAAAGCTTTCAGTTTTTCCCCTTTGAGGATGATATTCACTGTGGGCTTTTCATAGATGGCTTTGCTGATATTGAGATAGGTTTCCTCAATGCCTACACTGTGAAGAATTTTGATCAAGAAAGATGCTGTGTTTGTCAAATGCTTTTTCAGCAACTATTGGGAGTATCATATGGTTCTTGTTCTTTCCTTTATTAATGTATTGTATCGTCAGGTAGGATAATCCTTTATTAATGTATTGTATCACATCGATTGATTTGCCAATGTTGAACCAAACTTGCAGCTCGGGAATAAATCATGCTTGGTCGTGGTGAATAATCCTTTTAATTACTGTTGGATCCTATTGGCTAATATTTGGTGAGAATTTTTGCATCTGTGTTCATCAAGAATATTGGTCTGTAATTCTCCTTTTGATGGGGTCTTTGTCTGGTTTTGGGATCAAGGTAATGCTGGCCTCATAAAATGAGTTTGGAAGTTTTCCTTCCATTTCTATTTTTTGGAACAGTTTCAGGAGAATAGGTATTAATTCCTCTTAAATATTGGTAAAATTCCCCTGGGAAGCTGTCTAGCCCTGGGCTCTTGTTTGTTGGGATATGTTGATGACTGCTTCAATCTCCTTACTGGTTATAGGTCTGTTCAGGTTTTCTGTTTCTTCCTGGTTCAGTTGTGGTAGTTTATATGTCTCTAGGAATGCATTCATTTCTTCCAGATTGTCAAATTTTCTGGTGTATATTTGCTCATAATATGTTCTTATAAATGTTTGTATTTCTTTGGTGTTGATTGTGATTGCTTTTTCATTCATGATTTTATTAATTTGGGTCCTTTCTCTTTTCTTAAGTCTGGCCAGGGATTTCTCAATCTTATTAATTCTTTCAATGAACCAGCTCCCAGTTTCGTTGATTTGTTCTGCTGTTCTTTTGGTTTCTATATCGTTGACTTCTGCTCTGATCTTTATTATTTCTCTTCTCCTTCTGAGTTTTGGTTTTCTTTGCATTTTTTTCTCCAGCTCCTTTAGGTATAGGGTTGGATTATGTACTTGTGACCTTTCTTGTTTCTTGAGAAAGGCTTGTATTGCTATATACTCTCCTCTCAGGACTTCCTTTATTGTGTCCCAAAGATTTTGAACAGTTGTGTTTTCATTATCATTTGTTTCCATGAATTTTAAAAATTCTTCTTTAATTTCCTGGCTGACCCACTCATTCTTTAGTAGGATGCTCTTTAGCCTCCATGTATTTGAGTTCTTTCCAACTTTCTACTTGTGGTTGAGTTCTAGCTTTAAAGCACTGTGGTCTGAAAATATACAGGGAATGATTCCAATCTTTTGGGACCAGTTGAGACCTAATTTGTGACCCAGGATGTGATCTCTTCTGGAGAATGTTCCATGTGCACTAGAGAAGAATGTGTATTCTGTTGTTTGGGGATGGAATGTTCTAAATATATCTGTGATGTCCATCTGGTCCAGTTGTCATTTAAAGCCTTTATTTCCTTTTTGATCTTTTGGTTAGATGATCTGTCCATTTCATTGAGTGGGATGTTAAAGTTCCCTACTATTATTGTATTATTTTTGATGTGTTTCTTTGATTTTTTTAATTAATTGGTTTATATAATTGGCTGCTCCTGTGTTAGGGGCATAGATATTTAAAATTGTTAGATCTTGTTGGATAGACCCTTTAATTCTGACACAGAATTTCCTCATCTTTTATGGTCTTTGGCTTAAAATCTAATTTCTCTGATATAAGGATTACCACCCCAGCTTTCTTTTGATGTCTATTAGCAGGATAAATTGTTTTTCATCCCCTCACTTTAAATCTGGAGGTGTTTTGGGGTCTAAAATCAGTTTCTTGTAGACAGCATATCATTGGGTCTTTTTTTTTATCTATTCTGATAACATGTGTCTTTTGATTGGGGCACTCAACCCATTTACATTCAGGGTAGCTACTGAAAGATATGAATTTAGTGTCATCAGATTGCCTATAAGGTGACTATTATTGTATATTGTCTCTGTTCCTTTCTGGTCTGTTCCGTTTAGGCTCTCTCTTTTCTTAGAGGACCCCTTTTAATATTTCCTGTAGGGCTAGCTAAGTGTTTGCAATTCTTTTACTTTTTGTTTTTCTTGGAAGCTTTTTATCTCTCCTTCTATTTTCTTTTTTAAAAAAGGTTTTATTTATTTATTTGACAGACAGAGATCACAAGTAGACAGAGAGGCAGGCAGAGAGAAAGGAGGAAGCAGAGAGCCTGATGCGGGGCTCGATCCCAGGACCCTGGTATCATGACCTGTGCCAAAGGCAGAGGCTTTAACCTACTGAACCACCCAGACCTTTCTCTCCTTCTATTTTCTTTCTTTCTTTCTTTTTTTTTTTTTTAAAGATTTTATTTATTTACTTTACAGACAGAGATCACAAGTAGGCAGAGAGGCAGGCAGAGAGAGAAGGGAAGAAGCAGGCTCCCTGCCAAGCAGAGAGCCCTATGCAGGGCTTGATCCCAGAACCCTGAGATCATGGCCTGAGCTGAAGGCAGAGGCTTTAACCCACTGAGCCATCCAGACCCCTCTCTCCTTCTATTTTCAATGACAGTGTAGTTGGATATAGTATTCTTGGCTGCATATTTTTCTTGTTTAGTGATCTGAGTATATCATACCAGTCCTTTCTAGCCTGCCAGGTCTCTGAGACTTGTATGTTTTACTACTAGATGATGGGGTGTGGGCCTATTTTTATTGATTTTGAAAATGGGTTCTTTGTGCCTCCTGGATTTTGATGCTTGTTCCCCTTGCCAAGTTAGGGAAATTCTCGGCTATAATTTGCTCCAATATACCTTCTGCCCCTTCTCTTTCTTCTTCTTCCAGGACCCCAGTTAATCTATATTGTTTTGTCTTATGCTATCAGTTATCTCTTGAATTCTCCCCTTGTGGTCCAGTAGTTGTTTGTTTCTCCTTTGCTCAGCTTCTTTATTCTCCATCATTCGATCTTCTATATCACTAATTTTCTCTTCTGTCTCATTTATGCTAGCAGTAAGAGCCTCCATTTTTTATTGTACCTCCTTAATAGCTTTTGTTTATTTCAACTTGATTAGATTTTAGTTATTTCCCCAGAAAGGGATTTTTATTTCTCCAGAAAGTGATTCTCTAGTATCTTCCATGCTTTTTTTTCAAGCCCAGCTAGCATCTTGATAATCATTATTCTGAACTCTAGTTTTGACATATAACTAATGTACATATTGATTAGGTCCCTAGCTATTGGTACTGCTCCTTGTTTTTTTTTTTTTTTTGTGGTGAATTTTTCTGCATTGTCATTTTATCCATATAGGAATAGTTGAATGAGAGAGAAAAATACTAAAAGGGTAGCAGTGACCCCAGAAAAATATACATAAACTAAATCAGAAAATACCTGAAACCAAGGAGACAAGAAAGGGGGGAAAGAGAAAAATATATATGTATATTAAAGTGGTGTATAGAACAGAGACACACACTTGATTTTATGTATATTTTGGTGTGTTAGAAGAAACTACTTCCCCAATTTTTTTTTTTTTTTTACTTTTACATTTATTTATTTATTTATTTTTTGCAAATATAAACATATATTTTTATCCCCAGGGGTACAGGTCTGTGAATCACCAGGTTTACACACTTCACAGCACTCACCAAAGCACATACCCTCCCCAATGTGGAAAACCCAAAAGACTCCACTCCAAAATTTTAAAGAAAGAAAAACTTATATGTACAAAAATAAAGGTAAACATGATGAAGGGATCGACTATGACTGTAAAGATGAAACTTAAATAAGATTCTAAAAAGGGAATTGATAAGTTGTTTGGAAAAAGAAAAGAAAAACAAAAAGGATTATGACAGTGAAAACTTAAAAAAGATTTAAAAAAAGTATTGATAAGATAAAATAATTTAAAAATGTTATAATAAGGGAGTGCCTGGGTGGCTCAGTGGGGTTAAAATAGTTTAAAAATGTTATAATAAGGGAGTGCCTGGGTGGCTCAGTGGGTTAAAGCCTCTGCCTTCAGCTCGGGTCATGACCTAGGGTCCTGGGATTGGGCCCCACATTGGGCTCTCTGCTCAGCAGGGTACCTGCTTCCTCCTCTCTCTCTGCCTGCCTCTCTGCCTACTGGTGATCTCTGTTTGTCAAATAAATAAATAAAACATCTTAAAAAAATAAAAATGTTATAATAGGAAAGAGAAAAATAAAAAAATAAGAAAAAAAATTAAAAAGATTTAATTTTGCAAGACTAAAGGATCATGGGGGAAAAAGCCATGAATTCTATGCATTGCTTTCCCCTAGCTGTGGAGTTTCACAGTTCTCATTGATCGGTGAAGTTGGTCTTGACTTGATGTTGTTGCTGATCTCCTCAGGGAGAGGCCTGTTGCCAGGGGCCAGGCTAAGCAGTCTGCTTGGTTTTGTGCTCGGGAGCTTTTGTTCCCTGAACTCTTTCGTAGAGCTCTGGAGAATGGGGATGAAAATGGAAGCCTCCCAGTCTCCAGCCCAGAGGAGACAAGAGCTTGGGGCCCCACTCCTCAGAGAAAAGAGGTCAATCACTCCCAGTCTCCCTGGTCTCCAGCTGTTCTCCGAGCTCACCTGGCCTGTGACCAACTGTTTCTATTTCTGGTGCACAGCCCCATTTGGAGTCTCCAAACCTAGCAGATTCCTGCCTCACTCCTGTGCTGCTCCTCCCTGGAATTCTCCCTAAGGAGGAAGATGAGTCTCCCGGGTTCGTCCACTCATGGGGTCTTTGTTTGAAGAGCAGTGGCCTGGTTGTGACTTGGATCATGGTGTAAGGTAACCCTGAGCTGAGAGCTCACTCCTTGGCTCTGTCTTTGCAGCCGGCTTCCCACTCTGATACCTGGGAGCTCTGCTACTCAGACACCCCTGGTCTTTTTGTTACCCTGCAGGTCCTGAGACCACACTGTCTCCACGAGGGCTTCACATCCTGCATAGCCTCTAGAGTGACATCCTGCAGTGGAGCAGACCTCTAAAAGTTCCAATTTTGTGCTCCGCTGCTCTCTCACTTCCCTGGAGCTGGCCCCTCCCCTGAGGTCTATCTTTCTGTCACTTTGGATTCACTTCTCTGGGCGTCCCACTTTCCAGAAAGTGGTCAATTTTTTGTTCCTAGAATTGCTGCTCTTCCTCTCTTCTCTTTCCTCTTCAGTTTGTAGCTGTTCAAAATGTTTTGGTAACTATCTAGATACGCTCCTGGGACATGATGATATTTGGGCCTCCTACTGTCTGCCATCTTGCTCCTTTCTCTATTTTATTTATTTTTATTAAAAAAAAGTTTTATGTATTTATTTGTGTGTGAGAGAGAGAGTCACATTTGTGAGTGAATGTGGGTGGGGGAATAGGGGCAGATGGAAAGGGAGAACTAGACTCCCCACTGGCTTGATCTCAGGATCTGGAGATCAAGACTTAAGCAGAAGGCAGATGCTTAACAGACTGAACCACCTAGGTGTCCCTTATACCTGTTACTTTTGAAGCAAATGAAAATAAGGCTGCCCTGTCCCTTAGGTGAAGAGCATGCTCTAGGAAACAAAGTTTAGTAACTTCATATCTAGGAACTAAATGACTAAAGTCCCATACACTGCTATTTCCAAATCCCATACACTGCTGTTCTAGAGTCACATGTGATAACATTGATACAGCCTATAATAAAAATAACTATAAATACTTGATTCCTGTGCATTTCCCACAGAGACGTAGGTCACATGGGCTTGTGTGGAGGAGGGAGAAGGGTTTAGTTGGTTTAGGTGAAATTCAACAGTATCAGGTTCACCTGGACTCAGGTGATAGAGCTTGCATTCTGTCCACTCAATACCTGGCACTTAGCAGGTGCTTAGTTAGCATTTGCTGGTTGGTTGATGGAAAAAATTTGTCCTTTTCAGTCCTACTGAACAGAGGAGCTCTTTTTAAATCAAAGGCTGATTTAGCCCAAGGTGACCAACAGGGAATCTCAGCCTAGAGGTTGGCAGTGACAAGAGGGACAGGTTGAGAGGGACTTAAGCTACTGAGTGACCCGGCAGCTAGTAGACCCTGACACATGGAAGGGGTTGAGCTGGCCTGGCCAGGTGACAGATGGGACCAAGAGTTCTGTAGAGCCACCTGACCAGCCCTGTTCTCCATGGAGGCTGTCTGGTGCTCTCAGGCCTTGTGACTGTGATACTCCTCTCATAGGGCTACATCCTTGAGCTGTTGTCCTACCCTGGGCCAGCTTGGTGTCCTAGCCTGGGCCAGCTTGGTGTCCAAGGCCCACAGTGTTTCCTTCCTCCCTTCCAGAGAACACAGAGGAAGGATGTAAGAAGTTCACCCTGAGCCCCAGGCGTAGAGAGGTTCATGGTTTCTCCTGGTGGTACTCAGCTTTGGCGCTGGCAGAAGGGCAGGGTCTGAGAGACAGGTGCAGGTAAGCAGAAGCTGGAAAGAACTTTGTATGGGGTTGGGGGAAAGGGGTGGAGGATGAAGAAGAGAAAGCAGAAAATAGCAGAATTGTGTAATTGGCCTTGTAAGAACAGATTTGATGCCAGGGAATGAAGGTCAATGAATAAACAAGAAACCAGCCCTTCACATTCAGTTAAGAGACCTTTATTTGATGGCTGACATTCAGGTAAGACACATTTATTCCATTGCTGTTGCCTTCCCTGCCACCCTCTCGAGTGTGATTCTGGATCAGCTCTAGAGCAAATGGTCTGGCTCCTGTAAGTAGGGGCTTCTCATGGTTTTCTTTATCCAAGGCAGGAAAGGTGAGATTTTGGTGTAGACCCGGGGAGGTGTCCCATCATTTTGTCCATAGGACACAATGCCCTGGGCCACATTGTTACACACGAGAGGGCCTCCAGAGTCCCCCTGTGGACAGAGATAGGGAAGGAGTGAATCAGTTCTCCTGCTGCCCCCATTCTCCCCAGCCCCTCTGAGAAGGCTGCCTTGTGTGAACCCCATAGGAGATGGGAGGACAGGACAGGGCCGGACCTTGTCAGTGCTTCACTTCACCCCAGGTGGCAGCTCCCTCTCCTTCCCTGGGTCCCAGGTCCTGTGCTGAAAGACTGCAGGCTGCACTCTCCTCTTTAGGTACCCAGAAGCTGGTGGGCAGGGCTGACACTCAGCATAGAGGCCAAGCCTGGTAACCCAGGTGGGGACCAGCTCTGAGGTGCCACCTGGTTTTCACTCCTGCATGCCCAAGGAGCAGAGGTTTCTAGCATTGGTGGCCCGACATGGGGCAGAGTGTGGCAAATTCAACCTGTAGGAGCACCTCATTTGAATACATCCTATACCCTCAGCAGACTCGCAGAGGGTCTGGGTTCCCCCTATCTCTAGCTGTTCCCCCTCCTTTCCTCACGAGAAAGATCACTGCTTGGGTCTCCAGATCCCAGGTCTTCCCCAAACACCCCTGCCCCTAGACCCATGCTAAGCAGACACCCAATCTCACCTGAAAGGAAGACTTCTTTTCATCTGGGTTCCCCACGCACAGCTCAATGGTGCGGTCGTAATGCTTGGGATAGCGGGATTTGCACTTGCCATCGTCCTGCACTTCCAGCCTCACCTCCTGCAGAGTGTCTGGGTACATGCCTATCTTGGCCATCTTCCCCCAGCCGGCCACTGTGCACACCTGTCTTGGCCTCACCCGGTTCTTGTCCCTGGGCAGGCGGAGGGGCTTCACAGCTACAGTCTGCTTGGCCTCTCTCTCCAGCTGTTGGGAAGAGGCAAGAGAGTCCAGCTCAGCTAGTGGCCTTGGGGCCTGGATGCCCCGATGAGGCTGTACTGTCTTCTCTCTGCCCTGAGCTAGGGACACTGGCCAGGAAGCCAGGATGGAAGGAGGGAGGGGACAGGTCCCAGTGGGAGGAAGAACCAGTGTGGACCCAGGAAAACAAGGGCAGCAAAGAGGTTTCCTTACCAGCAGTAACATGATGTCGTTGGAGTAGCTCTTGGGATCATAGTTTGGGTGAGGGATGGCTGTTTTCACGGGGATAACCTGCTGGGTCGTTTCTGGTTTCATGATGTTGTGGGCCCCCAGGGTGACCTGGATGGAGCTACACAGAGGGCAGAGTGGGGTGTGGGAGTGTGGAATCACAGGATATAGCCCAGGGGCTGTGAAGGGCAGGTGGCAGTTGGGGTGGGCAGCGCTGGAGGTGATGGGGTAACTGAGGCAACAGGAGATTCCCAGGTTTGAGCTGTCTGTGCCTTCTGCTTCTCAGTGGCTGAGGTAGGATTCTGGAGCCATAGGTGACTGGGGTCAGTTACCCAGAGAAACATGTGAATGAGATGAGATTGCATTCTGATGCCAAAGCAGGTCCCAGCTCTTCTCTTACTCCAGCAATGCACCTGGTTCCGGCCTCCCCTCTCCCCACCACCTACCTGACCTCCCTCACCCACTTTCAGGAGTCCCCCGGCTCATGCATTCCTCAGAGTGCCCAGGGCAGAAGGCAGGGCTCCATGCCAGGGTTTTCAGGGCGGTACAGGCTCATGGTCGCTCCTTACCTCCCATAGCAGTGAGCGGCCGTCAGCACGAACTTCTTGTGTACCAGAAACCCACCACACTTTCTCCCCTTATTCTGATTCTTGATACGAAGATATGCCATGTAAGGCCGGGAATGGGGCTTGGCCTCATGTCCCCCGATGATCTCTCCTAAGGGAAAATTCTGTTCTGTTCCTGTGTACCCACTGAATGCACCAGGCCGGCACAGCCCGAATTTGGGAGAGCGTGGGAGGGGCCTCCACTCCCTCCCCTGGGAGTGGGAAAAAGACTGTGTCTCGGTCTGTGTGTGAATCTTTCTTCTACACATGATCAGAGAGGAGCATACCTGTCGTAGGGACAGAGACATCCTAGGGGATCCTGAGCAGTCCCTCTCTTGACTTTGCTTTGTTTCTAGCGAGTTTCTAAGGCCCCCATCATCCTGTGTTTAGGGTCCAAGTTTAGTTATATAGGTATTGTCTCACAAGGCCTGTTTCCATGGGACATGTAGTAAATACCTAGGGTAAGTGTTGTTTGGCTGTGTGAGGGCAAGCCTCCCCAGGGAGCCTCCAGATGAAGGCTGATAGAGCCAGTGCTGCTAGGATTCTGGAAAGCAGAGAAGTTTATGTCTGCCAAGGTCCTGTTTGAAAAAGGGGAGCCGCTAACAGCCTGGGAAGAAAAGCAGAGTTGGAGAGAAGGATGAAGAGCCTTGGGATAGAGCCAAGTTAACAGCAGTCTTCTGGGGACCATGGTCCATCCCACAGTGGGGTCTGCTGAGCCTGGGCTTCTCTCCCAAGCAGATGCTGAGGGAAGTACCTGGCTCATCCCACAGGGAAGCCAGGTCTGCTCTGTCCTCTGCAGGGGGATTTATGATGTTCTCTTTTCCAGTTTCTCACCCTCTGCTATGTACTTCTAGGAAATCTCCATTTCCAGATGGCAAAGGCAGAGCCTGGGGAGGGGACAGTACCCACTGGCTTTTCTAGAAACTAGTCTTCTGCTCTGTCGTTTCTGCTGGTGGCTTACCCAGCACCCTACTTGAGAGTGGGAGGCAAGATGACAACAGGGTGCAGAATGTTCCTGGTGGATAGGTGGATCAGGGGTGTGCAGAAGGGCCAGGAGGGCTGTGCCCACTGGGAGGGGGTTGGGCCTTTGAGGGTGGGGTGGTCACTTACCTGCCTGGGCCCCAGAAGGCAGGCGAAAGGCCAGCAGGAACAGGAGCAGGAGTGGCTGCATCTTTCCCAGGAGGCTGCCCAGGTCGGGGCTACTGGCGCTTCCTCTGTGCTTTTAGCTCCCAGGAAAGGACGCGGGTGCAGATGGGCTCACTGACATTGAACTCCTCTCTGGTTTGTGGTGTTTCATCCTAGAAGGCTTTCTATGACAGCTTCCCTGCCCCCACCCCTCTGTCTGATGACGTTCTTGGGGTGGTTGTGTGAGAATTTTGCTGTGACCACATCAGAACCCACACAAATTGACTCAGAGTAGACCACTTGTTCCAGCCCAGAACAGGACAGCGAGTGTACAAGGTGGGGACTGGAGGATGTGGTATCAGCCTGGAGGGTTTCTAGAACCCAGAAACCTGAGTCCCCAGTGATAGGGCCACCACTGCCTCAGCTCCGTGCTGAGTCCATCAGGATGATTTCTTTAGCAGCTGTGTATTTGGGCTCCTTATCTGAATGATCCAACATACCAGAGATGTGTCTCCGTCTCTCAGAGAGCATGTCCGGTGGAGGAGACAGAAATAGCAACAACCAGGGTCCAGCATGGTCAGGGCCATGGTAGAGGGAGGCACAAGACAGTAAGAGAGCGTGACCACTATTTACTAAATCCATAGGGCAACCCCTTCATCACCCTGGCTTCTTTTCTAGGGATTTTAACATCTGTTTTAAAATTACAAATGCTCAGAGTCCACGTCTTTTGTCAATGCTTTTAACAAATGCCTTGCATTTGACACTTAGCTTATGTTAATGAACCATCTTGACCCTAGACATTGAATCCACTGGTTGACTGAAGCCTAGGTCATTCCTCCTTTGGGTAGACTGGACTCAGTCCTGTCTAAACCACCTAAAACGCATGAACTAAGCCTGGGGAAAGGTTGGTTCCCAAAAGAAGTTCCAATTACTAGATTGCCAATACCATGTGAAGTGGGAAAGTACACCGGGCAAGCAAAGACCAAGAGTTGTCCTTTTAGCATTCTCTGGCCTCTGCCCAGAGAGCCACACTTCTGAGATAGCAGGTTTGTCACATAATAGACTCAACTTTTACTAAGCAAACTGCTGTTGATCTCACTGCCATTGGATGTGAGGGGCCATTGTTTCTAAAAAGCTAAGCTCAGTTCTGTTTAAAGAACAGCTAAGTATCTCTAAGTAGGTAGAGTCTGTTGATACAAGTTTCCATCTCTACATTTTCTGTCCTTTACAGTTTTTCTGTGAGGAATATTATCTATCAGAATATGTAATTCTGGTGTAAATATTCTCCTTCTCAAATCAAGTATATTTATCAAACCTCTAATTTTTTGAAACTAGCTTGCCCAGTTGTGGACATTTAAAAAATAAAGGTATCTTTCTGATTATAATGATAATACATGTCCATTGAGAAAATTTGGAAAGTAGGAAGGAAAAATGTCATTTATTTGCCTATCTCCTACAAACAGTTATCTAAGCAATATATTTATTTTTAAAAAGATTTATTTATTTATGAGAGAGAGAGCGAGAGAGAGCAAGCAACCAAGCAGGGGGAGGAGCAGATGGGGAGGGAGAAAGAATCCCAAGCAGTCTCCAAGCTGAGCATGGAACCCATGGTGGGACTTGATCCTAAGACCCCAAGGTTACAACTTGAGCTGAAACTAAGAGTCCAGTGCTCAGCCAACTGAGCCACCCATGAGTCCCAGCAATGCATTTTAAATGTTTTTTGTTTGTTTGTTTTAACTTGACAGAGAGAGATCACAAGTAGGCAGAGAGGCAGGCGGGGGAGGAGGGGGGAGGCAGGCTCCCTGCTGAGCAGGGAGGCCGATGTGGGGCTCGATCCCAGGACCCTGAGACCATGACCTGAGCTGAAGGCGGAGACTTAACCCACTGAGCCACCCAGGCAACTCCAGCAATGCATTTTAAATACCTGGAATCATACTGTACATACAACATAGTTTTGTTTTATCCTCACTTTATCCCATAACTGAAGTGTTTTTGTCATGCCATTAATGACTATTAATTTCTCTTTCCTAGTTATTAAAAAATTTAGCAAGCAATTATTTTCTAAAATTGTTGGGACATTTCAAAAACAATTTAAGCAAAGAGAAAATTAAAATTACCTGATTTCCTTTTATAAAAAGATTTATTTCAGGGGCACCTGGGTGGCTCAGTGGGTTAGAGCCTCTGCCTTCGGCTTGGGTCATAGTCCCGGGGTTCTGGAATCGAGCCCCGCGTCGGGCTCTCTGTTTGGCGGGGAGCCTGCTTCCTCCTCTCTCTCTCTCTCTCTGCCTGCCTCTCTGCCTATTTGTGATCTCTGTCTGTCAGATAAATAAATAAAATATTTTTAAAAAAGATTTATTTCATTTTTATTTTAGAGAGATAGCAGAGGGGAGGGGCAGAGGGAGAGGGAAAGAGACTCCATGCTGTGTACGAGCTGTATGGGGCCTGATCTCACAACCCTCAGGTCACTACCTGAGCCAAAACCAAGAATCCAATGTTTAACTGACTGTGCCACCCAAGTGCCCCTACAATTATCTGATTTCTGGGGCGCCTGGGTGGCTCAATTAGTTAAGGTGGCTTAATGTCAGCCAGGGTCTTGATCTCAAAGTTGTGAGTTTAAGCCCCACATTGGGCTCCACTCTGGGTGTGGAACCTACTAAAAAAATGATTTCTCATCATTCATTGATAGTCATCTTTAATGACTTGAAGTGTGATCTAAAATATTTTCCTCCCATATATATCTGCATTTACTTAAATTAAAAGAGGATTATGTTAAACATAAGGCTATGACCCACATAACAATTGAGGCGAATTTCACATAACTCACAATTCATTAAAGTGTACAGCCCAGTGGCATTTTGTACATTCCAAGTGTTGTGGGACTACCTCCTCTTTCTACTTACAAATCTTTTTCATTACACCAGGACATCCATCCATTCCATCCACAACTTAATGTGTACTTAATAACTTTCACTTCTCCATTCCCCAACCCTGCTCTGTCCACTGGCAACCAGTAATCTTATTTCTGTCTCTATGGATTTGCATTCTGAATATTTTATATAAAAGGATCATGAGATATGTGGCCTGTTGTATCAGCTTCTATACAAGGGTTTCTATTTCTGCATATCCTTGTTTTTTTTTTTTTTAAGATTTTTAAAATTTATTTGACAGACAGAGATCACAAGTAGGCAGTGAAGCAGGCAGAGAGAGAGAGGGGGAAGCAGGCTCCCTGCTCAGCAGCGAGCCTAATGTGGGGCACGATCCCAGGACCCTGAGATCATGACCTGAGCTGAAGGCAGAGGCTTTAACCCACTGAACCACCCAGGCGCCCCTGCACATCTTTGTTAATACTTGTTATTTTTCATTTTTTTATTATAGCCATTCTAGTGTGTGGAGAGGTATCTTATGGTTTTGATTTATAGTTCTTTAATGACTAATTATGTTTAACATATTTAAAAAAATTTTTAAAGATTTTATTTATTTGACAGAGATCACAAGTAGGCAGAGGCAGGCAGAGAGGGAGGAAGGGAAGCAGGCTCCCTGCTGAGCAGAGAGTCCAATGCAAGGCTTGATTCCAGGACTCTGGGATCATGACCTGAGCGGAAGACAGAGGCTTTAACCCACGGAGACACCCAGGCACCCCTATGTTTAACATCCTTACCTATGTTTGCTGGTCATTTGTATCTCTTCCTTGGAGGAATGTCAATTCAAGTCCTTTGCCCATTTCTTGACTGAGTTGTCTTTTTTTTTTTTTTTTAAAGATTTTATTTATTTCTCTGAGAAAGTGAGAAGGAGAAAGAGATAGAGAGAAAGGGAGAGAAAGAATGAGCCAGAGAAAGGGAAAGAAGCAGTCTTTCTACTGAGAAGGGAGCCCAATGTGGGACTCGATTCCAGGACTCTGGGATCATGACCTGCGCTGAAGGCAGATCCTTAACCAACAGAGCCACCCACATGCCCTAGTTGTTTATCTTTTTGTTGTTGAGTTATAAGAGTTCTTTGTCTATCCCAGATACTACACTTCTACCAGATACATAATTTACAAATACTTTCAATCATTCTGTAGATTGTATTTTCACTTTTTTGATACTATTCTTTAGTGTATGAATTTTAAAATTTTTATGAAGTCCAATTTATCTATTTTATCTTTTGTAGTTGGTGTTTTTGGTGTCAAATGTAAGAATCCAGTGTCCGATCAGAGGTCATGAAGATTTGCCATCTGTTTTCTTCTAAGAGTTTTATGGTTTAGCTTTTATATTTAGGCTGTTGATCCATTTTGTATATTATTATATATGGAATGAGGTAGGGGTTTAACTACATGCTTTTAATGTCATTATCTGGTTGTCCCAGCAACATTCATTGAAAATATCATTCTTTTTCCACCGTGCGGTCTTGGCACCCTTGTCAAAAATCAATTGGCCATGGATGTTTGGGTTTATTTCTGGGCTCTCAGTTCTATTCCATTCATCTCTATGTCTGTCCTTAAGTTGGAACCACACTAGTTTTGATTGCTGTAACTTCATAATATGTCCTGAAACCAAGAAGTCTGATCCTCCCACTTAGTTTTTCTTTTTTAATGTTGTTTTAGCTATATGGGACGCCTTGCAATTCCAGGTGAATTCTAGAATTGGCTCTTCCATTTCAGCAGAAAAGGTCTCTGGGATTTGGACAAAGATTGCATTGACTCTGTAGATGACTCTGGGGAGTATCGCTATCTTAACAATATAGGCTTTCCAATCCAGGAACATGGCATGTATTTCCATTAAGTAGTTCTTCTTTAACTACTTTCAGTGGCATTTTGTAGTTTTTAGTGTATAATTTGTTCACCTCCTTGGTTAAATGTAGTTCTAGGTATTTTATTTTTTTGGATTCTATTGTAAGTGGAACTGTTTTTAGAATTTCCTTATTGATTGTTCATTGCTGGTGTATAGAAACAATTTTTTATTCTTTCTCAAGTTTTCTTAGGCTATGTCTCAATGAACATCTGGCACTGAAGCTTAAAATACAATTCCACTGGGGCACCTAAGTGGCTCAGTTGATTGTCTCTCTTTTGATTTTGGCTCAGGTCATGATCTCAGGGTCCTGAGATTGAGCCCCATGCCACTTACAGCTGCTCAAGAAAAGAGAAATACTGTGATATAAATCTCTCAAAACCTGTATGGACTTACTTTCTGTTTAAGATGAACATAACTGAATTGTTTTGGCATTCTTGAAATATCAATATTATCGTGATGGAGAACATTTTAGTGGTTTCTCCTTGTCAGGGATGTGAGGGTGAGGGAGGGAGGTGGGTGTAGCTATAAAAATACAACTGGAGGAATCCTTGTGATGATAGAACTGTTCTGTGCTTTGCCTGCATTAGTGTTACATATCAGTAACCCAGTGAAGATATTGTACTATAGTTGTGCAAGATGTTACCCTTGGCTTAACCAGATCAAGTGTCTATGAGATATTGCTGTATTATTTTTTCCATGTGAATTACATGTGAATCCACAATTACCTCAAAGTAAAAAGATTGTTTTTTACAAAAATTGAAAATACAAAAAAGAGACAACAGATCTTATACCTTGTAATTTGTTGAATTCATTTTATTAACTTCTATTCAGCTCAACACCCACCCCATGTTGTTATTGTCACAAATTACACCTCTATACATGTGTGCTCATTAACATAGCTGGGATCTGATTCCAAAGTCTGTGATCTTATCCAGAGCTCTATAAATGTCTTCATATATGTATATGTATGGACATAAACATTTATGTATGCTTACATTTCCCTGGTGGTTTAGTGCCTAGGATATATTTATATGTGCCTGTGTATATAGTTGTATATACATGTGTGTATATACATACATATATATATATATACTGTATGTTTTTGTTTTATTTTTTTCTTTCTGAGCATGATTTTTGTACATATTTGTTTCAGGAGGAAGGATCTTTAGCATTCAAACAGAAACTGTTTGAAGTCAGCTATTTTCCCCTCATTATGAAAGTGGTCAAGATCATTAAGATATTCTGCTATAGAGATCTTTGTGGGCAAGCAGATAAGAAAAGACATGACTCTGAGGGTGATGGGAACCCAGAGGGAGATATTTCCTCTATGTGAAAATGAGTATGGTATTTGTGGTATGTGTTATTTGGTTGAAAAATAGTCACCCACGGTTGTGACTAAAGTTAACCCCAAAGTATCAAGACCTGGGAAGGGACGGCTGCTGGGCATGCCTGGCTAGACTGACCCAGCACACGGTCATAAAAGAGTCTTGTACCACATGTGTGGTCTCCAAGCTAAGAGCTAAATGACTTTGAAGGGTCACTATGAGCTTGGAAACTCAGTGAGTTGCAGTGACCATGATGGTCTGAGGTTTGGAAGCTGTTCTCCATTTTTCTGGCCCCATGTGTGTCTCTCTAATCTGATTTAAAGAAGTTAAGGGAAGTGTGGTATTTCTTCCATGGCAGAGTTTATATTGAACTTTGCACCCCATAGGGTACCCTCTATGTAAACCATGAAAAAAATGGCTGCCGTGGTTATATTTTTTCCTTCCTACATCTCTCCTTCATCTGGAAGTAGGTCTCCATTGATACCAGAATTGTAAACTTCACTTCCAGGGTCAAATGTGGTGATATACACAAAAACTGCAAGTTGTAAGATAAATGAATATCTTGAACAAGATGATTTTTCATTTGGATGGATTTCCCACACAGATTCAGACCAATCTCACCAATCTGAACAAGGGAGGAGACTTGGGAAAATTCTGGTGAATGTCCTATGGCCTTAAGTTTCATGAGGGCCTGGACAGAGCCTGCCATGCTCACTTCTGAGCCTCTAGTGTTTGGCACATAACAGGTATTCAGTATCTGTTATTTGCTGATTGATAGCAAAAGTAGTGCTGTTCATTTCTCCTGAGGAGACTCTCTCCTTTGTTCAATAGGTGGGCAGCCAGGGTCTTAGAACAGAACCCAGGTTACTATGGGTGACCAATAGACATCTGAAAGGGTCCAAAGCTGAGAGTGAATGGCCTATGAGTGAACTCTGACCCCTTGGAGGATGGGGCTGGATGTGTGGGGCTCAGCCATACAAGAGGTGTGGAAAAGAGTCAAGCAGGTCATAATTTGGCAAGGAGGTGGTAAGGAGTAGAAGAGAGAAAGATGCAGGAGACGAGAGAGATGTGAGCAGATGCTGGGTTATAGCTCCTACTCAGTGATTGTTGAATAAATAAAGGACAAATCAATCATTGCATTTGAGAAATGGATGTTTATGAAGGCTTCCATACAGGGAGGTCTGGACTCTTCCCTAGGGACAATGGTCAGTCATAGAAGGGACTTTGTTGAGTCCCCGCTTTCAGCTGAGACTCTTTTTTTCAGCGGGGACCCAGCTGATCTCTTCTTCCAGTGCAGGAAGCTCAGGATCTTGAAGACCGGGAGGTGGTCCATTTTTCATCCAAAGGAGACAATGTCCTGGGCTTCATTGTTATATGGAAGGGGCCTCTGGAGCCTCTTGTGGGCAGAGAGAGGAAGGATTGAGCTGGCTTTCTCCTATTCCTGCCCTCCCAACTACCCTGTGGTGGGTCGTCTCTGTTAGGGGGGCTGTGGGGGGGATCAGGACCAGTCCTGGGGCCCAGCCCTGGGGCCCACCCTTGGCCTTGTATGTTCTCCCAGGTTGATCCAGGCCTAACCTCTGCCCACAGAGCTTTTTCTGTGGCAAAAACTCCAGAACAGTTGCCTCGGCTTTTGTGGGTTGTGCTCTCCCACAGCCAGAAATGGCTCTCCTGGCTTGGGGCTGCAAAGCCCTGGAGAAATGGCACACCAGTGTAGCCACACTAGTTACAATTCTACTAAGATGTCTGTCTCTATTTACTCCTCTCAGAGGAGCTGGCTTTTCCTGATGCATCTAGCTCAGGGCGTGTGGTTTACAAATGCACACTTCCAGATAAGGTGCTGTATTAGTTTCCTATGGCTCTGCAACAAATGATCACCAATTTTATGGCTTAAAACAACAAAAACATATTCTCTCACAGTTATGCAGGCCATGACCCCAGAAACATCAATTTTGTGGGGTTGATGTCAAGGTGTCAGCAGGGTTGTATCCCCTCTGGAGGGCCCAGGGGAATCTATTTCTTCCTTCTTCCAGTTTCAACAGTATATTCCTTTGTTCATGACCCCTTTCTTCATCTTCAAACGTGTAGAAATATAATTAAAAGAGCTACAAATAAGTCAAGTTAGGAAAAAAATACCACATGACATTCACCTCATAGTTATAACCACCAATGATTTGGTGTATATTTTAATAGTTTTTTTCCTATGCAAATAGGTATACTTAGCAAAATGAAAAAGGGATAATGCTACACATAAAATTTCCCTCCAGTTTTATTGAGGTATAATTGACATAGTGTACTATGTAAGTTTAAGGTGAACAGCATAATGACTTGACTTACATGTATTGTGAAATGATTACCAAAAATAAGTTTAGCTAATGTACATTATCCTTCTAATGTGATCTGTCTTGATCTCTGTAGTACAGAGAGGTGCTTTGTGTTCTAGGATTTTCTCACTGGTGTCTTGGCCATGAATAGTTATTGATTGTTCTTCTTGTGAGGGGAAGCCAAGTCAGGAACAACCTCTGTCGCCATCTTGGTGACATCATTCTCCTACACGTAAGATTTTGTAATCTGTTTTTGTTACTTAGTCATATGTAACTATCAGGAAATATTAATCATCCTTTTATTTTATTTTGTCATTTGTATGTGACATATGAACTTAAAACAATTTACTTAATGTTTCTCCTTTTGTTCTGTGGTAAGATTTCTCTCATTTTCTTTTTTTCTTCTTTGCTAGTATATACAACACAGTAATGAACAACCTTTATGTACATGTCCCATTTTCCAAGGATGGATTTGCTTGTTCAAAGTTTAGTCGTATTTTTAAACTTTTTTTTTAAAAAAAGATGTTATTTATTTATTTGACAGAGATCACAAGTAGGCAGAGAGGCAGGCAGGGGTGGGGGGGAAGCAGGCTCCCTGCTGAATAGAGAGCTTGATGTGGGTCTCAATCCCAGGATCCTGGGATCATGACCCAAGCCGAAGGCAGAGGCTTTAACCCACTGAGCCACCCAGGTGCCCCTTTTTAACTTTTTGTACATGTTAACAATTGCTATCTAAAAAGATTGTGCCAGTTTATTTTACTTAAAAATTTTTTCATTTATTTATTTGAGAGAGAGAGAGCGAGAGAGCGCACAAGCAGGGGGAAGGGGCAAAGGGAGAAGGAGAAGCAGGATCCCCACTGAGCAGGGAGCCTGATGCAGGGCTCAATCCCAAAACCCTGAAATCATGACCTGAGCCAAAGGCAGATGCTTAACACACTGAATCATCTAGGTCCCCCAGATTGTGGTGATTTATATACTCAATATCAAGAAATATCTATGACAGTTCTCTAAACTTGTGCCTATACTGCATATTATCATCAGTCTTCTAAATCCCTGACTAACCCTCAGGTTAGTCCTTTTGACTAAAGTGTTATCTTGACATTTTAATCCTTTTCTTTTTTGAGAGTGAGAGCATGCAAATAGTGACTCAAAATTTTTAGCCTGGTTTTCTATAGGGTTCTTAAAAATCCTATTTATGTTTATATCATACTCCATTATGTGGATATACCCATAGTTAATGCTTCCCCACTTAGTTTTTTAGGCCATTTCTAATTTCTGGAAATAGTAAATAAAACTGAGATGAACATCTTTATGCTGAAAGTTTATTGCTTACTGCAGCCTGTGGGAGTGTGTGTGTGTGTGTGTGTGTGTGCATGTATTTTGGGTTCTGTTTTTTAGGATATATTCCCAGTGGTAGAATGATTATGTCATAGCACATAAACGTTCTAAAAAATGATACCGAAATGCTGAACTGTTTCTCTTTGTTGCTGGGAAACCTGCTAAGAAAGATGACATCCAGGATCCTGGCTCATCAAGCACTCCCTGCTTCGTCTTTTTTTTGTTTTGTTTTGTTTTTAACTTTTTAAAAAAGATTTTATTTATTTTATTTAATTGTCAGAGAGAGAGATCACAAGTAGACAGAGAGGCAGGCAGAGAGAGAGGAGGAAGCAGGCTCCTTACCAAGCAAAGAGCCCAATGCGGGGCTCGATCCCAGGATCCTGGGATCATGACCTGAGCCGAAGGCAGAGGGTTAGCCCACTGAGCCACCCAGGTGTCCCAAGCACTCCCTGGTTCTTGTCTTGCCACAGTTACCAGTGCAGTACAGTTTCATCATTGTGTTTCTCATCTCTAGGGTCTTAACCTTTACACAGCTAAATAAGACCAGGGTACCCATTAGGTGCTAGCAAGTTAAGGGGAGGAACAAGAGGCTAAACTCTCCTTGTTTATATCATACTCCATTACGTGGATATACCCATAGTTAATGCTTCCCCTTTCATCCCTTCTCTTGCTCCAGCCTAAGTCCTACGTCTGCTGCGTCAGAACATCTCTGTTAGCTGGTTTCTCAGGTCTTTCCCTTTTCTTTTTCCATTATTCTCTGGTCTGACTATCAAACAATGGTCTGTTGGATGCCCCTACATTCCTCTAAGTGCCACAGGTTTCCCCTAAATGTAGAAAAGAGGAGTTTTAAAAATTCAGGAAGAGGATATCAGGAAAGAGTTTCCACACCAGATTGGATTAAATTTTTATAGGAGACATCCCCTGAAGAAAACTGACCTGTGACAAATTTGGATATTTCTCACTGAAATTTAACAGTTTTTCTATATGTTACCAGCACAGGAGCTCACTAAAATATAGTCATTGAACTATTTTCTGGGATTTTGTGAAGTAAAGAATAACTGCCAAAAAGATAGGGCAACGGATAGGGAAAATAATTCTAATTATGGCCCTCATAGGAGAAATTGAATCAGGTTGCTTCAGTAAATAAAAAAGGATTATGCTGACTTCTATCTGTGGTTCTAGCAGGCAGACTAGTTAGCCCAACTCTCTGACTGAAAAAAATGTAAGGAAAAGAACCAGGGAAGAAAAAGTTTTTAAAAGTTCTGATGAACTGATAAGACAGTGGAGAACTCTCAGGTTAAACTTTGGATTTAATTCTGAAATCCAGAAAGGCAAGCAGAAATCAAGGCAACATAACTATTTTCTTGCCCTGAAAGTATTTGACATCTAAACAATTTGGCCCTAAGTTTTGGTGATTTCTTGGGGCAATAGAGATAGAAGTCAATGTCCTGGTCCAGATGATATAGAGGGTCAAGTAAGAAACTCCCTCACTCTAATCTGGGACCCCCGTGGGCTGTCTTGTGGCATCAAGGTAAAGCAGAACTAAATCTGTCCCCACCAGAGAAGGCAGCCTTGGTACAGAATAAAGTGGAAAAGCATCAAAAAGGGAAAAATAACCAGACCCTGAGAAGTTAGGACCAAGGGCCAACCTTCCTGAAGATTTACAGCCTAGGTTCTCATTGACTGGACAAGGGCGGGTCTACAGCAGTGGCCTGGACTTTCTGATGGTTTAGAAGGGAAATGCCCCCAGGTGCCACGCAGAAGCAATTGCATATCCTTTCTGAAGGAGACACTTATTCTAGGCCTTGGAAATCCCGATATCCCCACGCTCCCCCAACATCTTTTTTTTTTTTAAATATTTTATTTGACAGATAGAGATCACAAGTAGGCAGAGAGGCAGAGAGAGAGAGAGAGAGAGGAAGAAGCAGTCTCCCTGCTGAGCAGAGAGCCTGATGCGGGGCTCGATCCCCGGACCCCAGGATCATGACCTGAGCCGAAGGCAGAGGCTTTAACCCACTGAACCACGCATGCACCCCAAGAGTAACTTTTTAAGAGTGACAAGCTGCACATAATCAAAATGTCAAAAGAACACAAGAAAACATGACATTGTGAATGCAGAAGAAATTATTAGGGTACAATACAGAAAATCCCAAACTAATGTAGTTACTATAAACTCTTAAAGGAAAATGAACATTGTTTATATAAAATGACAATTACAATTTCTAATGCTGAAAAAAGAGGGTAGAATGGGGGTGCCTGGGTGACTCAGTCAGTTAGGCATCTGCCTTGGGCTCGGGTCATGATCTCAGGATCCTGGGATTGAGTACTGAATCAGGCTCTCTGTTCAATGGGGAATCTGCTTCTCCCTCTCCTGCTGCTGCTCCCCATGCTTGTGCACACACACATTCTCTGTGTCAAGCAAATAAATAAAAATCCTTAAAAAGAAAAAGAAATAGGGTAGAGTAAAAATGCAGAAATGTTGGGAGAAGGTAAATGAGATTAAAGGTCCTGAATTTCTTTGGTTTTCAGGGATTAAGCTTGATTAAGCTTGTCTTTGATAAATTAAGGACCCATGTTGTACTGTTTTGAAACCACTAAAATGATATAAACAATGTCTTTCAAATTATAGAAGGGAAAAAGGAAGGTAAAAAGTAATCCATCCTAGAAAAGGTAAGAAAGATGAAGGAACAAAAATCATAGAATAATTGGGGACAAATAAAAAGCACAAGTAAGAGTATATTTAAAAGTAATATATCAGTAACTATATTAAATGTAAACATATGGAATGCTTCAGTGAAGTCAAAAGAACATCGGTCGACTGTGAAAATGAAACATAAATAGTATTCTGTGCAATAGACAGGTTGTAAAAGTTGAAAGGAAAAGAAAGGAAATGGATACACCATTTACAGTTAACCATAGGAAACCATTATAGGTGTATTTGTACCCGACAAAACCGACTTTAAGTCAAAAGCATCTGTAAAAGTAAACAGGGCCATTTTATCAACAAGCTCATCAATAAAAAGGTTAAATTCATCAGAAAGATAAAATGATTTAAAATTTTAATGCATCTCATTCTATGACTAGAAAATATATAAAACAAAAATTGAAAGAACTCCAAGGAGAAAAAAAAAAATCTCAGGAATTGATACTGTAAGTAGATCCCCCCCCCCAAAAAAATCAGTAAGGATAATTTAAACAAAACAATGACCAAATTGTTCATGACAGACACATTTATAGCAGTGCACCTATTCAGTGCAGAATATGTATTTTTATAAGTACAGAACACATTTGTCAAAATGGCCCATTCTGACTACAAAGAATATCTGGAGAAATTCCCAATACATAGATCTTTGGACTTTTTACTGGCTGTAACATAATTAAGTTAAAAATCAATAAAATGGTAACTAGAAAAATCCTTACAATATTAGAAAAAAAAGAAACATTCTTTGAAATAACCCACAAGTCAAAATGAAGTTTAAAAAGAAACAGAAAATATTTTGAATTGAATAACACCAGTACTGTTCTTAATACAAATGGTGGAATTCAGCTAAAGCACGTGGAGGAAAATTTATAGTCCTAAACCTCACATATTACAAAAAACTGAAATTACATATCTCAAGAAGTTAGAAATTAATAAGTGAGTAAATTCAGTGAAGTAGGAGGAAGAAGTAGGGGTTAGCAGAAGTTAATGAAATAATAAGGAAACATATAATAGAGAGGTCTAATAAAGCACAGATGGATTATTTGAAGAGGCTAATAAAATTGACAAACCTCTGGAGAAACTAGTCAAGGATAAAAGAGAGAAGGAGCAAATATTTAATATTATGAACTAAAAAGGGAGGATTTTTACAAAAGCTGCAGGCCATTAAAAGATAAGCCAAGAATATTATAGAACAAGTTGATGCTAACAAATTTTAAATTTCAAACAAAATATAACTATCACTGCCTCACCCCTATTGAAGAAGCAATTGCAAACTTAGATGATCCTGGAACAAGCAAATAAATTGCATTAGCAATCAACAATTTTCCACATAGAGAATGGCCTAGATAGCTTTACTATTAATTTCTATTAAAATTCGAAGAAGGAAAATTTTCATCTACAGTCTTCTAGGAAGGAGATAAAGAAGGAATATTATCCATCTCACTTTATAAGGCTGACATAGCCCTGATATAAATAACCAAATAAGGAAATTTATAGGTCAATCTCATGCATGATTCATAGATGCAAAAACTCTGCACAAAGTATCAATTCTTGAAATTAGTCCAACAAATTAGGTTTACACTGAGAATGCAGATCTCACTGAACCTTAGGAAGATCAGTTGATATAATTTGTCACACAAACAGATCTAAGAGAAAAATCATATCAGTATCTTTTTTTTTTTTAAAGATTTCACTTATTTATTTGACAGAGAGAAATTACAAGTACACTGAGAGGCAGGCAGAGAGAGAGAAGGAAGCAGGCTCCCTGCTGAGCAGAGAGCCCGATGTGGGACTCGATCCCAGGACCCCGAGATCATGACCTGAGCCGAAGGCAGCGGCTTAACCCACTGAGCCACCCAGACGCCCCCATATCAGTATCTTAATAAACAGAAAAGCAGTTAATAAAATTCAACATCCACTCATGATAACAAAGATACCCCTTTAGCAGACCAAAGTGGGAAGAAACTTCCTTAGTCTAATAAACAGTATGTGTAAAACCCTCAGAAACCATTTAACCAACTCATCTGGTAAGAAAATTGATGCTTCAGTCTTTCCCACAAGAATGCAAGAGAGCCCTTCTCTCTAGGCTGTATTGCACATAGTGTGTGATCCTGGTGTTCTCCTCCAGCTCTTTCCCTTGGGAGGCCTGAATTTGGAAAAGAACCCAGTGGGATCCTTACAGGGCAGTCAATAGAGATTGGAGGGGGAAAATGTGAGAGTAGATCTGAGAGAGAAAACAAGGCTGGACCAGAGAGAAGGAGGGTTTGCAGCCCTATGGACTCTGTTTCTCTGGACCTGGTGCTCTGACGCTCATGTATGCTCCCATGTTTGGGGTCTGGGGGTTCTCTTGTTCAGGGGAGATCATCAGGGCACAGAGGCCATGCTCCACTCCTGCCAAGCAGGGTGCACCTGCAAATCACTACTAGGTAGTAGGTCCAGGTGTGATAAGTGCCAGTGAACAGGGTTGTTGTGACTGTCCATCACGGGGCTGGACGGAGAAAAAGGTTTGACTTCTTCTCCATGTTTTGGACAACCAGAATAAATAAATTATGGGGACAGCATAGTAATATAATAATATCTGGGATATTATTCCCTGTGGATAACTTCTTCTTGAGCCTCTTTTTTGGAAAAGTTCGTGTCTTAGTCCTTACTGTCCAGGGCCAGACTCTCTGAGACACTCCTTGCAGTTGTTCTGGAGAAACCCCTGACACTGAGTATCTGAGCTTCCTGCGCCACTTGCCTTAGCAGCTTGGGAAATATGGCCGACTGTGGTAATATCACAGGTCACATAGCTTTGCGTCTTTCCTTGACTCCGTTCTTTTTTCTCACTCTGATTGACCTAGGCTTGCACCTCCCAGATAAATCCTTCCCACCATAATACTTGCTTCAGGCTCTGTTTCCTATAGGAGTCAGGATAGGACAAAGTGGGAAAGCCCAATTTTTGGCATTTCTTCCTTATATTTCAAGTCAGAAGTTGAAGCTCAAAGGGAATCTTCTCATAAATTACAAATAAGATAATCTCTTAGAATATCCTTCCATTAACGTCTTGCTTCCTTACGGCATCCCCTCCTGGCAGACTTTAGATATTTCTCCCCTCTTAATACCCAAAGTTTAGGAAGGAAGGTCTTTACTTATCCCCTTTCACAATAAGTTTCTGGGGAGCAGGAATGTCACCTCAATACTTTCTCTTGGCAGAGTAAAGAGGCAGTGTTATAACTTTATGAAGAGCATCCTGAGAGTCTCAGCCCCACTGAAGGAAGGAAGTTTATCTTGTGCCTTCTGAAGGCAAAACATCTCATTGGGAAATGAGATGTCTGTATTGGTAAATACTTTATTAATTGAGAAAGAGCTGGGGCTCAGTCTCACAAAGTCACCAAAAACTCCCGATGGTCTCAAAATTGGTTGTATTTTCCCTTACTCTTCCAATACTTTATTCTTCCTGATTTACAGCTGTGTGATTATCCAACCAGAGGATGAAAAAAAAACCAGCCAAAAAATAACTGAATGTGCATTATGAGGACAATGCACATGTGGATATTTATTTAATGCTGTCAGTATTGATGGGGATGATAAGAAATGATGCAAAATACAAAGCTGTGGACTTTAAGGCAGGGGATGAATGTGGAGTAATAGGGAAAGAGTAATGAGAAACTGATAGTTGATAAATTACTTAGGAGATCATCAAAAGATTGCTGAGCAATCAGTGGTAGAAAAGAGAATGCCTTTCCTATTGGTAGAAAAGAGAAATCCCAGGAGCTTCTTGGGATTTCCAGGAAATCAGGCAGGAAGGATCTTTCAGAACTGATAGTTGTCTTCAATTGCATTTTCGCATTTTTTTTAACCCATGAGACAAAGGCTTCATCTTTTACTTTCTCTGTCTTTCTATAGATGATTTCATTTTTGTCATTTGATCTGGTCCTCTAAAATTTTGGGGTTACTTTCATGTGGGGTGACATGTAGCCCTCTTCCTGCATGCCATTACCTTCTACTATGAAGTTTCCTTTCTAGGAACATGATATTCAAAAAGTGGAGGCTAATTGTGTAACTTCAGTCTTGCCTTTTTATATGAAGAATAGATCAAAAGTATTTAAGTTTTTATTTAAATTCCAGTTACTTATGTACAGTATAATACTAGTTGCAGGAGTATAATATAGTCACAATAATATAGCGATTTGACACTTCATACAATACCTGGAGCTCATCACAACAAGGGCACTCTGTAATCCCCTTCACCTATTTCACCCATCCCCCTACCCACATCCTCTCTGGTAACCATGTTTGTTCTGTATAGTTAAGAGTTTGTTTCTTAGTTTGGCTCTCTTTTTTCCCCTTTTGCTTACTTGTTTTGTTGCTTAAATTCCACATATGAGTGAAATCCTATGGTATTTGTCTTTCTCTAACATATTTCACTTAGCTTAATACTCTCTAGCTCCCTCCATGTCCTTGCAAATGGCAAGATTTCCTTCTTTTTTATGGATGAGTAATATTCCATTGTGTATATATACCACATCTTCTTTATCCATTCATCAAGTGATGGACACTTGGGCTGTTCCTATAATTTGGCCAGTGACGGTAATGCTACTGTAAACATCAGGGTGCATGTAGCCCTTTTAATTAGTATTTTTATAATTTTTGAATAAATACCTAGTAGTGTGATTGCTGGGTCATAGGTAGTTCAATTTGTAACTTTTTGAGGAACGTCCATACCGCTTTCCACAGTGGCTGCACCAGTTTGCATTCCCACCAACAGTGCAAGAGGGTTCTTTTTTCTCTACATCCTTGCCAACACTAGTTGTTTCTTGTGTTGTTGATTTTAGCTCTTTGAGTTTTATAAGGTTTTTATATATTTTGGATACTGACCCTTTATCAGACATGCCATTTGCAAATATCTTTTCCCATTCATTAGTTTGTCTTTTAGTTTTGTTGATTGTTTCCTTGGCTGTGAAGAAGCTTTTTATTTTGATGTAGCCCTAATAGTTTATTTTTGCTTTTGTTTCCCTTGTCCCAGGAGACATATATAGAAAAAAGTTCCTATGGCCGGTGTCAAAGAAGTTACTGCATGTGTTCTCTTTCAGGATTTTTGTGGTTTCAGATCTCACATTTAGGTTTTTAAACCATTTTAAATTTATTTTTGTGTATGGTGTAAAAAAGTGGTCTAATTTCATTCCTTTGCACGGTGCTGTCCAGTTTTCCCAGCACCATTTGTTAAAGAGAGAGTCTTTTTCCCATTGGGTATTCTTCCCTGTGTTGTCAAAGTTTAATTGACCATATACCTATGGGTTTTTTCCTGGGTCTCCTATTCTGGTCTTTTTATCTATGTGTCTGTTTTTGTGCCAGTACCATACTATTTTGGTTATGACAGGTTTGTTATATAGCTTAAAGTCTGGAATTGTGATACCTCCAGCTCTGTTTTTCTTTTTCAAGATTGGTTTGGTTATTTGGCATATTTTGTGCTTCCATACAAATTTTAGAATTATTTGTTCTAGCTGGGTGAAAAATGCTATTTTTATTCTGATAGAGATTACAATAAACGAGAAATTGCTTTGGGTAGTGTTGCTATTTTAATGATATTTGTTCTTTCAGTCCATGAGTATGGAATGTCTTTTTATTTCTTTGTGTCATTGAAGAATAAATTTTCATCTTTGGGAACTCCACTGGACTCCCTCCTTCACATGTGATTTTCACCCTCCTTTTCCCTTCATTTTATAAAATGGCTGTATACCACATACTGATACACCACGTTAGTGTTTTCATCTGTCATCTTGCTTCTAACCCAAACTCTAGCCAGGATGAGGAGAGGAGAGTACAGATGATATACTCAGGAAACCTGTGACAGGCAGACAGTGGGAGCATTATGGCTGAGGTCTGTTTGTCATAACCCTGTGCTACGGCATCCAGATGGAAGGCAGACATTCCAAAATTGCCTAATTGCTCATACTATAACCTTGATACCCCTTTCATTGCCCCAGACTTAATAAAAATAAAGTAATCCCTTGAAAATGTGTCATAGAAAAAGTGCTAAATGCCTTGGAGCTGAGTTAAGGCTGAGAGCTCATTTTGATTAGTCAATAACCACAAAATTGCAATTAACTGCTGTCACCACAGATCAGTCTTTTAGGGTTTACTGTGTTGCAAGAGCCGTTGAATCTTTAAGGTCATTGTAGCCACAGTGGGAACCTCATAAAGAGATCACTGTGGGCTTTAGATCAAAGATAAAGATGCTGCAAAAAAAAAAAAAAAAAAATGCCGCCTCCTGCAAATTCTGAGACTTTCTATTACTTGAGTTGATATGGGGAAGCCAAATCTCAGAACACGTGAGAAACAGTCTCTGTGGGAAGGGTTTTTGTATAATACAAATGGGGGTGGAACATCTAGGTCTGGGCATTTCTTTCAGTCCAAAAGAATGTATTAAGTACATTCTCTGTGTGTGGCATTGTACAAAGCACTGGGAATCAGATGGTGGGCAATACCAAGTCAATTTCTAAATTTGAGGAGTGAAACATACTTTGGCCAAATAAACAGACATGTAGTGTAATTATGAATGGTGATAAGTACTCCAAAGGGAAAAAGAAGGGAATATGACAGGTTAAACTGACCTTTTGTAAGGGTAAGGAAAGACCTTCTTAAGGAGGTAAGGAGGTAATATTTGCCAATCCTGCAAATATGAAGTTGAAGATGGAAAGTGTTCTCTGATATGTTTAAGTAGTTCTCTTGGGGTGATCACATAGCCAGAGGTTCTGGAATATCCAAACATTTTGAGAAATAGTGAAGAATTTTGCCAAAAATTAATGTCTTCGAGGCACATGAGTGGCTCAGATGGTTGGGCATCTGCTTTTGGCTCAGGTCATATTCCCAGGGTCCTGGGATAGAGCCCCGCATTGGGCTCCCTGCTCAGCAGTAAGCCTGCTTCGCCCACTCCCTCTACTGCTCCCCCTGCTTATGCTCTCGCTCTCACTGTCAAACAAATAAATAAAATCTTTAAAAATATTAATTCTTCTATTTTCTAGAAAATACATAGAATTCAAAGATAATAGGCAGAAATTAATGAATTGGAGTCTTTGAAAACCTAAATCTTCTGTTTTAATCAAAGGTATCATGGTAGTATAGAAAACAACTCTAGACTGGGTGATGATACTCAAATTATCTGTTGAAAAAGACATCTAGAACATACAAATAAATTTTTAAAATTCTTAAGGAAAGCAACTCAAATATAAATGTGCAAAGGGAATGTATGACACAATTCATAGAAGAGCTAACTGAGATGGCTAGTAAATATTTGAAAGATAATGAACCTCACTAATGATCAAGGAAGTGGTAATAAAAACTATCATGGTTTCCCATTTCACACAGAGTAGAATGATAAAAGTTATTAAGCTTTACAATACTAAGTCTTGTTGTATTAACTGGAACAATAACTTTGTGAAGTGATTGGGCAATACTAAAGATAAGTGAAGGTACATATATTCTACGACCCAGCCAAATACACAGGGTATATCCCTAAGTAGATATACCCTGGAGAAAGTCTTGCACATGTGAATATAGATGCATGTTAATGGTGTTCATGGAGAACTTCTTATTTTTTTATTTTTTATTTGACAGATAGAGATCATGATTAGGCAGAGAGGCAGGCAGAGAGAGAGGAAGGGAAGCAGGCTCCCTGTTGAGCAGAGAGACCAATGCGGGGCTCGATCCCAGAACCCTGGGATCATGACCCGAGCTGAAGGCAGAGGCTTTAATCTACTGAGACACCCAGGTGCCCCTGAGAACTTTTTTTTTTTTTTTAAAGATTTTATTTATTTATCAGAGAGAGAGAGGGGGAGAGAGCAAGCACAGGCAGACAGAATGGCAGACAGAGGCAGAGGGAGAAGTAGGCTCCCCGCCGAGCAAGGAGCCCGATGTGGGACTCGATCCCAGGACGCTGGGATCATGACCTGAGCCGAAGGCAGCTGCTTAACCAACTGAGCCACCCAGGCATCCCCTGAGAACTTTTTAAAAAGCAAAAATTGGAAGCAACCTAAATTTCCTAGGAATGCATAAATAAAATGCATTACTGTGAACAATGGTGTTATGAATGGCCTATATTTACATGTATCAACATGGATAAATCCCCAAAATATATCATTGATTGTTTCTTTCAGGAAGGGAAACAGGATGACTAGCCGTGAGGTGAGAGGAGTATTTTCATTCTTTTGGAACCTAGATTTTGCACCAGGTAAACACATTTCTTAAAAAGTACAATTAATTTTTTTTTTAAAGATTTACTTTTTTAAAGAGAGAGAGAGCATAAGCAGAAAGGGCAGAGGGAGAGGGAGAGAGGATCCCAGGCAAACTCCCTGCTGAGTGTATAGCCTGACACAGGGCTTGATCTCAAGATCTTCATCTGGATGCCGGACTTGATCCCATGACCCTGAGATCATGACCTAAGCCAAAACCAAGAGCTGGACGCTTAGCTGATTGTGCCATCCAGGTGCCTCCCAAATACAGTTAATTTTTAGGGGCACCTGGGTGGCTCAGTTGGTTAAGCATCTGCCTTCAGCTCAGGTCATGATCTCAAAGTCCTGTGATCGAGCCCTGAGTCGGAGGGGGGTCCTTCTTCAAAAGCAGACTCCCTGCTTTTCCCTCTCCCTTTGCCCCTCCCCCTGCTCATGCTTTCTCTCTCTCTCTCTCAAATAAATATATAAAAATATTTTAAAAATACAATTAGTTTTTAAAAAAATGTTGAATAATTTTAAAGTTGCGGAGGCTGGTATAGATAGGATCAACCATCTTTAAGAGGTTAAATAACAGACAAAATGAAGAATAGCCAGCTCACTTCTGTTTCTCACATGGTTTCAACAGCTCAGACTGCTCACAGTTTAACTCAGATGAGTCCAGACTTCCCTTACGATTTCCAAACCTGAGCCACTGCATTGGCTGGGAACCAAAACCCTTGATTTTCTTCCGACAGTGGAGACACCAGGGGAAGAAAAGTATGTCAAGAACCAGTAAAATATTGGAACCTACACAAGGGAGAGGCTGGGGCCACTGAGTGCTCATGCTCTTTCCAACTCTGAGGGCAAGCACCTGGTATGCAGAGTGAACCCTGCCCTGGGCAGCCTTTTTGGAAAGCCCAGCTTCTCTGGATGATCATCTTGGTAGCTGTTCTCCTTCCTTTCTGAAGTTTGTTTACTTCCTTCAGAAATTTACAACAATGTGCTGGCTGAGTTAGAGTAAAGCATTTTGCTGAAATCTGTTCTATACATTGTCATGATAAGTATATGAACCAGCTGATGTCTACAGTGTAGACAGATCTCTCTCTAATCAAATTCTTTTCCTTTCTTTTCCATTTTCCTTTCATTTCTATTTTCCTTCCCTTCCCTCTCCCTTCTTTCCCCATTCCCTTCTTCTTTCCTTCCTCTCTCTCTCTCTCCCTTTCTTTCTTTCTTTCTTAATTAATTCCTTCCTTCCTTCCTAGACCTGCTCAGATTTCTAAGTCCTGGTGTGTCTGCGTTCTACTCTTGTTAGGGAGAATTGACTCTTCCCTTGGGCCCTTCCAACTGGAAGAGAAGGCCTAAGCTTTTTTTTTTTTTTTTTAAATTAACTTATAATATATTATTAGCCCCAGGGGTACAGGTCTGTGAATTATCAGGTTTACACATTTCCCAGCACTCACCATAGCACATACCCTCCCCAATGCCCATACACCCTCTCCATACCCCTCTCCCCCTAGCAACCCTCAGTTTGTTTTGTGAGATTAAGAGTCTCTTATAGTTTGTAAGAAGGTCTAAGCTTTAATGCTTAGTTGACAAGGTCTTGGATCACTAGCTCAATGTCTTCTTTCAAAAAGTCCCTCTTCTTTGCACTGATTTTCAGTGCTTTGTACAATATCACATGCAGAGAAAGTACTTAATATGTTCGCTTTGAGGGGTGTCTGGGTGGCTCAGTGGGTTCAGCCTCTGCCTTTGGCTCAGGTCATGATCTCAGGGTCCTGGGATTGAGCCCCGAATCGGGCTCTCTGCTCAGCAGGAGCCTGCTTCTCCCTCTCTCTCTGTTTGACTCTATTCCTACATGTGATCTCTCTCTCTCTCTCTCTGTCAGATAAATAAATAAATAAATAAATAACATCTTAAAAAACAAACCAAAACAAAAAACACATTCTCTTTGAATGAAAGAATCGCCCAGACCTGGCTATTACACCTCCATCTGTATTAAATAAAAATCCTTCCTGCGGGGACCGTTTCTCTTGTGTTCTGAGATTTGGCTTCATTAGCTCAGGCAATAGAAAAGTCTCAGAATTTGCACCACTCCTAGGACTGGTGGTGAGGGGGAGTAGTCTTAGGTGATTTTGCAGTGTTAGGAGTATCCTTGAACAACTTTCTGAGTTAAACTGGGAGAGGAAAAGTCTCCAAAAGAAAGGTTTGTATTTCACCTGGACCCCCGCAGGTGGCCAGGCCAGCCTAGGAAGGAGAAGCATCAGGTGAGGGAGTAAAGGAGGAAATGCTGAGGGTGGTGGATCATACAAGTCTGCTGCTGCCTGAACCTGCGTCCTGAGATGCTTGGACAGAATCCTACTGCTGCCGTCCAAGCTCAGACGACTCTGCCTAGGCAGGTTGTGCAGGGAGACCTCTGCCCCACGCCCTTAACCGAATTAAAAAACAAACAAACAAACAAACAAACAAACAAAAAACCCACATTCTTAACTGAATAAAACAAATCCTGGTGGTCCCAGAGCAGGCTCCCTATCACTGGCTGGGGAGACCCTGTAAGACCACAGATGTTTAGAATGTTACAGTGAAGTAAAAGGACAGACTTGTGGCTTTTCCCGCTAACTCTTCAGAGGCTACCACCTGAGGACTTGGTGGGGTGGGGTGGGCAGATTTCTTCCTGTGCACAAGCTCCGCTCTAGTTGCGGGAGTCTCCTCCCCGGAGACAAAGCAACACCATCAAAATAAACGTCTCTTAGAGCTCCTCGTTCTAGCTGTGTCCCGTTATATACAGGGGGCAAATCTGAGGTACACGGTGTCACTGCGGAGTCCACACTCGTCTGCCTTAGCTGGTGAATTTTATTAAGATCTCTTCAAACAGCCCCTGACATTTCCTGGCTCACCTTTGTGAAGAAGGCTCAAAAGCCTAGTGTTCTCCTTCTTAAAATGGAGGCTGACATTGCTAGTCACTTGTCCAGGAGCTGTCTCCTCTTCTTCCTCACTAAAGAACCCCCGTTTTGCTCAGGGTGATGATGGCACTCAGTTAAATATATCCACCTTCCCAGACTCCTTTGCACACAGAGGTTTATGTGGGATACAGTTCCAGTCTGTGGAAGTCACTGAGCAGGATTTCTAGGAGAGGTTTTAGATTTTATTTATTTATTTGAGAGACAGCAAGCAAGAGAGCACTAGCAGGGAGCAGGGGAAGGGGCAGAGGGAGAAGGAGGGAGCCCCATGCAGGGCTGGATCCTGGGACCCTGGGATCATGACCTGAGCTGCAGGCAGACGCTTAACTGACTGAGCCACACAGGTCTCCCTTCTAAGAGAGGTTTTAAAGGGGTGTCTTCTCTGTATACCTTGTCCCCTCCTTTCATGCCTGGAGAGGGAGTATCATTTAGGTCTTAACAATGGTGAGATGGTGTGAATGAAGACTTCTCTTCTCTGCCTACCCGCTTCCCTTTTACTGGCGTGCTCTCTCCTTTTCTCTCCAGCATGGTAGCTTTTTTCCAGTGTGCCTTTTCTGCCCGGGAAATAACTGCTGATGCTCCGATGAAGCACTTGCTTGGATTCACCCTCCTGTTCGGCCTTCCAGAGGGAATCCCCTCACAAGCGCAAATTCCTCAGAGAGCTGCAGGATGGGAGCTGCAGACAGAACCGGTGAGGCTGTTGCAAACCAACTACACTGATGGCACGTGACCAGAGAAGGTGTGCCCTAGCCCCTAATTATTGCAAAATGATTCTGTTTGACACATTACCAGAACAACCAGAAGCCACAAGCCCCTCTTTCTCAGAGTCTTGCTGTCCATACCCAGCCAAGTGTTAGTGTCCTCCCTTGCCCTTCCCAGCATGTGGGGTGGGGGAATGGCTGAAGCAGGCGATGGGGACTAAGGGGTGCACTCGATGGGGCGCCTGGGTGGCTCAGTCTGTTAAGTGTCTGCCTTTGGCTCAGGTCATGATCCCAGGGTCCTGGGATGGAGCCCCATGTTTGGCTCCTTGCTCCGTAGGAAGCCTGCTTCTCCCTCTCCCTCTGCTGCTCCTGCCCCCACTCATGTGTTCTCTTGCATGCTTTCTCTCTCTCTCTCAAATAAATAAATAAAATCTTTAAAAAAAAAGAGTGTACTTGTCATGACGAGCACAGGGTAATTGAATTTGTTCCAATTCAAACACAAGAAAAGACTTGGAAGAAAGTATGACCTTGCTTTTCCAGTCACAGTAACATGTCTCTACTTGTGACCAATCAGTGGGTTCCCCATAAGCCCCCCACAAACACCTGGGACCACATACTGCGAAGGGCAAGGGAGGGCTCTCACACCTGGCTGGGTACAGACAGAAAGAAGCTGAGAAGGAGGGGCCTGTGGTCGCTTGTTTTGGTAATGAGTCAAACAGAGGTCACATTTTAAAAATTATTGCCCGGCTAGCTCAGTCGGTAGAGCATGAGGCTCTTAAAAATTATTTTGGCGTATCAGAGGAATCCACCCCCATCAAAGCCAAGGCTTTTCTGCATGGTGAAAGTTTACATATGACCCTCCACCTTCATTAAAAGCAATGAATGAATACAAAGCCCACAGCAATGAGGATACCTTCAAAGAAGGGTAAGGATGGAATTCCTTCATGGGGGCCTATATTCCACACCATTCATGCAAGGGGCCCTGAGGAGAACCCACATGTATAGATTCAACTTCTACCTCCAGCCCCGACTTCTCTCTCCAGCTTGAGACTGGTAATCCTAACTGATTTCTAGAACTTTCCTATGGACACATCAAACTCAGGGGTCCAAAACTGGACTAATTATTTCCACTTCGTCTCCAGAATCTTTTTGAAAACCCCAGTACTCTCAGGTCTCTTAGGTTTAGCTTCACAAACTACTCCCTTTTTAAAAAATTTTTAATTTTTAATTTTTTTATAGACATATAATATATTTTTATCCCCTGGGGTACAGGTCTGTGAATCGCCAGGTTTACACACTTCACAGCACTCACCATAGCACATACCCTCCCCAATGTCCATAACCCAACCACCCTCTCCCTCCCCCATGCCACCCTCAGCAACCGACAGTTTGTTTCCTGAGATCAAGAGTCTCTTATGGTTTATCTCCCTCCCAATCCCATCTTGTTTCATTTATTCTTCTCCTACCCCCTTAAGCCCCCATGTTGCATCTCCACTTCCTCATATCAGGGAGATCATATGATAGTTGTCTTTCTCCGCTTGACTTATTTTGCTAAGCATGATACGCTCTAGTTCCAAGATTTCATTTCTTTTGATAGCTGCATAGTATTCCATTGTGTATATATACCACATCTTCTTGATCCATTCATCTGTTGATGGACATCTTGGTTCTTTCCATAGTTTCACAAACTACTCCTTAATGACCCTGAAATTTTTTTTTTTTAATTGGGGCAAAATTCACTTAACAGTAACCATGAACTATTTTAAAGTGTACTATTTAATGGCACTTAGTCCATTCACAGTGTTGTGTGACCATCACTTCTGTCTAGTTCCAAGACATTTCCATCATTCACAAAAAGAAATACGCCCATTAAGCCGTTGCTTTCCATCTCCCCTCCCCTCAGGCCCTGGAAAACACTTGTCTCCTTTTTTTCTCTCTGGATTAGCCTGTTCCGTATGTTGAATGTAAATGGAGTCCTGCAGTCTGTGATGACTTGTGTCTGGCTTCCTTATTTCAGCAGAACGTTTTCAGGGTTCACCCATGTTGTAGCATCAGTGCCTTTTTGTGGCTGAATAATGTTCCACTGTATGGGTCGACCACATTTTGTTTATCCATTCATCAGTTGATGGGCATTTGGGTTGCTTCCACTTTTTGACTATTGTGTGTAGTGCTGCTGTGAACATTCATGTACCAGTATTTATTTGAATTCTTGTTTTCAACTTCCTGATACATACCTAGCACTGGGATTGCTGGGCCAAAGAGTCATTCTCTATGACTTGTTGAGCAACTGCAAAATGGTTTCCTGCAGAGGGCCATGCCATTTGATATTTACACTTTATCCTTTGGATTTTCATAGCAACGTACAAAGTTTTGATCTCACTATATCCTTACTGACGCTCCTCCTGCCCACCTTTTAAAAAATGGTAGCCATCTTAGTGGGTGTGAAGTAGTATCTCATTGTGGTTTTGATTTGAGTTTCCCTCATGACTCATGGTGTGAAACATCTTTTTAGGTGCTTGCTTGCCATTTGTACATCCTCTTTGGAGACATGTTTATTCTCCTTCTCTGTTCATTTTTTATAATGTCCCTGACTTTTTACTGAGGGTTTGAATCTCGGGCTGCAAGCCTGGAGTGTGGGGGCAGTCTCTCCATTGGGTGCCCAGTAACTGGAGCAGGAGGAGCAGTCTCTTCCGGACTTGTTTTCTTATACTTTTTTCCAGTGGGGAGTTATACAGAAAACCGATCAGGGCTCTCGTGAACATTTTGTCTTGGTTCAGGGCTCTATAATCCACACAGTCATCCAAGTTAAAACCTCGTGGTGGGGGCACCTGGGTGGTTCAGTGGTTAAAGCCTCTGCCTTCAGCTCAGGTCATGATCTCAGGTTCCTGGGATGGAGCCCTGCATCGGTTTCTCCGCTCAGAGGGGAGCCTGCTTCCTCCTCTCTCTCTCTGCCTGCCTCTCTGCCTACTTGTGATCTCTGTCTGTCAAATAAATTAAAAAAATCTTAAAAAACAAAACAAAACATTTGCTGTGATCCTTCCCTCCTCCCCTTCCCTGGCTTCAGTGACTGTGGCTCTTCCATTATCAGCAACAGCCAAATGCACAGCTCAACTTTGGAAACAATACTGAAGTTTATGGCAATGTAATTTTAATCTGACCTTAATCCTGGCTTTATTTTACACTAATACCCGTATTTCCCCTTTATTTCTAGTTCTTCATTTAAGAATTTTGTCATGTGGCACAGAGTTTTGCGAACTGCCTCTAACTGGCTTTCTTGAATCCAAGGTGAAAGTAAAAGTTAAAACAAGTCTTATGTAGTCTAACTTCTATATTATTCTGTAAAAACAACACAACTTTTATCATTTGCTAAGCACTCATGAGATACGTGCTTGTGGAAATGTAGCAATGGCTCCAACAAGCAAACATGTAAAGAGTAAAATAAAAATAGCCTATAAACCAATCCTGCTAATATTTTGTCAAGTATCTTTTCAGCTTTATCTATGTCTGCACTATTTGCTTTAAAAAATGGGATTATTTTGTAAATCTTTTCTATAACCTATAATTTTCATCTAACAATATATCGTGACCATTTTCTTTCACAGTCAACTAGACTTCCATGGATGTAAGTTTTTAAATATTATGTGCATTATGTATCACTGGAGTAGCCTGTTAAAATAAAGATTCCAAGTCCTACTCTCAGAGGTTCTGATTCTGTAATCTGGACCCGAGCCCAGAAATCTGTATTTTTAACAAGCCCCTGGATAATTCTTTTTTTTTTTAATTTTATTTATTTATTTGACAGAGAGAGATCACAAGTAGACAGAGAGGCAGGCAGAGAGAGAGGGAGAGGGAAGCAGGCTCCCTGCTGAGCAGAGAGCCCGATGCAGGACTCGATCCCAGGACCCTGAGATCATGACCTGAGCCGAAGGCAGCGGCTTAACCCACTGAGCCACCCAGGCGCCCACCCCTGGCTAATTCTGATGCAGGCTGTTCCTTGACACTTTGAGAATCACCTTCCTATACCAATGACTGTAACTCTTGCCCAATTTTCCATTGTGGGAATATACCATTAGCGATTCAACCAATTATTTCTTTTGCATTTTTTCCAGTTTTATTAACACCTGCTATAAATATCCTTATCCCTACAATTTTGCCCTCACGCACGACTGAGTGTTTCTTGATTGTACTCAGACTGGGTGGTTTGTAAAAGTGATGGTGCTTGATAAATGCTCTTAGAATGGAAGACTGAAAGCGTAGAGAGGGCCTCTCAAGAAGCCAAACTGGGGCCCAAGAGAGATGGTTGAGAGGAGGTAGGGTCTGCTACTAAGGCAGTTGAGAGTGGGAGGGAGTGAGATTCAGCTTCCATCTACTGGAGGCTAGAAGCCAAACAGGGTCATACACCTGGGCCCAGCCAAGAAGGTGTTCTACTTCTCTAGAAACCAAAAGAGGAACGAAAGCCATCCCTCCTACTGAATGCTTCAAGTGATCCATCAGTCTTGGGTCAAAGGAGAAGGGGTAATGCAAGGAAAGAGACGACAGGGAGACAGTTCGGTGTGCCTGCCCCAGTTCACCTTGTGGAAGAGAGAGGTCAAGAGCACAGAATGAAAGCATTCTTTTCCCTAAAACTCTCGGAGAGACCCTGAGGCACGGGCAGAACTGCTGCGCTGCTGGGATGTCAAATCCTAAGACTAGTACCGAGGAAAGAGGGAAGAGGCATTGGCACCACTGAGGTGTGTGACATGGTCAGGTTGGGTGTTCTTGGAACTTCAAAGGAAACAGTGTCCTTTGGTCTCAGAGGCTGCATTCACTCATTCACTCATGGGATGTTAGGTGATGGCTCAGAGGTAACCCTACAGAAGGTGCTGTGTGGTCTTGGCGTAGTTTCGCAGGCTGTGTCAGGCTCCACAGGGAAGAGGAGGTCAACGCCAGGAAAGAGGACCATCGGGGCGCCGCAGCAAAGGACTTATTTGTGAGAGTTTGTGACACACTTCCTTTTAGGGGCTTCCTTGGAATTATGTGGCAGGAGGGGAAGGGTGAGGACGTGAGCCAGGTACCCTGAACCTGAAAGTTCTATGGCAGAAGCCAGCCAGACACAGGTAACTCGTGGGCCAGAGCTACATGGGCCTGGCCCAGCTCTGAGGCTGGGGAGTAGAGGCTGGGCGTGGAAAGGATTGCTCATCTCTGTGTGGTGTGTGTGACCACGGAAGTGGGTGGGGGAGAGGGCACCTGCCAAATCACTTATCAGAAGCCCCCATAAGTGACCAGAATATGGAAGTTATTTCTAGGAAGACGCAGTCTCTTATCTCATTTTGAGGTGAAGGAAGCTGATTTCCCCCTTCACCCCCATTCCCACTGCTCCCCACACTGGGTACACTGAAGGTGGATTCTTGCCCCTGCTTTTGAGTCAGTTCTAGTGAAGCCCACTCACTAGAGCTTCTGCTTCAGGTCAGAGTGTGAAAGTGGGGGAGTGGAGGGAAATCGGAGGCTGAGGGCACTGCTGAGGGGGTGGGTGTCCCTGTAGTACAAAGAAATGTAAAAAGGGCTTATGAGCATATAGAGTGACTTGGGGTGGAAGGAGGGGGACAGGTGCAGTGAGGAAAGCGAACAGCTTCTAAGCATCTGGGTTGGTCCTAGAAAAAGCCCAAGAGAGTCCAGAACCGGATATGGTGGCTTCCTGTTTGACATCTCACACAGCTCTGCAAAGAGCAGCTGTGTTTACCAGCCAGGTTAAGACCGCCACAAGTATCGGCTGTTCATTAATTTGTAAATCAATTGGAGGAGTACAGCCATCTTCAAAACACTGGGTTCTGAGCTGCAACTTTGAGCAGTATTTTTGTGTTCAAGGAAGAGAAAACTGACTTAGAGCAGTGCAGACAGTGAAGGCTTCTCTTTCCTTGTACTGAGAGGTCTGGAGGGGAGCGGTCGAGGGCTGCTGTGGTGACTGCCTAGTGCTTCTCATTAAATGAGTATCTGACTTCTGTCTGTAAGCATCAAGCTTTCAGCCTTAGGCTTATTGCTTCCAAGTTACAAAACAGCTATAGCTACTCCTGGCATCACATCTGTTTTCCTCCAGGAAGAAAGAAAATGAAGAGAGGAAAACCAAACAAACAACTATCCCAGACGCTTATTTACCTCTTGTTGGTGAGAACTTCCTCAAAATTAGGCCTTTCTGAGACGCCCAGGTGGCTCAGTTGGTTAAGTGTCTGCCTTTGGCTCCAGTCATGATACTGGGGTCCTGAGATAGAGCTCCACATCTGGCTCCCTGCTCCGCAGAAAGTCTGCTTCTCTCTCTCCCTGTGCCTGCTGCTGCTCCTGCTTGTGCTCTCTCATTCTGTGTCAAATAAATAAATGAAATAAATAATTAAATAAATACAACATTAAAAAAAAGAGAGAAAGAAAATTTTGCCTTTCTGCAAGAAAACTTAGCAAAACACATTTCCATCCTCTCTGCAAATTTGTTTTGTTTTGTTTTGTTAGCAAAACAAGAAGGTGGCAAATAGGTTTCATAAAGGTAACTCGTAGATCTGCTCATCATCCATCAACATTATTTCTTGAATTTATTCAGTCTTCCTTTATGTTCCTCATAAACTTTTTTTTTTTTTTAAGATTTTATTTGTTTATTTGACAGACAGAGATTACAAGTAGACAGAGAGGCAGGCAGAGAGAGAGAGAGGGAAGCAGGCTCCCTGCTGAGCAGAGAGCCCGATGCGGGACTCGATCCCAGGACCCTGGGATCATGACCTGAGCCGAAGGCAGTGGCTTAACCCACTGAGCCACCCAGGCGCCCCCTCATAAACTTTTATTATGTTCATGTGCACATATTTAACATGTTAGATTTGCTCCTAGGAGCCCTATACTTTTCTTGCTGTTATCACTTTAAAAATACAATTCTGATTTGCTGTATAGGAATTGATTTTTTTGTGTATTGATCTTTTTTTTTAAAGAATTTATTTATTTATTTGATAGACAGAGATCACAAGTAGGCAGAGAGGCAGACAGAGAGAGAGGGAGAAGCAGGCTCCCTACTGAGCAGAGAGCCCGATGTGGGGCTCGATCCCAGAACCCTGAGAATGACCTGAGCTGAAGGCAGAGGCTTAACCCACTGAGCCACCCAGGTGCCCCTGTGTATTGATCTTATTGAGTCTCATGAGTTATAATACTTTGTAGATTCTCTTGGGTCGTCTGTATTGACAGAGATAGTCACATCATCTGTGAAAATTGGCTATTTCATCTCCTTCTCCAATCCTTATAACATTTATTCCTTTTTCCAAACTTATTGCTAGGTTAGGACTGGCAACATACATACAATGTTGATTTTAAATGGACACTGGAGAGGTAAGATTGTACCAGTAAGATTTTTGCTGTTTTCTTCTTAACTGTTGGTGCACACCAGAGAGATGCTTCATATTAGGATAGTGGCTGTAGAGAGGAACACAACTGACTAGATGATGTTTAGGAAATAGCGTCAAAAGCACCTGCCTATTGACTGCACTTGTAGGTTGAGAAAGGGGAAGGAGCCAATTTCAAAAAGAAATATTTTATTTTGACATCATTTCAAGATATCAGAAAAGTTGAAAGAATGATACAGAGAGGGACACCTGGGTGGCGCAGTCGTTACGTGTCTGCCTTCAGCTCAGGTCATGAACCTTGGGATTGAGCCACACATCGGGCTCCCTGCTCAGCGGGAAGCCTGCTTCTCCCTCTCCAACTCCCCCTGCTTGTGTTCCCTCTGTCTCTGTCTCTCTCTGTCAAATAAATAAATAAAATCTTAAAAAAAAAAAAAGAATGATACAAAGAATTACTGAATAGCCTTCACCAAGTTTCCACATGTCAACATGTTACTATATTTTCTTCTCTCTGCCCCTCTCATTTAAGGGAAACTTGCAGATATATTGCCTTTTTACACCTAAATGTTTCAGTGTGTTTTCCCAAAGGAAGACATTGTCTTTTAAGGACACGGTACCATTATTAAAACCAAAAGTTAATATGACTATGAGGCTGTTATATAATCTACAGAACTTATTTATATTTCTTGTTTATAACTAACCAAGATCGTGTGTAGCATTTTCTCCTGTCACTTTTTTCCCCCTAAGATTTTATTTATTTATTTGTGTGAGAGAGAGAGAGAGTACACACAAACAGGCAGAGTGGCAGGCAGAGGCTGTGAGATAAGCAGGCTCCCTGCCGAGCAAGGAGCCTGATGCAAGACTAATCTCAGGACCCTGGGATCATGACCTGAACCAAAGGCAGTGGCTTAACAACTGAGCCACCCAGGCATCCCTGTCCTATCACTCTTTTAATTCCCTTTATTTATTTAAGTAGGCTCCACACCCAGCATGGAGCCCAATGCAGGGCTTGAACTCAGGATCTTAAGATCAAGACCTGAGCTGAGACCGAATCAGATTCTTAACCAACCGAACCACCCAGGTGCTCCCCCCCCCAATTTCCTTTAATCCGGAATAACTTCTGAGTCTTTCTTTACATTTCATGACCTTGCCATTTTTAAGAGTATAGGCCAGTTATTTGGTAAAATGGTCCCCAGTTTGGGTTTGATGATTCATCATGATCAGATCCATGTGATGAATTTTGGACATGGAGATCACAGAAGAGATGCTGATTTCTATGTCATATCAGGAGGCACTTGCGGTCAATGTCCCATTACTGGTAATGTCACATTGATCTTTTGGTTAAAGTCATACCTGCCAAAGTAAAATAGTAACTTTACTATTTTAATTAATAAGTAATTCTACTATAATTAATAATAATCTGTGGGGAGACCCTTTGAAAGTATATAATATTCTGTTCCTCCTCAAATGTTCACCTACTAGTAGGGAGAGTTCTTACCTATCAGTGTTATTGTGAGGATGGATCTAACAGGAAATACCAATGGATTATAAGTAAAATTGGGGAAGGGAGGGGTCAAGAGTGATTCCCAGACTTTGGATCTGAGTGGTGGTGCTGAAGGGGGAGAGTGGAGGAAGGAACAAGTATGGTGCGGAGAAGATGAATCAAAAGTTCTGTTTTGGGACGCCTGGGTGGCTTAGTTGGTTGGACAACTGCCTTTGGTTTAGGTCATGATCCCGGAGTCCCGGGAGTGAGTCCCTCATCGGGCTCCCAGCTCCACGGGGAGTCTGCTTCTCTCTCTGCCCTTCTCTTCACTTATGCTCTCTCTCACTGTCTCTCTCTCAAACAAATAAGTAAAATCTCAAAAAAAAAAAAGTTCTGTTTTTCACACAGTTGCATGTGTTATGTCTATTGGACATATATGGAGAGTTTGGGTGGGCAGGTTGGAGCACTGAGAAAGGGTCAGGGTTCAAGATGGCCATCTCTAGCTATTTGGGGCTGAAATGAGATAAGACACACGAACTTCACTTGGGACTCTCTAAAGGGCTGTGTGTGCACAAGGGGTAAATGACTAGATGCTTCCTCTTGGTTGCTGTACCAAATATGCTTGTTAAAATTTTAGTAACTAAAACTCTCTCCCCATATTCTAATTGATCTTCTGTTCAATAAATTGCATAATCCAAGTTTTAAGAATTTACATACTTAAAATTGAAATTCAGTAAAACTATTATTTTAAAACAAAATTATGTCTTTTTAAAAAAAATTTTTTTTAAAGATTTTATTTATTTATTTGACAGAGAGAGATCACAAGTAGGCAGAGAGGCAGGCAGACGGAGAGGAGGAAGCAGGCTCCCCAGCAGAGAGCCCGATGCGGGGCTCAATCCCAGTACCCTGGGATCATGACCTGAGCCAAAGGCAGAGGCTTTAACCCACTGAGCCACCCAGGTGCCCCCCAAATAAAAAAGTAATTTTATTTTCCCTGTATTGCTCCCTCCTGTGGGGGAAGAATAAAATTGCTCTGGACAGCTTTTCAGGGACATTAAGAGAACCCAGTCAGGACACCAGAGGGCGCCATACAGACAGTATGTGCCTGCAGGAAAACAAAAAGGTAACAATATAGAGTTCCCCAATTCCTTGCCTTTCTCTCTCCCTTAATTCATAAATCAGGGATCCTGGGATCTGATCTGCACAGTACTTCTACTCTTAATGAACTGTGCATGAACCGGAAGGGCATCTGGATGTGGGGAAGGGAGCAGACTGTCCTGCATCTTGAAAACAAAGAATGATGGCACCTGGGTCAGAGCTGATGAAATGTGTTCAGAACTGATGAAATCTGTATGAAACTCTCCTCCCCCAGACTGCTAGCTCTCTGAGTCACCCAGTCACCCGAAGAGTGTTCGATAGAAGAGGAGAGGGAGATGAAAAAGCTACATTATCACCTCTTCCTCATAGCACTTTCCCAAGCTCTTAAAAATTTCAGCTTCTCTCCTTAGCTGTTCTTCCTCTCTAATGTTTTGTTTCAGAATTAGCTGAATTTCCTCTTTAACTAGCATTTTGCTTATCTTCTAGTTTTTTGCGCTCTGGAAAATTTATGCCCTATAAATAAATAAAGGTATTATTATTATGTAGCTCTATTCAGAGCATTAGTTGAAGGGGAGAAGTGACATTTTTCTTTATTTGCTTAGAAATGCATTACAGTCACCATAGCTCTCCTCCAGCCTTGGATTAATGGTATAATTATTCACACTGGGCAACTGAGATGGAATGAGTTTAAACTTGGCATGAATTAATATACTAAAATATGCCTCCTGTTCTCTCATTGCCTAATTAATTCTGAATTATGAAATTCCCTTTGAGCTTCCCAAAAAGCATGGTCACTGGATTTCAGTGCAATTATTCTTTCTTTGCAATAAAAATCAAGCGATTTGATAATTATAGGCTGTTTGAAAAGAGAATGTTCATTTGAGCATCCTGGGAGGGAGAGTGCCAACATAAGAGAGCTTTCTGGAGGTTTTATAGTGAAGAACCTGCACATGATGCATGTGTAAGAGTCCTAAAGGAGACTGAACTTGGTGTGAGCCAGCTTTACCATGAGGGAAGATGGAAGGCTTAGGAGCATTACCCCAAGTCTTCCTGCCAGTCTTGTACCTCAGTGTCTGAAATGTCCACTCCAAAGGGCATGCCTTTTGATTAGGACACCGTCTTCAGAGGTTCCCAGTTAAGTATGAATGAGCTGCCCTTGGAGAAAACATGGTGATCCACTGGTGCTGTGGAAGAGAACTTGCCATTCTATGACTGACCTGCTGCACCCTTGCTAGCTGCCCCTTTAAGAGAGGAAGAGTCACTGTTGTGAATTATTGGAACTGGAGATACTAACTGGAACTTAATAGGTAATCGTTGGAACATAGTGACATAAGAGGCACAAGCAGAGCCCCTTCAACCCTCTCTCTTCCATTCTGTGGGGATGTGTAAGTGGATTCAAGACCACTCTCTTCAGCTGACTTTCTTCCTAAAGTTTTCTAGAGAAGTTAAGATCCTAAGAATTGGATTCAAGACTTGAAGGAGAAGCCCGAGCCCTAGAGTCTTAGTCAACCATTATTAAGATTTCAAACTGGAGCATTAAGCACTCAAACAACTATTAGTAGCATTTGATTATTTCTTATTCCTTATCTGTGGCTCCCTTAGGACCCTCAGGGAATTGGGGGGAAGAGAATAATTGGCATTGTAGGATTTTAATATTTTTCTTTGGATTCCTGGTGATAGTGCGGTTAAACAGTATCAATAGAAAAACTCCGATAGAAAATCTGGCAATATGCATCACTCATCTAGCATCAGTTGGTTTATCATATTACCTTGAAATGACCACTTTTTCTTTTTTAAAGATTTTATTTATTTATTTGATAGACAGAGATCACAAGTAGGCAGAAAGGCAGGCAGAGAGATAGGAGGAAGCAGGTTCCCTGCTGAGCAGAGAGCCTGATGCGGGGCTCGATCCCATCATGCCCTGAGCCGAAGGCAGAGGCTTTAACCCACTGAGCCACCCAGGCGTCCCTCCTCTGATATCTTTGTCCATGGATTTTCAGTCTGTTTTCCTGGACTCTCCTCTTCCCAGGACTCTTTTTCTTTATCTATGCTTATTCCCTAAGTGATGTCATTGGGTACTATGGTCTTAAATACACTGCCTGCATCCTGATGACTCTTGTACCATCAATTCCTGCTGCAGTAGCAAATTACTCCAATTTCCCAATGCCTTACAATAAACATCTGTTTCTTGTTAATGGTATATAAATGCCATGAGTCAGCTGTGGCTCTGCCTAACTTGGTGGGATTAGTGTGACTTCTCATTCTAGACTCAGTAGCCCTTTTCTGGACACGTTGTGCTCATGGCAGAGGGCAGAGCAAGAGGGCAAAACACAAAACATGAAATCCCATTTAAGGCTTTTGCTAAGCCACGTACTTGCCCTCCCATCTCATTGACCAAATCCTATCCTTATGTAAATATGTGAAATGGACACATATTTTCCCTTCAAAGGGTGCACAGATGACTCATATGATGGAAAATTAGTGAACTGTCTGGTCAACATTGCTATAGAGATATCCACTAAGCATGTCAGATTTATTATATCTCAAACAATACTCCTGGGTCTTCCAGTCACCCCAGCCTGGATGTGTTGTCCTCTCAGTAAACACCATCACTATTCTCTCAGGTGATCAGATCCTAACCTACAAGTGTGCTTTGATTCCTGCCCCCACCCCCGCCCCCGCATAAGCTATGCAAGAGCAGGTTCTGCTGGTTCTACCTTCAATATATCCCAACTTATAATTGCCACCATCACTATCATCCCAACAGTCTCCAGGCTGGTTTCCCTGCTTCTTCTTGCCTTCCTACAGTAAACTCCTCACACAGCAGGCAGAGAGATCTTTGAAGAATACACATTATATATTGTTAGTCCCCTACCCCAAACCCTCCAGGGCCCTGGTTTCTACACAGCCACCAGCTTTCTACCTGGCCAAGTCAATAGTCAGCTCAGATTGATAGGAAGATCAATCTCAGGTACTTAGACAAAAGTGTAAATTAAACGACATTTACTCATCTAAAAAAGTTACAGGAAGGCAGTCCTTACACTCAGGCCATATGGCAAAAGTATCAGCAGTATTTTCCTGGACAGGTGGCAATTGCAAGCTTTTAGACCCTAAAATGCCTCATCAACCAGCCAACATTTGCGGCAAGCAATGTCTGAGGAGTGGTGGTCACATCTGAGTTTTTGGAAGCTCCTCTATTTCCAGATCTACCCTACAAGGCTGGAAGAGTATCTGCTGGTCTAGATTGTGGGTGAGCCCAACAAGGTACACTCAAGGTCATCTAATATACAAGATCACCGCAAAGAACAGTAAATACCATATATTCAGGCATAAATATAGTGCTCACATAGAACCACCAACCTCCCTGCAGTTAACATAGCCTGATCCAAGTGACTCCTGAACTTCATGGTATATAACGAGGGTCTGTTAGGAGTCCCTGGGAGTTATGCTAATTGGCCTTCAATGTGACTCTGAGTCCTCTCCTGCAGTCCCCCATCATCCTCCAAATAAAATGCAAAGTTCTGAAAGTGGTCTTAAGATTCAACATGCTTTGGCCCTGATTAAGTGGTCTCTCCTACTCAGGTCACACTGTCTCCTTACTGGTCCTAGAATGCTCCGAGCTCATGTCTGTCTCAGAACCTGTAGTGTATCATCCCTCTGACTGGATGCTCTTTTCCTAATTCCTCAGATACTTTCATTTCATTTGGGTACCCTTCCAAATGTCACTCCTTAGTGAGGATGTTTTAGCATCCAATATAAAATAGCCTCTACTCCAATTCACATCATTTTATATTGCCTTTTAATTTTTTTTAAGAAAGTTTATTAAAGTAATCTCTATACACAACAAGGGACTTGAACTCATGACCCCAAGATAAAGAGTTGTGCTATCCCCTGACCGAACCAGTAGAATGAATCATTTAATGCATGAGGGATTGAATGAGACACACAACAAATAAGCTACAAGAGGGATAAGGAGAGTGTCTAGATGATAATAATTATGATAATAGCACAAAGAAATATGTTATCATTTTACAGACAAGGAAACTGAGGTGTAGAGAGTTTAGGTATAGTGTCTATAGTTGATAGGGGGCAGAGTCAAGGCTCAGACTCCAAGAAGTCCATGCCAAGGCCACTCATTAAAGCCTGGTCATGTTGCCTCCAGTATACTAAAGCAGTGGTTTCTGAAATGGGGGTGTGTGTATCCCAGGGGAGGATGAGATGAATGAAACTTTGGGGTCTGGCAGGACCATTTAAATGCCTATTTCTGCTCTTTTGTAAACTTATGTGATTTTAAGTTGTTTTGCGTTGGTTTTGTAATGTATTCAGTTATGAGGGTACCACTGGTTCCACACATATTTTGATACTAAATAAATATTCACAGATATGGCATGCATGCTCCAAAAATGTGTGGAGGCCACTTAACTAAGTTGCTATCCATTTTGGGAAGGTGCTGAGCAGGATGGGGCACTGGGTGTCAGCAGTGGTGAGGAACACGGAAGGAAGGGGAAGGGCGTTAGCTCTTGGCCCCTGCAGCTGGAGTCTGGGGGTGGGCCTCACACGGAGCGTCAGTTTCTTCAGCTATGTGCCTGGCGAGACAGCCCCACTTGCCATCCCCACAGCAAATATGACTTTCTGAATTAGCTTCTGAACGGCACTGGACACATAACCAATGGAAACGAGAACCTCTAAGGAAGTGCTTCTCCTCCAAATTCAGGAGAGGGCCAGTCTGGGAATGACTTCCTAGTTCCTCCCTCTTACCCTTGATCTTTCATGCATACTTGCACATGTGGGAGTACACACACAGCCGCGCAGACACACACCGCCACCCTTTCAGAATGTGAGCGATTAAAGAAATGATTTAGCCTAGTTCTTCCATTCTGTAGGTTAGAGCTGGGAAACACAGCTTGTTTGTGGCAGGACGGGGACTAGGTCCTCCTGATCTTATTTCTAGCCCCTGGACTTCCCAGCCTTCCAGGGAAGCCTCACTTATACACCTTTTCTTATAGGACAGCTTTTACCTTGAAGGCTGGTCCCATTCTCACAATACTGGGTCTTTGGAAGGTTGGAACCCCCGAGACTCTCAGTAGGCAGGGTCCCTGTGGTTACATTGCCCACTTCCCTTCATTTCAATATGATGTGATCCTCAGATGCGTGCAGTACGTCCCGAAGTGTGAATGGCTCTGTGGCCTTTACTTCCATACCTTCTCGTCAGTTCTCCCTGCCCGGGCCTCCAGACGACAGCTCCTTGCTGCCTTCCAGAGCAGGAACAGCTCCTTGCTGCCTTCCAGAGCAGGAACCCAAGCAAGTACTAGAAGCTTAATTGATCTGGATGTTTGGAATCAAACTTCATTAGCTCAAATTACTTCAGTTTGCCTAATTTGTTTCTCTATGTGAGCTCTGATAAGCTTGGTTTAACATCTTCTAAACTGTGGTGTTTATCATCATCAGTGCCTACTCAAATTACTCCTGCAGAGTAATGGACCAGGAGAAAAATTGTTTAAAAGGTGTAGCTATTTTGCATTTTTATACAAACGCAGAGAATGTGGAGTCCAAGTCACTAGATTAGCGCATTTATTTCTGTAGGACGATTCTACTTTTTAAAAATGGAACTCAGTCCGAAAAATACCTTCAATTATTAATACTTAAGCATAACTTGTTTAAGTGTTTTAAGTCCCATAAACTTTGAGATTTTTTCCCTATTTATAAACAGGGATAAATCCACTGTTTTTGTTTTTCTTCCAATCTGTTAGAGACTTTTGACTAACCTGCATGTGTTTATGTGTTTGGAAATACGCATATTTGTGTTTGGGGACAAAATACCCATCTGGAAAGAGGTATATTTCCCTGTGGATGGCTATCGACCCATGCCCAGTGCCGAGAAACTTTAAGCATTATTCAAAGTCCTGTTGAGTCTCCGGAAGGAACAGATAGCAGCGGTTGCTGCCAAGGCAGGGTACTGAAAGGGAGACTTCTTTCTAGAATACCCACTTACATATGTTTAACTGCATTTATAATCTTTTCCAAAAATTAAAAACAAAAACACTTGTCAGTAACCATAATCCCAAATAATCAGTTTCCCCCAATACAGAAGCCTTTTAGATGTGCTGCGTAGAGAGCTTCTATTTTTATGTAACTCCAAACAGCTGATCCCTTGCTTTGCCACAGGAGCCACACAGGGTTTCAGACTTGGGGTGACTGTCTGTCCATTGATCATTACTTTAACATGGAAATTTGATGTGAGAGAGCATGGCCAACACCGAGAATTTGGAAACCTAGGTTAACATTGTCACGCTTACCTCAATCATTTTGTGTCCTCCTGCTAGAATCTGAACATACGAATGCTGTCATTTGCTGCAAATGATGAGAGAGCGATGGAATCATAGTCAGATTAGTAAGGGGGGGAGGGTCTTTTAGCCTGTCCAGATACCTCTCGGCATTGACAAAAATCAGCTCATTTCCCACATTTCTTTACTCTCCATAGGTGTAACCACGTACACTAGAAAGGGCAAAGTCAGATGATAACACATATACTCCAGAGCCTCAGTACCATACACACAAAGATAGGAAATTCAGATAAATCAGGCAAAATTGTCTTTCTTGTTTTTTAAGTTATCTGAATAGTGATATCAATTCCCAACTTTGCTTATATACCAAGTATCCAGTATCCCTGGACTAACTGCGTGGGTACCATGATGTCACAGGTAATTGTGGTCTCATCAATATGCATCTTATATTGGTAATTGTGGTCCCATCAACAAAGACAGCTCACTAGTCCTGACCAGTGGGATCTGAAACGGCTGTCTCTCTGCTCCCTTGCAAGCTTCCACCTACATCTCCCGGTTAAGGAGCCTCAGAGGGGTCACTGTTGACTTAGGAACCAGTCCAGGAGACAGCAGAGTGCTCATTGACTTCCAAGCCTCCGCCCAGAACTTCCCCCAGCCTGTCCCAGGTACTGCTGGTGCTGCCCACCTGACTCGGGTAAGCCTGCCTGGTGCGTGGGTCCTTGCTGCTCTGTCCCACGGTCAATGGAGGGGAAAGAACCACAGAACCACACTCTTGCTTGCATTTGCCTCCCTTCCCCAGGTCCTATAGCAGAGTGGGATAGACCCAGAGCTACCACCGTGCTTTTACTTTATGGAGATGTAATCCAGAGACCATATGGTTCACCCATTTAAAGTTTACGATTCTTTTTTTTTTTTTTTTTGGTATGTTACATCATTAATTTTTTAAATAATAAAACACATATAACAGTTTTCACTTCAATTTTCATGTATACTATTTTTAAATTTGTGGGGCTTGTCAGTGGGCTACTTATATTCTATTTTCCCTTGATACTGTTAATAATACCTTTGTATGTTGTCACATATTCTTACTCATTTTTAAATAATGTAATTACCCATCTCATTAATATACGAAACCATATTTCTAATATTTGGCTATTTAGGTGGATTCCCTGGCCTGGCTACTTGAATCACCCTGTAAAGAAAATTTTTAAGTGGCCTGCTAGAAACATTCTTGCTCAAAACAGTGAATAAAAATGGGGGAGAGAGGCAGGCACACTGAGCCTCTCCTGATACCCTGGCGTTGAAGGGGGTAGAGAGAACCTTTGCATGAAGCCGGTCTGGCAATGACGAGTCTGGCTGCCAGAGCTCTTCCTGGTGGACTCTGAGCAGCTGTCACTTCTGAACTCAGATGGTCAGACTGATGGTAACCGTAATAAGCAACACTTCAGATAGTTCTTCTTCTTTTTTTTTTTTTTTAATTAATGTATTTATTTGAGACAGAGAGTGTGAGGGGCAGAGAGAGAGGGAGAGAGAATATCAAGCAGATTTTTTGCTGAATGTGGAGCCTGATGTGGGGCTTGATCTCATGACCCTGAGATCACAACCTGAACTGAAGCCAAGAGTTGGGCCCTTCACCACCCTTAGCACTGTAGGGACTTCTAAACAGAGCATCAGAGGCTGTCTGGATCCTGCATACATTGGTGCTGGCACATTTCCTTGCAGTCACCACAGTGGCTGTTGGCTTAGTAGAGAGTACTGACAGGACATGTGGTGGCTTCTGTTCTAATCTGGCTTCTGTTTAGCCTTCGTGTCCGGTCTGCTGGTTGTGCCTGTTTATGCCCGACCCCCATTCCCTTTCTTCAAGTTTGATGGTTTCCTCTTTGACACTCAGCGGTTAGTTCTTGTCCACATTTACGGTTTGTAGGTTTTGGAGAATGTGACAGTTACCTAGGTAACTAACGTATAGAGCTTGTCTGGTGAATTTTCATCTTTGTTCTGTTTTCTGGACAGCCGCATATGGATATGGTGGATGGTTCCTTATTCCTTTGACCCAGACAGCTTTGTTGAGCCTGTTGTCAGTGCACCTGTCTGGAGTTCCTGTCTCCTTCATGACAGATTTCCGGGTCTCTCAGAGGGCCCAAGGGGCACACTTCTTGAAACCCACTCCATGGATGCACTTGTGAATGTTGATGGTGTGTTCTCTGGTCGCTACCTCGTTGATGGCAGAACAGCCCTTCTTCCCACCAATCTTCCTTGCAGGAGCCATTCTGCTGGGCCCTGGATGGAAATCTCACTTCAGCGATTTTAAAACATATGACTCAGTGGCACAGTTCCCCACAGGCTGCGCCATGGGACATTCCCATTAGCAATGCATGAATGCCAGTGTTTTAACTTTCATACAGAGAGTAAATCCCTCTTGCTCTCCCCATAAACCAGACAAACGCTGATAAGCCTGCCTAGAGAAGGCAACTTCAGATGACAGTCTGTAGTCCACAGGGGCTTGCTTGCTTCTTGGATGGCTGCCTGGAGGAGCCCAGAGCCCCATTCTAATCTGGCTTCTGTTTAGCCTTCATGTCCGGTCTGCTGGTTGTGCCTGTTTATGCCCGACCCCCAGTCACTGATACTGTTTGAGTTCTAGTCCCAGACATCTCATAAACCTTCATGCAAATGATTGATCAACACAGACTCTTGAAAAGGAAACCCATTGCTAGCTCAGCACACAAATCTCTCCCTGGGTTCAGCTAGGAAAACCTTTTAAAAACATTTTCATGCAGATTGGCCTGATGGCTCTAACTGAAAAGGCAGAACAATTTAGTGAGAAACAGTCAATCACTCCTTCAGCTAGTTAGGAGATGGTCTCTAGTGGTGTTAGCCGTGGCCCTCCAAGAAGTGGACACAGAGATGGGATGAAATGAGCATGATTTGTTAGGGATCTGGCCGAGGGAAGGTGGAAGGGGAGCGAGGGGAGGCTGTGAGAGTCAGTGAGGAGCAGTTCTGGCCCCAGGGAGGGAGGGAAAGGAGAACCGGGTAGAAGTGTTCTAGAACCCTGCGCTGCGGAAGGAGGTCTGGCAAGGCTGTTGGGAGTTCTCGGTCAAAGTCGGCTGTCAGAGGGGTCTGCATCTTCTTGGAACCGGCCTGCCCCAGCGTCCCTGCACTGTCCTTGGCCATGGGCAGCCCAGGGCAGGTATGACTTCAGCACAGTGAAGGGCCACGGAGCTGCGACTGGGCTGTGGTTGGAACTCTGAGAGGCACAGTTCCAGTGAAAGGATCGAGCGGGTTTCTGTGTGCTCACATGTAGGATGATTCCTTGGAGATTTGTGAGAAACACTCTTCACTAGGAGGGTCTATTGTCATTTCTTGTTTCTTCCACATAAAAAATTTTCCCCAGAAAATCCATGCCCATCTCACCTCCATTCCCACCAAAGAGAGACAGCTTTGGGAGCACAAGACATCTCCCTGTGGGACACAGGGAAGGCAGGGGCACGGGAGCCTCCCTAGGCTTGTCGTGTGTAAACACAGGCTCCCCAGGTCTGGGGGCTCACAGTCTAGCTCTTCATTCTCTGGGGGAAATAATAGCCCTTCGTGAATTAACCGACCTTGAAGTTTCCTTTCAGGGGAACTTCCAGGTCCTCTCCCCTGGACGTTCATGCTGGGGGGCACAGACTTATCACAGCTGGCTTGGCTGCTGCCCATCTTCTAAGATGTCTGGGGTCTGGGGGCAGCTGTGTGGGAAACTTCTTGATCAGGATGTGAAGTTGCAACCACACCAGCCTTTGCAGAAGATCCCTTGCATCATTTCTACCAAGTGCCTCATATGTTGAGAGTGTTGTGACAACCATGAAATCACTTCATTCTGACCGTGTCATTTACCCAAGGACTCAAGGGGCAGAGTCAGAGTGGAAAGCGGAGCTCCTGACTCCCAATACAGGTGTCGGTCATTCAGTATCTTTGGATGATATTTCATCCTCATTGTTTGGGGGTGGTTTGCTCCCCTGAAGGCTTCAACCTGCCTTGTGACTTCACCGCAGGGCACGTGGGTGACCGATGTGGTGGGACTCTGTCTTCACCACATGTCACCTCATCTTGATCCCTTTTTGCTCCTTGTTAGATTCTTCATCTGTTTCTCCTCGGCCCCAGCGTCGTTTCTCCATTCCAACCATGAACCTTGGCCACATCGCTGCTTTTCTACTGGGCGGTCCTCCCTGGCTCCAGATCAACCAGGAGCCATCTCCGTGTGGGCACAGCCCGGGGCCTGCCCATCCTTGTGCTCAGGGACCCATCCAGGAAGGTTGGGGCCTTCAGCATGGCCATGCCTCAAGGAGAAGATCGTGGATGTTCACCGAACAGGCTTTGGGGTTCCGTGGTCCTCAGATGCTTTCCACCCTCAGAAGCCATCAACCTCTGGAACTCTATTCATAGCAGGAATATACACTGCCATGTGGCACTGAGCTAAGTCAGAGAAAATGCACTGATTCTGCATAGTTTTGGGAGTGGCTTGATTCAAGGCTCACACCCCGTGGCCTACTTCACAGCTCCTGCTATGGCTTGGCCTTAGCCGTCAGCTGGGGTGAGCTTTAAATAGTACCCAGTCCCCTGAAAGGAAACTTCAAGGTCGGTTAACTCACGAAGGGCTATTATTTCCCCCAGAGAATGAAGAGCTAGACTGTGAGCCCCCAGACCTGGGGAGCCTGTGTTTACACACGACAAGCCTAGGGAGGCTCCTGTGCCCCTGCCTTCCCTGTGTCCCACAGGGAGATGTCTTGTGCTCCCAAAGCTGTCTCTCTTTGGTGGGAATAGAGGTGAGATGGGCATGGCTTTTCTGGGGAAAATTTTTTATGTGGAAGACAAGGGGAAATCCAGCTCTCCTTCAACCTTACTCTTGTTAAAAAAAAAAAAAAATCAGGTCACTGAGATTTCTTTTGGTCAAGCAAGATAAGGCTTAAGACTGGAAAGTGTATATGGCAGTAGCTGGACTGGACACGTGCTGAGCTGAACACAAGTGAAAAGGCCTTTTGGCACTCAGTCCTTCACTTCACCGTGAATCCATCCTGAGTGGTTGGCAGGACAACTGCTGTTATCCCCATTTGATAAGAAAAACCTCATTCTCTCAGCAAACAAGTTTTGGGTACTTATTAAGTTTTTCTCCTTACCATTTACTGAATGCTCGCTATATGCCAGGCACAGGCTACCTGCTGTCTAATCTACCTGCTGTCCAAAGCCCCCTTGTGTCACAGCGGCGGTCACTAACCCTATCTGGCAGATGCCGCAGTGGAAGCCCAGAGAGGCAATACGACTTCCCCAGGGCACTAGCGAACGGCTGAGCTAAGGTCTGAGTTGTGCAGTGTGCCTCCAGAACCCAGGCCCTGGGCTGTTCAGCTGCATTGATGAACAGTCTGTTCAGTAAACGAGCAAACCATCACTCGGTCACAGTTGAGAAAGGCCATGAGGGAGAACTACCAGGGACCACGAGAACATAAAATAGAGCTCCCGATTTGGTGTGGGGGGTAAGGAAGGAAGGCCCAAAGCAGGAGTAGGGGCAAGGTGGGGGTGGGGTGAGGGTGGGAGAGAGGCCAGATGAAGAGAACCTGCAGGCAAAGGCCCAGGGGAGGCCAGGACCTGCTTCTGAGGACCGGGCAGAGCCTGTTTTCTTTTTTGGAGTAAGGAGCGCGAGGCAGCGGAGAGAGACGGGGTGGAAGAGATTGGCAGGGGGAGGACTTTGTAGTCCACAGTGAGGACTGGACTTGGTCCAAGAGCACTGGGAACCAGTGGAAGGGGGGAGATGAGCTTATCAGAACAGACGGGGGCTGGGCGCGGGAGGATGGAGGGAGAGGGCAGGGTGGGGACCATGCATTGGAGGCTGTTACAGTCCTGTGGGGGAAGGAGTGGAGAGGGGGAGAAATGGGTGGGCCAGGTGACCTTTAAGGGGACAGAGTTTGTGCTGATGTACACTCAGACTCTCTCTGAATGTCAGCAAGAAGGACAGTTTTCACTGGAACATTTATACAAAGCACTCCTTCAACAATGAATCCAGTCCTCAAGTCATTCATTTTTTATTTGAGAACAATATTAAATTATGATGGAATGAAAGTAAAATGGGGTGAGATATTGCCCATGGGATGCTCCTTTCTAGTTGCTGTCATTTCTTCCAAAGGAAGGAGACATATTCTTCCACGCTTGTCGAGGCCTTATAAATGTCCCTCCTGAGGGGCCTGGAGATCCTGTAGGTGTTTGCAGGGTGCAGCAGAAAAGGGAGAGATGTCTAACTCTGTGTTGGTGTGTGCATTTCCAAGTGAGTGTTTGAAGCCACTTTGCAAAACCGGATTGCAAAACTCGTGTGGAAGGAAGTCCCAGACAGGGTTTCTAGGATGAATAGTCCATATGAAAGGAAAAAAAAAAATGTTTCCTTGAACTCAAAGGATGAGCTTTAAAAAATTTACCTGAATTTACTAGATGTCTTGCCATTGGGTGGCTAAAACCTGGTCTAAATTTTGTCCCAACCTGGCACCCACGGATGCTCTGCCCTCCAGTTGTAATTATATCCTGGCTAATGATAAGGGGGGTCATTATGTTGAATTTTCCCATGGCTTCATGTTTTACCTTGGATGGAGGGGTAAAAGATGATTGGTTGTAGATCCTAGAACTCTCCTTCCCCTCTTCCTTGTCTCTGTAGCGGCAGTAACAGCTGAAGAATAAGCCCAAAGTAGTACACTCTGCTAGGAGATGCCACCATGTTCGACAAAACCCACCCAAGTTTGAGGCCTTTGATTCTGGAGAGTAACTACTTATTTGACAAACCAGAAATCGAGGCAAGCCGTTTGACTTAAAAGACAGGAACAATGGGTATCAGGGTCTTTGTCACCAACCTCTTGCCTCTTGAATGACATTGTTCCCACACTTCAGAGCAACTAACCCATGAGACAGCTGAAGGTTGCCTTGACCTTCACCGCATTATAACATCAGATAGAACCCAGTGAGGCCCAAAGATGAGCAAATACAGCAAATGATGAGCAAGTACAGCCCAAAGATGAGCAAATACAGCGTGAAGCCTGTAGAACCCACCTGATGCCCTGAAAACACTTTTTAAGAGGGGAGGGGCAGAGAGAGAGACACACACACACAGAGAATCTCAAGCAGATTCCATGCCCAGTGCAGAGACTGACACCAGGCTCTATCCTAGGACTCTGGGAATCTCTGAGCTGAAATCAAGAGACAAACGCTTAACCAGACCGAGCCACCCAGGTGCCCCCTGAAAACACTTTTTTGAAAGAATCCTTCATTGTGAAGCTTCTTTAAGAAATTTCATCTGCTCCATTTCTTAATAAATCACCCTGTACTTTTTCAGTGGACAATGTGGACAATATTTACTTGATTTGGATAAATGACTAGCAGCATGCATAAGGAAGCTTCTCTTCAAAGTGCATCAGTTGATTAATGACTTGGGCAAGAATCACTTCACGGCTCTTTACTGCATTATTAGTCATTTTGTAATAATGGCTTTTTGTCACTTTAAAATGCAATTTTCTTTATAACTCAGTTATGGTCATTTGTGTTTGGAAAGGTTAGCTGGTGAGTATGTGACTCACCATTTGGTGACTTTGGCTTTGCAGGAAAAATTTACAAAACTTTCTGATGGTGTGCCCTTGAAGAGCAGTGCCCAGGGATAGGGAGAACTATAGAGTGGAGGGAGACCTTAGGTCCTGCCTAAGCCCCTGATGTTGTAGAGGAGGACCCTGAGGTACGGAGGTGATATTAGGGCTGCCCTTCCCAAATCAGCCCGAGTTTCTCAGACGTCTCTGCTGTGTCTTGTACTGGGCCAAGTGCTGGGGAACTATGTGGCTTTGGTTTCAGCCTCATCCTCTAGCTGTGGAGTGAAAGCTGGCAGGTGTAAACATTTAAAGATAGCATATGGTAATATATCAAATGTGAGCAAGTGTGGCCCAGACTAAAGTAACAGGCTATGCTTTACAGCCTGTAGGTCGGGTTGGAAATGAAGGAGGGGTGAGGCAGAGCAGAATGGTGAGAGCAGGATCTGAGGACAGGTCATCCAGCTTAGAACCATGGGGACAGTAAGGTCGGGAAAGCCTGAGGCTCCTTTTGCTCAGGGCTTCCTTCCTCCTCATTCCCTCAGTGTCATGGGGGTGCGGGTCGCCCTGCCCTGCCACCTTGTCGTGGTATGACTTTGAGCAAATTATCTCACTTGTAAATTTCATTTATCTGTAAAATGAAAATAATAATTAGTAACTGCTTCATATAATTTTGTGAAGATCAGTTGAGATAATGCATGAAAGTAAAGCACATGGCACAGTGTCTGACATAGAGCTACGCTTATTATAAAAGCACAGTTGCCGATAGCAACGACAGAGCGAGAGAGAACGTGTGTGTGTTTCCATATACTGTGCTCTGCTATTTTAGCCACCACAGAAAGAGCATGATTACGGAATCCAGTTGGTTGTACGATGAATAGTTCTTTAAGTGGCCATACAACAAATGATTTTAATGTGGAAACACAAAAAACAGCTCATTTGTAAGTGGTCCTGTAAATCGTTAGGGGTTTCCCAGTTGTTTTTTCTAGGCATAAAGGAAGACTACATTTCCCAGACTCCCTCACAGGTAGGTCCAATCATGTGACAGGTTTCTGGCCAATAAGATGTGGGAAGGAGGATGTGCTCCACTTCCAGGCTGAACTAAAAGTTGCTTGAATGATTCGCTTCTCTCTCCACTTTCTTCTTCTTTCATGGTCACATGTTCCAGATGGCAAAACTATTAAATGGAAAGAACACGTATCCCTGAGTCACTGCTTGTAATAGAGCCAAGGAAGGGAGTTGCCTAAACTTTACTGAATGTTGCATGAGCAAGAATAAGTTTTCATTATGTTGAGTAGAGATTTGGGGAATATTGTAAAACTTAGCTTTAATTATGTTTACTTACAAACTGATCAAGTTTGTATGAACCATTTGAATGCAAAAAATGTAAAGATAACAAACATGTTCACACCCAAATCATTCAAAAGCCATGTTTAATAACAATAAATTTTATTAACAAAATGTACAAGCCATATTTAACTTGACAAAAATATTATATTGCTGGGTTGTTTCTTTTTTTAATATTTTATTTATTTATTTGAGAGAGAAAGCACACAGAGGCAGAGTGAGAGGAAGGAGACTCCCTGCTGAGTGGAGAGCCCAACATGGGACTCAATCCCAGGACCCTGAGACCAGGACCCTGAGATCATGAGCTGACAAAAGGCAGACACTTAACTAACTGAGCCACCCAGGTGCCCCTGGGTTGTTTCTTTTAGAATTGTCTGCTATGCAAAAAGAAGTAAAAAAAAAAAAAAAAAAAAAAGTGACCCTAAAGGCGGCATTCTGACTCAGGTCTGAGAGCAGGATACATATTTAGTTTTGCCAGAGAATATGCTTCATCATATGCAGCTGAGTGGAAAAAAAATTATGTTCCCAAAGAGTACAGATTGATCCCACAGAAAAAAAATCACAGTGTCAATAGTGTTGTCTCTCATGGTTGTAGGGTTGGTGGCCAAGCAATTCTTTTCCATATGCTTTATTATATTTTCTAAATCTTCTACAATAAGTATGTATAACTAGTAAACGAAAAGATAGAAACCATTTAAAAAGTATTCCTTAAAGTTTGTCTTATTCTTTTTAAGCCCTTCATCCTTTTACACATCAATAATCCCTGAAATTACTAGAAAAGGAAGAGCAAAACAGGAACAAAACAGATTATCCACATAATAGATTTTGGCAGCCAAACACTTGAAATACAGAGATTTGAAGGATAAGCTCTAGTGAGCTAACCATGTCGCCACTGCAAGTTTTGGGGAGAAAGCACACACATGAGCTAGTGGTGCTGGGGAAATGTTCAAAAGGATCTTAAACTGGAACAAAAGAAAAAACAGAACCTTGGCTGGAAATGCTCATGTTTGCTTTGGAGACATGACAGTGAGAAAAGAGTTACAATAAAAAAGACACTTCTAGGACGCCTGGGTGGCTCATTTAAGCTGCTGCCTTTGGATCAGGTCTTGATCCTAGGGTCTTAGGATCGAGTCCTGCATCAGGCTCCTTGTTCAGTGGAGAGTCTGCTTCTCCCTTTCCCTCTGCCTGCCGCTCCCCTGCTTATGCTCTATGACAAATAAATAAATAAAAATCTTTAAAAAAAGAAAAGAAAAGAAAGACACTTCTGGGGTCATTACTCTAAGAGCCCTGTGGTGGGTGTCATTTTTTTTTTAAAAGATTTTATTTATTTATCAGAGGGAGAGAGGGGGAGAGAGCAAGCACAGACAGACAGAATGGCAGGCAGAGGCAGAGGGAGAAGCAGGCTCCCTGCTGAGCAAGGAGCCTGATGTGGGACTCGATCCCAGGACGCTGGGATCATGACCTGAGCCGAAGGCAGCTGCTTAACCAACTGAGCCACCCAGGCGTCCCTGGTGGGTGTCTTTTGAAGGGTCATCCCACTCTTCCTGTCCACCACCCCATCTCTTCACTTGGTCTGCCCCTGTGTTTGTGTTGTGGAGGATAGTCAGTGAGGTGGGGGCTCCTCCATCTTCCTTAGGTTCTGTTAAAATTAAGATGGGAGATCAGAAGGCATCAGAGACTTTATTCAGCATTCTTCAGTACTTTACCTTTCCACATTCAGTTTCGTGAGTCCTTGTTATCCTGCCCCCTTGGATTACAGAAATTCTAGAAGTAAGATTAGAAAGAACACTTGTAGTCAGGAAAAACCTAGATTCTCTCTCCTGATTTTGGTGTGACTTTAGTCAAGATTTTTTTTTTTAAGATTTTTATTTGTTTATTTGACAGATCACTAGTGGGCAGAGAGAGAGAGGAGGAAGCAGGCTCCCTGCTGAGCAGAGAGTCCGATGCAGGGCTCGATCCCAGGACCCTGGGATCATCACCTGAGCTGAAGGCAGAGGCTTTAACCCACTGAGCAACCCAGATGCCCCTAGTTAAGATTTTTAATCTTTCACTTAAAAAGATGACATCAAATTTGTCTACCAGGCATTGGTCCATGAGAATGAAGACACAGGTGTGTCTTTTATTTCAAATGGAGAGGCATGACTGACATTCACTTGGCATTTAGGCCAAACCGAAACTGAAAAGTTTGGAAACCTGGAGTCTAATTAATTTTCTTAGAGGATGGATACAGCTGAAGGGTCCCTAGAGAACATTCAGTCCAACACCATCCTCCTCCTTCATCTCCAGCTGCACTGTTAGGGGTGTGGGAAATGAGGCCCAGAGAGGTAGCAGGAATGTGCTTGCTTGGCCTTATAGCTGGGTGATGTCAGAGCTGGGCTCCATGTCCCTTCTGTGGTGTCTAGTCCCCTCCCATGTGACTAAGTCCTTGTAGGGGAACCCAAGATTCTCCTAATGTGCTGCCTTGTCCCAGAGCCAGCAAAGGTCCATCACTGCTCCATGGGGCCTCAGGGCCATATGAGCTGGCAGTAGGAGTGGACAGTTGGAAGTTGGGCAGTCAGAGCAACCCGAAGAGATCAGTGTTTCTCCAGCAGACCTGACTCTGGGCAGTGACACTAGTTCCTTAATAGCTTGACTCTCTAGACTCAGCTTAGGTTTGGCTTTCTCCCACCCCATTTTTATCTAACTGAAGTTGGGTCACACAGAGCTATCTGAGAAATGTGGAACTTCAGCACACGGTTGCAAAACCATCGTTGAGCATTTGCTTATGGGCTAGGTCCTGGGTGAGGCCTGATGACTTAATGATGTACTTTCTGATGTGAGCTTTATCAAAATCTCTGCAGGTCACTCACTTTCGAGAAAACTCCAGCTCAGGTGGCCCTCTAGACATTCCTTCTTAGATGAAACTTAGGATGCCATAGTCAATCCTGTCAACAGATTGGAGATTGGGGCTGTCCTCCCCCACTGACATGATTTCGGTGCTCAGGTAATAGAAGAGGTGGTGGGGGATTCTGACAGGTAAACCTCCAGCTACCCTGCCCATTGCAGATCCCTCTGTTGTTTGGTGTCCAAAGCCAATACAGACAGAGCAAAAGAAGCAGGTGTCCATATACCATCCACAAAACACAAGCTTTATCTTCTGTGACTTCAGGATGAAAGGAGAAGAGTAGAATATTCCTGGGAAGTTTCTTTCTCAAATATCTGCATTTAATATGGCTTTTCCCAAGGTACATGGTGACAGGTGCAATGTGTGATGTCATTTGTGGGAGTTTATACTTCATAGGCCAGAATATGTCTCTTGCTGTTCCTGACACTGAATATCAAATCCTCCTATAGTTCCTTCCTTGCCTTAGATATTGGGAAAAAATGCTGTTAGAATGAGTCTCATCTCCAAAACCATCTTTTCTTAAAAAAATAAAAAGATTTTATTTATTTGAGAGAGAGAGAGAGAGAGAAAGAGGAAGATTCTGAGAGAGAGCCTAAGCAGGGAGTAGGGGCAAAGGGAGAGGGAGAAGCAGACTCCCTGCTCAGCAGGAAGTCTGACGTGGGGCTCCATCCAGGCCCCAGGATCAGGACCTGAGCTGAAGGCAGATCCTTAACCAACTGAGCCACCCAAGCACCCACCTCCAAAACCATCATAACATTCAGTGAACTATCGCATTACTGAAGGAACTCAATATATTTCCTAGACTCTTTATTTGCAATGAACCATGGATGATCAGCCATCCATTCCGCATATTTTTGCCAACTTTTAAACCAATTTGTGCCTGCCAATGAACATTCAAACTCCTTTCTTTTGTAATGACCCAGAATTGTCCAAGATAGATGCTAAGTAAATATTTTTAGTGGGGTTCAATTGTGATATTTTGTGTCTATCCATTTACTTTTTAATGCAGATTATACCTAGGAACATTAGAATAGATGCTGAAGACAGTTTTATCTTCTCTCCCAAACCCACTCCCCAGTATTGTGTAAATGAGAAAATAGCAATAGTTGTGAGTTGCCTAGGGTAACCAAGCTCATGGGTGGGGGTGCGTTGGATTGTGACTCTTCAGTCCAGTGCTCTCTCAGCTCCAAAGTGCTGCCTCTAGGCATCTCATGGTGTAGCTTCCACTTTGCTTTCTGGAGGAAACCAACTTCCATAAAAGAAGTCCAACTACCCTAGGATGGCCATGGATTGAGAAGCTCAACCTTGTCATCTGGAGAGGTCACATGGAGGACAACTCAAGTCCCTGGTTGACGGTACTAAGCTGAGTCCCAGCTGCCCACTGAGACCAACTTGCCAACCACATGAATAAGACCATCTTGGGAGTGGACACTCCAGATCCCCAAATGGCTCCCCATGGAATGGAGGTGAGCTCTGCCTGTACAATCTGCTCAAATTGCAGAATCTTGAACAAAAAAATGGTAGTGCTGTCTTAGGCCATGGAGTTTTGAGGTGGCATGTTATGTGGAGATAAGTAACCAGAATAGTAGGGGAAAGGCAAAGGGCCAGCCTGTGGCTTGAAGATGTGGAGCAAGGAGGTCTAAAAGCAAGTTCCAGGGCAAAGGCTTAGGAATTCAGGGATAGAATTCAAAAGGGGGTGGCCAAGAGACACAAATCAGATCCTGAATGGAGAGTGTACATCAGAAATTAGGCAAAGTAGGGGGCACCTAGGTGGCTCAGTCGGTTAAGCAACTGACTCTTGGGATTTCAGCTCAGGTCATGCTCTCTCAGGGACCTGAGACTGAACTCTGCTTCAGGCTCTGGATTCAGCAGGAAGTCTGTTTTAGAATTCTCTCTCTCTCCCTCTGCCTCTCCTCCTCCCCCTCCAATAAATAAGTAAATCTTTAAAAAAAAAAAAAAAGAAAGAAAGAAATTAGACAAAATGGAAGAACAGGGGGTAGCCCAAGGAAAGGATACCTGAGAATGGGGAATGAAGCAAGTCTGGGTTTTTTTTTTTTTTTTAAAGACTAAGAATTTTTAAGGGCTTTTTTTTTTTTTTTCCCTCTCATAGAAATTGTTCAAAGAATACAACTAAAGCAAGTACAAAAGCAAACATTTCTGAAATATCTGTGAATCTACCAGAGCCTTGAAGCAAGTGTACCTCTCCAGCCTCAGTGGTGGGGGCAAGAGCTGTCTGAGCTACAACAAAGGAAGGTCAGTGTCTGTACAGCTTTGCCCATGCTGGGTAGGGTTCCCACGAAGTCGTAATGAAAGAGGCAGAACAGATGATCAGAACACACTGTAGTGAGCTGTTTATACAGTAAATTATAAGTGGGTCGAATTTCTTGCAAGGGCCCAGATATTCTCATGCAATCTTTGTGTTCTCTTCCTAAAGATCTAACTTAAAGGCCCCCTCAAGTTACTATTACATAAATACATACCCAGGAGGCACCCTGCTCAGTGGTTTCTAATACTCAAAATTTGTAAAAAGCCAGGTAGGCTTTTTCAGAAGTTTATCTTAATTGTGTTTATTTCCAGCTGTGTGTGTTATGTGGTACATTAGCCTAGCTAATACTTAAAGCAGTTGGATTTCTTATTCTACCCACCTCTTGCTGCAATCACACAGTTATCCATGTTTAAATATCACCTGTTGGGCATTGCTGTATTCCTTAGGAATGTGGTACATTTCTAATGTTTTGGCAAACGCTATGCCGAGGATGTCTGCCTCATTCCTTCACAGAGCTAAGCCTGAGCTAAATGGTGGAATGTTCCAAGGGCATTTCCTGTATCTGCACGCCTTTTGATAATGTGTTGCTCCTTTCCCCAAAGGAAACAGGAACATCACAGCCCATGAGGACTAATACCAGCCCTCCTGTGCCCACTGAGGCAAGCTCCCTCTCAGATCCTTCACGTTCCTGATGCAACCCCTTCCTTACAAACACTGACTCATCCTCATGGTGACAAGGGATGCAGGAGATACATTTTGGAGGAATTTTATCAGCATGGTGAAATGCTCACAACATCATTGACTTTAAAAAGGCTACAAACCCATAAAGTAGCCACAGTATTTTAAAAAATGTAATAGGGGTGGACATTTCGTTATTTTAACGACTGGCCCTAATGTTTCTCTTTGGGGGGGACAAATTATTCTTGCTTCAGACAATAACTTGATGTAAGCCCTTGATTTAGAAGGGAAGGCCCAAGCATAGGAGAGCTGGCAGGAGCCTGAACAAGAGCAGGAAGCGGCTTTGGTGCCCTGCATGAAGCTAGCCAGGATCAGGGAAAGAATTTACCAGACCAAGAACAGCAGAGTGAATAGTGGCTGATGGAAATCCTCTGGCTGAGGGAATGGCCAAAGGACATTGTAAGAAAGGCCTAGAAAATATCTTATTCAGACTTGCTTGCCACAGCGCACATCTCCATTCCCAGTTTTCAGCTTACCATAGGCATGAATGTTTTATGGGGGTGGTGGTGTATGTGTGCATGTGTATGTTAGGGGTAGGGAGTAGATCTGGTAAAGAGTGGACAGAGCCTTTACGGAGGTACAATCTGGAACTAAGGACTGACTCTGAACAAGCAGACTCCTCATCTGTCTGCAGAAATTTGGGGGGACTTCTTCAAGTCATGGAATGGGATTTACCCCCTTTTATCTAGATCTTGAGATCTATAGTGATTTATCTGGAAAGGAGAATCTCATCCTGGGGGTAATTTTCCTCTTTACAGTTTTCTACAATGAGCATTTATGATTTTTAAAATCAGAAAATAGTATTTTGAAAAGTGTACTCATTCTGAGCCTCCCTGGTTGTAGCCATCAAGTTGGGAAGCATTTAACAAATCAATCTCATTGTGGCTGTTAATGACTAATAATGAATGAGGTGACATGTGCAGGGACATGTGGATTTTAGCACAGGGCTCCTGGAGACTCTAATTCTGTAAGACAGAGGAATATAATTTCAACCAGAGTGAGAAAAACACCATTCAAACCAAGCAGCTCTGTATTCTACTGACCTGAAGATAATTTTTCTCTTTAGCTAAAAATGTGGATAAGCATTGGAATTGGAAGGAGGGGAGTTATATTTCATGGAGCTGTTTGAGAAAAGAAAAAGAACTCCCTCTCCAAGGCATCCAGACACTCACCTGTAAAAATTCGGGCTCTGTTTGAGAGAAAATGGCGCTAATAATTCCTAGTGGGTCCTGAGCAAACGGGAATTGTTTTGTTTTGGAATTTTTTATTAGACATTGGCAACATTACTCTTTTTTTGCTCTCCAGTGTTGCTAAAACCCTAAATAACTTGAAGCCCAGAATTTGTGGATGTACCCTTCATGGGGGCAGAAGCCAAATTCATGTTCCCCAGCTGCATTCCTAGGACTTTGGGCAAAACCTGAGACTTAGAAAAAGAAATAATGACTAAGCATAGCTATTGCTATTAAGGGTTTACAATGTCACAACTCTTGTTCTAAATAGTTTGTTTTTGGGGGTGCCTGGGTGACTGAGTTGGTTGAGCATCTGACTCTTGATCTCAGCTCAGGTCTTGATCTCAGCGTTGTGAGTTCAAGCCTCTGGCTTGAGTGAGTTCACCAATCGTGGAGTTTACTTAAAAAAAAAAAAAAAAAAAAAAGCAAGCAAACAAACAAAAAACCCAAAACGAAAACCACAACAACTTTGTTTTCTTACCCTTTTTCTTTTGGGTGAGAACCTTCAGGTTCTACTGTTTTAGAAGCCACTCAGTAAATGGAAGGGAGGAATGAAACAAGAGGAGGAGAGAGGCGGAGAGGGAGGAAAACAGGGAGTTCCTGGGTGGAGTTCGGTCGGCTTGTATTTTTTTTTCCCTTGTTGAAATGATGTAGTAGAGGTCAGTAAATCCCTTCAGAATTCGTTTGGGGACCCCTTGAACATGAACGACAGACATTCTCCATTACGTGAAGAAGGATCTGGACTCCTGGCACGCCCATTCCTACCCCGCGCATTAACCGGCTCATTTGGGGGTCTGCCTTGAGTTTAGCTTGGGCCGGGACGTTCGTTCCCCGCTGAGAGGCCGTCCCGCTGAGCGCGTTCCTGAAGACGCGGTTCCTATCCCGCGACACAAGAGGGCAGTATTTCAACAGGTCTGAGCTTTCCCGCGCCTCTCGAGGTGTGCTTGTGTTATCTCCAACAAAAAGCCTGTTGGACTGATTATTTCAGCTCAAGAATTTGCGAGTCCAGGGGAGGATGCATTTTAATGACTCCAGGGAACGGATCAAATTAAACACATTATCCCGGATTTTCTTCCCTCGCTTGCTCTCACCCGCCTTCTGTGCGGCGTCTGTTTGCGCCGCGTGGGCCCCAGCCCCGGGCCCTGGATCAGCCCCTCTGCAGAGCAGCAGCCCTTGCTAAAAAAACCGAGGGCCAGAAAAGGCCTCCGCCGCTTGCCTTGGCACAGATCCTCCAAGGTCACTTTCCAGCAAGATCAACTTGGGACCCTCTGAAAGTTGCGAGCCCAGCCCCCGGGTCTGCAGCTGGACGAAATACATAAGCTCAGAGTCCGCAGCTGGCACAGGCTGTCCAGGACGACTCACTGTTCTAGGAGCCTTACATAGATTATCTGTGATTCCCAACAGCCTTGCATGAGAAACTGTATTGTCATGTGGTAGATGAGGAAACAGGGAGGTTAGAAAACCTGCCCAAGGTCATGAAACTCCGAGGTGCTGAGTTGGGACTCACACCAGAATGTCAGGTCTCAAAGCCTGGAGTATGTACATAGCATCTCCTCAAAGCGAAGCCCCAATTCTTTTATCCCTGTAAGAATCCCATGACACTTGGCCAGAACACGAAGTGGACACATTAGAAGACTTCTGGGGGACTTGGGGGGATGAGGGAGGGTAGGGGGGCAAGGAGGAGCAGAGGGTCAGGCTCCTCTGGGCACCTGGAGGGTGAACTTGAAGTTCTATTTATCCTCTATCCTGCACAGCTCCTGGAATAAGCTGGCATTTAAGGGGTGCTCATTGCTGCACAGGACAACTTAATTGGATTTAATTAAATTCGTGGCCCCTCGGGTTATTTGACAGATTTGACAGATTTACTCATGATTTTAAAGAAGTTTGTTTCTGTCTCACCTTTATCTAGGAGTTATTTCTGTGGAGCTTCTTGTTAAAACACTCTTAGAAACCCGCTAGTAAGTCTTGTAATTGCTTTCTCAGCTTTATTCTCACTGATAAGGTATGAGTGATTTTTTTTTTTTTTAGAGGCAGCACTAACTAATCAATCAAAACAAACACCTGTAATCTGATTTTAGAGCAATCTGCATGATATGAGTTGGCCAAGGAGAAATAATTTCCTATCACAGTAGGATAACATGCAAATGAAATTTCGACTCCAGGCTCCCTCACCTCACAGAATGTCAGAGAAGTAAGTACCAAGCAGAACGTGTTTATGAATGGGAAAGCCAATGGTGTTATATTTTCTGTTAGGTTATTCTCAATCTCATTTTCCTAAGGAGCAAAATAGCTCTAAACATTTCTAAATATTTCGCTCCATATGGCCCAAATCCCAAACTTAAAAATATCTATCAAATGCCCATAGGGAAGGATTTTAAAAGAAAAATTATCGATTTTATTGGGAAATTTCCTTGGGAAAGTTTTGCCGGGGGAAACATGGGCTGCCTGCTTTGTGATGTAGTTGGCCGTTCACACAAAGGTTGGACAATTTTTTTAGCCATGTCATGGAAGGTTTTGCATTTGGTGGAAAGTTGGACCAGAGGACCCCCTGGGGAAGGCTCCACAGACTCCTTTCAAAATCCTTGTAAATGAAGCACACACATGGTGATTGCCTTTAATCTTAATAAAGTTCCCCATATTGTCTTGCGATGAGCCAGGACCAGTGACCAGTGGGTGACCTCCTCTGCTGTTTCAGTAGGGGGCTCAGCAACCTTCCCCAGACCTGTTTTGCAACTCCTGCAAACCAGAACAGGCCGCAGGCTGTGCATAAATACTTCAAAGAAAATAGAGAGAAAACTACAATCATCCAAAATGGGGCACTGCTGAGAGAAATGGGTTAGGACACAGTAGCTGTTCCTAAAACGAGAAAGCTCTATGGCTTTTCTTACTATCTTGAAAACCAGCTGGTACATGACAGATGCCATTTTATCAGCTCAAATCCTATAATTCTTTCTTTCCACCGTGAGCCCAAATGCCATCCCTGTAGCATGGGGAGGCTGACACACAGCGACACACCCCCCGGAGGCCTGCAGACCCCTGCCAGTTGGTGCTTGCTTCTGGGTGAGGGGAGCAGCTGGCCCCACGTACACCAGTTTAACTAGTCTTTCTTAAGTGTCTGCTCGGTGCCAGGCAAGGTACTTGGGATGAATACATTAGAAAATACCAGTCATAATGGCTGTGAAGAAAATAAAACACGAAGGTGGGAAAGTGAGGTTCTGTACTTCTTTAGAATCGCTGTTGAGGGAGGCCTCCTGGAGGAGTGGCCTGCGCGATGTCAAGAAGCCAGCCAGGCACAAGTCTGGGCAAGAACGTTCCAGGCCTGGGAAAGAGCAGGTTCCAAGACTGAAAAGAGTAAAGCTTGGTGTGCTTGAGAAACATGAAGAAGACTGGTGGGGCTGTTGAGTGGTGTGTGCGGAAGATTGTGGTGTGAGGCGAGGTCAGAGGGAGAGTCGTTAAATCTTGACTGCTTGTGGCTTGTGTAGACCCAGCCCCAGCCCTATGGGGGAAGGGCGTTTCTGGACAGCCACAGCTGCTTAACCTACTGCTTGATGTCAACCTTTCAGGGCACCGTGAGGATCCAGCCATAATTACTGTTGGCGGGAATCTCCATGATTATGAAGGATCTCTCCCATGGGAATCTTGAATCTGAAAAGTCAGTTAGCTGCGGGGGGCTGCGGGGGGGGGCACTCTAGTCCTTCATCAGCTTCAAAGACCTCTCAAGGATTGTAATGCAAGGCCACCACGGATTTTTCCCATTACATCTCTGAAACCCATATAAAGGTTTTTCTCAGTCTCATCAGAACAGCACTCTTTGCTGATCTGAACAATTTTATTTTTTTATGTTTTGAAAGATTATTTATTTATTTGGCAGAGAGCAAGGTCGAGAGAGTGAGAAATGGAATACAAGTAGAGGGAGTGGGAGAGGGAGAAGAGGGCTCTCTGCTGAGCAGGGAGCCTGATGGGGGCTTGATCCCAGGACCCTGGGATCATGACTGGAGCCGAAGGCAGACCCTTAACCACTGAGTTACCAGGCACCCCTGTCTGAACAATTTTAAAGCATCATGTTATTACGTGCATAATGATGTTACATGTATAACTCAAGAAGAGCGCAGAAGGGGAATGATATCGATGCATGGGATGATAGTACCTGGAATAGACTCGAACTCCACCACACACAGCTACGCCCCCCCCAACCCCTCCCCCTCTGTGCCCAGGAAAATTCTGAATTTTGGGAGCTAGCTGTGAATGGAAACAATCAGAAGACATCTAAGGAGAGTCCCACTGGGGCTGGTGCTTCAAAAGAAGGTTCTCCAGACAGCAGTGGCCAGCTCACCTGTATGTGTAGCAAAGTCAGCCCCAGACTACTCCTGCCCTTCCTCTCCCATCTTCCACGGTGGCAGTTTCTATTTTATTTTATTTTTCTTTCTTTCTTTTTCTCTTTTTTAATGTATAATATATTATTTGCCCCAGGGGTACAGGTCTGTGATTCATCAGTCTTACACAATTCACAGCACTCACCGTAGCACATAACCTCCCCAATGTCCAACCACCCTATCCCTCCCCCCAGCAACCCTCAATTTGTTTTGTGAGATTAAGAGTCTCTTATGCTTTTCCTCCCTCCTTGGTCCCATCTTGTTTCATTTTTTCCTTCCCTACACCCCTACACCCTGCCTCTCAAATTTCTCATATCAAAGAGATCATATGATAATTGTCTTTCTCTGATTGACTTAGGTCTATCCTGACCCTTTACTGAATTTCTGTATGAGTTCTAGGAGTTTTGGGGTGGAGTCTTTTGGGTTTTCCACATAAAGTATCACATCATCTGCAAAGAGGCAGAATTTGACTTCTTCTTTGCTGATTCAGATACTTTTAATTTCTTTTTGTTGTCTGATTGCTGAGGCTAGGATTTCTAGTACTATGTTGAATAGCAGTGGTGATAGTGGACAGCCCTGGTGTGTTCCTGACCTTAGGGGGAAAGCTTTCAGTTTTCCCCCTTTGAGAATTATATTTGCTGTTGGTTTTTCATAGATGGCTTTGATGATATTGAGGTATGTACCCTCTATATCAATATCAGTATCAATATTGAAGAGTTTTGATCAGGAAGGGATGCTGTACTTTGTCAAATACTTTTTCAGCATCTATTGAGAGTATCATATGGTTCTTGTTCTTTCTTTTATTCATGTAGTATCACATTGATTGATGTGCAGATGTTGAACCAACCTTGGAGCCCAGGAATAAATCCCACTTGGTCATGGTGAATAATCCTTTTATTGTATTGTTGGATCCTATTGGCTAGGGTTTTGGTGAGAATTTTTGCATCCATGTTCACCAAGGACATTGGTCTGTAATTCTCCTTTTTGATGGAGTCTGTCTGGTTTTGGGATACAGGTAATGCTGGCCTCGTAAAATGAGTTTGGAAATTTTCCTTCCATTTCTATTTTTTGGAACAGTTTCAGGAGAATAGGTATTAATTATTCTTTAAATGTTTGGTAGAATACCCCTGTGGAAGCTGTCTGGAGCTGGGCTCTTGTTTGTTGGGAGACTTTTTTTTTTTTTTTTTAAGATTTTATTTATTTATTTTACAGACAGAGATCACAATCAGGCAGAGAAGCAGGCAGAGAGAGAGGAGGAAGCAGGCTCCCTGTTGAGCAGAGAGCCCTATGCGAGGCTCAATCCCACGACCCTGGGATCATGACCTGAGCTGAAGGCAGAGGCTTTAATCCACTGAGCCACCCAGGCGCCCCATGTTGGGAGATTTTGATGACTGCTTCAATCTCCTTACTGGTTATGGGTCTGTTCAGGTTTTCTATTTCTTCCTGGTTCCATTTTGATAGTTTACATGTCTCTAGGAATGCATCCATTTCTTCCAGATTGTCAAATTTGTTGATGAGAACACTCATAATGTGTTCTTATAATTGTTTGTATTTCTTTGGTGATGGTTGTGATCTTTTCTCTTTCATTCATGATTTTATTAGTTTGGGTCCTTTCTCTTTTCTTCTGGATAAGTCTGGCCAGGGGGTTATCAATCTTAATTCCTTCAAAGAACCAACTCCTAGTTTCGCTGATTTGTTCTACTGTTCTTTTGGTTTCTATTTTATTGATTTCTGCTCTGATCTTTATTATGTTTCTTCTTCTGATGAGTTTAGGCTTTCTTTGTTGTTCTCTCTCTAGCTGCTTTAGGTGTAGGGTTAGGTTGTGTACTTGAGACCTTTCCTGTTTCTTGCGAAAGGCTTGCATTGCTATATACTTTTCTCTCAGGACCGCCTTTGCTGTGTCCCAAGGATTTTGAACAGTTGTGTTTTCATTTTCATTTGTTTTCATGAATTTTTTATTTTCCTGGTTGACTCAATCATTCTTAAGTAAGATGTTCTTTAGCCTCCATGTATTTGAGGTCTTTCCATCTATCCTCTCACAAGAGGATAGTTTCAGAGCATTGTTCTAGTTTCAGAGCATTGTGGTCTGAAAATATGCAGGGAATAATCCCAATCTTTTGGTACCAGTTGAGACCTGACCAGGATGTCATCTCTTCTGGAGAATGGTCCATGTGCACTAGAGAAAAATGTGTATTCTGTTGTTTGGGGATGGAATGTTCTAAATATATCTGTGGATGTCCATCTGGTCCAGTGTGTCACTTAAAGCCTTTATTTCTTTGTTGATCTTTTGCTTAGATGATCTATCCATTTCAGTGAGGGGGTATTAAAGACTTCTACTATTTTTGTATTATTGTTGATGTGTTTCTTTGATTTTGTTATTAATTGGTTGATATAATTGGTTGTTCCCATGTTAGGGGCATAGATATTTAATATTGTTAGATATTCTTGTTGGACAGGCCCTTTGAGTATGTTGTAATATCCTTTGTCATCTCTTATTGTGGTCTTTGGCTTAAAATCTAATTTAGCTGGTATAAAGATTGCCATCCCGGCTTTCTTTTGTTGTCCATTAGCATGGTAAATTGTTTCCCACCCCCTCACTTTAAATCTGGAAGTGTCGCATGTGCACCCAAATGTTTATAGCAGAAATGTCCACAATAGCCAAACTATGGAAAGAACCTAGATATCCATCAACAGATGAATGGATAAAGAAGATGTGGTGCACACACACACACACACACACACACACACAGGAATACTATGCAGCCATCAAAAGAAATGAAATCTTGCCATTTGTGATGATGTGGATAAAACTAGAAGGTATTATGCTTAGCAAAATAAGTCAATCAGAAAAAGACAACTATCATATGATCTCCCTGATATGAGGAAGTGAAGACACAACATGGGAGGTTTGGGGGGTAGGAAAAGAATAAATGAAACAAGGTGGGATTGGGAGGGAGACAAATTTTAAGAGACTCTTAATCTCACAAAACAAAGTGAGGGTTGCTGGGGGAAGGGAGGTCTGGAGAGGGTGGTGGGGTTATGGACATTGGGGAGGGTATGTGCTATGGTGAATGCTGTGAAGTGTGTGAATCTGGTGATTCACAGACCTGTACCCCTGGGGCTAATAATACATTATATGTTTATAAAAAAATAGAAAAATTAAAAAAATCTGGAAGTGTCTTTGGGTCTAAAATAAGTTTCTTGTTGACATCTTATTTTTTTTTTTATCCATTCGGATACCCTATGTTTTTTTATTGGAGCATTTAACCCATTTACATTCAGGGTAACTGTTGAGAGATATGAATTTAGTGCCATTGTGTTGCCTGTAAGGTGACTGTTATGGTATATTGTCTGTGTTCCTTTCTGGTCTATTACTTTTAGGGTGTCTCTTTGCCTTGAAGACCCCTTTCAATATTTCCTGTAGGGCTGGCTTGGTGTTTGCAAATTCTTTTAGTTTTTGTTTGCCCTGGAAGCTTTTTATCTCTCCTTCTATTTTCAATGACAGTTTAGGTGGTTATAGTATTCTTGGCTGTATATATATATATATATATACATATATGTATATATATATATATATATATATATTTAAAGATTTTATTCACAAGAGATCACAAGTAGGCAGAGAGGCAGGCAGAGAGAGGAGGAAGCAGGCTCCCTGCTGAGCAGAGAGCCCGATGCGGGACTTGATCCCAGGACCCTGAGATCACGACCTGAGCCGAAGGCAGCGGCTTAACCCACAGAGCCACCCAGGCGCCCCTTGGCTGTATATTTTTCTTGTTTAGTGCTCTATGTCATGCCAGTCCTTTCTGGCCTGCCAGGTCTCTGTGGATAGGTCTGTTGCCAATATAACATTTCTACCATTGTATGTTACAGATCTCTTGTCCTGAAATGCTTTCAGGATTTTCTCTTTATCACTGAGACTTGTATATTTTACTATTAGATGACAGGGTGTGGACCTATTTTTATTGATTTTGAGGGAAGTTCTCTGTGCCTCCTGGAATTTGATGCTTGTTCCCTTCACCAAATTAAGGAAATTCTCTGCTATAATTTGCTCCAATATACCTTCTGCCAACCCCTCTTTCTTCTTCTTCTGGCATCTCAATTATTCTAATATTGTTGCATCTCATGGTGTCACTTATCTCTCAAATTCTCCCTTTGTGGTCCAGTTGTTGTTTGTCTCTCTTTTGTTTTGCTTCTTTATTCTCCATCATTTGGTCTTCTATATCACTTAGTCTCTCTTCTACCTTATTTATCCTAGCAGTAAGCCTCTGTCTTTGCTTGTACCTCATTAATAGCTTTTTTGACTTCAACTTGGTTAGATTTTAGTTCTTTTATTTATCCAGAAAGGGATTTTATTTCTCCAAAAAGGTATTCCCTAGTATCTTCCATGCTTTTTTTCAAGCCCAGCTAGCCCCTTGATAATTGTTATTCTGAACTCTAGTTCTGACATATTACTAATATCCATGGGCCCAGCATGCTTCTACTGCACCACCCTGCTTATATTACTAATTTCCATATGTATTAGGTCCCTAGCCATTGGCACTGCCTCTTGTTTTTTGTTTTTTGGTTTATTTGTGGTGAGTTTTTCTACCTTGTCATTTTATCCAGATAAGAATAGATGAATGAGAGAATGAAATACTAAAAGAGTAGCAACAACCCCAGGAAGATATACACTAAACAAATCAGAAGAGACCCAAAACAAGAGGGAGAAGAAAGGAGGAAAAAAAGAAAAAAAATTATATATATATTAGATTGTTGAATAGAACAGAGTCACACATTTCATTTTGGGTGTATTTTGGTCTGTTAGAAGAAACTACCTCCCAAAATTTTAAGGAAAAAAAAACTTATATATATATATAAATAAAGGTAAACACAATGAAGGGATGGAATATGACTGTAAAGATGAAAATTTAAAAAGATTCTAAAAAAGGAATTGATAAGATAAGTTGGTTGAAAAAAGAAAAAAAAAAGAGAGAAAAGAATGTGATCAGGTTGGAGACAAGAACAAAGCCATGTGCTAGATTTCGGTATATTTTGATCTGTTAGAAGAAATTGTATCCCAAAATTTTAAAGAAAGAAAAACCTGTGTGTATATAAAAAATATGGTTAAATACAATGAAGGGAGAGAATATGCCTATAACAATGAAAATTTTAAAAGATTTTTATAAAGGTATTGATACGATAAAATAGTTAAAAATGTTAGAATAGGAAAGGAAAAATTAAAAAAAAGTATAAGAAAAAAATAAAATTAAAAAAATTTAACTTTGAAAGACTAAAGGATTATCAGAAAAAAGCCATGAATTATCTGTTGCTTTCCCCTAGCTCTAGAGTTCTGCAGTTCTCAATGATAGTTGACTTGGTCTTGGCTGGATGTTCTTGCTGATCTTCTGTGGGAGGGGCCTGTTGCAGTGACAGTCAAATGTCTGTGCCTGAGGTGGAATTGCACTGACCTTGCCAGGGGCCAGGGTAAGTAATCTGTGTGGTTTTGGTCTCAGGAGTTTTTCTCCCCCAAATGCTTCCTATATAGCTTTGGAGGGCAGGAATGAAGATGGCAGCCTCCCAGTCTGTGGCCTGGATGATCCGAGAGCTTGGGGTTCCACTCCTCAGTGCACCCTCAGAGAAATGTGGTTAATCCCTCCCATCTCCTTGGTCTCCAGCTGCACCGCACTCCATGCTCACCTGGCCTGTGACCAATTGTTTCTATCTCTGGTGCACAACCCTGTTTGGAGTCTCCAAATCCAGCAGACTCCTGCAGTGCTCCCGTGTTGCTCCTCCCAGAGGTGGAAGGTGAGTCTCCCCGGATCTGCCAGTTGTGGGGTCTGTGCTCAAAGAGCAGTGGCCCAGCTATGCCACCAATCGTGGCTTAAGGTTACCCCAAGCTGAGAGCTCACTCCTTGGCCTGGTCTCTGCAGTGAGCTTCCCCACTCCAATACCTGGGAGCTCTGCCACACTTGGGCCCCCCGGTCTTTTTATGACTCTGTGGGTCCTGAGATCACACTGTCACCATGAGGCCTCTACCCCTTCTTAGCCTCTGGAATGATGTCCCTAGTGGAGGAGACCTCTAAAAGTTCTGATTTTGTGCTTCATTGCCCTCTCACTTGCTGGGAGCTGGCCCTTTCCTCCATGGTCTATCTTCCCATTGCTTCAGATTCACTTCTCCACATGTCCTACCTTCTGGAAAGTAGTCAATTTTCTGTTCCTAGAATTGCTGCTCTAGCTGAACTCCTGGGACCAGATGATATTTAGGTCTCCACTCCTCTGCTATCTTGCTCCTCCTGCAGTTTCATTTTAGACATGAGTGTCCTCCTTGCTTTTGCCTCTGCCCTGCATCCCCATGTTGCTCTGAGCTGGTTGCCCACCAGTCCTTCCAGGTGGCCCCCAAGGTGGTGGGGGCAATGGGTTCAGCAGCCCGGAGTTGTGTCCCAGCCATGCTTCTGAAAAGCAGTGTCTTGGACCTGCAACTTAACCTCTTCCAGTCATAGGGCATTCATTTGTAAAACCTCCTGACTTAGTTAACTACCAGCACTGTCATTGGACTAGACGCAGATGGCTAATGGTCCTCCTCATGTATGAGTGCTGTCCGGGGACAGGTGTTTGGTGGGATTGTGAGTGTGGGCAGTGTGGGCAAACCTGGGTGCTGAACCTTTCAACCTAGCAGCTGACCTTGGGTCCTGAATCTTAATCTCTGTGCTCTTCCTACTTCTTTATATGTCTGCACCCTTCTCCCTGGTTGTCAGAACATCCAGATGGAAAGAGAAAGAAATGGTTAATATTTGTTTTTGTTTTCTATTGTCTGATTTCAAACTAGGTAATTAGGGATTAAAAAGGAAGACCCCGAGGGGAGCAAAACATAGTACATGGCATCATAAAGATTAATAAGAACTGGGGGAGAAGTGGACACCATGCCTTCCTTCACAGGAATGAGTAGGAGGGTCATCTGGGGTGGGGGAGGGATGGGAAGCAGAAAGTGATCCTAGACACAATTGTGGAGGCAGCCAGAAGCTACCTGAAAAAGAGACTGGCTTGGCTGGGGGTGGGGCATGAATGAGAGTAGTGATGACAGAGGCAGAGCACCACCCCCCAAAAAACGCACTCAAAACTGAGACCAGTGTGTTTTTGGACAGTGAGGAAAAAGGAATCCTATTACATACTTCATGTAACTAGTTATGATTAGCATCAGCACGGGAGGGTGATTGTGTTGGAGGGAGTCCAATACAGAGCATCCTTTCCCCCAGCATTTGGAGCACAATTCAGAAACTGTGAGAGACAGAGAAGCAGTCCAAATTTGGGGTGCCTAAAATAGGAAGCTTTGACTGAGTGACTTCAGGGCATTGGTGGGATAAACGCTGGTCACTTGATTTTTTTTTTTTTTTCTTTAACTTGGGGGATTCACAGGGCTTTGGTGCACTGCACCAAAGTTACACAATTGTCCTCTGCTGGGTGGGGTTGGGCTGGCAGTTTTAGGCCTTCGATTTTCAGGAAGCATAGTCCAAGGGAATTTTAACCTAGCAGCTGATGGCAGCTTTATCTACAGGCAAGCAGCTGGTTTTCCACAGGCAAGGCACCAAGTTCTGCCCTTACAAACATGCAAGCATTGCATTGGGTTCAATGAATGTAAGGAGTGGAGGAAAGCTTTTGATTAGAAGGGTAAGAGACTGTTTTCTTATGTCAGTTTTTAGGTATGGGGAATAGAATAATTTCTTTATTGCTTGGCTGCAAATCTACAGTACAAGACTTTAGAAAGAAGAAGAAGCTCATTTCATGTGCTCTAAAGATCATTTATGCGTGAGGTTCTAGCTTTAAGATGATGTGCCAGGCATAACCATGGAGTGTTAGACCAACCACACAACCTCAGGTCCTCTCTTACACTATTTTGAGAACTCAGCGAGGACCATTTCCTGGGAGAGAGAGGGGCATTATACAATCATAAAGTGGTCAATTCACCAAGAGGATGTATCTATTCTAAATGGATAGGAACCTAACAACAGAGATTCAAAATCCATGAAGCACACACACGCAGCTAAAAGAAGATACAAACCCACAATTATAGTTGCAGATTTCAACACACTTTTTCCAGTAATAGAAAAAATAGACAGAAAATGAGTGAAGATGTAGAAATCTTAAACATTATCAGTCAAGTTGACCTAATTGATGTTTATAGACTACATCATTTCAAAACAGCAGAATACATTCACCCTTTTCAAAACACATGTTTTCAAACATGAAATAGTCATCAAGATTGAGTCATAAGTCTCCATAAATATAAAAGCTCAAATTTACACAAGAGAAGTAAATTAGCAGATACATTTCTAATTAAGAATTAATTAGAAATCAATGAGAAAAGGAGAAAAGAAGAAATCAACAAGAGAAATAGATCTTAAAAATTCCAAGTTAAAAGCGTATTTTTAAAAATAACATATGGGCTAAAGAAGGTGTCACAGAAAATGAATGTTTTTGAAGTGAATGAAATTGAAAGGACAACATATGAAAAATTTGGGAGTGAATTTAAAGCAGTATTTTGAAGGAACTTTATGGCATTAAATATAATAATTCTTTTAATATAAAAGAAGAAATATTTCAAATAAATCTAAACTTCTACCTTAAGGAACTAGAAAAAGAGAGCAAAATAAACCTGCATAAAGAAGGAAGAAACCCTAGTGAGAACACTGGAAATCTATAAAATAGAAAATGAACAAATAATAGGGAAAAAAAATGAAAAAAACAATGAAATTGAATTTTGTTGCAGTAGGTTGAGTACTGGTTGTCCAAAGATGCCCATGACCTGGGAATCTGTTATTACACAGGGTAAGAGGTACTTCACAGATGTGACTTTTTAAGGCTCTTGAACTGGAGAGATTATCTTGGAATATTGGGGTGAGCCCATTGTAATCACAAGCATCCTAAGTAGAGGGGACAGAAGGGTCAGGGTTTGACTAATGATGGTAGAAATAAGATGGTACAACATGCAGGAAGGGGTCATGGGCCAAAGAATGCAGGCAGCTTCAGCTTCTAGAAACTGAAAAATCTCACAGCCTCTTTAAAAAACAGTCAGGCAGTTTCTTAAATAGTTAAATATATCCTTACAATATGGGCACGAAATTCTACTTCTAGGTGTTTATCCAAGAGAATTAAAAAAAATGTGTTCATAGGAAGACTTATGTGTATTTTTAAAATTGTCCCAATCTTGAAACTACTACCCAAATAGCCATTAACTATCGGTAGTTGGACAAATTTTGGTTTATTCATACAATAATATTACTGAGATATAAAAATAAGCCGCTACGTGCCACAACCTAGATGAATCTCAAAAGCCAGACCTGCTTGTGTTCTCTCCCACTATCTCAAGTAAATGAATGAAATCTTAAAATAAAACAAAGCAAAACACCTTTCCCTTGTGTGTCTTTGAAATCCTCTCCACCCACAGTCCACAGGACTCACTGATATGCTCTCTGTCTTCTAGAGTTTGATATAAATGGATCATAGGATAGGTGGTCTTCTAGGTCTGGCCAATAAATTATTTCTGAGGTTCTGCTGTCTGGATGTTGTCACCGTGTTCCTATAGGGCTCCAATGCCATGAATTCATTTGTTGAAATAGAATCAAGGAAAAGAACATTATTCACGTTATAAGCTGGAGGCTCTCCATCAGAAACGAGTCAAGAACAAGAAGCGACAAAGATTCAGGTTAGTTCCTGACATTGTCTGTTACAACCAAATGTGCTTCCAAAAGTAGTGGCTCATATCAACATTTGGATTGTCTATGGCAAAAGACTATCCTATTACCCATTCATGATCACAGATAATCAAGAGTCAGCCTCGCTTGGGAGAGATCTCAAATGGAAGGCATTTTCCCAACTGGATAGAAGCAAACAGCTAGAAAGCATCTTCAACCTGATTTCTAAGTTTTGTGATTGCAAAGATGTACATCTCCCCTTCTATGACCATATTTTTGTGATTAACACACTTTCTTTTCTTTTTATAGCCTTTGGGTCTCTAAGATTAAATTCTCTACATGTCAATAAATTCTTTATTCTCATTATTTCAGCCAAACCGTGCCACTTCCTGAGATTAACTGTTGAAGTTCAGATGAGGATACAGCCCTAGGGAAGAAGGTAAAATACAAGGGTAGCTAAGTGCAGGCTTTTGTGTATCATTGAATCTTTTTCCAGTGGATTGGTCCCCTAACGTTTCTCCTAACACAAGATTGGGTCAGAGTCAGGCATTATAGTCATTAACATGGACAACCTAGAAACAGAAGTCATCTAGCAGGACTGTCCACAGGGTTCTGTGTGAGCTGGCCCAGCACTGAGGCCCACCTTCAAGATGGATGAAGCTAAGTAAGGAGGCCAAAAGTCATGGCAAGATTCATCAAGGTTGACACCCAGAAAGAAATCCAGATCAGAAATTTTTTACAATCCGGGCGCCTGGGTGGCTCAGTGGGTTAAAGCCTCTGCCTTCAGCTCAGGTCATGATCTCAGGGTCCTGGGATAGAGTCCCGCATCGGGCTCTCTGCTCGGCAGGGAGCCTGCTTCCTCCTCTCTCTGCCTTCCTCTCTGCCCACTTCTGATCTGTCTCTGTCAAAGGAATAAATAAAATTAAAAAAAAAAATTTTTTTACAATCCAAAAACAAAACAAAACAAAACTTTTTACAGTCTATTGTTAATTTATAAACATGTTACACTGATAGATTTCCAAAACTTCCTTTATTCTCAGTTGTTGAGAACTTAAAAATCTTGAAAGTCATTTTTTTCTTTTTTTAATTTGTAGGTGATATAATTTTGAACCACAAATCATAATAGAACAGAGAAATTATTGAAAACGAAGAGCATTCAGTGAGGTGGTTATTTTCACAAACAGATAATTAAAAATAACTTTCCTGTGGAAGAGCAATAACCACCTAGAAAAATACAATGAGAAAACTATAATAGCAAAATTGTATAGAACTTACGTGAGGAAAATCAGAGAAACTTACTCAGGAATAGAATACTTTAATGAATGAAAAGGCATGTTTCTGGATGAGAAACAAAATTTGTAAAGTTAACAAGTTTTCCCAAATTGTTTCCAGAATTGACCTATTTCAATCAAAATACCAATGTAAAACTTCAGAAAACCTGAAAAGAGCAAAACTGATCAAGAATCTTTAATACAATACACCCCAGCATGAGTCCTGGAAAGGCACCACTGGCTTTGCCTCTGGGCAGACCAGGTGGGCAAGTCTCAAGAAGCCCAGGAAAGCAAATTTCCACTACAGTGAAGACACTGGAGTCCTGTCTCTTGGGGTGGCTGGGGGGCATTGTGAGCTAGCCGCTGGAGACCATGTCTAAAAATAAAACAGAAAGTCATCTTATCTACAGAGATTGGGCCTCCGCGTAGTCCACAGGGGTGTTTAATCCATAATTTGTCTGTACATTTACAACAAAATACTATATATATACAATTGCAGTGGAAGTATTAGTATTGCAGCACTTGTCATTCAGCCAAACACAAGAAAGAACGAGGGGTAGAAGAGAAGGATAAAATCCTGGACAGGATTTCTAGGCTGTTTCCAGTGTTCTAGAATTTGATGACACTGATGCCTTCAGGATAGTTTTCTTTTCTTTTCTTTACAGAGAAATTCCCTTTACAAGGGACTTTTAAGTAATTGATGCCTCTCCCCCATCCCCCACCCAGAGAAAGTGCTTTTTAAGAGGGGGAAAATTCCCCCAAGGTAACCAGGCTCTGGTTGAAGGAGAGAGCAGAAGGAGGAATTAGGATAAAGTGTGTGTGTGTGTGTGTGTGTGTTGATGTGACAAATGGAGTTGTGTAGATAGAAGTAACTGAGTCTGAAAGCTGGGAATTGGGGAGGTGGCAAGAGCAAACGCCAAAAGAAATTTACAAAAGAAGAGAAAGAAAATTTGGTTGAATGAGATAATAAATGCTTTTTTCAAAAAGACTATTTATGGTGCACCTGGGTGGCTCAGTGGGTTAAAGCCTCTGCCTTCAGCTCAGGTCATGATCCCGGGGTCCTGGGATCGAGTCCCACATCAGGGTCCTTGCTCAGCAGGGAGTCTGCTTCTGACCTCTCTCCTCTCATTCTCTCTCTCTCCCCCAAATAAATAAATAAAATCTTTTAAAAGGACTTATTTATTTGAGAGCAAGAGAGAGTGAGCGAGCGAGCAAGCACACACAAGCAGGGGGAGGGGCAGAGGGGGAGGGAGAATCAGACTCCTCGCTGAGCAGGGAGCCTGACACAGGACTTGGTCCCAGAACCCCAGGACCATGACCCAAGCTGAAGGCAGATGCCTAACTAACTGAGCCACCCAGGTACCTCCAGATACATAATTTCTTAAATTGCCCCTAGATGGTGTTTACTTAGAACCATGTCACTTCTTGATTAGGGGGGCAACTCTAGAAGTTTCCAAGGGGCAGGGTAGAAGGTGATTTGCAAATGCCCATTCATGCATACGACAGTCCATAAGGTGAGTGTTCACACCTAAGAGCATGCAAATTGATTTAGGTATCAGACCAGCTAAATCTTAGCAATGCCTGTTCTTTGCACCCTTGGGTATTATTTGGAAGCTAATCAGAAGCTTCTAGATCCTCATGGTGCCTTGCAGCCACTACTGAAATTTTGGCCTGAATTGATTTCCCCTCTTTGTATGGGCTCAGCCAGCATCTCAGTGGTGGGGCAGTTAAAGCGCTGGGGAGAGAACTCCTGCCTTTTTACAAATTGTTCATGAATTTTCAAGTGTGCCTGTTGACCACTGATAGTGGCAGCTTCCTTTGACCTCCTACTGGATAATACTCTTGGACATGGTTGCTGGAGAGGCAGTAAATGAACTGAACTCCTTGTCCAGCAGTCAGATCAAAAGGAAACAGGCAGGGCTGTGCCAAGTTTAATTCACAAAATAGCCCCAAGGAAATGAATGCAAGTGTAAACCTGACTGCTCTTTGCGAGGACAGGCGGTCCCCATCAGCTCTATGACAACATCCGCTGCGAAGCAAATCGTCCTGGAGCTGAAAATCAATTTGAGAGAAGGTTGGTATGGAGGGGTCAGCACTCAGGTGGGAACTGTCTGTCATTACAAGGTGTCAGAGAGAACCTCAGCTGGCAAGAGACCAGAACTACCATAGGATTCATTTCTGAATTGCAAAGAGAGAAATATGAAATTCATAGGGCTTAGAGGGATTCATAATTAGCAATCAAATTCCTTTTGTCAATAGAACATTACATTCCTCTTTGCAATGCTGTGCCTTTTGCTAGCCAAGTCTCACAGACTGGGTTGTTTCTGAGTCACTCAATTGAGCTTCCTGAGACTTTCAGAGGAAAGCCCCAAATCCAGCTGAAAGAGGGACAAACACATTTAAGTGGAAAATTGGATCCTCCTATCTGATAGCATCTTGCATTTCTACTTTGACTTACTTACTTGCAAATAAAACTTTCTACAAAAATCTTCTGGAAAAACTCAATGGTAAGGTTGTATATTTATTCCTGTGAATATAAGCAATGGTGAGAGGTCTTATTCCTAAATTAATAAAGAGGAACTGTCCTGATTAATAACCTTATGTACTTAAAAAGCCCCAAGCAAGTTCAGGAAATCTTGTGATAAACACAAATGTATAATCTAGAGCAAATTTTGTTGCATTTTGGGTCCAATCTGCCCTATCAGAGTCAGAGCTTTGGGGTACTACGGTGTCATTTTTATGAAGGTAAAAATCGTTAGCAGTGCCTTGGCATTCAGGGTGAGCATCCATTCTGAACTGGATCTTTTTCCTTTTCTTCTTTTCTTCTACCTTTTGTATTATTATTCTGCCTTCTCTCATTCTGGGGAAGCAGGCTTCCGGTCACTCCGATGACGAGCTGATGACTGACGGGGACTGTCTTTTCAAGGATTATTTTGTCTTCTTCCTTCCTTTAGGTTTCAAATAATAGGCCTAGGGATAATCTCCCTGCTCCTCATCTTTCTCCCCTCTGAACATCCCTGGCATCTAGCTTTGCACAAGAACTAACACAAAATCAGCACATTCTTTGAAACTCTTGGGAAGTACCTGCAAAAGCTAGTCATACACACACCTCGCAATCCAGCAGGTCTACCACGCATGTGCGCCCAAGCAAAATGCGCATGCGTGCACAGAGGAAACTCATGCGAGACCTCGTGTCCACTCTCTTCAGAGTAGTAAAAACCCGGCAGTAGCCCATCATAAGTAGTCAGTTAAAAATGGTAGCATATTTATAAATAAAATACAGCAATGAGAATGAACAGACTGCTGCTAAGAAGGTGAATTACCTTCACAAAAATAATGTTGAGCCAAAGAATCCGCACATAAGAGTATAGCTACCATCAAAAATAGGCAAGACTAATTTATGGTGTTAGAAGTCAGGACGAGGAATGGGGGCCAGACAGGAGGAGTGGGGGTCAGATGCTGACAGGAAGGAGACAGCACCAGGGCGTCTAAGATACCAAGATGGTCCATTTCTTGATCTAAGTGCTGGTTATAAAGTTGTGTTCATATTATATACTTTTCTATTTGTGTGTTATATTACAATAAAATATACTTTTACTTTAAAAGAAAAAGTTTAATTCACAAAATAGCTCCAAGGAAATGAATGCAAGTGTAAACCTGACTGCTCTTTGCGAGGACAGGCGGTCCCCATCAGCTCTATGACAACATCCGCTGCAAAGCAAATTGTCCTGGAGCTTTTACTTTTACTTAACTTTAAAAGAAAAAAATCAAACACGGAAAATCATTCTGAGATACACTCATTTTTTTTTTTAAAGATGTAATCTTTTCTGTACAAAATTTTGCAAAAAAAACAGCAAACTCAGTTCTACCATGGAAACAGCTACCCTTGGGTAATTATCTTAGTCACTGGTGGGGCTTTCCACCTACCTAAAAACATTTCTAGAATTGGTAAGTGTAATACCTATACAAATTCAATATATATTTGAGAGCATCTTGTTGGCCAGGCATTGTGTCAGTTATGAGGGTTAAAATAATGGACAAAATCCAGCCCTGCCCTTAAAGTACCCCTTGTCTATTCTACTTCTGGACTTCTCTACTCTCCTGCCTTTCTCCACTCAGGCTGCATCCCACACACCGTGTTGAGTCCACCATGTTTCTCTACCTTCCTCTCTTTTCTTCTGTGAATATACCAGCTTTCTCTACTCATGGACTTCTACTCATCATACTTTGATGGGGTTGAGATTGCTGGGGTACTGAGACAAGAAGCCAGCTGAGAACTGGATTTCAGATGTCCCTAGTCACACATCCCTCCCATCTCCCAGATGTATGGCTCTCCATCATTGCTACTCCTGTCCAGCTACTCATTGCTAATACGAACTGGTACCCGAAAGCTCAGCTTGGATATGTACAACTCTGGGTGCTCTATTAACCTTTTAGCTTACTATATGACCAGTTAACAGACCGAAGTAATCTGAAGAATTATATCCAAGTGGCAGAAAACATTCAGCCGTCATCCAGAAGTGCTCACTAGTAAATTAAGAATTTCTCAGAAATATGTCTATTGTTTAGATGCTGAGGTATTCTAATTCGGTGGTTCCAAGTCTGGGGCCCTTGGATCTCCAGGTAGGAACCAGGTCTTAAGTTATCTGCAGTATGTTAACAAGCCTCACAGAGGTATGTTAACAAAACTGCACACTCAGCCTCAATAAGGTTTACAGGCTAGGTAAAAGGTGAATCCTTATGTGTGATTAGAAATAAATAACATTTGTGTCATATACTTAGTGATTGCGTATTGACTACAGGTTCTAATAGGCAGTTTCCCATGAGTTTGATACATGAAACTTGGTAAACAAATTAATAATTATTAAGCAGGTGGAGTTTTCCTGAAAGATCAGCTTCAAAATTGTGCGTGTGTGTAGTGGTGGGGCATCCCTGAGGTTAATAAAATAATAAAAAAATAAAATGTCTTCCTGGTAGTGAGAAATTTGGCAACTACGGATCTAGTTTAAGGTGTCTTGCCCTTCCGCAGGGCCAGCAGAGGGTGCTGGAATTAAATTAGTCCCTCCAGCTGTTGTTGCTTCAAGGGCACAAGCTAACAAAGGAGAGGAAGGCCAGGACCAGGACAGAGGAGGAGGACCTCTGCAGATGGGAGAGTGACCACCCGGGGATGGCAAGTCCATTTCACGGGAGAACTTTTCAGGCATAGGAGACATAACACGCAAGGAGGAAAGAACAGTATTTTGGAGGCAGTTCTGTTTTTACTATGGTCTATATTTGCTCACAATTGTTAAGAAACAGACCACCCCCGGTGCCTGTCCATCTAGGGCATAGCTCAATGGACAAGCCCACCTCTGACCTCCTGAACTGTTATTGTCATCAAAGGGAGCAGAGGTCTGAACATGTTAAAACGGTGAAGTTGTCTTGGCATTTCTGGTCTATGCTCTTCCTCTTTCTCTCCCTATTCTTCCTCCAAGGGTGACACTGAAGGAATTATTTCAGGCACTAATAAGTAGGAAAGGGAGTTTCTTTTTGGTTGGGGCTCATATACCTCCCACTACTTCCTGCCCAAAACGTAGAAGGAAGGTTCTGCCTGCTCTCCCATCCTGAAGGAGACTGACACAGAGAACAGTGTGGTCAGGGTAGTCTGGACTCCATTGTTCGATTTCCTCTACGTGACTGATTATCTCTTTCTCGAGGCACTAGAATGGGTCATCTCGTCTCACTGCTTTTTATAACTCCACATTCTACTGATTACTATTCTACATATTCACACTGAGTTTCTTCAGGGCACAGCCTGCTTAATGATAAGAATTCTCATACTCATCATTTCTTCACATTTTAGATGTTCCTACAGTGTTTGAATTTGTTTACTCCAGCTGGGTACTTGACTTCCAAACTGATATATTTATTTGAACTTTTTAAAAGTGCAACTTTTGGGCTTGCTTTGGCAACACAGATACTAAAATTGGAATGATACAGAGGTTAGCATGGCTTCTGCACAAGGATGATATGCAAATTTGTGAAGCATTCCATATTTTTATGAGATCTGCCGCCACTGGGGAGGCAATGTTCTGGGTCCAAAGTCAGTGGCTTGCATTGACAAGTTGGAAAAAGCAAAGGCTAAAGAACTGGCCACCAAACTGGGTTGAGTGGGCACTGTTGAAGTTTCTGCACCTAAAAGTAATAAAAAATTCTCTTTCAGCCAGTGTCCCCAAAAATGTGACTTTTAAAAATAAGTGCTCTGTGACTGGAATAGTAACCCTAGAGTTCTGAGTCAACATAAGAACGAGAGTAGGTGAGCCCCTCGCAGGTAGTCTGTAACTCCTTCTATGGCATCCCTAACCATAGCAATCTTCCTCACATGTGAATACTTCCAATGATGGGCTGGGGGAGGGTGCTGTAACTCCCAGGGAAGAATTTCTGGTTACACAGTATTAAACAGAAATCTGCTTCTTTGAATTGTCCAACAATTCATCATAGATGCAAGTTCTGCCTCTCCATTGTCCGAATATTTGAAAACTACTATCCAGTCTTCCTTCTAATTTTCTTTTTCCTGAAGGCTCAGCATCTCAAGATCTTTAATAATGCCTCCTATGGCATGAAGTTTTTTTCCCCTCCTTTATCATCATGAGTGAGTTTTTTGTTAGCAGCTTGTAAAATAAATTCTGTCCATATTCCTCTACTAGAAGAGAAAATGCCCAGTTTCTTGGGGATTCAAAAACTTAGTCTGGTATGGAGGTGAGCCTTGAATGATCATGGGGCTGCAGGGTTTGCAGTAAAAAAAAAAAGCCAAAAGTCAGTGACCTCAGGCACGGCTGGGATCCAAGGTCAAACTATAATTCAAGCACAGCATCCGAATCTAATGTAACTGGGCCAAGAGGTAAGAAACCAGCTCAGAAGTGGGTTCAGAGCAGCCTAAGGGCTCCCTGAGGCTCTGGGACAGCCGCTGTTGCATCACCACAGGGCAAGGAAAGGGCTCTATGCATCTAGTGGTTTCATTCACTGTATCCATGGGGATGTGACCAGCCATTCTTAGCTCCAACTGAGTGCATCTTCTAAAGTGGTTTCTGATGATTCCTTAATGATCGGCAGCTGGTGATAAAGGTTTGCTTTTTTTATGGTGAGGTATTTGTTGAGCTCAGTAAAGATTTTGTGGCTTTTCTTCTTTCACACAGAGGGGTGTTCATGGTGGTTTGGCTGACGCCACTCCTGATACAAATGTGTGGGGTTTTCCCATGCCAATTCTCCAGCTCTCTGACACCAGCTGGGTGTCCAACAGTTCAATCCCATTTCAACACTATCCAGAATTAGCACAGACCTCAGAGGTCTAGGGCTCAGCCCAAGACTGCCCCACTTCAGACATCAGCTATAAGTGGGGTGTCCAGATTATCCACCCTTCTGTCTGGCTATCTACAAATTTAGGGTTGTCATAACTGCTCCCCAGTTTTGCTAATTTGCTGTATTAACTCACAGAACTCAGGAACATACCTTACTTGTTGTTTGCCAGTTTATTATGGAGGATATAACTGGAGAACAGCCAAATAGAAGGGCAAAGTGTGGGGGGTGGAAGGGTGCTGAGCTTCTAAGCCCTCTCTGGGCACACCTATCTCCCAGCACATTAATGTGTTCGCCAACCCTGAAGCTCTCTGAAACTCTGTTTAAGAGTTGTTATAACCCAGTCTCCTTCTTCCTACCACTCCCCAGAGATTGGGGTGGGTTGGGGCTGGAACTGAAAGTTCCCGTGCTCTAATCACTCTGTTTGGGCTTTCTGGTGACCAGTCCCCATCCTGAAACTATCCGCGGGCCCCAACCCTGAGTCACTGCATTAGTGTGAACTCAGGTGTTATGAAAAGGGAGTCATTGTAAATGACAAAAGACACTCATGTGTCACTCAGGAAATTCGAAGGGTCTAGTTCTGTATCAAGAACCAGGGACAGGGGCGCCTGGGTGGCTCAGTGGGTTGAGCCTCTGCCTTGGGCTCAGGTCATGATCCCAGGGGCCTGGGATCTAGTCCCGCGTTGGGCTCTCTGCTCAGCGGGGAGCCTGCTTCTCCTCATCTCTCTCTCTGTCTGTCTCTCTGCCTATTTGTGATCTCTCTCTCTGTCAAATAAATAAATAAAATCTTAAAAAAAAAAAAAAACCAGGGACAAATACCCAATGTATATTTTATTACACTGCAGAATGACAGCAAGGTAGCCTGCAATCTTGATGTTAAGTTTTCCTTTGAGAATGAAATTAGGAAAGCCAAGATGCAGTGAATCAGATTGGATCCCAACCTATAAGGAATAGTCTGGGAATGTATGATGGGTAGTTTCCAGGCACTTGAGCTTGAAAAATGTTAACCTGGGTTTGGTCTGTGGAATATATATCAACAATTGCTGGCCTAAAGCTGTAAACTTATCAATGTATGTGATAAGATTGAAAAAAACCAAAAAAGGCCCTTGCTTAAAAAGAATGAATATAGTAATCCTATGAGACAAAAGGCATATGTGTGTGTGTGGGCGAGTTTGTTCAGCATAGGTACAGGAGAGAAAAAAACCTGGATCTGAAATGAACATTTGAATTACCCTAGAGGTGTTCTCCATTGTGGAGCAGGGACGAAACGACTCCTCAGACCCCTGTCTGGTTGGATGAAATCTTTCTCATGAGTCCCCGTTTCTCTGTGGTCTGCTTCCATGCTTCCCAACCAAGGCACTGATTATGAGCCATTGTTTAGATTCCTTGATTCTAAGAAAAAGACACCATGAACCGATGGGGATCATTTGGCCCCTGAAGAAGGAAAGGTCAAATTGGTGAGTTAATGTATTTTCACTCTCCTTCATATGTAGAAAAATGATGGTTTGCATGGCAGCCACACACATGGCTTCAGTAACTATATGATATATAGTTATATATATACCTATACGGACTATACAGATATAATAATAATAACTATACAGACTATACAGATATAATAATATGGACTGCTTCCTCCCTAATCTATGTCTGGCTAGCTGCCTCTTTATAGAGACAGCACAGTGCCCAATGCCCCATCACTACATCACACACACAACTTAAACTCAACCTGCCCCAGGGTGAATGCACAAAAACATCTCCCCACCCATCGCTAGGAATGTCTCTATTTCAGGGGATTATACCTTGTGGTCGCCCAAGCCAGGAGCGTGAGAAGCACCCTATACCTCTGTCATATCTTGCTTCACCTTTTGGAATAAACCGCCAGCTGCTGCTTATCTCATCTCATCTTTTCTGCAGTTTGCCTCCTTCTTTGTGGAATCACAGCCTTACCTCTGGCCCCATTGGCCCACCTGGGATCACAGCAATAGCTCCCTGACTCCCCCGGGGAGCATGAGGGGGAGGTGTGTGGGGGGCGTGTCTCTGTGCTCCATTCTGCCCCCTGCTGCCAGGATAACATAGCTAAAGTGAGAATTAGAGAAGGTCAATGTTATGCTTAAACTTTCAATAGCTTTCAGGATTCCAGACTGTCAGTTAGCCCCAGGGTCCTCCATGATTGGATGCTTAGCTCACCTCAAGACCCTCCCCAGAGGACATCCTGTGTTCATTCATTTCTATATTTCCCTGACTGCATCATGCAGTTTTGCCTGTCTGGTCACCCAATATGGATCATTTCCTCTTCTGCCTGGTGTTGTGTTAGTCTTATCTTCTAAGCTAGCTCCTCCCTTGGTGTGCTAACAACATGATCAATTGTCTTTCTCCAGGGAGCTTCTCTGCAGCCTCCCTTTGATCCACCTCCCTTGATTTTGAGACCCTGGTTTCCCCTTCAGTGACATTAGGGGATTATCTATGCCATATCCAGTGCCATAAGATGCTGTGATCTTGGTCACTCATCTTACAGCCAAGATTTCTTGGGGGATGGGGATCTGGCATGGTTAATTTAAATATGTAATGATTTATCCTTAGACCCCGAGGAAAGAATAAATACTGAGGAAACAAAGTTACAGGGAGATCAATTTTGGGTTATTTTTAAGAATTTTGTTTTGTTTTTGTTTTTTAAAGATTTTATTTATTTGACAGAGATGACAAGCAGGCAGAGAGGCAGGCAGAGAGGGGGTGGGAAGGAGGTTCCCTGCTGAGCAGAGAGTCCAATGTGGGGCTCGATCTGAGGACCCTGAGATCATGACCTGATCTGAAGGCAGAGGCTTAACCCACTGAGTCACCCAGGTGCCCCAAGAATTTTCGTTTTTAACAAGCAGAGCTCTCTTCAAATTAAATCGGCTGTTTTTGAGATGGGGTGCTTCTGGTTATGAGGGAAGTTAGGTAAAGGCTGGATTGAATTGTATGGGGCTGTTACTGGAAGACTCAGCATCAGATGAGGACTGGACTGTATGGTTGTCGTGCTGACCCCCAGTGTTCCCCCTCTCTCATCAGACGCACTGATGTGTGATTGGTTTTGGCCAAAGAAGAGTGAGTAGAAGTGATGTGGGTCACCTCCAAGTCAATTCCCACTGCTTTAGACATCATGGGGCAATATTGAGGTGTTGCTTCTGTTAGCCTGAGGCTCTGAGTGACGCCAGGGATCAGGGTCCTCTGCAGACTTGTGTTAGGCATGTTGTGGGAGTGAGAAATTGGTTTTGTTTTGCCAGGCCACAGGGGAGCACTTCAGAGAGGAAGGCAAAGACAGATTGAAGGTTCTTGCCATTGGGTCTTGGCCTAGGCCTGTGGGTTGACAAGAAAATTTTGTTATCTCAGGAAAGTTATGGTCAGATATCTCTTTATGAACTTGAGACTACAGACCATGTTCAGCAGGGCACTACATGCTAGACAAAGACCATCAACTAGAGATAGATAAGGGTGCAGGTTCCAGCCTGGCCCAGGGTCAGGGAGAGAGGGGTCACCTTCCAAGTACGATTTCAGAATAGTATCAAGAGCCTGGGGGTCCAAACATTCCATTTCAGCTGTGGATGCCAGGTATGTAACTTTGGGTTAGTCTCTTAGCCTGGCTAAATCTTGGCTTCCTCATAAATAAAGATTAGAAAATCATCCTTTCTGCCTCACTTAAATTTTATGGCAATCAGGATATAATGTGCCTGGAAGTGCTTTGTAAATTGAAAATCACTAATCATATATTGGAGGCTATAGTTCTTATTCTTCCATTAATATTCTTGGCTTGTGTTTGCATTACCTGCCTTTCCTTCTTTTATATGCCATAGCTGATCTTTAGATACAAGGTAGAGAGAGCATCGGTGAGCTCTTTCATTTAACAGTAATTTCACAGTCCTATACAAAATCCCACCTTGTCTGCCCCGTTACTGATCTCCAAGAGAAATTTCTCTCCTGGCTCGAATAACCTAAACTTCACAAAACACATGTATTTCTTAAAACATTTTCAGAGGGGGGGCGCCTGGGTGGCTCAGTGGGTTATGCCTCTGCCTTCGGCTCAGGTCATGATCTCAGGGTCCTGGGATCAAGCCCTGCATCGGGCTCTCTCCTCAGTGGGGAGCCTGCTTCCTCTCCCCTCTCTCTGCCTGCCTCTCTGCCTACTGTCTGTCAAATAAAAAAATGAATCTTAAAAAAAAGAAAAAACAAAAAAAACCCAAAAAAACATTTTCAGAGGCTTACATTTTAAACATTTATATTACATCCCCCTAAATCAGTATATCATGTTTAATAAAATGTCATGAAGGAGAAGTCTGGAAATAACATTCTGAATGTAATTGGTAGAACACAAGAATTCGGTGTATAGATATTTTGGAGTAGCCTTGTTGTCATCGAGAGGCCAGGCCACCAGCTATATAAAACCACAACTTGTCAGCAACCTTATTAATTGTTTGGTGATGGGGGGTGATGTTTTAAACATTTTCCATTCTAATGTGAGAGTTTGTTACTTACAATATGGGCGTAGGAAGAGGCTCTGATTAGTATTTTCTTGCAGAAAACTTATAGATTACTGACTGTAAGCATGAGAAATAGTGTTATTTGATTTTGAGTCTCACCATTTGTAAGGTGGAAAAGTATAAAGCTCACAGGAGTTTAGAATTTTACCAATAAATCCTAGCCCCTTGGGACATGTCTGTGCTTACAGCTTGGTCTGCTGTCCCTCCAGACCCACCTGAGCTGTGTCTGTGTTCTCCTCTCAGGTGAATACAGATGTGACATCCTGCGTTGTAGTCAGCTCTAGTCGATATAACAAAGGACCATAGACTGGCTGGCTTAAACAACAAACATCTATTTTGAACAGTTCTAGAGGTTGGAAATCTAAGGTGAGGGTGCCTACGTGGTCGGTTTTTTGCTGAGTTTCTTCTTATTCTCTGGCATTCATGAGTTTCTTCTTGGTTTGCAGATGTGTCTTCAAATGAGGAGAACTTTCTCTTTCCCTTCTTATAAGGACACTGGTCCCATCATGGGGACTCCATATTCATGACCTCATTTAAACCCAGTACCTCCCTAAGGCCCTACCTCCTAATACCATCCTACTGAAAGTGAGGATTTTAACACATGAATTCTGGTGGGGTTTGGGGATAGTGGACACAAACATACTATAGGTTTTCATTTGCATATATATCAAATTCTCTTGAGTAGGATTTTCTCTGGCATTTATCCTGTGTTTAAGCCTGAATTCTCAGATTGATTAGTCATTGGGAGGTAACAGAAATTACTTGAAAATCACATTAGCCAGAAGGTTGAACTATCATATCTTAGAGAATATTTGTGGGGAAAAAAACCCCAATCAACTAATTTAAACAAACAAATTAAAACAACAACAACAACAACAACAGGAGGATTATTGGAAAGATAAAGGGAGAGTTACAGAACCCATGGGTTAGAAGTGTAGCCAGGCCTCTCCAAGGATCCAGAGCAGGACCAGCTGGCCAGCGGCTGTCATCTCTGTTCCTTTGGGCCACCTCTCTCACATCTGCGTGCCTCTGGGCAAATGCTCCTTTCATCCCTTTCTTTGCTACCCGCTTTCTCCATTCCATTTGAACTCAGGCTAAGTCTGGCTCCCAGCCCTAGCTTTAAAAGTCCCCAACAGAGAGTAATAATGGTCTTTGTGCCCCAATTCCAAATCATCAGGATTCAGGAGCTCACTGCAGATGGTCACCCAGATTTGATCAGTTACACCAAAGAAGGGATTATGGATAACCAAGGGCTGCAGGGGTCCATCCCTGTCAGAAGGTAAGCATAGAAAAACAGGAATAGAGATTTGACTGAACAGATGATCCTCCAAACCAAAAAAAATACAAACACATTTCAAATTATCTTCTTGGCTCTAGCGGAAAAGGGAGACCAGAGAAAGGAAAGAAAGAAAGGGGGGAAAAAAAGAGACACAGCTTTCAGTCATACATCTGCATATGGACAGATGCATGTAGAAAGGCCCACATGGACACATCTCTCTAGGCCTTCGGGATTGTGTTCTTTACAGCCTACATCCTTCTCCCCACCTTCACTTGCTATTTTCCTTATACCAGTTTTACTGACTCAGGTAGAGGGTTTTGGGGTACATATCAGTTTCTGGAAGTGCCAGTGACCCAGATGAAGAGAGTGCACAGTGTCATGCTAACGTGGAGCACGGGGTAAGGTTTAAAGCACAGCTCCTTGTCCTGTCCTCTGCACTGCCTCCTCAGTCCCCAGCACCGGACCTGGACCTGGCAGAGGGAGGGCACTCCGTGGTCTTTAGTGAGTGAATGAACGCAGCCTGAACAGTTCCTCCCAACAAGGAGGATGACCAGAGCTAAAATCAGAACACTGGGCCAGAAGGACCAAGGAGTGACCACAGAAGGTCCCAGGAGCAGCCCTACCAGTCACCCACGGCTGTCTATTTGTTTCCTCCACACCATATTTGAGGGGAAAGTTGGGGCAGAGTGAAGATAGATTGTGTTGAGGGGGACAGAGACAGGGCAGAAATGATGACATCTTCCAAGTTGCTCTTATACTTGTTTACCTCCTGTTTCGTGTGGAAGCTTCTTATTTATTTATTTATTTGACAGAGATCACAAGTGGACAGAGCAGCAGGCAAAGGGAGAGGGGGGGAAGCAGGCCCCCCACTGAACAGAGAGCCCGATGTGGGGCTCAATCCCAGGACCTTGAGATCATGACTTGAGACGAAGGCAGAGGCTTAACCCACTAAGCCACCCAGGCGCCCCTCATGTGGAAGCTTCTTAAGAGTTATAATAGTATCTACTTATTTATCTCTCCCCCCAGTGCCAAATAACTATCTATTCGTATGTACAGCTGGCATTCAACAAATATTGGTTACGAATGAATGCATTAAAAATTTAGGAAACCATGAAAATATAGTTCCCCTATTGATTTAATATAGAATTTTTGGTGCATGAAGTGGACTTTGATACACACTTTTGTCCTCAAGAACTCTAATACTTGTAAACAGTGTAAAACTGTTGGGGTATAACTGTTAAATTTTTATCCTCTCTTCAGAAAAATTATTATTTCTATAGGTGATGGTTTTTCTTGAAGTTAGATTTATAACTGATTTTCAGCACTTCATGTTGAAAGACAGCATCCTTTTAGTTTGTGGTATTTACTGTGTGTTTTGTGTACTATATATTCAACCAAACAACACAAAGACTATCTAAATGATGTCATTTCTGACCAAGTTTTGGTCATAGCCATTACACAAAATAAACTGCATCTAATATTAGCTGGAGCAATTTATTTTTTATGTTGAATTTGTGTCCTGTAACCTTGTTAGACTTATTTAGTAGTTTTTTCATAGCTTCTATAGTATTTTCTGTAGTGATAGTGTCATCTATGAATCAAGACAGTTTCATTTAACTGTCTGCCAGAAAAAGGCAAACACTCTTTAAAAGACTGCAAGCAATCCCGTGCTCGATGACATAAATCTTCCCAGTGTTCAGCAGCCAGTGAGAACTTATTTGCTATCCAGGGATGCCTGGGTGGCTCAGCTGGTTAAGTGTCTGCCTTTGGCTCAGGTCCTGATCCTGGAGTCCTGGGATTGAGTCCTGCGTCAGGCTCCCTGCTCAGCGAGGAGTTTGCTTCTTCTCCCTCTGCCCCTCATCCTGCTGGTGCTCTCTCTTTTCTAGCAAATAAATAAATAAAATCTTAAAAACAAAACAAAACAAAACAACTTATTAGCTATCCAAAGAAGCGAGGAAATGTACCACCTAACCAGCAGAAGAATCAGTCAATAGAAACAGACCTAGAGATAATAAAGGTGATTCAGTAAGCAGACAAGGACTTAGCTATCATATATCCTCAAGGATTTTTAAAGAAAACCTGAATATAATGAGGAGAAACAGGGAAGTTCTGGGAAAGAAAAGAAAACCAAATGACACTTTTAGAGATGAAAAATATGGCACCTCAAATGTTGAGAAAAATTACTGGGTGAGATTAACACAGGTATTCTTTTGGCCTCTGTCCCTCCCAGGACAGCCCCCCCCCACGCCCCCGGCTTGAATTCCCTCTACCTCTTCTGAATCAAAGCAGGTTTAGGCATAACTTTCTCCCTCCTGGAATTCAGGAGGTGTTGGTCCCACCACCTGCAGTATTGTGTGATTATTTCTCATTCTGGAGTATTCAAGGCCACTCCTCACTCTATTTGGGAGGGGGTGGTGGCTTAGGTGATTATTTCTATAACTTGCTTTGATTCGATCCTTTTTATTGATATAGTTTATATACAGCATTTTCTATTGTGATTGAGCAGCTGCTTCCTGGTCCTCAGACATTTCTGCCCTAGAATAGAGGTGATAGGTTTAAAGACAGGTGCCTCAGGAAGACTCCTGGTCTCTGGCTCAGCTCCTCTTTCCCAACAGATTTTTATGTAAAATATCACCATTAGGCTTCTGCTCTTAGAACTGGGACATTCAGAGTTTTGATTATAGACACAATGGTTGAAAATGACCTTGAAACATCCCACTGTCATAGGCATATACAGAGGGGATAAAAATTAGACCATAAAATCTGTTTCCCAATTTTCAAAAAAGTTCTTCCAGCATCTCCGTAAAGAGCTTGTGTGACTAATAGGCTATAAATAAATATAACTTTGATGCATTATGCAGCATGTAGTCTGACTGGAACTGAGACAAATGAGGCAAATAGATGCTCTATTCAGAATCATCAGAATCTATAAGGATAAAGTGCAACTAACGCACATGTGATTTTTTTCAATCCTGAGCACATGTGAATAAGGTACTTTTAGATAACTTTATGTGCTGATGTTTGAGTTCATGTATTTTTATTTCTCCCTTTTTTTAAATATAAGGAAACTCGCAAGTTTATAAAAATAGCTAAGAAAATTGGCGAGCATCCCCAAAACATATTATTGGGAGGGGTTGCCCTTGAACTACCCATATTTGTCCACTTCTTTTTTCATTATTGTTTTAATAGGTAATACAGCCACATGGTAAAAATTCATATATAAATATGTACATGTGTTTCCATGTGTGTCCACGTGTGTGTGTGTGTGTGTGTGCGCGCACACACGCGCATATGGTGAAATGTCTCTCTCCAACCTCCGTGCCCCATCTGCTTAGGTCTGTCCAGTAATGGCATCACTATTATTAATTGCTTATTTATCAATCCAGCCTATCTTTCTTCAGATTCAAGCTTATACCAATATATAGTTTTTTAAAAATTAAATTTATTTATTTTCAGCATAACGGTATTCGTTATTTTTTCACCACACCCAGTGCTCCATGCAATCCGTGCCCTCTATAATACCCACCACCTGGTACCCCAACCTCCCACCCCCCCGCCACTTCAAACCCCTCAGATTGTTTTTCAGAGTCCATAGTCTCTCATGATTCACCAATATATAATTTTATTTTTACCCAAAAGCACACACACCAAACACTGGTGGGTACCACAGGCAGGTCAAAAGCAGGGTAGTTGAGGTGTCCCCCCCTAGACATAACATCAATGTCAGCAATTGTCTAGAACTTAACACCCATATAAGAGTTTGGAGGAAGGAGTATTGGCCTATGTTGTTGAGAATTATTGGCACATGATTATTTAAAAAAAAAAAAAAGCAAACCAATTTCTTTCTTTCTTTCTTTTTTAAAGCGTTTCCATACCCCCTCCCTATTTTTTTTTTTTTTGTTTTGTTTGAAGATTGTATATATTTATTTGACAGAGACACAGAGAAAGAGGGAACAGAAGCAGAGGGAGTGGGAGAGGAAGAAGCAGGCTTCCGTCGGAGTAGGGAGTCTGGAGTGGGGCTCGATTCCAGGACTCCGGGACCATGACCCGAACCGAAGGCAGATGCCCAATGACTGAGCGACCCAGGTGCCCCCATTTCATTTTTTAAAGTGACATTTCATTCTCTTTCTCTTTCTGTGAACTCTCTGTGCATTTGCTTTGTTCATTTTTCTATCAGCTGCTGCTTCTGCCTTCTCCGTTTCCAAGATTTCTTTCCACATTAGGGAGATCAGCTCTATGTGCTACTTACTGCAGCTACTTATCTGCCTTATGATTTGCTTTTTAATCTTGCTTGTGGTGCTCTTGGTCATGCCGATGTTTGTGTCATCAGGTGTGTGTTTCCAGTGGGTGCACACAGTTGAATTCATCAATATTTTCATTATGACTTCTAAAGTTTGAATCCTGCCTTTCCCTTACGAACTCAGGATCCTCAGGGTAACCAAGTGGTTACTGAGGGGAGATTTTATTTGTGGAACTATTTCATCTAATAAGTAGAAAAGGAATGATAGAATCTTAATATCACCTTCTGCAAGCCCCAGTGGTATAGTGAATCTGGGTACTGATAATCAGTGGCAGCTCACATCACAAAAGAGAGACAAACAGGCATTATTTGCCTCCTCAGTGGAAATAGATAAGGCACTGATGACATGGTCTTTGCAAAATAATGAATCTGAATTTGATCGAGCATCCAGATCTAACTAGCAATTTATAAGAAGCAGAGATGAGAGTAAAGGATGAGCAAAAACATTCTTTCTTCTCTACGGAAAACGGGTACTTGCTTTAGTTCTGTTTCCTTGCAGACTAGCTTTTCTTCCACGGCAAGTCCAAAAGGCCAGATCTTAAGCTACCTCCATCCTGGAAGGCGCAGATTAGCCAACTGTTGGGTTTTCAGAGCATTTTATATATTCCTGGTTTATAACAAGCCCAGGCCCTATGAGTCCATAGGGAAAAGCAGTATCTGTTTCCAGGGACTCGTGGGAAAACAGGGTTTAATGGAATTGCAGTTGCATGAGCCCTAAAAGCTCAAGTCCTTTTCTGAAATCTTCCCCCCTGTGTCCATAAAGTCTGCAGAGTAAATCCTTATTAAACTGATAGCTATTATTCAAAACAGCTCACATTTCAGAGCAATTACTATTCCCTAGCCAACTAAATGCCCAATTAGTCTTTAATTAAAACAGCACCTAGTATAGTGTCCAGCAGAGAAAAGTATTTAACAAATCCTTTATGGCCCCATTCATTTAACTCGGGTGATCTACATCATATTTATACAATTTTTTTCCCCAAAATAAATACCCATGGGTTGACTATAAAGGAATTGTCTTGACTAATTCCCTTGTTCTAGAGAATGCTAATCCACAACCAGGAAGGCATAGGCCTTATTCCTTTTGTCCTCACAATATCGCTGTCAAGAACAGAAAAAGGGGTCATCATTATTCTTTTAACATAGGCCCAAATTAGGGCAAATGTCCTGTAAGTCTTCTTCCCTGTCCCACCTCCTACTGGCCTTCCCTCCAAGGTGTGTGGGAGTGCAGAGGACATCTTTCCTGGCTTGAGCATCAGCCCAGGACGCCGGATTGTTAAACTCTCCTAAGGCGCGTGTTCACAACACTAACTCTGTTGTGTTGGGCTTCTTAAAATATACTGATAACTCAGAGGGTTTTTCAAGAGTGAAATATTAAAATGGATAATCTTGGGGCTCCTGGGTGGCTCAGTGGGTTAAGCCTCTGCCTTTGGCTCAGGTCATGATCTCAGGGTCCTGGGATCGAGCCCTACATTGGGCTCTCTGCTCAGTAGGGAACCTGCTTCCCCCTCTCTCTCTGCCTGCTGCTCTGCCTACTTGTGATCTCTCTCTCTCTGTGTCACATAAATAAATGAAATCTTAAAAAAAACCCACAATGGAGATATATATATATATATATATATATATATATATATATTTTAAGATTTTACTTATTTATGTGACAGAGAGAGAGAGCGAGAACAGGAACACAAGTGGGGGTTGGGGGTGGGTGGTGGGAGAGGGAGAAGCAGGCTTCCCACTGAGCAGGGAGCCTAATGTGGGGCTTGATCCCAGGACCCTGGGATCATGGTCTGAGCTGAAGGCAGACACTTAATTATTGAGCCACCCAGGTGCCCCCCAAACCGGATAATCTTAAATGGATTTGCTGGACTCCTTAAGTCAGCATTTCAACAATTTGGAGCTTAATTTTGACTACCAGTTCCTTCCCCACAGAGAGCTGACCGTAGCCCTTTATCAGGAAGTGTCTGGTAAAGGGTCCCTGTCCTACCTCTCTGTTGTTATGTGTTAATACATTGTCCTTTTAAAATTTACTTTGCAGGGGACTCAGAAGTTTCCTTCCTCAAAGTATTCATTGTATAACATTCTGGTTAAGGGAGATCTGTTATGCTTCTACAAATTCTCATAAGGCTATGCCCGCCTCCCAGTCCCCCCACCAAGCTGACTTTCCCTCACTTTCACTTTCTGCCTTGAACTTGTGCAGAGTGCTCTGTGTTGTGCAGCTCCCCACCCCGACCCCAAGGCTGCTTTTGTGTGTGCCTTTGCGGAAGAACTGTTGCTGTAATCCTGTGGTTCATTTTGAGCGAACTCTCTGCATGGGGGCAAGTGTTACTTGTTTTCAAGGAACATGCTGCTTTGTAAGGAGCATGGAATTTGGAATCAGGGAAAGAGCCAAGTTCAAATCTCAGTTCTGTTGCTTACCTGACATGACTTTGAATAATCTGATTTATGTTTATGACCCTCGCTTCTCAAATCTCTTAAATAGGAATATTACCAACCTTGTAGAATTTTGTGATGATTGATAATATGTGATATTGCTAATACAGAGCCCATGCTTAATACTTTATTTCATTGATTATAAAATATTGTGGATTATAAAACATAGCATTATGTGGGTGTCTCAGTCGGTTAAGCATCTGCTTTTGGCTCAGGTCATTATCCTGGGGTCCTTGGATAGAACCCTGCATTGGGTTCCTGCTCCGCAGAGAGTTTGCTCTCTTCCCCCGCCCCTCCCAACCCCGTTCATGTTTTCTCTTTCTCTCTCTCTGAAATAAATACATAAAATCCTTAAAAACACACACACACAGCATTATGGGTTGTTCCAATTTTCAGGGAGCAGGATTTAACATCGAAAGAATATGTTACAGAATATCCTATGCACCCAAAGAAAGCTGGTGACTTGGAAAAGTAGGCAAAAACAAAAACAAGAGGATAGAGGGTGACAAGGAAAAATTTTACCAGTTTTGCTTGGCCCCACCATAACTTTCAGATAAAAGAGAACTTATGATTCTTTTGAAACATGTTTTGGCTTCCTGCAATTCCTGGCTATTTGGCTACAAGTAAAAGGAGGAAAATCAAGAGCTTTCAAGAATAATTTGTAAAGTCCAAGGTGAAATCAGGTGGCCTAAGACTCCTGCCCTGGTCTGGGACACCTGTGTGGGTGGTCGGCTATGGTCTCTGACAATGGGACAGAAGCTCTGTGCTCTTTCCCTCCTGCCTTTGCTCCTTGTTCGGGACAGGAGAGGTAGGGTAAAGGGGGCTGAGATCTGGATGCAGGCTTTGGGGGAGAGGAAGAGGTAGCCCCTTGGACTGCTTTGTTTGGGGCCTTAAGTCTGCCTCAAATCTAGAAAAAGGAATTCTTTGGCGATAGAGGGACTGCTGGGAGGCAGCCTATGGAGCATAGCAGCCTGTATGCTGACTTTTCCCCCTTGTTCCATGTCTTTCCATTTACAACATCTGGTGCACCTGTGTGAAGGAAAAGACAGAAAGGAGTGAATCGAAGTGTCAGATTAGGAATCTCAATGGCTGAAAGGAGCAGAAACAAGGTCTTTTAATTCAGAGGCATCCAGAAAGGGAGATCAATTTGTGCCGTCTTGTTGTGGAAGACACTCTGCCCTGGCTCTCCTTCCTGGCTTCTCCTTTTCCATCATCACTCTAGCAACTCTTCCCTTTATTCTACGTCCTTCATACACCCAAGGAAGTTTCAGGTTGCCTAAGAGAGATTTGAGACATAACTTTCTGACCTCGGTGGAACGAATCATCTTGGGAGTTTACCAAGAGAGCCTTTGGGTTGAATCTCCATCAGACCATTCATTTATAGCCATCAAAAATGCATCAGACTCTTTCCGCATCCATCAGACCATTTGCCGTGAAGCAGCCTGTAGCTTCCCTCACCAGGAGGACCTTAGTCAGGAAAAGGGAAGAGGGACGAGCATTTTGTCCTCCAGAAGGCCGTTCACGAGGGATCGGCAGCTTCTTACCCCATGAGGAAAGATATCTAGTGGCTGCTGGGGCTGCATTCAGGAGGGGTGGAAACAGGTGGGCACCGTAAATAAGAAAGACCAGAACACACAGGCTCAGGCCTGGGCAAAGGGTTTTCCATCTTAAAGGCCAGCATGACACCAGAGTGAGGTCTCTGCTTTTATGGGGCTGAGCTCAACTCATTATATCCCAAAGCTAGGGGAATCCCAATGGGCATGAGATTCTTTGGGCAGAAATAAAATGATTTCTCTACCTTTCTGCTCCAAGCTCTGGAAGCTGCCAACTAGCTCACCAAACTGCTGCATTTTGTGTTTGCTGACGCAGAGGAAGAGCACTTCCCTATAGCATATCACCAGATGGTAATTGGATTCTAATAATAGAACAAAACACAGAGAATTCCCACTGCTTGGCTGGGTTTTAACTGATGTGACAGCAGAGAGCCAGCCCCCCCCACCGCATGCCCGCGTGGGGAGCTAGTGTGAAGGCTGGCCTGTTAAGCTCCCCTCTGAAACCCACGCTTGGGGATGATCCACAGTTACCGGTTGGCGTGGCCGCGTGGGCTCCAGCCTTCTTTTCCTGGGTGGATGCTGGAGGATGATCTATTCCTTGTAGTTCCAGAAATCCCCATGGGAGGCTGGGCTTCTGCTCTAAAGCCTGATCTCTCTTTTCTGCAGTCCCCAGTGGGAGGCAGTCTTCTGGAAACCATGATTCAACCTCAGAAAGGAGCCACTTTCTCTCCGCCATCCTCAGACCATATCCTACCCTCGGAGACTCCCAGGAAGTTCCCTACCATAATACATAAGATGTCTTGGGTGGATTTGGGTTTTCCTCTAGGTCTTGACTCCAGTTTCTGGAGTGATAGGGACCGAGTCATTTCAGTATGGGAATAAGCCACCTTTAGCACATCTCAATTTCTCTATGCTACCTAGAGGGCATTTTCCCAGGGCAGTTCCTCAGAATGAGAGTCATAAGAAATTTAGACTGCCCTGAAAAATCAGGACTAGCTGATCTCTGTTTTGCAGAGACCATTTCTGAAAATTTGCCCATAATGACAACCCACTAGATGAGGGCCCTCTTACTAAAGAATTAGGGCTACAAAGGCACCTGAGATAATCACTGACTTCTTGATTCATCTGACAATATTTTATTTAATTTAAATTTATTAATTATTTTAAATTAACATATAATTTATTATTTGCCCCAGGGGTACAGGTCTGTGAATCGTCAGGCTTACACGCTTCACAGGACTCACCATGGCACATACCCTCCCCAATGCCATCTGACAATATTAAACACCAATATTTGCTCACAGTGTTGTAGGAGGAAAAAAAGTCATCAGGACCCGAGATCCCCAACCTAGAGTTGTAGACAGCCTGAATCATAGATTGAGCCTCAGAAATCATCATGAAGAAGAGCCTCTTCTTCATGCGGGTGAGGAAAATAAGAATCAGGTAAGTAAAGTGTCTGGTTGACTTTGTTACAAACTGGTGAACAAGTCAGGAGGCATCCAACATAGGACTCCTATCCGTAATTATATTCACTATGCAAATCGAAACTAGGCATGCATGCTAGAATCAGCTGGAAAAGGAGGGGGGTTCGATGGTAGGAGAAGATTGAGACTCAGATGTCTCGAGCTCTAATCTCTGCAGTTTGCCTTGTGAAGGGCTGTGGACAGTTTGGAGGACCCGAATGCAGACACTCTCAGAAAAGGAGAGTGGGCCCTACACGTGTATGGTCTTTACAACCTCTTTGCTGTGTAAGTTCAGAGAGATCACTTTGGGCTGAGCAGGGAGGGCAGGCTTCCTGGAGAGAGAACATTTGAACTGAACTTTGAAGGATGACTGCTGTGCAGAATTAGGAGCAAGAGTAGGAGCTGCTGGCCTGGCCAGGTCCAAAAGTTGCAGTTCTGAACAGTAGTTGGTATGAAGTTTGGTGCCCTGTTCCATGTGGGTGGAGAGAGAGCTCAGGCCTGCACGATTCACGAAAAACATTAGAGGGGCTCAAAGCATCAGGGGTTAAATAATCAGGGTCGACACTGAGGAAGTCAGTTATCCGAGGTAGTGGTGGAAGGATTCACAAATGTCACCTGTTAAGAAGTTCAGTTTTCGGGGTGCCTGGGTGGCTCAGTGGGTTAAGCCGCTGCCTTCGGCTCAGGTCATGATCTCGGGGCCCTGGGATCGAGCCCCGCGTCGGGCTCTCTCCTCAGCAGGGAGCCTGCTTCCCTTCCTCTCTCTGCCTGCCTTTCTGCCTACTTGTGATCTCTGTCTGTCAAATAAATAAATAAAAATTCTTAAAAAAAAAAAAAGGAGTTCAGTTTTCCCCTAAATCTGAGTGTTTCTAGGTAGGCAACTGTGTATTGAGATGCCTTTCTGCAGGAGACCAAGACATTTTAAAGAATGATATAATAATAGAATTCCTGTGTTGATTTTGGGGACTGAATATGAGCTGGAAGGAAATACCTGGTAAAGAACAGAGGTTAGCACTCCCAGAACTAGATTTTCTTTAGGGCTTGGGTTAGTGAATAAATGACTTAGGAAATCACATACACAGATGTTTCCTGCCTAATATGACCTAATATGAGTTGCTGGCTGCCTCCCATGAACCAACCCCAAAGATGTCACATAAACAAGTTTGATGTGTCTAATACATGGAAAAAAAAAAAAAAAAAAAAGGAGATCCTGGGGAGGCAGAATGTGATTGGGTCCTAGGAAGGTGTGGGGAATTGAGTATGGAGAGAATTTCCACTTCTCCAGAGAGGATCTGGGGCAAACCCAGGAACAGAATACACAAGAGTTTTCTAGTTGTATCCTGCTCATTCACTGACATTGCCAGGGCAGAAATTTGCTTGCCAGGCAGAAAAACAGCCTCGCTGGCCCAGTACCAGCTAGAAGCATCAGGATGGCATCAGGGAAACACTGGAACCCATCTGGGGCCGAGAACAGACAGTGATTTGCGGCTGAAAGCCTGGTTCCTGACGCTCCCTCTTTTCCAGATCTTCCTGGCCCATAGTATGAAAGTTAAGAGTGACGATTCTAAAGCCAAACAGGCCAGATTTTAATTCTGCCTCCACCCCTTACTGCTCTGTCGCTTTGGGAAAGTTATGTGCTTTGTCTCTTGGTTTTCTCATCTCTAAAATGGACATAATATTACCTGACCCTTAGGGTGGGTTAAAACGATGCAATACATGTAAAAGTACTTAAAACTGGGTGGATAGATATTAAGCACTTAAGAAATGTTGATTGTTATTTTGAAAACTAGAGGAAGTTGCCTTGAGGGGCAGTGTTGCTGTTTTGGGAGTTGGGGAGTATTTAGGGAATGGTATGTTCTAGGAGTGTGTATGTGTGTAATTCTGTCCTGTCTAACCCACTATGAGCTTTTTCAGTCTGAGTTATTCAGTACTCTATATTGGCTTTCTCTTGCTCCAAAATGGTGTTTAATAGTGGTTTAAGGCCTTCCTTTCTCAACCTGTATTCCACAGGCTGACAATTTGGGAATTGGGGCTGGGTTCTGCTGGTGGTTCCCCTGTAGTCAGCTGCTAATTGCTACGTCGTTGAGATTTTGGGTGTTAGCTGGAAGAAAGAGTCAAAACTGGGCAGTTGTCTTTCATCATCCATCTGGCTGGCCTGGGATTGCTCGTACTGTAGCCCAGGCTTCTAAAAGCAACATGGGGGTGCCTGGGTGGCTCAGCTGGTTAAGCGTCTGCCTTCAGCTCAGGTCTTGAGCCTGCTTCTCCCTCTCCCTCTGCTCCTCCCTGCCCAGCTCATTTTCTCTCTTTCTCTAAGTAAATGAAATCTTTAAAAAGTAAATAAATAAAACAAAAGCAGCACAGGATGGCACTTTAAAGTCCCTGCTTGCATCAGTCCTTCTCTTGTCCTATCAGTGGACACATGTCACTTGGCTAAGCTGAGAATCAGTGTGGAGGGAGAAGAAACAATTACCATTACCATTAAATCTACCACATCCTCCTTTAATTCTGGAAAATTCTTGATTGCCTTTTTTCCGAACATTTCCTCTCCTTCACTTATTTTTGCTTTTTCCCTCTGAGATTCCTCACATACAGATGTTAACTTCTTTATTTGTCCTGCATCTCTCCTAGCCATCACTTTTATAGTTCCAACTGTTTTCATCTTTCTTGAAATCCTCCTGGAGAGTTCTTGACCTGATCTTTCATTTCATTTGTTCATCTTTGCAGCTATACCCATTCGGCTTCCAAATGACCTGCTGAGTTTCTTGTTTTATCAATTATTTTTTTCATTCCCAGCATCTTTAGTCAGTTCCTCTTTGATTGTTACTAGTTCATGTTTCCAAAAGCTCCCCTTATGCTATTGAAGGTTTTTTCCCCAATGCTTTTAAAAAATCTGTCTGGTCTGTTAAGCCTGGATCCTTGGCCATACATATGTCCTTTGCCACTTTTCTTTGAGAGTACAGATACATTTTCAGCTTTCCTCCGTAACTCCTTTTACCCTGGGAGTTTCAGTTGCCTTGGCTGATAGTGGACACCTGGAAGAAAGGGTGAAGCTTAGATCCTCCCCGTACCTCTCCTGGTGAGTTCAGGGAACAGACTGTGTGTGAAAAACATACCCCTGGTTTCCCAAGGCCAAGCCAGCTGAATGATCGAAGGCCCAGCTCACCCACTCTTCCAGCTGGCATCCTGCTAACACCCAGAAGCTCAACGATTTAGCTGGTTAGCAGCTGACTACAGAGGAACCACCAGCAGAACCCAGCCCAATTCCCAAATTGTCAGCCTGTGGAATACAGGTTGAGAAAGGTAGGTTTTTTTTTTTTTTTAAGATTTTATTTATTTATTTGTCAGAGAGAGAGTGAGCGAGAGCGAGCACAGGCAGACAGAGTGGCAGGCAGAGTCAGAGGGAGAAGCAGGCTCCCTGCGGAGCAAGGAGCCCAATGTGGGACTCGATCCCAGGACGCTGGGATCATGACCTGAGCCGAAGGCAGCTGCTTAACCAACTGAGCTACCCAGGCATCCCGAGAAAGGTAGGTTTTAAGCTACTACATTTTGGTGTGTTTATTACACAGCAACAGAAAGCTAATTTGGAGTGTTCAATAACTCAGACTGAAAAGCTCATAGTGGGCTAGAAGGACAGATTTACACACACACACACACACACACACACACACACACACACCCCTAGAACAGGAACATAAAAGGCAAAGGGAAAATTCTTAAAATCTTTTGGAGAGAAAAAAGCAGACCAAAAGAAAAGGAATCAGATAAGGTACCAGAATTCTCAACAATCCGGAATATAATGAAATGGATAGTATTTTTGAAGTATTAGAAAAAAAGAACTTCCCATCCAGAATTTTAGATTTACTCAGTCATTTAAATATGGTGGTTAAAATAAAGATATTCTCCGCCATACTGGACCTCAGAGATTTAACATAACAAGAATTGCTTGAGAAAATCATTAAAAGAATTCTTTCAGCAAGAAGAGAGATTAAAACCAAAGGCTATGGATATGAAAGTGAGAACATAAATCAGTAAATTTAAGTTTTGTCTGAAAGGAAGAAAGAATGGAAGGAAGGAAGGAAAGAAGGAAAGAAGGAAAGGAGAAATGGAAGAGTAGGCATATTTTTAATAATCTGGAAGTAGTAGTGTGGAGGATAGCAACAGGAAATAACCTGAATGTCATCTGGATTAAGCAGTAGGACTCTTGAGCCAAATTCTTTGGGTCTAAATCCTGCCTTGGCCATTCCATCTCTGTGACCTTAGATGAGTTCCTTAATCTCCCTGGGCCTCGGTTGTAAACTAGGATTGATAAAACAGAACCCATATGAGAGGATTATTTTGAGAATTAAAGAACTAGTTTTGAAACCCTTGGATTTGTACCTGGCTTATAGTAAGTTTTCAATAAATGTTTGATGTTATTATTAATATGGGGAGGAAGCTAAAGGAAAATGGGAAGCAGACAATTAAAATAAATGGACCGGGGTGCCTGGGTGGCTCAGTGGGTTAAAGCCTCTGCCTTCGGCTCAGGTCATGATCCCAGAGTTCTAGGATCGAGCCCCGAGTCTGGCTTTCTACTCCGCAGGGATCCTGCTTCCCTTCCTCTCTCTCTGCCTGCCTCTCTGTCTACTTGTGATCTCTGTCGAATAAATGAATAAAATCTTATAAATAAATAAATAAATAAATAAATGGACCAAATGAAGCACATTAATTTAGACAGCAATAAGCACTTTGAAGAAAATAACTCGAATGATGGAGCACAGTGGGTTAAGCCTCCACCTTCAGCTTAGGTCATGATTCCAGAGTCCTGGGATCGAGTCCGGCATCAGGCTCCCTGCTCCGCTGGGAATCTGCTTTTCCCTCTCCCTCTACCCTCCCCCCCGCCTTACTCATGAGCTAGTTAAAAAAATAACAAAAAATAACTCAAATGATATGAGGACCATGATACAAAGTAGCGGGGGGAGAGCTCCATTCCCACATTCCGAGGAGGGGCAGATATCGGTGAGTACTGACTCATGTTCTCCAGGAAGGTATAGCCCCAGAAGGAGGATCCAAAGGCGCCAAGATTCCTGAACCTGTATATTTTACAGTCACAGCCGCGTTTGTGATTTTCAAGGAGCCATGTGCGAGCCTGAAAGAGGACAATCAGCTGTGACCCGGGGACCAATTGCCAAAGGGGCTCTCCTGAATAGCCTGCTCTGCAGAGGAACTTCAGGACCTTCACACACCCCTGAGGGGAGCGCAGGAGGAGAGCGCACCCTAAGGATGACTAAAATTGAAGTGCCCACCAGGTGAGGGCCATGGGAGCCTCAAAGTCAGCTTCATTAAAGGAAACATGACCTGTCTCCCGGCTCTAGTTTGTGCAGCAAGATTCAGGTGTCGAATACAAAAGCAATTCCTTTTTTTTTTTTTTTTTAAAGAGTTTATTTATTTATTTGTCAGAGAGAGAGTGAGTGAGAGCGAGCACAGGCAGACAGAGTGGCAGGCAGAGTCAGAGAGAGAAGCAGGCTCCCTGCGGAGCAAGGAGCCCGATGTGGGACTCCATCCCAGGACGCTGGGATCATGACCTGAGCCGAAGGCAGCTGCTTAACCAACTGAGCCACCCAGGCATCCCCCAAAGCAATTCTTTAGTGTCCCTGTTCCTTTGACATTCCTTTGTCTTCCTTTAACCCAACCCTGTAGTCGCCATATTTAAAGTCACCTGTGGAGATGAATACTATTTTGACTGGATTCAGGAAATGGTGTTAATTATTCAAAACACCTGTGGTGTTTAAATATGGTGGACCTTTAAATCGCAGCAGCATCCTCATGGGTTGTGCTCAGCTAGTAACCCGAGGCTCAAGCTAGAAGAGATCTTTCTGAAGCCCCTGGAAGTCGGATAAGAGGATATGTTAAGTCTCAATTCAGTAGAAAAGGGATGCTGATCAGAACTCAAGATCCTCTTCAGACCTTCTTGAACAGGTGACCATCATTACCAACATCACCGATGCCATTCTTCTGGCTCTGTGTCTGATTCAAAAACCAGCTCTGATTTTTTCACAATGCCCATCAGCACCAAATATTCTGCTGCAATCCTAATTTCATCAGTCACTAGATCTCCGATGGGTCGGAATCTGACAGTGGATTTTTAGCGTCTTGTTCAGTCACAATGGCCATGTTATTTGGGCGATACTGACTCACTCTAATATCCCAGTGGACCTTTAAAATATATTATCATAGAAAAATGCTACCCAGCTGGCCACTTTCATAAGGACACAGTGGCTCTGAAAGTCTAGGACTCTGTATATCATATTGTGTGATCTTGGACAAATTCCTTAACCCCTTTAAGCCTCAGTTAGTTATCTGTCTTTAAAGTGGAGGAAATAATTGGATTGATTTTGAATGGTTATAATGAGGATTCAATGAGACAATACATATAAAGCACCTAGCAAAGTGACTGGCTCATGGTAGGTTACAGTAAGTGCTTAATAAATTTTTGTCACACATGATGTTGGTAAAAAGGGAGTGGTTTGTGTCAGACAGGTTCAGACTGGGAAAACAGAAGTCATGCTATATGTTTTGGGAATTTTAAGTCTTAATATAAAGAATTTGGTCCTATACAACCATAAACAGTTGGTCAGAAAAGCCATCCCCCAAATCTCAACCTGAAAAACTCAAGTGGGTGCTTCTTGTGAGCTCACCAGAAATCATAGAAATTCTCAACAATCCTGGGGCTAATGATCTAAGTCATGATCAAAGTGTAACACATCAAGAGCTTGCTGCCACACCACGTCTTGTTGCCTGCAGAGAGTTAGACCTCACCTTCTCTCCCACCTGCAGTCTCAGATGAGAGCCTCTCAAGGGTTGACCCCAGCCAGGAACCATAGTGGGAGGAGGATTCTGGGACATGTAGTTCCAGGGCTTTGTGTATGTCCACACCAAAGCATTAACTGGAGTTCCCCTTACATAGCAAACTGAGTGGGTTAGATTTTCTCATCTTATTTCCACTCTGCATAATGATACTAATGAGCAGAGAAAGAGTTCAGAAACAAAAACAAAACAAAATACAAAAACCTAGATAGCAGCCAAGTAAGGAATCCTGGAATAATAGGTTTTGATGTAATCTGTCTAGACTTTTCCAGAAAGGACTAGGCTCATAACCTGGGGATAGATTTCTTGTGAAAATAATGATTGTATTTCTACAGCAGCTTTCAGGTTGTGAAGAACTGCCATCATCATTATTTTCATTTTAACCCTCACTACAGCCCTGCGCAGTAGATACGGTTACTCCAAGGTCACAAGTGTAAACACTCAGGCTCAGAGACTCTCCCAGCCAAGAACTCCTAAACTTGCTCTTCAGAACCTGCCTTCTCACCATATTCCTTAATGTAAATAAAGAAATGAGTAAGTTAAATAATTAAATTGAAGAAAAATAGCAAGCAAGAAAGCAAGCAGCTGGAGAGCCTATTTGAACCGAAGATTAAAATAATCCAAACACAGAATTTAAAAACTGTTTAAAAAATGTTTCAATGATACAAATCATACGTGTCTTCTGTTAAATTACAATCAGACCCAACAGAATATTAAACGCATATAGGACTTTATAATTTAACCTCCCTACTCCAGGAAAGCCCACCTCTGTCCTCAGGCATAGAATCGAAACTAATGGATTTGGAACTTAAATTTTAGTGCCTGGACCCACTGATACGGGACCATGAATTTGGTGTATTGCAATGTTAATTTTATCTCCTGAAATTACCCCTGCAATTTTGTATTGTTCTCTGCCCCCTGCCTTAAGGGATTATGGCTATCACAAGCCTTGATATTAGACAGTAAGTCTTTGATTAAACTTGAAGGCTCAAGCGCGAAGTTTTGGCTGACAGTAACGTAATCCAGGGCAGAAAGGAAGCCTGAAATGGGTGCTAAGGCAGAGAGTTCCAGTATGCCTCCAACATGCTGAAAACAGCTGCACCAATTAAAAGGCAATTAAATGTGTAATAAATGGAAATGCTACAAAACTGTTCTGTAGAAAAGTCTAAATGGGAATTGCCGGGGTGCACTCAGTGAGAGAGAAACGTGTGCCAAGATGAAGGTTACCCGTCTTCTAGCGGGTGTGCTGCTCTGCAATGCCAGGAGGGAGGCATCTTTAGAAAAACAACAGCTCCAAACCAGTTCTTTTCAGAGCATGCCAGAGCGGCGAAGGGGAGAGGAAGGCACGCAGAGCGCATGCGCTTAGATGGGGCTGGGCTGGGCTGAGCCGAGCTGATGGACGGCAGGACAAGTACTGAAGGACTGTGAAGGACGGCGGTCTGCTGGGCCTGAACATGCCCTGGTGGGAGGGATGGGACAGAAGCAGTGGCAGATGAAGGTGATGTTTAGAGCCAGTAAAACGAGCTGGTAAGGAGCTGTGCAGACTCTAGAAGGCAATACTCTTCCTTTGGGGGAAGTGCATGCCATCTTTCCCGTCCGATTTCATCACTCCAGAGTGGAGGATAAAGGTGCTCAGGTGATACCCTGATACATCAAATACTTCTCGCCCCGTTCTGTATTGGGGCCTCTCTTGGGCACCAGGTAACAGGGCGAATCAGTCAGGGTTCAAGCGCAGAGACAGAACCACTGACCGTCCCCAGAGAAAGGTTTTACTTTGGAAAGGAGACCTAACTTACTTCTGGGAGGAGCTGAGGGAAGGAAGGTCCAGGAGCGAAGCCGGAGGATCAGAGGAGTCCATATCCAGTCTGTATGAGATGCCAAGCACATCTGGCCTTGAAAATGGAGCTTTAGCAAAGGAGGAGATCATGGGAGGTCCGTGGGCAGCTGTGCCTCTGCGGGTCTGCCAGCAAGTACATGGGGAGGGACCTGGACCCATCCTTGGTTGACAGAATCCTCAGTCAGGAGAAAGAGTGGGGTGCATAGGGCAGGAGAGCCAGCAGGAGCTGGAGCCCACCGGTGCCCCATCTGATCCTGAAGATCTTCAGCAGGTAACAGACGAGGCTTCACTTCCATCTTTCAGATTCTATGCACGTTCCTCCTGTGGCCAACTCACAACCAGAGCTATCTTAAGAATGGGATTTTTAGGAGATAAAGAAGTGGAGGTGGCATGGAGGGAACTAGCCTACAGACAGAGTAGTGATGACTGGAACGACCTGCTTTGGAGCTGAGATTTTAGGTGAGCGTGCAGGGTGGGAGAGGGTAGGGGGAGAAGGGAGCAGGAAAGGGGGACTGAGAGCCAGGTCAAGATATGCAAGGGGAGGTCCTAGGTTGGGTGATCTGAATAAGTATGTTTCCGGGAAGGTAAAACTGGCTTTATTTCACCATGAGGGCTGAAGCAATGCTCATTGGAAGCACTCAGTTGTGTTGGCATAAAGCAGGGGCATGTGGTTTCTAGCTGTTGAAAGGGTTCTCACTTGCTAGGATGTCTTGTAACCTGGTCTGTATAATCAGGACTACTCCCTGTCAAAGTGCCACGAAAGGGACTAGCCTACCGAATTGGTCTCTGTCACCCTGACTCGAGTATCTCTCAATCACAGAAATTTTCTTTCCTCAGGCTTTAAAATGACAATAAAAGAAGGTGCTGTTATATTATGGATACTTTTTGCACAAGCCTGCTTAGGTAAGTAGATAGAGCAAGACTCACAGATACATGAGCAAGCTCTCTACAAATAAAATTGCAATGTGTTCATCGACTACCATTTCTCTCTAACCCAAGCATTCACCACAAACTCAGGTCATTATACTAACTCGGGTATGAGTATACACTTGCTCCAAAACGGATACGGAAATGTTTTTGGAGGGGCTGCCTGGAGCTTGCGGCTGGTAAATTAGGATGCCAAACCCGCACGAGGGCAGGCTTAAGTTACAAATCTTCATAGGAAGCCTTTTGTAAAATTTCCGACCAGAATCCATGTCAGGATGGGCCGGCTTCCTTATTTCCCTTTGCAGGTGAGCTGACTCCCTTTTCTGTTGTTCCTGTTCTCTGGGGGTAGGACTTTGAGGGACCTGAATATTTATGGAGCCTCCCACTCTCTGCTTTGTGTGGGTCAATGGGGTGGACAGGGTGGTCTCCTGCCCCCAGCATAGCCATTCACACCTGAACCTCTTGGTACCTGAAATGGGGGTCCTATTTTGGCATCCAGTTCCGCCAGCAGCACACTCTTGCTGCTTTCTTCTGAATTTGACCATGCATTTAAAAAATACTTGCTATATTTTATGCTGTATTTTCAGACATTTTGTATGATTTGTTCAGTGGTTTAAAAATTGCAGATTTCTGGAGAATGAAATTGCTGAGATGATCAGCTAGAATTCATCCCAGCCAATAGGATGCTTCCCACTGCACCACCCTCTGACTGGGATTGTAAGTCTGATCCGGAATCTGAGAAGAACAGGCCTGGGTGAGCAAGGTTTCCTTGTATCTTACCCTCTAGGAGTGTGGGGGTGGGGGGGTATCCTCATCTCATCACCCTACATGCATTCTGTTACTGGGGGTCTCTGGAATAGTAAAAGGCAACTTTTTTTCTTGTGCTTTCATTGTTTAAATTTACAGATGGTGAGAAACCTAATCATTGCCCATGTCTTCGAAGGCAAAAGACCCAGCAGCTCTTGGTTTAGCTGTCTTAGTGCTCCATTGTGGTTTTGAAGCTCCAGGTTAATGATCTGTTGAGTAACAGAGATGAGCTCTGGGGAATTCCTGGACCTAGCAAGCCATCTGCTCTTCTCTCCGGGTGTGCTGAAGTCAACCCAAGCCTGCGAGTCAATGTGCCTTTTTAGATTAGGAACCAGTCAGCACCTAGAATAAGGGAATATGAGTGGAAAACCACCCCCCCTCCTAGCTGGGGGTACTCGAATGGAGACTTTGAAGTGCTCTTTCTTTTCGTTTATTTGAGTGTTCTTTCCATGAAAGTAATAAGCCATCTCTTACGTGAAGAAGAGTATGAAAGTGGAAACAAAATGTACTTTTTCAATAACTACTTATTGTGCATCTTGTGTGTCTGTGTTAGGCATGGGAGAGAAAGGGCTCGTAAAACAGGTCAGAAGATCCAAGGAAACTGGCAGCTGAGGGGCGGCTCTGGACCTGTGGTGGCTAATTGGAGCAGGCGTGGTTCAGATCAGGGACTGAGGACCCCCCAGTGAATGTATTCTTGCTTGTGGCGTCAGAGTTGAGACAGGTCAATGGGGTTGGGGAGAGGGGCAGATGTGTTGCCCCAGTCTCCTGGAAGAATGTTCTGCTGAAATCCTGATGCAGCAAAGGTACCTAAAATCAGATGATGTGTGAAATAAAAATCAAGATTCTATTTATTCTATGACAGTATAAATAAATCACATCTTCATGAAGATAGAAAAAAAATACAAGGAGAAATTATGAGAGCGTTTTTGTAGTTTTAAGTTCTAAATGTAACTCGTCTTCTGTTCTTTTATCATGTTCTTCTACAATCCACTTGGCTGGCATGTAAGCATAGGCTTCTCAGTTTCGGGGCGCCTGGGTGGCTCAGTGGGTTAAGGCTTCTCAGTTTCTCTCATGCTCTGACACTGTGCATATCTCCCTACCATCTCAATGCCACCGTCCCTTCTCCTGAACTCCAGCATCTTTGCTTCCACTGGTGTTCGGCCAATGGGAAGAATTATCCCCAAGTTTCGAACACAGCCATTTCAAATCAAAACTCTGTAGAGGGGCACCTGGGTGGCTCAGAGAGTTAAGCTTCTGCCTTCGGCTCAGGTCATGATCTTAGGATCCTGGGATGGCGCCCAGCATTGGGCTCTCTGCTCAGAGGGGAGTCTCCTTCTCTCTCCGTCTCTCTCTGCGCCTCCTCCCTACTTGTGCTCCTTCTCTCTGTCTCTGTCTCTCTCTCTCAAATAAATAAATAATAATCTTAAACAAACAAATGCCAACCTCTCTAGAACACTGCGTTCTCTCTCCTAATCAAGGGGTACTTGTGAGTAGGGGGTACCATGAGATGAAGCAAAGTTGGGGTGATCTTCACGAAGCCTGGGCCAGTCTTGATCTTATTTGGGCTGCATCTCCAGGACTGTAGTTCCTAGTGCCTGGAGAGTAGTGGCTACTCGATAAATATTTGTTAACTCAGTGACTCGACGAGTGAGTGAGAGAATAGAGAGAGGAGGAGAGCTGCAGGAGAGTCTCTGGCAGAGAGATTTATGGGAGTCTCTGCCAGGAGAAATGTCTCCCCACCCTGCAAGTGGGATCTTTCGAGATAAACAGCTTTCTTTGGGACACTTGGAGGGATGTAGGTCTGCTGCCTGCTTAAGACCAATCCAGTGCTCCCAGGTCCCTGACAACTGAGACTAGTTGGAGATAATTGCAGGTCCTGGAAAAGCTGGTCGTTAAGAGAGGCAGGGAACTGAATGAAGCCAGCAGGAAGTCCAACAAGCCTGCAGAAGCTCCTCCTTCAGCAGAGTCCTCCGTACCGTCGGTGGTCATCTTGGCGGTGGCGGCACTGTCATCAGCAAACCGACCTCTTGGTTCCCGCGCTGAGCTGTCCTGCTGAACACCAGAGAGGAAAGGTGAGTGATGTTAGAGTCTCTGGCTAAGAGAGCTCTTCTGTGATTCTGGTTCACGGGAACCACCAGCTCCCAACCAATAGCTTATCTGCACTTCCCTTTCTCCTGGAAGAGACCACCAGCCCTCCCCCTTTCCAAGATCCTCATTAAGCCACAAGTTGATTATAGACAAAATTAATAACCAACAAATCTGTATGTACGTAAGAACAATGAATACACAAACCTGAAAATAGACAAGCCTGTAAACCCATATGTTTGGATCCAGACAAACCACAGTATTTTCTAGCAGCCTGGGGCGTGGATTAAGGGGTGATGTGGGCAGAGGGGAGTGGGCAGGAAAGAAGAGTACCTAATAGAGAAGGAGTTAGGAAGCGCGCCAGGGAATAAAAGTTGCCCAGTCAGAAGATTTTCCTGAGCTGGGCTTTTTGAAATATCCCCATTAACCAAGATAAAGCGCCCACAGATGCTCGATTAACAGAACATTAAATGTGTTCATTATGAAGGGAGATACTTTCTGATTCAGAAGCAATAATGAGCTGTTTCCCCTGGATTCCATTGGAAGGGAGGGTAGAGGACTTCCATAATTTTTTCCCTCTATGATGTTGATGCTGGGGTAAAGTGAAAAGGTGAGTGTTAATGGTAAAAGTGAAAGAGCATCCCGTCCACCTCCATTTACCCACCCGTGGCACAGTTGCGGTCATTTCTGCACCCAACTCCATGAATTCTCACTCCTGAAAGTTCCTCATTTTACTGCAATCTGACTTAACCTTCTTCAGCCCTGTCACTAAAGGATTTTAAGATAGACTAAACTATTTTAAGATCACTATGACCCTAAAATTTACGAAATACAAAACAAATACATAAACCACAGATAAACTATAAAAAATATTTTCCCCGGGGTGCCTGGGTGGCTCAGTGGGTTAAAGCCTCTGCCTTCGGCTTGGGTCATGATCCCGGGGTCCTGGGATCGAGCCCCACATCAGGCTCTCTGCCTGGCGGAAAGCCTGCTTCCTCCTCTCCCTCTCTGCCTACCTCTCTGCCTACGTGTGATCTCTGTCTGTCAAATAAATAAATAAAATATAAAAAAATATTTTTCCCTTACATGAATGACAGAGATTAGTATGCTTTTAAAGAACTAAAGGACGTGGGGCTAATAGTCCCCATTTAATTTGCCAATGTGGTCTGGGTGGAAGTCAGGCAAATGTTGATGGATGATAACTGAGCACTGCCGGCCCAACCCAGGGGAGCCTCAGTCACCTCCATCATGCTAGATGTGGTACCTTTGCTATCTAAATAGCAGGTTAACACATATTTCTTTCTTTCTTTCTTTCTTTAAAAGATTTTATTTATTCATTTGGCAGAGATCACAAGCAGGCAGAGAGGTAGGCAGAGCGAGAGGAAGGGAAGCAGGCTCCCCACCAAGCAGAGAGCTGGACATGGGGCTTGATCCCAGGACCCTGGGATCATGACCTGAGCCAAAGGCAGAAGCTTCAACCCACTGAGCCACCCAGGTGCCCTAGGTTAACACATCTTTAAATACATGTTATTTGGCCAATGTGTTGTTTTCTCTTCTAACCGAGGGGAACTAGAAACTGCTACATTCACGAGATGGACAATAGTATACCTTCATGGCTCTTCAGGACCAAGGCACTCACTCCCCCAGCTCTTAAGAGTGTTGAAGGCTGATGGCTCACAGCTGAGTCCCTCCAAGGACTTGCCCTTCCCTGAAGGGAGCTCCTGTGGAAAAGGTTATGCACTCTTTCTTGGGGTCAGCCCATTTCCAGTGACAGGTCAATGCAATAGTACAAGGCTTATCTCATTTACTTCAATCCAGGACATCTCTGATAGGCCATCCCTGTGGGACTAGCTAGCTCTCTGCTGTACCTGTATTACAGTTTAGCTGCTCCTTTTTCCCAGTCCTGCTTCCCCAACTCCCTTAAAGAAGTTGTTCCTGAGAGTGACCACTCCCCAGTGACCCACCTGTATGCATATCTCTGACTGTCTCAGGATCTGATTTCCATGAAATCCTTTCCAAGACAAATTCTGGACTACTCACATGGCACCAACTTGCCCTTCCTTCCTTCTTTCCTTCCTTCCTTCCTCAGTGTCAAAAACTCTTTCCCCTTGTGGTGGATGCTGTGATCTGCTCAGATCCAACCTGAGAAATGGCAGACTTATTTCCCCAGCACCTGGCATTGGTGCTGGGGACCAGTCCTTTAAAAAAAAAAAAAAAAATTACTCATCCTGAGCCACACCTTTGTTCACACCTTTGTTTAGGGACAGTCTGCAACACCCAGGACGGATTCACGGGATGGTGAAAATGGCCTGGCTCCCTCACTCCTACTTGGAAAAACTCTGAATGGTCCACTTTAGTTCCAGAGCTCTTTGGGGTTGGCAGAGGCCTTTGTTTGGATTGTATCATGGCTCAACTCCCTCTTCCCAATCCTGTGTCTTTCCCTTCCCAAAAGCATTCTCTAAAAAAGTCTCATGTGCTAATCCCCATCTTAAAAAAATCTTTCGGGTAAACCCAATCTGCAATTTTCCTCTATTCTGAGGTAATTCTACTCATCCTTTAAGTACTTGGACCAGAGGTCCCCACACCTAGAACCTCCCCAACCATACCCTTACCCCCTTCTCAAATGGGAGAGTTTCCTTAGAACATCCTGCATCCTCCACTGTAGAAACCCTCTCTCAATTGATCTGCACATGTGGTTTTCTCCAGCACTGGACCATATGCTTTTTGTGCTGCCCAACTGCTCATCCGAGGGACAGAGAGAAGAGCACTAAACTATGCCTCAGATCTGAATTCCAGTCTCTGCTCCCTAGTTATCTTCTGTGTGCCTTTATCTCTGTGTCTCAGTTTGCATAAAGTAAAATGGAACTGGTAATCTTCATTGTTCCTCCCTTACCCAAAGGGCTTATTTTATTTTATTAAAGATTTTATTTATGTGACAGAGAGAGCACAAGCCAGGGGAGTGGCAGTGGCAGGCAGAGGGAGAAGCAGGCTTCCTGCTGAGCAAGGAGGCTGCTGTGGGGCTCCATCCTAGGATGCTGGAATCCCCAGGCACCCCTCCCCATAGTGTTTAAAATTTATCAGTATAGCTTTGGTTGGGGAAACTCCAGGCAGGAGTGCTCAGGGGTGATTAAACATACTGTCCTCTTAACAATGTCTATCTGTCCAGGCTTCCGAAGTTCTGCAGGAGAGCTGGCTGTCTGCAAGGAGACAGGAGTAGAACACTAGTTTTGGTTCTCAGACCAGGGCTATGCTGATGTCTGCGTGGGCCAGGGATTTGTTGGGGTAGCCCTAGCTTAATTTTTTAATCTAGATGATTAAATAAACATTTAAATACCATTAACCCTGGGACACCTGGGTGGCTCATTTGGTTAAGCATCTGCCTTCAACTCAGGTCATGATATCAGGGTCCTGGGGCAGAGCCCCACACTGGGCTCCCTGCTCAGTGGGGAGCCTGCTTCTCCCTCTGCCTGCTGCTCTCCCTGCTTGTGCTCTCTCTCTCTCTCTCTGACAAATAAATAAAATAAAATAAATAAGTATCATTAGCACTTAGCTTTTGTAGCACTTTGTATATGAACAAATTGCTAACCTTCAAAAAGAAATTCTTTTTTAGATCCCACAAGCTGGTTTGGGTTTAGAACAATTATTATTCTGTATATGCACTAAATCAAGGTAGTAAATTGGTATTGTGATTTATAAACTGCCCTTTATACATTTAATTTGTGTGAATTCATTCTCCGGACACCTGGGTAATGAAATTTACTTGCTAAGTTTTCAAGGCTGAGGCTCTGACTTCTTGGAGTGCTCAGCAGTGTGAAGTCACTTCCTTAAAGTCCAGCTTAAAATGATGATATATTTTTTGAGCTCCTTGTGTGCGTCAGCCTCTGTTTTGGCCATTACTTTTATCTTTGTAGCATCCCTGCAAACTATCTCTCCTTTTGTACAGATGATAAAACGGGGGCTTGTATTGCTTACTGGTGTGCTGGGGTCAGCTCAGACAGGCTAACCAGAGCCAAGAGTGAGAATCTCTTCCTCATTTTACATTCAGTGACAACCCGTTGGTTGCTGAAAATTGGCCATGGTGGGAGTATTTACACCACAAAAATTGGTACATGTTTACAAATCAGGGCCTTATTTAAGAGTCTGTGGTTCAACATTTATCGGCATGCCACAGTTTCAGCTACTAATCAGCTCACCCAAGATTTGAACTCTGATCTGTTAGTCTCCAAACTCCTGCTCTGCTCCTCTTTGATAGAGAAGCTCCAGGCTGATGTCCCTACCTAGCACTTTCCTAAAGTTCAGAAGCTCCCTGTTCTGAAGACCACCCCTCTTCCTGTCCCCAACCAAATTTTGCTAACTCAAGATAGGAAGCAAAGTTCAGGCAGAGGCTAACCAGAATTCCCTTTGTTCTGTTTTAACTCTTGCCAGAGAGGAAAGTCACATGGTGAGACTGCTAGAGAAAAACCAAAGAGACAAAGACAGCTTGGATCCTGTTTGTTCAGTATCTGTGAATAAATGTGAAGGAGGAACTGAATAAACCATTAGTTCCCAGATGCTTTGAGGAGCCCCACTGGAGAGCTCTTTTCCTTGGCAGTGAGGAGAAGGACCCCATGGAAGCCTTAATCAACACCATCTAATTAAGGAGATGGAGTTTAATCTCTGGGCCAAGTGTCCATCTGCTTCCCATTTCCAATCATTTAGCGCACATTAGAAGTGAACACAAGATAAACTCAGAACAGCCTCAGCAATGCAGTCCATTTCCAAGACAGGAAAAAGACCAGAAACTAACGTCAGAAAAGATAGCACAATGGGCCAAATGTTCTGCTAAAATCTAGCATGGACTGGAGTCAGATATTGAGAAAATTACCTTTAATTGGTAGTTTTGTTTTTAATGACTTTGGACTCTTCCCCTGGCTAAAATGACCTACCAGTCCCTAGGCAATATTTTATAAACATGCATGTTCATTTTGCATGTATTTTTTAAAAAGATTTTATTTATTTATTCATTTGACAGATCAGAAGTAAGCAGAGAGGCAGGCAGAGAGAAAGGGGGAATCAGGCTCCCCACTGAGCAGAGAGCCCAATGCAGGACTCGATCCCAGGATTCTGAGATCATGACCTGAGCCGATGGCAGAGGCTTTAACCTACTGAGCCACCCAGGCGCCCCTTGCATGTATTTTATAGCCCCTTTTTTTTTGGTATGTTATTTCCATCTTTGGCTTTCAGTGGTTAATTCTTTGAGCATAGGGGTCATCTCTATTAAGTCTTTCTAATAATAAATATATTGAGTGCTTCTTGCATAATGAATTTGTTCTAAGATTGAGTTGCATATACTGGTGACTGTCTCAACCTTGCAGAGTGACCCCTTCAGGACCATCCCTTGATCCTGATGTGACAAATTCTCCATAGTCCCTCTGCTTTGCTCTCGCTTACATTTGTTTCTGAGGAAGGGAATGGGGTTGTAAGGGTGGGATGGTAAGAGCACAAGGCAATGTTCTGCTCATGCCCAACATAGAAACCCCCATCTGTGAGCCCTGTGAAATTGGCTGCTTTCTCAGTCAAATGAATGTGTGCAATTGCCTGCTTAGGAACAATCCAGGTCAAATATTGAGTTCTCAAAAACATCGGAGGAAGGTTTTTTTTTCAACAAAGGTAGAAGAGTGTAGTCCAGGAGATGTACTTACTTTTGGTAACAGTGAGCACATTAACCTTAATGACCACAAACCAGGATTTAAAAAAATTTTTTTTTCAGTGTTCCAAAATTCATTTTTTATGTACCACTCCCAGTGCTCCATGAAGCATGTGCCCTCCTTAATACCCACCACCAGGCTCACCCATTCCCCCACCACCCTCCTCTCTAAAACCCTGTTTGTTTCTCAGAGTCAACAGTCTCTCATGGTTCATCTCCCCATCTGATTTCCCCCAATTTGCTTTTCCTTTCCTTCTCCTAATATCCTCCATGTTATTCCTTATGCTCCACAAGTAAATAAAACCATATGATAATTGACTTTCTCTGCTTGACTTATTTCACTCAGCATAATCCTCAGTCTCATCCATGTTGATACGAAAGTTGGGTATTCATCCTTTCTGATGACTGAGTAATATTCCATTGTACATATGGACCATATCTTCTTTATCCATTTTTCTGTTGAAGTGCATCTTGGCACTTTCCACAGTTTGGCAATTGTGGACATTGCTGATATGAACATTAGGGTACATAAGGCCCTTCTTTTCACTACATCAGTATCTTTGGGGTAAATACCCAGTAGTGCAATTGCAGGATCAATTTAATTTTATTAAATTCAATTAAATCAATTTAATTTTTATTTTTTGAGAAATCTCCACACTGTTTTCCAAAGTGGCTGTACCAACTTGTATTCCCACCAATCATGTAAGAGGGTTCCCCTTTCTCCACATCCTCTCCAATGTTTGTTGTTTCCTGTCTTGTTAATATTTGCCATTCCAACTGGTATAAGGTGGTATCTCAATGTGATTTTGGTTTGAATTTCTGTGATGGCTAATGACGAGGAACATTTTTTCATGTGTCTGCTAGCCATTTGTATGTTTTCTTTGGAGAAGTGTCTGTTCTTGTTTTCTGCCCATTTTTTTGACGTGATTATTTGTTTTTTGGCTGTTGAGTTTGAGGAGTTCTTTACAGATCTCAGACATCGGCCCTTTGTCTGCATGTAAATACAGTGTCATTTGTGAATATCTTCTCCCATTCCATGGGTTGCCTCTTTGTTTTGTTGACTGTTTCCTTTGCTGTACAGAGCTTTTGATCTTGATGAAGTCCCTAAAATTCATTTTCACTTTTGTTTCCTTTGCCTCTGGAAATGTGTCTTGAAAGACGTTGCTGTGGCCAATGTCAAAAAGGTTACTGCCTATGTTCTCTAGGATTTTGATGGATTCCTGTCTTATGCTGAGGTCTTCCATCCTTTTGAGTTTATCTTTGTGTATGATTTCCCCCAATTTGCTTTTCCTTTCCTTCTCCTAAGAGAATGGTCGAGTTTCATTCTTCTATATATAGCTGTCCAATTTTCCTAGCACCATTTGTTGAAGAGACTGTCTTTATTCCACTGGATTTTTTTTTTTCCTGCTTTGTTGAAGATTATTTGACCATAGAGTTGAGGGCCCATATCTGGGCTCTCTACTCTGTTCCATTGATCTATCCGTCTGCTTTTGCCGGTACCATGCTATCTTGGTGATCACAGCTTTGTAGTAGACTTTGAAATCAGGCAATGAGATGCCCCAAGCTTTTTCTTTTCAACATTTCCTTAGTGATTAAGGATCTTTTCTGGTTCCATAAAAATTTTAGGATTGTTTGTTCCAGCACTTTGAAAAATGTGGGTGGAATTTTGATTGGGATGATATTGAAAGTATAGATTGCTCTGGGCAGTATAGACATTTTTAACAATGTTTTTTCTTCTGATCCATGAGCATGGAATGTTTTTCCATCTCTTTGTGTCTTCAGTTTCTTTCATGAGTGTTCTGTAATTCCTTGAGTACAGATCCCTTACCTCTTTGATTAGATTTATTCCAAGGTATCCTATGGTTCTTGGTGCTATAGTAAGTGGAATTGATTCTCTAATTTCCCTTTCTATAGTTTCATTGTTAGTGTATAAGAAAGCAACTGATTTATGTGCATTGATTTTTTTTAATCCTCCTATATTACTGAATTGCTATATGAGTTTTAGTAATCTGGGGGTGGAGTCTTTTGGGTTTTCCTCATAAAGTATCATGTAATCTGCAAAGAGAGAGAGTTTGACTTCTTCTTTGCCAATTTGAATATCTTTTATTTCTTTTTTTTTAAATTTTTTTTTTAATTTTTTATTTTTTATAAACATATATTTTTATCCCTGGGGTACAGGTCTGTGAATCGCCAGGTTTACACACTTCACAGCACTCACCAAAGCATATACCCTCCCCAATGTCCATAGCCCCACCCCTTTTCTCCCAACCCCCTCCCCCTAACAACCCTCAGTTTGTTTTGTGAGATTAAGAGTCACTTATGGTTTGTCTCCCTCCCAATCCCATCTTATTTCATTTATTCTTCTCCTACCCACTTAAGCCCCCATGTTGCATCACCACTTCCTCATATCAGGGAGATCATATGATAGTTGTCTTTCTCCACTTGACTTATTTCGCTAAGCATGATATGCTCTAGTTCAATCCATGTTGTCACAAATGGCAAGATTTCATTTCTTTTGATGGCTGCATAGTATTCCATTGTGTATATATACCACATCTTCTTGATCCATTCATCTGTTGATGGACATCTAGGTTCTTTCCATAGTTTGGCTATTGTGGACATTGCTGCTATAAACATTCGGGTGCACGTGCCCCTTTGGATCACTACGTTTGTATCTTTAGGGTAAATACCCAGTAGTGCAATTGCTGGGTCATAGGGCAGTTCTATTTTCAACATTTTGAGGAACCTCCATGCTGTTTTCCAGAGTGGTTGCACCAGCTTGCATTCCCACCAACAGTGTAGGAGGGTTCCCCTTTCTCCGCATCCTCGCCAGCATCTGTCATTTCCTGACTTGTTGATTTTAGCCATACTGACAGGTGTGAGGTGATATCTCATTGTGGTTTTGATTTGTATTTCCCTGATGCCGAGTGATATGGAGCACTTTTTCATGTGTCTGTTGGTCATCTGGATGTCATCTTTGCAGAAATGTCTGTTCATGTCCTCTGCCCATTTCTTGATTGGATTATTTGATCTTTGGGTGTTGAGTTTGCTAAGTTCTTTATAGATTTTGGACACTAGTTCTTTATCTGATATGTCGTTTGCAAATATCTTTTCCCATTCTGTCAGTTGTCTTTTGATTTTTTTAACTGTTTCCTTTGCTGTGCAAAAGCTTTTGATCTTGTTGAAATCCCATTAGTTCATTTTTGCCCTTGCTTCCCTTGCCTTTGGCGATGTTCCTAGGAAGATGTTGCTGTGGCTGAGGTCGAAGAGATTGCTGCCTGTGTTCTCCTCAAGGATTTTAAAGGATTCCTTTCTCACATTGAGGTCCTTCATCCACTTTGAGTCTATTTTCGTGTGTGGTGTAAGGAAATGGTCCAATTTCATTTTTCTGCATGTGGCTGTCCAGTTTTCCCAACACCATTTATTGAAGATGCTGTCTTTTTTCCATTGGACATTCTTTCCTGCTTTGTCGAAGATTAGTTGACCATAGAGTTGAGGTCTATTTCTGGGCTCTTTATTCTGTTCCATTGATCTATGTGTCTATTTCTGTGCCAGTGCCATGCTGTCTTGATGATGACAGCTTTGTAATAGAGCTTGAAGTCTGGAATTGTGATGCCACCAACTTTGGCTTTCTTTTTCAATTTCCCTTTGGCTATTCGAGGTCTTTTCTGGTTCCATATAAATTTTAGAATTATTTGTTCCATTTCTTTGAAAAAGATGGATGGTACTTTGATAGGAATTGCATTAAATGTGTAGATTGCTTTAGGTAGCATAGACATTTTCACAATATTTATTCTTCTAATCCAGGAGCATGGAACATTTTTCCATTTCTTTGTGTCTTCCTCAATTTCTTTATGAGTACTTTATAGTTTTCTGAGTATAGATTCTTAGCCTCTTTGGTTAGGTTTATTCCTAGGTATTTTATGGTTTGGGGTGCAATTGTAAATGGGATTGACTCTTTAATTTCTCTTTCTTCTGGCTTGTTGTTGGTGTAGAGAAATGCAACTGATTTCTGTGCATTGATTTTATATCCTGACACTTTACTGTATTCCTGTACAAGTTCTAGCAGTTTTGGAGTGGAGTCTTTTGGGTTTTCCACATAGAGTATCCTATCATCTGCGAAGAGTGATAATTTGACTTGTTCTTTGCCGATTTGGATGCCTTTAATTTCCTTTTGTTGTCTGATTGCTGAGGCTAGGACTTTTAGTACTATGTTGAATAGCAGTGGTGATAATGGACATCCCTGCTGTGTTCCTGACCTTAGTGGAAAAGCTTTCCATTTTTCTCCATTGAGAATGATATTTTCGGTGGGTTTTTCATAGATGGCTTTGATGATATTGAGGTATGTGCCCTCTATCCCTACACTTTGAAGAGTTTTGATCAGGAAGGGATGCTGTACTTTGTCAAATGCTTTTTCAGCATCTATTGAGAGTATCATATGGTTCTTGTTCTTTCTTTTATTGATGTGTTCTATCACATTGACTGATTTGCGGATGTTGAACCAACCTTGCAGCCCTGGAATAAATCCCACTTGGTCGTGGTGAATAATCCTTTTAATGTATTGTTGAATCCTATTGGCTAGTATTTTGGTGAGAATTTTCGCATCTGTGTTCATCAAGGATATTGGTCTATAGCTCTTTTTTGATGGGATCCTTGTCTGGTTTTGGGATCAAGGTGATGCTGGCCTCATAAAATGAGTTTGGAAGTTTTCCTTTCATTTCTATTTTTTGAAACAGTTTTAGGAGAATAGGAATTAGTTCTTCTTTAAATGTTTGGTAGAATTCCCCTGGGAAGCCGTCTGGCCCTGGGCTTTTGTTTGTTTGGAGATTTTTAATGACTGTTTCAATCTCCTTACTGGTTATGGGTCTGTTCAGGCTTTCTATTTCTTCCTGGTTCAGTTGTGGTTTATATGTTTCTAAAAATGCATCCATTTCTTCCAGATTGTCAAATTTGTTGGCGTAGAGTTGCTCATAGTATGTTCTTATAATAGTTTGTATTTCTTTGGTGTTAGTTGTGATCTCTCCTCTTTCATTCATGATTTTATTTATTTGGGTCCTTTCTCTTTTCTTTTTGATAAGTCTGGCCAGGGGTTTATCAATTTTATTAATTCTTTCAAAGAACCAGCTCCTAGTTTCGTTGATTTGTTCTATTGTTTTTTTTGGCTTCTATTTCATTGATTTCTGCTCTGATCTTTATGATTTCTCTTCTCCTGCTGGGCTTAGGGTTTCTTTCTTGTTCTTTCTCCAGCTCCTTTAGGTGTAGGGTTAGGTTGTATACCCGAGACCTTTCTTCTTTCTTGAGAAAGGCTTGTACCGCTATATATTTTCCTCTCAGGACTGCCTTTGTTGTGTCCCACAGATTTTGAACCATTGTATTTTCATTATCACTTGTTTCCATGATTTTTTTCAATTCTTCTTTAATTTCCCGGTTGACCCATTCATTCTTTAGAAGGATGCTGTTTAGTCTCCATGTATTTGGGTTCTTTCCAAACTTCCTCTTGTGGTTGAGTTCTAGCTTCAGAGCATTGTGGTCTGAAAATATGCAGGGAACGATCCCAATCTTTTGATACCAGTTGAGTCCTGATTTAGGGCCGAGGATGTGATCTATTCTGGAGAATGTTCCATGTGCACTAGAGAAGAATGTGTAATCTGTTGCTTTGGGATGAAATGTTCTGAATATATCTGTAATGTCCATCTGGTCCAGTGTGTTGTTTAAGGCCTTTATTTCCTTGTTGATCTTTTGCTTGGATGATCTGTCCATTTCAGTGAGGGGAGTGTTAAAGTCCCCTACTATTACTGTATTATTGTTGATGTGTTTCTTTGATTTTGTTATTAATTGGTTTATATAGTTGGCTGCTCCCACGTTGGGGGCATAGATATTTAAAATTGTTAGATCTTCTTGTTGGAAAGACCCTTTGAGTATGATATAGTGTCCTCCCTCATCTCTTATTATAGTCTTTGGCTTAAAATCTAATTGATCTGATATAAGGATTGCCACTCCTGCTTTCTTCTGATGTCCATTAGCATGGTAAATTCTTTTCCACCCTCTCACTTTAAATCTGGAGGTGTCTTCAGGCTTAAAATGAGTTTCTTGTAGGCAACATATAGATGGGTTTTGTTTTTTATCCATTCTGATACCCTGTGTCTTTTGATTGGGGCATTTAGCCCATTAAAATTCAGGGTAACTATTGAGAGATATGAATTTAGTGCCATTGTATTACCTGTAAGGTGACTGTTACTGTAAATTGTCTCTGTTCCTTTCTGATCTACCACTTGTGGGCTCTCTCTTTGCTTAGAGGACCCCTTTCAATATTTCCTGTAGAGCTGGTTTGGTGTTTGCAAATTCTTTCAGTTGTTGTTTGTCCTGGAAGCTTTTAATCTCTCCTTCTATTTTCAATGATAGCCTAGCTGGATATAGTATTCTTGGCTGCATGTTTTTCTCGTTTAGTGCTCTGAATATATCATGCCAGCTCTTTCTGGCCTGCCAGTTCTCTGTGGATAAGTCAGCTGCCAATCTAATATTATTACCATTGTATGTTACAGACTTCTTTTCCAGGGCTGCTTTCAGGATTTTCTCTTTGTCACTAAGACTTGTACATTTTACTATTAGGTAACAGGGTGTGGGCCTATTCTTAATGATTTTGACAGGCATTCTCTGAATCTCCTGAATTTTGTTGCTCGTTCCCTTTGCCATATTGGGGAAACTCTCTCCAATAATTCTCTCCAGTATACCTTCTGCTTCCCTCTCTCTTCTTCTGGAATCCCCATTATTCTAATGTTGTTTTGTCTCATGGTGTCACTTATATCTTGAATTCTCCCCTCGTGGTCCAGTAGCTGTTTGTCCCTCTTTTGCTCAGCTTCTTTATTCTCTGTCATTTGGTCTTCTATATTGCTAATTCTTTCTTCTGCCTCATTTATCCTAGCAGTGAGAGCCTCCATTTTTGATTGCACCTCATTAGTAGCTTTTTTTATTTTAACTTGGTCAGATTTTAGTTCTTTTATTTCTCCTGAAAGGGCTTTTATATCTCCCAAGAGGGTTTCTCTAATATCTTCCATGCCTTTTTTGAGCCCAGCTAGAACCTTGAGAATTGTCATTCTGAAATCTAGATCTGTCATATTACCAATGTCTGTATTGATTAGGTCCCTAGCCTTCGGTACTGCCTCTTGTTCTTTTTTTTGTGGTGAATTTTTCCACCTTGTCATTTTGTCCAGATAAGAGTATATGGTGGAGCAAGTAAAATACTAAATGGTGGCAACAACCCCAGGAAAATATGCTTTAACTGAATCAGAAGAGATCCCAAATCATGAGGGGGAGAAAGGGGATAAAAAGAGGTTCAAAAAGAAAGAAAGAAAAAGGAAAAATAAAATAAAATAAAAGAATTTTAAAAAGAAAACGAATAAAGAAAAGTATAAAAAAGAAAAAAATATATATATTAGATAAACTAGTTAAAAACATTAAAAAAGAAAAGGGTAAATGTTAAAAAAAAATTTAGCAGAAGAAGAGCAAAAAAAATGAAAAAGAAAAAAATTAAATTAACTGCAAGACTAAAAAATCACAGGGAGAAAGCCATGAGTTCCGTCCTTTGCTTTCTCCTGTGGAATTCTGCTGCTCTCCTTGGTATTGAAACTGTACTCCTTTGTAGGTAAACTTGGTCTTGGCTGGATTTCTTGTTGATCTTCTGGGGGAGGGGCCTGGTGTAGGGATTCTCAAGTGTCTTTGCCCCAGGTGGAATTGCACCGCCCTTACCAGGGGCCGGGCTGAGTAATCCGCTCAGGTTTGCTTTCAGGAGCTTTTGTTCCCTGAGCGCTTTCTGTAGAGTTCCGGAGGATGGGAATATACAAATGGCGGCCTCCTGGTCTCCGTCCCGGAGGAGCCGAGAGCCTGGGGCCCCACTCCTCAGTGCGCCCTCAGAGAACAGGGCCCAGCAACTCCTGTCTGCCTGACGTCCGGCCGCGCTCGGAGCTCACCGAGCCTGTGGCTGGTTCAAGGTAACCCCGAGCTGTGAGCTCACTGTCGGCTCTGTCTCTGTAGCCGGCTTTCCCATTCCAATACCTGCAAGCTCTGCGACACTCAGACACCCCCGATCCTTCTGTGACCCTGCGGGACCTGAGGCCATGCTGACCTCGCATGGGTTTTGCCCTGGTTTAGCCTCTGGAGCGATGTCCCTCAGCGGACAGACTTTTAAAAGTCCTGATTTTGTGCGCCATTGCTCCGCTGCTTGCCGGGATCCGGCCCCTCCCCCGGGGGTCTATCTTCCTGTCGCTTTGGATTCACTTCTCCGCCAGTCCTACCTTTCAGAAAGTGCTTGTTTTTCTGTTTCTAGAATTGCTGTTCTTCTTTTTGATCTGCTGATGGATTTGCAGGTGTTTGCAATCTTTAGATAAGCTATCTAGCTGATTTCCTGCTAGCTGAAGTAGTCTCAGCCTGCTACTTCTCTGCCATCTTGACTCCTCAATATCTTTTATTTCTTTTTGTTGTTTATTGCTGTTGTTAGGACTTCTATTACTATGTTGAACAACAGTGGCAAGAGTGGGCATCCTTGTGTTCTTGATCTCAGTGGGAAGGCTCTCAGATTTTGCCCATTGAGAATGATATTAGCTGTGTGTTTTTCATAGATGGATTTTATGAAGTTGAGGAATGTTCCCTCTATCCCTCTACTCTGGAGTTTTAATCAGGAAAGGATGATGTATTTTGTTAAATGCTTTTTCTGCAACAATTGAGAGGACCATGTGGCTCTTCTCCTCTTATTGATTTGTTCTGTAACATTTATTGATTTGTGAATGTTGAACCACCCTTGCATCCCAGGAATAAATCCCATCTGGTCATGGTGGATAATCTTTTTAATGTACTGTTGGATCCTATTAGGTAGGGTCTTGTTGAGAATCTAGGCATCTATATTCATCAGGGATATTGGTCTAAAATTCTCCTTTTTGGGGGTGCCTGGGTGGCTCAATGGGTTAAGCCTCTGCCTTTGGCTCAGGTCATGATCTTGGGGTCCTGGGATCGAGCCCTGCATCAAGCTCTCTGCTCAGCATGGAGCCTGCTTCCTCCTCTCTCTCTTCCTGCCTCTCCACCTACCTGTGATCTCTCTCTGTCAAATAAATAAATAAAATATTTTAAAAAATAAAAAAATTCTCCCTTTTGGTGGGGTCTTTCCTGGTTTGGGCATCAAGGTAATGTTGGCTTCATAGAGTCTGGATGTTTCCCTTCTGTCTCTATTTTTTGAAAGAGCTTCAGGAGAATAGGTATTATTTCTTCTTTGAATGTTTGGTAGAATTCCCCAGGGAATCCATCAGGTCCTGGGCTTTTGTTTTATGGGAGGTTTTTGATAACTGCTTCAATATTATTACTAGATATTGGTCTATTCAAGTTGTCAATATCTTCCTGTTTTAGTCTTGGAAGCTTATGGATTTCCAGGAATGCCTCCATTTCTTCTAGGTTGCTTAATTTATTGGCATGTAACTGTTGATAATAATTTCTGATGATTGTTTATATTTCCTTGGTGTTAGTGGTGATCTCTCCCTTTTCATTCATAATTTTGTTAGCTTGGGTCCTCTCTCTTTTCTTTTGGGTTAGTTTGCCAGTGGTTTAGGATCTTATTTATTCTTTGAAGAACCAGCTTCTAGTTTTATTGCTCTGTTCTACTGTATCTCTAGTTTCTAACTCCTTGATCTCTGCTCTAATCTCATTTCCCTTCTTGTGTGTGGATCTGGCTTAATTTGTTGCTTTTCCAGTTCTTTAAGGTGTAAAGAGAGTTGGTGTATCAGGGATTTTTCAATTTTTTTGAGTGAGGCTTGGATGGCTATGTATTTCCCCCTTATGACCACCCCCCCCCATATCCCATAGGGTTTGGACCAATGTGTCTTCATTTTCATTGATTTCCATGAATTGTTTAAGTTCTTTGATTTCCTGGCTGTTACAAACATTCTTGAGCAGGATGGTCTTTAGCTTCCACGTGTCTGAATTCCTTCCAAACTTTTTCTTGTGGTGGGTTCCAGTTTCATAGCACTGTGGTCTGAGAATATGCAGGGAGTAATCTGTCTTTTGGTATTGGCGGAGACCTGACTTGTGACCCGGTATGTGGTCTATTCTAGAGAAAGCTCCACGTGTGCTTGAGAAGAATGAGTATTCTGTTGTTCAAGGATAAAATGTTTTATATGTATCTATGAGGTCTGTTTGGTTCAATGTGTCATTCAAAGCTCTTGTTTCTTTGCTGATTTTCTGCTTAGAGGATCTCTCTATTGCTGAGAGTGGTGTGTTAAGCAAACCAGGATTTTTAAAGAGTGTTAATCATTGAGTGGAATAGAAAACTCCTTTATCCCCATGCGTACTTGCCGGGATACAGGTTATCCTTATCCCTTAGATGAAATCTGGGGCACACTCTCTGGGTTTCAGGTCATTTGCAAGGAAGGAAAAGTCTGTGGTGTCTGAATATTACAAAATAACACTCTCTCAGGAACTAAAATTTCCAGTCTGTGTAAGAGTAAAAAATCGAATTCATTAAACAATAATATAAAATGCCTCCTTCTCCCAGCTGGGCATGGCTTCAGTGGAAAGGAACATGGAGTAGGAGAGGCTGGGTGGCTGCTTTCTTCTTGATTTTGCCCTCTCCCCACCCACTTTCAGTTTGCTACGTGTGACTTCTGTTCCCCTCCAGTGCTGGAGTGGTGATGAGGGACAGGAGGTAAGGGCGGTTCTTATCTGAGAGGTGCTGTCATGAACCGGTACTGTGGTCTGGGTTTGGCAAGCATTCAGCACTCTCTTGCCTTATTGCACTGATGAAAACCTCCAGTAAGTACAGTATCAATCATTTCTGATCTCAGGTCTTCTTTTTGTTTTAATTTGTTTTGTGGTAGACAATCAGATTTATCATAGTATGCTAAGAGTTTTTATTTTTACCATGAATGACTGTTGAATTTCATAATTTTTTTCTGTGTCCATGATGACAATCAAATGATCTTTTTTCTTTTGTTTTGTGTGAATCACATGGATTAACTTTTCAAATGTTAACATGTGCATCTCTGGATTAAATTGCACTTAGTTATGATATATTATCCTTGCCCAAATAATTGGATTTCAATATTATGTGTAGGATTCTGCATTTATTGTTTTGAGGAACACTGACTTACCATTTTTATTTCTTGCAATATCTCTATCAGGTTTTACTATCTTGATCATGTTGTCCTCATAAAACGACTTGAAGCACATACTTTTTCTATTCTCTGGAAGAGTTTATGTAAAATTGGTGTTATTTCTTCTTTAAATACTTGCTAGTCTTGACCAGTGAAAACATTAACACTCGAGATTTCTTTGTGGGGTGAATTTATTTCTTTTGGATTGCACTGTGGGTTCTTTGAAGATCCTTCCATCACTGGGAACAATTCGCCTATGAATCTCTGCTGTAAGTGATGCACTCTAATTGGCTGCCTAAGACTCCTGAATTACTCTGCTTTGACTGCCATAACAAAACATCATAGACTGACTGGCCTAAATGACAGATAATTATTTTATCACAGTTCTGGAGTCTGGAAGTCCAAGATCAAGGTGCCAGCGGGATTGGCTTCTGGTGAGGGCTCTCTTTCTTGCTTACAGACAACCACCTTCTTACTCTGTCCTCAAACGGTCTTTCTTCTGTGCAAGCAAAGGGGGAAAGAGGGAGGGACCTCTGGTTTCCTCCCCTTCTTATAAGGATACCAGTCCTCTCAGATTGGGAGCCCTGTGCTATGATCTCATTTAACCATAATTACCTTTTCAAGTCTCTATCTCCAAATATTGTTGTGTTGACCTTCAACACATGAATTTTAGGAGACATAACAAACTCGATTCTCTGTGACTGCCTCTATACACAGACCCTCCCTTGTTGTTTTCCTGCTGCTTTTTCAGGTGGCCTCATGAGCAAAGCCCCTCTGAGATGGTTTACTCTCTCCCCTTCTTTCTGCTTACCTCTGGTGCACAGAAGGTATCTTCATCTTAAATCTAGTAGAGGGAATGAAACCTCTCCCAGACTTGGGCCTCTACATTGTTGTCTCATGATGCTTCAGCTAGCCTCCAGGCCCTTCAGATTTCTTGTCTCTGAGCCAAACACCCAAGACTGCTTTCTCAGGGGCTCATCTGAAGTCCTCTGCAGGCCCCATTGATGTCTTTATCTGTAGGCTTGATGAAAGACATGTGCCTCCTTCATGGTTGACGTAAAGAGGCTCCCTGACCACTTACTTCCAAGGAATATGCTCTCTCCAATTCCCATCTTTTCTTTTGTTCTCCTCAACCTCTTGATAGGCTGGAGATGAGCAATTGTCTGAGTCACAAAACTGGCTTTCATGTACCTCCACTTCCAGTTTTGCTTAAGTGGCCTGTAGTGTGAATGCCTCTACTGACATTGAAATGGTATCCCATTTTAACCTCTTGCTATATTAGCTAGCATGCCATACAAGTCTCTGTGTTAACAAATTGTATGGATAAGGACTCAGAGATTGAGCAACATTTTGTATGAACACAATTTCTAAGTCATGCACAACAATTATTTTAAAATGGCACTTTCCAAAATTTAAGAGTCTGTCATCATCTTTCTTTTGGATTATTTCCTGGGCTTATCTCAGAACTTTAAAAAATGCCACCAGTGCTCAAAGTAGATACTTTTTCATCTCATGGTTCAGACTCAGACTCCATTTTACTCTCCCTTGAGAGTGAGGACTTAGGAGACCTCATTCCTGCTGTGGCATCTCTTGTTCTGATCCCAGGTCCACAGCTCCAGTATGGGAAAGAGACCTCACTTTTCTACCAGGCCCTTTATATTCCAGAGGCTTTGGCCTCTGTGCAGAGGAAGTAGATGGGAGCTGCAAGGAGTAACAGTATCAGAGTCTTTAAAAAAAATCACAGGGACGCCTGGGTGGCTCAGTTGGTTGGACGACTGCGGCTCAGGTCATGATCCTGGAGTCCCGGGATCGAGTCCCGCATCGGACTCCCAGCTCCATGGGGAGTCTGCTTCTCTCTCTGACCTTCTCCTCGTTCATGTTCTCTCTCACTATCTCTCTCTCAAGTAAATAAATAAAATCTTTAAAAAAAAAAAAAAAGAAAAAAAATATCACAGAACAGAAGGGAGACTCTAACCTGAGTTTGGAGAACAGGAGAAAGGCATTGCAGTATTAGGCTGCGGGAAGGGAGGGACTGGGCACATGGCTGGGCACAGAAGGCGATATCTGGTAGAACACTGAGGACCACTCTAAGGACTTCATTTTGATTACTGCTATAAAGGTCTGTCTCTAAATCAGATCCCCTTCTGAGTTAGCGAGAAGGAGGGTGGTGGTAGGACTTCAAAATATGTATTTTGGTGGGATGGGGGTCACAATTCAACTCATAAATAACAGATGCCATCAGTCAAGTCTGCTGGCTTATCCTTGGGGCTCCTGCCTCAGATCACATGTCTTAATCTGTTCAAAGAAGGGACAGCAGGAGAACATGGGTCAGGGCATTTGGTTCTACTTCTCGTTCTGTTCCCAAAGATCCACATGACCCTGGGCAAGTCTCTTCTCTTTCAGCTTCTGCTTTGTCCTATAGAAAATCAAGGAACTGGATTAAAGTTTCTAAAGGTTCGACCTTCTGTGGTTCTAAAGAAAACTGCAGGAGAGAGCCGGGATGGTGGCAGCTGGGACCCCTGGTGATCTGAGACACTCTTGATGGTGGGAGGGCAGAATCCCTGCTTCTGTCAAGGCAGAGACTAAAAGCCAGTTAACGCTGGGTTGGGGTTAATGTATTTTTGAGCACTAAGTAGATTTTCAGATGGTCTAGCTCTACTGGAATACAATCTATTGTAAAGAAAGACTGCCCTTCTTTCTCTTGTAAGCCAATGAGAGGATTAATGCAGTGAGGCTTTAGTTCGGGTCTTTGAGAGGGCAAGGGAAAGTTATTAAACATGAGAACTGGATCAATAGAATATCCTTCTGCTCAGAAGGACTTAGTATCATCGGGCATTAAAGCTGGAGCCCTCAAGGTCATCTGGAGCGAGTGCCTTATTTTATACCTAGAAGTACTGAGACCTAGAGAAGTTTAGTTAGTTCATCACTGTCATTCACACTGTTAGAGGGAGCACTGGGAAGGGGATCCAGCTGCTTGGGGTATAATACCACACTCTCTGTCTACAAACAAGAGTATATACTTGCATCTGCAGAAATTAAGATTTGAAAAATCATATATGCTTTTTTGGTAAACTTTGGGGAGTGCTGCTCAAGAATCCTTTCCCCTACTTTTCTTGAGAGCAGCAGCAGGATGGTGACATCGGAGGTGAGGCAGCCACCGAGGCCAACCAGATCATTTCCCCTGGAGACTGGGAATCAGAATGAGCAATTCCAGTCCAGCTTGGTCTCACCTTCAAGCCTAAAGCTTTGCCCATCTCCCACCTGCTGTGTGGGCTAACTGGTACAGGAGGATAAGCTTGGGGAAGAAGAGCTGCAGATGGAGAGAGTGCCCTCTCAGGTCCCCGGGGACTTCCATATCTAGTCTAGTCTTGCCAGAGGCCTAGTGGCTGTCCTGTCCCTAGGGATCTATAAAAACACCTGCATCTCAATACAAAGCACCCTCTTCCTTTTACCCCCTAAAACTTGTTTGAATTGAATTAGTGCTATTAGTTGCCACCAACAATTTTTTTTTTAAGATTTTATTTATTTATTTGAGAGAGAGACAGAGATAGTGAAAGAGTAGAAGTAGGGAGGGGAGGAAGAAGCAGGCTACTTGCTGAGCAAGGAGCCTAACATGGGGCTCGATCCCAGGACCCTGGGATCATGACCTGAGCTGAAGGCAGATGCCTAACTGACTAAGCCAGCCAGGTGCCCCATGCCACCAACAATTTTAACCAACATGGTTCCTTCTTATCTTAGGAGAAGTTGGACACATTTCCTTTTCATTTAGTTTAATGAATATGCTATCACAGAGGACCGGTGTACCCTCCAACTCCCTCCAGAAACCAGCAGAATAGCTGTCTCTATCTCTCCCATCAGTTGCTTAATCGGGACAGTTTTTCTTTCAGCAGGACTCTCAAATCCATTGCTCTTATCTATAAATGATGCCACTAAATTTAGGATCTTCTTTCTTCATGCTGGTCATTTGCAATAGTCTCCCAACTGGTTATCTCTACATTCATTTCTCATTTTTAATTCATTGTCCCTTCAGATGTGGTTCCTGATGCTTTCTTTATGATTCTGCCTAATGTTAAGTTGGCAGGATCTGAACTGCTGAGCAGGAGAGTGTCTGAAAGGGGCTAAAACAGTACAGTACTTTTCTATTTCTATATAACAAATTACTATACATTTAGCAGCTTAAGCAACACCGGTTTATTTTTTTAAAGTATTTTTTATTTATTGAGGGGGGAGAGAGCGAGAGAGCATAAGCAGTGGGAAGCAGTAGAGGGAGAGAGAGAAGCAGGCTCCTCATTGAACAAGGAGCCTGATGCAGGACTCGAATCCCAGGACCCTGGGATCATGGCCTGAGCCAAAGGCAGATGCTTAACCAACTGAGCCACCCAGCTGTCCCACAATAATTGTTTATAATTTCGCTGTTCTGTAGGTCATAAGTCAGGCCAGCTTGCCTGGGTTTTTTGCTCAATGTCTCTGAAGCCCAAAATCAAGGTGTTGGCTAGACTAGGTTCTTACCTGGAGGCTCTGGGATGAATCTCATATGCCTTCGAGGTTGTGGGCAGACTCTAGCTCCTTGTAGTTTTAGGCCTGCATTCTCCATTTCCTTGCTGGCTGTCAGCTGGAGGTCATTCTGCTCCTAGAGGCCACCCACATCCCCTCTCACATGGCTTCTCCATCTTCCATGCATTACTGGGGCTTTTGAGTCCTTCTCCTGCTTCAGTCCCTTGCCCTTCTGCCACCAGCTGGAGAAAATTCTGCTTTTAGAGGCCTCAGGTGATCAGTTTAGACCTCCCTTTTCTGAGGAGTAACCTTTGGGGTTACTGATCATATCTGCAGGATCCCTTGTGCCCTATAACCTGGTATAATCGTGGGAATGGCTTCTCCTCATATTTCCCAGGTTCCACCCACACTCAGGTGGAGAGATTATACAAGGCTGAGGTCACCATGGTCATTTTGCACATTCTACCTACCACAGACAGGGTCATGGGTGGGGTTGCTCCCCTAAGCATTTTGGGAGAGGTCAGATGTGTGAATTTGGACATAGTGTAGTGGACCGAAGTGTGGTCAGTGGCCTCAGTCTAAGGGAGGAGGTCAAGGCAGCAGCAGAGCCCAAATTAGAGATGACAGCTGGACTTTTTGTGTTGTGTGTTTGTGGGGTGGGAGAGGCAGTGTGAGGAAGGGGGGTAGTGGGAGGGAGCTGTGCAAGGAGGGGAAGGTGCTGGTAAGTTATTTGTTATGATCTAAGCCTTATGAACAGATGGCCCAATGGGTGTAGAAAGAATGTTTCTTTTCTTGGGGCAGCCAGAGCTGCCATAGTCAATCTTCTGACCAATTTTTTCAAAAGCTTCCCCATATTCTTCAGTCTGGCATTCAAAGGCTTTCCTTTACAGGCTCCCGTGTATTTTCCAGCCTTATTTCTCACACATCTTCTCATGCTGACATTTCAGTAGAACTGGGATGTAGTGAAATTGGTAACAGAGTGGAGGATCAATGCCGGCCAATTGTTCCCTGAGAGAAATCACAGGTGGTGCTGAATTTACAGCAGTGTGTGGTCTATCTCCAGTCTCGAACAACTCAAAAGCAGACCATGCCCGGAGTAGTGCTCAAACAGGCACCAATAATATTTGCCATTTGTGTTTGCCTTGCTGTGTATACTCCTCTTTCCCCCTCCTCCACTGGCTAATCCATTAAATCTGGAGTTTCCAGCCTCTCAGCTTTGGCTCAGGGAGGACTGCTTCCTGAGCCCTTGTGAATGCTTTCCCTTTCCAGCAATTGTAGAAGAACCAGCTGCCAATCCAATCAGAGGGGGCCCCATGCAGATGTGAAAATGTGGGGCTCTTGTTCAGATATGATGAATTCCAACATGACGGCTACAGAGCATGGAAGCGAGCATGGCCACTGTATCATGGCACAGGTCCACGCTCACTAAGCTGTCCTCACTCGAAGGTCCTCCCAGTTTTCCTCAGTCCTGCGTACATCCACATGGTAGATTCTTTTTTTTTTTTTTTTAAGATTTTATTTATTAATTTGACAGAGAGAAATCACAAGTAGACAGAGAGGCAGCCAGAGAGAGAGAGAGAGAGAGAGGGAAGCAGGCTCCCTGCTGAGCAGAGAGCCCGATGCGGGACTCGATCCCAGGACCCTGAGATCATGACCTGAGCCGAAGGCAGCAGCTTAACCCACTGAGCCACCCAGGCGCCCCACATGGTAGATTCTTAATAATCGCTGTGAATGACAGCCAAGGATTTCAAATGGGCTGGCATGATATGCTGTGCTCGAAAGTTCTCTACATCTGTAGTCATTGCATTGAAGTAAGTCTTGGGCTTAATGCATGGTATAAAAATGCTAACAGACATGTTTGGTGCCTCAGGCAGAAAATGGCAGCTTAGTATAGGAAACGTCATCCAGACTCTGAAATATGGAATCCTAATGGGTAAGATCATGGAAGGGTCACACAGTAGGGAAGGTGAGAGACTTGTTTTGGAGATGCAATACTTCCTTAGGAAGTTGGGTGGAGTGAAAAAGTAAAGCCCACCTAGCAAATATGAGAGCTTCTAGGCTTTGGGGACCTGCTTTTCCCAAGGGTGGAAAGCCATTCTTAAAAGCACCTTGGAGTAGGGCTGGCACAGTGGGGTTGGGGTGGCATAGGACAGGGGCAGGACAGAGGTACTGGCTTTAGTACAACAGCTCTCTAACAAGCTTTAATAATTAGCAAGGCTGCATTCTGCCTTCCCATCCTGGGTCTGACAGGCCAGTGAGAATTATGAAATGGCTGCCGGCAGATGAATGGGGATTGCCTCCGCCATCTGTCTTCCAAATGATCCTGTAGGTACAGCTATTATTTCAGTCAGACACTGGCAGGCAAGCAATTGTTCACAGCCTCTGTGAAGAATAGCGGCTGTCAAGAGTTTGGTGAGTGTTACGACTTCCCACAGACCTGTTTTTAGCTGATGTGAGACCTTAAAACATGGAGGGGACACAGGACACAGGGGCTATGGCTGAAGAGGAACTTCTAGTGGGCTTTCTCCTCACTGGGGCCCTTCTACCCCACTCCCCATATATGTCCCTCCTGCTCTTCCCTGTCCTCCTCACCCCAAGCCTCCTCTCTCCACGAAGTTTCTCTTCCTTTCTCCCTTTTCCTCTTCCTCTCTCCAAACTACACAAATATTGGGGGAGAAAAGGCTCTGTTGCCTCTGGGTGGCCCTTCCAGCATGAAGGGATGGAAGTGTTGAGGTAGAATGTGCCAGGGAGACAGGAGTGAAGTCACTGCACTTGCACCCTGAGGCCAGCTCTGGAATCTCTGGTGACATGACCCCAGGAAAGGAGGGATGCAGAAGGGAGCTTAGCAGAGCAGAGATGCCAACAAAAGACATGCAGCATTAAATATTGTGTCAATCCTGGCTAATAAGGTGGCTGGAAGATAAGCCAGTCAGAAGACACGAAATCTCCTCAACAATCCCCCAAAGGCAGGCGTGAACTTGAGTGCACTCAATAGCTCCCTGTGATTTGATGATCTCATTTAACAGCATTTGAATTTTTACCCTGTTATGGACCAATCTGAGTGACATGATTCAGCCCACACTGGGATGGACATGACAGATGGATTCGGAGTCCCCACACACCTCATTCACCTGCACACTCCAAAGCACGGTCCCTCACAGAGTTGAGTAGAGTCCCACTGTCCAACCCCTCCCTGGAGCCCCAGATGTCTTTGAGAGGATAGCACCTTGAGCATCAGGTTCAAGGGCAGAATCAAATGACTGCTCAGTAAGCCTGATAAATACGGCAAAAGCAGCCTAGAATTTACTGTTTTCCCAGTTCAACCTCACTTACATTCTCCGTTTTCCTCTCCAGCTCCTCCCTCTCTCCCCTCCCTCAGCTCTCCACCCACTACTTCCAATCCTGCTCACAAGCAAGGCTGGAAAACAAAACAACAAAACCCTTCCGGGCTGCTCCAGCTGCAGGAGGTGCCATACATTAAAATCGCCGTATCTCATTAGACAATGTCATCTAAGTTTCCTTACTTTGTGCCAGGTAGAGAATCTGGGAACTGTATGTCAAGGATTACTGAAATGTCTGTTTTGCTCACAGTCAATCAACTGAAAGTGTTCTCTACTGGGATTTTGGTGGCATAAAAAGTTGGCGATCATTTTTTAATTTTGTGTTGAGATTCAGGCTCAAAGCTGTTTGATCATGGTGCAGCATGTCCAGTGGGTTTTCTGGCTGAAGCCCTGCCATTCAAGTGATGGTGTGGCTGTGGAATGAGAGGAATCCCGATTCATGGTTAAAGCAGGACAGCAGATATGAACTTGGCTGTCCTGGACAAACTGGGGGCACAGTCCCCTGCCTGTCACAGAAAGGCCGAATAGGAGGGGGAAGCATTTCATTGCAAGCAAGGATGAGGACCTCTTCCTGAGTGTCTAAAGCCCTACCTGAATTTGTTACCCATTGGGCATCTAGTGGATTCTGCCTTGAAATTTTATATCTCCTTTAGTGAATCTGTCTTTGAGATTGGGGTCTGGATTCCTCTTTCCATCCCCCAGGAGAGATCCACAGGCCTCAGTAAATGCTGTTGATCAAGACCAAGTTTGACATGAGAGGGTCTATTGACTGTCCCTTGTTTCAGAGGGACACAGCCACCCTGCACCTTGGGGGAGATCCCTCCCCAGAGCTTCAATGCTCACCTTGGGGGTTAAGGACTCTTTTGGTTTCCTGTCGCTTCTGTAACAAATGACCACAGACTTGCAGCTTGAACCAATACAAATTTATTATTTTACAGTTTTAGAGGTCAGAAGTCCAAGGTGTTGGCAAAGCTGCATTCCTTCTGGAAGCTCTAGGGCAGAATCTGTCTCCTTGCTTTTTCTAACTTCTGGGGGCCAGCTGCATTCCTGGATTTGTGGCCCCTTCCTCTACCTTGGAGGCCAGTAGTCGAACATCTTGCTATCTCTCTGCTTTCCTCTCATCCAGCTTTTCCTGACTCTAACCCGCCTGCCTCTTTCTTATAAAGACCCTTACGATTACATTGGGCTCATTGGATAATCCAGGATAATCTCCCCATCAGAATTCTGACTTTAGCAAAGTAGGAAATTAGATCCTTTGCTGGAAGTAAAGGATTTTGCCAAGAGACTTGGGGAGAGTGGTGAAGGTCTGGGAGCCGTGTGCCAAGATGCCTGAGATGATATGTCAGGCCGGGTGCAGGCAGAGGAAGAGACCATGCCAGTTATTGGAATGGGAGAAATTTAACATAGATCATTGTTAATTAGTAAGCAGGAGTGAACTGCTAAGGGATCCGGAAGTAGCAGGTGCAATGGTGAAGGTCCAGCTCCAGCGTCACAAAGCAGGGGGTGTGGGGAAAGGGGGGGGATTTAGAACCAGGCGCAATAAATCCATAACGGCGTAGATGAATAAAAGAGTGGCCCAATACGGCAGATAAAGAATTTTGTGGTTTAGAAAACCATGATCCCTTCTTTCCTTTCCAGATTCAGAATCTGTAGAGAAGGAAAGGACCAAAGAGTTCAGGAAAACACATTGCTGCTAGAGCTGGATGGGACAGTGGGTACACCTGCCAGTATCAAATGTAAGACAGGCCAAGAAAGGCAGTGACTGTTTATTGCATTCGTTTGCTCGAGGGAATTTAAGTGGCCCCTGACTACTGTCTGCTGCCTTCCAGAGACTGGAGAAACTTCCTGTAATTGAACTGCCCTAATGGGGATAGCTAGGAGGGTGTGGAGTGGGTGCTTGAGGCTGGTGGCTACAGAGAGAGGACCTAGGGGGCTCCGTGGGACTCCGTGGGAGGGAAGAACAGCCATTGGAATCTTGAAAGATGGGGACAATTTGCCTACAAAAATGTGGTCTCAGTTTATACGCCCATTCAATAGTATTTGCTTATTGACTGTCATCAGCTTTTGAATGCTACTTTTTACAAAATTTGCATTGCTCAAAGATTGAGGCTATCTTTTCATGTTTAGCTACTTGGATTTTTCCTTTTTTTTTTTTTTTTTTTTTCTGTGAACTCCCTTTGGTGTCTTGCACAGGGACTTTAACCTGAGGAAAGAACAGTTCACTTATGTAGTGAGAGTGTCCTGTGTGCCTAATAAATCGTGGGTCCTGGTGCAGTCTGGTGAATGAAATAGCCATGGTCCAGAAAGGAATGTGGGCCAGACAGTAAAGACGGAAACCTAGGTCTGAGTACACATTCTGGGGGTTCTCCTCTAGCGGCGGTGGTCAGGGAAGGTCTTTCCGAGGAGACATGCAAATGGAGAGTTGTTAGAAATGATGCACTATGTGGAGAGCTGGCGAAGGAAGTAATCTGAACCATCAGAGCAGGTGAGGATTTTCAGGTGCACAAGGACCTGGCATGTTGGGGGAACAGGAAGAAGCCTGGGCCAATGACAGCACAGTGAGAAATAAGGTGGGTTTATTCTGGGTCCTGACTAAATTTAGGGGCAGACCTGGGCCCTACATTCAAGGCTTTCTTCTCTTAGTTAAAAAGCCTACAATGAAACTTTGGGCCAATGTCTTTTGTGGCCATGCTTGTGGAATTAGTCTTGTGGGGACTTTGAGAAACCTTCATCTGTGGCAAAGCAGGATAACAATGGATCATTCCTCTCAATGGCGGACGGGTTTGAATAGCTTGAGCAGATACAGTGCTTTCCCCTAATTGTCCCTTCCTGTCACTCATATTTTGTAAGGGTAATATTCTTTGGAGTTAATGGCTAGCCCTCATGCTGCCACAGCAGCCTCCTTCTGCCTTTTAATTTGCCCTCACTCCATTTCAGGGCGGAGGAAGTGAATAAGGGGGAACACAGAATGGGGACCCAGTGGGGTGGACCATTCCTCCCAGAATGAGGGCCTAGTAGAAAAACAGTGGTGCACACTCCCTTCTTTCTGTGGGTCTTCGAGCTGTCTCCTCCAACATCACTGGGGACTAGTATGTGCCTGAAGGCTGGCTTCTCTCTCTCTCTCTCTCTCTCTCTCTCTCTCCCCACCCTGTGTGTGTGTGTGTGTGTGTGTGTGTGTGTGTGTGTGTGGTGGCTCACCCACCATGGAGAATGTGGCCAGCCCAGGGGAACACAAGCTTGAGTAGGTGGCTTAGACCAGCTGAGCATTAGGCTTGAGGAGAGTCAGGTGTGCCTTCTTCCTGGCCTTCCTCCTGCTGTTGCCCAGGAGTGGTACCCTCAGAGGGAAATACTGAGCTCGCTTCCTGGCAACCCCCAGCCAGGATAATAATGCTGCTCCCAGTGAGTGGAGCTGAAGAGTGTCAAGTCTTCCTTGTGTCTAAAAGAATGTCCTCAGTTTGCATTCTTCTATCAGATCAGTGTCCTGTCTCTTGAATAACTAATTACCATTCCCTTCACATCTACTCACTGAATTCCCAAGATCTCAGGTATTTCTGTGACTTTCTCCACGTTAATCTTAAGTTAGGACAACCAGACACAGTAGGGACCTGAATGGTTCCTAAAATTTTGTTTTGTTCATTGTCAACAAGACTTCCCAGGTGGATGGAGAGCAGGTTGGTCATCGGGATGTCAGAACTCTCAAGTGTTAGCTGTGGTCTTGGGGTGAGCGCTTTTCTGGCCAACCTGTCCAACACAGTGTCCTTCCTCAGCCCCGGGAATGCCCTGGGTCTGTCCCCTTGGGGGTTGCTTTGAAGCCCAGGTGTCCCTTGCCCTGAGCAGTCAGGAACTGTCTCTTACCATGGTAAGAGAAGTAAATCAAAGGATTTACTTCCCATGATGGCAAGTGGCATCAAACTATCTGGGGGGGGGGGGCGTCCTTTTCCTGGGAGAGCAGGGAGAGGGCATGATAATACCATCTAGCATGCAGAGTCAGACCTATAGGGGAAGAGGGGGTGGTAGAGAAAGCAATCCCTTAGGTGTTGGGTGGGGACAGTTGCAGACCAGTGTGTTAGCGAGTGACACATACCTCTTTAGCCTCTGTATTTCACAGAACTCCTTCACATTTCACACCTCACTTCACTCACCAGGACTGTGAGGCGGGCAGGATGTAGATTATTTTCCTTTGAAACATGAAGAACTAGATACAGAAAAATGATGTAATTTGCCTGAGGATGAATAGCTAATGACAAAGCCAAGAGGCTCTCTGCCAGGAAGGATTCTAATTTACTTTTAAAAAAGAAGTTTGTGTGGCTTGCAGTTTGTTAAAAAATAATACCTAGTGCAGTTGTTACAGGGGTAGAGTTTGGGATTTGGTTGGGGGATTTCCCGGCTGTTGTAACCAGCCAGGTCCTGCTTGTCTGGATGGTCCTTTACCAATGGCTTAGTTCCCAATAGGGTTGGATTTACTTGGACCTCATAAGTAACAGCACTGTGACAACAGTATGCTGACATCAATTTTTCTGGGTCCTTCTTCTTTCAGCTGAGTGCCTAAAGATGCTTCCAGAAAAGGCACGCTACACTGAGGTATGAATTACTTCCTTTTCTCTCTTAGGGCTATTTTCACTCTAGGCCCAGGCTCCATTTGTGGAGTAAATGGTTCTCTTTAAGATACTCTTAATTTAAGTCATTTAGGAATAGTTTGAGCTTTGAACTTTTTTTTTAAAAAAAGGAGCATGAATTACTGCCCCAAGGACACATCCCATAATCTCTGAGGCCACAAAACCATTTCTATTCCTATAGTTGAGGGCATAGACTATGGGGCCAATTTATCTCACTCTTGTCTCTTAAGAATTTAGTCTTTTTGGAAATTTTCTACAGAAAATGGAGTTTGCATTTGGGCCATGAGCCTCAGCTGGGTATATGAAATGTCAAGGGTTCTATGTCCATAGATCATAAAATGGCCAAAGAGTCCTAGAAAATGCGGGCCTGTGTGTCCTGTGCCAACATAGACTTAAGGAAAACTCATCCATTCTTCTAGCCAGCAGTGCAGTCTGACAGGCACGACAAGCCTGTAGATTTTACTACTTGATTTTGGATCCATCACAGAGAAGAAGCCTGCTGCCCAGCTGACTGGCACACATGGTGCCCTTATGGGCCAGGTATGGGGCTAAAGGCTTTACATATGTGATTTCATTTAATCCTTGTAATAACCTGGGAATTAGACCGCCCCTTCCATTTTAAAGCTAAGAAAAACGGGTGCAGAGAGAATCAGTATCTTGCCTGAGACCACCCACGTACTAGGACTGGAGCTGGAATTTGAAACAGGGCAGGCCTTCCTGGGATCACTTCATAACCACAATGCAATGCTTCCTCTAGGAAACCACCACAAGGGGGCGCCCTGCCCATGTCCGCACCAGTAAAAGCTGTGCTTTCTTTTTCCTCCTTGGGGTGTGGGGTGGATAGGAGTTACGTATTCTTTTTCCCCACAGTTTCTGTCCAAAAGCCGAGACCCCGCCCAATAGTGGACAGTTTCAGGCCAATGTAAATACGGAGATCAGGACTGGCCACTGTAATCGCAGGTCTGGAACACTCCCTGAAGATCGCCACTGCACTATGAAAACAGCATGTACAAAAGTAGGAACCAGGGGTGCCTGGGTGGCTCAGGGAGTTAAGCCTCTGCCTTCAGCTCAGGTCATGATCCCAGCATTCTGGGATTGAGCCCCGCATTGGGCTCCCTGCTGAGCAGAGAGCCTGCTTACCCCCCTTTCTCTCTGCCTGCCTCTCTGCCTATTTGTGATCTCTTTCTGTCAAATAAATTTTTAAAAATCTTATAAAAAAAGGTAGGAACCAGATTTGCCTTCTCAGGGTAGTAAAAAAAAAAAAAAAGAATTAGTTTCAAGGAAAACCAGCAGGAAGCTTCAGGCTTTACTCACCGAGGATGTGGTATTATAAGGACACGGAGTATTTGGTGCACATGGTCAGAGCACAAAACAGGAACTTTCTTTAGAAATTGTGACTTATTCAAGCCATGTTTAAGATCTCTGGATAAAGCTGAGAATTTATGGGCCTCATTTTTCTTCTATGCTGTCTGACAAATAATGAGTGGCAAAGCAATTGGGATACAATGTCATAGGACAAAGGCTCATATCTAATGTTGACAAGTGACACCAGGGATTTGCAAGACTGGTGATTCTTGTCCAGCCTCTGACACATCTAAATATGGATGTGTGATGGGGCCAGACTCCATTTAAGTGGACATCTTTGGGCTGGTTGAACACACAAAGAAAGATAGGGGGAAAAAATGTTCTTAAAAAAAAAAAAAATCACTTCACCTGAGAATCATTAGTAGATGAAATGTCTAAGACAACATGAGAACAATGGTGGTACACAGCAGCCACTGACTCAGAATCCCTTAGTTCTGTCCACCGGTTCCCGTGGAGGCAAGAGAGCTTTGCCTCCCTAGCCTACATCTACCAGTGCATGGTGGGATGGGCCACAAATGCGCCCCCCGCCCCCAGGACCATGACTCATCAGCAAAAAGAAAAAGTATGATACAAAACTTCAGGGGTGAGAAGTGAAAACATGACTCAGGAAATCCTGAGGTTCCAGATGGTGCTCCAGGGAGAAAATAAAATGGGGGTCAAGGTTGGAGGTTACATTACAACAGTTATTGAGCTGAAACGCATAGTATATTTAATTTCCTTGACAGCTTTAATTGGCTGGTTTAAACCTAGTAAGCATCTGGGGAAGCCAGATGTTCTACCATCCAGAGCTTGCTGATGTAACTTTTCTTCTTTGCAAAAGATAGGATTACCAGGGATACCAAGAAGGTGAGTTTGGAAGAAGAATGTGTGCATTTCTAAGAACTGCCCAATAACTGTCATGCAGCCAGGAAGGAGGCTGCTGGAAGCCACTGGGAACCAGCCCTTTATGGTCTGTTACAATGTAGGAGCCGTGAGCTGAAGCAGGCTGTAAATAGGGTTGGACAGCAAGGTGGAAGGGCACAGAGGGGAGAAAGGTTGGTGGGGAGGTAAAAATGAAGATTAATTTTGTGTCAGGCTGACTCTGGCTATGCAAAATCATTTTATATTTAAGTCCTGGATATTCAAAAAAGTAAATCAAAGAAAAATCTTCTGTACCACCGTGGTACAAGAGGGCTGATAGTGCATTACCGTTTCTACTTTTTTGATTTATTTGCCCTGTGGGTAGGATGTCTTCTTCTCTCATGTGTCTTAAGTCTTTACATTTCTCATACTCTGATAATGGCCCACCCAAGGCATTTTTTGGTTTTAACCCCTGTTAATACTGTCACCTGCCTAGCCATGTCCAGAAAGGCAAGAAGATGAAGCAACTTCAGGGGCATCTAGGAGCACAGCTCTGCTCTCTTCCTGCTGCCAGTTGTGTGGATGTGTGTGCGTGGACGTCTGTGTGTGTGTGGACATCTGTCTGGCTGCCACCCAGGCTTACCTGTGCCAGGGGAAGAGGCACACTGAATGGGTATCAACAGAAATAACACTCAAACACTTGCATTTCTGTTTGAATTTATTTCTGGTATTTTCTCTCCACTCTTCTACCTCCCCCACTTCCGCCCTCAATCTGTTTGTTTAGGCAGATGATGATTATGATGGGTCAATAGCTTTCCTAAGCACATCCTTGCTGATAGCAAGGGGGGAAGGCACGACTGTTTTTTTTTTAAACACTTAGCATATTAATCCTTCCCCTCAAATTGAGAATTAGTTGTGGTATGATTGCTAACAAATACAAATTGTATTAAGAAAAAAAAGTCCTCTCTGGAAGGCAAAGGGTTTATAATTAGTTTGCAAAAACGGGTGCCTTTCCCTACATAATTAACTTCAGACTGCTTTCTTCCTCTGGCCCTCTCTCTGTCCTCTCTTCTCTGAAAACTAGAGACTGCAGTCTTGCCCTTCTACCCAGGAAACACATCAGGGTCCTGCCTGCCTTAAAAGCACATGTTCCCGCCAACCCAGGGCTGCTCTGTACTGTATCACCCAAGTCACTGCCCTTGAAAACAAACTGGTGATGCAGTAGTTACTTCCATAAAAGGAAATCAACATTATCTCATCTAGTCTTCTTTCCAACTTAACAGGGCATGAAACTAGTCTGTTGAATGAGGGCACATGGTATCATATGAGTATTTGAGTTGAGCACATCAGCAGTATCGGCAGAAAGGGAATTGTTCATTGGCTTAATTCTTTTGCCCGTGAGAAGAAAAACCAAAACCAAAAAACAAACAAAAAGATCCTTCTTGCTGGATAGCAGCTTGTTGTCGAAATGAAGGTTAGCTCATTTGTCTTTTTTATGTTTCAAGTTTTCCCATTAGAACACATATATGGAAATGTTGTCATCAGGACCTTTGGTCTTCCCGAGGCTCACAAGATCTTCCCACCAGCATCAAAAGCATGAGGACGCCTGCCTTTTGGGTTGTGTGTTATAGACTTGACAAATAATTGCGAGAAACAAACTTTCATCACAGAGTTAAAATATTTAATGACAAAATTACAGTTAACGGTAATCACGAATCATAAAGCAGATATTACTTGTCTCTGAAAGAAACAAAAATTGTATTTGACACCCTAGAGAAACTTCTGAAGAATTAATAACTGTACAACAGACAGCAGCGGTGTTACAATTCTAAAAATGAAAAGCAAAACCTATCTTTATTATCCCTTATTGAGGGCATTCTGTAAATATTTTTACATAAATACACAACCTTTGTTAGCCACAAAAGTAGTAGTATTAAGACAGATTTCACTGTAATTGTAATTCTAACACAATCTTTATTTTTTCAGAGCTTAAAAAAAGTTAACTACTGATCTTGTTACATTTTACAAATACATTCTTTAATATGAAACATTAACCTGAATAACTGTATACATCCTGTACGCAGATTATCTAATACTAGGTGAGGACTACTACGGCTATGTTCCAGGAAGAAATGGTAATACTGGGAAGCTTCTTTTCTCTATGTGTTGTCGGTACAATTGAGGAAGTCCTTCACAGAGATAGAGTATCTCAAAAACCCATAATGAAGTGCAGAAGTGAAACAAACAAATTTACTGTCTTCTAGCAGCTTCACCCAATGAATTGGTCCCAAAGAATGTGACATTTTAGCAATTTGCTCTAGGTTAAACTGTATTAATGTTTTGTATCGCAGCACCTTCTACGAAAGGATAGCAAAGAACTTCACATGTGTCATCACGGGGCAGCTCTGAAAGAGGTCAGGAGGTAGAGGAAAGGCAGGGGGGGCTTGCTGTTCTGGCCTCGCTAGGGCGTTGACCGCAGGGAGATCAAGGGCATTGCTGGGCCCTGGAAGCGAAACAAGAGAAGGAGCTAATAGAGGTGTTCTTCTAAACCAAGCTACTTCCACTAAGACTGAAGTCTAAAAGGAGAAACAGAGAGTGAAGCAAGAGGGCATGACGTAGAATGCTTACATTTCATGAAGAGTAGCTATCACAGTTCTACCAGGGAGCAAGAAGCCCGTATTTCACAGTATGCTTATGACCTCCTCCTCTGCTACTTTAGAAGCAGCTCAGCGAACACCCTTGTTAGATAGTTGGCAACAATTTTATTTCTGAGTTTGGCTGATTGTTGGGAGGCTTAAGATTTACCCTTCCAATTCTTCATACCAACTATCGCTCTCTGAAGCTGGAATCCAATTTCAGAAGATGAATATATCCATGGGCATGTGTGTTTTCTGAATGGAGGTCTACAAACAAAACCCATTTCAAGTGATATTTCGGGATTTTCTTAGAAATTAGAAATGCTTCTAATGGTACTCATCAGATAGCAAGTTCCTTGCTTCTTTGACCTTTTTAGACACTGAAAGAAAAGTACAAAATATTATAGTAAGCTTACATAGTTTACCATATTAATTTCACAGAGCATTTTCTTGAACTGGACCATCTTCCCAAGAGGATTCAGAAATTTATCTCCAGCAAACTGCATCTCCCTTTTGACAGGTACTGTCTAAGATAATTTTTTTCCCTATAGCCCAACTTTGTCTCCCAGGGAATGCTTTATCAGGAGAAATTAAGCTATCTAAATCAGCATAAATAATCCCCAAGTCATCTTGTGCTGCTCGTAAGAGGCTACAATGCATGGACTCAGTCGGCTCAATGGGTAGGAGGATCAGAAAGGGGTCCTGAAGATTCTTGCAGCTTAAAAATCAATGCACTACAGTGGGAAGCTGGGACTGTGTCTGGGATTGCGGCTTGCCTCCTTGTTTCACAAAGACAAAGCACAGCTTTTATGTTTAGCATTTAACCCTCAAAGAAAACTCCCAGACTCTGAAACTGGCATTCTCTGGAATAATGCAGAATCAGGAGGTGTGGGTACCAACTTTATTCAGTCTGACTACAGTTATGTAAAGGCTTCACGGCCATGTTTCATGTCAGCCCTTGCAAGTTGCAATGGCCACGAAATATAATGGCCAAATTTGTCAAGACACCTGCACTTTAAATTACATTAAATAAATAGACAGCAAGTAACAACATCAGAGCCTCCAAAAATCAGATACCAAGAAACTGAAGGCCATGTCCCAAGGATATGGTGAGGGTGTTTCTAAAATAGGCATGACTTTGCAAATAGAAAAGAGATTTTAACTGTAGTATCTTTTCACATTATCATTTACACAGACCTTTATCTAGACAAATCAATTCTTGATAAAAATCCAAGCTCTTTTCAATATTGGCTGCCATAATTTGGGGCAATGACAAAAGAAAGAGACATTCATGAATGCACAGAGGTTTTTAAATAGGCTTTTCCTTATGTCTTTGATCTCAAGTTTTTTCCCCTTCCCATGATAACTGCAAATAATCAGCACGGAAACAAGTATTGGAAGTATTTAAACTGCAGCTCAGAAAGTAGATTTCTATCTGTCATTCTGATTTTTTTTTGGAATGCTGGTGATGGCTCATGCAAAAGATTACGACATAAAAAGCAAAATCTAAGACTGCTGTTTCCCCTGATAAATTCAATTGTTTGCCATAATACAGACTGGTGTTTAAAGATATGGAATCTTAACCTTCAAATTAAGAGTGGCTTGGAGACTGAGAGAAGCAATGACAAAGTGACAAAGTCACTGCTTGACTGATTTCCAACCAGGAACAAGAACATCTGATGTCACCACATGAAAAGGTCTTCTGGCTTCATATCACATTTTTTTTTTTTTAAGTAAATCTCTACACCCAAAGTGGGGCTTGAACTCACGACCCCAAGGTCAAGAGTTGTGTCCTCTACTGACTGAGCCAGCCAGGCGCTTCTCTGGTTTAATATCAAGAAAAAAAGACAACAACACGTTGCCAGTTTAGACCCAGCTCAGTGTAACATTTGGTCCAAATTCCACATCCAAACTACTGAAAAAAAAAAAATTAGAGAAGACACATACGAAGACTTATGTCTATACAGTGAAAAAAAAATTAAAAAACCAAACAAATCTGATGCCACCGCAGCATTTCTTAGCACAATCCTTAGTGAAATGTATAAACACTACGTCTTTTCTTTCATATTAACGTCTGAAAAGGAAAAACAAAAAAATCTAAATGTCCATATACTGGAGAAAAAAAAAAAAAAAAGGAAGCAGAGGTCCGGGATTCTTATAAAAACTGCTGAGCAAACTCTTCCATTTCTCTCCAGAGGGTCATTGCCGCGATAGGGAGTGTCTCAACACTTGTGCTTCATGGCAAGCTAAAGAGAAAGAGGGATGGCAAAGTTAAGCATTGTTAGCACTGGGGAGAACTCACCGTGCTGCTCCCCTCCCCAAATCCATGATGAGAGGCAGCACCGAGGTTTTACTCGCTGTGGCGGATTGCCGTATTATTCCCAGTGGCATCTAGTGGATGTGCAACATTTTCTCGAAGAGCCCACAGAGAACTGCCTCTGTTATTCCTCCTTAACAGTGGTTTCCTTGGAGTTCCGTGTCCTGCAGGGGGAGTGCGCTATGCGGCTTTCCCGCCCTTCACTGAAGGGGTAGCCAAGGGCGCAGGCAGAAGGAGGGACTGACCTAGGAACAGGTAGGAGTAGAACCCAGGTCTCTGGGCTGCTGGGTTACTAGTTATTCAGAAAAACCAATACTCCTCAAATGTAAGTATTTACTGATATCTTATATAGTATTAAAAATCAACTGTAGAAAAACAATTGGCATTAATCCACTCAATATCCAGCCTGGACCTCCAACCAAGTTCAAAAGCTCTTGACGATGAAGTGGTGTTACTGATGAGATGCTGAACAAGATACCAAAACCAGACCTCCATTTACCACTCCTCCTGCTGGTATTTGAGAAATAGTTGGCTTGCTGAAATGTTTGACCTTTATGATGGGAACACTAATACCACTGTGTCCTTCAGTAACTTCCCAAGCCCAGCTAGAGCCCATGATGATATACTGAAGGCAACACAGGCAGGTACGGAACGTTAAGTTAAATCTGACTTTGCTTTTCTTAGATCCTTTCCAAGGAGCCCATACCCTGAGATGACCCTGAAGGCAGAGCTGAGCCTGAACTGGAATTCCTCACTTGTCCGGCCTCTGGCATTAGGGAGGGGATTGGGACTGGGAGTAGGAGACAGGTTCTGCCACTGAGAATGGTTTGGAGCAAACAGGCGGTGGTTCTCTATGGGCAACAGCTCTGTAGAAAGCCTTGTCTGCTTCATGACCAAGTTCTTGGTCCTTAAAGAATGTTCCAGGGAACCCTCTGATTCCACACAGTGGCACTGGCCATCTTCTGGGCAGTGTCAATGACCCATCTCTCCTGTATAACCCAGGGCCTTTGAGTCCACCTTCCCTTTCCTTGATGTCTTCAAGAACAAAGTCATAACCCTGGGGCTGCCACCTCAGACCACCTGCGAGAGCAGCAGACATTTCCTCTGCAGTTGCGGCACCAAGCCAGGTCAGCATGGGATGGAGGGGGACGTGTGGACCTAGCCCTCGGGCTGCTAAACTCAGCTCTCCTGGAAGAGCTCCCGTGCCTCTGCCTGGGGAAGGCAGCCTCAGCGAGACCTCTGCAGACCCTCTGCAGGGCGGATGCCATGACTGCCAGCCGTCGGACGGTGTGTGTGAGCGTGCTCCCGATGCTGCCAGGCTAAGCGCTGCACGGTTTTGATCAGAAAGGTGGAGGTGGCTAAGGACTCCTGACCTCGGAGAGTTTATGGTCCACAGACATGTGGGATGTCTGAGCTGTTCCAGGGCCCTGTCCCCTGCAGTCCCTCCGCTGTAGGGACTCCACTTCTTGCTCTGTCTCCAGTTTTAATACATTATTTAGCAACGTAGACCTTTCCAATCAACTCAGAGCTGTTAAGTGTTGTGCATAATGAATACCCAAATAAATATTTGATCAGCACTGCTGTCCTGTTATTCACGGAGCTGTTAACCTTCAGCTAATGGGCTCGTGCCAATTCACCCACAGTCATTAATTTTCAACAACAACTGTACCACTGCTCACACCGGGCCCTGGTTACTGGCTACCAAGGGTCTTGGATGGCCCTGAACGGAGCCCCTGCCAGGTGGGGCCGTGGCCAGCTCAGCATCGCAGAAATATGATGGGACTGGATCCTTAATATTTAAAGTATCTTTGCAGAAAGTGGCATCACTTCCATGCTACCTAGGGTGTTTTTGTTTTTGCTGTTGTTTTTTAAAATTCTCTGGGAGTGAGAAGTTTTGGAATATGGAAGGCGGGTGCTGCTGCTCCTCTTCTCCACATTCGCTGCATGACCTTGAGCCCTAAACTCAGAACTGCTCCATACCTCCATCTTGTCATGTTTATAAATATCCTCTCTAACTCAAATGCTTATGGATCAGTTTAGATGTCAGAGTTCTTGCAGAAGAGGAGATAAAAATTTCCTTCGGGTGTATTTTGTTTTCTTACTATCTCACGGAAAGCTTTCTCTTTTGAAGCTGTGTAAATGACTCCCTCTAAACAGTAATAAATCGTTACTCATATGGGGGGAATTTTAAGAGGCCTGGACTCCTGAGGTCCCTTCTGGTTCAGGGACCCAAAGGAAGAGGGTGACTATAGTGGGGACAGAGGCAGCCGCTCCCTGCTGGTGAGAGAAATACCACTTACTCCCCTCTCCCCCTGCAAGCCAGAGCTGGTACAGAACAGGGCAGCTCTGTGCTCCTTCCTCTGAGAGCTGGCATCTGAGTCTGCCTGGGTGTGGGTGCCGCCTTTCGCCGGCTGGCTCACTGCCTGGGGCGGGTGTCCGAGCATGGCATACGCAGCAGCGCTGGGCTTTCTGGGGCAGTGGAGAGTGAGCAGGCCCGCTCTGGGGCTGCGCTGTACTTCCCTAAGGGCTGAGACCGGGCCAAGCCCACAGCTCAGGAAGGAACCATGCTTCCTCAAGGAGGCCGAACAGAGCTGGGGGAGAAGGGGTACAGGAACATTTTCTATCTGCTCTCCTGGAGATGAGCACCCAGGTATCTTGGTGGTGGGGCTGTGTGAAGGTGGTCTACTCACTGATGTACCTGGGTCATTGCAGGAGTCCTGGGAAAAGTCAGAAAGATCCTTTTGACTGCAGTGTAGGAAAGTGTGCCATAGTCAATCGAGGAACAAGGAGGAGCCGTCCCCCGGTTTTGCTGTGGTCTGCGAAGGGTGCTGGCACATACCCCATCTCAGCCTGGAAACACAGCCCACTATGAATCAACACAGCTGCTTGTCTGGGGAGGGAGTGGAAAGTTGGCTTCTACCTCTGAACGCTGTCCTCACCAGCAGGTCTGGTGGAGGCTTGGCTGGGGAAATGACACCTTCACGGTCAGGCCATGCCAGTGGGTTTAGATCTGGAGTCCTAGTCCCTAGGAAAAAGCCACACCTTAACTAAAGAGGTCACTCTCCTTGTGAGGAATGCTGCCAATGCTGGTGCTTCACAAGGATACATCCCAATTTTAGAAAACCACATCTGGCCAGGACAGTGTCTAGCTCCTGCTCCCTCACACACACTAACAGACACCAGCAAACCCTTCACCTCCCTCTTAGAACACCCACAGGCAGGGAAGCCAAAACCAGGGAACACTGCCCCCTCCATCCTCCATTTCTGCTGAAAATAGGCTGCTGGCTGGCACCGATCCTCCCAGTGGTCAGGGCCAGAGGCCCCTTGCCTCTGGTGGCCTAATCAGTTTCTGCTCTGACAGGCCCTGTTTCAAGGGTTGTTCTGTGTTTAGAAAGTATTGCATTTAGTAGAAGCCCTGCCCACCCCACTTTGGGGGTCACAAAAATCTTCATCTCCAAGCCCTCCCCATCCCTTTGCTGGGGTCCTCAATCACATTTCTCCATCCCCCTACAGTGCTCGTTATAGGATGGTATAGGGCAGGTTCAACAGAATCATTTTCATGGAAATTATTATTGCCAGTATTAATTCAGACTTGTATATGTCAGGTATTGTGATCATAGATTTATAGGTTTGAATTCATTCAATTCTCTCAATGCCCTGGGCGACAGCAACTGTTACTAATTATCCTTATTTTACTGATGAGGAAATTGGGGCTTAGAGAAATTAGGCACTTGCCCAAGGTCACTGGGATGGTAAATCAAACACAAGATGCTAGCCACCAGACTGCCTTCCCACGCACCCAGCACACTTGGCCACAACATCAGGGAAACAGGGCAACCGGGGCCAAGAATCATGGCCATCTGGTCAGGTTATCCAACCCAGTGTTTGTACAACCGCCTCTGAGGGGGACGCCCACATGGGTGACCTCCACGTATTGTCTACTCCGCCTTAGGAAGAACGATTTCACAGACTTCCTTGGTAACCCGGCTCACGATCTCATCATTCACCTAAAGTCTGGTTTTAGCAGAATCTTATCAGTGCACTGCTGAATGCTCTGTTTTGTATGGCAAGGTTCAAACTGCCTGTACTATTACCCACCCCCCCAAGACTTGAAGATAATTAAAAAATAACTCCCTTTAGCCTTCCCTTCCCCAAATCAACACTTTGAATGTTTCTCCAGACTTCCACTACCGCCCCTCCGCCAATCACAACATTTGCTGTGGTTATAAATGAAGCCAGGGTGGGAATTCTAGTATTTCCATCTCATCCTTATTTCTGTCTCGTGAAGGCTGGAGAAAAAACCTTAAATATGTACCCTATGGAAATCTTAGGTCTGAGCTCCCTCTTTCCGTGACATGCGGTGAGCAAGGGTCTGCCCTGGAGCAGGGCCAACGGCGTTTTCAGCCAGATCTGGCCAGGTCTTCTCCAGGGAAGCCCACATGGGCCCTGGAGGCAGGGGTGTGATACGATCCCAACAGGACAGAGAGCTGATGACACAAGGAGACAGGTCTGTGTAATGGGGGCAGGACAGGAAGGCAGGAAGCATCTCCTGGGGGTTCGGATCTATAGTTCGCCCTGGGAATGAGCCCCTGGGAGAGGCCAGCTAGCCTTAGCTAGGGGGACCTTTCTTATCACTTTTCAGGTGGTTCTATTCTCACTTCTTCAGCAGAGCTGGGATTTTCTGTTGAAGTAAGTTAATTTTTTCCCCAAAGGTCACCTGAAAAGCCTATCTGCAAGGCCGGATTGTGAGTCGGAGATGCCAACAGTTATCAGCAGGGGTTGTTCCTGGAAAACTAAATTCCAATCCCTAGCCAGACAACTGCCCTCTGACCTGAAGCACAAGATCAGTCGTAAATCCTCTTTATCACCTGACTAACAGGGACGCTCTTTCCTTTGGTCTGTGACTGCCTCAGAGAGCTGGCTGCCAATAAAAACTACCCTTTCCCCTGCTGAAAGGCACATTCTTTGGGAGCGTGTGAAAATGCACGTGTGTGCCTGTGGTCACGTGAGAAATGCCATGACCCGGATTCAGAGCAGGTAGGAGCCCTATGGGCAGCTCTGCATGAGTCAGGGCAGCCTTCGAGATCCAAGCCCTCTCGCAGAGGGGCAAGCAGCCCTGAGGTACCCTGGATGTGGGGGACTAGAACTTGCTTTTCATACAGCGAAGATTTATAAGAACACAGGATGCTGGGCTCATGACCGTGACAGACCCAAGTCCTTTTTCAAGCATTGGCCACAAGGGGAGGGATATTCGTGGATCTGACTTCTTCCACCCCCATTCTCTTCCCTGAAACTTAAGCCCTAAAATTCTGGGCAGGAACCAAGGATGGTCGGCATTTCCCAAAGATCCAGATCCATGGTCAGAGATAGAAAGATATTAGCAAGGAAAGAAATGAAGAAATGGGAACAAGAAGAAATATTTTATGATTCTGGTACTTACTGAGCAGCAGGATATATTGGGGGGGAGGGGAGGGCTTGATTTTAGATTTTCCACCATGGGAAACGCACCGAAAAATGTTTCTTGGAGCCAAAGCTCCCTGAGCCTCCAGAATGGAGACCTCCGCGCCCCTGTGGGACCCACCTTGTGTGCAGTCTCCGCGAACTGCTGAGCGCTGTTCTTCATGTCTTCCGTCTTCTCCTCTGCTCGACCTAACCGCTCCCCGCGCTCGTTCAAGGCCTGGCTGGCTTTCTGTACGGCGCTGGTCACGCTGTCGGCCGCCGAATGGAGGATGCTGTTTCCTGAAGAAGCATAGCAAGAGCATCAGAGGCTGCCGGGGCTGACCTCTGGCGACAGAGCCTGTGAGGGCTGGGCACCTGCAAGGGCAAGGGGGTTCCCTCCAGAGAAGCCTCGGGTACCTAGGATTCCGTCAACAGTTCTTCTGAGCTATCTGACCGCGCATGTGTCAGAAGAGGACCCACAGCCTGCAGGACTCTGGTAAATGCCGATGGCTCTCTCACATCCCTTTCATTGTCGTAGCCCTCATGACCATTCTCCTGCCATTCTGACCAGTGAGGGTCCAAGGGACAGGATATTTGGATTTAGGACTGGGCTTGCAAAAGCAAATGGAAATTCTGACAAATTTATACAATTAGGCAAGTTCAAGAGATATATTTGGGTCTTACCGACATATCCTCTTCACCTGGGGTTTAAGTGAAATCCCACCAGAAAAGGGGGCGCAGAACTTTTTCAGAGAGAATGCTCTGTATTTCTTTTAACTCCTCCCTTCCATTTTACCCTGTCATCCTTAGAAGTATGGCTTCTTATGAGAAGCTGTGAATCGGTCTCAGAGTTCAGAGGAGATATGCCAGCCCCCAACCTTGAATTTTGAACCATGGCTTGGTTGACTGAGCCTTCTTGGCTCTGATCTCCAGTTTATGAAATATGGGGCCTCAAAACTGCACCTAGCCAGGAGGTAGAAAATGGTGACAGAAACCAGCCTTAGAAGGAACTGAGCACTTCCAGATTCACGAGAAAATTGAAAATCACCACATTTCAAAGGATTGTGTATCCCTGACATCCCATTTGCCAGGATGGAAATACCGAATTCAACAGTGGAGGCATAACCCACTGAGAACAAGCAACTTGCAAAATTACAACCCAGGAAAATTTATAGCTGTATTTTGTTAACATTGAGTGAAAGATATTTAATAGCATTTTAGGTAATAGCCTCACGTCTTTGAATAAGTTTATTACATCATTTAACTTTGTACTTGAGATGGATGCATCTAGCCACAGACAGCTTTTAATAGAAGTGTAATTTCCTTTGGTTTCAGCTTGTAAAGGCTTCTTAATTTCTCCTCTGTGGGAAAAGTCTGGTTTGTGGAACAGAATCTCAGGGAAAGAAAGTGCCTGGTGCCTACAAAGGACTTGTAAATTGTTTCCCATTTTTCTTCTTTAGGAATAGATTTTAAGGGCTTCTACTATGTGCTAAGGGGAGGAGAATGGGGGTAACTTAGTATTACTCAGTTGTATTAAGCACTGCATGAGCCAAGATAAATCAACACAGATTAATAGGGACTAACAGAGATGAGGCTCTGGAGGAAACTGGTTGAATATAAGGATTGGAATGGAAGGTCTAGGTCTTTAGAACAGTTGGAGGAGGAGAAGAAATCTTGGCCCCACTCTTTTTTCACATCATATTCCTGACTATGATGATAGCCCATGTTAGACCATTCCCCAAGATGTGAATAGCATTTTGCAATCTTAAGCACCTTGACAAATATTATCTAATTTGTCACACAAATTCTCCTGAGAAGACTGAGACTAGTTAAGGTTAAGTGGTAGCACAAGATCATATCCCTAAGGAAGTGGTATGGGCAGCACTGGAACCTGATTTTCCAATGACTTTTCTTTATTCTGTAGCTTCCTCTTTGCAGATATGGTGTAGGTTGTGGGAAGCAAGACGAGAAGACATAACTGAGAGCAGACTAGCGGAGACAGATTTGACAGGTTGTTTCCCAAGGCAATGCCTGACTCTTTCTGTCCTTAAGGTATTCCTCTTGGTCAATGAAGAGTTAGTGCTCATGCTGTATTGTAAGTCAAGTGGTCTTGGGAAGAAAGAGGCCAGTGGGATGGAATGGGAAGATGGAAAGGACTGGAAGGGGCAAAGGAGAGGGTGGAACACACTTAAATTTCCTCCCTTCCATGCTTCCTTTCACATACCCACAGTTAGCCACCAGAGGCTCGGGAAAATACGGGGCAGGGAATCTGCGACTTCACAGCCAGGAATAGCTGTATTAAACCAAGGGATTTTAGAACAAGCTACCATAAAATTAGAAGGGTATATGACTAGGACTTGTCTTTTCCCATTGAAATTGACCCTCATGTTCTCCAAGTTAGACACCTCTCTGTTTTTGGAATAAGTCATATTGTTTCTTGTCATGACTTCCTGAATCTTGTACAAGATATCAGGTAACACTGCATCCAGTTTTATATGATACTGTTTAGCCAATGGGCATTATTACTAAGAGAGAACCAAATGCTGTCTTCAGTATTTAAAGATGACACTGATTACCACAATCAATAGAAAACCCACCTTCAGTTATTTTCAGACATGAGGATGGATTTGAACAAATCCCAGGGCCTTGGTTGAAGTGACCTCTTGCTCTTGGTTTCAATTTTAACCAATTTCAGACTCAGTGAATGAAGTCTTAACATCTTTGTCAAGCTTCAAGTCAACTCCACACCATCCTTCCCCTCAACTCTGTAAGAACTGTCTATATCCTTCGTAGGCACTTACTCAAGGACATTCATAGGCAACTTTTCTACCTCGTTTCTTCACCAGTAGATGCAGTGACTTTCCAGCCAGGTGATAAATTCCCCAAGGTCACCATTTCATTATATTGGTCATTCCCTAAATCTTGAATCTTTCTCCTCTTTACTCGGGTCTCTTGCCTGCTTACTTCCTTCTCTCTGAGATCTTGCTAAAGCTGCAGTTCTGGGCTTCTATCCTTGGCCCTCTTCTCTCTCTCATCTGTAGATTCTCCATAGATCAATTTACTCAACTCCTGGCACAACTGAATTCCATCTTTCACTAGGTTGTGCTGCTAAGGTCTGGACCTGTATGTTTTCTTACTTGACAACTCCAGTGACCCAAGGTCACCTGGAATTCATTACATCTAAACCTGACCCCACTGTATTTCCCTTCATGCCTGTTTTTCATTTGGGGTCCCCAGCTCAGTGAACAACCCACACTATTGGCCCAGTTCCTCAATTCAGAAACCTGGTGGTCCAGTCTATATCCTCCCTTTTACCCTGTAGAGCTAAAGCTCTCCTTTTACATAGCTCTCTGCTTTGTTCTCTTCACTGTTTCTGCATTGACCTAGTTCCTCCTTCTCTCAGAGTTCTAGTAATAGCCTTTTGTCTAGCTGTCTCCATACATTTTTTTGGGTTCATCTTCCACACTTTCATACTAAACTTTTAAAAAGGTGAATCTGTTACCATCTCCCCACTCAAAAGATAAAATTCAGACTTCTTCTTCTTCTTCTTCTTTTTTTTAAAATTGAGACTTCTGCCTTGCCTTTCTCTCAGCTCATCTTTTATGCCTTGCCAAATTACCTATATTTGTACAGATGTGTCAGGTTTCTTTTACTTATATGCCTTTACATTGTTATCTCTGCCTGAGACCCTGCTTCTCATCTTAGCCTTCCTAAAGTGGCTCCATCAGCACCCTTCAAACTCCCTTAGGGAACCTTGTCATGTATAGCCCACCCTATAGCCTGTATGCTGCTAACATACACATTATCTTGTGTCTATTTCAAATGGTGCATCTACAGGGCGCCTGGGTGGCTCAGTTGGTTAAGCAACTGAATCTTGATTTTGGCCTAGGTCATGAGCTCAGGGTTATGAGACTGAGTCCCTCACTGGGCTCCATGATCCGTGAGAAATCTGCTTGAGGTCTCTCCCTCCTTCTCCTTCTGCCCCTCCATATGCACATACACTCTAAAATAAATAAAAATAAAAAAAATCCTATAATGGCGCATTGACTTCATGCATGTAATGTTGGCTATCTAGAGTAAACTCCTTGAGGGCAGGGACCGTGTCTTTTACATTTCTGTATTCCTGATCCAAGGCACAAAGCAGATCATAAATGTTGGTTGAGAGGTAGGAAGTATGTATCATCCTTTCTATGATTTCTTCATGGCTTGGCAGTGGGTTGGACACATAACTGATGCTGCCACAAGATCTGACAAGTTACTGAAATTCTAAACTTGCCAAGTGACTAAGGGATTAGTTTGTGTCTAATGGAGTTAACTATCTTGTTTAGCAATTGTGCCAGGAATTCAGTGGAGTTAAATAAAAAACAAAATGTAGGGGTGCCTGGGTGGCACAGCTGGTTAAGTGACAGACTCTTGGTTTTGGTTCAGGTCATGATCTCAGGGTTGTGAGACTGGGCCCCATGTCAGGCTCTGTACTCTGCTTGGAGTCTGCTTCAAATTCTTTCTCCCTCTCCCGCTGCCCCTCCTACTCGTGCTCTTTCTCTCTCTCTCTCCCTTAAGCAAATAAATAAATCTTAAAAAAAAAACCAACCCAAAATTTAAAAAGGGGAATGCATTTACTATAGTAAAAGGCAAAGGGAGAAGTTGATAAAGAATCTGTTGTTACTATCCTTAAAACAAACAACTGTAAATTATAAAATAACCAACATTAAATAGCTTAATAAATAAATCCAATGTAAAAATAACAGTTTCCTGAACACTTGCTATGTTTTAGGCACTTACTAAGCCTACCTCTCACAACCACCTTATGTGATGGGCATTACACCGTCCCACTTCTATCAATGGGAGCACCAACATCAAGAGAGAGGCTTAGCAATGTGCCAAGGATCATGCAGTAAAGAAATAGCACAGCTAAATTTTGAACCCAGGAAGCCCACCTCTAGAGCCATTTCTCTTCCTCATTGTGTTAAATGGGTTCTCCATGGGAATTTTCTTGTATGAGATTAATGACACAATCTGTATTAACTGTGTGGAAGAAGACATCAGGGCAGTAGTTCCTCATGCATCCCTTAAAAATCACAATACAAAACAAAATATCCTCTCATTAGAAGTTAGAAAAACTTACTGTAGAAAATTTAGAATACACGTTACTAAAAAAATCTGTAATAGTCAATTGTTTAGAGATAAGCACAATTTATATTTATGGTACATTTTATTCTGGTAATTTTTCTGTATATGCTTTTCTAAAACATGGCGGAGACCATACCATATACATTTAGTCCACATTGTATTGGGGACATCACACAGTGTCATAAAAAAAATTCTTCAAAAATATGTTGTATTCTGTAATTTATTTGACTCTTTCCCTGTGAATACTGGGTGTGTTTCCAAAAGTTTTGCTTTTTGAAATGAGGTTGCAGTTACCTTATTGCATTTACACACACACACATAAAGACACGATCTTTATCCACATCTCTGACAATTCCTAGAAAAGAAATTGTTGATTCAAAGAACATACACTTTTTTGAGGCTCTTGATGCATGAGGAAAATTGCTTCCCTGAAAGATTCACTCAGGTTTCAACACCATTCACAGGAGAGCACACTATGTACCAGGCACAGTTGTATTGATGAAAATGGCAGAATGACTTTGAGGGAGAGATTTAACTTCTCTGATCTTCAGTTTCCTCATCGGTCAAATGAGGGTCATGCCATCCAGCTGGTGTGGCTGTTGTGGAAATGAAGGTGAAGAGATATGCCAAGTCCTGTAGGAGGTCAGTGGATGTGAGCCTCTCCACCTCCCTCAGACCACTTCTGCCCTCTAGGAACTTTGGAAAAATGGCACAATCCCACCCAATTCTATTGTGTGTCTCTCTCTTGTCTCTCCTCTTGTGGCGCTAAGTGTCTTGAGGCTTACAGAAGACACTTCTTAGATATCTTTGTATACCTGCAGTGCCTAGCTCAGAGTATTGCTCAGAGAGGCAGCTGAGCACAAACTCACTGTATCAAGGCATGCTTTACTCAAAAGTTGGGGCCCATCATGTTGTGTTGAGTTAAATCTGGAAATACAACAATCTCCCAAGGCAGATAGAACAATAATTCTCTCTAAATAGACAGGAAGCGTATTAATACGCAAATGAATTCAAGTAGTCTGAGAAGAGCCTGTCAACCCTAGCAAAGAAAGTCAACCGCCTTTTGAATTATAGTCTCTGGAGAGTAGAGACCAGTCTTACTTTATTGTTGTTGGATTTACATCAGTTCTACTTGATATGTGCTTTTAAAAAATAGATATATGCTGGCATCTCTCTCTCTCTCTTTTTTTATATTGGCATCTTCTATGTGAAGTGACTGAGTAGACTTTAAAAACTATAACTTTGAGATAAAGCAGTAACACTGCATTCAGTCACTGTTTGAAAACACAATTAAAATGAATTTCAATGTATAGGAAAATAAGGGAAAAAGAGTAACGTGTATTGAAAAGCAACAACAGAAGAGAAAGAGGAGGGGAAAGATTTTCAAAAGCACACAGAACACACCAACAGCTCAAATATCAACCTAATTTCCTAGAATTCATGTTGTATCTTGGTAATCAAAATTCCTCATTCAATAGCTAGGAAAGAGGCAACTTTAAGAATTTTCACCAGCTACCTCCTCTATCAAATATCTATATCCATATCTATCTATATTTTTATATCTGTATCTGTAAAGATGATATATATAGATATGTATATTTGAAATGTAAAATATTCATCTTATTTGGAAAAAAGCAGGAAAATCACCTAAAAATCAAGTGATCAATAAATATATGCCAATCTATACTCAGTTCTGAGTAAACTTGCTCATCTCAAAGCATTGTTTTAAAACTGAATTGTTTTGGGGGTGTCTGGGTGGCTCAGTCAGTTGAGCGTCCAACTCCTAGTTTCAGCTCAGGTCATTATCTCAGGATCCTGGGATCGAGCCCCATGTCAGGATCCCTACTCAGCATGGATTCTGCTTGTCTCCTTCTCTCTCTGCCCCGTCTCCCACTCTCTCTCTAAAATAAAAGTAAATAAAATCTTTTTTTTTTTTAAAGGAATAGTTTTAATAGTTTTGCTTGGACTACTTCTCTATAGTCAATTTACCCTCATAGTGTCTGTCCACAGTGTTTAGTAATAATTTATTCAAGGAGTAGCTTAAATAGTGCCTATTCTACTCTTGTTATGGTATAATTATTTTTTAGCAAAGCTATTTTCATGGATGGACATAAAGTACACTTAAGTCTGGTCCAGTATTAGTGACATTCAAATGAATGGTCACAATTCTATGGGATTCACCCAAGATGACTTTTCCTTTCCTTTGTTTTGTTTCCAGTCTTCACTGCTCAGGGTCTTCACCACTAGAGGACGTATCAGCAAAAGAAAAGTCACGTGGAAACTAGGTTGCCTGGTCCCTTCTCAGATCTAAAGCCACTTCGAACCACTGAGGCACTCTCCTTCCTGAGAGGAGGGCGCACCTCCATCCCCACTTGCAGTAATTGACCTTACCTGACTGTGATACTTCCTAGGAGCTTCTGCTTAGGATTGTGACTGGCACTAAAATGGTTTAGAAATGAACATAGTTTAAATAATAATGATGATATTAACTTCTCCAAACAGAGTAATTAAATGCAAAGGCCAACCCAGTGAAACAAGTTGGTTCTTAATTCACAGACTCCATTAATTATCCGTGAGCTCAGGTAAATTACGAAGCTCCTTCTCTTTACATTGACTAATCAATACTAACCACACTGCTGCATCTCAATGTTGGGCCACCTTCTAGGATCCCCTAATGGAGATTTTTCTAAAGGTTAAATTTCATTTGTATTTTGTGGAAACAACTAATCAGACAAGTTCTGTTACAAATTCAGGCTACTTTATGTAAAACCTTTCTAAAAGGAAGAGTCCTTAACCCATGCCCGGCAAAGATGCGAGAGCCTATCAGTCACTCACAGCAACAGCTACCATTCACTGAATGTCTCCTATGTGTGGGTGCTGTGGTTAATTGTCAAAGTCCTCAAAGGAATGTTTTCTATTTTACAGCTCAGGGAGGCGCAGTAGCTTACCCAAGATCACCCAGTTCTCGAACCCAAAACTTGAAAAAAAATATTTTAAAGAATTGTATATATATTTCAAGTACACAACACGACAATCTCATATACAGAATGAAATGATCACTACAGTCAAGCTAATTAACATATCCATCTCAGATTTTTTTCTTCTTTTTTGGTGAGAGCACCTGCAATCTACTTTTAGCAAATTTCTAGTATTCAATACAGCATTATTAACTATGGTCATCGTGCTGTGCATTAGCTCTCTAAACTTATCTATCCTATAGAGCTTCACTTTTGTATCCAGGGACCAATATCTCTCTGTTTTTCTTACCTCCCGGCCTGGGCAGGCAAGACACAGAAAGAAACAAACTGCTCGCTTATATAGGGAAGCTAAAAAAGTCAAAGACGTAGAAGCTGAGAGTTGATCCCAAAGCTTTTGATGACTATGTCAGCATTTCCCAAAGTGGTTCTGTGGTTTAAAAGAATGCACATAGAAAACTCCATTCTATGGTAAAAATGACTTTATGAAGTGCCGATCTAGCTGGTTCCTTTATTGCAGAACTTGGGAAAACTTTTAATATGCTAATGTAAATTGTGAATCAGGAGGAGGTAGGGAGGGAGCAGAAGAGATCTGCCAGCAGAATTTCTGAAAGATACTTATTCACTGGGTCCTTCTGCACAGATTATTTTAGTAGGGTGGATTTCTGCAGAATCTGCTTTGGGAAATGCAACGATAAACTATATTGACTCCTAAGTTAAAGGAGGAAAAATAAATCCAGGCTGTCTTCATCAATTCCGTAACAGATAGACAAGTCATGTAATTACATTAAAAAGGCGTGCTTTATAGAGACAGCAGAACAGATATAGCACGCTGAATGGCAGTTCCAGAATTATCTTTTGTCTCAAGGTGGTGGCTAATTTCAGGGACCATGAAACTTATTTGTTGCCTACAGCTGGATGACAAAGAAAAATGGACTCAGTGCTCAAGAATACTTTGTAAACCCATAAACTCAAAAGCCTACCTGAAGGAGACCTTGGAGTTATCTATTACTGGCATTACTAAAGGAACAAGAATGGATCCTTTTATCAGGTGAATCTCTTCTGTTGGAGATGTAAAGGTCATTTAGTAGAACCCTGGCCTGTGCCCAAGTCACAGTCATGCCCCATAGCTAAGGACCCAGGAGAAAGCCCAATGCCCTCTCTCTGTCCTTTGGAGTGATGGCTAGAAGCTCACAGTCTCCTCCCAGTGCCTTTTTTTTTTTTTTAAAGATTTTATTTATTTATTTGACAGACAGAGATCACAAGTAGGCAGAGAGGCAGACAGAGAGAGAGAGGAAGAGAAGCAGGCCTCCTGCTGAGCAGAGAGCCCGATGCGGGGCTCGATCCCAGGACCCTGGGATCATGACCTGAGCTGAAAGCAGAGGCTTTAACCCACTGAGCCACCCAGGTGCCCCTCCTCCCAGGGCTTTATTCCAACATTCCCAGTGGCAAGAGTCAAATACCTAGGGTTTTATTCAAGTTCCTTTTAGCCCTTAAACTCAAGATATGTAGAGAAATTCACCAGTCCTTATAGGGATTACGGAGGGCACTTGCTGTGTGTTGTATGTAAGTGATGAATCACTAAATTCTACTCCTCAAACTACTCTTACACTATAAGTTAACTAACCAGAATTTAAATAAAAACTTGAAACAACGACAAAATAAACTTGGTCCTTATGAACATGTCCTTACAAGAGTTATAGGGCATCAGAGAATGATTTTAAGAACAAATTCTTTTGGTTTGGTTTTGTTCAGAGAATATCAGGCTCTCAGAAAAGTGGCTGGAATGTAGCTTCAAAGAGGGAATCCTTGTTCTGAGGTTAAAAAAAAACCTCTAAAGTGGCTCTAAATTCGATAAAATGGATTATGTTCATTCTGTCTTTGCTACCTATGGCAATAAACCAGCTAGGATCTATAGCGGACTGCTTTTGTTAGAGTTGGAAGCCAGTGTCTTTTACTTGGATAACTACAATTTCAAGTCCTGATAGACACAATTTGAATTCTTTTCAACATGTGGAATCTGCTGCTTACTTCCTGGGTGACCTTGAACTAATAACTTACCCTCTGTGCTACAGTCTGTTTCCTTACCTGTCATGGGGGTTGGTCTATTATCTACCTTATAGGGTTGCTGTGAGGAATAAATGAGGTCATGTACAAAGGGGGCACTTAGAACTGTGTCTATCATGTAGTAGACAGTGAAATTTAACCACTACTGAAGAGAGAAACTTCAGGTATCTGGCACTAAAGGGTCTCTAACTTGCCTTTCTTCAACTATTCGTCCACCATGAACATCCTTGAATAAACAATCTAGTCTACTGTTGGCCTTGTACTTCCCAATCACCAAGGACTTCCAGAAAAATGGCTTCCAGCTAATGTCCTAACATGTTCAGTAGCCTACCAAGTCCATTGCCTATTTTACGTTTCCTCCACTTGGCCACTGCACCACAAGGTGACTGACTACTTATTTTTACAAGCTGCTCTTTCTCTGGGCTTCTATACCAGACTATTTCTTAATGCCCCCCCCCCAGCCCCCACACCAATTATTCCCTGTGAGTTGCGTTCCTTGCTTGGTTAGGGGTATAAGGGAAGAAGATACTAGCTCTGTGGCCTCAGGTAAATTACTTAGTCTCGATGGGCCTATGTTTTCTCATTGGCACAGTGGTGATACAAAGAGTGCTTATTTTTCCTAGAGATCGTTGTAAAAATTTAATATATACTTAGCATAGTGTTAGTAATGCAGTATGAGCTTAACACATACTGTTATTGGTAATATCTGATTCATTCAACACATTTAATGTTGAATAAACACGGGCCAGATACTGTCTATACGTGTCTGCTTCTCAAATTCTACCTTAAATCAGCCCATTCTTTGCCTTCCCACACTCCATCTGACCTTCTCCTCCTGAATACACTGTATTAGTTCCTGGCCCTTCTGTCCACCCAGTATGCTATGCTCAATCACCTTTAAGTCCAACCTTCTGTTACATCCCCCACACAAGTGTCCACACAGCCCAGGGCGTTTACCTCAGCAAGGGCTCTATGCTCAGTTCTCCACTCTATTCCAGTCCCCACCGGGCCTTGGGTAGTTTTGCGACCACTGGTCTGTTGGTCTGTCAGTTTTCTAATACATCATCCTCTTTGCTTGTTACTGTCCTGATCATACCACCTCCTTGCTGTGATGCTTTGTGGGCTCATCCATAGTACAATACTATCAAAACTCAAGTTGACAGTACAAGATTGATAGTACAACTCATAGTACAATACTATCAACACAAGGCCCTCCTGATCCTGTGCCAAGCCATTCACTTGGCATCTGCCACTCCCAGAGTCCAATTTATATCCATTGCCTCATTGTTTCTTGACAGATTTTAGAAATTCATTAAAGTTTTATCAGTTTCTTACTATAGGTAAAGTAGAACATATCATAAATGAGTTTGGAAAAAAAAAAAATCAATGTGAATAAAAAGCTTACTAAGGAACATCATGTCTAGCTCTGTCCATAAGGGTGTCCAAACACTAGCATGCAAAATTTGTACTCAAACGCAAACCCAGCACTTAGATTTTCGTGTCTAACACTGTTTTCTTGTAGAAGAAAGCCAAGTTGTTTGCAGTATAGTGGATTTCATGCCTTGGGGCAAAGAATACTTGGATAGGCTTGAAGCATTGCCAGGTAACAAGGATACCTTCAATGATAGTAGGGTTAGTGCTAAAAAAAAAAAAAAAAAGTTAGTTCAAAGCAGGTCCTGAAAAAATATAAATAAAGCAGGTCCTACTGGACAAGTTGTGACATTTGGAACATCAACAGTAATGAAACTTTTAACAATGAGGATGATAATAATTATAATACTTTCATATAACTTTGTGGAAACCGTAACTTATTAATATTCATATAAAATGTTTAAAAATGAAGCTGAAATACAAAAAAATGTTGAGTGTAGTTGGATGCTTAATTTATGGTTCTGATTCCAGGAATAGGCACAGGCCTTTGTGCCCTCTGGTTACTCAATCTGTGATATCCTTTTCATCCCTAACCAACTACTAATTCATACTCATCAGAGATCACTCCACATTTCCCAGATTTTCTGCTGCTTTGTTTATTCACTGAAATGTTTTCTTGCCACCTTTTTTTTTTTTTTTTTCAACAGGCACAGCAGCAGGCAGGGAACAGAGTAGCAGACATGTTCTGTCCCCCATGTGGCCACCTACCCTATCCTGACCTTACGCCAGGCAAAGAGCTTATCATCTAGAAACAAGAGGCAGATTATGTATAGGTTCTGTATAGGTTCAAACAATATGTAAATAAGGTATCTATGTTATGTGTACACACACACAATTTAAAAATTTCTGGGCAGTTACCAAATGATGTGCTATGCTAGTGAATTCAAGGCGAGGGGGACTGACTCAGCATCAGTGGGGAGATCTGTCTAAGGAGGCAATGTTTAAGTTGGGGTGTGAAGAGATAAGCTGGGGCAAAGTCCAAGTGCAAAGGCTTGAAAGAGGAAAAAACTTCTGTCCCTGGGAATCAAATGTGTGGCTACAGAAGGGGGAGGGTGGAGTGAGAAGAGACTAGAGGGAGAAGCAGGTGCAACTAGAAGTCACTGAAGCATCTTTTTAAAATTTTTTGAAGACTCTATTTACTTATTAGAGAGCTCTCAAAGAGGAAGGGAGGAGCAGAGGGAGAAGGACAAACAGATTCCATGCTGAATGTGGAGCCTAACACAGGGCTCCATCCTAAGACCCTGAGTTCATGACATGAGCCAAACCCAAGAGTTGGATGCTTAACACACTAAGCCAGCCAGATGTCCCACCACTGCAGCATTTTTAAATAAGAGTCACCTGAACTGAGATTATTTTTGAAATTCCTACTCTGGCTGTTGTTTGGGAACAGAAGCAAGAGAGAAAAGAGAATGAGCAGTTGAGAAGCTATTGCAGTAACCCAAGTAAAAGATAATGGTGGCTTGTACTAGAGTGATGTCAGTAGAGATGAGAGAAGTGGAAAGATTTAAGATTTATACTGATGCCTGAATATAGGAGATGAAGGAAAAGGAAGAAGAGTGAGCTAATCCCAGGCTTTTGACTTGAGCACAAGGGCAAACAGTAGTGCAATTTACAAGACAGAAAAATCTGTCAGAAGAACAAACTTTGTTGGAGGGTGGACAGACAGGAAAATCAAGTATTTCATTTTGGAAAATGTTATGCTTAAGTGGTCTGTGAGACATCCAAGGGAAGTCAATAAGGCAAACAGGTATTTCAGCATGAAGTTCTGCAGAGAAGTCTGGGATGGAGATAAAATTTCTAAGTCATCTACATAGAGAGAGAATGGCAATGGGTAAGCTTACCTTAGGAGCACTGTTAAGGAGAGAAAAGAAAACAGTTTGCAGATTCTTCCTATAGCCTAAACTAAACATAAAGGTGCCTGCAAAGGACACTGAGGTGAGATGGCCCTAGAGCAGAAAAAACAAGGTGAATTTGGCACAGTGGAAATTAAGTTAGGCCAATACATCAGAAAGGTGGCTCCAAAGATCCCAAGATTATTCACTGGGGAAAGAAGAGTCTTCGTCTGTTGGGACTGGGACAACTGGATGTCTACATGTGAAAGAATGACATTAGACCCTACCTCACACCATACAATTTAAATTCAAAATGGATCAAAGACCTAAACACAAGAGCTAAACTATAAATCTCTTAGAGAAAACACAGGCATAAATTACGACCTTAGATTAGGCAATGGTTTTTTAGATGTGACACTGAAATTACAAGCAACAAGAGTAGATAAGTTGGACTTCATTAAGATTCAAAAGAAGGTTGTGCTCCCTACTCCATGCTTCCCTTGCACTTTGTTCGTGTCTCTATTCCTATATTAACACATTATAATTACTGACTTAAGGTCTGTTTAATCAAGCAGAATTTTAATTTCTTACGTATCCTTGACTGTCTCCTCCCCATTGCTATACTTGGTGCTGAGGAGAGTACCAGACCCATATATTATACGTTTTATGTGGCTAGAACTACTGTATGAAAACAAACACATTGTTATAAGTAGGAAACAAGAATATAAAAGGTGAAAAATATGGAGAGAGCTCATCAAGGAGAAAGAGCTCACCAAGGCTAATTTATTAACATGGGATGGAAAATTAAATGATTTTGAGTTAAGACAATAAAAGAATGTTTTGAGGCTCTAAGAGTAAAGAATGAGGTCTGAGATTGAATATCCTTCACAGTTAGCAAAAATGAATTTATAGTGCTCTTTAAGAAAACATATGTGCTACATTTAGTGTGCGTCCAGCCCAAATTGGTCCTTAGAGATGTTTTACTTCTAATTCAAACTGTGTCTCAAACCTATTGTTAAATGATTAGGCTCTTTGGGAATTTAGCATAACTTCCTCACATAAAATATGCAAATATCCCATTGCCTTATATTGGAAAACAACTTAAGGATCATCTAATTCCCTGGAAAGAAAGTGTAGTCGGAGGGTCAAGTTGAAAGGAATTGCCTAATGTTACATCCCAGTGATAGCACAGCTGGCCCTGGAAGTCACTTGTGGACTTGGAGCTCAGTGAGGTTTTAACTGTCTTTACCGTTTAAGAAAAACATGTAGAAACTAAGAATCTCGTAACTGATCTCTTGAAAATAATCTACACTGTCCCCTTTGGAAAGCGTTACCCTTACATTCTGGAGAACTTCACTACAGTGAGTATGCACACATACACCAGTCTGTTACTTCAGTACATGACATTTCTCAACTTTTATTAGTTCACAATAATAAAATCCAAGGGAAAAATCATAGCCTTTACAGAAAAGTGTATACATACTACCAGGGATATCTTACATGGCCAACTGATGGGGTTTAAAAAGACCAAAGGATTGTGAAGATGATTTTCAATTACTGAATGCTCTTCTGTCTGACAGTTTCGTCTGTGAAGTGGCAATGTGACTAGCACCCAGAGAGGTGCAGGAGACTTCTTGTTTTGAGCAGGAGAAATGAGACCGATGAAGGTCCACAGAAAAAGATAAAATTGCTGCTAAATTCCAGGTGAAATATGCTGAATATAACAAAAATCTGTTATAGTCACTGAGGTCACTTTAGACTAGATCATTATTGCTATAGTTAAATCCTATTATTTAGGAGATAATAAAGAGAATAAAGTCAGCGTCAGTTACGCGTCAGACACTGTCATCAAAAGCAACAGAATTCAGCACACAGTTCATTGGACTACAGCTTTTCTTTCTGGTTCTGTCCCATGCTGGTACCTGCACAGACTTGAGAGTCATATAATTTGTCTTAATTTGGTGAATGCAAAACTGAGACTCACCTCATAGACAGATTGGTGATGAATGAGCAGCTATGGTAACTCATGTCAAGGGCAATTTCTGTGCAGGCTTATCGTCATAGTGGAATTTTTTTACCATCTCTGTGGTATCACACATAATTTTGAAATTGACGTGAAGTCCCAATGGGTTTCCTGACTATTCATTAGTCACTCTATAATCTTAATGTATATTGGTTGATTACTAATGAATTCCTATGACATATTTTACTTTTTAAGAAGGATAACCTGAGAAGTGCCACTTGGTCATTAAATCCACTACAATTATCATCAACCAAATCAAATTACTACTAATTACATAGAGAGGAGTTGATCCACACTGCATCTTTTTTTTTTTTTTTTACTGAAGTATATTTGACACACAAATGTTATCACAGTTTCAGGTATACAACATCGTGATTTGACAGTTCTATATATTACTCAACACTCACCACAATAATACAGTCCCCATCCATTACCATGCAACGATATTATGAAATACAAACATCTTCAATTCATATTAACCAGATTAACAAACTGAAGGAAAGAATGCTCAATCAACTGTAGGCCTGGATGTCCATTATCAAGGTTATAAATGCAACTATTATCATCAGGGGATACAATTTGCTAAGAGCCTACTATGTGCCAGGAACTGTGCTAAATGCTTTATATCTACTCTTCTATCCATCCTAATGTATACCCTTAAGATACATACTATTATTCCTCTCTTAAAATTGATGAAATCCAGAAACTCACCTAGGATTATACTGCTAGTCCATTACAGAATTTTGATTTGAAATTCAAGTCTAGTGGACTACAAAATCACTATTCTTTTCAGTACCATGAGAGTTTCTGAGTGGTACACCCTGTGAGGTGAAGTGTACCAAGAGTGCATCTGCATTTGTCCCAGCCTCATGTTGCTCCATTATACACAGTATATGAGAATGGCATTCACATGCTGTTTTCTTCTACTTGATGTCTCCTCCTATCCAACAGCTTGATAACTAAGCCAGAGTTTCTCCTCCGGTAACTGGGTAATGATGCCCTGAGGCTGGATGAGGTATTCAATCTTTGCTTCCCATAGCACCATTTGCATTTCTCTAATGAAGCATTTATTATAAGGCACCAAAGCTATTTGTCTACTTATTTGTGTACCTCATTAAACTGGGAGCTTTTTGATCACAGGGGAAGTTCCTGTATTTTTCAGCATCTCCAGGCATGATAGTGGGTGTTCAATAGATGCTTGCTGAAGGAATAGTAAATTGATAAAGAATGGAAGATGTTTTTAATTTTATAAAGATGTAATGAAGTCATGATTTATGCCTAAAACCTTATTTGCATTGGCTTTCATTTTGGGTTGTGCTATTAAGATCAGCACATGGAAAGGATCAATTTCTGGACATATTGAAATAAAATTTCAATTACACAGTATCTTTCTAAATTGTTGGAGATTAAAAAAAATTCTGTCAAAGACATATACATGCCTAAAATGCAAGTTCAGGATATTTAATTAATGTGGAAAAATATACTTTCTATAGAAATAGCACTATTTCCAAAATTATTTTGATGATTCTGGTGGGAAAGAGATGACACATGAAGTGAGTGATAACCAAAACAGATTTTGCTTCTTCCTGTGTTTACTCTATTTAGGATATGAAGGGAGGCATGTTTTTCACACCTCCTCTGTTTAAATACGACACTTTTAAAAGGGATTAAGCATTGAAAACTCTTAGAAGAATAAACTTTTAGTATATTTCATTCCTAGTCGAATACAGGTTAAAATGTTAACAGAATCACATATAAAATATGAAGAGTTCTGTCAGCTTAAAAATATTCTGTATTTCATTCATTGGGTTTTTCAACTGGCATTATAAGCCATATACAAATCTTGTTATGGAAGGATCCATATATAATTTATATATATAGATATATATGTATAATATAAATATATGGATATATGGATATATATATATATCTATATATATAAATTAATTTTTTCCCCTCAAAACCACATTTTAGTCCCACATAGCAAATCTCAAAATAATAGGCTTCTTGAAAAGGCTTTAAGAAGAGAAGTCCTGGGACGCCTGGGTGGCTCAGTTGGTTAAGCAGCTGCCTTCGGCTCAGGTCATGATCCCAGCGTCCTGGGATCGAGTCCCACATCGGGCTCCTTGCTCAGCGGGGAGCCTGCTTCTCCCTCTGCCTCTGCCTGCCATTCTGTCTGCCTGTGCTCGCTCTCTCCCCCTCTCTCTCTGATAAATAAATAAAATCTTTAAAAAAAAGAAGAGAAGTCCTTATAGTTCTATTAGGGAAGCTAAAAGTTAAAGAAAATCTTATCAACAATATTATATTTTTAAAAGATTTTATTTATTCATTTGAGAGAGAGAGATAGAGAATGAACTGGGGGAGAGGCAGAGGGAGAGGAAGAAGCAGGCTCCCCACTGCCATGAGCCTGATGTGGGGCTTGATTCCGGGACCCCAGAATTATGACCTGAGTTGAAGGCAGGCATTTAACCATCTGAGCCACCCAGGCACCCCAGGATCCTTATTTATTAAGAAATGAATAATCCGGACACTTTTAAGACATGTGACTCTTATGTAAGTGAGTAATACAGATGCTAATGCTCCTTGGAATTTATAGGGAAGAAGAAAAAACATGGTGCTAAAGAAATGATGATGAGGTTGAGGTGGGACTGATGAAAGGAAGGTGACTAGTGATTAGACTATTGTAAATATTCCAGGAAAAGTTGACAAACATCCCAGCTGTAATGATAAAGATTGGAATAAAAAAAAGTTAATGGTGGGGTGCCTGGGTGGCTCAGTGGGTTAAAGCCTCCGCCTTCGGCTCAGGTCATGATCCCAGGGTCCTGGGATCGAGCCCCGCATCAGGCTCTCTTCTCAGCGGGGCGCCTGCTTCCCCCCCCCCTCTCTCTGCCTACTTGTTATCTCTGTCTGTGAAATAAATAAATAAATAATCTAAAAAAAAAAAAAAAAAAAAGCTAATGGAGCTAAGCTAATCTTAGCTTAGGATAAGGGAAAAGGGCTCAAGATCGCTCATTTGCAGAAAACGTACCATGGATTTCCAAAGAGAAAAAGCCATCTTGATCAAAGATCAAGTTCAATGTACCTGGTTTGAAATTATGAAATTCAAAAAATGATTCTTGCAAGTTTTCCTCCGTGATAGGAACAAAGGGTTTAGCAGAAGTAATGACGGGTGTTCACAAAACCGTGATTCATTTTTCTTCTTCCTGGATACATAGAAAGTATCTATCTTCCAGCCTTCCTTGCAGGTAGTTTGGTAATAGGGCCAGTGGGCTATAAGCAGAAGTAATGAGTGTCACTTCTGGGCTGAATTAATGAGAAGCCCCCAGGTGGCCTTCCAGCTCTCTTTTCCCCCATGGAATTTGACTCTAGAAGGTGCCTTTTGAGATGCTGGATCAACAAAATACTGGTCCCTGAGTCACCAGTTAGAAACTGCCCTAGAGAAGCACTGAATTCACAGACTTTGCTGGAGAAATAGTGTCTTATTTGTTAAGCCACTGAGATTGAGGTATGTTTGTTTTTGCAGCGAAACTGAGTATTGTTCTGACTAATAAAAGGGGTGATGTTCAAATATGCAACCCATTCTGAAGAAAGTACCCAGATTTAGAAGACCTTGAAAGTGTTTTATTAAACTAAAATAAATCAAAGCAATGATGTTATTTTTGTGTATGAAGGTGGGAGGAGTGGAATTCATAAATGCATTTTATAAGCACATACTGAATGAAGTCAGCCAATTTAAGAGTTTTCAATACTGTTTTAGAAGAAATATAAACAGAGTATTTATCTTAGCTCAGGGGGCTATGACAACAATACCATAAACTGGGTGGCTAAACAACAGAAATTGATTTCTCAGAGTTCTGAAGGTTGGGAATCCTGAATCAGGGTGTTGGTCTGGTTGGGTTCTCATGAGAGTTCTTTCCTTGGGATGCAAATGGTCGTCTTCTGCTATGTCCTCACATGGCAGAGAGCAGAGAGAGGAAGAAAACTCTCTTCTGAGAGGGACACTACTCCCGTCACAAAGTCTCTATTCTTATGATCTAATAACCTCCCAAAGTCCCTGCTTCCTCATCTAATCCCACTGGAGTTTGAGGTTTCAGCATGAGTCATGGGGGACACCAGCATGCAGTCCATACCATTATCTAATTAAAAAACACTAACTTCTACTTTTAGAAAGTTCTTTTATTTCCAGTTCTACACTAAGAACAAAAAAGTAGATGCTATTGAAAAATAAACATTAACAAACCTAACTTATGGTTTAAAATGTAAAAGCAAATACTTTACAGATTAATATACTAACATAAATACTGTTATTAAAATCTCATTTTCTGCTTTGAACATGTAACTGTAGCTGCTCTTAGTAACGTTATCCCTAGTGTCATTTTCTCTCTTGTACAGTGTGGATGCAAATACCCATTTTCTACTTGCCTCCTAATTAAAAGTATATCTGCTGTTAAGTTATAAAAAATGGCAGTTAGGTAAGAAATACTGTATTGTACTAGTGAGACCATATATTGCAATCACCATGACATTTAGGGGGTCTAGAAACATGAGCAGAGAGAAGTGGGACACTGACTGTCATTTCCCTCTTCACTGTCACCTAAGCCCGCAGCAATGCCCTTGCACACCCTTTAGTGAGTGACATCCCTGAATATATGTACGAAGTCATATCCAGACTTTGGTCCTTAATGATCTTTAATAAGATTATTGGTAACATGTCTTCAATATTGTTACCATTTAATTCAGTACAGAAAGGGGCTCTGTAAACTTGAAATATTTATTTTGCACTGAAGATGTGCTCAAAATACCAAAGATCAATAAAATCTGAAAACTCACAACTCAGAAGTGAAAATCAATACCCAGTCAAAAGGGTATCTGTTAACAGACACGCTAAGGTTTCCTTATATTTGTTCTGCAATAGGGAATAGGGTGGGAAGTATGGAGAAAGGTCAATAAGTGAAAAGGAAAGATGAAAAAAGTATTTTTAAGTGAATTAAGTATTTTTAAGTATTATTAAGTGAAAAGGAAAGATGAGAAAAGTATTTTTCTTAATTCTTTAAATCTTCAGAAAAAAAAAATCTAGCTTCAAGTCAAATCTTACGAGTCTAATTAAGCACTTTCACTGCAGGAAGAAGCTATAATTAAAGCTTTACCTTATATGGCTTACTGACTTGCAGCTGCAAAGCCGAATGTTTTAATATGTCATCATATTGGCATTAGTTTGACAAAATGTAGTAATCATTTCCTTTTGTGGACTAGAAGATATCAAGAACATGCATATTTTAATTCATATGTTAGCTGATATGAACATAATTATTAAAGGTTACAGGGAATATATGGCATTGCAATTTTTTCTATCCCTTTTTAGGCAATTGAATGCTTTGCTTACTTTGAATAAAAGTCTCTTGACACAAATGATCTAAAACAAGGAGTTGAAACAGCAGGGAAGCTGGAAAATAGAAAAAAATCCTAAAGCTCTGGAGAACATAAAGAAAATTGGTACTTTTCTTTCTTCTTTTAAAAAATTCTTTTGAGAGAGAGAGAGAGAGAGTAGAGAGTACACATGAGCAGGGCAGGGAGAGGGCGAGAAGGAATCTTAAGCAGTTCCACATCCAGCATGGAGCCGGATGCGGAGCTCAATCCCAGGACCCTGACATCATGACCTGAGCTGAAATAAAAAGTTGGGATACTTAACCGACTGAGCTACCCAGATGGCCCCCACCACAAATGTAGTATTCCTAAAGAAAAAAGCAGCCTGAGAACTACCTAAATCTGAGAGGTCACCAGACCCTTATAAATTTGAGTGATTAAAAAGCTTTATGCAAAAAATTATTGAAATTTATGCTTTTCTAGGAAACTAGACTACTACCTTTCTTAGTTTAAGTTCAGGAACAGATGCATATCCATTACGTCAAGTCTGACATTTTATCACTAACTATACTTTCTAATGGCGTAATCACATGTGAATTCTCTCACACATATATATTAGTTAAAAGCAAGAAAAAGAGGCAGCCCAAGGTTATTCCATGGCTTTGGGAGTGGTGGGCAGGAGGAGCTGTGTGAACAGATTCCAAGTGTCAGTCCCCAGGACTTCGGGGCTGAGTCCAAGTAGAGTCCCTACCAGCACAGTCACCCAGAGCTCTTCACTGGGACTTGTGCTCATCTCAGGGAGGGCTAGCACAGAAATTATCTTTAAAATTAAGTACTAACAAATAAGTAGGAAACATATTGCTATTAAGTGAAGAGGTCTAGGCTACTGCTCTAATGTGACCAGCTGTCCATGAGCATCTTTACCGTGGACCTCCCTACCCTCAGTAGGGTCTGCCGGAAAGACTGGGTTATCTCTAAGGCATGCAGGTATTAGAGATGAGCCAGTGGATTGAGAGTGTCTGGAAATAGGAACCAGGGAAGAAGAGCAACAGCTAATATCTCTTGGAGTTTGGCAACCAAAAATAATCTTTTCTTTCTTGTTAAATTCTGATCAAAGATCTGGATTCAATTTCCCAGCTGAGAGCTTCACTGGCTTTTAAATGAGGATCACACATATTTGTTGTGGTTTGTAGTCATGGAATTGAGCTGGATGTTTGTAAAACTGGTGAGATTGGCTGTTCCAAGAAGCTGGAAATCTGCTGTGTTTCTAGACTGCTCCTTACCACCCACATGGCAAACACACCCATCGAGCCCCACAGCTTCTGAAAACAGAGATCCTAATGCCCAAAGGACATCTATTCTCTGGCAAATGACAACCAAGGAGGTGCCTTTCTCAGGGAGTGTCACTAGGAGCTCCATGTTGTAGTGGCCTGTCATCTTCATCCGTCTCTCTCAGTGGCTGTCCTCATGGACTCCATCCTTGGGAGAAGACTTGAGAAGATCACCCAATGCTGCTGGAGGTCAGCAGTACTGCTGCTTGGCAGTGGCCAAGTACCAACCTGTCCTGCTTGACCTTAACTCTTTAAAAGCTGAATTTGGTGGGGCACCTGGGTGCTTCAATTCAGTTGGTTAAAGTGTCTGCCTTTGGCTCCAGTCATGATCTCAAGGTCCTGGGATTGAGCCCTTTGTCGGTTTCCTTATTCAGTGGGGAGTTTGCTTCTACTTCTCCTCCCTATTCAGGCTCTCTCTCGCTATCTCTGTCTTTCAAATAAATAAGTAAAATCTTAAAAAAAAAAAAATAGAAGCTGAATTTGGCTGACTAAACCTGTATCAAGAAAAGCTTTTGTCTTTGTGTCATCATTTTTAAAGATGTGAAAATGTAAGAAACAAAACTTACCTGTAGGATGGATTTTTAGAAAGTCAAGTTACTAAAAACTGAAGGTAAAAGACAAAGGCCAGCATCCTTGAGGGCCCCTCTATGTCTTATTGTTAAGTACCTAGCATCTAATTCCTCCTAGAAGTGTACTGAGGGGGAATAAATGAGTTTGAGTGTAAATGCATGCATGAACAACTCACATGCCCTCCCTTAGTTCCTACTACTTCTTTCCCATTTTAACATTCCCAACAGATTTAAGAACTGATGCTTTCTATACGCTGAGGTGAAAAGTCAGTCCAAAGAAGATGAAACAACAAAAAAAATTTAACAAGAAAAGAAAAAGACAGCCCTGATCATCCAAGTCCAAGAGGCCTCAAAAATAAAGACTGAAAACATTACAGATCTCTCTTTTCTCAACTGGGCACCTGGCCAAGCAACCCCCCCAGGGACTTGAGCTCTGTGATTATGAGGGAAAGTTGCATTGTCTATCCCTGTAGGCCCTCCTTCTGTTCTGTTCTCTAATTTTAGACCCCTTGGCCTAGACAGCATCCCTTCACAAAAGAATCAGCAGCAAACCCTAAATCTGCCATTTCCCACACTAAGGGAAAGGAGTGGGATTCCCCATCATCTCATTGTAGGTTAATAGCTTTTTATATAATCACAACATTAATGCGAGATGGGCAGCACATCATTACTCATTTCTAATTATATTACACTGTATATTTTTAAAGTACATGAAAGCCTATATTAAATGTACCTAAAAATGCTGTTTCTGGGTAAGACTTACAGGAAATTATCACTCTAGGGCAGGAGTCAGCAAACTGTTGCTGGAAAGAAGCAAATAATAAATATTTTAGGCTTTCTGAGCCATAATGTCTCTGACAAAGCTACTCAACTCTGACTTTGTAGCACAAAAGCAGCCTTAGGCAAAATATTAAAGAATGAGAGTGGATGTGTTTCAATAAAACTTTATTTAAAAAAATGGATATGGCCTGAGGGCTGCAGTTTGTGGACCTCTGCTCTAGGGTCATAACTAATAAGTTATCACAACTAGCTGATTTATTTGACCATGTGTTGATGTACTTTAAATAATAACCATGAGCAAAAAATGTTCTTCATGATCTAAGTAAGCCACAATTTGGAATATACAATCCAGCAATAGGGTTTAAACCCTGCTCCCCACTGCCCCCCACCAAAGTCAATGTTTGATCCTATGTTTAAAGAATCCTATTTCCTGAGAAGGTGACTATTCTTAAAAACTTAAGAAGTACAGTAACCATATCTATGGTGTGACCTGTAATTCTTGAAAAATGAAAGTGCTAATAGTTAATGCATACTGAGTATTTCCTCTGTGCCAGAATATTCAAAATGTTCTACAAGAACTAACAGATTTAATACTCATAAGAACTTTGTGAGGTAGGTACCATTATTATCCACACTTCACAGAAGGGAAACCTGAGGGCCAGATAAACAATTTGGTCAAGATCGCAAGGCTAGTAGGCGAAAGACATAGGATTCAAACCCAGGCATTCTCGCTCTTGAATCCATGATCTTAATCACCACTCTTCAGAGAGGAAGAGGAAAAGGAAAGCAAGTTAATGCTCAGCCCTGGGAATTCCACCTCCCAGATATACGCTTGGCCTGCTAGGCTCTTTACCATGTGCTGAATAGCATGGTGGCATTTTAACTGTACGGTTATTTAATTCTACTCCCAGAGTTATATGGGGAAAACTATTATGTTATTTTACAAAAATGAAAACCATGGCTTAAGAAGTTTATGAATTGGGCAAGGACACATACATAGTAAGTAAAGCAACGACCTGTGCTGGTCGGTTGGGATTACCTTTTGGAAAACAAGGTGATCACTTGCTCAGCAGACATTTGCAGGAGGTTCATGTTACTGAGGAGGGAACAGGCTTATGTTCCAGACTAGTGGGTGGCATGCATTCTCTTTATGACCCAGGGCTATGTGTGTGACAGAGGCCTCTTAAGCCTCTGCAAATGCCAAACAAGATCTGTACCACAGGGCTGTGAAGAATCTGTTTCTTTCTTCCCCCATCAACAGATTGATTCCTGCAAACATGGCTTTGACTGTGTGATTCTTTGTTCAGCTCTCTGCTTGTTTTTCTAGGCATCATGCCAAACTGAATCCATCAAATTCCCGGAGCTTTCTTGGCATTTGCTCATTGCTTCAAGAAGGGATTATTGGTATACATTTTGGATCATTTCATTCTGCTGGCTTCAGGCTTTGTCTGAGACTACAGCTATGAGAACTCTCTCGGGATCTACCTTGACATTTACAGTGTTTGTCAGCCCTTCCCTGCATACAGGGGTTTGCTATTAGAGATAGCTACTCATCTTAACAGAGATAGTTTGTGTTCCTCCATTCTGCTGTTAGATTTTGAATTATAGTCACAAGAAGGGAGGAAAATCCAATTTATATTCTATCAAATTAAAACCAGAAGTCCAACAGGTACAACTATGATGATTTCCCCCTTACAAAGTTGAATTAGTTCATTCACAGAACAGACAACAGTATAACTACCCACTGAACACACAGCATGTTGTTAATTATGTCTAGAATTTTAGCTCCAATTTAAGGAAACACCCAAGGTAATCTTAAAATAATCAGTAGGCAGTTAAGTGTGGCAATGTATTTTTATCCAATTTGTGATTGCTGTTGTTTCTTATAACCTACTCTTCCCCGTTGGGATCCTTTTGCTTCATGTTGAAGTGTAGCATTTGGTAGCACTTTCAGCAATGGCTGGGAGGTGGCCAGTAATCTTTGTTTGAAAAAATCTCTTTTACTCTTGTTACTGTATTATAGTCTAGCTGGATACAGAATTCTAGATTGACCATTATTTCTGGAAATTCATTTGTTGACTTCTGGTATCTCTTGTTGCTGATGACAAGTTGTCGGTTTGTCCTTCCTTTATAGGAGACTTTATTTTTAGTATCTTTTAAGATTTTCTCTTTGTCCCCACATTTTTGCTGCTTCATCACATTTTTGTCTAGTTATAGCTTTAATTTTCAGGCACTTGGTAGCCTTCTCAATCTGAGTCTTCAAGCCTTTCTGTCTGTCTTCCACGTATAAGTGCTCCTTTATATTCTTCCTCTCTCTGTACTGTAATATGGGTGAATTTCTCATTATCTTCCAATTCATTAATTCTGTCCTTCACTATGCTCAATCTAGAGTTTATTCTATCAATTGAATGTATTTCAAAGACACTATTTTTTCATTTCCAAAGGTATTTTTCCCCCCCGTTACCTCATCTTTTTATATAGTTTTGGTTTTGTTCTATAACATCTTGTTATTTTTTATGATTCTTTCCTTTTTCTTTTGACTGTCATAAATATAGTTATTTTTAAAGTAATTTTTGAATTTTTCTGTTACTTTCGTTTCATTCAGAGTGAATTCAACTCCCAACTACTTTGTTTTTTTGGTCTTATCAGATACTGTAGAACTTTGGTGTGTACATTCTTCTCAAGTGGGAAATTTTAATTTCTTCTCATCTCACTGCCTTGGCCCCTACTCCCCACATACAGTTTTACTGTTTCCCCAAATGACCCCTGAGGCAACCAGGACTTAATATGGTGGTCGGAAGCTCCTGTCCTGGGTGCTATTCTGGATATCATGGAGCCAGTCCCAAGCTAGTGGGCAGCTGGCTGCAGGTCCTGGGTGGGAGACTACCATCTGCTCTCTCTTGCCTCTCCAGGAATGCAGATCCTAATACCCTCTGTTTGAGGGAGCAGTTGGTCACACCTTGTTTGTAGACTTCTTGCTTGGGCAGAGAAGCCTCAGTTCCAAGCTATGAATGTGGCTCTGATCTCCTACTTTGTGTGGGGTAGTTAGTCACAATTACAGCACTGAATCCAAACTCTCTCTCTCTTGACTTCTAGCCCAGCACACCAGCAGCTTCGTTCCTGCTAACTTTGTGATTCTGTTTATTTCTGGTTTATGCATATACTTATCTTCTTCTTTTTTTTTTTTAAATGAAAGTGGCTATTTCTTTTTAATCTCTTCTATTTTGTATGTGATGGTGCCGAAGGAGCCTCAAAATGTGAACTTAAAATGTCAAACTGTGCCAATATTCTATTTTTAAAACATTCATTTTTATCAGTGTAACAATCCAAAAATTCTACAATGTTCAGCAGTGATAATATTTATCTTTCCCTTTGTTTTCACCAGCAAGCAAAGAAAAAGCTGATTATGTTTTACTGACATTCTCTTATTTACCTACGCCTGGCTAATTGAAAGTAAATGGCCTCAAATGATTAGTTCCAATTTTTTTTTTTTTAAACAGGGGAAAAAAAAAATGGGTTGAGAAGCAGCAGCAATTCAGTGGTGCCATCTATTAGTATCTGTATTTGAACATAAAACTTCTGCAGTTTTAAAATCTAATCTTAATCAGAGAGAAATCCAGCTGTTTGTTTATACATGCATTTCAGCTTTTAAGGGATGAAGCTAAGAAGTATGAGATGTTTAAAAGAAGGGAGTCATAATTCTGGAATTATTTTCTTAATCATCATTGAAGAAAAGCTTTACAACCTACTTCCAAGTCTTTTATTTCCCAAAGAAGATTTATACATATTTTATCGTTGAAGACTGCCTTACCCAGGACTCCATCTTAATTACCCATGCAGGTTGCTGGCCTGTAAGTGTTTATCATGCAAGAGTTGAAGAACAAATATTTGTTATGAATAAGAGCTGATTATAAATGTGTCACACTTTATATAACATATGTATTTCTGAACATTTATGTATAACTTAAGTCTCAACAAATCATACTGAATTTTCATTTTTAAGTATAATTTCAAAGATATATTCCTAGAGGAAAAGAAAATACGATCTGAAACACTATATATGAAAGGATAACACTGTGAGAGTGAACTTAACAGTCAAACACTTGACTGGAAAATAACTAAATGGCGATAGAGCAAGAAATAGCTAATTGAAATGTTATACTGAAAATACAACATTGCCCAATGTCAAAAATTAAAGTAATTACCAAAAAGTGAAAAAAGAATCTAATTTTGTTGGAGGAACACTTGGAACTTTTAGAGGAAAAAAAACAAAAAACAAAAACGCATCAGTGATAGCTGCTTTGAAGAGATTTTCTACTTTTCTCTTTCTAATGGGATATGATTTGAGAGCTAGCCCCTAGATTCAAATATTGATTTCCCTTTGTTACATATGGGGCTTTGGGCAAGTTTCCTTGCCTCTCTGTAACCTCTCTGACATCTAGTTTCTTCATTTGTAAAATGAGGATAGCAATAATTACTCTTTAGGGGTAATATGAATGAAAAATATTGCCTGGCACATAGTAGGAACCCAATATGGGGACTATCAATGTTATCATCATTAGCTGGCTTCCCTGCCCACACACAAGATAAGAAAGATGCAAACACAAAACAGAGAACTGCACCTCTACCACACCTGATGTAAGGGATACTCTGTATTTTCACTCCCTTCTCGTGTCTGACTGAATCCCAAGAATTTCCCTTAATAGGATGGAAGGTAGGACAACAGGAAGGTTGAATTAAAAGAAAATATTAATTTTAATATATTAATATAATTGTTAATTGTAACAGCTACTGCTAAATCCCACAGTGCTTCCTACAGACCACGTTGGATATTTTGTGTGATTTTATTTACTCTTTACGACAACCCTATGGAGTAAGCATTACTCCATAATTCTGTTTAAGAAGAGGAAGTCAAGTTTACAGTTTAAGTACTTGTCCACAGACCAGAAATTCAAACCCAGACCTGTGCAAAGTCATTTTCTGTTTAGTGTGTTTTAGTGTGGATCATACCAAGGCTGAAGAAACACCACAATAGGAAAAGAAGTATATATTCCCTAAGAAACACAGGGAAAGTATTGAATCAACATGGCAGTTATATTTCAGGAGCTCATGTTGAATCACTCTTAAATGTATGCTGAATTAAAGAAAGAAATCCAATCAGGTAATTTCAGCTTGTCTGTAAGGAGTACATGCTGAATAAACCTGACCTTGACATTTTACATCAAAGTTAAAAAAGGAACTGTCAGTCTCTTAAGAGGATGACTACAAGTTATTTACAGGTAGGGCATTAGAATCATTTTTTTCTGAGGAGACAGGAAGGAAAATATTGAGGAAAAGGAAGATTTTAAACAAAATCAAATGACCTACAATATCTTCATCAGCAAAGGCTTTAAATAGTAAGACTTCCTAGAAACTTGTAAAGAACCCACGTAACTACTAAGGATAAACAAATTCCTTAAGTGAAGAGAAAGGGCCAAGGTATAAATATCCCAGCTGGTAATGTGAGAAACTTCTTGATAATGTAGCACCTGGAAAGCCCTTACAGCCACTTACGGCCTGGGTCTTCATGAAATGTTCAGGTGTTCTCTGGGGCACCTGGGTGGCTCAGTGGGTTAAGCCTCTGCCTTCGGCTCAGGTCATGATCCCGGGATCCTGGGATCTAGCCCCACATCTGGCTCTCTGCTCAGCAGGGAGCCTGCTTCCCTTCCTCCCTCTCTGCCTGCCTCTCTGCCTACTTGTGATCTCTGTCTGTCAAATTTAAAAAAAAAAAAAAACATTCAGGTTTTCTAAATTTTAAATTATAAGACATTTAATGTCTTAAATCATAATAGGTTAGTACAATACAGTTGACAGGAAGTATTGAAAACTGTATCATGAAAGGAAAAAAAATGAAAGATAGGACATATTACATAAGAATGTACATCAGAGCTTTTAGAATTGTTTAGGAAAACGATGTGGCAGGTAGAAAAATGGCTTCTTGAAGATGCCTACATCCGAATTCCTGGGAATTGTGAATGTGTCACCTTACATAGTGAAAGAGACTTTGCAGATATGATTGAGTTAAGGATATTTAGATGCAATGATTATCCTGGGTTATCTGGGTGGACCCAATAAAACCACCAGGGTTCTTATAAGCCTGAGGTGAGAGTGTAAGAGCTCGAGAGTGGCATGAAGATGCTATGCTGGGGGTTTTGAAGATGAGGGAAGGGCTACATACCATGGCATAGAAGCACCCTCTAGAAGGGGGAGGAAGGCAAGAAAATTCTTCCCTAGGGCCTCCAGAAGGAACACAGCACTACGGACCCATTCTAGGCTTCTGACCTCCAGAATTAGAAGGTAATACACTTGTGTTGTTTTAAGTCACTAAGTTTGTGGTCATTTGCTAACAGCATCAGTGGGAAATGAATACAAATGACCAAGAGGGTAAATGCACTGCGGCTAGAAAAATTAAAATACACATGAACTCTGAGATAAACATTTGCTTTTAAATGATGTAGGCCCTTAAAAAATTATGATATATTCTATTTCATTCAAGTTTAAAAGTCAAAGGCTTAGAGAAAATATACAAGATAGTATACTGACACATAAAATAATTGTAAAAGTGGTTTTTCTCCCCCTTTACCTAATGTCTAAAAAACCTTAACATTTGTAGAAACTAACTAGCAGGATAAGCCCTTGACTTTTATCACAGATGTGTGATCTACTCTGACCTTGTGAAAAACACATTCCCCTGCCCCACCTAAGTCTCAACCTCTTATAATGGGAACTGGGAAGATGATCAATAAAATCAACCAACTGTGAAAATAAGGTCCATAGGACAGAGTGAAACACTGATGGAGAGAATAATATATAATATATAAATAATCACAAGGAGATTAGATCTTGTGCAGTATTTATATGTGACTCATAGAATGCCCCTGACTTTCATCCATTATATTCTGTCCAGTTTAATCCTCCTTGTTACAAGAGGGTAAAGATGATCCTGGCTTTGAATATTCTCAGTCAGGTTCAATGAGGAAGATACTGATTCCATATGAAAGTTCTTTCCTATGGGGCAGGATACTATGAGTAATTATGATAATTACATTTAGATTTCCTCAAAGTATTAAAAAATCAGTTTCTGCTCAGACATCTAAACTCAAAAATAGTCTGAGTCCTTCTTACTACTGCCTTTTTGGCCACTAATTTAAATAAAAGAAAAACAAATAGCTGCTTTCCGACTGATGGTATCCATCAAATCTGAAAAGCACGTGTGCACATGTGCATTCATGTACACACACACACACACAAAGTGTGTTATCTCACAATTTAGCCACTCCAAATCTTGTTAAAGGGAATAAATCCCTAAGCCAATAAAGACTTACCCTCATTTTTCTTTTTCTTAAAACATGTATCTTTGCCCCCAAGTAATGACATACTTATTTTCTTGCTTTACTGTCACTCATATGTTGCAACTGAAATGTTTATGCTTTATGTGCTCTCAGAGTGAGGAAATACTGAAACAGACTGTTTTCCACGTTCACAGGTATCACCCACTGAATGGTTCACTGAACCTGCAGCAGCATCACCTCTGGAGGCCATACTCCTGAAGAGCTAGAACGAAAACCAAACCAACCAACCAACAGCTAAGCCAGGGTTACTTTGTACGCTTGTTTACCTGACAACGAGAGAGGGGCTGCAGACGATCAGCAGGATGGGTAAAGGTCAGGCAGAGCTTGGAGGCAAGCCACAGGGTTTGTCAAGGGATCTCAGACTGGTCATGTCCATTATTACTAAGAAAACCATAGGCCAGTCAGAGAGGAGGCCAAATCTCTAAAGTGGCAGCTTCCTGTTATACTTCCTTTTCAAAATTAAAAAACAAAAAAAAAACCAAAAAAAAAACCGACTTTTTTATTTGAGAGAGCAAGAAAAAGAGAGAAAGGGAACACATGTGAGTGACTGAGGGAAGGGGTGGGGGAGGGACAGGGAGATAGGGAGCCACAATGCCAAGAATCCCAGGCAGACTCGGAGATGACCACAGGCTCTATCTCAGGACCCTGAATCATGACCTGAGTTGAAACCAAGAGTTGGATGCTTAACCGACTGTACCATCCAGGCACCCCATTACACTTCTTTATTTTACTTCTAACTCTTGAGACAGTAGAGCTTCTCAAATCTTCCTCCATAAATGGGAGTCTTTGTTCTGTTGGGTGCCTCCAAGAGTCTATGGCAGCCTCCTTTTATTCTTGGCAGTAAACTAACTCCTCAAAACCAAGCCAAAGACATTCACACTGATGACTGAGCTTTCTTCCCTAGGCAAAATTAACCAGGAATGCATGTTCTGTAATAAGAGCGCTTTAGTGGAATTTCTATGCTTACTATAGCGTTTATTCTATGAAGAATAGCCACAGTAAATCACAGATCTCTAAGTTTTTCTAACAGTCCTTCTTTAGCAGTCTGCTCAGACTTTTCTCTGTTTGTATCTTTGGATGGCTAGCCTAACATAATGCCTTTGAGAGAGATCTCTGGCTCAAACTGTCTTGAAGTTGTAAATAGTTATTTGGCCATTATCAAGTTTATGTGTTACACAGAAATAAATGTATTCTGTTTTCCATATTTGTTATGGTGGCCAGAAACTAGGAGGGTATATACCCATGAAGGTTGCCAGAAAAAATATAGGACATCCATGCAATGTTTGGGACATATGTCTACTAAGAAATTATCCATTGTTTATCTGAAATTCAAACTTGACCGAGCATCTTTTATTTCTGTTTCCTAATGGGAAACGCTAATGTTCTTACCTGCTGCAGTGAACATCTATGGACTCCAATCCTGGGTAGGCATATTCCAAATCGAAGAGTGAGGAATGTATGGTCTTACATCTCTAACTTCAGCTATACATCAGTGTCCACACTTCAAATAACTACCTTCGCTAAATCTAGTGATTTAGTTTTACCGGAAGGATCAGATACAAGGCAGAATTTCTTAGAAGCTTAGGATACAGTGTAGGGGAAAAGAAAGCCATTTCATTTACCTCTTCACTGAAGGTTTGAGAAAGGTCACACTCCTGTGCAGTTTTCTCTCAGGTACTATGCACAAGTTCTTTACCTCCATTCCAGGAAAGGAATAGGACCCTGGCTTTCAACCCTGAAGATGATGTTCTGAGGTCCTGTCCACGAGGTATGTGCTCTGAGTGGTTTACCCAGAAGCAGGGGTAAATTTGACAAAACATGAAATGATCATTCTTAGGGCCAGTTACCGCTCTTCAGCTTCTCTTTGCTAAAATTCCATGTTAGTTTCAGTTCTCAATATTTCTATGTTCCAGCAGGGCAACAACTTTTAAATGCCACCTGATGGAGTTTTTGCTTTTTTTTTTTAAGATTTTATTTATTTATTCGATAGACAGAGATCACAAGTAGGCAGAAAAGCAGGCAGAGAGAGAGGAGGAAGCAGGCTCCCCGCAGAGCAGAGAGCCTGATGTGGGGCTTGATCTCAGGATCCCGGGATCATGACCTGAGCCAAAGGCAGAGGCTTAACCCACTGAGCCACCCAGGCACCCTCAGCTGATGGAGTTTTTATTGGTCTACATGAACTAAGATAAATAAGAACAATGTGCTAAGTTTTTCATCAAGGTAAATGTTTCTAATATAAGGAACAGCCCTTTATTTCGAGAGATTACGTTCCTTCAGTCCTTTAGTGTTAAACTTTTTAAAAATGAAATTATGGTGATAATGGATATGAAAATTGAAAAAAAAAAAAGTCCTTACATAGAAAATTGACTGGCAAACTTATGTCTCCCAAATTCTCTTAAAACCTGGACTTGTCTGTAAATCTGAAATATGGGCATCACGCAGTACACTTTTTAGGTCTGTGTCAGAAATACCACTTCATGTCTAACACTATTAAACACTTTTACTTCTGATTCATGTATCCCCATTTTTGGCAGGGGAAAGAGAACTGGACTCAAAAAAATATTTTAGGCTGAAGATCTATTGGTGGAAAAAGAATATTTCTATTCTCTTATAAAGTTCAGAAAACACAGGTTTTTTTCTTTCCTACAAGAAGATGTGAACTACTTGCCCTGATCTCTGGCACAGCCTCACTTGCTATTTTAAACATCGTTGTTTTGGTAAGTCAGCAGTAACATACAGGCTCTATAAATGTCAAACATGAAATGCAGCACGTTCAGCATTCAATAAGCCATAGCGAACAACTCAGCATTCCAGTCACTTGAAATGTCTGTAATAGAGCTCAGTTCATTCCCACTTGAAACAAAGAAATTACTATTTTTTGGTAATTCTTCTGGCCAACATGAATTAGGAAAGCTCGAGAAAATTTTCTTGCTCCTTTCATAAGAAAGTGCTTTTTAAAGAAAAGATTTGAGAGAGAAAGAGAGGGTCCACGTTTGTGCACAGGCAAGTGGGGAGAGGGACAGAGGGAGAGAATCTCAAGCAGACCCCTTGCTGAGCACAGAGCCCAATGTGGGGCTCAATCCCATGACCCTGAGATCATGACCTGAGCTGAAAGCAAGAGTCAGCTGCTTAACCGACTGAGCCACCCAGGCACCCCAGAAAGATCTTTTGATAAATATGATGAGAAAAATCATTTAATATTATGAGCATACAAATTATAATTTCCAAGCTTTTTTTTCAAATAGAATATTTAAACATGTACTGGCTCTTTGGAAAAAATCCCATTTGATTATTTTATTCATTTACTTTTGAGAAAGAGCATGCAAGAATGGTGGGGGTGGGGGTGGGGACAGAGGGAGAGAATCTTAAGCAGGCTCCACACTCAGCATGGAGCCCAAAGCAGGGCTGGATTCCATGACTCTGAGATCATGACCCGCGAGCCAAAATCAAGAGTCTGACACTTAACCGACTGAGCCACCCAGGCATCCCTGACTGAATATTTTAAAATTCACTCTAATCCTCACACCATTCCTTCAAGGTCTGTATTAATCTCTATGATACAAGAAAGCATATAGGGGCTGAATGTAAGGGAGGTAGCTTAGAGGAAGTTACAGGGCTGAGTGATGCCACCAAAGCCAGGGATAAGTGAATGGAGGCTGATCTCTATCACTGTGTCACTGGGTCAAGTTGTGCATTTACATCCTCTGGTTGATTCTTAAAGTAGGAATGGCTCTCATCCATTGCAGGTTATTTAACCATGGGATAAACAAAATACATTCACGATCCTTGTTAAGCCAATAAATGATACCTTGGAAGTACCCATATGTGCCCTTGGTTTGCTTCAAGGTTTTGATGGAGATGCATGATTCAAAAGCATTGAATGCATGAAGTCACTCCTGGCTCAGGATAGCGGACCCCAGTCCACCAGCTGGTTCACTGCATGTATCAGGGTAGCTTACAGCCAAAGAGCAATGAAAATGAGAAAAATCACATCTGTGACCCAGTTTTTCTTTAGTTACTAGTCATTTGTATCATGCACAGATTGGATGGAACCTAAAGCAGTAGTCCTTGGTTACTCCAATGTTCTCACTTAAAATAAAAGCAACTGCTTTTCATTTACCTCCGGGGAACAAGATGAGGTTGAATAACCCACTCGGAAAATACGAGAAAGCACATAAACCACCCAACATAACAACCGGTAATGTTGTCCTAAATTGAAACAGTAACTACATGAGATTCAGATCCAGAAGCCTCTCAGAGCTTCTGCTAGAATGTCCTGCTCCTGACGGTAGCTGGCCAGTGTCAGACAGTTATGTTGGTAATTCCTGCAGCGCCATAAGTACCAGACCTGCCTGATGCAGTAGCTACAGTGGTAGGATCCTCAGAATGAAAACAAACAAACAGAAAACCCTAGCTGGGCATTTCCAACTGTGTAAGTTAAACACTTGTACTGTTATTTTTATTGATGCATTTTTTTGTTTGTTTCTATTCTCAGTTTCTTACTCTTTCCAAGAGTTTCTATAAGACAAGTGTTTCATGAACTATCACGCTGTCTAGGAAAATGAAGAGGCTAGAGCAATGGGAGACTGGATGATAAAACTGTGTTTGTACAGGATTGATATATAATTAACATTTATAGAGAACTTTCAAACAGCATTATAAATTTCATCCTTATGAATATCTTGTTAAATGAGTGCTATCTCCTCTTCTGCTTAGCGGAATCAATGTAGGGAAAAGATGTGCTTATTAAGTGAACTTGGAAGTCCTGGCCTTCATTGAGTGGACGGGGAGCAAGGGCCAGGCCTTGACTGTGGGGCTAGTTCCATCCCTTATTAGCTGTGGCATCTTGGGCAGGCTTCCTACACATCATTATCCTTCTTTGTGCCATGGCAGAAGATAATAGAAGTTTGTTCTGTATTTCTTCAAGAGTGACAAGAAGAGCCACTAGAGGACCCACAACATGGATTCCACCTGATTTAAAGGACTGTAAGGAACACTTTACAGCTCTCCCACAACAGTGGGTCAGCTAAGCAGCCTGGCCGTCTCCTCTGTCCCACATCTAGGTAGGTGCTGGCATCAAGCAGCAGCCATATGGTGGTTTTAACACAAGTTAATGTGGTCCATGAATTATAATCTCTAATACATGCGTGTATGTGTGTGCATCCCCAAATACATTACGGTTTGAGCAGTTGGCAAAATTCCACATGAATCTATTCTTGAAGTATAAACAGTTCATTGTAATGCACCCCTGGCTGAAGCATGGGTTAGAGTGCAAGGTTCGCATCCCACAAAGCTATTATTCACTGACAGAAAACAAGACAATACAGAGAAGTAATAAAAAATTCGGCAGATGTTGCGGATACCCTTAAAGTAGTATATTAACGTATTGGGATTAAGAACAGCCATACTGGGTGCCTGGATGGCTCAGTGGGTTAAGCCGCTGCCTTCAGCTCAGGTCATGATCTCAGGGTCCTGGGATCGAGTCCCGCATCGGGCTCTCTGCTCAGCAGGGAGCCTGCTTCCTCCTCTCTCTCTCTCTGCCTGCCTCTCTGCCTACTTGTGATCTCTCTCTGTCAAATATATAAATAAAATCTTAAAAAAAAAAAAAAAAGAACAGCCATACTGATCACCTTTCCTCTCCCTCCCCCACCATTAGAACCCTGTGAGGACACACACACTTCCTCTTTTTAGAAGTTGCTACTTCTCCTTACTTGTGCTCATGCCTGGAGCACTCAGAGGGTGAAATATTTGCCCACTTCACCCAGGGATGACCCTGAATTGCTTAGAAGAAAAGTCCAAAGCAAGGTCATGCTTCAAACCCTGAGATTCTGTTCCATCCCAGGGGAATCCAGTGTAAAGCCATTAGGTCTCTCCTTTAGCATACCAATCAGCAGGGGCAAAGGAGGGCCAGTCTGCTACAAAGGACACGTCGGAGACATCCGTGTCCTTGAAATTCTAACACAGCTCAGAAGTCTGGGCTCGATACCATCACTTGAAGGCTTGTGAGTAGAATGGCAATGCTTAAAAAATTTCCTTCGGTAGTGATGAAAATATATGGCACTCCAAAATAGCCTGTTTTGTGGAAAAACAATCTGCCACATTCCGAATTCTGAATATAGCTAGCACTGGAATGAAGCTGTGTGGATTAACTATGGCAATAAAGGAGCTCATTTTGCCCTGCCCCTGTCTGTCTGGCCAGTGCTAACCATCCTTTACAACACAGCTTAGCAAGCACCTTGGTGTTACTGAATTGCTTTATGTCTGTTTACACCTGTTGTCTCCCCAGAAAAGCCAGCCAAGTCAGCAAAGGTATCTCCTTTGTTGTTGGATCTCTGCAGCGAGCTAAGTGCCTGACAGGTAGACGGTGCCGTTGATGCTTGTGCAATCAATGAGGACACGTACACGTGGGCTGCAAACAGTACAGGTGGGTCCATGCAAGGAGGACTCAGATAAAACAGGTAAAAGAGCAAGACATAATTCAACGAGTTAGCCAAGGGTGTTTGGGCCGAGTTAAAAAAAAAAATGCTAGGACCTGCTTCAGTTTGTACAGAAGCTTGCCTTGAAGAAGAAATCATTTTTTCCCTGCAAAATAATTTATAACACTTATTGAAGAAGAAAACAGGTTTGCAAAGAACCTAAGCCGCAGTTCTAACACAGAAGTTGTCAGTACGACTGGAGAGTCCCATAGTCCACGGCACTGTGCTAAGAATAGTGGGCCAACAGTAATCACTACAAAAGGTTAGTGTCAATAAGCTAGCCATGGACAGCCATGTGGGATTTGCTCACATTTTACGAAGAAAAACAAAGAAAGCAACGCAAAAAAGTTCCCCTTGGGGCTGTGACTTCATATGACGAGCCTGTTAGCTAAACTGATACTACTATTTGGGGGCAGACTGTTTCTCCAAAACAAACTGGTTGAAAGCAAGTCTCTCTTCTGGAGTCTCAAGTTCTACACATACGATTAACTCCTTGGAGGCATCTTTGAAGTGCAAATGTGTCATCACACATACAACAGTTTATCATCACCTCTGCTTACAGTAAACAGACATCTACCCTTTCAGAGATGAACCTGAGAATTCCCTTTCAGGGCTCCTGTCATTCGCGATGCCACGCCATTTTTCAGTAGACAGACTGGCTCCATGCCTCTGCCTTCAGTCTGGCTAATTCTACATCGCTCGGTACCTTACGGACCCAGCAACTAAATGGATGGCTTCGTATTTTTGAAAGGTGAATGACCTTTAATGAATTAAATGAGAGGAGGAGTGGAAGTTAGGAATGACCAAGGCAGGAGGACTTGGCTCTAGCTTCCTGGTCTTCCTACCATCCAAGGGAAGAGAAGACACTGACAGAGGCTGGAGAGGAAACCATGCCTCCCCTTGCTTAGAGACTCCCCAACCTCTTTCTGGTTATGAGGGACTTTCCTTGGCCCTACAGATTGTACATGTGTCTCCTGAATTCTGTAACCAGCATCAGAAGATCAAAGCTTCCCGGTCTGTCCTCTGGAGATAGAATACCATGTTTGCAGGAGGGAACTCAAGCACATCAAAGAATGAAAAGCATGGTCATGGAGGGTATATACAGTCAATGAACACAAGGGGAGAACTGCCTGGGATTGTTGGTATTTAAATGATGATCCTGTCTGAACTGGTATTAAAGAAAGTGTGGTTCAGTGGAAGTCAGGCAGACTTGCTTCCAGGACTCAGATCTTGGTAAAGTTATTCAAAATCACTGGGCCTTAGTTTTCCTGATGACAGGTTGGGCCCGATGCAGACATGGGAGGCCCAGGGCATGGCCAGGTCTCCATCATCTTCCCCAGCCACCAAAGTAGTTCATCTCTTTAATATGTTGAAATTCAGATGAACAAAAACAAAAACAATAAAGAGCAAGATAATTTTAAAGGTCCCTGATCACTCCATCATTCTTAGGACTACCCTCTTGCCCCGCCCAATGCTTAAGACTTACTGTCTTAATAACATACCTACAATAAGACTAGGGAAAAAAATCAAAAGTCCCTATAGTCTCTGACCCCTCCCCTTATTTCCCCCCCATTTTTTTTTTTTTTAAGATTTATTTATTTGACAGGCAGAGATCACAAGTAGGCAGAGAGGCAGGCAGAGAGAGAGGAACGGAAGCAGGCTCCCCGCTGAGCAGAAAGCCCAATGCGGGGCTCGATCCCAGGACCCTGGGATCATGACCCGAGCCGAAGGCAGAGGTTTTAACCCACTGAGCCACCCAGGTGGCCTATTTCCCTTTTTTAAAGCCTAGGGACCTGCTGGCTAGTTTTTTCCCCCAAATTTCTGCACAACCTCAGGGGGCACCATTTATATCAAAGACAATGTCAGTGGCACTCAGTGGCCCTGATGAAGATGCTTTCAGAGTGGAGAGGGCCTGTGTTTGAGTCTCATCTCTGCCACTTGCTAGCTATACGACCCCTGGCAATCTATTTAATGATCTCTCCAATCCTATTTCCTTCCCTGTAAAATGGAGATAATAATTGTATTTCCAAGGACTGTAGTAAAGGTTAAATGAAACAGCATATGTAAAGAATCCGGTCTTCAGGAAGCATACCAACATGAACATTAGTTCTTTAAAACCACAAAATCTATGACATTTCTCAGTTCAGAGAAAATTCATGTCCCAGATGTGTGGCCCAGATTCTGAGGACAGACCAAAAGATACTGTGAAATGTGAAACAGCTTTCATCTGCTGAAGATGGCGTAGGTGCCCCCAAAGTTGAAGGGGTCAGAATGTTGTGACCCAAGCACTACCCAATTTGAAGACTGAATTGTGGTAAGCAGCAAAAAGGAAGACCGATCAGCATGCTAATGAACTAGGGTATGTTGGTACAACTGTTATCAAGGATCAGCAACTGTTTAAATAAGACAGGCTGTGCTTATTAAGGACATATGCCGCCAACAAATTACAGTGTGCTTAGTTCAAACTTTTTTGCCTTTTGGAGGAGTCCGAGGCCAGCCTATATTTAATTGTGCTAAGTCTTTTAGTTGACTCTTAAATTAGGAAGTGATTCATCTACACAACTTAGGCATTAGAGATTCTCAAAATATTAAAGCTGAAGTGGATTTCAGATCTCTAAGCCAATCTCCACATGTTACACCAGAGAAAAGTGAGGTCTCGGGAACATGAGAGACCCGCGTGCGATCACAAAAGGTAGGGCCCATTCTGGGACTTAGTCTCATTAACTTACTCTTTTTCTTACTATAAGAAATCAGCCTTTAGCTTTGTCCAATACACATACTAGCAACTTAACATTGGGTAATAATTTACGTACTGGCACTGGAAAAGCTCTGAAGGGCTGGGTCAAGGACTGAAAGCAACAGCTGGGCGGGGCTGTGTGGGAAGGTCTGAGGACATTCAAGAAGGGAACGAAGAGCACAGAGTAAGGCTGTTAGGGACCCAACAGTCTGGAACTCCAGTAGTGAAACTGGAGTCTATTAAGGAACCAAACAGAATGATTCCCCACATCCAGGCCATAGGATGGTGATCAGCACACAGCAGGTACTTAGCACTTCTTTGTTGCATAATCAGATGATGGAGCAGGACTGAATGAATGAATGCAGGAAAGGCAGTGAGCTTCAGAGGCCAAGGGGAAGAGGGACCGCCCAGTGAGAGGAGAGAGGGAGGAGTTACCAAAGCTGTCCTCAATCTTAGCAGAAGGATAAGACTTGCTTCTTTCTCCTTCCAGAAGACTGGAGGGAGTGAGGCTGTGGCCCTCCTGCTTCTGCCTCACGTTCCCCTTCTGAGGTAATGTGCCAATTCCCAGGACACTGCTTCTGTTTCTGGCCACTCTGTTCTCAGGACGGCACACGCAGAAGGGGAAGGCATGAGGGGAGTCCCTCTCCAAGGGCAACAGACATTTCAAACCCATAATGTTACCTTATTTTAAGATGAGACTCTGCTTACGTGCTCTCCGTGGAGGCTACAGACCATACAGACACCAGTGGAAAAACATTCTGGGAGGACCCTGAGATTAAGAAGAAAGTCTGATTCTACGATAGCAGAGACAAACCTAACCTAATGAAGAATGAGGGAAAGCTGGGATTTCCTGGCCCATTTTGCAGTCACTGAAATACTCTGTCCTCTGTGGTCCTGAGCCTGGTGCGCACTGACCTGCCAGGTCTGCTACAGCTGGGCTTTGCATGTGGGGTCCGTGTGAAGCACGCCGGGGGCACAGACAGGATAGCGAGCAGTAGCTCACTCTATTTTCTCAACAGTAGGAGGTCAGTGTTAGATGATCTCATTCCTTTCAACATCTATGTCTAATAGTTTTTTTTTCTTAAGATTTTATTTATTTATTTGACAAAGAAAGAGAGATTACAAGCAGGCAGAGAGGCAGGCAGAGAGAGAGGGGGAAGCATGCTTGCTGCTGAGCAGAGAACCCGATGCAGGGCTCGATCCCAGGACCCTGGGATCACGACCTGAGCTGAAGGCAGAGGTTTTAACCCACTGAGCCTCCCAGGCACCCTTGTCTAATAGTTTTTACTTTTGTGTGCAGGATGTGGCCACTGGAACACAATATGCACTCCTCATCAACATTTTTCAAGGATAAATGGAGAAGCTGTAATAAAATACTGCATCAACGCCTAAGGAAGACCTTTCTAGGTTTTTAGGATACAAGCAACCTCCCATTCAAGAGGAACACCAACACATTGGGAGATAACAACAAAGCGCTGGCTAGTGTCTTCTCTAATGACATCTAGCAGACTAGTGGCAAAATGGCAGCATGTACGTCAGGGGCTAGCGTGGAACAATGGGTTCCATGCCATGTTCATATGACAGACACATACAGGCCAAGGAGAAGATGAAATGTCTATGATGTGACCTTCATTTGACATTTGATTAAAACCAAGTTGGCACATAATTTTTTTTCCCTCAAACCAGGGGAATAGGTCAGTAAAAAGAGCAATCATAGAAATGCTCTTCCTCAACTCACAGAGTGATTAGCAAGCCTTCTTAAAAACATTTTTAGCTCAGTTTCGATTCCCTAAAAAGAAATGCCACCTAAAAGAAATGTGTTAAGCACCCTCTAAATGTTTCTCATTAAGTTGCCAACACTGGTCCTCACCCCTCAAGGCTGGTTTAGAGCGCTCAGCCTCACTCTGCTCTGTATACCATCCGAGGGATAAACAAAATGCTAGCTGCTATTTGAAAGAAAGGGGACTACATCTGTAAGAGTTTGCATGTTAATATTTGAGAATATTCATTGAGAACTCACAGGAAAAAAAACAGCCTAGAAAACAGTGTTCTGCAATGAAATTACAAGAATGGTGGTGAAGAAACCAAACTGAAAGGTTTTCCCAATAAAGGGGCAGGTTAGTTCTCTAGTAGAAGTCATCTTAGCTAAGGGGCTGATGCTTCTAAAAAGGCTGGCTTTTGGTGAAGAGTGAAACACACCACTGTGACTGGATTTAGCATGCGAAGAACTCCTTAGAATGGTTCTCATGCTGCCTAGCTCTGAGCATCCTGATTCTTTTTTTTCAGTCTTTAATTATGCTGTAGAACACCTCAGTTTTTATGTAAAAGTGAGCCTGAGGAGACAGGCTGAGCAGAGCCCTACAACTGCCCACTCACCTCCCATGATTTTGGACTGGCAGTTGATGAACTCCGGCTTCCTGTCCGTGAGGTACCTCTGGCAGGTGTGGTGGAGGATCTGGAAGAAGGTGCACTTTTCAGAGGCTGTGCTGGCTACCCACTGGTCAAATGCATTTTCAAACAACAAGTCAAACTCTGCAGAATCCTGGAAAAGACAGTGAGATAACTACTGATCTCAATCCATAAAAACCGCTGCCTTCAGCTCACTCCTGACAAAAGACTCGTAAAGGCAAAAACACCTTTCAAAACTTGGCTCTTAATCACAAGGCTCATCTTTATTTGCACCTAGATGTGTGGAAAGAAGGTCTATCTTCCTTTCCTCTGTTTATCAAGCAAACCCCCAAATCTTAAGAGTGTTTAAAGATGTCCCCAGGCTAGTATCACAGAAGCCCCACACATGCATCTGGAAGAATAGACTACATGCTGCCTTCTCAATGACCTGCAAAAGGATTCCTTCAGGTTCTCAGCCCTATCAATTGATCTTGCTCCTACCCCTCGGTAAGGAAAAGATTCTCCCTTATTATTTTAGTATATAGTTACAATTTACATTTTATTTTTCTTCATTACTGAGGTTTTGTATAGTGAGTGTGTGTGAGCAAAAGGCAAAGCACTTAAATAAATAATTCTACCTTAAAGTGTTTTTCATGTTAAATCCAAATACCTAATTTGTAAGGTGCCATCTATTTGTTTGTTTGTTTTGGTGAAAAAAAAACCCCTAATTACTGGTGTTATTAGGAGATAAATGAAGCTTTGATGAACATGGTTTTTCATATTAATAACCATGGACGTGGTATCTGAACTCTGCCCTTTGCACTTGGCTGATAAGCATACAGCAGAGAACATTTATTTCTTCAGTATGCATCCCCTTACGTTTCTGCATCAAACATGATGAAAAGTTTGTAGTGTCCCATGAGGACACAGAAATCCTAAAGTCTTAGCCACATCTCCGAAACAGAGAAACAGCTTTGTTAGAGATGACTCAGACAACCACCACCACTGCCAAGGCCAGCGAGAGAGTCACTGTGTGAGGAGAATACTTTTGCTCAAAACGGGGCATTCACTCACCCGATTAGGATCAATGCCATTAACCTGGCGAAGCTGCTCGAGCATCCACTGGGACCTCCGCACGAACGACGTGGAGCCTTCAAACTGTTTGACCTTGGTGATAGACGCCTGGGTGGGTTTCTTGTTTGTCACTGCCAAGAAAAGACCACTCACATTAGGGGGCATGCAGATCGGTTTTCTCATTACACCTACATGTACACACACACACACACACACACACACACAGGATATGAACATGTGTGTCTTTGATGAGGGGTGAACGCAAAAGAAATAGTTATATTCTCCACTCTCACGCAGTTACAATATAATTATAATTGAGGAGGCTGCTTCATTTATGTCGTCATTCATTCAGACTAAACACAAGTGAACCGAGGAACACCAAGCACTTTTAAAGGAGGCCCACAAGGGCATGATGATCAGCTGCAGGGAAAGCAACACACCGGGTTGGTAAGCATCGGGTAGAGGTACTGGGGAAAGCTGTATTTGAAAGGAAGCAGAGGTTACTGGCTGCCCTTGGAAATTGCAATGCGTTATTTCGAAGGGGATAGTCCAGTGTAAATGTATCAGGCTTCACTGGTAAGATACGGAGTAACGCTTCACTTAAAAATGATGATTTGACTTTAAACTATGGTCCACTTTCAATCTCGTGTGCATCTGTTTCTGATTATATTTGGCATACCCACACCGCACCCCTCCCAAACTTCTGAGGGCCCCACACCTGCAGGGCCGAGACAGCTCCTTCTCCCAGCCTTAATCAGTTCTTCCTTTGCTGAGGATGTACACTGTCGCCTCTCAGACAGAGGCCAAGCGCCAGCCACTAGGAGAGAGTCACTCTGGATGTTTCTCTACGTCTGCTTACTTTGTGACTTAGAGCCTCCAGAGCGGGGCGGTAATTAAGGGTTTTCAAAGGGCTTTCCTGAAACCTCCTGAGGCCTGGCTGAGGAGTTATAAAACTTCACAGAAATGATGCTACCAGGCGAATTAGAAAAAGTGGAAAGTACTACTTGTAATGAATGTGATCCCAATAAACTTGTGCATCGGCAGCACATTCTTTGTTTCCAGTAACCCCGCAGGTCCTACATTTCCAGATAACTATGTGATGTTCAACAGATGGCAAAAAGAATCTTTGAGGGATGAAGGACAGAAAGCATCTACTCCAGTCATGGTTGTTGGTAAGAAGATTCTCCCTCACACACAGGAGAATTTAGGGCAGTTTTAGGTCATTAGACCAGGAACGCAGGGACCGAGAGCAGAATGAGATGTGGGTGCCTTGCCTTTGCCTCCGCTGAGAGCCCTGTGCTTCCAAGACTAAAGAACTCTTTTTATGACACTTTTTCCCCTTTGCTCCAAACCAGAATTTAGCAAACATTTAAAACATAATTTCAAATAATGCTTAGGTTTATTACTCATTATGTCAGCTATATTTGGCTAAAAGCTTTTGAACATTTCATACCAATTGTGTTTACTTTCATGGTTAAAAAGTCATCATCCCCGTAACACCCGTGATCAGTGGAAATTTTATACTCTCCTATTCACAGGCAGCCTGTCTGGCTCACGGCTCCGTGTGTAAGTCTGTTAAGTCCTCTGAGGAATAACCATTCTCCGAACTAAATTCAGGCAACAGTATCAGTCTGCCCAGGGCTCTGTCTAACCATTTAACTTAATGCATTTATTTCAGGTGTCTCTTATGAGATCTAATAGGTTTCTCTGACATCCATGCCCTGCTCTTCTGTTTTCATGGTAGAGGAAACAACATACCTGGAATACAGGCAGGTCCTAAAATGTGCTGAAAAGATTACAGAATTCTTTTCAATAACAGGAAAACATGGGTTCCTGTATTAGACACACACCCCTAAACACACAAAGAGGATTTCCTCCTTTGTTTATGTAAATTACACGACACTGAGGCATCCTGGGAAACATGAAGGCTTTCCTTTTAGCTTTAAAGTCGTTATGAACGCCTATTTTTACTTCTGGTCCACTTATTTCCAAGTGGTTCACAGCATTATAAAAACTCGAACACAATGCAGGATCACTGTAATTACTGGCATGTTTAAGATTGACATTTTAGCAAAGCAAGTTCCCTGGAAGTCTGTCACTGAAACGAGAAGGGCAGGAACCTCACCCACATGCAAATGCCCCACAGAACTGCTAACAAGAACCGCGCCACAGAGCGCTCAGTGGTCATTTTCCACAAGGCACTTACAGCTCAGACATGCCCGACTCGTTCTTTCTGCTCGCTTATTCTTTGCCCAGTTCTTGGAATCTCGGTAGCGTTCCTGGGCACCGAGCCCGGTTTGGTTTAATTTTTGTTTATTGTTATTATCTCCAACATCCCAGTTTCTATTTTGAAGCAGGTGCCTTAAAATTATATTATTATATACACATTATATAGAGTTAAATAAAGACTTTCCCCTTCTTGAAATCAAAACAACTGCAGAAAACACACCATTGCCAGACTTTCTGAGTTCTGTGCTTGAAGGAGCCCTGTTTTATCCCCTTTCTTATTTTGGTGCTTCTGGGGTCCAAAGCTGATTAAAAAAAAATACATATGTCACTCAAATTCTGGATGTTCAGTGAAAATCAGGAATCTTTCTTCTCCCTCCAAAGGCCAGCTGATTGATAGCATACCCTGCATCGGTAATATTGGAGTGCTCTCTGTCCAACTCCGTCAGTATAAGACTCTGTAGTCACTATTTTGAATAACTTTAAAGGGCAGATAACCAGGGCATTTCTGTCATGCCTTTAATGTTCACGAAGCCGAGGAATACATACAGGTATTTAAAGGAGGCAGGGTAAGCATGGTACTCCCAGCTAAGACCAGTCAGAACCACCCTGGTTCCCTGGGTCTCCTCTCCAACCGCACACCAGAATCATCTGAGAGTTTTTACAACAAATACACCAAACCGCATGAGTCAGAATCTCTGGAGGTGTGGCCTGGCATCCACATTTTCATCTCCCCTAGGTGATTCTAGAACGCAGGGACTGCTGAAATCACTGCTAGTGTATTAACTTATTTCAAAAATATTTACGGGACATTTATTAGATGGGAAACATGAAAGTCAGTTTTGTGGGCAATTCAAAGACTGAATAAGATAAGTTCTAAGTCAAGAACTTGGGTGGTGGGGTTATTCAGAATGATCCAGAACGGTGCTCATGTATGGCAGGAGTCATCTGAGTGAGGTGTTGGGGAAGGAGAGGGCTTTGAGGACCAGGGCAGAGTTGGGGGAAGTCAGGCAGGCTTCATGGAGCAGCCACATTCTAGCAAACAGACCATGCGACCTTGCCCAGACTTCTATGATATCTCCCACACTGGTATTCCAGAGCAGTCCAGCCATTCAAAGTTAAATACCGAAGAATGAACCATCTTTTATTTTTTTTTTTACATTTTTTATTTTTAAAATTTCTTTTCAGTGTACCAGAATCCATTGTTTATGCACCACACCCAGTGCTCCATGAACCATCTTTTAAAACCTTCTTAATGGCATCCCAATGCTTAGAATAAAACCCAAGGCCCTTACCATGACCTGCAAAGCCCTAGATGATCTGGCTCTTGAGTACCTCCCCGTTCCCATCCCATTCCATTCTCCCTTCTGTCTACCAGGCTCCTGCCATCTTTTGCTCCAGGAAATAGCAACCCCCTTTACCCTTCGCAAATGCTGTTCCCTTTATATAAATACTCCTTCCTTTGTTTTTTCTTTTTCTTTCTTTCTTTTTTTTTTTATGATTGTCTCTTATCCACCATTCAGATTTCAGTTTGCATGTCAAAATTCCATAGAAAAAAAACCTGGGTGGTCGTTTTTCTGCAGAAACTTTCCTCACCATGTTATTTCTTTCACTAAACTTTGCTCCTTGCAAAACAGGTTCATTTCAAACCTGGATAAAATACTCAAAATTTGCTTCTCTGGAATATTTGAAAAGAATAAAACCCAAACTGCTATCATGACTATTGAGTCCTAAAACATGTAAGAGGTAGATAAATCCCCACATGGATCTCGCAAGTCCCCTCCTACCCGTCTGTGAGGTAGGATCCTAGAAATTGACATAGTAACAAGTGACATTTTCCCCAGCAATTAAAGTTTTTTTTTTTTAAAGATTTATTTTACAGAAAGAGAGGAGTGGAATGTGCACAAATGTGCGAGTGGTGGGGGGACAAAAGGAGAGAGAGAGAGAGAGTCCCAAGCAGACTCCCCACTGAGCACAGAGTCCATCATGGAGCTTGGTCTAGATCATGACCTAAGCTGAAATCAATAGTGTGATGTTTAACCAACCCAGCCTTTTAGGTGCCCTCTGGCAATTAAATTTCTTGAAAACCTTTTAAAAATACAGTTTCTGATTTTTTTCTTTCGTACTTGACCACAGGTCTGTGACAGAGGCAGCATTATTGCTATCATCACTGTACTTACAGACAAGTAAACTGAGGCATGGAAAGCACAGACTTGCCAAAGTAATACTGTTCATAAATGAGAAAGCTCCAACTTGCAAAACGAACTTAGGGTTCACTGCTCTTTTCACTGCAGCATTTTGCTGAAATGTCAAATGCCACGTTTTATTGCATGTGGGAAGCTCATTAAATAAGGGCTAACTGAATTTTTTGTTCTAATAATGATACTGCTGTTGTGATTTTGACCATATCATGAACTGTTATTCCCTTAGTATTTCCCTTTAAATAAACTTGGTTTTTCACTGAAGTTAAAGAGGAACAGAGCATATTAAGGCCATAAATAGATACATGGCTCTGCCTACATTAAAAAGGAAATAATATAAAATATACAATTAACACATAAATGCTACGAATTTCAAATTAGAGAGCTGTCAGCGGAAAGTCTGGCATATGAGGTCCACTTGAAGGTAAAGTGGTGACAAGCAAGTGTGGACAGGTGCTAACGCCAGTCACAATACAGATGTTCCCTAGATATAATTATACAACTTACCTGGGAATGGCTTCTCTAAGAGCACTGTGTCATAGGCATTGGGACTCACCGAGTAAGGCATGTCTTGGAGCGATCCGGTCTAATACCGCTTTTTCATTTATCGCGTTACCCACTGTTTTCTGTTGGTATCAGAGGAAAACAGTAGCATGGGGCCAACCAAACCCAGGTCCTTTTGCTACCAACTCTGATTTAAAAAAAAAAAAAAAAAAGTGTGGTTCTCATGGGGGCACGCCTCCTCATTAGCCTTCCTGTAGACTTCGTTTATCCCTCAGCTCTAGTTAAGAAGCAGTGATAGGAATTACCATGTCTAGAATATCATTACCATCATTATTCAGGTGGTGAAGTATCTTTCCCTCATGAACTAACGACATAAAAAAGGTCTTTTGGAGAAAAAAAGAGGGACCTCCATGAAAGACTGTTCAAATACGAATAAGAACACTTAGCTCCAGTCAAAGGGTAGAGACCACCAGCCTTGCTTCTGGCCAATCAGAAAATTCTATTTAACTGGAAACCAACAAGCCAGACAACAGCAAAGCACTTTCTTAGATCCAACCTGGTCTTATGGTAAGTCTGGAACTGGTGGAGGAAAGGACAAATCCTGATAAGGAAAGAAAGACAGAAATTCAAGTTGCTTGCATATTATGCAAACCAGCAGAAGGTACCTGGTCTGCCAGTGATTAACAGGCTGATCTTCCATTTCAAGGTCTAATGGTTGAAAGACTTTTTAAGGAGTTACGTTTTCCCCAGCAATCTCATTATTCACACAGCATCACTTGTCAGTCTTTCCGAACAGGAAAGTCAATTTTGCTTAAGATACAAAATACCTAGTTTCAGTCTTAAAATATTATTTTAAAAGAAACAAAGAATCATCATATAAACAAAATTATTCCTCATCACCAATATCCTCTACCATTTCATTTTTCCTAGGCATTTTCGTATATTCACTAACATTCGCACAGACATTTCTTCTTTTTTATACTTTTTTAATTTTTAAAAATTTTAAAATTTTTAAAAATTAATATATAATGTATTATTAGCCCCAGGGGTATAGATCTGTGAATCGCCAGGTTTACACTTCACAGCACCATTGCACATACCTTCCCCAATGCGTACACACATTTCTTATTAAATTAAATTCCAACTGAATCATCTCACATTTTTATGTGATCATTGCTATTTTTAAAAAAAGGGTGCTGAAGAACAAATCGTATCTACAATATAGCTTGATATTGAGGCTAGGTAGTTAAAATGCAGAGCTTACCACAACTTGATACCTAAAATATCTTAAAACTTCATCATAAAGTTGGTGGTTCGTGGTATGCTTTAGCTCTCTGCTCTGCTGGGGTCCAATGGCCAGACATGTGGATTTCAACAAAACTGTGGTGAGAAACAATTTGAAGCAAGGAATAAAAGTGAGATCTACACAGAATTTTATCAGGGCGGCTCTTTGTCAGAGGTGGCTGACATAAAGGTAAAAAAGACAGAGAGAGAGAGAGGGAGAAATCCTCTGAAATGTGGTTCCAGAAATAAAAGCAAAATTGAGCACACCTCCTGGATGCCGACGTGGTAAAGAACTGGGCTCACAGACCAATGTGAGAAATGATTACCTGGCACTGGTTTCCTTAATGCTCTTCTGAAACTCTAATATATGATATTTCTAGGTAGATTTCACAGTACCTACGGAGAAATGAGTATCAGGTCTGAGGCTGCATCCACAGTATTATCTGGTGAGACAGCGGAATGTTTACAAAGCTGAGAAGCAAGAATATAGAGATCGTTCCCTCAAATATCAGAACAAGGGGACGCCATCATTGCTATAGTTAGTGGGAAATGGAGCATGGCGTGCTCTACACAGGGTTGATCATTGACTTCCCAGAGTGTGTTCCCATTCAGGACATGGTAAATGTTCAGACTCCACAGGCTCCAACCAGACCAATTCATGAAATGGCCAAGCTGGTCTTTGGGGCCCGATTCCTCTCTTCCTTATCTAAGGTCCAGAGGGCTCTCTGGCCAGATTCCTGACAGGACCCAAACAGGCCTGAAAGGGTATTCTTGAATCTGCCTGCTTCTAGGAAGGCATTTTTCATCCAAATAAACAACCATCACAGAAAAAACCAGTTACATTCAGTCTTGAGCACCAAGCCCTGGGGAAAATGGTAAGATGGCCTTTAACAGTCCCTGCTCTACTAACCCTAAAGGGGAAGACAGGGGATAATCAGTGCGCAAGGGCTGTGAGGTTTGTTCTTAAAGGCAGACTCCCTTAGTCTACAGTAGGGAAAATCACAAAGAAAGTTTCCACACGAAGATTCCTTATTTGGTATCATCAATTCCAGGGCCTGTACCTTATATCACATTCTCCCCTCCAAACTGGAGAAGGAAAAGGAGGACCAAGAGATCAAAAGCCCATGAAATTTTTCCAGAGGGATATTGAAAAAGGGACTATTTGTATGTGAAAGTTCTTCACAGAAATTTGGAGAAATCCTTCAGGAGAAGGAGGGGAAAAAGAACATCCCCGCATCAAGCATTCCTTAAGAAGGCTGCTTAAAAGCCCAAGTATGAAGGTAGAGCACTATATGGAGAGTATTAACAGCTTACACATCAATAGCACCAGCGAGCAACCCCCCCACCAACTGCACCAACTTTTCAGAAAGTTCTACCAGGTTTCCAATGTTTGCAAATTACCAACAAGGAAACAGCATTACTTCTGGAACATGCAGCTTCAATGTCACATGTCAATATGACATCTAATTGGTATTTCTAAAACGTAATCCTTTCTAATTTTAAGCTCCTTTGCCTGGTTCTTTCTTTCTTTTTTTAAATTGTAAAACACGTAGTTTTTATTTTTTATTATATTTTATTTTTTTACAGGCTATTCTACTTTTCAAGTCAATGACTATGAGGGGTTCAGGTGCACCATGGGTGGTCTTGGGCTGTTATAGCTTTAGCTGGGAACCAGAAAGCTTAATCACCAGAGGGTTTGTGCTCCCCACGGCAAGACCAACAGTGTCCCCATCACGTTCCATGCTGTCTTGTGTGTTATACATCGACATACAAAGCACTGGTTTATGTATGCACGTACACACGAAGGAGAGAACAAACGAACAGCTCCTCAATGGAAGGAAGAATAGCTCCTAAGCCCACCGGAGATCAAGGATCAAACAAAAGTTTATTTCAGGTTCAAGTGTTCAGTTTCACGGTCAAACCACAGTTGTAAGGGATTTAAACTATCTTCTTCAAAGAAAAGAAGAGTATCCTGAGAACTAGGGAGAGTGGAGAAAATGGCAAAAACCAAGAACGCAGAGAATATCAGGACACTAGAAGGAGATAAATTTTGGGTTAGAACTTCTTAGGTAATCTCTTTTCCTGCAATCCTTATTCTAGCAGCATCTCTTGTAAGCAATTCTGTCTGCTTCAGCCTCCCTGAAAACACAATTTTGGGCTTGAGATTCAGCAATCTGAGATTTCCCATTGTGCATGATTTTTTAGCTTCCTGAGACTTTTCTCCACGGACTTGAGGAGAAAATCAATTTGCATGCATTTTGGGTAAAGGGTAAACATACAATGAATTATAAACCCTGGCTGGCGATAGCTACTGCAACTTCACACCTTATACAGAGAGGGTGTAACACATCTGATCGATGTGGTGTAACTGCCAAAAGAGTGAACAGGCCCAAGCTAAGGACACCGAGGCTTCGAGCGGTGAGAGCCATGGTGGCTACTGAGGAGATTAAATCCAGTCCCAAACTCTGTAACATGCAGCGCAATAACCGAAGGGGTTAACTGTAATCATAGAGTCTTATTCTGTCCTTACTTCCTCAGATCTGGAAACAGATGTAAACATCATTTTTGATCTATTCTTAGGGGAGATTTACAAACAGAGGATCTGAAGACAAAGGCATCAAAGCAGCAGTACCTGACTCAAGAACGAATTAAATTACTCCACAAGAAGCTCAAGGGCTGGGGATAAAAACTTGAAGAAGAGATTTTTTTAAAATATTATGCTTTCCTTGCTGTTTTCCATTCTATCCAGGCCAAGGAGCGACTCTCTGCAGAGAAATGTCATGCTTGGTAGAAATTCACTATTTTGTCGGGAAGGGTGGCTAAAGAGCCAGAGCCTTCCTGAGCTCAAATAGCCCTAACAGTGAGAAGAGAGTGAGTCATTTCTGCAGCCTCTGCTTCCTTGTCCCTCATGTGGGGGAAGGAGGCCTGGTGTGGCGCCCCCTGACACTTAGGCGTATAATCTATGCGCAGTCAGTCTAAGAGAACCACGGGAGGGTGTTAAGAGGATGGGGATTGCCTTCGATGTGAGAAGAAGACTACTCCCTCCAAAAGGAGAATTTTTCCTGCCTTGGAGGCAGAGCAGCAGAGAATTCTTTAATGGACTGCGTAGTAAACATATAATATCACTAGGTTTCTGGAAAAATCAAAGCTGTTATTACTTAGAAAACACAGGCTGTCAGATATAATTATGACTATCAGTCAAGCAAAGACAGACCTTACCTGTCTGTTCTCTCTGGTTTCCTTCTTCTTCGCCTCCACCACTACTTAAATCTTTCAGTAACACATGTTAGGTGAGGGTGTACATCACTGACTGAACATCTAAAAAAAAGTCAATGATGTCACTAAGAACATGACACCTTCACTCATTACTGTGTTAAATGGAGGAATAAAATCTAGGGACGTGTTCTGGGTAGAATGAATGTCATTTACATGAGTGAAAAGGATCTATAATTAAAATTAACTGAATTTATTTTGGTAAACTCTAGGCAGTATCTCCTAATGCTTAATATGTGATATTCTATGGCCCAGGAATTCTACTCCTGTGTCTACACAGCAGAAATGAGTGGTGCTGTGTCCACCCTTCTACCTGAAGCAACCCCAAATGGACAAACTATGTGGAACAATAAAGGAAAGGGACCCTTGAGAGACAGGAAATGAATGAGGTGAGTCCTATGATCACCCAAGTTTATTTGCTGCTTTGAGAGCTTCTTCCAGGCTGTGGTGCAAGGAGGAGCCTAGGCAGAGACTGGTGTGTGAGTTGAAGAGACAGAGCAGAGAGCCTGGGGAGACCCAGGGGTCATTATCCTCACATCAGAGTCATGAAGAAGAGAAAACTACACGCAGAAAGAATGCTGGAGATCGACAGATATTCACCCGTGAATAGCTAGCTGCATGTTTCTCACCACAGGTGTGTGAGGAAATTACCTGAGGCCAAAGAAAGAACCACTCAAAACGAATAGAGGAAAGAGCACCCCAAGCTCAAATAGGCTTTGGGAAGAGTTTCCATCAGGCAGACTAGAATACTGATCTCAAAGGGCAAAAATAGAGGGAGGACAAGATGGCGGGGAAGTAGGAGGAGGCGCCGTGTCAACCTGTACCCTAAAGTGAGTTGATTATCTACCAAAGAACTCCGATCACCCATGAAATCAGCCTGAGATTATACCTTAACAAAATGTAAACCGGTAGCAATGAGATTAGAATTATACACATCTGGATCTCTACGGGGGCAGAAGACGCCAGTGGGCAGGTAAAGCGGAGTGGGAACTTCGGACTGCTATCAGAAGATAAACAAAAGGGGGAGGGAGCCCCCGAGGCGACCCATTATAAAGCAAAAATAACCCTGAGGGGAAAAAGAGAATAAAGCTGTGGAAAACTTTTATTACCTAGTCACAAGACTTGTTATTTAACTAAACAAGGCACTGTAGCACTGGTGTCAAGACAGGCACACTGGTCAGTGGAACGGTCCAGAAAAAGATCTGTATATATATGGGAAATTGGAATTCAAAGAAAGTGCAAAGGCAAGGCACTGGGGACAGGGTAGTTTCTTCAACAGATGATTCTGGAACAACTGGACATCTGCCCGCTAAAAAATGGAACTTCAGCTCCTACTTTGTACCATATACAAAAATTATGTTAAAATGGATCAGAGACCTACATGTGAAAGCCTACAACTATGATAACTTTTAGAAAAAAACACAGAGGAAAATCTTTGTGACCTTGGACAAGGCAAGGCTTCTTAGATTTGGCACTAAAAGAATAATTCACAAAAGAAGAAACTAGGTAGTACCAAAATAAAACTTCTGCCCTTCAGGAGGATGAAGGGACAATGCACAAACTGGGAGAAAAAATTTGCAAATCTCTGATAAAGGACTTCTGTTTTTATAACTTTATACTTTAAAAACTCTTGAAACTCAATAAAAAGAAAAAAGAAAACAGCCTACTTTAAAAAAAATGTGTAGAAGATTTGAACAAATACTTCATAACGAAGATGTGCATGGGGAAAAAAAGCACAGGAAAAGATGCTCAACATGATTAGTCATTGGGGAAATGGGACACTGAAACCATTAGGAGGTTCTGGGATACGCCTCTTAGAATGGCTAAAATGGAAAAGTCTGGCCCCACCATGTGTTTGCTCGTGCACAGTCACAGCAGCTTTATCTGTAATAGGCAAAAACTGGAAACAACCTAAAGGTCCATCTCAACACAATTATGCCAAGTGAAGCACAGACCAGAAAAGAGTAAACACGCTATTTATGCTTCCATTTGTATAACATTTTAGGAGATGCAAACTCATGTCTAGGATAGAAAGCAAATGCATGGTTACACACAGACACGGAGTACGGGAATTCTGGGGGCCAGAGAGAGATTTACAAAGGGGTATGAGGGACCTTTTGGGGATGATAGGTTTGTCTTTTCGACTGTGGTAATTTCATGGAGATATATATCTCCATGAAAAAAAAAATCTATATGTATGTATGTAAAAACTCACCAACTATACCATTCAGATATATAGCTTCCTGCATGTTAATTATACCTCAAGAAAATAAAGCTGTTAAAAATGTCACAAACTGATTTATGGCAGTTGTGGTCAAAATAGAGATTGCCTTTGATGGAGGTAGATAGGACCCTCCTGAAATGTTGGACAAGTTCTATATGTCGATATGGATGATGAGGACATGGGTTTTTATATATATATAAAAAACTCACTGAATCATACACTTAAGATTTTTACAACTTACAATATATGTTATACCTTAACAAAATGTAAACCGGTAGCAATGATGATGATGACGACAATAGAGTTTAAGAATTGGTACCCATTTGAAGTCACCAGTCATGATAGGCATGTCTTAGCACCTGCCCCAGTCAGTTCATTGCAAGGCTACTGTTGGTAACAGAATCACAGCACCCAGTATATTCTCTACACAGAAAGAATGTGCAAAGTTGGAAGTAATCTTCATCGGTTTTGGCTACTAAAATGGAGTACCACATACAGGAGGGCTTATAAATATCAGATATTCACTTTTCATGGTTCTGGAGGTTGGGGAGTCTAAGATCAAGGTGCCAACAGAGTTAGTGTCTGGTGAGATCCCACTTTCTGCTTCATAGCTGTCTTCTCACCGTGTCCACATGGTAGAAGGGGCAAAGGAGTTTTCTGTTTTTTTTTTTTTTTTTTTTTTTTAATAAAAGAGTACTCATTCAGGAGGCTTCCACACTCATTATCTAATCATCTCTCAAAGGCTCTACCTCCTGATACCATCACACTGGCATTTAGGATTTCAACATATAAATTTTGGGCAGTCACATTTAGTCCATAATAGAAGTGAATTTATTCACTGTGATTCTGACACTGGCTTTTATAAAAATCTACCTTGGTATTTGAAAAGCATATCCTATTTATAAAATTCTGCCATTGAGTTCGTGGTCCTCTCCCTGCCTGTCTTTTCTGGAAACCCTCCAGTTATCCCTCCTCTGGGATGACGCTTTCTATCTTCATCTTTTCAGACTTCTTCCATTCTTCCCAAGAACATGCTTAATGTTTTCCTTTCCCATGAGAATTCTCTATTGACAAGGCCAGTCCTCCAGCCCTACCCATTCTTTTGAAACGTGTGGCAGTGAGAGGAAAGTTATGTGTGCTCCAGAAACTGCCCCATGAACATGAAAATGCCTAACGGTAAAACGTAATGGCTTTGCCTTTTGGGCACAGAAGTTTCATTGGGCACAACAGTTAATGGCAAAACTCAGAGGTGGAAAAGAGCCTGACCTGTTCAAGGGAGAGAAAGAAGACCGAGGAAAGGAAAGAATGAGTGAGTTCACGGAGGACAGCAAGTGTAGGCTCACAAAGGTCCCAGTGTCCAAGGCTGGGTAACCATGAGGGAGTACTGCAGCAGGATCTTAATTACATTTGAAAAATGTTGGCCAACTGCAATGGGCAAAGAGGGCATGCAGGAGTATGTGGGAAGGCAGGGAAATCACAGGGGAACATCTACCACAGGAGACCAGGAGAGGTAATGGTGGTTAGATTGATGGTGGTCAGGGACACATGGAAAAGGGGCAGTCTGTCCTACTCTCCATAGCTGTTGACTTCCCTCCTAGAGGGCATCCTCAAGGTCAGTCACCAAGGCCCAGCCAGTTAGCTTCACACACTAAGGCCTGGTGTATTGTAGGCCGTTGTCCATTAAACATCACACTTTGTACATGTGTTGGAATAAAGATATTTGTATTTATCATATGTGTGATCTCAGCTACCACATTATCAGTAATTTGAGAATAAGAGATTATGTCTATCTCAGGGCACCTGGCAGCGTGCCCTACCCAGAGTCCTACCTCAAATATGCATCACATGAACTATCTCCATTCTCATCAGGAATGATCAAGGACTTGCCGTATGTACTGACAGGTGTGGTTAGCAATATCTCAGCCACCCTACTCGCTTTTCGGCCATGTCTGTTTTTCTTTCGGTCTGGGGTCATTTAAGGCAATATGGGGGAAGGAAAAAAAAAAAAAAAGGAAGAGCCAGGCACGCCTGACTGTAGATTCTGACATGTGGTAAAGAGCCACTTGGCGTGCAGAGAGCCAGTACCTCCATGCCTCCCGCCGCAGTGTACATACACTGGTATGTACCTTGTTAGCATTTATGGACAGCCGAGGAATCATTTCTGAAATAAATGATGGCACTTGTGTTAAATGATTCCTTCTGAAGAAAAATCCCTGGGAATTTTTCAACAGCACCCCTTGATGAAGAGTCAGAACAAAAGGAGCAAAACACCTCACCCTGGGATGTTGAATGAGTGGAGACAGGCTTGGCTTTCTCTACCCGATTCCCCACTGGCAATTTCCCCATAAACTGGAGGGCAAACTGTCTTTTTTTTTTTTTTTAAGATTTTATTTATTTATTTAACAGACAGAGATCACAAGTAGGCAGAGAGGCAGGCAGAGAGAGTGGCGGGGGAAGCAGGCTCCCTGCTGAGTAGAGAGCCCAATGTGGGGCTCAATCTCAGGACACTGGGATCATGACCTGAGCCGAAGGCAGAGGTTTAACCTACTGAGCCACCCAGACGCCCCTGGAGGACAAACTGTCTTAAGGAGATGAGGCACAACTAACTATAGATATGTTAGTTCTTCTCAAAACTCGGCTGGCCATATCGGCAGGCCTCCACCTGCTTGCCCCATGGTATCTTGCCTCTCCTTTAGACTTGGAGCATAGGCCAGAGGCTCTTAGAGCAGGCCAGTGGGAGTCAGAGAGCAGTCACCATACTGGGCCAAGGAGAGGAGCTGCTGCTCTCAGCTAACACTGACTGTGGTCACTAAAATCTGTTCCCGTGCAGCTCAGGGACAAAGCTGAGCGCTTACCCCACCTTCTGGTGTACACCCTATGGAGTACACTTTCTCAGTTTTACTGAATGCCACTGTGTGCCCTCCACTGTGGGAGTAAAGAAGGTATTATATTTTCTTTAACAGCAAGAGCAAGCATTATAGATAGCCACGGTTTACATTAGGCAGAGAATACATTATCGCAGAATCATGCAAGCTAGTAAGTGGACCTACTAACTGAATTCTCAAGCCCTTTGCATGAGATTGAGCTGGTACCAAAACTTCAGAACTTCAGTCTATTCTGACTTTAATTTGGGGCAGAAATCACCAATTTTGTATTGCAAGGTAACTTAAACTAGCTTTAAAAATAAACTTAGCACTTATAACCAGGGGGGAAAAAAGTAAATTCCTTAGACCAACGAATTACTAAAACTTCTAACTTCATTGGCACATTCAAAAGCAATGTTTTGCTTCAATGTATAAGTTAAAGCTGTTTGAGACGTTATACCAGTCCGACATAACTAAAGCTCCCTTAACGGATTCTACATGTGTGGTTTGTACTTCTGCCCCTGCAGTCAGTATAGAATTGGGCAATACAGAAATTACAGAGTTGGAAGATGTCTCAAGAGGTCTGCTCTCCACCAGGTCTTGAGCATGCTACCTTCTCAGCTACTTTATACAGATTCTTTTCCCAACCTCTTTTTAGCTCCATAATAATAACTTATAACTCACCCGAATAAAGAGCTTTGTGATGAGAAACTCCTTTGAGGTTATGATTAAAGCCATTTGCATTTCATATTCTTGCAAGTCATTTAATTGGTCTCCAGTTTTCCCCTAGTTAAAATCTTTCTACTCCCTTCAGCCTACCCAGATGGGTCTTCTTTTTCAATGACCACCTCCATGGACCCAGCTGAGTTCTTCATGTTCCCTTTAGGACAAAGAGCTAGAGCTAAATACAACACTTTGAAAAGAAGAACACAATGCAAGAAGTTCCCATTCAGCACTAGACTATCTGGATTCCTATTTGGGCATGCCAGTATTTTCGAAACCTGTGATGCTGCATGCTATGGTCATCTACTGTAAGTACTTAGGAAGCCACTGTCCACATTCTCGAAGAGATTAAACTTTTAATTGACATTCTAAACTTGTATTTTTCCCCACAAGCCACACCAATATTTTGGCTACTTATTATTTTCTTTTTTGCCACTATTTCCATATAGCAGGTATATAAGCCCCTCTTGAGCACCTTGACTGGGAGAAGCTATTTCCTGTTCTCACTAAAGAATGGTACAATGCTGTTAACCTTCTGCAGCCCCTACTCCTAATCATAGTACAGTGAAGTATCTAGCAGCATTCCTTGTATGCAGTGAGCATCAATATTATCTGTTGCATGAATGTTGTGAATCTCCGGGAAGGGGGTGGTAGAAGGTGGGAGGATGCCACTGGAAATAAAATGATACAAAATGAAAGGCTTTGCATGGTCTATCAAACAGCGTAGGTGTATTTGGCAGTTTGCCATAGTTTGAGGAACTGCCATGGAGAGGATGAGTATGTGCTGGAGGTCTTGCTCTGTCAAGACTGTATCAGAAATGTGCCAGATGATGATGTGAGGGGTCCAGAGGTCCCCCGAAGCCTCACAGTGCGGCAACCAGCTGAATATTTACTACCTGCAGAAGCAAATGATAAAAGATCTCATCTTCAGTGGGTGGGCGGCTGTACTGTGCAGCTGCTTTCCAGCCAAGGCTCACTGGTGGGTGGGGCCCAGTGGGTTTGTAATGAGGATGGGTCACATTTCAGAAATGTTAATATCGCTAACTCTGAGATGTGGATAGCTTCCCATAAGCTAAGTTCTAGTCCACTCGAATCTCACTGCCAAGGGCCATGGACTCGAAAGAAACACCTTGCCCACAGGAGGCTGTAACTTCCTAAGAACCTGCCTCTCTGGAACAGAGAGGTAATACAGGTCTTGTACCTGCTACCTCTTCCTCGTCCCACTAATGGCTAAAGGAAACCAACTTCCTGATCATCCTTAGAGAGGATTTCTTAGATCAGGTACAAACTCATACCAGTTTTTTTCCCCGCCAGACTCCACAGGCCAAGATCCCTGTGGCCAACAGATCCACTCCTTAATGAGACTTTGCTGAGCCTTTAGTTGACCTTAGCATCAAGGGAAGCTGGCACCTGTGTGAAGGAGGAAATATCTCTGGGAACTAGCAATATTAAATAAACAGAGAAGCTACACTATGCCAGGATTCCCATAAAGATTCACTTCTTCGAACTCAAATTTTAGTCTATCAACAAAACCATAGATTCCGGGAACTCTTTGCTGCTGGGATGTTTTATGTGTGGTCACTGGTCATATACGATACCGAGCACGCACATTTTGGAGTTCCAAGATACTTGTACAGCACACATCACAAAAGCTGTCACAAAACTAGACTGGCAAAACGGTGCCAAGTCTAAGCCGACTCTGAGGAAGTGACTAACACACATCACAAAGGCCACTTTAGGGTCTGACATTATTACAAGGACAGAATTAATGTTTCTTTCCTATGTGTTTCCTCTGCTAAGAAGGTCAATGACATCACCGAGAGTTCTACGTGAGAAGCCAGAGTCCACCCCACATATATCACAAAGGTTGCCCTCCTGACACCAGGCCATCATCTATAGATCTTCAGTTCAAAAGAAATCTGTGCAAATGGCTCTGGGTACAAGTCCCTCCCACTGCTGTCAATCATCTTGTCACATGTAGAAGAGATTAACCTGATGGGTAGAAGCACTCAGAAGCCCTGAGAATTCAAGTCTAAATTATAAACTTATTTTTAGAAAAATAAATGCTTGATTCCTTAAGTAATTTACAATGCAATGGATCATAAGTGTCCCTGGGTGCTGGATGCTTGGCTGGTTCCCACCTAGCCAACCTAACTTTATACCCCTTCCTTCCCAGACTGACTCCACCAGAGACTTGGCATCCCAAAGTACTAAGGCCTTGCACATGTCTTAGCCTGACTGGCTGCATGCCTCTGCTCCCTGAGACTGCTCAGAGGGATGCCTTCACAACTGCTTCCTGCAAATTTGAATTGTGCCTATCCTTCACAGGCCAATTCCAGACCCTTCCTCTGCCACAAGAACTTCCTTGGCTGTCTAGCCCACGTTCCCACCCTTTCCTCAAGAGGTCTATGGTATTTCTCTCTAACACTCATTTTAGGACTCTGTTACACTGAATCTAATTCAGGAACACAAAGGAAATACACTGTTTACAAGCCAATGATCACTCCTAAACTGCAAGGGTTTTTTTGTGTTTGTTTAGTTTAATAGGTAAAACCTTTTTTGGTATCTATTTTAGCATTCTCTTCCATTTGCTTGGGAAGAATTTTTTCCCCACAGGAAGTGTGAAGGGAGCTTCAGCCAAAATTGTGATGAATTATCAAATATTCTAAATTCAGAACGCCCTCAAATGAAAATGTATTCCCTGATAATATTATAGCAGACTCTTGTGGTTTATTAATTAATTTTTTGGCACTCCAGGCAAAATAGGACATAGTTCCTGCTCTCAAGGATTTTCAGGTTACACTTAGATGGGGGGAAAAAAAAAAGCAAGTGAGAAAATGGTAATTATATTTCAGTGCAAAGGGAGGGTTCAGCAGGCCCAAAGAGGCAGGCCAGTTTTCAGAAGAGGCAAGTTCTAAAGGGAGAGTTGAAGAAAGAGAAGGAACAGAATCCCTCAGAGAGGAGGAAGACTACATCCTGAGGACAGTCACTCTCTCAAGTACAAGAATAAAAGGTGAAAAAGCCATGTTTCCACCAGTGCCAGGTGTATATTGCATGGAGCACTGGGTATTGTATGTAAATAATGAATCTTGGAACACTGCATCAAAAACTAATGATGTATTTTACAGTGACTAACATAACACAAGAAATAAAAAGAAAAGAAAGAGCCATGTTTCCAGAGGCGAGAGAGCATAGACGGAAACAGCCACAGTGTGACTGGTTTGAGAGTCTAATGACATGAACATATCCTTTTGAGGATGCAAGGAAAACTGGCTGTCCAGTGGCCTGAACTGAGCAGGGGACGCACGCCAGTTTTCCTTGCATCCTCAAAAGGAGGAGAGAAGGAGTGAGCATTTTACCAAGGACAAAGTTGGGGGTGAGTTTCCCCTCTCTTTTTTACAAATTGCCATTACTTAAGATGTAAAATTCCCATTTGCTGTGTGTATGTGTGTGTGTCTAGCAGGCTCCAGGCTACATACCAATGCCAGGGGGGATGAGAGGATTAGTTACTCAGATTCTGGTGTCCAGTGATTATGATTTGTGTTATAATGGAATTCATTATACTCCTGGCTTCTATTTCTGGTTCAAAGAAAGGCAAATTTAAAAGAGGATCGTCAAAAGTCCTTGCTCTTCCACCCATAGGTACACTGCACACTGTGCCACAGTCTCTAGCCCATCCATGTCATCTTGGCCACCATGCTTGAAAGGCTTTGGAGAAAAACAGCCGGAACCCAAATTATTTCCTAGTGTAAACAAGCTTTGTTCATCAAAATGTAAACCAAGCAGAAAGCTAGTAGAGTCCATGCACTGTCATGGGTGGAAGGTCATCTTAATTGAAAAAGTAAAGCTAATTAAATGGCTATTTTTCTGATATGAGGGAAAAAAAAAGTTGTTTGCTGAGACAACAAAGTAAAAGGAAGCTTATGTGAGAATACATAATGTGTTTCTTGCTGGAGCCTTAAAAAGGTCCCTTTCAAAGAATCATAGCTCAACCTGCCATTTCCTGAGAGGGAGGAAAAGCTCCTTCCTGACACCTGTCAGGACATGCTCATTAAAATGGTTCTCCAGCAGAGGCCGACGTTCCTGGTATTGAATCACTCTGTAGTTCCTTACTTGCTCTATTGTGGAACACAACAGCGTCGTGGATGCCTGACGTGGCCTAGAAACTAAGCCATGTCCTCTGTGGAGAAAGGTGCTCTGCATGGGGAAGGAACCTGTGTCCATTAGCCCTGGAAGCAGCTGGCTGAATCACAGCACTGACTGAGAGGAGGAAGCGTCAGAAAGAGCGGCAGCAAGCCTGGGACTGGAGTCAGGGAGCTCTGGCTCTTGCGCCCACTCTGCCTACCTGTCTGTGTTTTCCACGCAGGACTTTTACTGTTTACTTCATCATTTCTAGGAGGAAGCTGGACCAGAAGAAAGTCACGAGTCCCAGTTTTCCCATTCTACCGTTCTGTGTGTGACATGAACGTATGCTATGTGTTACGATATCTAGATGTCTCTAATAACAAACCCCCAAAACCATTATATTGATAAAAATAGAAAGGTCTGTCTTTCCAAATAAAAGATACCTTTTCACTTTAAAATGTTGAACCCGGGTACCTGGGTGGCTCAGTGGGTTAAAGTGTCTGCCTTCAGCTCAGGTCATGGTCTCAGGGTCCTGGGATTGAGCCCCACATCAGGCTCCCTGCTCAGTGGGCAGCCTGCTTCCCTTCCTCTCTCTCCCTGCCTGCTTCTCTGCCTACTTGTGATCTCTGTCTGTCAAATAAATAAATAAAAATCTTAAAAAAAAAAAAAAATGTCAAATCCACAAAGGCTATCTTTAACTTCTTCTTCCCAGTCATTGTCCTCGACTCTTCTATGATTCTGAATCCAAGAGACTGTCACAGTCCCACTGACAGGGGACTGCAGGGCTGAAGAACGGTTGGGGCGAGGAGTGGCAAGGGGAGGTCTCTTGGCAGGAAGAGAGCTTCAAGATAGAAGAAAACCATTCTTTTGGGAGTGGCAAAATGTTATGCTCATAACTTTCCTAAATTCCCCTGGAGGGAATCATAGCTGAATATGAGACGTTTATGTAAATTTTGTTTTGCTTAAGAATTTAAACTGCCAACACTTGGATCATAAAGCAGTGTGACTATTCTATTCTTCTGGAAAAATCTGAAGGCACAGATAACATCCATTCAACAAATACTTACTGCACACACAACGAAGGAAAAATGATGTACAAGGGGTGAGGGTGGAGGGAAGGGAGATGAGCTGAGGGTGGAAATAAGGACAAAGAGAGTCAAGTCGAGCCCTACGCTTCAGGAAGTTCTCATTTTAGTACAGAAACAACAAGTCCATAAGTGCTAAAATGCAAGGTAGGATATGATAAATGCCACAACGTATACTTCTTACCAGCAGGAGGCGTCTCATTAGGCGGCTGGAGGAGGCAAAGAACACATACTCAAGTAGAATAGGGAAGTCGGGTGAAAGGTGGGTTTTCGGGGGACTCCAGATGGCTTCCTTCTGAAAAGTGCCAGCTGAGCTCTAGCTGGAAGGATGGGTAGGGCATATGAGGATCAAAGCAAGAAGCTGATCTGATTTATGCCTCAAACCATCCACTGCACTTCAGAAGAAACTAAAAAGACGAGCCCTTACTGATGGGGATGGGCCAGTTTGCAAGTCTAGCAATAAGACCACCCAGAGAGCAGCTGATTTCTTTCAGATTACCTTGACCTGGGATGAATCTCAAGACAAGCCATTTCCTGGCCAAGAATCTTGGATACTCCTCTAAGCTTAAACTCAATGTTTAGGAAGTAATTTTGTTAAATACGTATTTATATTCAAAAGCATAACTCCCAGCTTCCTGGTCTTGTTTCCTGGCCTCAACACAAGGCACTATTATTTTCTTGAAGAGGAAATTATTCCAGTGCCCCTGCCCAGGCTCCACTGACTCCTGTTTGCCCTCAATTTTCTTCCTCTTCTTGAAAGGACACCCACAGTTATAACTCACACTGGTTCGGGACAGCACGTAGGGCTTGATGGAGAAGGAGTTAAGGATGTGGAAACTGTGGGAACGTGGTTTCTGAGTGAGAACACTTAAAATCTCACTTCCCTTGGGATCTGCCATCCATTAACAATTCAGCTGCAGGGCGAGGTTCATCTCATTTTAAAATGTAAGTCAAGAGCCTAAAATTGGTAATTGGGCATTTAATTGGGTATGTGAAGGCACTTACTGGATTTTGAACAACTTCAACAGGTAATGTTTAAGAACATTAAAAATTACAGCAATGATGAACCAGATGCAAATGGAAAGTGAATGAATCTTGGCACTGTAATTTAACACATCGCTGACTAGTGTTTTGAGCTGAACATGTTAAGCTTGGTTGGTTTTTTTCAATTTTCTTATATGCCAGGGATTATAAAAATATTTTACTTTTTAAGCTTGGCTTCCCCTCTCACAAAACTCCATCTTAAGAGTGTTTGGTTCAATTCAGTACATATATATATTTGGCATAATATGTAATCCATGTTGCTGGAGCCTAGAGGGAATGCCAACAAGCCTGAGCTATACACACATGATGTAGTTTAACAGCAGAGAGCATATGAGAACCTGGCCACTCACTGGGCCATCGAGACAGTTAGCTGGATGTCTGTCAATTGAACAGAATGGCCTTTTTACAGTGATCTATAACCACAGACCTCAGAGTCATTTATAATGACTGCCCGTGCCTGCTGACTCCTCATTCTTCTCTCAATTTCATTTTACTTCTTCTATTTTCAATAGATAATAACATTCACATGATTCAAAAGTAATACAGTGAGACATCTCACTCCTACCTGTCACCTTCCTTCCCACCGGCTCTGCCCTCTTGTCTGAATCAAATTTGGTATTTGCTCTCTCCTCTGGAGGTGGCTTGAGATCTGCCTGAACAGATTCATGTGAGCCCTATAAACTGGTAAGGGAACCATCAGGCCTATGCCCGTTCTTCCTGAAAGGAAACTGCGAGCAAGGAAGGATGACAGAAGCGCCCGTTTCCTAAACTTCTCACTATGCCCACTTTGGTCAGAACCACCGCAGGCTTCAGCGTTTCAATGAGTAAACATGAGAAAGGCTCCTGCAAGTCCGTAAAGGAGTAAAAGAATGTGAACGCTAAAAAAAAAGAAAAAACGAACAATAAAAAACTAGTGGCCAAGCCAATGATGCCCGAGGAGCCATCTCACTGAAGTAGGTTAGAAAATAACCTCTTTGGAAAAAAAAAAAAGAGGAAATTTCCATATATTCAGTCCATCATGCCTAAGAAATAATTAGTAATAAAATATTATATGGAAAATAATATGTAAGATTATCATTAGGGCTGTTGTTATCTTCTGTACGGCCTTTATGCGTAACGTGAACAGAAGTCTTCTTAGAAGGGGAGGAGAGGGGCAGGACGATAGTGCAGTAAGAGTGAGGTACTCTCTGCATCCTAATGCTTTTCCTGTAATCTATATATTTTTTAAAGATTTTGTTTATTTGTCAGAGGGAGACAGCATGAGAGAGAACAAGAAGGGGGAGCAGCAGGCAGAGGGAGAAGCAGGCTCCCCACTAAGCAAGGAGCCCAACGTGGGACTTGATCCCAGGCCCCTGGGATCACGACCTGAGGCGAAGGCAGAGGCTTAAGGACTGAGCCACCCAGGCTCCTCCTTTAATCCATTTGAAACTGGAATAAATAATTGGCATCAAGATATTGATCAGCGACAACAAAATCTCTCACCCTCTTCCGGTTCCCAACTGGCTCTCAGCTCTGGATCAATATTTCTTTTCATTTGCCTGCCGTGGGCTCATTCGGTGCACTTTTACTTACTTGTCTCTGTCCACGATAACCAACTCTCAGGGTTGGTTTGATGGCAATTCTATTATAGCCCTAAAGCAATTATTTTAAGAAGAGATGAGGAAAAAAGGAGAGGAACTGTACAAACAACTTGACAGAATCCATTTTCTTCCCCTGCTTTTAATGTTTCTTGCCTCTCCACACAGCCTTTCTTCCCCTGAGCCTCAGGCACCCTTTTTACAAAACAGAAACAGGATCTTGGCCGGCAGGAGCTGTGCCTGTGAACAATGAAAAGCCCAGCGGAGAGAATGATTCCCAAGCAGCCACAGGGCAGCTCCTGAGGGGTCACTGAGGCAGCAAGCTCCCTGCTGGGGGTGTCTGGCTGCCCTGCTCCCGGCCTGCTACTGACCTGGGAGCAACACTTGCATGACTGGTTTCTTCGTCCTTTTTTATCCTGTGGGGGCATACACTCTCTCTCTCTTCATGCACTGACTGCGGACTCTTTCTACCACAAGGCCTGACGACCATGAACTCTGAGAAGGAAGGGTCTGGCTGCCTCTGTGAGTGAGGGACCAAGAAATGACATTACTGAACTGACATTTATCTTCTCTCCTCCTCATGTCCCAAACTGTCTTGTGCTCAAGGATGCTGGGAAAACATTCAAAACCCAACCCCAAACAAAACAACACCCAGACTTACTAAGTCACTGTATTGTTTAGAGGGTTCTCTAGGGAAACTAATGGAAAGCTTCCTGAGCTAGGCTTCAACTAGGAATTTGCTTCTGACATTGAAAGTAAAAAAAAAAAAAAAAAAAAAAAAGCAGTGGCTAGAAACATGATCATAGAGAGAATTTCCTAAAGAATGTAAAACCAAGTCCCAACCCCCCAGGGGTATAATAACTCTTAGTTCACTTCCACACATTTGCTCTGCCAGGGGTGAGCCTGTGGTTTGTCCTGGTGAAGACTTTGTGCTCCATGTACACAGAGAAGGAAGGAGCACTTCTGAAGGACAGTGGAACTTCTGAAGGTCATAGCTGGGCCATGTGCAGGAAGTAAAGAGGGCCACGTCCCTAATGCTGGGACCTGCGGGCTAGCTGTGTGATGCACTGCTCTCCTGTCATGTGCTGCTGGGGACTGGGGCACTGTGTGTGAAAATGAGAGGTCAAAGCAGACAGGAGAGCAAAAATCTGGAAGCAGCCCAGTTCCCGTTGATAGAAGAAAGTTATTAAAAATGACCAAACACATAGAAGTGGCTCATGTATGAATCAATGATGAGCACACGTCATGAACCAACAGATTATGATGAACCCAGTCCTAACAAGAAAAGAGCAGGGACAGCTAGAGGGCAGAAAAAGGACACAGTGTTGTGGGAAATTCCAGTTTTTGAAAGGTTAGTTGGGTCACATTTCATAAGCTTTTCCACATGTATCCACTGAAATGGTGTTTTCTCATAGCTCTGAGAATCCCCAAACTGAGGATACTGTGTAGATACTGTCCTATTGTTTTGAGATCACTATTCTCACACTCTTTCCCCTCTCCTATCACCTACTCACACCCCCCCAACACTTTGCAGATAAGGTAACCACCAGAGAGCAGTCCAGAGATTTGATCTTCTGGATTTTTCTGCAAATCTGAACAGAACAGGAGAATGGGCCTTCTGCGGGAAAGGCTCAGGCTGTATTCAGGTTTGTGAGTCGCTAATTCAATGGTAAAACTCAGAGGCAGCACTCTCTATACCTTCCTTGGGGATCTCTATCTTCTAGAACCTCCTCATTTTCTTCAGGCTCTGGTGGGTGGCCAGAGCTCCCGTGAGCAGATGCAGTTTACATTGGAATACTCTTCAAGTTATGCAGGAAAGCAGATCCCTGTTGAGGGAACAGACCTCAGAAAAGAACTCAAGTCAGTATTCGAGCCTCCATTCAAAATACCGTGAGTAAAGGCATCTAAACTTTTAGCAGGACAATGCTCGAATTAAGAAAAAATGTGAAGAACGATAAGTCAAACAGAGTGACATTCACAAATTGAGCACATCTGAATAGAGAAAGACAACTCACTACTGCTGCCCACTTACAGCTACTTATGACACGAAGGCATCTGGCTTATATGGGAGTCGACCTGAGCTCCCTGAAGGCAGTTCCTAGTACTGACATGGATAGATTTTGAAAAGCTAATAATCTGGGCTGGAGAGTTCAGACAAGGTAACTGCCATGTTAGGAGTAGGTAGAGTCCAGTCACCACCCTGGAGTTCAGCTACCAAATGAGTGGGAAAGAGGAAGAATGGTGCCTGCTGGGGCTAGCGGTCAGCTGGAGGGAATTTATTACACAGTGCAGTATCACCAGTATCTCTATTAATAGGAAAAGTTCATTCCAATTTGCCCCAAATTGGCTACTAGTGGCCTCTAGATGGAAGGTACAAATCAGATCCTTTCCATACATTGGTGGGGTCTTCTTACTGTCTGATATATCTTAACCTATCTCCAGATAGGTTCCTACCTACAGCGGTCACTGCCCACCAATGCCTATCCTTTTTCTCTCTTCTGGGTGATAAGGGGAGGAGGCTCTCATACTTATTAGACCTGGCCCCAACTTAACTAACCTTGAGCTGCCTGCACCTTGTGCCTTTGTCTCCCCCCTGGATCCAGCAGAAGATGAGTACCCACACCATAGACCTGCCCCATCTGTTTCTAGAGCTCTACTTCTTGTCTACACTGACCTGCATCTATTCAGCTGTTCCATAGGCTTCAATGGGCTTGATTCAGTCATTCTCTTCCAGTTTTCCTACCTCATTCACAGTTGTTTCCAGTCAAGTTTCAAAAATAAATAAAGAGAATCCTTCTGCCAGACCCTCAACTTCTGACCTAACAGTTCTTGCCCACCGCCTCTCACCATAAATTCAATCGTTCATATGCTCCCTTATACATAATCAACTCCACCTGATAGATAATTCAAATTTATGCACTGAAAAGTTATCAGCATTTTTGAAACCTGCATATTCTTTGAGCCAGTAATGCCATTTCTAGAAACTGCTCTTGGGGAAATAATAGTGAATGTGAACAAAGTTTTAATTACATGGCTAAGTCATGGCATTGGTTATAATGATGAAACATGGCTAATAACTTCAATTTACAATAAGGAGGGATGGGTTAAATACATTATGAACATATTTTCACTTATTGAATATTATGCAACAAGTATAATTCTATAACATTTCATGACATAGAAAAATGTTCATTAGAAAAGTAAATTATGAAATTATATGGATATATCTCATACTCATAACAATGTACATATTTCACTATATAGGAAAGTATATAAAAATGCAGTGTTCCTATTAGTGTTAGAACTGCAGGCCAAATTTTTTTCTTTCTCTGTACTTCCCTAATTTTCTATAGGCATCTATTATATTTTAATAGAGCTTTTATTTTAGAACAGGTTTAGATTTACCAAAAAGTTGTGAGGGGAATACAGAACTCCTCTGCAGGCATACTCAGTTTCTCCTGTTGTTCACATCTTATATAAGAGAGGTACATTTGTTGAAACTAATGAATCCTCATTGATACATTATTATTAAGCCAACTCTTAATTCAGATTTCCTTAGTTTCTACCTCATGTCCTTTTTTTCTTCCAGGAGAAAGGATACCACAGGTCTCAGGATACCACAAAAATTTATGTCATGGGCCATGAGTAATGAATGATACCTCTATTCCTTCCACTGCCGAGGGATCTGCTTTAAGTGAACTACTTAGATGTGGGAACTCCCCACTCCCTCAAGTCTTGATGGTAAGTGCTTTTAAAGGCCGCAATTAAATATTAGATAAAAATTCCAAAACATTGAGTTTATTACAGAATACTGACCCATTGCAATTGCTGGCCTGGAATCAGTCCACGAAATCTCCATTGTGCTGTTTTGGTTGGGGAGTTGACTCACTGACCAGTTATTTATTCTTCCATAGCGTCTAAATGCCCCTGGGATTCTTCTGTAAAAGCTAATGGAAATGTCAGACTATCCTCCTCAAGAAGAATGCCTTTTTAAAATATTTTGAATTGGAACTTTCCCACAACACAAGCTCTTAAATAACTGGCAAATAAAAGAACAAATCAACAAGCTATGTTTTTTTTTTTTTAATTTTAATTTAATTTTTAATTTTTGTTATAATGTTATGTTAGTCCCCATAAAGTACATCATTAGTTTTTGATGTAGTGTTCCACGAGTCATTGTTTGCGTATAACACCCAGTGCTCCATGCAATCCGTGCCCCCCTAAACACCCACCACCAGTCTAACCCATCCCTCCACTCTACCCCCACAAAACCCTCAGTTTGTTTCCCAGAGTCCATAGTCTCTCATAGATTGTCTCCCCCTCCAATTCCCCTCTTAATTTTTCCCTTCCTTTTCCTAATGTCCTCCATGCTATTCCTTATGTTCCATAAATAAAGGAAAACATATGATAATTGACTTTCTCTGTTTGACTCATTTCACTCAGCATAATCTCCTCCAGTCCCACACATGTTGATGCAAAAGCTGGGTATTCATCCTTCCTGATGGCTGAGTAATATTCCATTGTGTATAGCTGTGTTTTAAAAGGGGGGGGACAATGAAAACAAAACAAAAACCTGTCTTATTAAAGACTGTCTTCCCTTATTAAGAAATAGTCACTTTTTGGCATGTAACTGACTAGCTATCTCTGCTAAAAAAGAGTGTGTTGTCTATAGAAGAAAAAGAAAGGGAAGGTTTCAGTGAACCTCTGAAATCCAATGGATCCAACAGCCACTTAGATTCTGTGAAGTGAGGCTTACTGCTGATGAATTTACTCCTTATGAAAGGTAGAGTAGATAAAACTCAACAATTGCCTCATGTCAAAAATATATATCTTAAAACCTAATTTTGAAAATTTTTGGTTAAAAAGACCTGAAGGAATGCTGCAAACAGCTCATGATATCCATTTCCATTCATAACGGAATTTCAGGAACAGAAGGTACAAATATCTCGATGTCTGAATCAACAAATTTTCATTTTAAATTTCAGTGACATGCTGAAGAAATCCTAGTCTGACTTGTTTCCCAAGGGACAGGGATCCTAACAGAATTCCCCTTTCGAAAAGCAATAAAAAGCCCCCCAAAGCCTAGTGGAGTGTGTCACCAAGATGGTGACATAAGTTGGTCCTGACTTGGTTCCTCCTCACAGGCACAATTAACAACTGTTCAAAACAAGTAACCACTGAGAGACCACAGAGCAAGAATAATCACCCCTTCCAGAGATCGAGACTGACTGCAGTAGAACTGTAAGAGAAGTGGCTGCACTTTGACCACACTGCCCATTCTCAGGCCAATGCAGCACCACACACACACACAGGTCTCCCTGACCCTCTGATTCCTCCAGTGGGAAAAGAGAACACACAGAGGTAACAACCATCTCTCTTAGCACTGTTGGTTGCTTTGCTGGAGCCCCTACTCTGACCTTGCAGGGCAATCTATGGGGCTCAACCACTGGGAATCTGACTGTGATGGAAAGTGGGGAGGAGCTTGTAACAATCAGCACACAGATCTCAGCAGACTGAGTTCTTATCCACACTTCCCAAGTAATAATCCCAAACCCTGGTTTTGCTCATCTGAAGAACCAACTCTGACCAGGAAAGTTGGAGGAAATAATAAAGCTGCCTGATTTGGATCCTCAAAAGAGGAGTTTTGCTGGCCCGAAAGCCTGGTTTGCTCATGTCCAGGCAAGGAGCTGAATCCCATCCCCACCCACTGTGAAGAGTATCTTCGAGACCAGGAGGGCTGGTGATAGCTCCCGGAAAACAGTGTGTCCCAGGGGCACTGAAGCCAAGAGGTGAATGGCAAAGCCATTGCTAGGTGTAGAGTGTTCCTGGGTTAGGAACAGTCAAGGGGATTAATTCACAGCCAAGGCTGAGGATAGCTCCTGGTCCCTCTCAATCTGAGAGTCTGTTTGGGAAACTGAGAGGAGCTTAGGGAGGCCCCCTCTCCCTCCTGTCTAAGCAAGGGAGCTGACACAGCCCTAACAGCTGTCTCCCAGCCTGAGGGGCTGGAGATGACTCCCCGACGTTGTGCAGCTCAGTGGCACTCAAGTTGACATGTGGGCAGGGCCAGCAGTTTGCAGAGCAAAGGCCATGGTGGGTTGGGGAGTTTGGGGTGCAGGCTGGCCTGAGTTAAGAAAACAAAGACTTTTATCAGAATTAGAGATGCTTCTCCTACTACACGCAGACAGGAAATCTAATTCATAGCCCTGCTCATTGCTAAATACAACTTCGACCTGTCTGACCAGGGAACATGATCAGAGCACCCGTGGAGTTGCAGAGCTCATTCTATAGCCCTATGTACGGTGGCACTGAACAGAGAGCACAGCCGGGGTCTTCCCCCAGCTCTGCACACTGTCCTCACCTAACCAGGGAATCCCATGCACACTCTGGGCTGGTAAGGTCCCCAAACAGGGCTGTGCTGGCCCTGGATCCCATCCTGCTGTCCTGCTGAGACAGGGAAGCTAATTCATAGCCCCATTTACTACTGAATACAGTACACAGTCCCAACCATCTAGTAAGCTCGACAAGAGAATCCAGGCAATGGGGAAGCACATTCTCCAGACTCACTCGGGTAGGGAACCAAGTCAGCATTCCTATACAACCATTCTCAGCCCCTGCCACAATCCCCACCCCCATTCTCAGAGCTTGAAAAGGTGTCAGGCCCCCTCCATAGACCATAATATCAGGCCCCAACTGCCCACAGACATTACCAGCAGATACGCCCAGAAACCCAAACTTCAGTGACTGGTAAAGAACTCTTTGCCTGAGCAAACCTGCAAAGTCTGGAAGAGGCACCTCAAATATGCAGATAGCAATGGGCAAGGCATCGAGCATAATGAAAAATCAGGTAAATATGGCACCATTAAGGGAAACTAATAAAGCTCCAAAACTGGCCTTAGAGGACGATGTCAGAAGAACTCAGAATAATCCTCTTAAGGAAGTTTAGTGAATTACGAGAAAAGGCAGTCCGACAACTAAATTAACAAAGAATTAAAAAAGAGATGCATAAAAAAATAAGTTCAGCGAAGAAATATCCACCATCAAAACCAACCAACTAATCAACACAGAGAAATCCTAGAGTTGAAAATGTAGCAAAAAAATAGAATTCCAATAGAGAGTTTCAAAAGTAGACTCGACCATGTAGAAGGATCAGGGACCTGGAGGATGAGACACTGGAAATTACCCAATCGAAGGAACAAAAAGAAAAAAAAACAATAAAGGAGGGTGAAAAAAATCTGTGGGATTATGAGACACAATAAAAAGAAACAATATTTGCATTATGGGAATTCTAGAAAGAGAAGGGAAAGAGACAAGGACAGACAGTATATTTAAAGAAATTGGGGTGCCTGGGTGGCTCAGTGGGTTAAGCCTCTGCCTTCGGCTCAGGTCATGATCTCAGGGTCCTGGGATTGAGCCCTACACTGGGCCTGCTCAGCAGAGGGCCTGCTTGCCTCCCAACCACCCCACTCTCTCTGCCTACTTGTGTTCTCTGTCTGTTGAATTAAAAAAAAAAAAAAAAAAAAGCAATCATGGCTGAAAACTTCCTTGAACCAAGGGTCAGAGAACAGACCAGTTGCCTGAGACCTGGAATTCTAGTCTAGCTCTGGTTCTCCTGGTTTTTCTACTCATTAGAGTAGTTTGACCTGTTAACCTACAAATGCATGACATTTGTTCTTTCAGATATTATCTCGAGGTTTGCCTTCTCCCTAAAAAATCCTCCCTATTCAGTTTAGTAAAAACTGAGCTTTTCTAAACATCTTTGACCTTTGGGGCACCTGGCTGGCTCAGTCAGTGGAGCACATGAATGACTTTTGATCTCTAGGTTGTGAGTTTGAGTCCCACGTTATGGGTAGATATTACTTAAAATGGTTAAAGCAGCAGTAAATAAATAAATGAAATAAAAAATAAAAATAAAAAAAAAATCTTTGACCTTTAAGTATCTTCAGGGTGAGAGGACTCCAAGGAGGACTGAGTTCCGTCTATGACATCCCTGTCACTTGTGAAAAAAAATTCACACTCTCTTGCAGACAGAGGCCTATTCACTCACTCTGTGGACAGAAATAAATGAACATAGGGCTCAAGTCCCAGAAAATAAATCCGGTTTTGTTCTACTTACTACCCTCAGGTATTTGAACTTAGTCTTCATGAATTTGCTCTTTCTTATTCAGGGTAAATATGCCCAGATTCTCGAACTGGGATGACACATTGCCTTGTCTCCTAACTTAATTGCTCCAATCTCAATTCTTCAGCTAAATCAGAATCTCCTATAGGTTAGGACAGTCTTAACATCTTTTGCATATCACTTGCTGAATCTTTACTTCTTCCAATAGCTTAAAATTCATCAAAAGAAGTAAGAATGTTTATTTTTGTTATTTTACTCTAAAATAATCTTCAGTTGGTGCCAGTTTTTGACATACAGCATAGAGGTTAAAAACACTTTGCTTTGGAGACAGATTCAGCTCCAAGTCCCTGATCTGCGATCTCTTGTCTATACGACTTTGGTTGAGATACTTTACAAAATAAAAATGATAAAGTAACTATGAATCTGAACTGTTATAAGATCATAAATAAGATAATGCATTTAACGACCTTTAGTACAGGGTCTGACATATACTATGGACTCAGTAAAGATTGGTTATCATAATATTCATCTCTGGGAAATCTTTGATATCTAGAATTCATCAACCATTCAGATTAGGTATTCTTTTTTTTTTTTTTTCAAGATTTTATTTATTTGACAGAGAGAGACACAGTGAGAGAAGAAACACAAGCAGGGGGAGTGGGAGAGGGAGAAGCAGGCTTCCCGCTGAGCAGGGAGCCTGATGCGGGGCTCAATCCCAGGACCCTGGGATCATGACCTGAGCTGAAGGCAGACGCTTAATGACTGAGCCACCCAGGCGCCCCCAAGAATAGATATTCTTGCTATTTTATTTTTGAATCTTGGTGGTACTGTCCTATGGAATGCCAACAATTCAGTTTACCTCTATGATCTGTCATTTAACTTTAACCTTGAAATATGTAGGCTTTGTCTATCACTTCAAGCAGACTGAACTTATATCTGATTTTGAAAGTGACTTTTTTACTTTTTTGAAAGTAACGATGATTACATTGTTTTATTCCTTGCCACATGCATCTTTGCTAACTCCAAGTTAAAAAAAATTACCAATAAACAACTTGCAAGGATTTGCTTCAGGTCATGCAATTAGTTAGTAGATAAATATGGATCAAAATCTAAGTTCCCTCACAGACCTGTATCCCTGGGGAAAATAATACATGATATTTTAATAAAAACAATTAATAAAAAAAATCCAAGTTCCCCAAGTCTTCGTCAAAAATGTCATGCTCTTTCTTGAATCCAAATAGGTACTGAGCTATATACCCTCTGCTCCTTCCTGAAGAGGCAGCCAAACATGTACAGCGAAGATATGAAATCTCTTATGCTGGAGCTACAGAATTTCAACTAGTTTCTGCCCTGCCCATGTGATGGTACGTCAGGTCTCAAAGCATGAATGAGAAGAAATTCTGGCAGAAATGGATTTTGCATCCACAAATTTACAAGCTCTTGACAGTCAAGGCCTCAGTGAAAAGCCTATTTAAACTATTAGGTTCCGTATGCCCTTTTCTTGACCCTCTGGTATGTTGTTTCATTACAGTTTTTTTTTTTTTTTTTTAAGTGTACCTTTTGTTAAAAGGTTAAGTTATGGGACACCTGGGTGGTTGGTTGAGTGTCTGCCCTCAGCTCAGGTCATGATCCTAGGATCGAGCCCCACATCCGGCTCCAAGCTCGCTTCTCTCTCTCCTCCCTGCTTGTGCGCTCTCTCACTATCTCTGTCTCTCTCTCTTTCTCAAGTAAATAAATAAATCTTTAAAAAAAAACAAAAACAAGAACAGTTAACTTATGTATCCACCTGGATTTTTTCCTCAAAATCAGCAAAATGTGGAACCTGTTCATAAATTACTGCTGGAAATTAAGAAACGCCAAACCAAAACCATTACACCTGGAACACCTCACCACTATTAATTTTTGCCTCCCATTGTCCAATTTTAAACTCTCTCTTCATAGCTTAAATGAAAAGGATTATGCTTTAAGAGGAATTCACTCTCCTCTTCTGAATTTAGTCCTCCTCCCTAGAACCTATATTTGGATTCAACAGTCAGTGGTCTGAAGCATTAATGGGCTTTCCATTGAGCCCTTACCCCCTTTTTCTTTCTGTTTTGCAAACAGGGCTTATTAAATCTTTGCTGAAGGCACCAGGAATGAAGAACAGTGAGAGTGTGCTGATGTGAAAGGTTTCACTGAACTCAAGCAAATCATTTCTGATTTGCCACAACTCTTCAGCAGTAAATGCCAAAAAAGCATGCTGTTTGGATGGCAAATATAAATTCCCATCACATAAAGCATAATAAAAGAAAACCAAGCCCACTCTGCTCCCTACACTCAGGGTTTAAGGCATAGATGCCGACTGCAGATTCGTTCTATTAAATATATTCAGATCCTTGTGAAGAACAAATGTTGGTGGTAGTGTGGCTTGAAGCAAGGCCTACCAGCAATGAAGGAAAGAAACTGGTGTAAGTTTTAGGACACAGAGCATTTTTTTTCTTTTAGCAATTCTCTATTCTATTGTAAGCTTAGATACACACACACACTTAAGTTTATTAACACACTGTTTAAAGACACACTACACAACTAAGTTTAATAACCAAGCAAGCGAAGATATGGAAAGCAAAATAAATATCTTTTTATTCCTTATGAGTCACAGAAAGGTTAACCAACTTCCAGATCAAAACCATGGGTCTGCATACACACTTTAATGTATAATTTCTCTTTAGCCTGACTGAAATGACAGCAGGGGGATTTTGTTTTAAAAGCATACACCCAGGGGCACCTGGGTGGCTCAGATGGTTAAGCATCTGCCTTTGGCTCAGGTCATGATCCTGGAGACCTGGGATCAAGCCCCACATCGGGCTTCCTGCTTAGTGGGGAGTCTGCTTCTCCCTCTCTGTCTGCCTTTTCCCTGCTTGTGCTCTCTGTCTCTGTATCTTTGTCAAGTGAATAAATATAAAAAAATATATAAAAGAATAAAATAAAATAAAGCATAAAACCATAGGTTTAAAGGGAGTGGAAGGGAATATACACTAACACAACTCTGCAAACTAGAGAGCAAGTGGATATGTAGTTAGTGACCCAAGCAGGCCCAAGAAAGCTGAAACCTAAGGCAGCAGTAGGGAAAAAGCAGCCCAATTTACAGTACAGATTCTTCTCAAAGCTAAGATTTTCAAGGGATCAGATACCTTTGAAATTAGGGGTGAAGATGGAGTTAAAATAGAAGGAATGGTGAAAGACTAGGCAGCATTTAGAGGCCCTATCCCCTTCTCTCCTCTTACAGACTGATGCCTGACTTTTCCCAACATTCTGTGTACCAGACAGTTTAGGGTGAGGGAAATGTAGAAAAATAGTTGCTATTTCTTTTTTCTTCAAAGAGAACATTCACAGGGCACCTGGGTGGTGTAGTTGGTTAAACGTCCCAGCTCAGGACATGATCTCAGGGTCTTGGAATTGAACCCTGAATCTGGCTCCTCACTCAGCATGGAGTCTTGAGACTTTCTCTCCCTCTCCCTCTGCCCCTCCTGCTTGGTGCTCTCTCTCTCTCTCCCTCTCTCAAATAAATAAATAAATCTTAAAAAAAAAAAAAAAAAAGGAGAACATTTATATACTTACGCTTACACCCTCATTCCTCTTTTCATACTTAGCATCCAGGACCCTGGCAGTCAGCCCATACTTCATAGGCAGACCACCAGAAAATCCTTCTTTGGGGAATTGCACCTAGGTAAGAAAGCAGTAAAGATGCTATACCAGGGGTTCTCCCAACAAAACAGCACAGTGAGACAACCCTACAGGGAAGCCCACATGTAGTAATGTGGAACTACATGCTCAGGGCTTCTCATTGGCTTTTAAGGCCTGACTCTTAAATATGAGCAGACAACCAAGGATCATTGAGTCAAATCTTTAGTAAGCAAGTTAGGGACCCAAACAGACAGTCAAAAGCAATTTGAAGACAACAGACTATGCAGGAAGAAGAAAAGTTAAAACAAAGACAAAACTATCATTAATACTCTCAGAAAGGCCAAAGAAGATGATCTTTTGATAAAACAAGAACAGGGTAATATAAGATAGGAACATTCATAGAAGAGAAAAAAGTGTGTGTGGATAGTGTGTGCTTGTGTATAAATTAAAAAAAATTCAGCTATTCAATCGTAGAGTTAAAAGCTAAAGTTAAGGAAATCCATTCCCTTCCCCTGCAAGTAAAACTGGAAGACAAGAAAGAAGTAAAAAGAAATTAGAGAAATAAAGTCAGTAGTGTCCATACTGACCTGGGTCCTTTGCAGAGAATAGAATCCATGCTAGTTAAATCAGAAATTATTTCTTACAATATACTGAATGACATCATCACTGGAAGTGCTAAAGACACAGATTCGGAGTTGAGCTTTGGGTACAATTCCTAAACCAAACCAGAGATGTAAGCCATCGAGAGAGCTGCTACCACCTGTAAGATAAGGAGACCTCCTCCCAAAGTGGAAAACTGCTACGTAGAGCTGCAAATCCAGAAGCATGTTTATTGCTGCCCAGATGAGGGAGTCATAGCTATTGCTGTTGGCTCCAAAACCCGGCTGTGCCTGTCATAATCCACGTGGAAGAAATGGGTGGCAAGTATCCTGCTTTTTGACTCTCACAGAGTTAGTGACCAAACACTGGAATGCCTATTAATGTTGTCCCAGGGTAAAAAGCTTCCATGCTCATGCTAGCCAACAGGATAGGAAGAAGTATGCTTGAATCTAAATCTCATTCAGAACACTACCTATAAGAGTTGGGAAAATATAGCATTTAGCCTTCCAGCTCTGCCGTAGCCAAAGGTGAACTAGAAGGAAGTTGGAATCAATGTTAGATAATGCACTATATCTATCACAATGTTCTCAACATCTGAATAACAAAATCTCAGAAAGAGATACAGACAGACAGAGACAGAGAGACATGGTGCTGGGTGAAAGGGGGCCATGCAAGAAATAATTCAAGAAAATTAGAAGAAATGAATTTCAACCCTGAAGGGGACTACTGAGACCAAGTACAACGGATGAAGAGAGGCCACACCTAGATATATTCCTGTAAAACTTCAAAACAATGAGGGTTAAAAGAACATCTTACAAGCTTCTTGAAAGGCAGAAAATAAACATCATCATATAGAAAAGATCAGAAATTTGAATGCTTTTGGACTTTTAATAGCAATAGTGGAAGCTAGAATGCAATAGAACTCTACCTTCAAAATTTCAAAGGAAAATCATGGGACGCCTGGGTGGCTCAGTTGGTTGGACGACTGCTTTCGGCTCAGGTCATGATCCTGGATTCCCGGGATCGAGTCCCGCATCGGGCTCCCAGCTCCATGGGGAGTCTGCTTCTCTCTCTGACCTTCTCCTCACTCATGCTCTCTCTCACTGTCTCTCTCTCAAATAAATAAATAAAATATATTTAAAAAAAAAATTTCAAAGGAAAATCATCCCAAATTAGAATTTTATACCCAGCCAAGCTATCAATCAAATAACAGGGTAGAATTACACTTGCAGGCAGGCAAGTTGCTTATGCCTAGTGTACTCTTGTTATACTATGCTCTAATTTGAACCTCATCCTGGGACCTCTATTTACCTCTCTCCTGTGTTGAAACCTTCTTTCTGTATCTCATGTTTTCATCTTGCTCAATGAGTTTCCCTATTCTCACAGAGTTTCCTTAGGGCACTCAAAATAGAGCCCACAATACCTTCTGTACACAAACACCTTTGGGCAGTGTGTTATTTAGGGGTCTGTATAAGGCCAAAAAATAAGTCCAGAGAAGAGACTGCTTCCAAAAAAATATGCCCTATTTTTAAAAAGGATAGGACAATCAATTGGGAGTTTGATTCCATCTCTCACAGTGCTTTTGTCTCTGAAGGATAAATGGGGTCTAATTATACCCCAAATACAGTTTCTTTCCTGTTATGTTTAATCTGTGTGTCAGAAGACAAAGAAAATGTTGAGGTTAGTAAAGGGTTAAAAGAACATCTTACAAGCTTCTTGAAAGGCAGAAAATAAACATCATCATATAGAAAAGATCAGAAATTTGAATGCTTTTGGACTTTTTAATAGCAATAGTGGAAGCTAGAATGCAATAGAACTCTACCTTCAGAATTTCAAAGGAAAATCATCCCAAATTAGAATTTTATACCCAGCCAAGCTATCAATCAAGTAACAGGGTAGAATTACACTTGCAGGCAGGCAAGTTGCTTATGCCTAGTGTACTCTTGCCATACTATGCTCTAATTTGAACCTCATCCTGGGACCTCTCTTTACCTCTCTCCTGTGTTGAAATCTTCTTATTTTACAGTGAAACTTCACCATTCATTCATTTCCCCCCATCCCTGCCACTCCAATACCTGTCAATAAAGGATAGTGTCAGAAGTAAGCCCTTTGGAAATTTACTTAGAATCTTTTTGAATACTGTAATCTGTATCATTTATCTAAATAGAAGAAAAATGATGTTCTTTAACCCATCACTGGTATTAGACTTGAGGGCACCCACCTTCTTGATAATTAAGGAAAAGTTGTCTCAAAAAATATTTAGGAATGGGGCACCAGGATAGCTCAGTGGGTTGGGGCCTCTGCCTTCAGCTCAGGTCATGATCTCAGGGTCCTGGGATCAAGCCCAGTGTCAGGCTCTTTGCTCAGCAGGGAGCCTGCTTCCTCTCTCTCTCTTTCTCTGCCTGCCTCTCTGCCTACTAGTGATCTCTGTCAAGTAGATGAATAGAGTCTTAAAAAAAAAAAAAAAATATATATATATATATATATATATATATATATATATATAAAACAAATCAAAGTTTTATATATATATATATATATATATATATAAAATCTTCATACCACATTGAAAGATAACTCTTATGGAACACTATTCCTTCTATTCTGACATTTCCATCATCAAACTTCTAATGTCTTAAATATGCAATGCTACTTCCATCTCATAATCTTTGAGTATGAATTTTCTTCCTTCTAGAATGGTCTTCTTGTCCCTTTACTTCTTTATTAACCTATTGATCCTTCTGAGGATAGCTTAAAAGTCACATGCCTTTGCACGACTCCCTAGCCAGATCAGGATCCCTTTATAAATGCTCATGACTCTTAGTACTTTTCTTTCTGGGTACCTACATTGGTGTGTAATTATATATTTCTGAAGCTATTTGACTATATGCCCCCCTTCTCCATACATAGGTCTTTATGCTCACCCACATATTTGCAGTGTCTAACACAATGCAGCCAATGAATATTTTCATACATAAATGAGTTAATAAAAAGTAGGAAAGAGGTGTGGATAGAAAGGGAAGGAAAGCAAGAAGTGATGGAGTGAGGGAAGATGGGAGGACAGAAGGGAGGGGAAGGAAAGGAAAGTTCTAGGTATGTATCTTGAGTTTAGATAGTAGCATTTGTAAGGGCCTGGTTGGCCAGAGGGAGTCATTTTGTGTTTATGTAGTGAACTTAGATTGAACCTATGCAGTAAACTTAGATTGACCCTGCCCCTCCCAGAGGAACGTACTTGCAAAGCCTAGATACAGGGGCGGGTCAGGCCAGGTGAAGACGTCCAATCAGTTGGGCGCACATATATCTACTAGGGTAAATTGAAATTCAACTGGCCACCCGTGTGTTAACTAGCAGTTTTTTTCTGTGTTTGGCAGACTTAGCATAACTGTGTAGTTTTCTCTGTGTATTGCAATCTCATTGGCCACCTGTGTATATAGCCCGGCTAAACTACCTCTATAAAAGTTTGTGAGGCTGCGAGGGGTCGCCTCTTTGCAAGAGATGGCCCTGACTGGTCAGTTTGATTCTCGATGTTTGGTGTGAAATAAAGCTTTGCTTAACCTTTGCTTTGTATCAGTCTCGCTCCTTTGATTATGGACCCTAACAGGTATTTATTTTTAAATTTAACTTTCATTACTTATTTGTCTGTCTGCCCATCCATCCATCTCTTTTGCTTTGAAAATTTCAGATGTTGCTGGAGGACTTGGAAAATGAGCCAGATGTGTCTATAGCCTTCTAACAGGAAAATAATTCTCAAAGGGAAGAAAACATGGAGTTGTATCCACAGAAGGCAATCTTGATTCTGCGCCAACCACACACCCTTTGGATTGAGAGTGTCTCTTTCCAGAGGAGTTATGCAAAGGGCAGGGCCCCTACCTCTCTAGGTTGTCTTCTGTGAGCATCTGAAGCAGACCGACCGCCTGAGCGGGTGTCTGCCCCTGGTACTTGTGCCCAGGTGTCACACTGACAGCACTCATGTCACAATCCTCTGGGCGATGCGGCTTCCACACTGGCTCCATCTGGCCCGCAGGCTGCAGGGCTGCTGAGCCATGACTAGCCACTGGGGAGAATATCAAATGTAAGGTGCGCCGCTGCCAAGATGTCATGAAACAGGGGCTTGGAGAAAACCAGGAGAGAGCTGAGTGGACCCTGCATGTTCTCAACTATCAATTACTGTAAATGGAAGTCCCACATTCCCAGACAGGGAGCAGAATGAGCCTCATTTTCCACACTCTGCTGCTCTGAAGAGCTCTTTGGGGAACATTCAGCAAGGAGAGCCCAAGAATGGCACTTTCAGTAGCTGAGCTGCAAGGGGGCATCATGTGCTTAGCTCTACCGGGTTAAGACACAGTGCAGCGTGCCCACTCAGATGTCTAGACTTTGTCCTCAGTTTATTAACAGAGGACAAAAAAACCCTGGCCTTTCATGTGATTAAATACAGCTATAACAACAGAAAAACAATAGATAAAACTCAGAGAGCTTATTATGTACCAGATCTTGTTCTGAGTGTTTGTATATATTCATATTTAATCTTCATTGTAAATCTAAAGAATTTACCGTTCTTAAATCCATTTTACAGATTGAGAAACAATGGTGTGCAGAGTTAAGGAATGTGCCCATGGTGACACAGCTAGTGGTGGCAGAAGTGAGATTAGAACCTAGCCTTCGGGTCGTCAGAATCTACGTTTTGACTTGCCAGCTGCCTGGCTAGATTGGGAACCCCAAGCATTTAGAGTGTAATAATACACACACACATATATATTAATAATAACAACAACAACAATAAAACCCTGACTGTGAGAAATGTAGGGTTAATACTCTTTAATAAGAGGGATCTATGTTTTCCAATTACGACCAAAATTTTGTGGGGATTAATCTCAAGAATGAGGGGTACGAGAGATACTTTATATCAGGTACTTCATTTTCCTGTGTTCAAGCGGGAATAAAATATACCCCGCCCGCTTCCACTAACATTTTCCAGAAATTACAGAGCTAGAAAATAGACTTTCTTAGTAACATTCAAGTTTAAGATCGCAACTCTCAGAACATTTCGGAAACAGCTAGCTTTCAATAAAATCTGAGTTTGAACTTTAGTCTAGTCATTTCTCTTTTGGACAAGTGGCATTCTACAAAAAGACCATAAAATATAAAATAATGATAAGATATAAGTAGGAATAAAAAAATCTCAGCCAAGTGTCATAAAAATAGTGCAAACAGCATTAAAACAAAGAAAAGGAAAAAAAAAAACCCACATGCTATGTTAGGCTCTCTGGTAAAAGAGCACGGGACCAGATGAAGTCACATTAGAGAATTTGGTCTCTGTTTTAGAAATCAAGCAGGAATATTATAATTAGGTTTGCATTCGAGAAATAAAAAAAACATCCTGGTGGAGTTGAGTATTTTCCAAATGGAAAAGGACAGAAAAGACACACATCAATTTGGGAAAGTATGTCAGTGTTCTGTAAGAGAAGATGCAGGTCTAAAACAAACCAGTGTGCTTGGGTAACTGATTTAAATTTCAAAGGTAAGAAATTGGAAGGCCAAGTTCAAGTCTAAAGTTTCAGGCTCAGGGAAAAGGACAGAAGGTGAAGTAGTTAATCATTCAAGACAAGAAGGCCGGGAGGTGCAGTGTGGCACCTGGATTCAGGTCAGGTGGGACTACGTAACAGGTAGCTGGGCAGGGTAGAGTGGGCAGAAGACCAGGGGAAGTCTAGCTCCCTGGAGGAGAACCAGGACAGGCACGTCTCCCAGGAACAGGGACGTTAATGCTGCTTAGAAGGGCTCCATTCGGAGCCCAGGTCCCCAAAGCTGCAGAAGGCACTGAGCTCTCTTTTGACTGTATTCAGAATCTGAGAATTGGCTTTGCTCATATGCTCATTTTGCTTTTCGGGGAACTTACACGGCACAACTCTGCTCCTGCCCAGTGACTCTTCCCCACAGGCAAGTGGGGCAGGGACACGGGCCCCTCTTTACCTGGACTTAGAAACTCTTGTGTTGCCCACAGCGTGGCAGTTACCAAGCAGATGAAAAGCTGAATGGCGTCCTGTTTGTATAAGTTCTTTGAAACATTAAAGTTTTCTATTCTAATTCTTTTTATTTCTTCTTCTTTTTTTTCCTTTAATGGTCAGGAAAAATTCCCCAGCTCCTTCTATCTCATATCCCAGTGGCTTTATGGTATTTGCCTTGAGCCTATCTGGCTGTTTTCCTCTACCTCTCGTGAATTAGTTCTGACCTATGAAATAAGATTCTAAATAAATAACACTGGGTCAACATCTATTCACATTCAATCACCAATGATGGACGTGTTAAGCATTTAAATGTTTCCAGCAGATGTTTCTTCAGTGAAATCAGTCTAGGTTACAGTTGGTCAAACTGATGGGTTATTTCAGCATCCACAGCAAAGGAGCAAAGTACAGAATATGAGAGTCCAGGTTCTTTCATTTTGAAAGGATCACTTGACTGACTATAGCTAGGAAACAAATTCAAAGTCACAGAAATGCCCACCTTAGGCTATTTATCCCTTTCTATTTGTTCCTCTACAGAAGAGCACTTTGACTCAGGACTGATGGAGGGACGTAGGCGGGGGAGGTGAAGTGATTTAAATGTAATGTGCTTGCATTCCATCTCTACTGTGGCTGGTCTGCTTAGACTTGAAACCACAGGCTTTAGTTTACTGGAATGCATGCTCCATGAAAGGAAGAAGGTTCTAGGAGTGGTACTTAATTTCTCCTAAGAGCTGTGGTAGCACCAGCCACTCCCCAGCTGTGTTCTTGTGTTGAGCAAGCTGCCCATATGCCAAGTGATGCCTTGTAGAGGTCCAGATATACACAGAAATACACCCATTCACACACAACATGATCAAATATGCAATTAAAAAATTTCTCTTAAATACCTAAGAGATAAAATCAGTTATGATTTTTTTTTTTTAAAGATTTTATTTGTTTATTTGAGATACAGCAAGCAAGAGAGACAACGAGCGGCGGGGAGGAGCTGGGCAAGAAGCCCTACTTGGGGCTCCATCCCAGGCCCCTGGGATCACACCTGAAAGGAAGGCCGATGGATGCCAAACTAACTGAGCCCATCCAGGTGCCCCAAAGCAGTTTCAACTGTAATGTAAATGAGGATAATGAGAACTTCAAAAGTAGCCAAGTACTGAAGCATGAGCACTGGAGACAATACGCTGACTGCCAGCCCCACCTCTCCTTAGCTGTGTTACCACAGACACAGTGCCTAACCTCTCTGGGCATTTGAGTCCTCAGTAGCAAAGAAAGCAGTAAGTACTCCTCTTTGGGATATCTTGAGGATGAAATGAAATAATTTAAGTGAAGTGATTAACATGGTCCCTAGCACACAAAGCTCCCTAAACATCAGCTACATTAATTGTTATGTCCATCAACATTATGTCCACCACTCTTACTAGAAACTAAAAGAGTGTGGGATATTTTTGGTGGGGCTGAAGTATGGGCTACAGCCAGGCTCTCTCCACCCTCAGAAATTTCAATGCAGGAGAGGTGGCACCACTTCTGAAACGAAGGTCTTGGGCAGAGATGCCACACAAGGATTCTTTAGTCCATGACATATACTACCCAGCATTCTCAAGATGTTCACCAACCTGTCAGGCTGCTGGCGCCTGGCTAATTCTGCACCAGCCAAGGCTGCTCCCCACATGTCAACATTACTAGGGGCATAACAGACTCAAGTTTAGCTCTATCAAGAAACCTCCTACGAACATGGTACTGGAGACAATCCTGGAATCACTATTATCTGTTATGGATTTAATTTCTAACAGAATCATACAAAAGAGAAGAAATAAGACAAGAAAAACAAAGGTGGCACATGAATGTGTGGATTGTTGTTGAGGCCATAATTCAGTTTTAGGTTTAAATTCTGGAGCCCTGACGTGGCTTTTTTTTTTTTTTTTTTAATTCTTAATTTTTTAATTTCAAGAAGAAAATCTGCTGTCCAGGAAATAAAACAGAAGAGTTTAAAGAGACCTGAGACTTGTTGATATGCAGTTACCTGGGTCCCACTTGGACCAACTAAAAAAGAATCTCCTAGGAGGGAGACTCAGAGGAGAAAAGGAGGAGGAAAGACCCAGAAAACTATTCGAATGAGCAGCAGCATTTCATTGATACAATGGTTCAAGCACCGCTACTCTTGGGGTTCATAATTTAGTAGAGGATATGTATATACAAGCTCTTCTAAGATGAAACAGTCTCTACAGGTGCCATCATAAAGACATGGAATACAGCAGCTGAAAAATGAGTCAATCCACACAGGCAAATCTAAGAGAAGCTCCTGAGTAAGAATCTGGAAGGAAGTTGAAATTACGAGCACAAAAAAGCTGGGCTAGGAACCAGGAACAGCAGGACTCGAGAGTTACTGGTAGAGGGAACTGGCTAAACAAAACACCAGGAGAGTAAGTAAGACTGAAATATGTGGGAGCAGATAAATATGGCTAATTCCCTCCCTCTTGTAGGGAGGGAGTTAGGATTTTAGGTAAAGGGAGACCAGATTGTACAGCTGGATGAGATACAGGACAGAAGGCCTTTAATGCCATTTGGAATCTAGGTGCTAGTATTTCTTTGCCATCAGTTGCTGTAGAAGGGTTGTTGCAAGAGTGGTCCAGGATAAGTCTCTGGAGATGGTTACTCAGGCCCACAGTTCCTTATATGCTTTCCCAAATCCAAAAAGCTACAGAAAGAATCCCCAACCCCTGCCTTTTTTTGCATCTCATTTGGTGGCAAAATCTGCCATGAAATGAGGTGGGATTAATTATAGTCATGATTTGTCCAATTTATCATGAATCTTCATGCATTCTGTTGCAAAAATGTCGTGTTTGATTAGAGGTGCTGCCTCGAGCCCCACTTGGGGATGTTACAGAATTTAGTTCATGTCCTAAATAACATTTGTGAACCCAGAAAAATTCTGAATTCTAAAACACATCTGGGACTAAGGTTATGATCAGGAACAAGGGACCTTAACAAACAATGGGAGACACTTTATAGCCTAAATGCTTTAACAGACCAAGGAAACCTTTTAAGAGATGACATAGAAGGATGGAGCCATCTTGCCTAGTGGCCAATTTTCTAGGACCACTTCATTGCTGTGGAGGTTTGTCCAAAAGGGAAGGTGCCTTTGGACTGCGTAAGTGGTTTGGCTCTTATAATTCCTCTTCATTGTTATTATCGGTCCTGCTTCCCTATATCCCCAGGCATAAATAAGCAAAATCTATGGTGTTGCAAATTGAAAAATATATGGTGGACCGATGTAGACAATGCCTGATTCATCTTTGCACAGCTGTCTGTGCATGTATGGGTCTCTGGACACCAGGTCCTGCAAACTGCAGAGCTTCTCAGAAATCATTTAGTTCAATTCATTCATTCTGCAGATGAGGAATCTGAGGGCAAAGGAAGGCAGTCTTTGTTAGAGAGCTCACATCGGAGGCTTGCACAGTCAACATTTACTGAGCACCCCCAAGTTCCCACCTCGGACTGTACAATCTCTTACAGAACAAGGAGTTCATCTATGGTGACTAGAGGCTGACTCGTACAGGGAGCATTATCAAACACTGCTGGAGAGTGGATTTCATAAGCATAACTGCACTGCAGGGAATTACACTGAAGCCCACTAGAACCGCATGCTTTTCTAACCAAGTATTGACATGGCAAGAGATTTAGGATTGAGTTCAGGCTATACCAATGATTCATATGAAGAAAAACTAAGGAAATAATAAAAATAAAATAAAATAATAAAAATGTTGTTTTTCCTTTAAAGGGTTGTAAGTTTATATAAAGGCCTTAAGTTATATAGATATAAGCCTATGCATATGTGACCCCTTAGAAAAACCTGAGGAACACAGAACTGCTTACCATCCTCTCCACAGCGGAGAACTTTAAGCTTAGAAACTACAGAAGAAATGACAGTGGAAAAGATCTACAGATTTAACTGTACACTCTCATTTATTTTTGCATGATTTAAAAGATCATAACCAAAATAAGAGGCACAGACATAAGGGGAAATATTCTTAGCAAATATTTCACATATAGGCCGTGTTCTGTTCTCTAGAAAGAACTCACACGAAGTAGTGAGAAAAACACCCAAACTCTTAAATAATCAGGTTAAGGACACGAAACGACATTTGCTGAAAGAAGAAATACCGTTAGTAAGCAAATCCATGGCAAAATGTTTAGGCACCGCACAGTGCAAAACAAACAGAAACATCAGCAGTACCAGAGGTTGCCTATAAATTGGCACAGATTAGAAAAATGACAATGATCGAAGCTGGTGGGCTAAGATGAAACGGACTCCTTGATACATTACTAGTAGCGACAGTTTTGGAAAGTTACTTGGCAAATTCAAGTTCTTCAAAATATTCATATCCCTCGACCCAATATTTCTGCTTTTGGAAACCTCCCCTAAAGGTGGTGGGTATTAGAGAGGGCACGAATTGCATGGAGCACTGGGTGTGGTGCAAAAAACAATGAATACTGTTACGCTGAAAAGAAATTAAAAAAAAAAAAAAAAACGATGAGCCCTATAAACTTGAGTTTGAACATGGTTATTTACTGCATCAGTATTTATAGCACTAAAAATCATAAACAACCACCCTATTCAACAATCTGGTGAAAGAGAAATAAATCAGAAAGTAGGGGTTCAAAATAATATTATGCAACCTGTGAGGTGAAGTTTAATTAATCCTAGGTAATAAGAGGGACTGAATTGTAATGAACAGATTAGGAATCAAAATGGTTCATACCGAATGATTATAACTTGGTAAATAAATTAATCTATGAAGAGGAGGGGGGAAAAAAACCAAAGGCTGATTGGGAATAAAGCAAAATGATTATATCTGAGTGATGAGCATGTAAGTTATTTCATTAATTTCTTCTTCTCACTAGTTTATATATTCCAAAGTATCTTTAGATATTGTATATTATTTGATTTGGAAATTCATTTCAATGAAATTTGTTTCTCCTTTTTAGTAAGAATGTCAAAAGATACTTTTCAGGAAATGATGATAAGAAAGTTCAAATTAGCACAGATATTACAGGGATATCTTACTTAATAAATCGTTTAAAGAAACCACTCTGTGCCAGGAGGAATTTGAAGTGCTTTTCTACCTCATGGAATCATGTTAACAATCCTGTGAGGTGGGCACTGTAATTACCACCATTTTATATAGGACACTAGAAAAATGAATAACTTGTTCAGATAACATGCCTGCATCTACTAAGAATTCAAACCTCAGCTGTTTGGCTCCAAAGTGGTGTTCTCAAACACAAGGCTATGCATCTGCCTGTTCACCTCTTGAAGTCAGAGGATCTTCAGATATCAATAGTATCAACTCTCATTTAAAGAGAGAGAGAGAGAGAGAGAAACACAGAGAAGTTAAATGGGTTGCTAAATGCCACACAGCAAATTATCCAATAGGTAAACAGACTATTATGTTTTACAGATTATAATTTATAAGCACTAAGATTAACACGAGTGCAAACAATCTTTTGTCATCTGCTCAACCTTGTTATTAATATACAATTTTTGTTTCCATCTTCTTAGAACCTGTATTAAAAGGAAAGGCACATTTCTGTAGTCTGTAAGGAGAACTCATAGGGCTAGCACATCTGGAATTTCTTCCTCTCAGTTCTATCAGGGAGCTACATTTCAACACAGGCAGGATAACATGATCACAGAAATACTTCATATCAGGATACCTGCTGGGTGTGGCACTATTCCAGGCTTTATAGAGCATCGGACTCAAACAGAACTCTGAGCTACAGGAGAGCAGGAGAAGAGTCAAAACAAAACATAACCATTTGCCAACAGCAAGAAAGAAGCTCGGTGTATGCTTATTTTCTAATCGATCATGAAGTCCAAAATAAACTCCAGGCTTCCTTGCTGCATCTGATGTAGATTAAGAGAGTCAGACCTCTGCTGGGAGAGTGATGTTGGGAGGGCCCTACCCCAAATAACTGGGCTAAATGACAAGAGAAAGTTTTACAAAATTGTTCCCTTGAGCTACTGTGGCTTAGTCATGCCTAAATTTTTTTCAGTGTGCTATTTTGAGGTTTCTGGACTTGTCTTCATGTGATCAAAAGAGAAAGCAATGAGGTCTATATCAGATTGTAAAAATGATAGGACCCAATGTTGTCATAAAAATCATGAGGCTGAATTATCTCCTGTCCGGTACTGAAGCATCAGCCTGTCCTATAAGGCATGTACGTTGTCTGTCTTCTCTAAAGGAACCAAGACTCCCAATGGCCAGGCTCTGACTAAACACCAGACAGCAATGATGACCAGCAAAATCTAAAATAAAGCAGAGGTGAAGGCAGTAAAAACTGGGATGTCTGTGTATCTGAGTGGAGGAGCAGCAATTCTGCTTAAAGTAGCATAAACTGTATTATCCTGGGACAGACTGGAGTCTTGAAATTTACAACTGAAAGCAAGAAACTTCTATTTAAAAGTCAAAAATTCAAAACTAAGAATTTGATCACTAGTCTTTGCTAAATAAAAGAGACATTATTAATTTGGACTATACGGAAAGGTTTCTGGGTATGTGTTTTGGCTTTTTTAACCTATTTTAAGAAACAGGACTAAACATAGAGTATATTAACATTTTTGTTCATTATATAAAATCAGAATGTCCTCAAATCCAGCTATGTAGGGTCATTTTAGACACACGCTTTTTTTGAGATTTTTTTTTAATGAATGAATTACAAAGACATACCACGATGGCTGGATTTAAACAAATAAAATAAATAAATAGACTCATAGTACCAAATGAAGACTAGGACTTGGAACGACCAGAACACCTACACATTGCCAAGTGCAGTGTAAAATGTTACAACCACTTGGAAACGTGTTGGCAGTTTCTGATAAAATTAAGCATAACATTCCTATGACCCAGTAATTCCATTCTAATCTGTGTACCCAGGAGAAATGCGTGCATAGTGTCCACGAAGAGACAAGAATGTATGAAGTCACCTTATTCATAATAAGCCCAAACTGGAAGAAACCCAAATGTGTATCAACAGGAAAAAGGTTCAACAAATTGTAGCCTGTCTAAACAACAGAATACCTCCCAACAATGAAAAGACACTATTTACACATATACAAGCAACACCATGGAGGAATGTCAAAAGCATATTGTAGGACAGAAACAGACCTCAAAGAGTTAATACACCTTGTTTGATTCCACTTATATGAAGTTCAAGAGCAGGCAAAACAGAAACCAAGGTGGCAAGAGTCAGAATACTGGTTCCCTCTGGGGATGGGGACCACTGACAGAGAAGGGAAACACCAGGGAGCTTTCTGAGTTGCCAGAGATGGTCTGTATCTGAATCTGGGTGACATCAGCGAGATGTTCATATATGTAGGAGGTCATTAAGTGGCACATTTAAGATGTGTACATTTCACTGTACACACTTCAATTAATTAACAAACAGTGAAGACATTAATTTTTCTTCTTAAAAATTTTAACATTAAATATTTGCTATCTATGCATCTGAAAGACAGCTGGAAGTATGTTTATAAGTAAGAATTATTAAGAAATATCTGTTTTTGCTCATCAGAGGATAAGCAGAACATTTTAGCTGTCAGAATGTTCGTTGTAAATTCCTTGCAAATAAAAATCAGAAAAACAAATTTAAATGTCCAACGACAGGGGGCTGGTTGTGGGCCTACTTGTGTTAGAACATCATACCTGAACTAAATAAAAATACACAGACAGAAAAATTCACTGTTGAATATGCCATTTTAAAATGCAACAGATTTTATTTTTAGAAGACATCTTTCTTTTTAAATCAGAAATCAAGACATAGTTTGCATGAGTGACTATAAAAGTGTTCTTAAAAGAAATAAATGTCTAATTTTACAGTCAGAAGCATAAAGGATTAAATATAAACAGTCCTAAGGAAAGCAAGGAAGAAGCAGCAGCCGAGGCCAGGGGAGCAGCCATTGCTCTGGTTGCCCCACTGTCCCTTTCTCCACTTAAAGAAGCAGACTCCTTTTTTGAACAAAATCTTAAACAGATCTCCTATGGAGATCCAGGTAAGAACAGACGTGCTCTGGTAGGAGGGAAAGGATGTACGAGTACGGGGAATTCTGCTTCACTCTCCCCTGACGTGGCTCCAAGACTCAAAGGACACAGTTTGAAAACCAGCATCCGATGATTTCACATTTCAAACTCCCAGTGTTAAAGGTTTCACATCCTACATCTAATTTGAAGGAATCTTTCCTTCCTTACCTTTGAATACGATCTAATTTTTTTTTTCTTGCCAGACTGGCCTCATTACTTTTCCCAAAGATGCCCTGTACATCCCGAGTCCCCCTTTATCCTGCAATGCTCCAGCGCTCCTCCTTTATTGTAGTACTGCTCATTCTTGCAGGCTCCGCTAGATTTCCACCCCCTCTCCCATATCTTCCCGAGTAACACCAAGGTGGTGGACACGTTCCAGAAATACCTATTTACTCAGTACTATTTACTTGGTTAATTCACTTTTAAAGATTCTCAGTTAGCTATCTACTGTAGCTATAATAAATCACCAGTAACTTAATGTCTGAACACAACAGAAATTTATTACCTTATGGCTGTCTGTTAAAAATCTGACACGGGTCTCATTAGACTAAGATCTACGTGTTTGCATTCTTTCTGGAGGATCCATTGCCTTGCCTTCTCCAGCTTCAAGAGGTGACCCACAATCCTTGGCTCCTGTGCCCCTTTTCCTCCAGTTTCAAAGCCCGAAAAAGGCTCTTCCCTTTTAGGGAATGTAATTAGGCTGGACCCGCCTGGATAATCCGGAACAATTTCCTCATCTCAAGGTCCTTAGCCTAAATCACATTTGCCAAGTCCCTTTTGCTATGTAAGGTAACACTGAGGTTCTAGGGATTAGAAAATTCTGGCCATTTTTTGTGTGGGCATTAGTCTTGCTACCGAAAGTGCTTCCCTAAGCATCTCAAGAGTGAGGCCTGCTTGGTTATCCTTTGGGTCACCTTCCAGTGCTATACACAAGGAGCCGACAACTGATTATTAAATATGCACTAACACAGTGTGGTGATGGATTGAGTTACATGCCATTCTTATCATCCCTCCCACTAGCTTTGTAGGAGGCTTGGTTGAGTTCACTGAGGCTTCTTCCAAACAAGAGAGAAAAATATGAGAAAGTTAATCAAGAAACGGATCTCATAATATCTCTTAAGGTGAGGGAGGGAGATGAGATGCAATATAGCAGAGTTTCTAGAGATTAGTGCTTCATTCAGACTTTTTTCCTGTTTGCAGGTAGTTTCATGGGCTCTCAGAACTCCAGGGTTCTGATGGGTCTGAATTCAACCTGGTGATCCATCCTAGAATGTCACCAAGGATCACATTGAATTATGCAGAATATTTTGTTATATTTATCTTTGGGTAAGATTTCACATTTACTTTGAGCTTTGGTATATCTATGAAAGATAGCCAACAACTACACTGAAAAATAGCTATGTGGGGATACACCAGTGTTCTCTTTCCGACTCTGTCTCCTGCTCATCACAACCATATCTTGTTCTTTTTGCAGCATTAGGGCAGCTTTCCTGACAAAATGTAGACAGGTTTTTTTTTTTTTTTTTTTTTTTTTAAGATTTTAATTTATTTATCTGACAGAGTGAGAGAGAGATCACAGGTAGGCAGAGCAGCAGGCAGAGAGAGAGGGGGAAGTAGGTTCCCTGCTGAGCTTACAGCCTAATATGGAGCTTGATCCCAGGACCCTGAGCCGAAGGCAGAGGCTTAACCCACTGAGCCACCCAGGCGCCCCCACAGACAGGTTTTGATAGGTCTCTATGAGCAAGAACGATGACATTCCACCATACAACTCAAGAGCTGGCTTCAGGGCATAGGCAAAGGATGCCAGAAGCTTAGTACCAGTTGCATCACTCTTAGAAAAAACTCTTAACCACACTTAGAAATAAAATATGTTCAATCAAATCCCATCTCTCCAATCCAAACACAACCCCAAAGTCATTGTACTATTTTAATGTGAATAATCTAGGTGATTACCTTTTGCCACCACATTGTTAGGTCAAATATGCTATCTAAGTTGACAAGGGCACTTTCCTCTAATATGCTTTTTATGGGTCTAAAGCAGATCTACTTGTCTATGGCTAGTTCTTGGAAAGCTACCATCCCATTTGAATACTGGGGGTTAAAGAGCATATTAAAAGCCTCCAGTTTGAGGCTCTGAGTCTTAGCTTTGCCACTAGTAGCACTGTGGCTGTCAGTGAATCGTTCAGTCTCTCTCTGGCTCAGTCACCCATTTATCAAGGTTCGTTTCTAAATAGGATATTCTGTGATTTATTTGAATCTGCCACGCTTTGTGTAAATTTTTATGGGGTATCGGAAAAGGGGCAGATGAGAAATCATCTCAAACAGGATTCAGACTTACCATCTACTCTTCTGGGCTATTTGTTTGAAACACCTATTGGTGGCTTCAATATCAGGAGGCTGGAATTAAAATTTCATGCCTGCCTTTACATAAGGCAGGCTTAGCTGAAGTTATTCATGTTTTTTAAACTTCAGCTTGCTCACCAGTAAAATGGGCTAGTGATGTCTATTTATAGGACTGTTATCTTACATTATTAGAAGCATGAGAAAGTGATCAAAAGCTCCTAGAATTGAGCTGCCAATACATGGTTCTTAAATCTGAATCTTGCTGTGGACTCCCCACTCCAAGATTCTGGTCCTTTGCTCTCCTGTCCCAATCTGACGCAGAAAACCTTGAGAACCCCTCCACAAATACGCTGCTCCAATCTACAAACAAGACGGAACTGATGCATAGCTCTGGGACCTATGGAGCAAGACTGCCAAAGAAGGCAGGTAACCCATAGGGCTAGTTGTCCGGATCCAGTTCCACATATGAACAATCCTCTCCAAGCTGTAATCACTTTTGTTTCTAGAACAGTTTTTCATTTACTGCAACAGATGAATACTTAAGATGGTCTATATGCCAGTTCCTAAACAAACCCTCAGATACACGTGTAGAAATGACATAGGGTCTGCTTGTGGTTAAAGCTCACTTAAATTTTTGCACACACCACCCCTCCGGACCCTTTGTAGAATATGATGCCAAGGTAAAATGGGAGATAAACTGTAGGCCACAGAAATTCTTTTACCCACTGTAATTAGTAGTGATAAAAACCTGTTAGTACAAACCTTAGGGAGAAAAAAGTTATGCATACATACACATGAAATACTTGTCAACTACTTCTAATGATCACTTCTTAATCACAGAATTTCTCTAGAAGGTGAATGCATCTTGATTACAGATGTATTTCCATTGTCCTAAGAAATCAGATTTTCTTTAAAAAGCCTACAGATAATTCTATCCCTTTTTTTAGAGGGTCTGAGAATGGTCTCCATTCTTCCAATCCAAGCCTTACTATTCTAAAATGAGTGATACAATGCCACCTTTCAATTTGCATATAAATTGTCCCTTTTGAGTAAAAACATTCAGGGTTAGAGACATTAATGATATTCCACAATGCATGAAAATTTCAAAGTCAGGCAGGTATATGGTATACCTTATACTTAGTGTTTTTTTTTTTTTTTTCTAATGAGGCCATTTTAATGACTTTTACAATCCAATAAAAAAAACAACCATTGTCTCAACTGACATTGATCCTGATTTTCTCTGTGCATAAAGTATATTTAGCTTTTTAGGTTAAAGAATTCCAAATTCAGAGGCTATATATTTCAACAATACTTCCTTTTTTAAATCTGCCATCTTACTTTTTAAGTTACTGGATTTAGATATTTTACAGGACTGTTTTGTTATGAAATCTAACCAGAGAATAGAGCATTCATGACAAATTTTAGTGTAAGGGCCACAGGAAAATAAAGAATAATGCTGAATTACAACATTTCCGTATCAATGGCTCCCTCAGTAGAGGGAATCTTGCTAAGTCAAATTTCTAAGTAGGCAGTTTGACTTTTAACTTTTTCTGTGCAGTAAAATTGATATAGTAGGAAAATATGAGGTCAAGGAGTGAGCTGTTTACTTCACTATCTCCCAAGAGCAAAAATGAAGAAAGCAGAACCTGCTGAAGAAAAGCAAAGATACAGATTTGAAAGCATTTTAAAAAATAAATAAATAAATACACACATAGGCATTAAAGTTCTATTTAAAAATTTATAACATGAAGAATTGCTTCCATTAAAATGTTGAACAGAAAGAGCATTATTCACAATTATCTATATCATTGCAATCACACCTCAATTGTATAAAAATATCTTGGAAGCATTAAGGATGATTAGAGAAATACACCAAAATATTAGCATTTTGAAATTGGAATTTTTGAGTCTTCGAATTAACTGATTTCTCTTCTTTTTTAAAATAATTTTTTATTAACATATAACGTATTATTTGTTTCAGGGATATAGGTCCGTGGTTTATCAGTCTTACACAATTCACAGCACTCACCATAGCACGTACCTTCTGCAATGTCCATCCCCAGCCACCCCATCCCTCTCACCCTCTTCTACTCCAGTAACCCTCAGTTTGTTTCCTGAGACCGAGTCTCTTATGGTTTGTCTTCCTCTCCGGTTTCGTCTTGTTTCATTTTTTTCCTCCCTTCCCCCATAATCCTCTGTCTTGTTTCTCCAATTCCTCATCTAATTGATTTCCCTTATTCTCTAAACTTCTTTAATTTTGTGAGAATAAAAACGTATTCCTTTTTCATCATTATTAAACTAAAACAAGGGAGTCATCCTGAATTGTTCTTGTCCTGTAGAAATTATACTGATAGCATTCCTTCCATAAAAAAGAAACTGGTATTCCCTCTTTTAAAATAATTTATCAAATCATTTTTCCCTCTTTCTTTCAGAGTAAGATTTTTTTCTGCTCCTTCTTCTGACACTTATTCCTTCCCTGTCAAATCTCTAAATGTTGGAGCATCTCATGTCTCTCTTGGTTCGGTTCTCTATGTGATCTCAACCATCCAAGGTATTGTCAATGCTAAGCCATATCGTTTCTGTTTACCCAGCCCTGATCTCCTCCCTGGGCTCCAGATTGCAACCCCCTCCCAACAATCCCAGGGATGTGTCGATGGCTGGTCTTTCAAATGTAACGTGGCCAAACCGCATCATTGATTTGCTCCTTCCTCCTATGCTCAGGCTTTCTTGAATCCAGATCTTGAGTCTTTCATCTTTTCAGTAAATATTGTGTTTAATTTACTTAGTTGCTTACGCCAAAAAACTAGGAGTTATCCTTGATTCCGTTCTTTTCCTAACCCCCTCACCCATCTCAATCCGTTACCAAGATGTGTTAGTGCCACCCGGATGTACATTTTGATTCCTGCCACTTCTGTGCCTTCCTGCCATGTACATCCAACACTTCCTGCCACTTCTGTGCCTTCCGCTCCGCCACAGTCAATTAGATCTCAACCAGACTCCAGCATCAGCCACCTAAGTGGCATAAACTCTGACCCCATTTGTCTTTGTGGTAGAAAGAATGTGAAGCATGTCATGTCTTTGCTTAAAAACTGTCTGCCATATCCCATGATTCATATGATAAAATCTATAAACTCCACGTTAGGCGGACAGTATCTTATGGCAACTGGACCCACCTAACACCTCAGTCTCATTTCTTCCCTCCCACTGTGTTCCAGCCACAAAGACCTTTCTTTGGTCCCTGAATTGCATTGAACTTTGTGTCCCTTCTGCCTAGAAAGCTCTTTCCCAGATCTGCTTCCATAAATGGTCCTTCCCCTACTACTCAGACCAAAGCGGTCTTGAAATTTGCCAACTCTTGATGTCGTCATAAGTCTTAGATGGTGCCAAGACCACCAGGCCAGCAGCTGCTTTCAGGAGATCCAACAGCCCTGGAGAAGGCATGGGCCCTGCATCAGATTTCACTTCAGGCAAACCCCACTCACAGTAGCTAAACTCTGGATTACACAGCTCAAGGACAAGGTAATGGGATTTGGCAGAACATATAAGGAAACAAATTACAAAGGAAAATGCAATTAAAATAGAAATAGGTGAAATACACAGTAGTAGAATTTGTGCCAGATAAATACATCAAACCATATTTCCATTTCTGTGTTATCTTTAGGGACAAGCAGGAAAGGAGGTGCAGAGTCACTGAAGTATTTCTAAATTTGTTAGAATCTGCGTTTTACTTCACTTCTATGATTCCTGAAAAATCAGAATATGGGGCATCTATACAACCAATGGTGCTATATGCTGGTTACACAGTTTTGGCCTCGAGTGAGGCAAATTTACAAACTTCAGGCTTGCACACAAGGAGCCCCAGCCTGGGAGCCGGCCAGCTCTAGCAGCCAGTCCTGCTGGTGGCCTGGCAGCTCACAGGGCATGATCTCCGCTGTCCCATTTGGTCTCACAACAACCCTGAATTTTACTTCCATCATTTTACAGATGTGGAAACTGATGTCCAGGGATTTTATGCAATTCGACCAAAAATTTGTTGTAAACCTAACACTGGACCATGTCTTACCAAGGTGGGACTGGCCCTGTCAATTAGCAAGCGTGAACCTGAGTCCCCATATTTAGTCCTCAGTTTCCTCATGTGTAAAATGGGTGTAACAACTGCTTCAGTTCTTCCATAGGTCTGTATTGAGGAGCAAGTATGATCTCTGATCACATCTCCTACTGCTGGTCCCCAGTTCACTGGTCCACTTGCCTCGCAGCTGCCCCACACAAAGCACACGCCCACTTAAAGATCTCTCCACTTGCACGTGCCTAGAATGTGCTTCTCTTGAGGCCCACAGCTTGTCCTCATTTCCTTGAGGCTACTGCTCACATGTCCCCATGAGAAAGGCTTTCACGGACTACCCAAAATAAAACAGTGACTCCCGTCCCTGACCCACACTCCTGTTTCACCTGTGCTGTTTTCTAATTCTCCACAGAACATATTTCTTCTGCATCTGACATATTTGTCTGCCTTCTCATAACTAGATTACCAACTCTGTGAAAGTAGGTATTTTTGTCTATATTGTTCAGTGTCTATATCCCTGGAGTCTAGGACAGAGGCTGGCACACAATACATCCTTTAAAAAACACTGACCTAATAAATGGGTGAAAGCATTGAATACATTAACTGTACGAATGAATGCATTATGATTATCAACCTCTGGTCCCTTCTGGGTCTGTCTACCCTAAGACAGGCTGCACATAGCATTCTTGGTATTAAAACCTGTGTCTTTAATCAGGGTACAGTTTACAACTCACAATTTTACATTAGCTAGTAGACCACAGGGCCAGAAAACACATATATAGTAGAGCCTAAGTTCAACAACACAAGTCCTAGGAAAGCCCTCGAACCTTCTGCTTCCATCTCTTTTGCGAATACCAGAGATGTTAAGAAACCATCAGCACTCAGAACTCCTAAGGCTGTAAAAAAGTCAGAAAGTCACAACAGCTTCCGAACAATTTAGTGGCTACCTCCAAGGAGGAAAAGAAGGGAAAAGAGCAGAATGGTAGTGATAAGGCGTCAGCTGTATCCAGAATATTAAAAAAGAGAGACCAGACAATGGGAGGTGGGTGGGGGGAATGGGAGAAATGGGGGATGGGCATTAAGGGGAGCGCCTGTCATGAAGAACACGGGGTGTCATATGGAAATGCTGAATCATTAAATTGTATACCTGATATTAATATTACACTGTACATTAACTAACTGGAGTTTAAATAAAAACTTAAAATTAAAAAAAGAGAAAGAGATGAAACAAATATGGTAAAATATAAAATCCAGTACTTTCCTACAGCTAGTTCACAACTTAAAAAAAAAAAAAAAAAGAAGGAAACCAAGACACAGGATGTCTACCTTGTAGAAACCAGAATCTGTTAGCTCAGTTTCTCAAAGATGGAAAGCACCTTTGCAGCCATGGGGAACTATCTGTATCCAAAGCACGAGCACCCTTCTCCACTAGCCCAACAGTCAGCCAAGTGCCTGGCAGTGCTGCTTGGCAGTCTCTTTCTTTCACTGCTAAGGCCTCTGCCTTTTCCTAGGAGTATTCTAGACTTCTATTTTATTACCATCCTCAGTCCAGCAGCCTCTTTTGCAGGAGTAGACCGTACATGGCCGAGAAAGACCATAAGTGTCCTTCATTGCCTCCTTGTTTTTCTTTAAATGTGTGTGTGTATGCTTGGAAACCCTTCAGGGAACTAAAATCAGCCTTTCTGTGCCTGCCATCCATCGGTCTGTGTGCTCTCCAGTCATGGAGAGCTCGTCAACCTTCTTGTCCACATGGCAGCCCTCCAAATATTATAATTCAGCAAGTGTAGCCCTCTGGGTTCTGTCCATGTTAAACACTACCATCTCATTCAACAATTGTGATGGGAAGAGAGCAGCTCACCTAGCCACCCATGGCAGCCAGAAACTGTTTGGTATGGGAGGTCCATTAGCCTGGTATTCTGCATAAGAAGCGTAATATTTTTATGTACCCAATCTTAAGAAGGAATTAATGAAACTCAAACATTGCTTTCTAGCTCCTTGAGACGAGTGAGATTAGAATTTATTATTATTATTTCCCTGCAGTCTTAAAAGCCATTTTAAATAAAATCAAAGCCCCAGATAAGCTCTTTTTAATTAAGTAATTCAAGATTTAAAAAACTATGTTAAGATATGAGAAGTATCTAGATGGATGTTGTTGAAAATCACTAGCACCATTTGGTATTTTAACTGGGAGAAGTGTCCGGGCGAGATCTATAACCGGGTGATGGAAGGGAAGCTAAAGAAAGGTTTAATGCGGCAACTAGCGTTTGCCGAACAGTGGCTAAAACTTTCCATAACTGCTTAACCATGTGTAGGACTTTGCAATTTAGGTGGGATTCCGATCTATTTAAAAATCACACAGCCTTGTCTGAAGTACATACTTACCCGAAAGGTTTAAACAACTGAGAAAAAGAGTAAGTAGACTTGGAATGGCAACGGGTGCGAGGGCGGAAATGTGAGCACACGGGATCAGCGCTCTTCCGAGTGTGGGCTCCAAACGGTGCCATCTGGCTCGGCTCTGCACGAAGAGCAGGGATGGAGATACAGCGTTCAGGAACTTACAGAACTTGGACAGAGTAATTTCATGACTATCGGATCTAATAATACTTTTTAAAAAAAATGTGGATATACTTTTTAAAAAAATTTTTTTCTAGCAATTCCTTTTTACTCTATTTTATGAAAGCATCGGTCCAAGCCGACTAGTGATTAAAAAGTGGGTCCTTTGACACACAGCTGCTTTGAGAAGTCAGTGCTAGATTGGAGTCTGAGCTCTTGTTCTTATTATTTAATGAATTCTTTGCAATCCTGAGTTATGTGCCCAATCTTAATGCTGTGGGCGCTTACACTGCCAGGAGAGGAGTGTAATGAGGGAATAATTCACAGGATTGCTCAATGGTATGAAAACTCAAACTATCTTAAAAGGCGCTGAGCAGGAGAACTTTCCATTAAGCGGATTCCAAAAAAAAAGAAGTAGCTCAACTGTTACAGTCACTCATTCCTTCACCGGCCAAAGGGGAATTAGTTCCTTTTGCTGAGGGGCCACAAACCCAGCAAAGGAAGGAGAGGACCACCGAATAGGAATGGATCATCTGTGTGTGTGTCCTGGGTTAAATATCTATAACCCCATTTATAGCTGGGACTCATGGGTATGATGAGAGCAAGAAGAAAGTTTTTAAGGCAGCTAATCTTCATGGGAAAATTTAAACAGTCAATATGAAAAATAAATTGCTTTGCTGTAGTCTAGAATTTCCATGTTTAACCTTGTATTTCATTTTTTTTTTTTTAAGATTTTATTTATTTATTTGATGACAGGGGGTGGGAGAAGGAGAGCACTGCAGGCAGAGTGGCCGGGGGAGAGAGAGAAGCAGGCTCCCCCGCTGAGCGGGGAGTCTGATGCCGGACTGCATCCCAAAACCCTGGGATCATGACCGGGGCTGAAGGCAGAGGGTTAACCAACCGAGCTACCAGGTACCCCTAAACTTGTGTTTTAAAGTCTTCAACTAAAACCAATGAGTGATGAAATCTTTTCAGTCTTTGGAAAAACTTCTGCCTCGGTTCTCATCTTGCCAATCTCTAAAAGCACCACCAAGGCAGTGGAAAACGGAATAAAGAGGTCACCAGGACATGAAAAAATATATGGTCTCTTCTCCACAGAAGGGGTTGGAGGGTGCAGGGAGGGATTTAAGACTCTGCAGTCCCCATTGGCCTTGTCTTGTTTCTCATGTCAACATGTCCCTCTGTAGCTGCTCAGGGTACGGAGCATGAAACAAATTATGCGTCATCTTTCACTGTCACTTGTTAAGAGTCACTAAAGCCGGTATCAGAAAATATGCCACTGCGATGAATGAAACGAAGATGCCTAAAATTCACTTCTCGAGATTTTATCCTACAGGTTCCTTCATTTCTGGTGGCTGAGGTCAGTATTTTTCTTACTCATCGGCTGTCATTCCAAGGCTACCTTCCAAGTTTTGGTCACAAGATAGATTTTAAAATATATGTTTATAAAAAAAAAAAAAAAAGAAAAGAAAAAAGAAAGGACAAATACCCAACTTTTGTAGCAGCATGGACGGGACTGGAAGAGATTATTATGCTGAGTGAAATAAGTCAAGCAGAGAGAGTCAATTATCATATGGTTTCACTTATTTGTGGAGCATAACAAATAGCATGGAGGACATGGGGAGTTAGAGAGGAGAAGGGAGTTGGGGGAAATTGGAAGGGGAGGTGAACCATGAGAGACTATGGACTCTGAAAAACAATCTGAGGATTTTGAAGGGGTGGGGGGTGGGAGTTTGGGGTACTAGGTGGTGGGTATTATAAAGGGCACGAATTGCATGGAGCACTGGGTGTGGTGAAAAATAATGAATACTGTTATGCTGAAAATAAAAAATAAATTTAAAAAAAAAAAAAAAAAAAAAAAAAAAAAAGTTGTTCCTGAGCTCTAGTATGGTAGATCAGTACCACTTCATTACATACGTGCAGGGCATCATTTCGGAGACTCTCAATCAGGAGACTGAGACTAGAGTTTGCATCTTAACTGGAGAGTGAAATGGTAGCTTTTTGTTTTGCTTTGGTTTTTAACTGAACTTCAAAATAGCAGCTAATGCAAGGAGGTCTTGTACTGTTCTTAATAAGTTCCTGGAAGAAAAAGCTACAAACTTAGGGCCATTTCACATTCTTTTTTCTTAAGCTTTTATGTATTGATTTGACACAGAGAGAGAGAGAGTGAAGAGAAGGAATATAAGCAGGGGGAGTGGGAGTGGGAGAAGCAGGCTTCCCACTGAGCAGGGAGCCCGATGTAGGGCTCCGCCCCAGGATCCTGGAGTTCATGACCTGAGCTAAAAGCAGAGGCTTAACGACTGAGCCACCCAGACACCCAAATTCCGAACTATTCAAAGACAGGCTGGCTGCAGCTGTCCTCTCCCTTCCCAAAGGTGCTATCTATCACTTCAGTTTTCTCATTTAAAAGAGACTACCCTGTGTGGAGGGCGGCAGCCCCTCTCATCCCTGGCATGCACCCTGCTGGCCCTCCGCACACATCTCTCTCTTCCATAATCTTGTATCACTTGTCAGGAAGACTCTTCCCTTTTCATAGCTTTTGCATTTAAAATGCACGTTGGAAGGATGGCTTCTGTGTAACTCTCTGATGGAGATGTGCAATGACAGATCAAGATTTATGAGCTTGCTTTTGCATATTTCCACATTTGCTCTTACATTTCAGCATTTCACGCACACATTTCCAAAGGATGTGGCTCTTAACAGTTTTTGCTCATTTTCAGAAAATCATTTCCTCAACTGTTTCAAACCTAAGTACCAGGCAGCAGAATTGCTACAAAGCAAACCATTAGTTTCCCTCAGCTCTTGCCACTATCACCAGAAGTTATTTATCACAACGCTTGGGTCAACACTGTCTTTTTCAAGGAAGAGACAGAGAGAAATCAGGGATAAGGACCATTTGTCATGTTTCTCAGAGCTTAACAAAACTATACAATGGCGCTTCACGTCACTGTCTGTCTGCAGAGGTCGGCTTGGTGCTCCCAGCATTCCTGTAAATACCTCAGCACAGAGATGAACAACAAAAATGACTGCACTGAGTTAAGAGCAGAAATGAGATGGCTTTGTAAATTCTGTCAACTACGATTCAGATCATGCTCTGAAACAATTCCTTCAGCTAGCCGGGCATGGGGCTCAGGTTCTTTCACGACTAAAACAGGCAACAGTGATTACCGTTATCATTGGCATTACTGTTCTTATTAGGATTACCATTGCTGTATTTTGTCCTAAGCTAGCCATCAGAAGTCATTGGTTTTTACTAAAAACACATTAGGGAAATCATTTAGGCTTTTTTTTTTTTTTAAGATTTTATTTACTTTTTTGAGAGAGAGACAGAGAGAGCACAAGTGGGGGGGGGGTGGTCAGAAAGGGAGGGAAAAGCAGTTTCCCTGTTGAGTCCCAAGCCTGACTTGGGGCTGTGAGGGGGCTCGATCCCAGGACCCCCGAGATGGTGACCTGAGCTGAAGTTAGACACTCAATGGACTGAGCCATCCATGCCACCCCTCATTTAGACTTTTAAGTATCACTGTGTAAAGGGAAATACAAATGTTTGTTTCATCCTTCTTCTGGTGAAGAAGCTACATTATAAAGACTTCTTTTAAAAATGAAATTAGCATAAATTATGAAGTCATGGTATATTTAAACAAATAGTCTTCCTCTTTTTTCTCACCCCCTTTCCAACCAATGTGCATACTCACACCCCTATTCAACTGTCTTAATCCAGCTCCAAGACAAATAATCTTTATCAGGTGAAGGTGGAATAAATAAATCAGTGCATCAACCAACTTACCTCTCCTGGGCTAAGTTTTACAGAACAAAATAAATTAAAACACAAACCTAAAACTACAATGATCATAAAGGACCAAAAAATACAGTTTGTACTTTAAGAAATTCACCGATTTTTTAAACGGTTTCTTAATTGGGTTCAGCAGACAGACACATGTCTTTTTAAAATTGTCTTTTTAACTATGATAGTTAATGTGGTTATAACTCTGATTTTGAAGTAACTACTAGGAAAAACAGAAAGACTCTAACAGGTAGACATAAGCCCTGACCAGAGAGTGACCAGCCTTTCACTGTATAAGGTAAAAATCACTCCTAAGACGTAAAAAGTCCACCAGCCCTGGATTTCGGGGAGATAGCAGTTTTGTAGTAAGGGAATCAGGTGATACCTGCTTAAATTGCAAGAAAGCTTATCTGAGCTTAGAGAAAAGAAAAACTGACCAGGTAAACGGGCCCAACTCTTATCCCATTTGATTCTTAAGTCACATGAGAGAATTTATAACTAAAACAGCCCCTTGGACACTATTCTCAAAGTACAAACTATGTAACACCCTTCTGAGGCATGATGTAGACAATACACTACAGATTCAGAAGATATCACCAGGGGCATATAAGTCCCAGCTTTGCATCCATGTAATCTGCCACCGCAAAATTTCTGCAGATTTTTATTAAGGGCAGATTTTCATTTCTTCAAGAAGTTTAATTTCTACCTAATTGCAGTTGCTACAGTATATCTGGAATAGGTCTGTTTTGCAGTGTGTAGAGAGAGTGTTGTGTCTTATTAAAAAAATTTTTTTATGGGCTCGGTTGGTTAAGTGTCTGACTCTGGATCTCAGGGTTGTAAGTTCAAGCCCTGTGTTGGGCTTGAATCGCATTTTCTTCCTTCTTCCAGCATGGAGCCCACATAAAAAAATAACTTTTAAAAAAATGATTTTGGTCTCCAGAAAATTTTAGGGAGAACACTGGGTCTGGATCAGAATGTCTCCGAAGCTTACCAGCTCATGAATTCCCCCTAGACTCCCAAGATCCCTGGGGAGATTATTTCTCAAAGTGTGGTCCATGGACCAACACAATCAGCATCCCTGGGAAATGATTAGAAATGCAGAATCTCAGGTTGCACCTAGACATAATAAGTTATAATCTTCATTTCAGTAAAATCCCTCAAGTTTGAGAAGTACTGCTTTAAGAAACTAGTCCTTCCTAGAGCATGGCATTCTCCAGCTTAGAAATCAGAGGTAAACTGGTCACAAATATTGACCATTTCTAGATCATAGTTACTTCCCGGGGTCACCCTGTCATGGGTAAGCTAGGGACGGCATGGAGCGGTCCTATGATTTAGGAAGAGCTGAGAAAAATCTCTCTGCATGGCAAGCATAGTTTAAGGAAAGTTGAGAAGGAGGACGAAGATGCCATTGAGCCCCCGGTGCATGTGATAATTTCCAGGGGGCTAAGAAGTTGAGCGACTCCAAATGAGTGAGGGAAAGTAATACTAAAGGCCCTTTTCAATGTCTCTCCTGTTCATGGCAGCTCATGTAATAATTTTGTAGGGAAAAAAACCCCAATACTATCAGGAATGAAACAAAGACAAGAGGAAAAGTGAAAGGATGAGGCAGTGAAAAGTGTGTTTGATGTCCTCTGTTTCGCACTTTTTGACAAGTGCAAACCCTGCGGGGCACAGGCGGCTCATTACCCGTTCTTCACTGAGGAGCACAGTGAGGAAAGGCTGTCACCCGCCCAGCAAGTTACAGACATGGGGCACGGTATGAGCAGCAGCCTTCCCCAAGCACCAGCAGCACCGGGACACCCAAAAAAGAATCCACAGAGGGTGACACTTTGAATTAAAAATTAATTACATCTAAGTCCCGACAAAATTGGATATATACATACAAAAGAATGATGTTGGTTCCCTGCCGCACACTAAACACAAAAACAAACTCCAAATGGGTGACAGACCTAAATGTAAGAGGTAAAACTTCAAAAATCTTGGTCTCAATCTTTGTGTCCTTGGATTAGGCAATGGTTTCTTATTTGCACTGAAAGCATAAAGAAACAAGGAAAAAAATCAATAAATTGGACTCTGCCCATCAAAATTAAAAACTTTTTGTGCTTAAAAAAAAAACAAACAAAAAAACCCCACAAATCTTTTTGTGCTGAAAAGGACACCACCAATAAGGTGAGAGGACAACCCATAGAATGGGAACAAATATTTCCCTGTATATCTGGAAGGGGAGTTGTATCAAGAATGTAGAAATAACTCAACAGTAAAAACCAATTTTTAAAATGGACAAAGGATTTGAACAGATATTCCTACAAGATGTTCTATTCCATACGAATGCTCTACTATAACACGAGTCCTAAGTAAGCATCAGTCTGGGGCCACGTTCTCTCCAAGAGCAGTTCACCTGTGGCTGGTACCTTTGCACCTGGACACACAGCTGACTGTTGACAGATGAACTGCGGGAGAGCCACATCAGAACATCTCATGTTTGAGTATTAATGAGCAAATATTTGGCCTAAATATAAGATTTCAATTTTATTCTGAACAACAGTCTGAAAGAAAGGAACTCTTTCCCCAAGTGCAAGATGAAGTGAGGAGTTGTTTCTGATCTCAAGGCTGCCGTTAGCTCAGGTTCCTACACTGGGTTGGGGGAGGGGAGAAGCAGGTGCTTTGAATCAAAGCGTGCTCTCAAAATTGAAGTCCTGCTGTTGTCACAGGGGCCCTGTCACCTTCCCTCCTTTCCCAGGCACGCTGCGCTCCGGGTGATGTGTGTCAGAGGTGCCCTAGTTGTCTGCCTTTGACTTATGCAACAGGCACATTATGGGGCTCAGCACCCTCACATCAAGGGCTTTCAGGCAATTTCTGTCTAAGATGCTTAAGAGAACCTCATTTTCAAATCTCATTCTGACAGGGGGACCTGATACAGTCACTAGGAGATCAGATTGAAGAGAAGAAAGGAAGATTTCTAGGAGAAGAAAAATTACCCTATAACAAATACTCCAGTAGAACGGTGTCGTGTTTCACTTCCACATTCTTCACAAAAGCATTTTGGATGTTTTAGTAACTGCTGAATAGATGCAAAAACACAACAAAATGAACAAAATCTCAAACCCAAGATTTAAGTTACCTTCAGGGTTCATCAGATTCCTTTAGAGAATTATTTCTCTTTGGAAAGATTCTGTAGGATTTTTTCTTTTCAACCAAATTGCCCTCCAGGAGCTTAGTACATTAAATTCTGCTTCCTCTTGGGAACTAGAAGTGATTTTGTTCAATCTACGATGATTTTAACAAACCTGTGAATAAGTTTCACATCTGTGACTCCACCTCATACCCTTCATTTTCTTTGTGTAAAATAGTGATTTAGTTAATCAAATAAATGTATACTTGTTACCAAAAAAACAGTGGGAGAAGGTGAGGGGTACACATGTAGGTGTTTCCTGAGCACACAAGTCCTTTCTTAAGGATGGGGTGGGTGGATGATAGAGAGGTTAATGTCTTATAAAATCTTCACCTGCTTATAGTGCCCAAGTGAAACTTTCAAGATTTTTATTTATTTGCCAGAGAGAGAGAGAAAGAGAGCACCAGCAGGGGGAGGGGCAGGCTTCCTGCTGAGCAGAGACCCTGATGCGGGGCTCCATCCCAAGAACCCAGGATAGGACCCAAGCTGAAGACAGCCATTTAACTGACTGAGCCACCTAGGTGTCCTTCAAGTGAAACTTTAAAATTGCTAGTAATAAGGAGAAAAATAGCTTACTCAGATGACAGGATCAAGGAGAGACAAGTTCGTTGTCAAACTGAACATCACAGAAGCTTCATTTGTGTAAAGAATGTAAAGTAAAATAAAAGGAGAGAAACTTTCAAACAAGTTCATCCTCCCAGGGACTTTGATACATAGATACTTTAAAATTTCATTGTGATTCTTTAACATAGCTTTGGCTCTTCCCAATTTAAGGGAACAGGACATGATACAGCAGGTAGGTTATCAAAAAGCAATACAAACCAATCTTGAAGCTTACCCGTGTACTTATGGTATTCAGAAAGCAAAGAAGGCCAAGAATTAGGTACTCGGTGCCCAAAACGCACTTAGAGAGAGGTATGTGTCTTGTGTTTGTACACTAAATTATTTTTTTTTTTAAAGGAGGTCTGTTAAATGTGGCTGTTTTATTTTTTTTTTAAGACTTTATTTATTTATTTGACAGACAGAGATCACAAGTAGGCAGAGAGGCAGGCAGAGAGAGAGTGAGGAAAAGGCTCCCTGCTGAGCAGAGAGCCCAATGCGGGGCTGGATCCCAGGACCCTGAGACCATGACCTGAGCCAAAGGCAGAGGCTTTAACCCACTGAGCCACCCAGGCACCCCGTAAATGTGGTCATTTTAAAAAATAATGAGGCCATCAAAATTCATTTGTAGTGCTTCCGTTTTAACAGTTGAAAACATTTGCTCATTAAAATCCCTAGGTATTTTTAATGTTTGATTAACACTACTTCACATTTTGTCTTTCTTGTTTCCAAGAGATGGGGTAATTCCTCAGGAGTTGTGGGAGCATTCCTTGCTGGTTTTTCTAGTTTGATGAGAAGGTGACTCAAGGCCCTTGAGTAAATGCACACTTCTAGCTCTTCTTTTATGCCCATTTTTAAGAAAACACTCACCATATGTGATGGTTAATTTTATGTGTCAACTTGACTGCACTCAAGGATGCTCAGATAGTTGGTAAAACATTATTCCTGGGTGTGTCTGTGGGGGCATCTTGGGAAGGGATTAGCATTTGTTGGGTGCACTAAGGAAGATCACCCTCACCAGTAAGGGTGGGCACCATCTAATTCAATCTGTTGAGGGCCTGACTAGGACAAAAAGGTGGAGGAGGGACGAATTTTCCAATTGCCTGAGCTGGAACAGCCATCTTTTCCTGTCCTTCTGCATCCATGGCTTCTCATTCAAGAACCAGGCCTGCAGACTTGGTTTGGGTCTTACATATTGGCTCCCCCGATTCTCAGGCCGTTGGGTTTGGACTAGAATTCCATTACCAGTGTTCCTGGGCCTCTGGCTCACAGATTAACAGATCATGAAACCTCCTGTTCCATAATTGTGTGAGCCAATCCCTCACAGTAAATCTCCTTCAATTTATCATAAGTATTCCACAGGTTCTCTGGAGAACCCTGATGAACACACCATATCTTACTTGAATTGGAAAAATTCTGTTAACCCTTAAGGTCTCTGCCCCAGGGGAGTCCTGCTGCTCCCTGAGGACCATGCCAACCAAGCCTGGTCTCTGTCATCCTCACCTGCCAATCAATCCCCAATGCCTCGCTCAATGTCAGAGCCTTTAAGTCCCAACCACCTCAAAGCCTCTCACCTTCATTACCAATTGTGCTAAGACATCTGACTTTTAATATAATGAAGGCTTTGCAAGCAATTCCTCTTGGTAACTGGAGATGTTTTTCCCCCAAACTGTGATCTGTTTCACTTAGTTCTGGGAAATGGGAAAACATGCTTGGTTATCAGTGGAACAGCACATGCCGTAACCATAGAGATAAAACAAACAAACACCAGATCTAGAAATCTGGCCTGTGGGATGTGTTGCCGACTGTACAACAGGCACAAGGCACCAGAGGGTTTAGAACTTAATAAACCTGGCTTTTGAGTCAGACAGACCCAGTTTCAAACAGGCTCTACCTTTGAGTCGCTGCTACTTAGGCAAGTCGCATAATCTTTTTAAGACTCATTTTTCTTATCTGTAAAATGGAGATGGGGTAAAGAGTCAAAGAAATATTTGGAAAGTACTCAATACATGCTGCACATGGAAGATATCAATGAAGGGAAACAATCACTACTGCTCTCATTCCATTGGATAAAGCTAGCTTGAGCTGAGCTAGCTTTACTAGCTGAGCTAGTAGCTAGCTCATACTAGCTGAGCTAGTATGAGCTCCATAATCCCAGCCGGCATCAGGAATCCACACGATGGTCCTCCAACAGTTTAATGAGGTGACGAGCACCAACTGCAATCTCTATGGAAGAATTTATAGTTATAGCAAAGAAATGTACTTTCACTAAAATTTTCCAACACTGGCAAACACATACCAAACAGCATTCATTTAAGTTAATCTATACAATATCCTTTCTGGGGATCAAGTGGTATCTTGTTGAACAGTGAATTCTTCCTTTTTGTTTAAATACAATTTTATTTTAAGGGGGTAGGAGGCTCAGCCAATTCAAGAGTTAAAATTGAGTGGCATTAAAATAATAGGAGCCTGGTTACCCTTTTTAAAACCAGCTGAAGGCCTATCCCTGTTACTCCACTGGGAAGATCCACATCGCAAGGGCACATGCAGAGTCCCCAGCAGCTCAGAAACACGAGGCAGTAAATTACAGTCATTTTCTCATAGGAAGGAGATCGCCCCCATTTGCTTATTTTAACCTATTTTATTGACTACTGCCCTTCCTATTTTTAAATAAGAACATGGCATGAAAGCCCCAACCCTTCTTTTTACCCCTCAGCTATTTCTTGTTTCAAAGTCAAACCCACATTGCCTCTGTCTGTGGCTGGGTCCCTATACTCCTTTCTGCTGCCCCCTCTGCCATCCCTCTGACTTGGAAAGACACCCCACCCAGTGGACTCCACATTCCTCCATCCTCAGCCGCTTTTCACAAAAACCAAGCATCATGTTCCAGGACTCCTCTCATCCTTCAGTCATTTCCCTGGGTCTTCCTTTTCATAATCAATTTCCTAAGTTTGTTTTTCTCTTCTGCCAGCAGATTTCTCCTCCTGAGGAGAGAGAACCTCCAACCCTTCTGTAGGGTCTTTAGTCCCTGATTCATCTCCTGCCTTCTTCCCCTAACTCCTCCCTTGATGGGAAATTAGCAAAGAATTTCAGACCTGGGGTTGTGTGTGTGTGTGGGGGGGATCTTAGGTCTTAGAAATCATCAAAACTAATCCCTAACTTTACAAATGGAAAAAAAAAAATGAGGCTGAGAGGGACTGGGTGATGTCTGCAAAGCCACATGGTCAATGCGAGGGGGAGCTGAGGGCGGACATCACCATATTTGGATCATTCCCAGTCACTGTGCTTTTAGACAGACAGACAGACATAAAAGAAAATATGGAAAGTGGCAGGATGCATTTTATCTGGTGCTGTTAAAAAGGGCCACATTCCTGTGTACTGATAGGAAATTAGAAGACTGTAGAAAAAATGCATTCTTAGAGGAATTTTGAAAACAAGGAGACTTCCAGCCACTAAGATTTAGTAAACAGAAGGTTAGTGTACTAAGAGAGATAAGAAGAGAAAGAGATTAGTTTTTCAGAGATGACTGCCTTGCTGGGGCAAGAGGAAAACCGCCCTTGGCTCTCTGCTTTTTTTTTTTTTTTTTGAAATTTTATTTATTTGAGAGAGAGCAGAAGCAGTGGGAGTAGTAGGAGGAGAGGGAGAAGCAGGCTCCCCCACTGAGCAAGGAGCCTGACATAGGACTGGATCCCAGGGGGTATATATTTGTTAAACTTCATATAAATGGCAGGAAATACTCCCTTCTACAATTAGCTATTTTTGTTCAACATAAAAGTTGTGAAATTTATTCATGTTGCTTCATAGAGCTTTAGTTATTTTCCTGGCTGTGTAGTATTCCATTTTATTAAACTCGCACAATTTTTTTATCCATTTTCCTATTTATGGCTAGTTAGTTCCATTTCTCAGTATTACAAGTCTGTCTTAGAATTTTTTCCATGTTTCTTTATGGACATGCCAGTTTCTCTAGGGTGTAACTCGTTAGCCAAGCCCTATAAGCTCATCTTACACCCTAGGGGTTGTTGCCAAATGGTTCTCTAAAGTGGTTATATGGATTTACAATTCTACTCACAATGTATTCAAGGTCCTATTGCTCCACATCTTCACCAATGCTTACCAAATTTCAAAACCCTTTCCCAATCTGATGAATGTGAAATGGCATTTCACTTTAATTCACATTTTCTTAATTACTACCGAGGCCGAACATCTTCCATATTTATTGGTCATTTCCTCGTCTTTGAGTTACCTGCTCCTCGCCTTTGCCCATTTTCTGCTTGGTTGTTCTTACTGATTCATAAATATTCTTACATTCTTATCCTTTGTCAGTTACACACAGATGTAAATATCTTCTCCTTGGATATGATGATCTTTTCACTTCATTGATGATTTTAGCGTAGAAACGATTTTCGTATTACTGTAGTCAAAGAACAATGTTTTCCTTTATGGTTTGTCTGTATTTTCTGCTGTTGTTTAAGAAATCTCTCTTTATCCTGAGAAAGTAAGAACAGACTACTACTATTTTCCATTAAAAGCTGTAAAGCTTTGCTTTTTTACATTTCTATCTTTAGCCTACCTAAAATTGATTTTTGCATTTGGTGTGAGCTAGAAGCCTACTTTCTTCTCATTATGAATAATCAAATGTCATGACTCTAATTACTGAGTAGTTGGGCCAATCCTTGTCCCAGTAACCTGCAATGCCACCTGTCAAATATCAAGTTTCCATCTATGCCTGGGCCATCAATTATTTTATGTCTTTGTTTTGCTACATTAACATTTTTTAATTTTTGTGGACATGGCCCAGAGAAGTTCTTCTCATTCTAGAATAAACAGAGACCAAAGCTGTACAACATGGAGATGCTGGTAGTACCCATTGATGGGTACTCACAATGAGTTAAGTGGCTCGGCTGATTTCTACTCCAGCAAAGCAATTATTCTTTAAAAAGATGACACATTACTATACAGACCTCTGAGTTCAGTGAGAAATACGTAAAATCTTGGGGTGCCTGGATGGTGTAGTCAGTTAAGCGTCTGACTCTGATCTCAGGGTCATGAGATAAAGCCCTGCTTTGGGCTCTGTGCAGAGTCTGCTTGGGATTCTCTCTCCCTCTCTCTCTGCTCCTCCCCCTGCCCCCCGCCATACTCTAAAATAAGTGAATAAACTTTTTAAAAAAATTGATAAAATCTTAAACCCCAAGGGAGTAATAGAAAAAATATATGTGGTAATGGTCATGACCCACTTTCAATTCTTATTCATTAACTCCATGCCCTAGTCAGGGTTTCTACATTCTCAGTAACTGTCTCTTCACCTGTATATTCCTTCAAAGAATACAGTTAAGTCAAGCATGTGTTTACTTCTTATGACATTCACTCACTCTCATGCCGGTGCTAGGGGATACCTGGATGACAAGCCACAGTCCCTAGGTCCTGGGAGCACTCACACTTGGTGGGGACCAGCCAGGAACATGGCTGAGTTTAAAATGTCAGATTATGACAAGTGATGAGGTAGTGGTACACACTGATAGGAAGAAATGATTCTGCAAAGGAAAGTTCAGGGGATTATCACAAAAAAGCTATACCTACTGAACTCCCTTGATTTTATACATTTCCCCAGAAAAGTTAGAGCTAAGAACAGCTATGATGAAAAGGGAAATATGATATTGTACCAAGATACGCTTTGGCTCATACAATTAGGAGGTTTCAGTTTTGCATTCAGGGTATTATACTCAATCTGAAAAACTATTCAGAGTCAGAAATGTTCATAACAAGTTACACGTAAAGAAATGGAATTACACCGCAGTGAGACTTCACCTTAAAAGTGAATTCCCAAGAGAACTTCACAAAATGGTAAATTCCCCTAAATGCATTTCATTTAATTATTTATAAGATGGGTTTAGCCACAAAGATCCTACATACCCCAAAGATCAGGACGTTTCCTGCCATTACTACCGACAATAAAACTGATTCCCTTCCAGGCACGAGCAATGACAGAGGCAAAATGAGAGTAACAGTGGCCAGAAATCACACCATAAGGTGATGTCACAGCTACTCTGGGATTTGTCTCCATACATGCGAAGCTCCGCGAGGGAAAGGAAGCCACTGGTTTAGACCAGGAATGGTCCTGTCCCAGAGGAGACACTAGCAGAGGAGACTTGGCATTTCTCCAGTCTGACACTTCTCAACTCCACAGGATTTTTGAGTCATTTCTCTGAAACTGCCAGTTTGAAAGATTAACAAGCACTTACATATGGATCAAACAAAACAGTAGTAATTGCTTAATTGACTTTAGAAATACTGAATAAGCTTGCACAACAGGTTTTTAAATTATCTTATAGTCTGCAAATACCTCCCAGAAATAGATTTTATAATCTCCATCTGTCTCCTACATTAAAGAGGGAAAGGGAGATGAATCCAACTAAACAAAAATGTTTTAATTTGTTGGGAAGCTACCTCACAACACAAAGAAAACAGCAGCTCACTTCCCCCATGCCAGAAGTCCCCTGAAATGTATTAGCTACGAAACTGGTAAGGGACAAGTGTTTCAGAGTGGCTTGGATGTAAAACAAAGACAGAAATGTACTGTTACAATGGAAATATTTACGTAGGGAGGGCTCTGACACATTCTCAAATATTTCTAGCTGCTGCCTGTCGTTTTATTTAATTTTTGGCAAGGACCCTTTGTGCTTATTTCTTTCCATTTTTCTTCTTTTTATAAACAAATAAGCAAGCATTTATTTGATTTCCCACCAGTCTGCAAAGTCCTGATGAAAAGAGGAGGGAAAAATTCTTGCTAAAGGGAGCAAAACACAATGGGAATCACGAGTAGGTGGTGAAAATGAGGACAGATGTGGACTAATGGAGGGATTAAACACACTTTCTAAAATTGCTTCTCTAGGTGTCCTTGGGTTCAAAATATTTCACTGACTAGTCACATGGATACTCTTTCCACGACGTAGGAATGCCACAGGTTAGTCTAGCTCAGGACATTTTATTTGGGGCAAGGAACAATGTATGCTAGGTAAGTTAGAACTGAGATTTTATATATTTTATTCACTGTGATTATGGAGAAAAACATATAGGCTAAGGAACTCGTAAAATTTTGCTGTGCTCTGTAAAATTTCTTCTTCTTTTTTTAAAGATTTATTTATCTTAGAGAGTACGAACAGGGTGAAATGCAGAAGGAGAGAGAGAGAGAGAGTATCTCAAGCAGGCTCCACACTGAGCATAGAGCCTGATGTGGGGTTCAATCTCATGACCCTGAGACCATGACCTGGGCCAAAACTGAGCCACCCAGGTGCCCCTCAGTAAGAGTTCTACCCCTAGCTGGAGAGTACCTTTATAAATAAATAAATAAGTTATGATTTAATAAAAACTATTTCCAACGCAAAGCCTCATCATTTGTCACTTAGAATAGGATGCCTTGGGGTGCCTGGGTAGCTCAGTGGGTTAAAGCCTCTGCCTTCGGCTCATGTCATGATCCCCGCGTCGGGCTCTCTGCTTAGCGGGGAGCCTGCTTCCTCCTCTCTCTCTCTCTCTGCTTGCCTCTCCCCCAACTTGAGATCTCTGTCACATAAATAAATAAATAAATCTTTAAAAAAAAAAAAAAGGAATAGGATGCCTCGTGGTTAAAGACAGACTGGGAAGCCAGGGTGCTCAGTACATGTTCTAGCTCCGAGCCAACTAGCGAGATGCATACGTTGGTCAGGTTACTTCACCCTTCCCCGCCTGGCTCCTTGTCTGTTAAAGGAAGGTAAAAATGTGAACTCTTGTCACAGGGGCGTGGTGGGAATCAAAAGAGTTAACACAGTCCCAGCACTCTGGAGTACCAGCAGAAGCAGAGGGAATGAGTACTGTGTGTTAGCCCTTCTATCTATATCTATACCTATATTTATATCTATATATTTTTTTTTAATAAAGTTTCCAATTGCTCATAGCTCAGGCTGGCTCCTTAGTTAAAAAATAATCAGGTAAAATTCAAAGCTTTTTAGTGGAAATAAGTAAAACCTTGTGTGTAGAGTACTGTAACTGAAAGCTGGGGATGTAAGGAATTCTTAACAGATGAGCTTCTAGGATTCTGTTCTTGCTAAGAGTGTGATATTCAGGTACCACATGAAGAATTAGGCACTTGTGACTCATGATTAAAGAAGAATGTTTGCGAGTGCAGGACTGATGTGTTGTGAGTGATGGGGCCTTCCTCATGGGCTTCCACACTTCCACGCCCAGCCCCATTCCCTGGCCCACCCTCCAGAGGGTCCTTCTGGACCCACCCTCCTGGCTGAATCATCCACCTTCCCTCCAGTGCTCATCTTTGGTTCTCAGAGGCCGAGGCTGTTTCCTCCTTGGCCTCTGGTCTTTTTTGACATCCTTCTGAAATGGAGTCGGGTGGAACAAGCAGGAATATTTTTCATGTTATCTGTAATTGCCAAAGGCAGAGTGTTTTATGCTCAAAATCCTTTAAAAACCCGAGGAGTGATATCATTCAAATCTTGATTTGCTGAGAGAGTTTTTGTAACTATCATACTTTGCAATAACCTTTTCTCTGAAGATATCTTCAAGGAAGAGTTTATTTCCTAAATCACTTCTGACATTGTCCTTTCCCTGTTTTTGTGCTGCGACAGACCCACAGTCCCTCTTGGTCCAAGGGATGGATTGCAGTAGTCTTCCTTCGGGTGACATTAGCAGAAATGTCAACCAGATATGTTTGGTGCTTATTTTTCCTTATTATAGTTTCCCTCTCTTCAGTGGGTTGTGTTAACATTTAAAATGAAATATTCCCAAATCTTTATACTTGCGACTTTAACAAAAAGTCTTTTTTCTCTGGTTCTGGAGAGCACACAATCATTCAGGGGTTTAATTCTCATTAATCTTAGTTTACTGCACAGACAGCCTTTAAATTAAGGTGGGTTTGTTGTTAACACCTCTGCACACAGACACAATTGAGTGGAGGGAGGGATGAGAGAGCAGAAAATTGAAATCAGAGGTGCCCTGAGATGCCCTCCCTCTTGCAAAATGGTCCTCCTGAATTTCAAATAATGGATCCCTAATTGGATGGGTCTGTCAGAGCCCTATAGACTTCTCACCTTCCTTAGAAAACCAGGCCAGGGCGCCTGGGTGGCTCAGTGGGTTAAGCCGCTGCCTTCGGCTCGGGTCATGATCTCGGGGTCCCGGGATCGAGTCCCACATCGGGCTCTCTGCTCAGCGGGGAGCCTGCTTCCTCCTCTCTCTCTCTCTCTGCCTACTTGTGATCTCTGTCTGTCAGATAAATAAATAAAATATTTAAAAAAAAAAAAAAAAAAAAAGAAAACCAGGCCACATCTATACAAAGGCACACCATTAACAAGTAGAAAATTTCAAACTGTGTACAACCGCATAGGGGAGAAACAAGAGAATTCAGGCCCCAGCAAGCATTAGGATGGAAAGAGCTGGAAAGCTGGGAGAGAATGTTCTGGAATATAGTTTCCAATTCACTCCTCATTAATCCTGTTCCCTCTCCATGTTTCTAAACAAACTAGGCATCCTTAGATTTTATTTTGTGGGTTTTTTTTTTCCTTCCCAATTTTTGTTTTTATTCTCATCACAGCCATATGCTAAGTTGTTCATTTATAATTTTAACAGTGTCTCTAGCTCATAAGCTCATTATTTCTTCTCCAACTAGCTTATTAGTGTATTAACAACCTCACACTGTGAAAACAAATTAGAATTGGGTCTCCCACCTAGCTTCTGACACCACTTTTCAGCTCTTCAGCAATCACTTCAGATACTGATAAACCTATATATAGAAATGAGAAACGTATAGCTGAAATAATTTAGCATCTTAGTGATTACAGCAAAAACATGCAATCACCAGCTCGGAGCTTCCCAGTCAGCCTTGTAGCTGTCATATCTGATCACTGTTTATTTGGAGTCATTCACTCCAAAGGTACCAGAGACCATGCACTCCCAGGTACTTAAACATTTCTAGTATTCTGGTACATGGGTATTAAGAAGAAAATACATTTGCTCCTGCTCTTTAAATTTACTGAAAAATAAAAGCACTCTGAATATGAATCCAAGTAGTTCCCTGGGGCTGGAAATTTCCATTAAAACCCAACACAGGCAATAGATTCAAAAAGAAAAAAAAAGTGTGACATTCCACAAGGCCAACAGATGTGAGAAGGTATTAGGTAAAAGTTCAGGAGAACAACAAAGGGAAACACACCCTGCAGGTTTTCAAGCATTGCATGGAAACACAGCAGAGGGGTACGCTCACAAAGAGGGTGAACACAGCCTCCCCAAAGATCCACTCTCCACAGATTTCCTCTTCAAGTACATACTGGTTATCTGAGTAAAATCTCTAAGTTTGTAGAAAATGATTCTCTTTGAAAAATCCCAGGCATTTCAGAAAATGTTGCTCCCAAATCAGAGTGCTCAGAGACCTTTTGGTCTTTTAGTTCCACAGAGCCAGGTAACAGGGGCCATGGCAAACGACTGTCCCATCTCCTATAACCCACCCCTCCCTCCCCCCCCACCCCCCACCCGCCCCCATTCCCCCATAAATCACTTCAAGGTGTGAAACACTCTGGCAAAAGGCTGGATTTCTGACTGTCTCTGTATGCTTGGGACAGCATACAGACCAAACCATTCCCCTTCTGGGAGAGCAAATTATTTTGTCTCTTATTTGAGACTGTAGAGATTTAACGTAGTAGCTGGCAGTTGGAAGAAGCATTTGTGCCCACATCAGCAGTTTCAGGAAATTTTATTGTTGAACTTCCAAGGAAGCTAATAAACATTTGTCTGGTCTCCCATTTATATTTTCAGGACCAGAAGAATACACAGCACAAGCGGAATTTCTTCAAATTAGCTATTAATATCTGCAACAAAATTTTATAGACTGTACCAGCTTTAAAAAGCTTCAGAGGAGAAATAATGTTCTACAAAGGATGAACAAATGACCTCTACTTCACGTTGGGTAGCGTTCAAGAAGCTGGAATGACTACTCTCAGGAAAGCAATATTCCACTTAGCTTTCCCCTTCCCCTCAGATCCCAGCCCTTTGAAAAGTGGAATTGGGCAGAAATGGTAGCAGGATCATACCAAACAGCCTTTTAGAGAATCGAGAAATGACACAGCTTCCTAATCACAAAGCAGCACTTGATTACTACACAAAAGGACATGGCTGTGTCTTCTAGGTGGAGGTCTGAAACTTTTATAGGCACTTGAGCTTACAGATATTCCCCAGGCCACAGGTACGGAAATATTTTGTTAGATATCTCCAAGACGTGCTGTGTTTCTCTTAGTACAAAACGAATCTGCTCTTAGAACCAAACCCACCTTAAGCTGCGCCACATTCCACTAAATGGCTAATCACACCATTCTAAGGGCATGACCAAGACAAATCGTAGACAGAGAACGCATCCTGGGCTTCTCATAGATTTCACTGTTTCTGCGTTCTCCTAAAAAAAATGTGGAAAGGATTTTAATGAATTTTTAGTCTGTCCACTGAACTTTTAGTTTTTGAAGAAAAGCCACATTTTCTTAGAAAAATAAATCATATCCTTTATGATGAAATCTTTACCACACATTTTTGAGACTGTAGCACTGGGCTAGTTGTATCTTAAATTTTATAAACAAAATTTTACCTGCACATAGCATACCTGAAAAAAAACATTCATGGTCACCTGGTAGGGGAGTTAGGGAGAAAGTGCCTCATTCTCTATAACTAAATAATACATTGCTTCATTATTCTGGTCATCATACCCAGAGTGGCTTCTATCACCATTAACCAGTAATGCTAAAGAAAACATTTCTTGAGATATCCTACTCAGATATAAAGAGTGGCTGGTTTATTAAAATTATGGCTGTGTTAACACGGACATGGGCTGAAAAGTATAGTAATAGGATTAAGGATTTTGGTTCTTTCAAACAAAAATTTTTAAATGGTTATTACACTGCTATTTTAATTAAGGTAATGGAAAGAAATCACCGTGATGTGTAAAAATTAGTATCAGCTTTTCAAGTATATTATGCATCCCAAGCAAGCCATTGTTCAAGACTCCTTGGATGAAAATGTTAAGTGTTAAGAGTTATTTACCAGTTTTCTCCTTCATCCCTCAGTGCTGCCATAAAACTTTTCCTGGTAGAGTTAAAATGCTTTCTTTGAAAAGAAAAGATACATCTTTATTTTTATTTATTTTTTTGAAAAAAATACATCTTTAAAGATAGGCTCATTCATTTATTCATTTACTCATTATTTAGGGAGCACTGCTATATTTCAGGCATTGGAGTATGGTGAGAAGGACAAAGGGATGGATGGGAGAGGAGGATGGAAAATCTCTCTAGTAGATTCGTTTTCCTGGAGGGAAATTTTGTGCAACCTAGAGCTCTATTTTGTGAAAATTGATATTCCAATACAGCACTGAATTAAAATCATTTAGCAACCATGACAAAAGTGGAAAGGGTAAATGTAGGATCATTAGGCACCCTCCATTCATAGCAATAAACCATTTTACCATAAAGTATCCTGGAGAGCCTCTTCACGGGAGATGGATTTTGCTGGGCAACATTTATAAATTGGGGATCTCCACATCAAGGAAATAAATAAATTCTGGGCAATGGAGAAAAAGGAAGCAGATGTAGAAAAGGTAGAAAATAAAGTTGAGAATGAACTGAAGATAAAATGTCAACAAAACAAAACAACACAACAATGGATAACGGATAAAAAGCAAAAATCAGACAAGTACTCACATCTACATCCATAGGAAACATTGAGTCCAAAGTTCCAAAATGGGAGAAACAGGAGAATGTGTGGAGAACCACAAAACAACATGAGGCTTCCTTAGTTTAAAAATGTAACTTTAGGTTGGCTAGGACCAGATGTCTTTGAACTTAACTTTTTTTATGTCTATAAATGATCAGCTCTGCTGGACAGAGATCTTTGTTTGCTCACCATCAAAACTGTGGGCCATATGAGAGTTTAGTGGCTTATATTGTTCTGTTAGTCCCAGACCCTCCTCGAAAACTGGCCATCTGTCTTTTCAACACTTTTGTTCTCTCTCTCTCTCTCACACACACACATATGTGGATCAAGGGCAAAAAGAACAAGGACAGATTGTTACTTAGGGCACTAAGGGAATACACCAGCACCAAAACCAGAATGGCATCCTCTTTGGATGCTAAGCAGCAATGTCACCTTCAGGCAGCAGACATAATTCGTTTCTAGTAAGGTAGAGAAGTGGAAAACATACCCATGGGAAGGATATAAAGGAAAAAAAATCCATGGGTCCTGATCTTATATATTGGTTTTCATCATATCCAAGTCACTATTGATGATTAAGATGTACTATTATTAACATAACATCAATTAAATAAAAAGCTACCAAATGAACCATGATACAATGCTTTTTGATTGCAAACTTTTATTTCATACTTACTCAAAGAGCTCTTTTAGACTTAGATTTATACATCACTTTGCTCTGTTCCCATGCCTTTATATATATGCTGAACATCATAATCCTCTGAAGGCTGATGGGGCAATTATACTCAATCTATCTTAACTGAAATGATGACAATATGAGCAGTTATGCCCACTCTGCACAGCAATCACAATTATGTCATGACTCCTGCCTGACTGATAACTAAACATATCTAAAGATGTCACAGATTCTAAGAGACATCCCAACTTCAGAGGTAGTAAAATGTGAAAAAAAAAACCTACATCTCAGAAATATTTGGAATAAAGTAATTTATATTATTGTTTCAGATCATAGCTGATATGTTCTCAACATGTGCACCAAAGAAACACAATAAAAGAATCTTAAGCAATTATTTTCTTGGCTGTAAGTTTTGTCTTTAAATAATACTGTTTGACAGTAAGCTTTGTTGTGTGTGTGTGTGTGTGTGTGTGTGTGCAAGCGTGCTAATGCATGGATATGTGCACAGCATTTGGCTGAGATAAAAGAAACTTGCCTATGCACATTCAGGTTTTCGGAGATTTGGGTAATCATTCTGCTCCCAGGATTCTGGACCTTATGGATCGGAGGAATTTTAGAACTGCCAAACAGAAATCACTTAATACTCTACAAATGCAGTAATGTGTTAATTAGGCACAAAATTATACACAAAAATTCTGCCTGGCTTTATGTGGGGAAGAAAACAATTTTGTTTATCATGGTGCACACATTATATAAGACAATGGAAATTACATAAAATTTCATAGAGGAAAAAGGACAAGATACTTGTATTTGGCCATTTGAACTGAAAACACAGAACATGCTGGGCAATCTCAACCCACTCTCCCCTTTCTTAACTCCCCCTGCTTTTTAAAAAAAGATTTTATTTATTTATTTGACACAGAGAGAGAAGCAGCAGGAGGAACAGCAGGCAAAGGGAGAGGGAGAAGGAGGCTCCCTGCTGAGTAAGGAGCCCAATGCGGGGCTCTCACGACCTAAGCAGAAGACAGACGCTTAAATACCTGAGCCACCAAGGCGCCCCTCCCTTTTTTTTTTTTAAATACAAGGATAATATTAACCATAAATGTGTAAACAGGCAAGCTGCAGGCGAGCTGTGGCATCGGGTATGCTGCGGCATCGGGTATTACGCCTTGCCCACCTAAGGTAAGGCTTGCTTATCTCCTAGTATTCCAGTAGCAGCTCCCTCAGTCATGCAAAGATTTAGGTTTTCAAAACATTCCACTTCTCTCTTCTTTGATGTTCATTATAATTCTTAACTACATTCTTACTTTATCCCTGCTTAAACAATGACACCACCACCACCTAACCCCAACACCTCCTTTGTTTTATGTTAGATACTTACTGCTCCTCCAATCATTTCTAAGGCATGTAAAAGTCATTATCTATACCAGATCTCTTTACAGACTCCCAGTTATTCTTTCAAATTTTAATAAGAAAAGGAAAACAAAAAAAATAATGGTAGCTCATTATACCTGTGTGAAACTCCATTAGAGGAAATGTCAATGAATTTTTAAATATTGTTTGTTTATACTGTTTATTCTCATGGGGACAATGACTCGTCCTAGCCTTCCTGGAAACAGGGCAGAAGGATCTTTAAATATTGTTTGTTTTGTTTATACTGTTTATTCTCATGGGGACAATGACTCGTCCTAGCCTTCCTGGAAACAGGGCAGAAGGATCTCCGTGGTACCCCCACCCTAAAGTTTACACAAGGCCCCTAAACATCAAGTCCCACTCCCATTGGCCAGATGTTCCTGGTAGAGCAGTCACTGGCTGGTTTAAGATGTTGTCTAAGATGTTTCTACAGAAAACACTTTGTTCAACATGTTCAAATGAGCCATGTTGGTGAAATAACAAAGGGAAATATTGATGTCTAGGTGGAAAAAGAGCACATAAGTGGTCAGCTCTGGGCAGCTAGGAAGGGTTATAAACCCAGAATTAAAAAAAAAAAAAAAAAAAAAAAAGTCCGTTCAAGAGATTGAAAAGCAGAAATTAAATTATATCTCAACATTACGTGGAAAAAAATTAACCATGTTGCATTTGTTTGCCTTTGTCTAAAAAGGTATAACTGGTTTAGATTGAAGTAAATCTCAAGATGTTTTGCTGCATATACTTAGTAATATTTACATCCCCTTGTAGTGACCTGGTGGCGAAGGCAACAGAGATTCAGCATTAGCAGACTCTGTGGACAGATGTAATTCTGGTCATGGTGTCTGAGTATCTTCCTGACTTCGATTCTAGTTTGGGAACTCTTGATTCCAACTCTAGATGCTCAGTTAGGCAACTGAAAGGCAATGGGTTCCTCTCGAAGCAACACAGATAAATGAGAGATTTTAGCAAAAGGTACAATTGGAAGAGGTTACACAAGGCAAGCCTTTCTATCCTTGGAGTTATAGCTTTGTTGGGCCAATCTGAGACACGAAAATTAGTGATTTTCTATTCTGCTGTTAGGGATGGTCATTATCTCTAAGTAAAAGCCATCAAGATATGTTCATTAAATTCTTACAACATATACTGCAAGTACACTGTATCAAGATCCTGCAACACTAGGCCGGCATTGTCCAACAGAAATAAAATGTGGAGACCATTCACTTTCTAAGAGCTAGTTTATAAAGGAAAAAAAAAAAAAAACCCAGATGATATTAATGACATTTTATTTAACCCAACCTATTAAAATAAAAAGGCTGTTGAGTCATTTTACATTTCTTTATACTGAATCTTCAAAATCTGGTATATATTTTAGACTTACAACACAACTTAATTGGGACTAATTTCCATGACATGTGTTCTAGATACATACATAGTGGCTGCTGTACTAGACAGCACATCTCTAAGCCTTCATGATATACAGAAAACTGAGGCCCTATCCACATTCTTTAGAAAGTGGGGTTCTGTTATCTGTTTGTCCAGTATCTTAAAAAGCTTTATCATTCCTGACCTCCTGCCTTCGAATCCATAAATACCGTTTTCTTTTTGATATATCTGATAAAGCCATGTTTTTATATATCTGATAAAGCCATGTTTGTAGTGAAGGAAACCCTACAGCCTAACTCTGGGAGTGAACTATCTGTCTAATTGGTACCTACAGCAAAACCCCCAGCTGGGGTAAAAAGGATGACATTTACTGGGGTGGTTCCTAGTATTAGATATAATGACAGGATCTGGTGTTTAGAAGAAATGGAGAAGGGTGGTTTGAGTCCCCAAACTCCCATTCTTCGTGTAGGCACGGGTAAACCTCGTGGGAAATATGGCTGCTGAAGGGGACCAGGCAAATCAATCACAGCACAGACTTGTGGCTGTATAAAATCAACATTCCTATGGAAGGCATTTCAGCCAGAAAGTATTTCCGGGGCTGAGAGAGCCATGAAGTATAGGTACAGTCTGTGGTTAAGATGACACTCATCTTTCCTTTATCCTGAATCTAACATCCGCTGCTTTTCATTAGTGCTCTGCTGGCTTGATGCTGGGTGCCTCTTTTTTGACCTTTTAGTCAACAGGCTGACTGCAGACTGATAAGAACTGCAGGTCTATTTTTATGCTGGTGCATGTCAGAGAGACCTGGTGACCTGCATGCAAACCTTTTCTGAAATCAATCTTCCTCTCTTTTGCCGCAGCAACTTCCCCCATTCCACTGCACCCCACCCCCACCCCCCGACCAGAATTTCTAACTACATCATTGTACCGGGACTTGGCAAGTAGGGTCTATTATGTCAATTGGAGAGATGAAAAAAAATGCAGCCATAAAATCTGACAACAGAGCCAGTTTCTTTGGGTTTTACCCATTAATTCAGCTAATAGGACTGAGCAACTACATTCTGTCAGACACCATGTTAGACACCGTTTATGAAGCTGAATAACATATGGCCACTGACCTCAGTGTCCTGCCATCCAGTAGGAGAGAAGACAAGCAAACATAAACTGTAGGACAGCATGAGGAGAGCCATAATAAGGACGTACAAGGGCACAAAGGGAAGACAGAGGAAAGGCATCTAGTTGGAGTGGGGGTCTCAAGAAAGCATCTGAGACAGAGAGCATGTAAGGGGAAGTTGAGAGGACCCATCAAATTTGGCTGGATGAAGAAAGAATGCTATCAGAAGAAGACACAATAATATAAAAGTTTATCACATTAATCAGTATAGCTGCCATGGTCATGAAGGTTATGGATGGGGGTGGGAAAAGAGAGGCTATATATGAGTTGGGGGGGTGTTATGAATAATAAAGAAATAAGGAAAAACCATTAACGGTTCTAAGGAGACCTTTAACTTTTTCCTGGTGCCAAGAGGGAGCAGACCCTGAATCTGTTAGATATATTAAGGCTCACTGCCATGAATACATAGCCCAGCAATCTGTTCTCCCTCTCCTCTCAGGGTTAGGCCAGATGCCCTCCACCTGGTGCACCCCCATATTCCTAGGTGTCTGCCCTTCTTTGCCTCTGTTCTTCCTCTTCCTTGGCTTTCTGCTTGAGAGAAGGCCATTGTATGTACTTAACTCAGGAAACACCGGGGTGAAAGCATCCCAGAGACTGGTACAAATTAGTGAACCAGGGGGTGCTTCCACCAGTTTGTGAGCACCCTTGAGGACAAGTATAAGAGCTACTGGCTGAAAGCCAACAGGCTGCCATGACATGCATCCACACACGTTCCTCCTTGACAGTACCGTCTGGCTGAAGGGTTTACTTCAACTCTCCCTGTGCTTGAGAAACTTCAGACTATAGAGCAACTAAGTGCTGAGAAGAAGAGAATGAAAATCTGGTGTTGGGAACACAGTCAACTTGTAAAGAGCAGTGATTCAATAAAACTGCAGGATGGAATTTGACAGAATTCCTAAAAGGAAACGGAGGCAAAGAGAATCAAGACAAGAAAAGCAGAAATTGTCTTTCTTTCAACTAGGTCTTGATCCCACCTGTGGAGGTCTTTAAAAGTAAAAAGGAGACCAACGCATGTGTAAGTTGTACCATCCGAGCCTCATTTTTAGAGGGGAACAACAGAACCGTATTTCAAAGCCAACTGGATAACCAAATGCACCTTGCCAGTGCCATCCAGAGGAGGTAGAGCGGTGAGCTTGGCGACTATCTGGAAATGTTCACATGCAGGAGGTGAAGGTGGAAAGGAGGAAGTGAATGTGTGAAAGACTCCCCCATGGGTGTGGTGGCACTCACCACATGCAGTGCCATATAAAGTTTTATTCATCACGTTCTGAACACAATTGCCTCTGATTTGAGAGCAGGCAGTGCTGTGAAGACCATGCACCAAAAGGACAAGTCAATTACTCACACATGGGATGTGTCTCCATGAGAGAGAATGGGTTGACCTGTGCCCTCCTGGCCTCTTCCCAACTCCACAAACCAATCCCTAAGTGCATATTAATTGTTTTCAAACTGATTGCTATGTAGCAGCAAACTCTAGAGAGCAGCATTTACTGGGAAAGATAAAAGTGACACAGCCCAGAAGGAAAACAAGTGAAAGAGGGGTCCAAGGAGAATCTTAACTCAATTACAATCAGTTCTTTTAAGGTGAAAGCCCCTTCAGAAAATGCATATGTTCCTTCTTTGGGGGCTGACAAGGTTAATAGCTTACCCCATCCCTGTGCTCTTCTTTCTAGAACCCTGATTTTGTTTAAAGGTAGCACTGTGTCTTCACCCTGAGTCCTGGCTAATGAAACACACCTGGAAATCACCTGGGTTTCTGGGAGATCTCATTGGAAGCTGGCCTGCTCCCTTTGCTCCTGACTTGGCCCCTCTTCCTTCGGGAAAGGCAGGTATGGCCCTACAGGAGGCCCACCCCTCTTGCAACCACAAGGCAATCAGAGCGAGGAAAGGCAGGCAAAGCTGAGAAGCAGAGAAGCAACAACATCCACATGGACTCCTATGCAAAAAATACATATTCCTGACTTTTTGAAGCCATGTTTTATTAGGTTTTTCATTATGTGTAGCTGAACAGAATACTGAAAGTGATTCATTCTAAATATTCTATCAGAATCAAAACCTTAACTATTTTTTTTTTTTTTTTTTTTTAAGAGAGGGAAAGAGATGAGGGCAAGGGGCAGAGAGAGAAGGAAAGAATCTTAGGCAGGCTCCATGCCCAGTGTGGAGCCCAATGCAGGGCTTGATCTCATGACCCCACGATTACAACCTGAGCTGAAATCAAGAGTCTTCAAGAGTCAGACACTTAACCAACTGAGCCACCTGTACCCATCAAAACCTTACATTTTCATGTCTTTCAGTTTTATGTACCTTACCATATTCAGTCATTAAATTCTACATTCTCTATTAGAAAGGTTCACTTGAGAAAACTGCCAGGTTTAGTTCTGTAAGTAAAGAAGGACATTTGAAAGTTTTTTGCTCTGGATAATAAAAGCTAGTTTTTCTTTAATCCTTAGCTGAATACATGTAATGAAATGTATTGCCATATAATTGGATTATTATATTCAGAAAGAGATACAAATTGGTTTCACTGGTTAGTAAAATATCTATATCTTTTCAACAACTAAATATTGTGAACAGTAGGTGTTATAGCTTTGATTCTGAAGTACCATGGATTGCAATGCACACATATTTTAAAAAATCTGTGATTTGCACATTCAAAACAGTTACTTATTGATACCCTCACGGAATTCATTTGTTGTTTGTTTGTTTATGTTAAGCAACCTGAATTCCTTAAATGCTTCATTTTCCCTCCAAACAAATTCTAAACAGAAATTAGGGTTTTATTCCCCCCTGCCTTCATCTTTCTTTAGCTAGTCAAATAACAGCTTCTTCCCCAAGATGAGGTTCAGAGTGTGCAACAAAAAACCTGCCAATTCAAGCAACTAATGAGTGAATGCAGCCTGACGATTCATTTTTACCATATTTGAAGATGATTAACAGTAAAACTGGGAGGAACCCTATGGAGTACTGCCATCACACAGAAGATCTCATCACTTCCTCACACTTGGCCATACTGACCACCACCTGGAGCAGCAAACAACCAATGACCTTTGACCAGGGTGGGCAAGCAGAGATAGATAAACCCAGCTGTTACTCTTTCTTGCTTTTAAAAACCTCCAAGGAAAAAGCTCTAATTAAAGTTATTTTTAAATGCATCATGATGGCATGACCATTACACTGCCATGGGCATGTGAGGGGAGAGCTCAGAATGTCGGGGAAGGTTTCCTTGGAAGCCTATTGTTTTCCCCAGTGAACACCAAGGGTGCCTTAGATGGACAGCAATGCACTGGGCATTTCTGTCACGGTCAAAGATAAGCTGGAAATGCTGGAACTAGAAGGAGCTTTGAGATCTTGTCGAAGACTCTGAAGAGTTAAATGAGGGTATCCGGTCTGGGGCTCTTATCACTACACTGGGCTATGAACATTTAGTACAGGAAACATAAAGGCATACCCATTACAGTCTTATCCTCATTTTCCTTCCTTTACTCTCCTGTTTTTATAACTACCTCAATCTTGTTTCCCCAAACGCTCTTGTCATCAAACATGATGGCCCTCTTCTCACAAAATCTCAATAGTCTTCTTGAGTTCTCTTTTTTCCCCTCCTTTAGATCACGCTTTGTCTCCTTTCACCTTCCTCTTCTCCTCCATCTGTTTTCCCCTGCGACAGCCCTCTCCACTGCTTTATGGAAAGCAGACTGGAAAACCTTCTGTGTTATTATGTGGGCATGAGGAGCTTGTGTGGAATGTGGAAAGGGAACAGAACTGGGAGTCAGGAAGCCTGAATCTCAGCCCTGACTCCATCACTACCAAATAATCTGACTTTGGAGAAGGAGATTCTTCTTGCTAGGCTTCTATTTCCTATTGTCAACACAAGGGCAATGGACAATGTTCTTTTAGGTCTACAATTCCACAAACCACTAGAGAACAACTGCATGACACTGTCTTGAAAGTTATTGTACCTCCAAGTGCTCACAATTCATTTGGGTACAAGAAGAATTCTCAAACGTGTACATGTAGAAGAACAAACCAGGAAAATTTGTTTTAAAAAGCAGAGTTCTGGTTCCCACTCCTAGTTTGTCTGGTAAGTCTACTATAGTGGAGCCTAGACATCTGCTAATTTCTGAGTACCTCACATTGTCCTGAACTGGTCAGACTCTGTTTAACACCTGAAAACACCTCCCTACAGAGGGGGAAAGGCAGATCATTGTGGCCACCATATCCATAAACAGATGAATGCATCCTTCTGTGAAGGGGTTTCCCATGTTGCAGAATAAAAAGAATTAAAAAAAATATAATAACAATAATAATTGACATTTACCAAACATTGACTAGGTGTCAGGTATTATTCTACAGGCTTTTTTTTTTTTTTTAATTAATTAATTAATTATTTTTCAGCATAACAGTATTCATTGTTTTTGCACCACATCCAGTGCTCCATGCAATCTGTGCCCTCTCTAATACCCACCACCTGGTTCCCCAACCTCCCACCCCTCGCCGCTTCAAACCCCTCAGATTGTTTCTCAGAGTCCATAGTCTCTCATGGTTCACCTCCCCTTCCAATTTCCCCCAACTCCCTTCTCCTCTCTAACTCCCCTTGTCCTCCATGCTATTTGTTATGCTCCACAAATAAGTGAAACCATATAATTGACTCTCTCTGCTTGATTTATTTCACTCAGCATATGTTCTAAACATATTCTAATTCACTGAATCCTTCTCCAAAGCAGCTTAATTAGGAACATAATTTAATAATTTTCCCTTAGAGTTAGTAACTAGGTAATTTCCCTGGACACACACCGGATTTGGGAACAATCAAGATGGGTGACATCAAGAGTAGACCAATAAAAAGTGGGTGGGTCAAAGGAAAAGATCTTAAAATGTTTGTTCCAATATCTTATGGACTGAGATATATGCCTTCTTCGAGGAAGTATATAGCAATTGATGCTGAACAGAAAAGCAACACACTGAAAGTCCAAAACCAAAGAAAGCAAATTCAACTCTTCTTTCTTTTTATAAATATTTGAGCCTATATACTTTATTAACATTTATGAGAGAAAGATGAAAAAATATATACCAGTAGCACCCTTTATGGTATATTTTCTGTATTCTAGCTAGTTTATGTGAATTCTTATTTTGTCACAAATACCCTAAAACATAAATATAATAGTATTAGAAATAACAGTCCCTGAAACTTATTGATGGGAGTACCATGAATGTAGAGAAAGAGAGAAACTATAAAAGGACAGAGTCCAAGAGTCTCCAAATTTAAGATTTAAGGTACAAGAGATCTGCAATAGAGACTAAAATGTAAGTAAGTAATGGGGAGGGAGGGTAGCTAAGAGAGAGTATGGTATGTTTGATTCCAAGAGAGAAATGATTTTCAGACAAAGAATAGGTGACTATGTTAAATGCTCTTGAGAAGTGGGGTGAAGAGGAGGGAAAAGATGTCCATTGGATTAGGTAGCATAGGGGATTCCCATAATCTTCTCAGGACCAGAGTCAAGTGGGGCGAGTCTTGGCCAGCCTGAAGTGGGCTCAAGGATAAAGGAGGGATTAGTAAGAGCCCAAAACAAGTGCAGACATCTCTCCAGGGAAGGCAGGCTAAGAGGAGAGGTTGGTAGGGGGTCTGGAGTCCTAAAAGGATTATTTTTAAATGGGAGTTATGAAAGCATGTAGGTATACTTATCAGAAGAATTTCCTATAGCTGGATGGAGAGAAGATAAATGAAGAAAAAAGGAACGTATAATAGTCTCTGAGAAAGTAAGAGGGGATGGGATATAGAGGACACGTGAAGGGACAAGCCTCTGAAAGGAGGCAACAAGACCAAGATGAATGGGGCCAGGACTTCCAGCAGTTGGATCAAGAGATTAGAGACTTGTAACTTATGATAAGAAGTTATGTAATATGACTGACTGAGAAATTGCTCAGAAGTAACAACCTAAGAGAATACAAAAGCCACAGCAGACTACTATTAAATTCAAGTGCTTATTAACAAATCAAAAGTGGCCCCATCTATTTAGTAAAAGTGTCCCCCAAATAATCGAGTCTTGATGAACAAGGTGAAACAGGTCTTTGGCATAGGAAACAAAAGAGAAAGTAATATTAATAATACATAGCACCTCCACATATAAGGGAAAGCAAAAGAATTCACCATTTTCTGACTTTCTGGGACCAAACTAATTTAAACAAGAAACTGTAGCTATGCTCAGACAGGAGTGACAGCCATGAGGGCAGCAGCTCACAGAAGGAAACACAGGTCTTTGAAGAAAATCAGGACTGAGGAGCATGGCAAAGTGACAGAAACAGTGATGGAGAAGTAAATGAGAAAATCCAGAACAATTCCAATAGAATGCCAAGGAGCACGGTATGCACATGCCCAAGAATGACACACTAAGGCCAATTACCAACAAGAGACGTCACTGCCAACTACAGTGGGAGGAAGCCAGGAATAGGAGGAAGAATATATTCATATACCAGCTACACAAAACAGAGATGTTTCCACAAACAAATCTTCTATTCTTAGACACTAAGCATTCTTTCTACGAGGGGTGTGTATGTGTGTGTGTGTGTATGTTTGAAAACTGACTATGAACACTTGGGAGTGGGCTATGGACCATCATAGTAATTAGGCAGTGATTGGATAAGAATGCATATTATAGCTAAACTTTAATGACCAAAGAAAGGTCCAAATGCACACATTACCCGATTAGAGGATGATATCACTACCTCCAAACAGGCTTTGTGAAATTGAATACTCTCTCCTTACATGCCACTCCCCAAGATGCACTTTTGATTTATAAGGATCCACTTTCAGAGGTACTAACTTGTTTTATAAACTCATGTTTGTATACAGATTGATTTCTGCCTTCCAAAAGATCACTCAGATTTTCACTAATGACTAACAGGTTCTCAGGTCAGATCACTTTCCAATCTGGAAACAAACAGTTTCATATGAAAAGTAAGTCTCTGTAGTCACTATCCTTTGCCCTAGTCTTACACAGAAGGCACAAAGCACTACAAACCTGGAAAGTGGGACTGAGAAAGAGTCAGATCTCAGAAATGTTCGAAAAGGACTCTTTGAAAAATGGCCTAATATTTGTGAAGATCCATTTTTGAACCCATGGTAGGGCAAGATAAAAAGGTAGGGCTTTGTTGAGACTCCTGAGCAATAGTGTAGTCCTACACCTGTATCCGAAGAACCTCTGAGGGGAACTATCATGATTATGGCAAGCCTGGACTTCATGCCCTTTAAAGAAACTTTGCACCTACCTCTCAAAGTCTGGGGATCAGATGCTTTACACAAAGACTCTCTGGGAAGTAGTGCCTGCAGCTCAGGCTGTGAGGCAGGCACTCAGAAGCCCTATGGCATTGAAGCGGCTCACATTCAGTAACAGACTCTATGTTACTGCCCCTGAGATGGACCACTTGACATTATTCCCACGTGGTCAATTTTTCTGAGCTTAGGGAACTCTCTTCGAATAGAAAAAACAAAAACAAAAACAAGTGAGAACTGTCTTCTGATCATCAGCTCCTAGAAGGCACGTATAATGATGCTTAACTACTAGTTTTTCCTCTTTGTCACCTCAGTAAGGGCTCTCCTAGGTTAACCAGAGACGAATAAGGTATAAAGTAAATCCTCAACAAGACTTTCAGAAATTAATAAAAGGTTATACAGAGAAAAAGAATGCCCTGTCTCTGAGTATAATAAAAAAAAAATGTTGTTGATTCCATCACACCTAACAACTAAGACAGAGTTAACACAATTTGGTTATTACTCAAAAACATCACACAGACTCCCAAGTCCTGAAGGAGATGGGTCTTTCCTATGTTACAGAAATGCATTCTATAGCATAAAGTAGAGAACAAGATGTAGTAAGGCATCCTAAAACTGATCCTGATTTCCTCCTGATACCTTGGTGTGTGTCTTGAGATCAAGTGTGCAGAGCTGATGACATCTTTGGGAAGGAGAGTACACAAAGATCAATTGGAAAGATGAGGAAAGAACAAAAAGTAATCATATGGGAAAAAGCATGACTCTATTTGAATTTGGATATATTCAAAAGGGAAGAGCATAGAGTAAGCATTAGAGGGAACATATTTTAGCTACAGGCAAAAGCTGGTTATAGCTGGACACCTTACCACACAATGCCATTTTGTGACATCTAATATCTTGTACTTAAAAATGTTCAGAGAAGTATAAAATGTATGGGCCAGAAGGTAGGATTTTTCTCTAAGCTTAGTAGTGAGTATCTCTTCCAGGTTTAAAGTTGTCTTTAATCTTTACAGTTTCGGAGAAATGCAGAGGCCAAAGAAGATTCCACAGAAGACCAACAGACAACTAAAAAAAGATGGGAAGTGGGTACTTGGGTTAAGCACCAGTTGGCTTTGAAAAAAATAGACTGAGAGTCACCTTAATGTTACTGCTCCAGATTTCTAAGAGTTCTTCCCAAGGGAATCATGGCAAACAGTTCTCTGTGTTCATCACACACAGAAGATGGTTATAAATAAAGAGTTGGCTATTATACAAATGGGAAATATTTCTCAGATGCAGAATGAATGAGAAAATTGTCTTTACTCTGGCCAAAATCCACTGCCTTAAAATTTCAGATTAATAAACAGAATTATGTTTTCTAAACTCTCTCTATAGAAGAATCAGAAGAAATGAATTTCTTACACTCATCCATTTTCAACCACAAAAATTCATTCAGCAACATTTCCTACCCACTAAGTAATTTACAATTAATAATGACCACATGTGTAGAGCACTTGTCACTCTATACATTGCTGGTGAAAGTGTAAATTGGTACTACCTCTCAGATATCTATTTGGCATTACATACTGAAGCCGAAGAGGTATAGTCTCAGCAATATGTAGGTATAGTCACCAAAAGACATGTACAAAAATGTTCCTAGCAGCACTATTTGTAATAACCAAAACCTGGAAAAAGTCCAGATGTTGATAAAAAAATAGAATAATTGTAGAACAATTTTTATAACAGAATCCTATTCAGTAATGAGACTGACAAACTACAGCAACAATGTGGGTGAATCAGTCTCACAAACAATATCAAGACAAAGAATCTAAGCACTAAACAGTACATACTCTAAGATTCCATTTGTACAAACAGTACATACTCTAAGATATTATTTATATAAACTTAGAGTACATACTCTAAGATTTTATTTGCATAAACTTCAAAGACAGACAAATCTAAACTATGGTACTAGAAATCAAAATAATGGTTATCCTTGGGGCAGGTAGTATTGTGGGAAAGAAGCAGGAGCTTGTCAGGAGTTGGTTAATACTCAGTTTCTTGATCTGGTTGCTGGTTACACAGAAGTGTTCCTATTGTGAAAATTAACTGGGCTGTACACATAATCTGTATACTTTTCTGTTTGTAAATACAAAGAAATAAAAGAGATTAGCGATCAGTTGTGTTGTCTATGGAAGCAGATCTATCTACAGAAACCTGGCAGGCCAGAAAGGAATGGCATGATATATTCAGGGCACTAAATGAGAAAAGTGTGCAGTCAAGAATACTTTATTCACCCTGAGACTAATAATACATTATATGTTAATAAAAAAATAATAAAAATTAAAAAAAAAATACTTTATCCAGCTAGAATGTCATTCAAAATAGAAGGAGTGATAAAAAGCTTCCAGGACAAACAGAAGCAAAAAGAATTTGTGATTACCAAACCAGGCCTATAAGAAATATTAAAAGGGATCCTTTAAGTGAGGGTAGAGGCCAAAAGTAGAATAGACCAGAAAGGAACAGAGACAATATACAGAAACAGTGATTTAACAGGCAAACATAGCAATAAATTCATATTTTTCAATAGTTACTCTGAATGTAAATGGGCTAAATGCCCCAATCAGAAGACACAGAATACCAGATTGGATAAAAAAGGAAGACCCATCGATATGCTGTCTACAAGAGACTCATTTTAGACCCCTCCAGATTTAAAGTGAGGGGATAGAAAACCATTCATTATGTTAATGAACATCTAAAGAAAGCTAGAGTGGCAATCTTTGTATCAGGCAAATTAGACTTTAAACCAAAGATTGTAATAAAAGATGAAGAATGACACTATATTATAGTTAAAGGGTCTATCCAACAAGATCTAACAACTGCAAATATTTATGCCCTAACATGGGAGCAGTCAGTTACAGAAATCAATTAATAACAAAATTAAAGAAACACACTGATAATAATACATTATTAGTAGGGGTCTTTACCCCCCCCCCTCACTGCAATGGACAGATCATCTAAGCAGAAGATCAACCAGGAAACAAGGGCTTTGAATGACATACTGGACCAGATGGACTTCACAGATATATTCAGATCATTCTACCCTAAAGCAACAGAACACACATTCTTCTTGAGTACACATGGAACATTCTCCAGAACAGATCACATGCTGGATCAAAAATCAGGTCTCAACCAGTACCAAAAGACTGGAATCATTACCTGCATATTTTCAGATCACAATGGAGCTCAATCATAAGAGGAAATCTGGAAACAGCTCAAATACATGGGAGTCTAAAGAACATTCTACTAAAGAATGAGTGGGTCGGGCGCCTGGGTGGCTCAGTGGGTTAGGCCTCTGCCTTCGGCTCAGGTCATGATCTCAGAGTTCTGGGATCAAGTCCCACATCGGGCTCTCTGCTCGGCGGGGGGCCTGCTTCCCTCTCTCTCTCTCTCTGTGCCTACTTGTCATCTCTCTCTGTTAAATAAACAAAATCTTTAAAAAAAAAAAAAAGAATGAGTGGGTCAACCAGGAAATTAAAGAAGAACTTAAAAAAAATCATGGAAACAAATGAAAATGAAAATACAACTGATCAAAACCTCTGGGATGCAGCAAAGGTGGTCCTAAGAGTGAAGGATATAGTAACACATGCCTTTCTCAAGAAACAAGGAAGGTCTCAAGTACACAACCTAAGCCTACACCTAAAGAGAAAGAACAGCAAATAAAGCCTACACCCAGCAGAAGAAGAGAAATAATAAAGATTAAAGCAGAAATCAATGAAATAGAAACCAAAAGAATAGTAGAACAGATGGATGAAACTAGAAGGCAGTTCTTTGAAGTTAATAAGATTGATAAACCTGTGGCCAGACTTATCAAAAAGTAAAGAGAAAGGACCCAAATAATTAAAATCATGAATGAAAGAGGAGAGATCACAACCAACACCAAAGAAATACAAACAATTATAAGAACGTATTATAAGCAACTAAATGCCAAGAACAAATTAGGCAATCTGGAAGAAATGGATGCATTTCTAGAGACATACAAACTATCAAAACGGAAACAGGAAGAAACCAAAAACTTGAAAAGTCCTATAACCAGCAAAAAAACTGAAGCAGTAATCAAAAATCTCCCAACAAACAAGAGTCCAGGGCTGGATGGCTTCCCAGTGTAATTCTACCAAATATTTAAAGAAAAATTAAGTCCTATTTTTCAGAAGCTGTTTCAAAAAAATAGAAGTCAGCATTTAATTGATCCCAAAATCAAAGACCACACCAAAAAGGAGAATTATAGACCAATATCCCTGATGGAGAAGGTATTTGCAAGTGACATATCAAATAAAGGGATAGTATACAACAAAATCTATAAAGAACTTGTCAAACTCAATATCCAAAGAACAGATGATCCCATCAAGAAATGGGCAGAAGACATGAACAGACATTTCTCCAAAGAAGACACCCAAATGGCCAACAGACACATGAAAAAATGCTTAACGTCATTCGGCATCAGGGAAATACAAGTAAAAATCACAATAAGATATACCACCTCACCTCACACCAGTCAGACTGGCTAAAATCAGTAAGTCAGGAAACAACAAATGTTGGTGAAGATGTGGATAAAAGGGAACTCTCTTACACGTTTGTGGGAATGCAAGCTGGTGCAGCCACTCTGGAAAACAGTATGGAGTTTCCTCAAAAAGCTGAAAATATAGTTATCCTAGGACCCAGGATTTCACTAGTGAGATTTACCCCAAAGATACAAATGTAGTGATTCAAAGGAACCTGCATCCCAATGTTCATAGTAGCAATGTCCGCAATAGCCAAACTACGGAAAGAGCTCAGATATCCATCAACAGATGAATGGCTAAAGAAGATGTGGTATATATACACAATGAAATACTAGTCAGGCATCAAAAAAAAAGAAATCTTGGGGCACCTGGGTGGCTCAGTGGGTTAAAGCCTCTGCCTTTAGTTCTGGTAATGATTTCAGGGTCCTGGGATAGAGCCCCACATCGGGCTCTCTGCTCAGTGGGGAGCCTGCTTCCTCCTCTCTCTCTCTGCCTGCCTCTCTGCCTACTTGTGATCTGTCAAAAAAATAAATAAATAAATAAAATCTTAAAAAAAAAAAAAAAAAAAAAGGAAATCTTTTGCCATGATGTAGATGGAACTAGAGGGTGTTATGCTAAGTGAAATAAGTCAAATCAGAGAAAATTATCAAATGACCTCATTCCTGTGTGGGATCTGAGAAATAAAACAGAGTATTATAGGGGAAGAGATGAAAAAGTAAAACAAGGCGAAATCAGAGAGGGAGACAAACCACAAGGGACTCTTAATCACAGGAAACAAACTGAGGGTTGCTGGAGGGGAGGTGGGTGGGTGGATGGGGTTAACTGTGTGATGGACATTAAGGAGGCCATGTGATGTAATAAGCACTGAGTATTATATAAGACTGATGAATCACTGACTTCTACTTCTGAAACTAATAATACATTATATGTTAACTGAAAATAAATTTTAAAAAATTATGCTGTCTAGGCATTATCTGGGTTCTAATTAGAATTGTACATAAACACATGTATATGTATGAGATGTCATGAATATTACCTTACATATATGCATATTTTACACTTTACTCAAATTTTTACACTATTTGAATTTTTACATATGAGAGATAAATATACATGGGCAAATGGGAAAGCTGAACACTGACTTGATCTGATGATACTAAGGAATTTGTTGCTGTGATGGGTATTTTGTGCTTTTTAAAAAGTGTCTGTCTTTTAAATATATACATATGGAAATATTCAAGGATAAAATGAGAGGATTTGCATAAAAATAATTGAGCGAGAGGAAGTAGATGGGAAATAAAGGCAATATGACTAGCCAGGTGAGTTAATTATTAAAACCAGACAATGGGTCCAAGGCATTCAGTATGCAATTCTCTCTACTGTGGCATATTTGTAATTTTCCATAGAAAGAATTAAAAAACAATAAATACTTGAAAAATCCCATAAGACAAATAAGCTTATCTCAATCTTCTAGGCCAAGTGGCCTATTTAAGTAACACATAATTAATACATGTCAGTATAAACATAGTTATCATATATTATATACACCTCTTATTAGTATTGATTTTTTTCACAAACCCTTTCTAAACTTCCATAAAGTTCATTTCTAATATTTTGCACAACCAAATAAAAATCTGAAGGATGTTAAACCAAATGTCATTTTGCATTTCTTTTTGAGTTATTCTAGACAAAATTGAATTTCCTAAGTGGCAGAATTGTGACTGTTCATGCTCTCCAAGCAGAGTTTAATGTTCTGAATCATGACAACTTAACCCCAACCCCATAATTAAAACTCTCTTTTATCACTAGAAAAAAATCCTAGGTTGAGCGATTTTAAAGTACTGTTATTCAAGGGGAAAAAATTACATTAGAAACCAAGGAAGTACCACTAAGCATAGGCAGAAAAAGGCATATTTTCCCTCTTGGTTTACTTCATGCTCTCAACATATTTTTTTCCAACAAGCAAAAGCAGAAAAGATGAAACCATAGTGTCTTCCAGCTCAGAGGAAGAAACCCTATTATGAGGCTTCTAAGAGTTAAAAAAGACATCCTTTCAAACACACTTTGTTTCTTCATATATTTGTGAGCATATGCCAAGTGTTCAATATACAAACGCGTTCCTGCTTGAACTTCTATTAAATTTCTGACAGCATGAAGGTAGGAATAACGTCTTCTGTTATAGCATTCCTTTGAGAATAAAGGAATGGGCCTTGTCTGAATCTCAAAACTCTTAAGTGCCACTAACAAGGAATGTTAGAAGGAAACGGTCTGTGGCTGTCATAACAAGTTACCACAAATGGGAGTGGGGGTGGGGGGTTAAAATGACCCAAATTGGGGCGCCTGGGTGGCTCAGTGGGTTAAGCCGCTGCCTTCAGCTCAGGTCATGATCTCAGGGTCCTGGGATCGAGTCCCGCATTGGGCTCTCTGCTCGGCAGGGAGCCTGCTTCCCTCTCTCTCTCTCTCTCTCTCTGCCTGCCTCTCCATCTACTTGTGATTTCTCTCTGTCAAATAAATAAATAAAATCTTTAAAAAAAAAAAAAATGACCCAAATTTATTTTCTCACAGTTCTGGAGGCCACAGGTCTACAACTGCTATGTTTGTAGGCCATGCTCTTGCCAGAGGCTCTTGGGGAAAATCTGTTCCTTCCCTCTCCCAGCTCCTGGTGGCTGCCAACACTCCTTGACTGGTGGCCACACCACCCAATCTCTGTCTCTGTCTTCATACAGTCTTCTCCTCTCCCTTGGCTGCTCTCATAAAGACATGTGGGAAGTTATTTAAGCCCCACTGGGATAATCTAGGGTAATCTCGTCTCAAAAATGCTTCATGTAATTCCATCTGCAAAGACCCTTTTCCCATGTAAGGTAAAATTCACACGTTCCTGGCATCAGGACTTTGAAGTATTTTTGGCCCACCCCATGTCCCTCACCGTCCCTTTGTTTGTTTTGCCATCATCACACGGGCTTTTTGTTTCTCAAACTGGCCTGCTCCCTTCTGCCCCAGGGAACAGTGTTTGCCTGTAGGCCCTGTTATTCCCACCCCCTTCCCAACAGCCCTAGTATATACTCTTTCATTTTTTTTTTTTAAAGATTTTATTTATTTATTTGACAGAGAGAAATCACAAGTAGATGGAGAGGCAGGCAGAGAGAGAGAGAGGGAAGCAGGCTCTCTGCTGAGCAGAGAGCCCGATGCGGGACTCGATCCCAGGACTCCGAGATCATGACCTGAGCCGAAGGCAGCGGCTTAACCCACTGAGCCACCCAGGCGCCCATCCCTAGTATATACTCTTTCAAACCAGCACATCTGAGTTTCTCACTTCCTGCTAAAGACATTAAGCTCTGCTTTGTGCTCTCCTTCAGAGATATCAGCTCAGTATTTTATAGCTGATTATTTAATTTGTGCCTCTCTCCATCTAAATGCCACAAAAGCTGGTATGTTTCTATCCATGTAAGATCTCAATAAATATTTACTGAATGGATGAGTCTAACTCTAGCTCAGTGGAGGCCATAAGGCTTAGAGTGGCTGATATAACGGCAGAGGTCAGCATCTTCTTCAAAATGGACGGAGAAAAGCCTAGGATGTGCAGATATGGAGTAATTAAGTACTATTTGCTGTTCCTGGGCAGAGTGGTGGTGGCAGTCACAGCGGGTGGAAGGAGAGTGAGCTCCCGGGGTGGGCTGATGACCCCTGCAAGGGCTGCCAACTCACAAGAAGAAAGGGGACAGGGAGCTGGTCACCCACCATCAGAGATTAAAGTGACCAGTACTTTTCTATGGAAAACAGCCCACCTATCATCTCTGGCACGCGTGTGAGGGGTTACGAAACCCAGGCCTGAAAGATTATTGCAGCTCTTTAGCTAAAGCGACAAGAGGGGGCATAAAGTTATTGCATTCTAAGGAGGGCGGGTCCTAAGGGGTAGGGTTGCTTTATTCCTATTTTATCATTAAAAGGATTTGGTTAAGCAAGACAGGAGCAGTGGCTGAAGAAATCAAGAACGGCGCTGCGTGATGGAGGGGGAGAGCAGGCTCACCCGAGCAGAGCCGTACATGCTTAATAAAAAAGCAAAAATTCCCCTGAGGCAGTGCAGCCAGGGCTCTGGGGAGCAGAGAATACTGCATTCTCTGCTGGGACAAACGATGAAAAGACTCCCACCTCTACAAAGAGACCCTCGTGTCCCCTTTGCTTGTCACTGCCTTGTGCTAAGTTAAAGAAGCACGAAGACCTGCGTGTGAGTTGCCCCCCGGTGTGACCACAGTCACAGAATTGGGTACGTATAAGATCCAGACAGCAAGAGGCCAATGACATCTGGTTCCCACGGCAATCCACCACCAGGGAGAGCACAGACCATCTTTCCTACACGTGAGGTTGCTACAAGGCAGCACAACAGCGGTACTAAACTAAATGATCAGTAATGTCCCCTTCACTTCTGGTGACAGAGAAGTATTCTCTGAGGATGGGGACAAGGCCCTACACAGAAAGAAGTGGCTTCACGAAGCCCTTCTGTCCATGCCTGGAGGTTAAGTGTTCAGGCTCTAGAGACAGAGGAATGGGCTTGAATCCCTGAGCTAGGATTTACTGGCCCTGTGACATTCAGCAAGTTGGTGAAACCCCTGAACTCCTCACTTTCCTCATCTGAGGAAAGGGGTTAGCAAGCACCCATGTCTCTCTGGAAGGGTTGGCAGAAAGGGAAGAAATGAGAATGTACATGTAAGCTGTTTAGTTCGGTAACTGGGATATAATTAGTGTTCCAATAATGTTAGCTATTTGTACTGTTGTTTCCATCCGAAAGCTCCTTTATGCTCTGCTACTGGCTTGCAGAAATTATGCTGAATGTGGCAGGAAGGTAGGGTAACATTCTTAGGGAGATACATTGTAGACAGATGTTCAAGTGATCAACCTCCTTGTGGCCACTGTCCCACCTGACCAGGGAGTCCCAAGCCTGATGCCAAAGCTTCCACAAGCCATGCATCCGAATTCTTCTGCTCCAGCGGTCAGAGCAGCTGCTGAACCTGCTACGGCTCCTCACCTTCACCACACTGCTGGAAGGAGCAGCCTTCGGGCTGATCACCTTCTTTTTGATCCGACCGATCCCTGGGATCCTGGCTGCCTCCTTTGCTGATAAAGATGAACAGGCTGGAATGTCTGTGCCCTGGCCACTTTGGGCACAACTGCAGGGTGAACCGGTAACACAGAATTCTCATCCCCAGGAAATGTGAGGGTCATTCAGACCCAGGTGGCCAAGTGAAACTGGAGTTCAGGCCCTCAGTGGAAGCAACCTGGGCAGCAGGCTTCTGATGAGGGTTGGGAGGGAGGGATGGTACTCCCCGAGGCACAGCACCCCGCAAACCACAGGGGGTCTGAGGACCTTGCCCTGCCACTCTAAGCAAGCCCTCCTCCACAGAGTTGGTGCCAGGGCTCTAAACCAATGGGGTGAGCCAGCAGGAGACGACAAGCAGAGAAACAGCAGCTCCCATGCCCCAGCACCTACTCTGTACTAGAAAATAGGCCACGTGCTTCACACGTATCATCTCTAGATATTACTGCCACCCCGAACTCTCTGCTTTACCGCTGAAGAAACCGAGGCACAGAGGGGAAAAACCACATAGCTGGTATCAGGGCAAGACCCACACCCGAGTCTATCTGACCCCAGAGCCCGAGCGCTATTTCCCACTCTATCATGCAGCTATGGGCTGCTGACCCACAGGCATAACCAAGAGCACAAGAGATTTTCATTTCCAGCTGGCAAATAACTGGGTAATTGAACATGAAGACACTGCCTACTAGGTGTTTGGTCATGTGGGTCCTCGGAATTAAGAAAAGCAAATCACTGCACCCTAGAGAAGACTGGACTTACACAAAAAAGACTAAGATCTCAGGAAGGCGTTCATGGCCAAGTTACAGAGGCCGGCCTACTGGCAACAGGGGGCTCTGCCACTGCCTGCGGGGATGAAGGGACAGATACCTAGCAAGGGACACAGTTAAAATGCTACAGACTAAGGCCTCAGATGCAGGCTTTGGCTCTTACAGCTTTTACTTGTGGAGGAAAATCCAAAATGAATGGCATTAGTTTGCATAAAAATGAATGTGAAGAAAATAAAATGATACAGCAGAAATTGGTTTTCTAAAGTTTCTTTTGTATCCTTAAAGTGTGTTATCGGACTGCTCAGAATCCAAGCTCTTTGGGAGCTGGGCACAGACCTATGAAAGCTGCCTTGGCGCCTACTGGAAGGCAAAGCTCTCCAACCAAAGATATTTTAAGAAGAAAATGAAAGTTGACAGGATATCGCTTTAAAAACAAAACAAACTCTCACACTAGCCACTGGGCGAGTGTTCACGTGCTGTGTTTTTTAGTACACTGACCGATTGGGCCTTCAAAAGAAAATGCTGGAACTTAGCTCTTAACAGGTCTAGCTGTTCATGCTGAGGTCTGGGCTGTGGCACTTTGTGTGCTACCATAAAGCCGTCAGATGTGGTTCCCACTGTATTCTTTCCCTGAATGTACTGCTGCTTAAGCATTCAGAATATTCTCGGGCTCTTAAGCAATCTGAGTATGGCACGGACAGAGCATATTCAGACCAGCTAGGTGCGAAACTGTCAGCCAGCGTTTGCTGAGGCCTATGGTATGCCAGGCTCTTTACGGGGTGGCTTTATTTAATTTCCACACTGAGCCTGTGAGGTAGGAGTTGCCCCTGTTGTGTGGGTGAGGAAAGGGGTTCATGGAGGGCCACAGCTAGAAAGGGATATGGCTGAGATCCAAAGAGAGCTGTGTCTGACGCCAGTCCTGCTTTTCTCCACACCCAAACCTTTTGGCATTTAATGACATTAAATACCCAGCCTTCTGTCTTTCAGTTGAAACTCCATTAGCTTATTGCTCTTTTGCTCTTCTGAAAAGTTGGGGAATCTCCATCACTAGAAGGGATAATTTCATACACGCCAATATGGCAGCGCTGAAACTTGTAATCAGGTTCCTAAGATGTGTTGAGCTCCTTGGACTGGACGTCATCTTTGGCCCCTCCAGAAAATTTCGATTCCTGTTTGAAAGTCACCAGTTGTTTTCTTGCCTTTTCCAGCTTGGTCTCTGACAGACAACTTATGACTCTTACTCCTTGTCACCAATAGAAGGAGGCTTCCAAATTTCAGAGGAGGATGAGGAATCTAGCATTTATTAAGCATTCGTTATATTCTGGGGCCAAGCAGCACTGTTTCCGCACATCTTCTCACACCCTCAGGATAGTTCTCCAAGACAGATATTTGTAATCATCATTTCGCACAAGTGAGAAAACTGAGGCTCACAAAGGCCAAGAGATGCTCTAGCTTACACAGCTTCCACCTCTAGTCAGGAGAAGCCAGACTCAAACCCACATTTTTTCTGTCTCCAAAGCCTTTGCCCTTATGCTGAGTTGCTTCTGATAGCTTTGATGCTGGAAATGGAAGATGCACAGATGACACACACAGAACTCTCACTTGATTAGCCATTTCTGGGCCTAGGTCTTTCCCCAGGTGTTACTCTATGCATGACAGAAGACAGCCACGTGTCAGAAGGGCTTCTACAACTTCTCACCAACACGGTGTACCTGACCTCTCAGCACACATGCAGAACTCTCATCTTTTTAAGACCCATTAGATATTTAGGAAAATGATGCTCTCCAAAGCATCTCTCCTAAAAGCAAAACTGGAAAGTTCTAAGTGGGCTCATGAGATTAGGCTAAAATTAGAGTAATCCAAGTCACCAATCTAAGTAAATCATTCCAATCCAAATCTCATGTTTAAGACTGCACAGACCAAAGTATTTATGACACTAACCATATTGTATAATGCCAAGTGCTGTATCCTCAAAAGACTTCAAGTACTACCATCCTATGCTTACCTCTAGGCAAAAATTAAACTGGTCACAGGGAAATTTAAACTCATTTCCACAAAGCTCTCTCCTTGCTTATGACCTGCAAAGTGTTTCCAGTCCAGACTCAGAGAACTCATTTTATGGGGAAGAAGCTGTCCTTCTTCTTCCAATTTCAACATTCACAGAGTTGTACTGTAACTCAAAATAAAATTAGATTTTGGAAGGAAGCGAGTTTGAAATATTATGTAGAAAAATCTTGGCAATAAGATCCCTAACATGTCACAGTCTTAAAGCCAGTGAATTTTATCTGGAAGGCTGGCTAATGGTGATTTAAGAAAACACCACAAACACACTTTCTGAAAATGAAGGCGGCACTGATGACCCGAAGTGCCCTCGGTTAGTACGTTGATTTATGAAAATGAGTGATGCAGGTTTCCTCAGCGTCAGGTTGTATTTTTTCCTATAACACTCCTTGTAAAAACACAAAAACCAACATCAGCTAATTACATGAACCCAAAGTCCATTTAATAGGCTGACCTCTAAAATTCGAGGTAATAACTGTCACCATACAAAGTTTCCAAGCAAGAGTCCTTAAGTATCAATGCTGAACCAATGAAGGCTTCCTACAGATACACAAGCAAATAAAGACCAATGGTACTATAGCATAATGATCAAAACAGGATACACAAATGTTTACCATTTATCACAGTGTGTGTCTCAACCCTGGATCCAATGATTTGAGAAGGTGTATACTGGGTGGTAGTAGTTGCTAAATAAATTCTCCCAGTGTTACTATTGAAATGCCAATAGAGTATTACCCCCACCTTAAAAGACCACCAGAGACGTGAGTCAAAGCCAATCAGCAAGGGTCGTTTATTGCAGGTTCGAACTTGGACCTCTGCGCCGCTCGTTGCCGATAACGCCGAGAGGTCCGGAGCTGGGTCGGTGCAGGATTTTTATAGACAGATACAAACAAGTTTCGGGTGGGGCTGAGCTGATTGATTGATAGTTTGAATAGGCATACTTGGCGTCTGTGGATTGGGTCAGGGGACCCGCGGGAAAGCAGACAAAGCAATCTTACAGAAGCAGAACTGGCCGGTTAGCCCACTCATGCGAAGAAAGCACTATCAGGATATTGAAGGCCTGGTTACTATCAAGTAAAGACAATTGGGAGTCTCCTGGTGGAATGTTACATTCCTGCTATCAAGCATCCTTGTTAATGAGATTTAGGTTTAGAAGAAATTTAACTTTATTTACTTTTCCTTCTACCTCTGCCTCCTTTGGTTTTTTATGGAGGGGAGGGTGACATTAGGGCTTGAGGAACTGAGTTCTGTGTCCCTGGAAATTGGGCTATTGATAAGGTAACTTCTTTGTTTGTAAATCTCAAGGACATTTGCAAACCAAGGGAGACTCCTGTCTTGCAGGATTGTGATCTCAGCAAGTTAACCATTTATCATTTTATGGCAGTCAGGGGTGCCTGAGGAACGCCACACATATGGAGGGGAGCAGGTGAAGGGGGGGTGCAAGGCGCCAGCCTTTGCTTTGTCCTCAGCCAGCCTCCTCTCCTTCACTATCACCACCGCCACTGGCTTTAGAGGGGATGCCACTTTCTACAATTGTAAATGTCCTCAGGGAAGATATTCAAATTACGTATCAATCTTTAAAAGTAAACAATATCATTTCTCTCCTAACTGATCAGTCACCCTGGAGGAACTGTGTTTTTCATTGCTTTGGCAGAAGAGAAAATGATTTCAGAATGAGGGAACAGTGGCCAACCATGATGGGTTGCAAGAGACCCAAGGAGTTTAGTACTTAATAGTAGTTGAACAGGACATGGGAAGTGCAGAGCAATGCAGAAAGGGATAAAGATAATCTCCGCAACACATACAGAAAATCAAGTCCAATCTCAGAGTTAGGTTATTTCTGAAAACAAAAGTGACCTTTTTTAATAGCTCCAAATTCCATGTTAAAGGGTGTATTGGGACTTCTGTTTTATCTTTATGTAAAACGTGGCCCTTTTGAAGGTTTTTTTTTTTTTTTTTTTTTGTGGACCTAGTACAGTATTTGAATTTAAGTTCAAAAAAGGTTGACATAGCCAAGCTATAAGTAAATGGTCTATAGGACTCTGACATATGAAATACAACCCCTGACAAAGAAAAGTACTTATGTACAAAAAAAGGAAATGCACTAGCTTCAACAGAACTGCTCATAGGGGAACCAGGGACTTTGCTATGTCAGCAAAGAATTAGACTCCCCTGGATGAATCAATAAATGTCAGGTCCAGAAAGGAAATGTAAGTTTCCCTGTTTTAAACAGTACAAAAGGCCAAGAAGCTTCAGAACTAAATAAACAAGACCTGACCTGATAATAGTGGACTAAAAGCAAGTCACTGATGTTTACATCCAGTCCAAATCAAACCTAGTATTAAAACTGAAACAACTATTTCAACCAGATTTCAGGTTCCAAAAGGAGAGCTCATCACTTGAAACTACCAAGTGCTAAGCACTGTGACAGGCCCCTTGGCTGATAAGACATTTAGTTTACATAGCAGCTGGCTAGCTCTTGACCTTGCAGAAAGCCACGGTATCTTGAGGGGTGGGTGGGGGCAAGGAGTGTGGGCTGAGGTCAATTCCCAAGGGCAGTTGTATGCTCCCACCTCTAAAAGCCAGAGATTGTACAACAGATTATAGTCCATTGGTGAGAAGTTATTATTACTGTAGCAAAGGTTTCCATCCCCTAGGACTCTAGCTAGAGCTTGCCAACCATTTTTAACTATGCATCCTCTCCATAAAAAATTTATGAGTATTAACTGCCAATATACACATATTTGTAAATTAAACAGTTGGACTACTGGTCTAGAATATTATGGTGATTATAAAGCATGCATGAATATATAAATTAGAAAACAATTACATTTTCAATAAGAATTGTATTGTTTTTGTCTCTTAACCCAGTAGATCAGGTAGTACAGTGTATTTAGAAGGGCACTTTGGCCTTTCCCCTCAAACACTCTCACTAGGCACTCTCCATTTCATGGATCTGCATGCCCATAGGAAGTAACAGAGAAGGGGCATATGAGTAAACACTTAGCCTATACAGTGGAGCTCATGCCCAGTTTCTTGGAACATTCAAACACTAGGAGAGACATAGTCACTTGCATGATTAGCAGCCAAGCTCTTCCCAGGAGTGAGTGGTACAAGTTGATCCTACAGAGACACGTGGAAAGGAAGAGCATGGAGGTCTAGCCTCAAATTCAGCTTAACCACTAATCCCATCTCTCTCATCTAACCCACTTCAATCAGAGTTGGTCCCAAGGTCAAAAACCAAACTGGCAAGAAGATTTGAACATGTTGTTTTCCTTCCTTTGCCCTACCGTAGCTGCTCTAGGACATCAAGCAACCCATCCACCCGCTGTGGGCCTCATGTTTTCATGTGAACATTGGTGTTTGATTTGGCAATGACTGAAGATTCTTCTAGATATAAAGCTCCAGAGTTCTAAAAGGAACTTCCTAAGAAGTTAATTTCCCTCAGCCTATTTGCTCAGTAGGTCCAAATGTTGGATCTGATAAAATGCCAGATGTGAATCACTAATTAAATGCACTGACCTAGAAAAACAGTATGCATATGTTTGGTTGACATTTACCACTTTCCCCATTCCTCATCTGACAACAATATAATAGAAGACGTCTAATGAATCTGTAGGTGAACAGACTGAAAAGATGAAGAACTGCCTCTTTTTTGAGGAGCATAAGGCATAGACCCCCTTCCTCTTTCTACTCGTGCACACACACACACATCTGCAAATGCATAGGGAAATGAAATACTGCCCTAACCCTTACAGAAGCACGCATCACATATACCTCAAAGAGAACTTGATCTAGAATGTGGTACCTCAAGGAGAACTTGATCTAGAATGTTGTTAAGAACCATGGGGATGGTTAACTGGCCATGAAGCACACGAAGCGTAATATGATATTTTACTTCTAAACAGTTCTGGCAAACATGGGTTTTTTTTTGCTTGTTTGTTTTGTTTTCTAAAAAAGATTTTATTTATTTGTCAGAAAGAGAGAGAGAGAGAAAGCACGCAAGCAGGCAGAGGCGGAGAGAGAGGCAGGCTCCCTGCTGAGCAAGGAGCCTGATGCGGGACTCGATCCCAGGACCCTGGGATCATGACCTGAGCCGAAAGCAGTGGCCTAACCCACTGAGCCACCCAGGCGTCCCCAGACATGGGTTTTGAAATAAGCTCCCACTGGTCCACAGAAGAGCCCTGAACAGAGAGCACGGAGCTGAGGTTCCCCTCTCACCCACCATTCACTGGCAAGTGCGCACGTTTCCTTTAACAAGTAACCTGTATGGTTCTCAATGTTCTCACTTGAAGTAAGATGGGTATTAACAACAACAACAAAAGGGCAGGGTCGAGGGAGACCAAGTTCCTGATTTCTCACTGTGAACATTGAAAAAAAAAAACTACAATATCCAGCAGCAGATAAATGGATAAATGCTCTGTGGTACTCAAAAATCCATTAAAATTACCTTTACAAACAGTAAATAATAAAAAATTTTGTTACTATGTTGAATGAAAAAGAGAGGACAAAACAGACTATTAGATAGGGGAAGAGTACTAAAAAACAAGAAACTGAAAAGCCAAATCAGACTTTTACATGATTTTTCCTACTGTTGTTCTTCTTTCTGTCAGTGACACTTTCTATGTTACTGATGACACATGTACATATACTGGGAGAAATATACTTAAACAGTCATGGGTCCCCAGACACAGTTGATTCCTACTTACCTGCAAGATGGAAAGGATTCTGACCAGAGAAACACACTTACAGAACTGCTACTTGCTTGTCTTAGCTGGAAACCAGAGAGGGCCATTCTCAACTCTATTGCTTCCTTTTACGAAAATGAGCATTCAGGTCTCAAGGCACCAAGGCTTGCCATCTCCGACCCACCTGCCAGGTGTGCTCCCCACCCAACCCTGTAGACTTCTGAGAGCAGCATAATTTGTGAAACTGAATACAGACATCAAAATGCAGTTGGGCACGGGGTCTATAACCTAAGCCACGTGGGATCCACGTGTGGTGGATGAAAAACAATTTGAGTTAAATTGTATGTGTGTGGGGAGGGCAGTATGAATATTCTCAGAGAGAGTTTCAATAAAACCAGAGTTTCCATTTTCCCCCTGAAAGCCCTTTTTAAGGAAATATAGAACTGAAATCAATTCCTATGGGGAAAGAGTATTCAGGAGAAGTTTTGATATATTCAATGCTATTAAATGGTCATTTATTCCTCCCTAATATGAATTTCTTCAGGAGAAACAGTCAGGTACTTCACAAATTGAGATAACAGCTTCCCCACCGTATGTTACAATGGAAGCATTTATAAATTGCTCATTTTGGATGATTGTAAAAGCCTGAATAAATCAGGGAAATCCGTGCTTTTCTGCCTAGTAACTGGGCCTATAGGCAGAATAATAACTGCTCAGTAACCTGATGAATTCCAAGAAGAAACAAGATCAACTGGCAGCATCTTAGTGTGAACAAAAGCAAGAAAAAACCAAAAAGGGCCACAGCAGCTCCTGTTGGTAGAATGCCGAGCGAATATGTGAGTTCGCAGCCTGGAGCTCCGCCCCAGAAAGTGTGTCCATGGTGCAGTCTCAGAAGAATGGAATATTGCCTGATTCCCTCCCCGTCCCCCCCCAGGCACTTCAACCATTCCACCGGGGACAGAGAGGCGTCTACAGCCTGGTTCCGACCCTCCAGGGGCTGGCAGTCTGGGGACATAAACAGAAAGTAAACTGACAAACATCCAGCAGGGCTAAGTGCTATTACAAATACGACAGATGTGCTCAAGCTTGGAGGATGGTGACCAACTGGTCATTTATTCTTCACGGTACTGGACAACCTGGAAAACTCACTGTCCTTGGGGTTATTTATAGTTTCTTGTGGAAAATTCTGCATATGGTGCAGCACGACTGTAACTGGGATGGATTCTGGGAGATGAATATCGTTCATATTTGTTCTCTCTTTAAAGGAAGGGTAACAGGAAAGACTTGGGCAAATAAGAACCTGATCTGGGCTGAAAAGCTGGGTCCACAGGCGTTTGTACCAGCCTCTCCCACTTCTGCTGTTTGCTTAAAGTGCACTTGACTGACCCCAGAGAATGTTTTGATTTATTTTGTTTCCATTTTTTCTTTTGATCCCATGAAGATAGGTGTAGGAAAATAACATCTCCCATTTCAGGGACAGGAACTCCACCAACCAAGCCAGTTCTAACTCCCCACGAAATTGGATAAAGAGGCCTAAACACAACAACTTCAGCCTCCAGTGTACCCAGTAAGGCACAAACACCCATGAAATCAGACAGGAAGTCTTCAGGCTTTCAGAAACATAAGTGTGATATGCATTCCCCCCCCACCACACCCACTCCATTTCTAGTTTGACGGGGGTTGGTGCAGAGTCATTTTGGAACATAGAGAATTAAGAGGAGCTTGGTTTAGAAATTGGGAGCCAGAATGACCGTGAGCTCCCTGGCATGGATGGGACAAAGAGGGGAGGGGAAAGCAAGCTTCAAAGAGAAGGGAAAAAAAAAGTATGGAAGGGGAAGGGGGAAACTGCCAAGACAAACCTGGGCTTTCCTGCGGTTCTGCCTTCTGTGTGTCACAGAAACCTCTCACAGACGTATATTAACGTGTTTTCTAAAAAAAAAAAAACTGCAGATGAATTACTTTTGTATAGCAGGAACCAGTGGGTGCCCCATTTAGTGACAAGATAATAACGTTGCTCATAAAGCTGGAGGCCTCTTATGTATCAGGCCTTATTTACACCCAGAGTTCAGTTCATCTTTAAGAAATCCTTGGGGGATATAGATATTATTTCCATTTTACAGATGAGAAAACTGAGTCTCAAAGAGTTACTATAGCCAGGATTTCCCCCTAAGTCAGTCTCACCCTGAAGCCTGTGTTCTGTACAGCTAGGCTAGAAGCAAGCAGGGAGCAGGAATGACCGCCAGCATCCTTGAGCACCTCTGACTACACGACTGACAAACGGAAACCGCCAAGAGCACCAACTCCTACACATGGCAACTTAGACGACCACCACCACCGAAGAGTGCAGGTGCATGGATTTAGACCCTGACCTTCTGGTCGGTGGCTGCTGCCAGGTACAAAGCGGCTTGCTGGCCAAGTTCCAGGAGGAGAGCTGCCTCCGTCTGCGATCGCCCCATCCAACGCTTGCTCTTACCTTTGCCATCAAGTCAACGTTAATCAAAGCGAACATAAGTGAATCCGCTGTGAGATGGCTGCTCTTAACAGTGGACTGTGTGGTAGAAGAGCACACAGATGGAGTTTCCTTTTTAAATGAAATGTTTTGGCACCAGCCTCTGTCAAGAGTTTTCCCTTGTTTCCATCTGGCTTTAGTACTGGAGCGCATACATGAGAGAATGGAAAAAGAAAACTCCGTTGGCGTGCTAAACCACTAGAAAAGCTCAAGTGGTTGACAGCATATCCTCTAAACCTTCAGAGATTAAAACACTCTGCTCAAGGAACGCTGCCACATTGTTTTTAAGGAAGGGGAGAGTTTTGTTTCTCAGACCGAGCCCTATCCTGGAAAAAAATGAAAAAGCTGCACACTTGGGATGAAGATGGGCACAGCCGTGCGTCCCGCCCCATCCTGCCCTGCTGCTCTCCAGCGGCAGGGCCCCTTGCACCATCATGCACTCACCCACTTGAAGCCTTGGCTGGTTTGTCTGCAGAAGCCACATCACAAGACCGTTGTGAGGATTACATGAGATAATACCTGTTAAGGGCTTAGTTATCCATTTTTGGAATGTCCTATTCACAAGGCTTTAGGAGACATAAATATTATTACCACCAGTTTTCACAGGAAGAGCTCTAGAACCACCAAAGAGGCTCTAAAAAAAAATGTTCAGACATCCACTTTTTTTCTGTTATATAACTGAACAAAACAAGTTCACACACGGCAGTGTTCCTGTCAGGAACCTCTCCGGATTTTCTCTAAGAGTCAAACACATCCATTATCATTCTGATATGCTTTCTTAACAGTTATTGGTGCACAGGATGGTCACCATCCAGCCGAAACCAACCAAGGCTTAAACATGTAGGAAGTCAGAGTAATACCAAGACATGATTCTCTCTCAAGTTGTGTAAGGAGGGACAGAAAAGAGATTTAGTTTGGGAAATTCTTGCTCATAAAATTCTTCTGTGAGAGGGGAGCACAGTGGTTAAGGGGATACAGACCTACAATCAAACTACCTCGGTTCAAATCCCTGTTTGGTAACTCCTAAGCTGATGATCTTGGGCAAGATAATTAATTTAGTCTTGTATGTTCAGTTTCCTCTTCTACAAAGTGAAGACAGTACTGTTATCTGCCCCCTAATACTGCTGTAAGGACTAAATGAGTTAATATATATAAAGCAGAAGGAACCATGCCTGATATAGGAACTCAATAAATACCATTACTCCTACTAGTATTACTATCACTAATTCGAAGGTGGGCTCGGTGCCAACCTAACTGTATTGCGCAATGAATCCAGTGATAGGGGCATGGCAGGAGCTACACTGAAGGTCATTTATGAATGATGCCTGGTGACAGGATCTCCTGGGCCAGAAGACATTTCAGAAAACACTCTCTCTTCTTTTACCTCCACCTAACCAAGGATTATTGTTGTTACAAATGTTTTCATCAAATGTGTCTAGCCACATACACAAAAGAGCCAAATTCTCCATCTAAGTGTAACAGGATACTGCATTTTTATAAAATAAGAGAGGATCTAAAAAGAATTATAACCAAGGCAGTAGAAATAACTTTTTATTGCATCGTCTTCTAGAGTGGCTTAAAGTTTTAAGGCTGGATTTATATGCCGAATCTTTCTAATAAAGAGCAAAAAGGCTTATTCTGATGCATATTACAAACATCGGAGAGTCTATTAGTCAATAATCTCAGAAATGGTGAGATACAGTGTAAGTCAAAACTGTTCAATGTCTTATCAGTTTTGAAGGGTTAGGGAGGAATCTACTTGTTAAAAACATGGCCCTCTCTATACCACACCCCCTTCATGACTTAAGTCAGAAGAAATGAGGCACTGTGGCGGTGCGAACACGGGCAGTCGGGTAATAAGGACTGGCTGGATTTCCCAGTTTTTCATTCCCAAAATGGCGACTCTGGGATGTCATGACCTTTGATGAGAACTGGCCCCTTCACCTGTGAAATGAAAAACATACCACCTCACAGATAGGAATGTTGCAAGGATTAACTGGAATTATAACAAACAATATAAACAAAGGGTTTTAATTTTTTTCTACATAATTTCTTGAAAGATTCATAATTCCAGTAATATGGACTACTTCTATAAATAAAGAAAAATAAATACATATCATTATTATAGTTGTTTTTTACTTCTTCTTTCCCTGTGAATATATTTGCATACCTCTGAGTTTGGTGTGGATTTTTTCATCTTCCTGGATAAGAACTTTTGGAAAGTTAATTCACCGTTCCTAAATAAACCATTCCTAGCAACATCAAATTTCATTTGTCTTGGATTCTTCTCTTTTCTTGCTCTTCTAATATTTAGAGACCTTACAAAAGGTCCAGTCAGAATTAGAAAGTGGATAAAAAAGAATTTCTTTCTAGGAGCCCCTGGGTGATTCAGTTGGGTAAACATCAGATTCTTGATTTCAGCTCAGGTCATGATCTCAGGGTTGCGAGATTGAGCCCTGTGTCTCCACACTGAGGCTCTGCACTCAGTGTGGAGTCTGCTTGAGATTCTCTCTCTCTCTCTCCCTGCCCTCCCATCACTCACTTTTTCTAAAATAAATAAATAAATATATATATATATATATATTTTTTTTTTTAAAGAAAACTTCTTTATATGCCAGATCGCTGACAATTAACTTTGCTTACTCCAATTCTAATAACAGCCTACAAGGAATGCTCTCAACCCCTCATAAATGATTTAAGTGTCCATTTCCTATTACTTAACAGCCTGAACTTCTCCCCCCTTGACATGTGTGGAATAAGAATAAGATCTGGCATAAAACTTCCAAGAGGTTCAGAATCCTCAAACTCAGAACCCAAAGAAACCGCTGAACTTGTCAGCTGAATAAAGTGAAGCCCAGAAAAATTCAGAGCTTGGACCATGGCCAGTCAACACAAAAGAGACCAATAAGTACTTTTTGAATAGAATATAGTACTGAGAATGTATCGTTATGTCAGACGGACCGAGAAGACACCCCAGAGTGTTAACTCCCAACATAGTGAAGCTTTTCAACCTCAGCTTCAGAATCTTGAGCATAATAACTTTCCAAACACAGTAAGTTTTACCACTCCCCCTGGGGCTGCAGTAGTAGCACACCTAGATCTGGATTTTGGAAAGTTCTCAGGGTGATTCTAAGAAATACCTAGGATTGGCAGCCACTGAGATAAAGAGCAGTACTGCCAGGTTTTAGGCCCCCATCCCACATCACTACCTTCAGCGGGGATTCATTTACATAAATTATTTCATCAAAGACCATTCAGAACTTTTTTTAAATAAAAAAATTTTGCTCTCTAACCATCTAAAATCATTTTCGAAAGATTAAGATTTGGTTTCAACAAAACATGTAAAAGAATGTATTTAATCACAAAAATTAAAATTTCTTAATACTTCTTTTTATGGGGACAACGAATAAAAGCCACGGAAAGATTTTAATCCTCTCATGAATGTGAAGGCTAGCATTAGACACTTCATATACTGAATTAAAACAGGATCAGGAAAATACGTAGTATAAAATTATGGAATGTTCAGTAGATAACTGGCCTCTAATAATAAACTGATTTTTAACTTCTGAGCACATTTCCAGTTTAGTTTTACAGAGCCAAATATCACGGAGGGAGCAGCCAACTGTAGAAATTATTGTAGGTGGGGCTCCCTTTATACTTGGAGTTAACAGTCCTAAATTTCAGTCTAAAGTATATAATCAGATAAGTAGTAAGCTACAAATTTAAATAGAATCTTCTGTTTAAGCACAGTGGATAGTGTGTCTGTACTTGGCAATGTGCCAGGTGCCATAAGGCCCTTAGGAGGCACTGACATTTAGATCCAATCAATGCATACACAGGTTTACATGATACATACCTGCTTCTGTCTGAGGGCTCAAAAAGGACACCTGGGAGAACTTCTCATTTGTATAAAGGTGAGGGTTAGCTTCTATCTTCCCCACAGAGCAGATGAAAGATAAGGTTATTTATTTGTCAGAGAGAGAGGAGCGAGAGGGAGCACAGGCAGACAGAGTGGCAGGCAGAGGCAAAGGGAGAAGTAGGCTCCCCGCCAAGCAAGGAGCCCGACGTGGGACTTGATCCCAGGACACTGGGATCATGACCTGAGCCGAAAGCAGCTGCTTAACCAACTGAGCCACCCAGGCGTCCCAAGAAAGATCATCTTACTTTCCCTGCTCTATCATCTTTCTGGATTCCTCCAGAGGATATGCAATTCTCTCCAAAAATAATAACTCTTGGGATCACAGGCCTCAACCTTACAGATTTTAAATTCTGCCAGACACTGGGGGGTGAGGGGTGGGTAGAGTTCACACATACAAAAATCAGTAAGACACGGGATATATAAAACACCCAGGCTTATATGCGTATGTTGGCAAGCTTTGAAAGCTGTGATAGTCTTCCCTTAAAAAAATTTAACTCTTTCTGCTGTTTGAAAAGTGGTTACATACTATTTGCAGACGTTGCCCTAATTTGAGCACATTCTGCCCGTTCAGAATGGAGAGCCGGTTTTCATTAGGCAAACTGCAAGAGCAGAAAAGTCTGACCTCCCAGAAAGCTTGGTGGTTCACACTAATAGCAGGAAGGACGCTTCCATTCCAGGGCTCTGCTTCCACTTTGCACCTGCCTATGTGAGTGGATCTACACAGAAGTCATCCTTAAACCGAGAAGGAGAAAAGGAGCAACTCAAAATCCAGCACAGTCTTTTAATGAGGCTGCCCTTCCCTCTGCCGGGAATGTTTGAGGCACATACACCATCTCTTTTCAGAACCAGGAAGACTCTACTTTACTCGCAGCTCTGGCTTCTTCGAGCTGGGCCAAATTCTCCTCACATATACATTCCCATTACTGCATTTTTTTTTTCCTTTTTAGCCTTTTTGCAGTTAATAATCATATTTATTTTAGTGACTAGTTGATTAATGCCTGCTGCTCCTTTCCCCTCAAACAAAGTCAGCTTCGTGGGTTTTTCTCCTAACCATATATACGCCCGTGCTTAGAGCGCTCGGCACATAAAAAGTACTTAATAAATATCTGAGTAATTAATTACTTGTCAATTAAAACATCAGAGATGTGAGCGATACGCCTCTAAGCTTCACGTAAGCAAGAAGATAAAGAGGACTGTTCCCTTCTCACTGAGAAGAAAAATCAAACTGCAAAAACCTTGGGAGTCAAAGTTGGCCTGGTCTTCTCCTGCCGCAGCTTCCATTAAACCATCTGCTTAAATGTGAGATCTACTTTACCAACTATCATCCCTCAATTCAGATCCATGAAAAGGAGAAAGGCTATCAGGATAAACTATTTTCCTCTGTCAGAATTGAATTCTGAAAAAGCAAGTTTCATAGCTTCGAATTTAAATGTAAAGTCTGGGTAATCCGCAAGGGAAATGCCGTTACTGGAGGAGTCCAAGTCAGGATCTCCTGTGGCAGGGGGATATGGTTCCGCTGTTTCTTGAGACAGGCAGGCAGAGTCCCTGTTTCCTTCTTGCAGACTTCATGATCAGAAATAGGCTGACAGCAGCATATGCCTCACATGCAAACAGACGGCCGGCTTTTCCAGTTAGAGAGGTATGTACCAGGCAATACTCTAGGGACTCTTAGATCATCCATCTTTTCTTCAACTACCCATCTTCAAGAAATCTCCATGAAACACAGACTGAATAGAAATTAATAAAATTACAATCACTATGGGTCCCTACTCAGCTCATGTTTGGCTCAGCCCAAACATACACACGAATTTACTGTACTGCATCTATTCATTATCAGTGCTAGCAAAATGCTAGATTTGAAATTTAAGACTACGAAGATGTTTTGAAAACCTGAATCTCATTAACAAAAATACTAGGAAGGTAATCAGAAAAGGCTTTCTTTCTTTCACTTAGTTGGTAGATACTAACCAACGGCCTATTATATGCCAAGCACTACCCAGCATGCTAAGGAAATGCAAATGTCGTCCAATTATAACCCAATTTTACTAATCTAATCCTTATTTGGAATTCAGAAAGGAAGACCAATATTGCAAGGTCAATTCTCTCACACTCATTTAAATGAAAGCTTTCTCCTAACCACTGAAGAAACATTCTTACCAAAAGGTTATGTTGTCATTTTATTATAAACTGAGATACAGGGGCGCCTGGGTGGCTCAGTTGGTTAAGCATATGCCTTCGGCTCAAGTCATGATCCCAGGACCCTGGGATCAAACCCCCTGTCAGCCCCCCTGCTCAGTGAGGAGCCTGCTTCTACCCCTCCCTCTTCTGCTCCTCCTGCTTGTGCTCTCTCCCTCTGTCAAATAAAGAAATAAATCTTAAAAAGGAAATAAACTAAAATACAGTCTTATCATTATCTTTATATAGTCTTCTTCTTCTTTTTTTTTTTTTTAAATCTTTACATGTTCTTTCTGGAACAAACCTATCTACACACTGAATTCTGATAAAGATCAGATGCTTTTTATTTTTTAATTTAAAAATGGGTGCAAAAAATTAAGTTTTATTCCCAAGCCACAACTGAAGGAAGGAAAGATGAATTAAGCTTAATTCTTCTATTGGCCAGTTACAAGACGTATTATTCGATTTGTTACAAGTGCCCCAGGTAAGTATTCAGATTAGTATCACCACAACTCCATGGAAAACTTCTCCAAATTTTATCTCAAAAACTTGGTATGAACCCACAGTAAATCCCACACATCTATAATCACAAGCAGAAGGAGAAAAAATAATCCAACAAAATTCTAAGCTTAATAGAACAGATGCTTCTTCCTGACAAGGAACAGCTGTCAGGCAAAGCAATGATTTGGGAGTGGAGTCTACTTTCTCACATTCCATAAGGTGTCGATATTTATCTTGAGACAAACTATTACTGAGTACTGGCAACTGTTAAGAAAAAGAAAGCCAATGAAACTCAGGCTGCTAGTAATGACAATTACCCAAATACAAGGACTTATTCTAAGACAAGAAATCCTAGAGGAGAACCCACTTTCTGACAATGTCTTCCAGAAGGAAAGTCTGGACGAACAAATGTGTCTGTCAAACCCTTAGCAATGAACTGGAAAATACATTTAAAATTGAACTTCATTAACCTTTCCCATACAAAACAACCTCAAAAGTAGAGGTGCCACTAGTAAATAAGGACCAGAGAAGAAAACAGAGAAACTGGAAACAGGAGTTACGAGAGCAGATGTATACAAAAGCTGGGTGTATGATCCTCTTGGATACCTGAGAATTAAATGTTTTAAAATGAAGCTGTTTTAATAATATCACTGTCTGGTTTTCATTACCTGACAGGCAGATATATGTTAAATATTCTCCTTGACCCCCGGTTGCCAAGAAAGGAATCTTCTTCTTTGTCCTCCTCTTGACTTGGACAGCTCCCAGCATTCTTTCGTCAAGAGGAGCAAAAATTTCCTTGCTGATGGCAGACTTGGCACTCATTGTAGAACAACTGAGGCGGGCACACAGTGAGTTTTCTAAAGAAGAAAAAAGAAAAGGCAAGTTGAACTGACAATATAGTAAGGCTCCTATCAGAGTAAGCGGCAAGTTGATTTGCAGGTGAAGTAATTTCCAATTTGTTGTTTAAACTCGCTCCCTTGCTTGAAATGCACTGCAGAATCATGAAAAGTAAGGTCTTCCCATTTGTGCTGTGAAAAATATAAAAAAAGAAAGGAATGCTGAGGTACTCACTGAAAATGCCAAATACTACGGAGATAAACAGCTCAAAATGTTACCTAGAAAGTTCGTCAATCTCTATCCCATTTGTACCTAACTGTAACTGGCGAGCACTACCCACCCCCTGCCCCGTTCCTATGCCTCCTATGCCGTAAGAAACATGGTTTCACATTTCCAGTTGAGAAGTCTTTCCACTACCCAATGATCGTTAAAGTCACGAAGTTCTTTATGCTCTTTCAAAATCTCCGTTAACTCTAATATAAATCCATTTCCCTAATTCTATTCACAGTGGAAATAATTATATCATCTTCTACATAATAACCCTACATGCAACAGAAGACCATTAATTTAATCACCCATTAGCTGCTCTGGATCATGCTAAATAATTAATCCTTATTTATTAGCCTTTTTTCAGTGGGTCCTATTTTCCAACGGTCCTCTGCGTATAGCTGCCATGCTCCGGACCCTTGACAAATTCTCCACATTTTTCTTCACCCAGAGTGGACACAGAATTCTAAAAAAAAATCTGACTAAGGCTAAGTATTTTGGAAATGTTTCCCAGCAGTTCCCACATGTCATGCTCTTGTGGATAACTGGCAATGTGTGCCCAATAATTAAGAAGATAAAGCAGTATGTTTCTGACTCACAATGAGTCTCTCCTCTCCCCACTACCAAACTCACATACATCCAGTCCCCATGTTATATTTAGTTTTTCAGAAGTTATACCTCCCTAATGGTCTTAATTCTGCTTCTTTGTGTCTATTATATTCAAGATCAGTCTGAATTTTAACCTTCTCATTCAAAAACCTCAGCAGCGACTCAAGTAAACTTTTTCTGCCCCATCATCCTGGTCACAGTCTGTGTCTTAATGGTAACTACCATTTGTTTAACTAACAAATCAGAACTAGAGGGGCAGACAGGTGTGTGGATTGGCCATGCGGATCATACAGAATATTCAGAAAGCCTGCAAATGGATCAGTAGCACAGCTCTATATGGTAACAGCAGCTCAAAGAGCTGGGCAGCCTGCTGCAAAATTGAGCCACTGGCAAACACCTACTATGTGCCATTTCTAGGCTCAGTATTAGAGATAAAAGAATTATTTAGGACACGGTCCCTGTTCTCCAGGAGTTGACTGCTGACTACATCAAAGGTTTGCTTTTTGTTGTTGTTGTTTTAAGATTTTATTTATTTACTTGACAGACAGAGATCACAAGTAGGCAGAGAGGCAGGCCGAGAGAGAGGAGGAAGCAGGCTCCCCGCGAAGCAGAGAGCCTGATGTGGGGCTTGATCCCAGGACCCTGGGATCACAACCTGAGCTGAAGGCAGAGGCTTAAGCCACTACATCAATGGTTTTGCTTTAGGAGGGAAAACCAGAAGATCATCCCTCCTAATGCAAGATTCACAAATGATCCCAACATAGCTATCCATTAGGAACTTTGTCATAGGAAAGATATATATTTAAAAAGAGCATTCCTCTGGCTAAAAAGAAATAAATAAGTAAATAAAAATAAAAAAAAAATTTCTCCTGGTTTCAATTCTGTAATAGAACAGGTTTTCTTAGTAGCACCTAGAATAAAGAATACAAAGTGCTGTTTTTTATTATATCTGCCAATATCTCCACTGCGTATTATAGAGTTCTACAGCCAGATCTATTTGTGCTCTGATCATGACATTTTATCATCACTACCAGGTTCTTCATACTGGCTGAGAACATTATGACAACACTGTAGGGGGCCCAGCTTTCAGTGTGCTCACCACTAACTGACACTCTGTGATTTTCCAGAAGTTAGCAAACAGAACTCTCCCCACTATGATTTATCCGGTGACTTTCCTACGCAGGGTGAGGGTGTTATAATTTATAGGGACATTTTTAAAAGGAGAGCAAAACAAGGCCTCTCTCATACTTCTCACCCTTTGGGGACATGTGAGAAAGAAAGCCAGCAGGAGCACAGCAGTTTCCAACATTCTATAAGCAATGCAGACAACACGTCATATCCCCAAACTCACCAGGCATTCTCTGACCAGTGCCTTTCTAACTGTGGTATGGCTTTTGCTTTTCTATCCTAGATTCACATTTTTCTAAAATTGTGGTTAAAGAAATAAAAAGCTGTCATTTGATTGTGATTGTGTAAAATTTGCCAGGGGGGAAAAAAGAAGGAGCACGCATGTTTTACCAAACTTTTAGAAAATCCTCCTCTTCTTTTGAGAAACTGTTAAGAAATGGAAATGACCTTTTACTATTTTTTGTTTTTAAGATTTACTTATTTATTTTAGAGAGAGAGTGCACACACGTTCACATGTGTGAGTGCACTGGGAGAGAGGCAGTGAAAGAAGGAGAGAGAATCTCAGGTAAATTCTGCAGGAAGTGTGGAGCCTGACAGGGGGCTCAATCTCAGGACCCTGAGACCACAACCTGAGCCAAAACCAAAAGTTGGATGCTTAACCGACTGTGAAACCCAGATGCCCCCCTCCATATACTGATATTTAATAGCCAAGCACAAAAATAACAAACAAAGCATGACGAAAAAACAGGAAAAATAAAACCAGTAACTTCACTGAGCACAGGTTTTGGAATCAAAACAAACCCGGATTCAAATTCCAGTGCCAATACTGAAGAGCTACATGAGACTGGGTAAAATCTCTTAAAATTCCAGACCCTTGGTTTACTATCTGCAACTTGGAGAGATCTTCACCCACCTCATGGAACTATTGAAAGAATTAAATGGAATAGTGTATGCAAATCTCTTATTCTAGTGCATGAATCATAATAAACTCTTAAAAATGGAAAATTTTAATTAATTCTACTAGAGTATGAAAAATAAAAGACCCTCTGAGCTTGCAGAAACTGAGTAAATGTAGCCATCCATACCAGAAGGGATTTGCAAAAGAGAAACTCAACTTTACCAAAGCTTCTTCCTCATTCATGGTATGAAACTCTCTAAATATGGATCCATGGTCTATTTTATGAAAGGCTCTGTATTGTTTTCAGGATGAGGAATTTATAGACTTCACCCTCAGGAAACTCACTAGTAGGAGATTACTAAATGCATTCTATGGGAAATTGTCAAAAGTTTTTGTCCAGGACAATAATATTAGCAGTCCTATGCGACTGCACTCGTGTATATGTTTTTAACACCACCCTGGGAACGGGACTGTACAGTGGAATTTGTGTGGGGTTTTTTTTGTTAATTTTTACTTATTTTTTAAATTCCTTTTCACTATTCCAGAATTCATTGTTTATACAACACACCCAGTGCTCTATTCATAATACCCATCACCAGGCTCACCCAACCTCCCAGGAATTTGTGTGTGTACTTTTTTTTTTTTAAGGTTTTATTTATTCATTTGACAGAGATCACAAGTAGGCAGAGAGGCAGGAAGAGAGAGAGGAAGGGAAGCGGGCCCCCTGATGAGCAGAGAGCCCGATGCGGGGCTCGATCCCAGGACCCTGAGATCATGACCTGAGCCAAAGGCAGATGCTTTAACCTCCTGAGCCACCCAGGCGCCCCGAATTTGTGTTTTAAACAATTCTCTAACTGGTTCTCATGCAGCCACCCTGACACCTAATTTGAAGCCAACCACCTAATGAGGAACTAGGGGATAGAAAGGAATGTATTCTTGGGAAAGAATGCAGGAAAAGATGTACAGGATTTTCTCTCTTGATTCAAGCAAACGGCTTTATCAAAACCTACCTCTTGTTGGTAAATCAATGTCCAGCCCAAGGCTGGGAACCCCACTATAAGGAAACAAGATGAATACAGCATTACTGGTATGCCACTGACCAAATGTACTCTAATCTACATTGTGCTGAAGGTAGCAGGATGTGCCACACCAATATAGGTCACCCCAAAATAATGCCACTTCAGTATTTTGATAATTTTGAACTGAAGGCATCTGGAAAAAGTGAATGTGAGCAGAGACTTTGTCTGAACTCCCCTCATCTGCCTGAAGACAGATCCTCTAAAAGGAACTCAGTAAATTCCCTACCCTAGAGTTTCATCAACCAGAGAAGATGGACACTTGTCACAGGAGAGGAGACTAGAAGAGGACACCACACCCAGGACAGATTTTCTCACAGACTATCACATTCCCCATCTGTTCTTCTAAGGGTGCCCTCAATCTTTTCTAAAAATCATTTACTCTAATCCCCTAAGAGTCCTACATCCCTGTTCCCCTTTCCTTATTGGGATGGTCTTTAACCCTGAATTCCAAGGATTTTCAGAGAGTTCCTCGTTCTTTCCTGGTATCCATGGTATCCCTGAGGATACGTGCTCTCCCAGGTAGCCATGAGGCATCTGTGCTAAGTTGTTCTCTCTTTTTTTTTTTTTTTTTTTAAAGATTTTATTCATTTATTTGACAGGCAGAGATCACAAGTACGTGGAGAGGCAGGCAGAGAGAGAGGAGGAAGCAGGCTCTCTGCTGAGCAGAAAGCCCGATGCGGGGCTGGATCCCAGGACCCTGGGATCATGACCTGAGCTGAAGGCAGAGGCTTTAACCCACTGAGCCACCCAGGTGCCCCCTAAGTTGTTCTCTTATTATTGTCTTTTATTATAGGGGTCTCAGCTAAAAACTCAGAAGGGTAGAAAGAATATTAGTTTTCCTTCCCCACAACCCCATTGAAGTTTTTTCTCTTCCTGGTCTACAGCTTCTATAGGCTATAATTACAAAGCTTTTCCATCCAAGAAACCAACCTACAATATGATTTGCAAGTCAAAGCATCTGGCTGCCTTAAGGGGTAATTGTAGAAACTAATCTCAGTTAGTTTAATATTTCCCAGGGCATTTCTATCTATCTTCTTCTTGCTGTAAGCCACCTAATCCATATCCACTTTTGTTAGTATGTGGCTACTGTGGTGGGGGCCCTCCACCCCCACAAGTAACCAAGAAATGGGATTAACTTTCAAAGAAGGAACTTTAAAATCCTATGATCTCAGGATTCAGCAGATGAAGTACATAAGTAAAGGGTACAGATGGAAGATGTTCTTTCCTTCCAGGAGAGGAATGGGCACTTGTCCTCTGTGGTCAGGAGATAAGGATGGATGCTAGGGGCTCCAGCAAGTAAAAACTGCAGATGCCCTTAATCATAGCTGCCCTTTGCAGCTATCATGCAGATGGGGGTATAGCCTACAGGCTTCAAATATTTCTCACCTGAGTTGCAAGAGCACCTTTGGTGAAATATAGTTATCTATTTAGCTTAATATTATCAAGGCAAACTGACTGCTCTAACCTCAGCAATGTCCCTGTCTGGGTGCCATGTGTAGCATGCAATCTTCCGATCACATTTTTTGCACTGGCTATGCCAATATACAAGTATTCTGCACTGGACAGCAGTTATGTTCCCAGTGTCAACGAGGAACCAGAATCCCTGGCTTTAGACATCACCTTCTTTAACCAGTGAATATGACTTGACTCTAAGGTGGATGCACTCAAAGCAAGCTGATACGAAGTTTCAGGATTCTCCAATGAGAGCGATGCCTGCCTGGGAGACTTTGGGAGAGAATCAGCTGGTTTTCTCTAGTACACAGGAACTCTGGTGAGGTGACTTCCAATAACTTAGAAATTGGGGTGCCTGGGTGGCTCAGTGGGTTAAGCCTCCGCCTTCGGCTCAGGTCATGATCTCAGGATCCTGGGATCAAGCCTGGGATCAAGCCTGCATCAGCAGGGAGCCTGCTTCCTCCCTCTCTCTCTGCCTGCCTCTCTGCTTACTTGTGGTCTCTCTCTCTCTGTCAGATAAATAAATAAAATCTTAAAAGAAAAGAAGGTAAAAAAAGAAATGCGAGAACTAAGGTTCTCCTCCTCACCGCCACTTCATGTTTGAAATGCTACACACACAACTTCAATCTGATGACAGTAATCATGCATTCAGCTCCCTCTGCCTTCCTGGCTTTGAATTCACTTACCTAGCTGCCAATGGAGCATTTCCACTGAGAGTTAACCTAGACTCTGCATTTTCCTTCAAACCCTCCAACCACAATCTCCCACTCCCTGCCATAATAAGTAACCGAACACCAAACCCCGTGGATTTGATGTAATCTTTCTGGACTCCCCCAGTTCCCTCTCATTCTCACATCCTCTGGGGTTAGAAGTCTCATCATCACTAGCCTGAGTGATCCTGATGCCTCCTAAAAGAGCCCCAGCACTGCTCCCATCTTGTTCCCAAATATCCCTCAACACTGCCTAGTATAAGATTCTAAAGGAAAAACATGATTCACACTTAACTGTATTTGTTTCTTCTCTATGCTTCGGGTCTTGACAGAAAAACACAATTACCTCAACAAGAAATGGGTCAACATTATAAGTACTGAAACCAAAGTGGAGAAATGTTAAATTGCTTTCTATAAAATCCACAGTATATGAACACTAAATGTTACAAGTCAGATGTTATCACACAATCATTAAACCTAAAAATAATCTAAAAATGTTCAATTTGTTCCCAAATCCAAAAACTTCACTTGGTAGTTAGTAAACACACAATGTGCTATGCAGTGAAAATCTATTTTTTAATGGTTTCATATATCAAGACCAATGAGATAATTGGAGGTCAGGTTAGCTCCTTTATAAAAGTTTACTCAGGTAAGAGTTACTGACTCTAAATATGCAAAATTTCTACTTAGACAAATTCACTCCTTGATAAGATAGTTCAAGATGAAAATTTTGCTCTTTTGCTTGTAAACATGCAGAAAATTTAAAAAAATTGGACAAAATTTCAGTCCTCCAGGCAATTTTTCCATGTAGTTCAATTACTACTCTAAACTAAAATTTGTATTAGTAGAATATAAAGATGGAGTCTGATATACCACTAAAAGAGTTAACTTTAATCTTGTGATAACATTCAAAGTGGGAAATTGCAATCAATGTATGTCCATCACTCTTCATTTTTTCATGACAGAAACAAGGTCTGTGGAATGGGCTGTGTGGTGTGAAACTATATGGAATGGAAGACTAAAAAACAACATCTTATGAACTCTGACAAAGATCAGAACTAAATCAATAAGTCATACCAACCCCCCCAAAAACAACAACGACAATAACAACAAAAACCAAAAACTCCACAGGAAAAAAAAAAAAAACCCAAAAAACATAAAATCCCCTAAAAGTATCCTGGAAGGACGTAGAAATTCCAAATAGGAAAATAAAAATGATAGGAATAAAAGTTAAAAATATCCTCTATTCTGGGGCGCCTGGGTGGCTCAGTGGATTAAAGCCTCTGCCTTCAGCTCAGGTCATGATCCCAGAGTCCTGGCTCAGCAGGGAGCCTGCCTCCCCTCCCCCTGCCTGCCTCTCTGCCTACTTGTGACCTCTGTCTGTCAAATAAATAAATAAATAAAATCTTCTTTAAAAATCCTCTAGTCTGTTAGAAAAATACTTGTAGATAGACACAGAAATACCACAAAGGACAAATTCTGAACAAAGACTGTATATCAATGTCATCTGAAGTGCCCAGGACCTGCTCACAGAGGGCTCTAGGGTGCAAGGGCTTGGACTTGTTTTCTTGATGATCTCCTTATTTATTCTGCTATACCACCAGTTCAGAACCAATGTCTTTGGGGTTTTCCCTCTGTATTTAATGAATTATTTATAAAATAAGACTCCATAAACATTTTTTGAGAGTACATGGCAGATGCTCTCTGAAGCCCTAGTAATGAGTTACTGAGGTTTGCGTGGCATTACATGATTTACAAAACATTTCCACACTCAATTCCAAGTGTGGGATCAAGATAGCCACTAAAAGTATCTCCCAAAGTTTGCTGTAAGATTGTAAATTTGGACTTTTAGGCATGTGTTTTTATGAATGGTAAACTATGCTATTTTTTTTAACCTACTCCTATTGGTCCAGGGATTATGAGGAAGTTATACAAATTTTTCTCGCAGAAATTAATAATTGAGTTATAATTCCTTGAGCCAGCAACTCTACTACTAGGGAAAATGACATAAGCATGTATATCTGTGTGTATTATAAATGAATGCTTACTTCAGATTCATTTCTAAGAGCAAAACATCATAAACAATCTAAATATCCATCAATAGCCAATCTTCATTGGTTAAATATAGTATAGTCACCACCGAACAGAATATTACACAGTTCTCAAAATTCATGGCAAAGATCTGAGAAAAATGACCAGAACAGAATGAAAACATAGAAGTTACAGAACAAAAATGAGCTCAGGAATTATAGGTGTGTATTTATATGCATAAAAAAATGTCTAGAAAGAAGCTTGCCAAAATGTTAATATGACTATCTCTTTTTCGAAACCAGGAAATAGGTCAGAAATTAATTCTGCAGGGGAGTTTTCTTATTCCACCATAATCTGACTAGAGTGTTCCTTTAAACATTTTGTTTATGAGGTAATGCTTTCTCCTCAAATTGGAAGACATACAAAAATATATTTTATTGAGACCTAATTATTGGTTTGACTTTCTTTTTGGCTCCAGTCCAGACATGGTGCTGGGAATCCCAAAGGTGAGACTGGGTAAATTCCCACTTCCAAAGAGCTGTGAGGAAAAGGAGCAAATGCTGTGAAGGTTGACAAGGCCCAGAAGGCATTTCTGTGACAAGAAAATGGCCCCTTTCCTCTGAGACAGTGCAGCTCCATGCTAGGGCCCATGGCCTGGTGAACAGAATACCAGCCACACGTCAGCTTGCATTTGCTCCTCTGCACACACATCTTTGGAGCAGTGCACAAACAGCACAACCATACACAGAAGCCTCGGTCATGGCTTCCTTACACTTTTCAAGTGTACAAAACCTTTAAAAGCCCTAAAATACAGTTTAACACCTTAAGAAAAGGGAAGAGGGAGATTTTTTTTTCCCCCGCCATCAGCCTACCAAATACTATGAGACTTGGTTGGCTTTCTTTTCCTGTATATACTAACCCTTCTTGTGTTCCAGGAGACATCATGTTCACAGGCTCCTCCAAAGCCAGTGACTCACGTCTGCTTCAGTTATAAATCTAGACTAGATTTATCTCCTCTTTCCGTGTTTATATGTTCAGTGAGAGCATTATTCTTGCTGGTTTAATATTCAGAAAACAAACCCTGCTCTACACCCAGACCCCAAGACCTGGGTTTACACAAGTTTATTTAGATTGTGGGGTGGACTTGTTAACCCTCTTGTCAATCACTCTATCCCAACTTTAACAAATAATAAAGCGAAAACCACCACCACCAACCACCACCCTGCCAGAAACATGCCATTTGGAGGATTTTTCAAGGTGTTGTGAAAAGTTCACGAGTATCACCCACCCTGAGGGATTCAGTCTATATGAGAACCACAACATTCACAAATTTAAACCCCAAGGGCTAGTTTAAATTGGTTCTTCAGTCCCTATATGCCGACACCACAGTAACGGGTAGAAATAAAGCACCAGGGAAGGGGGTGCTGGGATGCACTCACTGGATGATGACAGGACTGTCAATCCACAACGCATTTAATTGTATCAAAGAAAGAACAAAGGCCTGGGAAAGGAAATGAGCAAAAGGAGCTCAAATTGTCAACATGTCTTAGTTTTTGAGCACTCATTCCCGTGGTGTCCAACAGCTAGTTGGCAAGCTAAGAAAACAATATACTGGCCTGGAGAGCATTGTTTATAGCAGACCACACTGGCAATTGACAAATCTATTCCATCCAAATAGGGACAAAGCCGCATGAGGATAGACAACGTGAAAATAAACATTTTAATCATGTGCTATGTTCTGCACTGCTTGCTAAATTAGTAGGTTTCTTTTACTTGTACTGAACATAGAAGACCAAGGCAAACACTAAGCCCATCCATGAAAGAAAGTGGAAGATCTTAAAAGGGACAGCAGCCCCCCAACAGAGTCACTTGTGCTAAACCCCCACGTCAGGAAACCAAAACTTAGTATCTAACCCAATTGCTGCCTTAATCCCCCAGGAATGTAACCTTAACAAGGCAACCAGAAATTACCTGGTCAGCACCCCTGGCTCTTCACAGGGACTATCTGCCTGAAACAACACATTCTTTTTCTTTTCTTTTTTTAAGATTTTATTTATTTGACAGAGAGAGAGATCACAAGTAGGCAGAGAGGCAGGCATACAAGGGGGCGGGAAGCAGGCTCCACACTGAGTGGAGAGTCTGATGCAGGGCTGGATCCCAGGACCCCAAGATCATAACCTGAGCGAAGGCAGATGATTAACCCACTGAGCCACCCAGGAGCCCCGGAACAATGCATTTTTTGCTAATGATTTCCTCTTTTAGCCTTCTTTCTGCTTGACAGCCTGATGGGACTACTTTCTTTCTTTTTTAAATAACTTATTTATTTGAGAGAGAGAGACAGAGACAATGTGAGTAGGGGGAGTGGTAGAGGGGCAAAGGGAGACAATCCTGAAACAAACTCCCCAATGAGCATGAGCCCAACTAGGGAGCTCAATCCTAGGACCATGAGCTCAGGACCTGAGCTAAAATCAAGAGTTGGCCACTCAGCTAACCGAGCCACCCAGGCATGTGGATGGATCTTTCTATAGCTAGATAGGATGCTGGCTAATTCACAATCACTGAATCAAGCCAACTGGATCTTTAGATTCATTCAGTTGAAATTCTGTCATGTAACAATGACTTAGGTCATAGTTCAACTGTTTTCCTTTTACAGGAGGGGCTTGATTCACACTGAAGTTTATACAGAAGTTATATAGATTAAGATTAAAAAAAAAAAAAAAAGACCAAACAAATCAACCATTCAAAACAAAGAAACAAATGAATATACTCTCCAGTAAATACAAGTTGAGCCTTTACTATCAGATATTTGTTGACTCAAATCTCAGGTAAATTATAAATTCTTTTGATCCAGCTACTTCTATTTTAGAACAGACCTGGAATGAGACATTAAAAAGATAACAAGCCTTTTAAAAAGACCCTCCAGGGGCGCTTGGGTGGCTCAGTGGGTTAAGCCGCTGCCTTCAGCTCAGGTCATGATCTCAGGGTCCTGGGATCGAGTCCCGCTTGGGGCTCTCTGCTCAGCAGGGAGCCTGCTTTTCTCTCTCTCTCTCTCTCTCTCTTTGCCTCTCCATCTACTTGTGATCTCTGTCAAAAAAATAAAATCTTAAAAAAAAAAAAAGAACCTCCATTTTTTAAGTGACCTATAAAAACCTAAAATATGGCTGAAATGTTTACATAATATTTTCTAAAACTCGGAGGAAATCTCCTCAAAAATACTCTCCACATCCAACATTAATTTTAAAACAGTATTTCCTACTGAAGTCCCTGATTTGAAGAAAATCATCACTTCAGAATTTCTTGAGAGTGTCCATAAGCTTTCTGTAATTGCTATTTTATCAGTGTTTCACTCTGACATGAAGTCCTTCACAGTAAGGGAGAATAGAAGAAATGTAGCCCATCTGTATCCACTGTACATATTTATCATGTCAATTTAAAAGGTAAGGCATTCTGTCCTGAATTCAATGTCTCAGTTTCACATAGAAGATTTTCAAGAAGGTTATCAAACTCTTTCAGCTCACAAGGATCCATCAAGGACTGTAATTTTAACTTTAATCGGTCTCCCCGATGGTCCACTTCATGATTATATGCCTGTGCAGTATAATGTGACCAGTGCTGGAAACATTCCCACTGAACCTCCAAAAATTTTCCCCATCAGCTGCCTCCAATTCTGAATTGAGATACCAACACTTAGATATGGGACTTTGGAATTTGAAAATCCTCACTAACATGTTTGTACTGGGGTGGAGGGCAAGATTCCATTTTACAGAAAAGGAAACTAAGGCTCAGAGTAGTTAAGTAAGTTACTCTAATTCACACAGCTTTAAAAGGGCAGAGCAGGGACCTGAACTTAGGAAGTGCTGATTCCAGGAGTCTTGGCTCTTCCTCACTATCTCATTGAAGAAATGAGAAGGGTCGGGAAAAGTGAGGCAGAAATGCATTCTAGGTAAATCAAAATAAATTCATCTCCTTCACAGTTTAACCTCTGATCAGCCCTGCTTTCTGGTGGACAAAACACTGTTATCATCTCTGCCCAGCCCCTACAAAGATAATGAATCAGGCTGTAGTCTGAAGTCATTCTTTCTGGATATCTGTTCATCTCGGCTATGCATGTCATGCTGTGTAGCTGGCAGAGAGGATCACGTAATCTAGTTAGAATAGAGCTTGTTTTGATTCCACAAATAAAAACCTGGGGAGCTGGTAAAACGGCAGCAGAGAATCTACAATAGGTCTGTCTCTGTAAACAGGACAATGTCCACCAAAGTCTCGTCACAGCTGCTCACTTCCCTCCTTGGGAGACCAGCAACATACAATAGGAGTCCACTCCTGGAAGGGTCTTGGATGGCTGCCATAAGGCAGTTTTATGAACCTTGTAGGCTATTTCCCAAACCGGAAAAGGCTTAAATATGAAAGGCACGTATTTCAAAGGTTTCTGCTGGTTTTCAAGGGAAACCTCTTTCCACTTCCTCTGCTGTATTACCCTCCTCTGGCATCTCAGAAGCACAACTTGGACTCTCCTTGCTGCCTCCTTCCTCACACTATCTATCCTCACCTTCTATCTATTATGGCCAGTGCTTCAAGGAACCTGAGTGGCTTCCCTAGCAGCAATGCCATGGCCTTCACTAAACTGATAGGCTGGCAAAGGAGAATTCCAGATGAGTCAATGCTGAAGTTGATGGTGGCCTAGCACACCAATTCTCTCCCTTACATCATAAGAAAGCTGAAGTCCAAAGGGAAATTCCCAAATCACAGCGAGGCCAAGACTAGGGCTGGCCACTGCTTTCCGCTTGGCTACAGTGCTCTTCCCAGCAAAGTTATTAGAGCCATCCCAAGTCTGTGGAAGGTGAGAGCACATGGAATGTCACAAGGGAGGTGGAGAGAGAGAGAGAGAGAAAACCTGATATATCGCAGTGAGGATTTTTCTCAGATTCATTCTTTTTCTTATGAATTGGCAAGAAATTAAGGATTGGACTAGAATAGCTCTCTACCCATTGATTTCAAAACCTCAACTTCTGGCTATCACCTTTTATTCTATTGACTTTTCACAGTTTATGATTTCTCATTTGGCTGCCAAGGCCAAAAGCAATGATGGCCAGCCCAAGTGAAGCAGCTCGAGACAGTCCAAGAAGTACAGAATAGTTTTGGCCAAGACCCAACCTGCAGGGCTCTGTGCTGACCACAACTCACAGGAGCCCCTCCTCCAGTCTCAGCACTTTGAGCCACTGGAAGGAGAACATGGCCTGGACAAAGTCACATGTCCATTGTCAGCCTGGGAATTAATGCTCCGGTTGTAGTGGTCTCCTGAAAACACATGCTAACCATGCCAAGAGCCTAGATCAACTGCTGTTTGATAGTACCTGTTCCAGGCCCTGGGAGACAACAGAATAGGAAAACAGGAATCTGTCAAGCCCAGTTCCGGTCTGTGGAACTGCACCCTTCAGCCTCAGTACAAAAACACCACCAGGTGCCTGCAATCTGTAATCAGTGCTCTATTAAAATGCTCTCAGAAATGCCAGAATTATCCTGATTTCCACATGCAGCTGCACAAGGTCCTGTTGGGTAACTGAAGAGTCTTTACAGGTTCACTCGAGACTCCCTGGAAGCAATAACATAGATCTCCTTGGTGAGGATCCAGCACCCAATCAACGGTGAAACCTCATGTGGGAGGAATGGGTAGGCAGGCAGGCGTTCTGCTCTGGACACCTGGATGCCAGAGGAGAGCCTGCAAATCTCAGACAGTCTCAAAGTCCATACGCAAATGTAGGCTCTACCCCACTCAATCAGCTCCTTTGTCAGCATTAACCCCTTTTTGAATCAGCATGTTCCAAATAATAACTTCTGACCTAACTAGTTGTGCTGTGTTTGACAGGGGAAAAAAATCTACCAATTGACTATGACTCTAATACTAACTTAGATTAACACTAGTACAAATTTATGGTGTCACACATTAGCAAGTTACAGAGATATTCAAAACACACGTGATCAGGCTCATCATCCATGACCGGGGCCAAGGTTTAATGGCCATTTCACCCATGCCCTAGACCTTACAGATGCTGGATGGTGAAAAGAAGGCTAGATTTGGGGTGCCTGGGTGGCTCAGTGGGTTAAAGCCTCTGCCTTCAGCTCAGGTCATGATCCCAGGGTTCTGAGATAGAGCCCCACATCAGAAGCCTGCTTCCTCCTCTCTTTCTCTGCCAAATAAATAAAGTCTTTAAAAAACAAAGGCTAGATTTGCCATCAGATGATCCATGTCTGAACTCTGCCTTTGCCTTTACTTTGTGAATAATTATGAGTAAAATCCTGTATCTCTAAGAATTGTTATCTTCATCTTTAAAAATTTATTTTATTTTATTTGTTCATTTATTTTAGAGAGAGAGAGAGAGAGAACATGAGTAGAGAGAGAGAATCTCAAGCAGATTTCATGTTGAGTGTGGAGCCCCACACGGGGTTTGATATCAGGACCCTGAGATCACCACCTGAGCTGAAACCAAGAGTTGGATGCTTCCACCACAGAGACCCAGGTGCCCCTTGTTATCTTCATCTTTAAAATGGGATAGCATCACCCACTTCACAAGACTGTCGTGTTGAAGGAGGAGGTTAGAAAGTCAGTTCTCTGGGTCAGCCTGCTCCCACCCAGGTGTCCTGGTCCTTGAAAGGCAGACAAGCAGGTAAGCATGTCAGTTTAGATCTGCAAAAGCATATGCACATCACAGTGCATCCTGTAAACCTCCCCTCAAATGATACCTTCCCACCTTGTGAGGGAAGCAGAGGTCCTGTCCCTCCTCGACAGGTAAAACGAACAAGGCTCAGAGATGGGACCTACCTTGATGACTCTGCTGGACTTAGCCAGGAAGGAGAGGAATTTTCCTCCTGCAATCCTGTCCTGGGTCCACTGTGCCCCTCCTGCCATATGGAACTGCCTGCCAGCTTATGCAAGAAACTAATTAGACAGAGCCAATTTATGCTCCAATATGGACGGAAGTATTGTGACTTGGGAGAGATGAGGAACTCTGTAGACATAAAAAGAAAAGAGCAAGAAAAGACACAAAGAGCAGAGCTGGGATAAGACACGGGATTCCTCACTTACTCAATTTGCAGTGCTGTCCCAGACACCAAGGGGGGCACGGTCAACACAAGCCTTCCCCTCATGGAGCTTCCATTCTAGTGGGTAAGGACAATCAACAAGCAAACGGACCAATGTGACAGTTGAAAAGAAAATCAATTTAGACAGGTCCTTGGGGTTCAGCAAGTAAACCAAGGGATAAAGAATAGTAGTCACTATCATTCACCATCAACCATCGGACAAGGGGATCAAACACCGTGGAAGCAAAGCTCTTCAAACCTTCTAAGAAGATGTTTATCTGATTCTGATAAATATTTCTGTTCTGGCACATATTGTCCTGTGTCATCACAGGTGACAAAGAAACCCTACCTAGGGACAGTCCTTGCCTTCCTTCATTCAACACACATTCAGTGAGTAATTACTATGACCTGGGATCCACACAAGACATGGAGATTACAGGCAAATGAAATATATTCACAGTAGAAAGAGTCAAGAAGAGAGACAAGGAACACAGGCAGGCAGCGGACTACATGGGAAGGTAAAACCACCATTCCACAGCCTCAGAAGGGGGAGGTACTTTAATCCTTCAGAGGCTGGTGATCAGGAGATACTTAACTCTTAAGCTTACCCTCAAAATGTAATTAAAGAATTTAATTAGGTCTGCCTGCATGGATTACACAGGGCGATCCACTGCCACAGAAAGCCACAGAAGCTGTTGGCTCTGAGTGAATGACCTAGCACATATGCCTCAGCTTCCACCTGTGATTTGCACGAGGGCTATGGCCTGGACTGCTGCAGCTAGGAGACAAACACACCTGACCTGAGGTGAGTGTGGAGGATGCTGCAGGGACACATTTCTGAACAGACCCTGTATCTTCACTGAACAGCAAGAGGAAACTCTGGGTACGAGCATGGGGTATGAGCATGGGGAAAAAGAAGTGGTCACAGGAAAGCTGCCACAGGAAAAAGATGTCTGAGACAATATAAACTCCTCAACTGTCCACAGTTGGTGGGGGATGGGGAGGTGCAGGGTAAGGGGGTGGGGTGGGAGATAAAGAAAAACTACTTTTAAAATATTCAACCCCTCACCTGTTAACAGAAGCAGGATGTCTGGATAGACCCTTAGCCAGAGATGGGTCTACAAAATGGGTAGTTTGCAAAAGTGAGTTTTCCTGGCCCATGCACATTTAACAAATATGTATTTGAGGTAAAACAATCTTCCAGTTTCTCTTGAAAACTGGATCTGGCAACACTCAGTCTGCACAACCCCCACCCCAAGCTATCACCATCTCTATAATCCCCAAATTTATCAGTCCACTCTACTCCCATTTTTTTTTTTTTTTTGTCCAAACTAAGACTTAATAATGTCAACTGATCTTCATCTAAAATGCTCTTGTTTTTTCTTATGTCTGGCCTTGTCATTAATTTATTCCTCTCTGGTTATTGACTATAAAGAATTTGGTGTAGATTTATTAGCATATAATATTATATAAATTTATTAGCATGCTTGGGAAAGTTGTAAAAATGTATAAGGAAGGAAGAGCACAGTTAAAAAAAAAAGATCCTTTCAAAGGGAGAGTAAAACAGAGATCGAGAAAGCATCACATGAATTTTGAGGAATTAAACCAAGGGCATCAAAACAAACAAAAATAAGCCAAATATTCTTACCGCATAGTCATCTCAGAAGTTTTAATAAACATTTTATATTCTCACACATACACCTCGACCCCTGCCAAGCCAACTGCTCCAAGGAAGTGCCACGGAACAGGCTCTACAGGCACAAGTACAAAGTAAGGTAAGCTGGGGAGGGTGGGGACTCGACCAGTCTCACACACAGCCAACTGGACAGCCTTCTGGAGGCCACTCCAGTTAAACTTACCGAAGTTCTGGAAACAGGCACAAAAGCAATTCTACTCCTAAGAACTTATTCTAAGAAAATGGAACACAAGGGCAAAGACACATATTCATCTACTCTTCTGGTGTTCTTTTTTTTTTTTTTTTTTTTTTTTTTTAAGATTTTCTTTATTTATTTGAGAGAAGAGAGCAAGCACAAGCAGGGGGAGTGGCAGAGGGAGAAGCAGACTCTCTGCTGAGCAGGGAGCCCAAATGCAGGGCTCAATCCCAGGACCCTGGGATCACGATCTGAGTCAAAGGCAGATGCTCAACCAACTGAGCCACCCAGGTGCCCCCTCTTTTGGCATTCTTAAAACAGCAGCTTAGTAGTTTTCTTTCCTTGATGTCCTATTTAATCTCTATATATAACCTTCAAGAATCAATGTTCCATAGAAACATGAGAACTGAAATGTCACCTATTCATGTTTTCATCCTTTCAACCAGGCATTTCAATGACTATCTACCATGTTCCATGTCTGCACTGGAACTCAAGATAATCGTTGCACATGGAGCTATGGCAGGGCGGGCATGGTCAGGAGACCATGCTGGAAGCAGCGCTGGACCTCTACGTGGCCCAGTGACTACTCCTCTCCTAAGCATCCCTAGTTCTGGATGGTTGTGTCACTGTGATGGCTAATGGAACGGTTTCTCATTGGGTAAGCTCAACCCAATACAGCAAAAGCTGGGACACCCTAAAGAGAAAGAGGGCAGAGTTGGGAATTAGGAACTTTTCCTAGCTAAATTAAGACTAAACAAATAACCTATGTTAAAAAAACAAAAACAAAAACAAACCAACAACCAACCAACACTTCCATGCTTTATTTTGAAGTTAGATGGTATTGGTTGATGTCTACAGCACTCCTTGATGCTTAGTTATTTACGAAATGACTATGCTGATTTCCTCTATTCTAATTCTACTCCTAATTTATCTTATAGTTCTCAGTGGTATGTAAATATAAAGACAGCTCACTGTACTCACGGAGATAGAAGAAGTGCAAATGATTAAATGCAAATGCTAAAGTCATGTCAATACAGTGCAGAAAACTAAATTTTAGGGGTTTTTTTCCCTATGCAATTAACTTAGAAACCACATGGAAATTAGCCAAGAAAGCAAGCTCAGAAATAAACAAGCTTGATTACAGAATCCAAGCCCCATAGATACCTACTCTATTACAAAATTAGAGTGCTCTAAATTCTTAACAAGGGTAGAAGGGAAAAAAATTTGAAAAAATTCTGGTTTGAGATGCATCCACTGAGCTGATATTTCTGTTCTATGTCACATGATTAACTACTGAAGGACTCATTAAAAACAACAACAACAACAATAAAAAACCCAACAAAAACAAAACCCCCTCCAAACCAGATTTTAACAAGTAAAGGCACAGGAAGAAAACAGAAGCTACACCCAACAGACAACTTGGGAGTAGTTGTTGAAGATCAAGGAACTCATTTTATGGTAAAAGAGGAGAGGAGACAAGCAAAGGATTTAGGAGTCAGGGCTCCTCCAAGAAACCTTCCTAGTTCCAAGCATCTGGCCTAGAATGCCAGCAACGAGGTGTCCCATCACCAGATTTGGGCTCTATTCTAATAGACAGAGTGTAGGCTGAGCCAGTGACCCATGTATGATGTGGCTTTCTAAAAGTTAGATTAAGAGGAGGCAATTTTTTCTCCGCCTTTTAAAAACATGACATTAGGAGTCTTCACTACCATACACAGGCTATGTCAGTGTTGTGTGTAATATGTAATCCACAGATTAGGGAAAGGCTAGACTGATGGTGAGAGGGATCAAATTGAAATGGACATCACTGAGAATTGTGGATCCAAACAGGATGATGCTTCTTAAGTGGCCTCTTGACCGCTCCTCAGTGTAGCAGCTGTGGTCTGGGATGCTTCCTGCTGGGGAAAGAGTAAGTGAATGTGTGCTTTTACGTATGAGAAACAGATTGCATTAGAAGAGAGAATCTTTGGTACTGTGTATAGGAAATGAGCTATGGGCCAGGCACAGAAGGGATATACTGGATAGGTCCCAATACAGGATTCCTCGTTTCTCACTTTATACTTCGGAGGGGAGCTGGCCAGTCTCCAGCTTTTATGAACTATATGGGTACACATCCCCAGTCCAAGCTGGGTAGAACAGGGGAGGGCCCTTGACCAGATTGTGAAAGGAAACTGAGCTCATGCCCCAAAACAGCAGTGGGAGCTGAAGCTTTAAGGGTCAGTCATGATGTAGAGAGAGGCTGAGAGGAGAAGACAGATCACACAGAAGCAAAAGTTACAGACAAAATGGATCTATAGAGGGGCGCCTGGGTAGCTCAGTGGGTTGAGCCACTGCCTTCGGCTCAGGTCATGATCTCAGGGTCCTGAGATCGAGTCCCGCATTGAGCTCTCTGCTCAGTGGGGAGCCTGCTTCCTCCTCTCTCTCTGCCTGCCTCTCTGCCTACTTGTGATCTCTCTCTGTCAAATATATAAATAAAATCTTTAAAAAAAAATGGATCTATAGATTGAGTAAAGGATAGTGCAGATAGAGCACTCGCATGAGAGGGAGACAGAAAGAGAGAGAGGGAAGGAAGCATCCTGAGGTGACTGGGTTTACCTGTTTCCAGTTTCTACACAGGGTTATGAAAAACTATTTTCTCTACATGAAATGAATTGTTGTAACTTGTTAACAAAAAACTAAAAGCAATGAACACTGGCAAATAATTAAGATCTTCAAGTATGTGTCTCACTTTCTTTATTCAGATATCAGGCCTCATACCTGCCCAAATCTGTTCCCCCCCAGGTCACCGGGAGAGCCCTGTGTGAGGGCTCTCAGATTAATGTCAATGTGTAATTCATTGTTTCTGAGGGACATGGATAGTAAAATGACAGCAAGCTCAGAGTTTTAAATAAACAGAGAACTTTCCTTGCCTGCGCTAGACGCTCCCCTCACTGAGCTTTTATTGCCCCTGAAGGCAAGACAAATCTAGTCAAAAGATATATTAATGCAAAATGACTTCTGTACTTTATGTAAGGGGAAAATCAACCAATTCAAGGTTATGATTCCCATAAAATCAAACCACACTAAATATGTCATCTAAAAAAAAAGAAGAAGAAGAAGAAGAAGAATGCCTAGAAGACAAACTTTGGTAACAGACAAGTGGATCTCTCAGAAGTGCCTTTTCTCCATGACTGCACAGTCTCAAGGGCCCTCCTCCTCGCACAGGGCTTCTGGCTGGGGAGTTGGCAGACCACCCCCACCTCACCGCATTAACTCTACATCCACTCCCAGCTCCCAAGTGGCACAGTAGTACCCAAGGCACCTGGCGGCTTCCTCCCAATATGGTTCCTCTTTCACCACCCACTGCTTCTCTCCAGGCTGTGTTAGGTTTCCCCTTTTATACCACATGTGCACAGCTTTGTCGCTGGGCTTAGCACTTCAAAGGGAATCATGATGCACTCTGGCTTTCTTCCAGCTTCTCCCACCAGCTTTCAGTCTCCTTCACAAACTTCTCCACTACTTTTGCTCTTTCCTGAAAGGTGGCTATTTATTCCTCTGGGTTCTACCCAATGTGCTCCTCTCTCTGAATTCTACAGTCTCCCTCAGTAGCCTCATTCATTCTTAAACCTCAAGAACCACCAATAGGCTGAAGACATACCATGTCTACATCTTCTGACCAGATATTTGCAGTGAATTTCCACCTGGATGAGCCACAGGCACCTTGAACTCAATAAGCCCCAAACTGAGTGGATCATCTTCCCCTAAATGGTTTCAGTTCTATGTTCCTATCTTGATAAAGGGCACCACCAACCACCTGCATCAGAGATGCAAGCTTCTCCCTTAATTCTTCCCCCTCCTGATTCCCTCTGACCTATTCCGTCTTTCCTCCCCAAATTCTAATTCTAGGTTCTAAATCTCTCCACATCTACCCACTTCTCTTTCTCTCTTGTCCTGGCCCAAAGGAAGGCTGCCATCACCTCGTCTGGATGGCAATCTCTGAACTGATCACCTGGTACCCAGGACTGCCCCCTGAAATCCACTTCCTACAGTGAAGCTAGAGCTCCTTTCCTGAAATGCCTAGGGCAGATGACCTATCGGTGGCCTCCCAGCCCAAAACCACCCCTTTTGTATTCTGCTCTGTGATGCTGGAGCTAGAAGTTGGCCAACCACACGTCCCAGTCTCCCTTGCAACTGGCTTCTTGTTAAATTCTGCTAATGGGAGCCACTGTCAGGAGACTGGAAAGCAGAGATGGGTAGAAGAACTCTCTTCCAGCTCCTTTTGGACTCATCAGCAGCCTACAGCTCTAGTTCCCCCTTGCTTTTAGCATTCTGGGTACTAACCATGAACCCTTCTTGATAACTAACACCAGCCATAAGGCGATGCCTCCCCTGAGGCCCAAGCACCTCCCTAGCAATTCTATGGTGGTCTCCACTTGGAGCTTCTGCATTTGGTTAATTAGCCATTGTTCTCCCAAGCCCTAGAGATGGCAGCTGCTTCCTGAAGCCACTAATCTCTAGGTTACCTCTGCTTCTGCTACTCACTCAGCCCTCTAAAACCCTATGTGTCCAATCTGAAATACTAACATCATGTCTATTTTCTGACTGCACCCTGATGGAGACAGAACTTGCTTCCCAGGAGGTACACCCTAAAAATGCTATTCTAGGATTGGGTCACTTACCCCTTTGACCTTGGATGACGATGACCTCATGCCTCCCTCTGGTACATTCTGTATATAATAACTACTGTGATTTTTATAGAACATCTAACATCACCTCAATGGCTCGCTCCTGTCATCAGGAAAGTGGGTTTGATGAGAGTCTCAGGATTCTAGAGCTACTATTCCTCTCTCCAGGTTCCCTTCTGACCATTACTTCCTCCCCACCTCATACTCCAAGCCACACCTCTTCGGAGCTCCTTTCTTTATTTTATTTTTTTTTTTTTAAATGAACCCAATTTTTTTTTTAAAGATTTTACTTATTTATTTGACAGACAGAGATCACAAGTAGACAGAGACACAGGCAGAGAGGAGGCAGAGAGGAGGAAGCAGGCCCCCCGCTGAGCAGAGAGCCCGATGCGGGGCTCGATCCCAGGACCCTGAGATCATGACCTGAGCAGAGAATTAACCCACTGAACCACCCAGGTGCCCCCGGAGCTCCTTTCCATTTGAGAACCACTGTGCCTCTTTCACTCCCTTCAGGAGGCTCTTTCTCCCGTTTTGTATATTGTGTCCCTCATCTTCTCAGTTCACCTAGTTAACTTTTGCTTAGCTTCGAAAGCATTTTCTCTAAAAAGTCTTCCCAGATCTGCATGCACCCAGTGTAGCAGTAATGATGCTGCCTATTAACTCTGAGTATTTACTGTGTATTCCCCACAAAGCAATGATTTCTGGGAAGACGAGCACTACGTTTAACTTGTTCACAGTTTTAGTTTCACATAGTGTTTAGTAATAGTTTGTTGAATGAATGCATGAATCATGAATGAGAAAGTACACATTAATTCCCATTATGGAGATCTGGAAATGCTTCTTTAAAAAGACAGAATTTTGTACTGGGTCATTAGACCCAATTTCTGGCACTTAGAAATTTTATAGAAAATATTTTCCTGAACTTCCATGGACTCCCTAACAAAACAGATAAAAAGATTTATTTTTCTTTTAGGGATATCCACATTCTCAAGTAGCTCTTGGAAAATAAGCTTCTTGGGAATAAAACTTCTATCTTTGGGATTTATCCATAAGCCAACCACCTAGATAAAGCTAACTTCGAAATATAGCAACTAAACTCGCTTGGATGTTTATCAGCTCATATTCTCCCCTTTTAAAAGGCCTACACTGCTTCCAACATCTGTTCTAAAATAAAATGTATACTGAGACCCCGGTAAACTTACTATATTGCTTTCCTTTCAAAAATCTCACTCACATCAGATTTTAGAAACTGCTTTAAACCAAGTATGTTATAAACCCGAACATTACTTTCAGAACACATTAAGTAGAAAAGAAAGTGCTTCGATAAGATAAAAATCTTTATATTGATCTCTATATAGATTTACTCTATAAATTAGAGATCTGTTTGGAACCCATTCTCCCCCTCCAAATAGAGAAAGAGCTAACTAAGTTTTCCTACAGTTTTTTAACTTGATGGGTCACAGTACCATATCTATATGAATTTTAATTCTCAAAACATATCTTCAATACTTGAAATGTATTTACAATAAAATACATCAAACATCAGCCAAAAACTTCCAGGTTAATGTTTTTTAATGCTTCCTGGCTAGCGACCAGACTTGTTTCTGCTAAGTAAACATAGCAATATTTTGCAGTTCAAAGGTTTTAGTCCTTAGAAATTTGTTAATCATTTACTATTTTTTCCTCTTGATCTCTTGGTGACAAAAATATACTTAGCACAAGTCAATGATGGCACAGATTTCTCCTTATTTATTTTCAGGTGATTATATTAGGACTACCTTGGCATGAGGTTAAAGCACCACAGCAACACAAAAGAAGAAATCGTTTTTTTTTTTTTTTTTTTTTTTAAGATTTTATGTATTTATGTGATAGAGATCACAAGTAGGCAGAGAGGCAGGTAGAGAGAGAGAGGAGGAAGCAGTTTCCCTGCTGAGCAGAGAGCCCCATGCAGGGCTTGATCCCAGGACCCTGAGATCAGGACCTGAGCCAAAGGCAGAGGCTTAACCCACTGAGCCACCCAGGCACCCTAAGAAGAAATCATTCTTTGAAGTGGTTTAGCTTTACAGGGTATAAAAGTAATGATTAAAAAAAAGGGTGGGGGACTATTCGGGGCACCTGGGTGGCTCAGTCATTAAGTGTCTGCCTTCGGCTCAGGTCATGATCCCGGGGTGCTGGGATCGAGCTCCAAATTGGGCTTCCTGCTTGGTGGGGAGCCTGCTTCTCCCTCTCCCACTCCCCCTGCTAGTGTTCCATCTCTCTCTGTGTCTCTCTCTGTCAAATATATAAAATCTTAAAAAAAATGGGAATATTCTCTTGATTTTGACAGTAGATCAAATACCTGGCCCTGCCCCTTTTCTCCCTGCCTTCCTGACTCCCACCAAATTCCTTGGTAAACAAGCAATTGTCAGCCCCAATGGGCTTGTGCTACCTGAATCTCTCAGCCGAGTTTCCCTGGTCACATCCCAAGAAATCCATTTAAAACAAGTCCCCAAATCCCTTCTGTTGTGAGTTTCAGTTAAATCTCAACTCTCATTCTTGGCATCACATAGAGCTCCCTTGTTTCTCTCTTTTCAAAAAAGGGGAGGGAACGGACGGGGAGAGAAAGGGAGCAGAGACAGCCCCAGCACACACAAAGACACCGGAACAAATGGGAATACACCCTTTCGGAGAACAGACAGCTAAAGATGTCAAAGTACAAAGTAAAAAAGTTTAGGCCATAATTCAGAGATAGTGCTCTGAGGCCAGCTTGCCTATGGCGTGAGTCACAGTTCTGACTACTGTTTCTCTTTGACCTTACCATGTGATATGCCTCCTTGTGCCTGCCTTGATCTCCTCATCTGTAAAATAATAAAATGATATATATACACATATATTCATATAAAATATAAATGTAATATGTTTAAATTATCTAAATATTAAAAATATTTAAAATAAATATTAAAGTGTTAAAATCTATTTAAATAAATATTTATTTAAAGTATTAGATATATTTAAAATAGAGAAATTTATATTTTATATAGCATATAAAATAATATTGATATTAGTACCTGACTCATAATTATTGCTGGTCATGAGAAGCAAATGACATTAATTTATGCAAAATGTTTAGAATAGTAACCACAGTGGATGATTCAGTAAGTGTTACCTATTATCATTTTCACTGTGTCCTGAAAATGTTAGCCTGTTCACACAAATTAAAGAAAATTGAAAAAAAAAATCAATAAGGAATCAGAGCTATGAAAGAAGAAAAATGGCAAGAAGATGGGCATGAAGGAGAGAAGCACTTAGGTCTGATGAGAAAGGACACTGAACACAGATGTGCAGACAAACCAGGGGTAAGAAGAAATTAGGCCAAGATGGAAACAAATTTAAGGGGGAAGGAAGCAGGGACTTCAGAAGAGCTTAGTGACGCAGTCATAGAGTCTTCACACCTGAAATGGCTCTAGTGTCCTGCTTGGCCAGGGTCTTCCACTAGCACTCCTCCTGGCCCCCCACGGAAGCTGCTCTGAAGATGCACAGAGGGAAGCCTCATCATTGCTTCCACCTGCCAGCTACAATAGCTCACAGCTCCTCTTTTATCTGCTCTATTTGCTCCTAATGTAAAATACGATTTCTTCAACTAAAATGTTCTATTTCTAAAGAAAAAGAGGAAAAAATTAAAGCACAGGAGGTCACTGATCTAGTCCAACACTCTCAATGAACAGATTAGGAATCTGAGGCCCAGAGAGCAGAAGAGACTTTGTCTGAACTCGCACAGCATCTCTGGGACAGAAGCCAGAAGGAGCAACTTCCTGACTCACAGGCCAGAATCCTTTCCCCTCTTGCCCATGTGCATGATTCTCACCACCCACCCACCCCAATGACAACACTCACCTCTCCAAGTGCTCCCCAGCTGCAGCCAGTACATCTGCTGGTACTCCCCAAATGCAGTTCTGACACCGTCACCCACATCTTTACTCTTATTCCCTCTGCCATCTACTCACCTCTCAAATTCCAGATTAAACAGCAAATCTTTCAAAATTCAACTCAAACCCCCTCTATGGATACTCTCTTTCTCCCTTTTATACCCAATTCTTCCTTCTCCATCCAATCAAACCAACCCTTAATCCTACTAAATATTTTGCAGCTTCTATCAGAGTACCCACAAGATGTTATGGGATATATTTGTTTTCCTGTGTTCACTGACTAGACCGTAAACTCCTTGAGATGAGTATCAAATCTCATTATGATGCATCTTTGTATCCCCAATCCAGAATGGAATGTACCATGCCTAAGAAGCATTACACATATATTTTTAAATAGTTATAATTCTTTTAATTACAAAAGAAACATAAAAATGCACAGAGTTGAAAATAAAAGGTTCCTATAAACCCACCCTCAGGAGATAACTATTAATCATATGTCGTACATTCTAGACTTCTTCCTATGAATATATAATTCACACAAAGGAAAAAATAATTAATTTCAATTATACTGAGTTGTTATCAGTACTGCACCTTCTAATGTAATATGTTATTTCTTTATACAAATGTCATATTTGACCACCATCCTATTAATGGATATTCACACTCTTTCCAACTTTTCAATGGTTAAAAAAAACAACAGACATCCATTGTGCATCAGTGCAAATACTTATGAAGAAATTCCTAGAAATTGATACATATTCAGAATGTTGATAGGAACATGCAATATCCCCCCATAGTATTTTATTAGTGGTAATTAATCCTCCACCCCGAGTTATGAGATTACCTTTTCCCCGTACAATATTGGATATTATCAGTCTTAAAAGTCCTTGCCAATCTGATAAGTGAAAATGGCATGTTATTACAATGTGCATTTCATAGGTTATTAATGAGGCTGATAATCTTGTATAAGGTTGTCAAGGAAGTGGGGGAGGCTCTTCTAAGCAAAACTGAATTTCTTTCAATAATGTCAAAATAATATGTTCTTATGCAGGAGTTGGAGATGAGAAGTAAGCCCTTAAGTGTTTTTTTAGTGGTTGATCTAAAAACTCCAGGAATATTGGGAATAAAGGAAAAATTGCTTCTTGATAGCTGTAAAAAATCTCTCAGCTCCAACTAACCTAAGAAAAACAGAAGCTCTTTCAATCAAGTTGGATGTTAGTGAAGAATAACTACTACTGGGGTAGAGACCATGACCTCTTGATAAAACTATGTATAGACAAAGCTTGGCTACTCTGGGGTGTCAGGACTTACAAAATTGTGCTGAACAATTCGAATTTAATAAATATCTATTCCAGGCACAGCACATACTAAGAATGTAAATATTGCTAAGGCCCTGACCTTGAAGAGTCGCCTCTTTATGGTTTGTGGTACTATTATGTTGTCCTAGCTAAAAATTCAAAGAATGATCCTTGAAATGACTGCCTTCAATATTCAAGAGATAAGAAGCTCATCTTTGGTCACTTCTAAGAATTGGCAAAAACATTACTGCCTATGGGAGAAACCAAAAAATGCTATACACCTGGTTCTGCATGCTCCTTGTTCTTACACTATGAATACATACCCGTACTATATGAAAGGTAGCTTGGTTCTCTTCATAATTAGTAACTCTTAAAATCATACAATCAAAATATCCTTTATGAATGAACCATTATTATTATTCATCTCCTATGTTATTTTGAGACAGGGACCTTAAGTTTCCCGGCATTCTATCCAGGCCATTAATCACTGAAGTCCTTGGTGGGAAGAATCTAATCCACACAGGCAGATGTAGAGAGACAGACATTCAAAGAGTCTTGTTACAAGACAGAACAAGAGCCTTTGCCTCTGGATTCACATCCTTACCAAATCACAGGCCATAAACTGCCAGGGCCTAACCTATCTGAATGTTCAAAAAAAAACTGTTAAGTATATTCTATAAACTTTAAAGCAATTCTATCAGGGTTATATGGTGACATCCCCAAACATTAATAAGCAGGAAAAACATTTGTAAGTTGTACCTAAAACAGTCTAACACATTGGCATGTTTATCCTAACACCTAAGTCACTGTTGTCTACACAGATCCAATCATAGAACAGGGTTCTCTCTGCTAGAAGTTGGGCTGTGTTTATGATTTGTTCTAGCTGTACCAGCTGTACCAGAGGCTTCAAATTCCTCTGGTGTACTGTTTATGTCTCCCTTCTCAGCTTCCAGCTCTCCTAGGTACTACTCCTAGGAGACTGTCTGTGTCTTACAAGTCTTTTAGCAACAATCTGCTGTTACTAAACTGGAGTCCTGTTGGGTAGTGGTAGGGTGTGCATAAAGAAGGAATTGTGTCTAATCTAAAAATGTCATCTCTTGGGCAGCTGGGAGGTATAGTTGGTTGAGCTTCTGACTCTTGGTTTTTGGCTTGCATCATGATCTCTTTGCCCAGTGTGGAGTCGGCTTGAGATTCTTTCTCCTCTATATCCCTCCCACTTGTATGCTTGCTCTCTCTCTCTCAAATAAATAAATAAATCTTTAAAAAAAAATTTTTTTTAACATATCCCATCTTTTGAGCATTCTATCCATGAGTCCTATCTAAACCTATATAAAGGATACAACTCAGGATCAGCAAAATGAAGAGATGCACAGGGCAGACAGGGGCACCTACCACAAAACTTCCATGCCCTTTCCACGAGTGCCACCTTCCTAGCACCTCCACCCGCTCACTAATCCATTGTTTAGGAGTTTTTATGGAAGTTTCATGGATTCCTATAACACTTTATTCTTATCCACTACATACCATATCTTGTACATCCCACTAATTTCTTTCTTAGCCCACTTGTGAGCTCTTCTGGGGCAGTATTCGTGTTTTAGTCCTTTTTATATCCCAGAAGAAAGCACAGATATTCAATAAATATTGTTGGTTATAATGAAAAATTTCTTTTCTTTCAATAAATTAAGGATTCTATGCCACTCTCTTCTTGCTTGCATGATTTCTGATGAGCAAGCCACAGTAATTATTTTACTTGTTCCTCTATACTCTATAGTTAAGGTATTCTTTTTCTCTTCTGACTTCCCTCATGATTTTCTTCTTTGGTTTTCTGCAGTATGAATAAGTTATGCCTAATTGTGTTTGGGGGTGGGGAGGAGTACTGTGGTAAAATGGGAAATATATATTTCATCTTTGTCCTGGTTCTTAGCACAGAACTCCAAAAATCTTTGGAATTTCCTGAGTGATGGAACTGTCTTGTAATTCATAACAAGCCCCTTTCAACAACACCTGAGCTTATGCTAATGAGGTGACTCTTGCAGTTCCCTAGAGAGGTTCAGGATTTGGGTTGGTTGTCAGAAAGACCAAGGCATGATTGGTTGTAACTTTCAGCACTCCACCCCCCTCACCTCCAGGGATGAGAAATGTTAGAAACTAAGTTGAATCACCAGTGGCCAGTGATTTAGCCAATCATGCCTATGTAATGAAACTTCCATAAAAACTCCTAAACAATGGATTAGTGAGCGGGTGGAGGTGCTAGGAAGGTGGCACTTGTGGAAAGAGCATGGAAGTTTTGTGGTAGGTGCCCCTGTCTGCCCTGTGCATCTCTTCATTTTGCTGATCCTGAGTTGTATCCTTTATAATAAACTGGAAATTATAAGTACTTTATTTCCCAAGTTCTTGTAAATTATTCCAGAAAATTATACAACGTAGGGGGAGGGATCATGGGAACCTCCAAATATATAGTTGGCTGGGCAGAAATGTGGATGGCCTGAGTACCCTATTTGTGGCCACCATCTGAAGTGGGAATAGTCTTGTGGGATTGAGCTCTTAACCTGTGAGGTCTAAGCTAACACCAGGAACTGTTGTCAGAATTGAATTTAATTACTGGCTACCCAGTTGGTATCAGAGAACTAGAGAACTGGTATGGGGTAGAGGGATGGGAGTGGAATCACATATTTGGCACAGGGGAAAAACCCTCAGGTATTTATCTCTAAGCCTCTTGGATCTGTAATCTGTAGTTCAGTGTATGTCATTAGTTTTGCAACATTTTCAACCATTATTACTTCAAGTATTTCTTTTCCTTTCTCTCTTCCTCTTCTGGCATTCCAACTACACATATGCTACAACTTTGTATACTGTCCTACAGACTCTGGATGTTCTGTTTGTTTAATTATTATTATTTTTTCTTTTTGCAGTTGTTTGGAAAGTTTCTGTTGATTGATCTTCAAGTTCACGGATTCCTTCTTTGGCAGTGTCAAGTCTATTTATGAGTCCATCAAAGGCATCCTTCATTTCCCTTACTATGTTCTTGATTTTTAGCATTTTATTTTGATTCTTAAGAGTTTTAATCCATCTGTTAATTTGCCCATCTGTTTTTGCAGGTTTTACACTTTTTCCACTAGAGCCCTTAACATAGTTCTTTTAAATTCCTTGTCTGGTAATTTTAAAATCTCTGTTATATCAGAGTTTGGTTTTTGCTTGTTACTTTGTTTCTCTAGACTGTGCTTTTTCTTGCCTTTTGGCATACCTGGTAATTTTTTGTCAATGTGGGACATACTATATCAGTTGACAGGAAGTGAGGGAAGTAGGCCTTTAGAATAATGATTTATGTTCTTTTTCCATCATAGTGACTATAACATAGACAGAAGGTAGTATTATCTTTCATAATAAAGTATATTCTTGAACTTATTCATCATTAGTCCCTATTTGAAGATCCACCTTCCTGGGTCTAAAACAAATATGTAGAGTCACTCAGTTATTTTCCCAGGCTACCACTTGCAACAGTATCATTAAAGCTACCATGAAAGGTGGGCTCACACCACCAGTCAAAGTTACAGAGAGCAGTAAACTATTCACATTACAGACTAGCTGCTTTTCTTGTAACCCAAAATACTGATACTTGGTGAGGATATTCTCCAAAACTATATCCTGTAAGCAGATGAAACTGGGCCAATACTTTTGGGCCACTATAATGTAATTTAGTCCAGTGAAGTGAAATGCAGAAAAACTTAACACCTTCACTATAAATCATCACAGCCTATTTCGGGAGAAGATAATCAGCTCCATATTTCCAACATAAAAACTTAAAAATTTTTAAATTTAATTCATGACAAGGAAATCTCTACAGTTGAGTTCTTCCAGTTTTCTAAGCCCTGTTAAAGAAATAACAGTTCTTCACAGAGGCAGTCAAAGTTAAGTAACAAGTCAGCACCAAAATTTTCATATAGATTCTTAAGTGTAAAGGCCAATCAAAGTGTGAAGATGATCCTCTATTTCACTGACTTTTGGCAAAAGATTTATAAACTGACAAGGAGTGAGAAGAGCAAGCTCAGAGAAAAGTTCTGGCCAGTTTTTTCAGTCACCTCTCAGATGGTGGAAGGAAAGACCAGTTGTTAACTTTAAAAATGAAGGAAAACACTGATATAATCCTACTGTTGTTCAAAGGAATATATATGTCCACAATCACAAAGAAGAGTGGAGCACTCTTCCTGTAAAATATCTTCTTCCTTAGCCATCAGTGTTCTAAATCCTGTTAAGTCACCTGTCTATTCTGTTACCACTATTAACATATGCTTTTGTAAGAAATCTCCAAGGGAAAGATTTCAGCTCTAATTTTATTAGGAGAAATAAGCCTAATTATGGATATGTATGGGTCTCTTATTTTTACATGGTAAACTTTGGTGCCATCTAAATAATAAATGCCCAGTATCTTCACACAAAGATGACTGAAACCTCATATTAAGGCCCAGATGATGCAGCTCTTGAAGAGGCTTTGCTTAGCTTCCTCCAAGACAGTCGCCTGCAGACAGAGGTTAAGTCCTCCTAGGTCCACACTGCCATTAGGGCCCTTATCAAGATTCACCCAAATACTGCCCTCATACTGGGTTCATGTCCAAGCTGACAAATGCTAGTACAGCATATGAATTCCCATATGAAGGTTGGAGAATGCTAAGTATTTCCTTGAGACCCTAACTGATTCCATTTCTGGTTAAGAAGCATGATGTCATACTCTGTACTTTTATCACAACAGCACCTGAAACTGGCTTCCTTCGGAGATCAGCCCTTCCCAAAGAAAGCACATTTCACTTTGGCGGCATTTTACACATTAAGCAATGTATAGAAACTACGCTCTGCTGGAATGTGGACACTGTGCACTTGGCTAACACACTCTCAGGTTAGCACAGCACACCTGTCTCCCACAAGACCTGACTAAAAACACACCTCGGCAAAGTGACAAACCAGCATCTTATGGACCTTTCAGAGTTCACTTCAAATGTTAAATCACCAACGTGCAGATGACCTACCACACACAAGAACGTGAGGTCATATGCTCTTCTGGTAAGGTATTTGTGATTTACCTTGCTGTCCTTCACAATGCCTTGGATACACAATCATTCTATAAACATTTGCTGAATGAATACAGTCATTTTATGTTTTCATTAGTCACTAATAAGTCCTCCACATGTGTCCACCTAAGGAAACCCAGCTGTCTGACTCATGCCATGCACATCCTTGTTAACAGGTGTGGTAAATGCAATGTGGCTGAGATAGCCACAGTGCTGGTAGTGCTTCTGGCAACACAATCAGCCACAATGTGTAAAGAACTGTGCTGTTTCATGCTGGTGGGTCCCGTCAGTTCACCATAAGGAGCACAAGACCCTTGGTCCTCATACAGGTCCCTTATACCTTGGGACTCTTCCTACTTCCCATCCCTGTTTGGATTTCCTTCACAGGAAATCCACCTGATGTGTTTAGCTTAGCTTATTTGTGGAAGCTCTGTGAGGGTATGCAGTCCCCCACCCCCACACTGCCTGCTACATTAGAAGTGCTCGGTAGACACCTGCAGAAGGAATGGATGAAATAAAGAAGATACTTGGATTCATTCCTTTAAATATGAAGATTTTAGCCACAAAATAAATTATCCCTGCAGTGCTTCAGAATATTCATTCTTTTTAGTAGTGAGACCATCTCAAAAAGAGGTCTCCTTGATAAGTTACTTTTTATGTCATAGAGCAGGATTTCCAGAAACTCAAGTAGTAGTCATGCCATCTTAAGTCCCCAAATAAAGAAAGGAATCTTCAGGATTGGACTCCCTTTTGGCAGCCATTCACCAAACAAGAACCATTCCAGAGTCTTGCCCATGGAGCTAGCATTTGCACCCCAGGTGTGAAGCCAGACAGGGGGATGGGAAATTCCTTCTGTTTCAGAAAGAAATTTGCCTGAGCACCATAGGAACAAAATGATCAGACCTTGGACCCAGCTCTACTCATGGGAAATAGCCACAATTCATTTAAAAATTAAAAAAAAAAAAAAAAGGGAGGGGTCAAGTTAAAATACTCAATTTTCTGATAAATTACTTTAGGTTGTTAAGAAACCACTGACTGTTACGGAAAACAATATGGGAGTTCCTCCAAACATTAAAAATAGAACTACCATATGATCCAGCAATTCCACTTCTGGGTATTTATTCTGAAGAAAATGGAAACACTAATCCCAAAAGACATCTGAAACCTCCACCCCGTTTACGATAGCAAAAATTATTTACAACAGCCCAAAATATGGAAACAACCCAAGTGTCCATCAATGGATAAATGAATAAAGAAAATGTGGTACATATATACAATGGTATACTATTAAGCCATAAAAAGAAAGAAATCTTTCCACTTGTGACAATGTGAATGGACCTTGAGGGCATTATGCTAAGTAAAACAAGCAGACAGAGAAAGACAAATACCATATGATCTCACTTATATGTGGAATCTAAAACAAACAAACAAACAAACAAAAAAACTAAGCTCATAGAGCAGACTGGTGCTTGCTTGGGGGAGGGTGGGGTATAGGTTTGAGGGGGGTAAAATAAGTGAAGGGGGTCAAAGGGTACAACTTCCGGTTAGAAAATAAATAAGTTATGGGAACTGTAATATACAGCATGGTGACAACAGTTAATAATACTGTATTGCATATTTGTTTTTTTTTTTTTTAAGATTTTATTTGTTTGCCACAGAGAGAGACAGTACAAGCAGGCAGAGTAGCAGGCAGAGGGACAGCGAGAAGCAGACTCCCCACTGAGCAAGAAGCCTGACATGGGGTTCCATCCTGGGACCCTGGGATCATGACCTGAGCCAAAGGCGGATGGCTAACCAACTGAGCCACCCCAGTGCCCCTCTATATTGCGTATTTCTTATATGTCAATTATTCCTCCATAATAATGAAATAATATAACATATAATCTTTTTTAAAAAATTTTATTTATTTATTGGACAGATCACAAGTAGGCAGAGAGGCAGGCAGAGAGAGAGAGAGGAGGAATCAGGCTCCCTGCTGAGCAGAGAGCCCGATTCAGGGCTTGATACCAGGACCCTGGGATCATGACCTGAGCTGAAGTCAGAGGCTTTAAACCACTGAGCCACCCAGGCGCCCCAATATATAATCCTTTGAAATAGAATATTTCAAAAAGAGATCTCACAAGCCACTTGTATTAACTATATAATAATTATATAGTATATGAGTATATATAACATATGTAGTTAATATAACAAAGAGCTCTTTAAAATTCTATTAAAAGATGTTAATCTAAATAAATGGAAAGCCAAAAGAAATCACTGAAACGTTATTAATTTGCTAAGCCACTGCTTGATGAAACTTTAAAATCCACATTCTATTTAATTTTTGGCTTTTGGAGAATAGTCTCTAAATGGCAATACTGACCCTACTCATTCATTCTTCTGTTGACTCTCAAACAGTAATTAAATAACACTCCTAAAGCAATGGTAAAAGATACTCCCAGCCTTGAGAATGCATAACAAAAGATATTTTACACATCAAAAGTTTTAAACATACAGAACATTTTACACATCATAAGTTTTTAGAATAGGGGCGCCTGGGTGGCTGGTTCCTTAAGTGTCTTTCAACTCAGACTGGGATCCATGTACCTGGCATCAGACTCCCTGCTTGGCAGGAAGCCCACTTCTCCCTCTCCCACACCCCATGCTTGTGTTCTCTCTCTCACTGTCTCTCTCTCTCTGTAAAATAAATAAAATCTTAAAAAAAAAAGTAGTAGACATTAGGTTTTAACAATCCACAGAAAAGTAGCAAAATTTTTAAATCACTAAAAGAAGAGCTGTTCTAACACTTTCCATCATACTTTTCTATCTTTCCTTGAAGACTTTCTGCAAATGTACTCTGGCCAAAAGGTTTGCTTCAAGGTTTTTTGTTTATTTTTATTAAGTATTACCCCAGTCAGTGCACGAGCCAGCCAGTATGTATTATGCATTAAAGCCAATACTGGGCATGGAAAATTCTGAGACTTAGAACTTTCATGGCAAGTTACTGGATTCAGCAGCAATGTACTAAGGACAGACAGGATGACAGTTAAGATCCTTTCTAGTTAACGTGTTTTGATTTCAGAATAACTCCACACAACTACAAAATTTTACAACACATCAAGTTAAGGCAAGCAGCAATGAAAAAACAAAATTTCGAAGTTGTTCGATAAGTAGAGAACTCCTGATCCCTGGGTTTCAATATTTGAAGTTCTAAAACTGTAACTTAACATCTTCAGATCTTATTTGATTTCCTAGAGTTTTTTCTCTTAATCTCATTTGCAGATCACTTGGGTTCTTCGCTTTTCCATTTTCCTACTTGCCTCTCAAAGTAAAAAACGTAAAAAAAGAATTATACAAATTACACAAAACTATATAATAAATGATCAAAACACATTTCTTTCCCAGACCTAAGACCTGAATGTCAGATTCCACAGAATCATGTAGCATAATCAGATGTGGAGAAAAGCTCTCTTCCCTTGGAGGAGCAGAAACCCAACAAGTCTGCTCCCACCAACTGAGGAACAGGGCATGGCACAGCCTCACTTACTCTTTCAGAACTCACTCCTACTTGGGTCTGACCCTCAGCTAAGCAGTGCCCATCTTCCAGTTCCACTGGTTTGTTTCTGGGTTCCAAAGCACCTGTATGTAGCCCCTTTAGCCAAAATGACACCACACGTGCGTGCGCGCACACACACACACACACACACACACATTAAGAAGCAAAGTAAAATACCAGAAATTTGTACATGACACAGTCCTAAATTTAGCAACAGTGAGTGATACAGTTTGAGCTGCAAATCATGCAATGCCATTATTTATCTTTTCTAGAAAGAGTGGCACTCTCCAAAGAGAAATGCTATTCTGACCGGCTATTCCTAATCTACAGATCAGCCTAACTGCAGCTAGGTATGAATTCTAAGGGATCTGATAGATACAAAACACAACTCCTAGCAGTGGCTCACTGATATGTGGCAAAGCTGGGAGGAGGTCTTCAGAGTTTCTGAGATATTCTGAAATAGGCTCATATCCTTTTGGGAATCATCTGTATAATTGATTCCACCTCCAAATGTATTCCTGGAATTGTGGGTTCTCACCATAGAGATTTTTATCCAAGGCAATTGTCACAAAGAGTTAAGTCATGGCTCACTTCATGACAGATACCCTTAGTTAGACTTTTAAGAGACTGATGGACTACTCCAAAATTGCCTATTAGTAGATACAGAGGAAGGACAAAAATAATATAGCCCTCATTTTCACTTCAATAGAATTTTTTCTCTAGTAAACTCGTTCAATTAAAATCAATTCCAATGTCTACTTCCCAAGCCTTTATATTCTTTGCCCTGAAGAGAAAGAAGGCAATTATAAGGACAAAACCTAAATTTTAAATCAGAATTCAAATTGCCTGGGGCTACTTCATATCTAAGTAAATAAGTAAGTGAGACATAAACTTATAAATAGTTCATACATATGTAAAACATGTTTTATAAAGCATTCACCTACCTATAACCCATGCTTTTAGTTAGAACTGTACTACATGGAAAATTCCACATGCAAAGCACCTTTCCTCCTAGTATTTCAGGGCCCTTATGAACAGCAGAACTTTCTAAACAGGAAACCAAGGCACACAGAGGCAGGGTCATTTTCCTTAGTGACACCAGAACCCCAAGTTCCTGGCATTCCCCAGTCACAAGTTCGAGGCCTACATCATTAAACACTGCATGCTTTCCACATGGACAGCAGTCTGTTTAATAAACTTAATGAGTACCAAAAGAAAAAAAAATTTTTTTTTTTTTTTTTTTTTTTGCAATTTGGTCAGTGACAAATACAAAAGAAAATAAAATTTTGCCATGACCAATTGTAATGCCATTCCCATGAAAGACTACCTTCCCGCCTCAGATTGACTTCCACGTATTCTAAAACTATCTTCAGCTGTCAAGATGACTTGCTAGAAAAGTCCAGGCAAGGAGTCAAGATGGCCGAGAAGTAGCAGGCTGAGACTACTTCAGCTAGCAGGAGATCAGCTAGATAGCTTACCTAAAGATTGCAAACACCCGCAAATCCATCCACAGATCAAAGAGAAGAAGAACAGCAATTCTAGAAACAGAAAAACAACCACTTTCTGAAAAGTAGGACTGGCAGAGAAGTGAATCCAAAGCAGGGGGAAGATAGACCCCGGGGGGAGGGGCCAGCTCCCGGCAAGCAGCTGAGCAACCGAGCACAAAACCAGGACTTTTAAAAGTCTGTTCCGCTGAGGGACATCACTCCAGAGGCTAAACTGGGGCGAAGCCCACACGGGGTCAGCATGGCCTCAGGTCCCGCAGGGTCACAGAAGGATCAAGGGGTGTCTGAGTGTCACAGAGCTTGCAGGTATTGGAATGGGAAAGCCAGCTACAGAGACAGCGCTGACAGTGAGCTCGCAGCTCAGTGTTACCTTGAACCAATCGCAGGCTCAGTGAGCTCAGAGCGCGGCTGGAGGTCAGGCAGACGGGAGTACCTGGGCGCTGTTCTCTGAGGGCGCACTGAGGAGTGGGGCCCCAGGCTCTCGGCCCCTCTGGGACGGAGACCAGGAGGCCGCCATTTGTATATTCCCATCCTCCGGAACTCTACAGAAAGTGCTCAGGGAACAAAAGCTCCTGAAAGCAAACCCTAGAGGATTACTCAGCCCGGCCCCTGGTAAGGGCAGTGCAATTCCGCCTGGGGCAAAAACACTTGAGAATCACTACACTAGGCCACTCCTTCAGAAGATCAACAAGAAATCCAGTCAAGACCAAGTTCACCTACCAAGGAGTGCGGTGTCAATACCAAGGAGAGCAGCAGAATTCCAGAGGAGAAGAAAGCAAAGCACGGAACTCATGGCTTTCTCCCTGTGATTTTTTAGTCTTTCAGTTAATTTATTTTCTTTTTCATTTTTTTCTCTTCTTCTGCTAAAATTTTGTTTAACTTTTACCCTTTTCTTTTTAACTAGTTTATCTAATATATATATTTTTTCTTTTATATACTTTTCTTTATTCATTTTCTTTTTTTAAATTCTTTTCTTTTTTTTTCTTTTTCTTTCTTTCTTTATGAGCCTTTTTATCCCTTTTCTCCCCCCTCACGATTTGGGATCTCTTCTGATTTGGTTAAAACATATTTTCCTGGGGTTGTTGCCACCCTTTTAGTATTTTACTTGCTCCATCATATACTCTTATCTGGACAAAATGACAAGGTGGAAAAATTCACCACAAAAAAAGAACAAGAGGCAGTACCGAAGGCTAGGGACCTAATCAATACAGACATTTGTAGTATGTCAGATCTAGAGTTCAGAATGACAATTCTCAAGGTTCTAGCCGGGCTCGAAAAAGGCATGGAAGATATTAGAGAAACCCTCTCGGGAGATATAAAAGCCCTTTCTGGAGAAATAAAAGAACTAAAATCTAACCAAGTTGAAATCAAAAAAGCTATTAATGAGGTGCAATAAAAAATGGAGGCTCTCACTGCTAGGATAAATGAGGCAGAAGAAAGAATTAGCGATATAGAATACCAAATGACAGAGAATAAAGAAGCTGAACAAAAGAGGGACAAACAGCTACTGGACCACGAGGGGAGAATTTGAGAGATAAGTGACACCATAAGACGAAATAACATTAGAATAATTGGGATTCCAGAAGAAGAAGAAAGAGAGAGGGGAGCAGAAGGTATACTGGAGAGAATTAATGGGGAGAATTTCCCCAATATGGCAAAGAGAACAAGCATCAAAATGCAGGAGGTTCAGGGGCACCTGGGTGGCTCAGTGGTTTAAAGCCTCTGCTTTCAGCTCGGGTTATGATCCCAGGTCCTGGGATCAAGCCCCGCATCCGGCTCTCTGCTCAGCGAGGAGCCCGTTTCCTCCTCTCTCTCTGCCTGCCTGTCTGCTACTTGTTATCTCTGTCTCTGTCAAACAAATAAATATTAAAAAAAAAAATTCAGGAGGTTCAGAGAACGCCCCTCAAAATCAATAAGAATAGGCCCACACCCCGTCACCTAATAGTAAAATTTACAAGTCTTAGTGACAAAGAGAAAATCCTGAAAGCAGCCCGGGAAAAGAAGTCTGTAACATACAATGGTAAAAATATTAGACTGGCAGCAGACTTATCCACAGAGACCTGGCAGGCCACAAAGAGCTGGCATGATATATTCAGAGCACTAAACGAAAAAAACATGCAGCCAAGAATACTATATCCGGCTAGGCTATCATTGAAAATAAAACGAGAGATTAAAAGCTTCCAGGACAAACAAAAACTGAAAGAATTTGCAAACACCAAACCAGCTCTACAGGAAATACTGAAAGGGGTCCTCCAAGCAAAGAAAGAGCCTAAAAGTGGTAGATCAGAAAGGAAGAGAGACAATATACAGTAACAGTCACCTTACATGCAATACAATGGCACTAAATTCATATCTCTCAATAGTTACTCTGAAAGTTAATGGGCTAAATGTCCCAATCAAAAGACACAGGGTATCAGAATGGATAAAAAAACAAAACCCATCTATATGTTGCCTACAAGAAACTCATTTTAGACCCGTAGACACCTCCAGATTTAAAGTGAGGGGGTGGAAAACAATTTACCATGCTAATGGACATCAGAAGAAAGCTGGGGTGGCAATCCTTATATCAGATCAATTAGATTTTAAGCCAAAGACTATAATAAGAGATGAGGAAGGACACTATATCATAATCAAAGGATCTGTCCAACAAGAAGATCTAAGAATTTTAAATATCTATGCCCCTAACATGGGAGCAGCCAACTATATAAACCAATTAATAACGAAATCAAAAAAACACATCAACAATAATACAATAATAGTAGGGATTTTAACACTCCCCTCACAGATATGGACAGATCATACAAGCAAAAGATAAACAAGGAAATAAAGGCCTTAAACAACACACTGGACCAGATGGACATCACAGATATATTCAGAACATTTCATCCCAAAGCAACAGAATACACATTCTTCTCTAGTGCACATGGAACATTCTCCAGAATAGATCACATCCTCGGCCCTAAATCAGGACTCAACCGGTATCAAAAGATTGGGATCATTCCCTGCATATTTTCAGACCACAATGCTCTGAAGCTAGAACTCAACCACAAGAGGAAGTTTGGAAAGAACCCAAATACATGGAGACTAAACAGCATCCTTCTAAAGAATGAATGGGTCAACCGGGAAATTAAAGAAGAATTGAAAAAAATCATGGAAACAAGTGATAATGAAAATACAACAGTTCAAAATCTGTGGGACACAACAAAGGCAGTCCAGAGAGGAAAATATACAGCAGTACAAGCCTTTCTCAAGAAACAAGAAAGGTCTCAGGTACACAACCTAACCCTACACCTAAAGGAGCTGGAGAAAGAACAAGAAAGAAACCCTAAGCCCAGCAAAAGAAGAAAAATCATAAAGATCAGAGCAGAAATCAATGAAATAGAAACCAAAAAAACAATAGAACAAATCAACAAAACTAGGAGCTGGTTCTTTGAAAGAATTAATAAAATTGATAAACCCCTGGCAGACTTATCAAAAAGAAAAGAGAAAGGACCCAAATAAATAAAATCATGAATGAAAGAGGAGAGATCACAACTAACACCAAAGAAATACAAACTATTATAAGAATATACTATGAGAAACTCTAAGCCAACAAATTTGACAATCTGGAAGAAATGGATGCATTCCTAGAAACATATAAACTACCACAACTGAACCAGGAAGAAATAGAAAGCCTGAACAGACCCATAACCAGTAAGGAGATTGAAACAGTCATTAAAAATCTCCAAACAAACAAAAGCCCAGGGCCAGACAGCTTCCCGGGGGAATTCTACCAAACATTTAAAGAAGAACTAATTCCTATTCTCCTGAAACTGTTCCAAAAAATAGAAATGGAAGGAAAACTTCCAAACTCGTTTTATGAGGCCAACATCACCTTGATCCCAAAACCAGAAAAGGATCCCATCAAAAAACAAAACTACAGACCAATACCCTTGATGAACACAGATGCGAAAATTCTCACCAAAATACTAGCCAATAGGATTCAACAGTACATTAAAAGGATTATTCACCACGACCAAGTGGGATTTATTCCAGGGCTGCAAGGTTGGTTCAACATCTGCAAATCAGTCAATGTGATACAACACATCAATAAAAGAAAGAACAAGAACCATATGATACTCTCAATAGATGCTGAAAAAGCATTTGACAAAGTAGAGCATCCCTTCCTGATCAAAACTCTTCAAAGTGTAGGGATAGAGGGCACATACCTCAATATCATCAAAGCCATCTATGAAAAACCCACCGCAAATATCATTCTCAATGGAGAAAAACTGAAAGCTTTTTCACTAAGGTCAGGAACACGGCAGGGATGTCCATTATAACCATTGCTATTCAACATAGTACTAGAAGTCCTAGCATCAGCAATCAGACAACAAAAGGAAATTAAAAGCATCCAAATCGGCAAAGAAGAAGTCAAATTATCACTCGTCGCAGATGATGTGATACTATATGTGGAAAACCCAAAAGACTCCACTCCAAAACTTCTAGAACTTGTACAGGAATTCAGTAAAGTGTCAGGATATAAAATCAATGCACAGAAATCAGTTGCATTTCTCTACACCAACAACAAGACAGAAGAAAGAGAAATCAAAGAGTCCATCCCATTTACAATTGCACCCCAAACCATAAGATACCTAGGAATAAACCTAACCAAAGAGGCACAGAATCTATACTCAGAAAACTATAAAGTACTCATGAAAGAAATTGAGGAAGACACAAAAAAATGGAAAAATGTTCCATGCTCCTGGATTAGAAGAATAAATATTGTGAAAATGTCTATGCTACCTAAAGCATTCTACACATTTAATGCAATTCCTATCAAAGTACCATCCATCTTTTTCAAAGAAATGGAACAAATAATTCTAAAATTTATATGGAACCAGAAAAGACCTCGAATAGCCAAAGGGAAATTGAAAAAGAAAGCCAAAGTTGGTGGCATCACAATTCTGGACTTCAAGCTCTATTACAAAGCTGTCATCATCAAGACAGCATGGCACTGGCACAAAAACAGACACATAGATCAATGGAACAGAATAAAGAGCCTAGAAATAGACCTGAACTCTACAGTCAACTAATCTTCGACAAAGCAGGAAAGAATGTCCAATGGAAAAAAGACAGCCTCTTCAATAAATGGTGCTGGGAAAACTGGACAGCCACATGCAGAAAAATGAAATTGGACCATTTCCTTACACCACACACAAAAATAGACTCAAAATGGATGAAGGACCTCAATGTGCGAAAGGAATCCATCAAAATCCTTGAGGAGAACACAGGCAGCAACCTCTTCGACCTCAGCCACAGCAACATCTTCCTAGGAACAACGCCAAAGGCAAGGGAAGCAAGGGCAAAAATGAACTATTGGGATTTCATCAAGATCAAAAGCTTTTGCACAGCAAAGGAAACAGTTAACAAAATCAAAAGACAACTGAAAGAATGGGAGAAGATATTTGCAAATGACATATCAGATAAAGGACTAGTGTCCAAAATCTATAAAGAACTTAGCAAACTCAACGCCCAAGGAACAAATAATCCAATCAAGAAATGGGCAGATGACATGAACAGACATTTCTGCAAAGAGGACATCCAGATGGCCAACAGACACATGAAAAGTGCTCCATATCACTCGGCATCAGGGAAATACAAATCAAAACCACAATGAGATATCACCTCACATCAGTCAGAAGGGCTAAAATCAACAAGTCAGGAAATGACAGATGGTGGCGAGGATGCGGAGATAGGGGAACCCTCCTACACTGTTGGTGGGAATGCAAGCTGGTGCAGCCACTCTGGAAAACAGCATGGAGGTTCCTCAAAATGTTGAAAATAGAACTGCCCTATGACCCAGCAATTGCACTACTGGGTATTTACCCTACAGATACAAACGTAGTGATCCGAAGGGGCACGTGCACCCGAATGTTTATAGCAGCAATGTCCACAATAGCCAAACTATGGAAAGAACCTAGATGTCCATCAACAGATGAATGGATAAAGAAGATGTGGTATATATACACAATGGAATACTATGCAGCCATCAAAAGAAATGAAATCTCGCCTTTTGCGACCACATGGATGGAACTAGAGCGTATCATGCTTAGTGAAATAAGTCAAGCGGAGAAAGACAACTATCATATGATCTCCCTGATATGAGGAAGTGGTGATGCAACATGGGGGCTTTAGTGGGTAGGAGAAGAATAAATGATACAAGATGGGATTGGGAGGGAGACAAACCATAAGCAACTCTTAATCTCACAAAACAAACTGAGAGTTGCTGGGGGGAGGGTGGTTAGGAGAAGGGGGGTGGGGTTATAGCCATTGTGGAGGGTCTGTGCTTTGGTGAGTGCTTTGAAGTGTATAAACCTGAGGATTCACAGACTTGTACCCCCTGGGGATAAAAATATATGTTTATAAAAAAAAAAAAAAGTTAAAAAAAAAAAAAAAGAAGAAAAGAAAAGCCCAGGCATCCGAGTTTCCAAGTACTTAAATCTAAATGCAACAGGTCACCTAAAGCAAGTATTGAAATCAGTTCACTGTGACATATTTAATGTTGAGAAAAATAACAAACAAGGCTCCAGTGAATAATGAATTTGCTCACAAACACAAAAACTTATTTAGTATTTAATGCTACTCCTACAAAGAAATCTGTATTTTCCTAGGACCTTTGAAACCCTTGACACATATTCTTTGCCTCATTCCCGCACAAAGTAATCAGGAAACACCTGAATGGTGATGTGGGCTCAGATCTAAGCTTCCTATATGATGACACCTTTCCAGATGGCACCTGAGGCTGTCAGATGCCTCTTACGTGGGTAAATACTCATGTCCATTATGTAAGGCTGCTGACTTCAGAAAGCCAAGGCCAGATGAAAGCTTTTTCAGGTTTGAAAGCACGAGTCCTTTTCTTTCTTTCTTTCTTTCTTTTTTTTTTTTAAGATTTTATTTATTTGTCTCAGAGAGAGAGAGAGCGTGCGCACAGACAGACAGAGTGGCAGAGGGAGAAGCAGGCTCCCTACAGAACAAGAAGCCCGATGTGGGACTCGATCCCAGGACACTGGGATCATGACCTGAGCCGAAGGCAGCCGCTTAACGAACTGAGCCACCCAGGCGTCCCACACACGTCCTTTTCTTATGATAGAAACTCTTCCTGTGCCCGGGAAATGCGTTAATGGTGTTCATCAACGAAGAGAAGCTACACCTATTGGCAATGGTAAACAAAAGACCAGTTACCAAGTTCAGCTCAACAGAGTGAAGCAAAATAAAGATTTCCCTGAGGACAGAGAACAGTGAAATCCAGTGGTTTTAAGTAGCCATCTTTTAGATATTTGTATACTATTCAGTGTGGAGAAAATTAGAGTCCCAGGCTTAAGGCACTGTTACTCAGCTTTGAAAACTGCAGGAGCCTTTGTTGCAGGATTTGGTTCAACTAACTACAAGATGAAAAAACATCTCTATTCTATATGGTCAAGCAGTCACCTGGATCTTGGGTTCAGAAAGAAGTGAGAAATGCATGGGCTACAGAACTCCACACACCATGCTGGCTTTTCTCCGGATGGCTGAAATCTTCAAAAGTTAACACTCTAATGAGTTACTGCTGCATCTTGAATTTCCCTACTGTGACCAGAAAAACAACATATTCAGTGCATTGTTTTTCATTATACCATGGAGCTATAGCAACCACTCATCCAGCCTCTACATCTGCTGTTCCCTTTCAAAGCGCCATTCCATTTGAGGAAGAGAACTGCTAATTTTACTTGGTGGCCCCTAAAATGTACATGTCTAGCATAGTAGGCAGTGTTTACAGCTTCTAAAGCTTTCATTAATCATAAATTTTGGACATAGGGATTCTATTTTGTGGGGGAAAAATACTGCACAAACATCCAGATCCAGATTCTGGTTTATTTACTTATTAGCTGTGAAACTTGGAGCAGACCACTCCCACATAAAAATAAAACTGGGGGGGAGGGAGGCAGCTAATTTATAGGATCACCAGTGACTATACACACACACACACAGATACACACACACACACACACACACACACACACACACGGTAAAAAATGTAAAAGATAATCCTAGGACAGCAGTTCTCAAGTTTTTTGGTCTTAGAACCCCTTTATATTCTTATAATTACTGAAGATTCCAGGGGCATCAGGGTGGCTGAGTCAGTGGCAGCTGATTCTTGATTTCAGCTCCGGTCATGATTTCAAGGGTCAGGGATGGAGACCCACATTGGGCTCCCTGCTCCAAGTCTGCTGGTCCCTCTTCCTGCCCTCCACCCCCACTCGTGTGCTCTCATTCTTGCTCTCTTTCTCTCCCTTTCTCAAATAAATGGTTAAAATATTAAACAAAAAATTATTGAAAACTTCAAAGAGTTTATCTTAGAAAATTCTAGAAAACACAAAATACACATATTCCCATGCGGAAACATGTGGTCTCCAAAAAAGTCTACTATAAACATGTGAGAAAATGAGAGTAAAAGAGGTAAATAATACCTTTGTACTATAATGAAAATTGTTTTAGGCTTCACAGACCCTTAATAGGGTCTCAGAAATGCCCAGGCAGCCTCAGATCACACTTTGAGACTTGCTAGCTTAGAATACTTTAACATACAGAAAGCAGGAAGCTGTCAAAGAAGCTGAGTCATATTAAAAAAAAAAAAAAAAAAAATTCAGGAGTCAGCACAGAGGGGCTCCCACTGGCCAAAGATGAGACAATTTTAGTATCAGTAGGAATAAATGCAATAGATGAAACACTGATATTTTTGAATTCATGAATTCTTAAGGAATCACATACTCTCCTTCCTTCCTCACCCCCAATCTCTAGGTCTCTGTTATCTGGGTCTCCCTCAATGCTTACCTTTAGAGAATATTACTCATTAGCTAACTAATGGAGCCAGCTGTACCTTGGGACAACCAAAGAGCTGGCTAGTAAAAGTTTCTCTTTATAGAAGTATTCTAGGTGATAAATGAAGAAACGACTAAAATAAAATAAGACTTTGAAACCCATAATGAATTGGTGGATTTAGGCAGAAACAATCACCACCAACTGTGAACATATCAACATATCACACGCATGCACACACACAAGCAAGGAACTTACGTTAATCTAAGTGCCTCCTGATGGGAAGGACACAACACACTCATTATAGTATTCTTGACAAAATATGGGAACAGAATTTGATCCAGCCTCTACATAAATCTACCAGTTCACAAGAAATATGGTGTTGAGAGGATTATGTTAAATAAAGGAACATTTAACATTTAACTCCATGGGATGTAATCAGCCAAATCCAGGCTGTGGTAAACGTCACAGAATAAATGGTCTGGTTTGGCAAAAAATAAACTGCAAGGAAAGACCGTGGAAGGTAAACCTGCAGATTAAAAGGGATTAAAGAGGCATGTTAACCAACTTCAATGTATAGCCCTTACTTGAATCCTGATACAAACAAATTGAGAAGAAAAACAATATGGAAAACAGATAAATTTGACCACTGACTAGATATTAAATATTCAATCATATCAAAGAAGTTCTTTAAAGTATGATGATATTACAGTATTAAAGAGAAAAAAAAGAGTCTTTACCTTCAGAGAGGTATACAGAAATACTTATTATGAAAATATAGAATGTCAGGGATTTGCTTCAAAATAATCCAGGGCTGGGGGTTGGAACTGGGGGTCTAGGTGAAGTAAGACCACAAACAGATGATTACTGATGTTAGGAGAAGGCATATGGGGTCTAGTATAATATTCTTTCTACTTCTGTATATGTTTAAAGTTTTCCATACCAAAATAATAAAACAAAAGTAGCCACTAAAATGTTTTCTTCTCCAGTGATTTTGTGAGATGCCCAGAGGCAGGACCTGGGCACTCTGCCTCCCAGCACCCAGTGGCACAGAACACGAGGTACTTACTACTCAGGGAGCATGCCAAAGATCTGCAAAGCTGACCTGGGATGGGGCAGAGTCGGCAAAGAAGTCCTGAGCCAGCTGTCTCTGACCTGGAGACATCTTTCCAAAAGAGCGGGAACCAAAATTGTGTTTTCAATATGATCATAACCAAGAAATACAAACAAAAGCTTGACACAGAAAAAGGGGTAAGAACTCTTCACAGAAGAAGAAAATACATGAAAATAGTAAGGTTTTCTTGAGTAGAGGAACAATGGGAGTTTGCTTTTCTTTGCTTCTACTCTCTGAATTCTCCAAATTTTCTGTAGTTATTTTAAATGTGGGAGGAAACCAAATAAACTTTATTTTTAAAATTACTTACAATATCAAGGCTCTATAGATAGATATTTTTTAAATTATTTTTTAATATTTTATTAATTTATTTGACAGAGTGTCAGACAGAGAGGAGGAGCGGGGGAGCAGCAGGCAGAGGGAGAGGGAGAAGCAGGTTCCCTGTTGAGTAGGGAGCCCGATGTGGGGCTCGATCCCAGGACCCTGGGATCATGACCTGAGCTGAAGGCAGAGGCTTAACCCACTGAGCCACCCAGGTGCCGCAGATAGCTATTTATACGTAACAGTATTTTATTTGTTATATTTCTATGACCCTTTCTGTGGCTGGGGTAAAAAAGAATATTATAATAATGAAGAAAATATTGAAAATGATCAGTGAAGAATTTTTAAACTGAATTATGAAAGCAATAGAAGAATACCTTTTCTATTTTTGGAAAGGGGGAGATATTCTTCCTTATATTTTTCCTCTACAAAATAAAGGAGAACTCGTATTTTATAAAAAATTACCAGTGGAAAACCCAGCTCAAGGAGCTCTCTTCAGTTCCTCCTAATAACCTCAACTTCCGGAAGGTGGGGGCAAACAGGATGTCTGGCACCCAAGAGGCTTTGTTCAGAGGCTCTGCCTACCATCTTGATCTGTGTCCTTTAGCAGCTCAAGGAAGGAGAAGGGGAGTTCAGTTTAACCCCAAGATCCTATGCCTGCTAACACCATATTCTCCAAAGATGTGTCCCATAAACAAAAGAATGGATTTTCCTTTTCAGAGAAAATGTTCCACGTAGGTCAAGATTCTTCAAGAAGCAGACAACAGCTGAGAACCCTATGCTAGCTCTAGTTATTTCACTTACAAAATAAGTGGAAGAATATGTACACCAGTGACTTAAAAATTGAACATGAAAAAAAGAAAAATGTCAGAAATTTGGCATGGATAATTGTTATGTTTTCCACACGGGTCTAATTAAACTTGATTTAGACTGCATACTGCTGCTTTTTGGTTTTTGTTTTTTAACCTTGCTATTAAATAAACAAACGCCAAGGGAAAAAAGCTGAAACTGCCACTTCTCCTGTGCTTTATATGTATTGTGGGAGGCTAAACTCACAGTCAAAGTCAAAATGACTCAACGTATGGCAGTGTAACCTTGTAGCTAGAATTGTGAGCGTTGGACTATATTACCAAGGTTAAAAATCACTGATCTGCCATTTATTAGCTCTGTGACCACGTACAAGCTGTCTAGCCTCTCTGAGTGTCAGAGGTTCTCACCTCCAAAATAAAGATGAGAGTGGGAATGTCATAGGGCTGTTGTAGTAACTAAGATGAAAAATGGAAAATGTTGAGTATGGTATCTATCACATACATGCTCTACAAATGTTACCTACTGTTGTTTTTATAATCTAACATACTTTTGTTCTACTCTTCCTCCCTTTTCCCACCAAGACACAAAGATTTCACAAACTTTTACTTCTTCAGTCTCATCAATGAATACTGTAACCTATGAAATCTTGACTTTTCTATTTTCCCCAGAACAAAAATTAACTTTTTCTCTAGGAAAAGAAAAACAAGGATGGAATTAGATTACCCTTCATTTGTGCCAATAATGAGTGGTAGCAGAGTCCTAATTCCTAGAACCTACAAAGAATCCCACGTGTTACAGTCCTAGTCAATTCTCAGAATTAGAGAGAGTAACTTTCTGATCCTACCAAAATTTGTACTGGGGACTGAGTTTCCATTGACACCAAATCTCTCATGGCCCTTCTGAGAAGGAAAAAAACCCAAACATTCAGATAATCCATGCCAATAAGAGTGATTGGGAGGGGTGCCTGGATGGCTCAGTCAGATAAGCATCTGCCTTTGGCTCACATCATGATCCCAAGATCCTGAGAAAGAGAGTGACAATGGGCTCCCTGCGCAGGAGGGCGTGTGCTCCTCCCATCTGCTTGTGCTCTCCCTCACTCTCACGCTCTCTCTCTCAAATAAATAAATAAAATCTTTTAAAGAAAAAAAGAGTGATTGGGAAAAATTCACACCTTTTAGAGAAAGGAACACACGTCTTAAAACAACTTCTACTCAAAAGAAAATGGGAGGGAGGAGCAAGATGGTGGAGACATGGAGACCAAAATATCATCAGGTCCCAGGAGTTCAGCTAGATAGTTATCAAACCATTCTGAACACCTACAAACTCAACAGGAAACTGAAGAGAAGAGCAGCAATTCTAGGAACAGAAAATCGACCACTTTCCAAAGGTAAGACATGCGCAGAAGTGAATCCAAAGATAGACTGCAGGGGGAGGGGCTGGTTCCTGGCAAGTGAGAAAGCAGTGGAACACAAAATCGGAACTTTTAAAAGTCTGCTCCACTGAGGGATGTTGCTCCAGAGGCTAAGTGAGGGGTGGAGCCCTTGCGGGGACAGTGTGGTCTCAGGACCTGCAGGGTCACAGAAAGACTGGGGGTGCCTGAGGGCAGCACAGCTCCCAGGTTATAAAGCAGGGAAGCTCGCTACAGAGACAGAGCCGAGCACAAGCATCTCAGCTCAGAGTTACCTTAAATCATGATCTGAGGCACAGTCGGGCCACTGCACTTCAAGCAGGGACCACACAATCAGCAGATCCGGGGAGACTCACCTTCCTCCTCCAAAAGGAGGAGCATGGGAGTGTTGCAGGAATCTGCTGGGTTTGAAGACTCCAAACGGGGCTGAGTGCCAGAGACAGAAATGCTCCATCACAGGCCAGGTGAGCTCAGGGTGTGGCTGGAGACCAGGGAGATGGGAGGGATTGACAGCTTTTCTCTGAGGGTGCACCAAGGAGTGGGGCCCCAAGCTCTTGGTTACTCCAGGATCAGAGATTGGGAGGCCATCATTTTCATTCCCGTCCTCCATAACTATACGAAAAGCATTCAGGAAACAAAAGCTACAGAGAGCAAACCCAAGCAGATTACTTAGTCTGGCTCCTGGCAAGGACAGTGCAATTCTGCCTTGGGCAAAGACATTTGAGAGCCACTGCAACAGGCCCCTCTCCCAGAAGATCAGCAGGAACATCCAGCAAAAGACCAAGTTCACCTATCAGTGAGAAATGCAGAACTCGAGAGCAAGGGGAAAGCAACACATAGATTCATGGCTTTTTCCCCATGATCCTTTAGTCTTTCAAAGTTAAATCCTAAAAAATTTTTTCTTACTCTATTAAAAAAAAATTTCCTCTTTCCTATTTTTCTGTTTTAACTATTTTGTCTTATCAATACCTTTTACAAATATTTTAAATTTTCATTGTTAAAATCATATTTTATCCCTTCATTATATTTAGCCTTATTTTTTGTATATGTATAGGTTTTTTCTTTAAAATTCTGGGATACAATTTCTTCTAATAGATCATAATATACCCTAAATCTAACACATTGCTTTGTTATAATCTCCAGCCTGATCACATTCTTTCCTCTTTTTTTTTTCCTTTTCTTTTTTCAAACAACTTCTTATCAATTCTCTTTTCAGAATCTTTTTAAATTTTCATCTTTCCAGTCATATTCCATCCCTTCATCATGTTTACTCTTATTTTTGCATGTATGTAAATTTTCCTTTTTTTAAATTATTGGGAGGTAGTTTCTTCTAACAGACCAAAATACACCCAAAATCAAATGTGTGGTTCTGTTCTATTCACCAGTCTAATATATATATATATATATATATATTTTTTTTTTTCTTCTTTTTTTCTTATTTTTCACTCTTTCTTCTCCCCCCCGGTTTTGGGTCTCTTCTGATTTGGTTGGTGTATATTTCCTGGGGTCATTGCTACTCTTTTAGTATTTTGTTCTCTCATTCATCTATTCTTACCTGGATAAAATGCCAAGGCAAAAAAACTCACCACAAAAAAAAAAAAAAAAAAGAGGCCGTACCAATGGCTAGGGACCTAATTAATATGGAAATTAGTAATACATCAGAACTAGAGTTCAGAAGGACAATTATCAAGGTGCAAGCTGGGCTTGAAAAAAGCATGCAATATATTAGAGAATCCCTTTCTGGAGAAATAAAAGAACTAAAATCTAACCAAGTTGAAATTAAAAAAGCTATTAATGAGGTGCAACAGGCTCTTACTGCTAGCATAAATGAGGCAGAAGAGAGAGTTAGTGATATAGAAGACCAAATAGTGGAGAATAAAGAAACGAAGCAAAAGAGAAAGAAACAACTACTGGACTGTGAGAGGAGAATCTGAGAGATAAGTGATACCATAAGATGAAACTATATCAGAATAACTGGAGTGCTCGCTTCGGCAGCACATATACTAAAATTGGAACGATACAGAGAAGATTAGCATGGCCCCTGCGCAAGGATGACACGCAAATTCGTGAAGCGTTCCATATTAAAAAAAAAAAAAAAGAATAACTGGAATCCCAGAAGAAGGAGGAGGAGGAGGAGGAGTAAAAAGAGAGAGAAAAGTGCAGAAAATATATTGGAGCAATTTATAGCAGAGAATATTCCTAATTTGGTGAAGGGAACAAGCATCAAATTCCAGGAGGCACAGAGCACCCCCTCAAAATCAATAAAAATAGGTCCATACCCCATCATCTAATAGTAAAACATACAAGTCTCAGTGACAAAGAAAAAATCCTGAAAGCATCTTGGGACATGAGGTCTGTAACATACAAGAGTAGAAATATTAGATTGGCAGAAGAACTATCTACAGAGACCCAGCAGGCCAGAAAAGATTGGCATGATATACACAGAGCACTAAACAAGAAAAATATGCAGCCAGGAATACTACATCCAGCTAGGCTGTCACTGAAAATAGAAGGAGAGATAAAAAGCTTCCAGGACAAACAAAAACTAAAAGAATTTGCAAACACCAAACCAGCCCTATAGGAAATATCAAAAGGGGTCCTCTAAGCAAAGAGAGAGCCAAAAAGTAGTAGATTGGAGAGGAACGGAGACAATATACATTAACAATCACCTTATAGGCAATACAATAGCACTAAATTCATATCTTTCAATAGTTACCCTAAATGTAAATGGGCCAAATGCCCCTTAAAAGACACAGGGTATCCAAATGGATTAAAAAAAAAAAAAAAGACCCACTGATAATGCTGTCTTCAAGAAACTTATTTTAGACCCAAAGACACCTCCAGATTTAAAGTGAAGGAGTGGAACACAATTTTCCATGCTAATGGACATCAAAAGAAAGCTGGGGTGGCAATCCTTGTATCAGATCAATTAGATTTTAAGCCAAAGATCATAATAAGTCATGAGAAAGAACACTGTTATGAGCAACAGTACACCAGAAAATTTGACAATCTGGAAGAAATGGATGCATTCCTAGAATCATATAAACTAGCAGAATGGAACCAGGAAGGAACAGAAAACCAACAGAGCCATAAACAGTAAAAAGATTGAAGCAGTCATCAAAAATCTCCCAACAAACAAGAGCCCAGGGCCAGACAGCTTCCCAGGGGAAGTCTACCAAACATTTAATGAAGAATTAATACCTATTCTCCTGAAACTGTTCCAAAAAATAGAAATGGAAGGAAAACTTCCAAACTCATTTTATGAGGCCAGCATTACCTGCATCCCAAAATCAGACAGAGACCCCATCATAAAGGAGAATTACAGACCAATATCCTTGATTAACACAGATGCAAAAATTCTCACCAAAATACCAGTCAATGCGCTCCAACAGTACATTGAAAGGATTATTCACTACAACCAAGTGGGATTTATCCATGGGCTGCAAGGTTGGTTCAAATTCTGCACATCAATCAACATGATATAATACATGAATAAAAGAAAGAACAAGAACCATATGATACTCTCAATAGATGCTGAAAAGGCATTTGACAAAAGTACAGCATCCTTTCTTGATCAAAACTTTTTACAGTGTAGGCATAATGGGTACATACCTCAACATCATCAAAGCCATCTATGAAAAACCCAAAGTGAATACCATTCTCAAAGGGGAAAAACTGAGAGCTTTTCCCCTAAGGTCAGGAACATGACAGGGCTGTCCGCTATCACCACTGGTATTCAACATAGTACTAAAATAAAGTCCTAGCCTCAGCAATCAGAAAACAAAAAGAAATAAAAGGCACCTGAACTGGCAAAGAAGTTGTCAAATTCCCACTCTTTACAGATGATATGATACTTTATGTGGAACCAAAAGACTCCACTCTAAAACTGCTAGAACTCATTGAGGAATTCAGTAAAGGGTCAGAATATATAATCAATGTACAGAAATCAGTTGCATTTCTATACACCAACAACAAGACAGAGGAAAGAGAAATTAAGGAGTTGATCCCATTTACAACTGCAGTTAAAACCATAAGATATCTAGGAATAAACAGAACCAAAAAGGCAAAGAATCTGTACTCTGAAAACTATAAAGTACTCATGAAAGAAAATGAGCAAGACACCATGAAATGGAAAATGTTCCATGTTCCTGGACTGGAAGAACAAATACTGTGAAAATGTCTATGCTACCTAAAGCAATATACACATTTAACACAATCCCTATCAAAATACCACCAATTTTTAAAAAAAAAAAGTGGAATAATCCTAAAATTTATATGGAACCAGGAAGACCCCGAGTAGCTAAAGGAAGGTTGAAAAAGAAAATAATAGTTGGTGGCATCACAATTCCAGACTTCAATCTCTATTACAAAGCTATAATCATCAAGACGATATGGTACTGGCAGAAAAACAGACATGTAGATCAATGGAACACAATAGAGAGCCCAGAAATGGACCCTCAACTCTATGGTCAACTAATCTTCAACAAAGCAGGAAAGAACATCCAATGGGGAAAAAAAAGAAGTCTTTTCAACAAATGGTGTTGAGAAAATTGGACAGTCACATGCACAAGAATGAACCAGGACCATTTTCTTACACCGCACACAAAAATAGACCCAAAATGGATGAAAGACCTCAATATGAGACAGGAATCCATCAAAATCCTTGAGGAGAACACAGGCAGCAACCTCTTCGACCTCAGCCCCAGCAACTTCTTCTTACAAATATTGCCAAAAGCAAGGGAACCGAGGGCAAAAATGAGCTATTGGGACTTCGTCATGATCAAAAGCTTTTGCACAGCAAAGGAAACAGTCAACAAAACCAAAAGACAACTGACAGAATGGGAGAAGGTATTTGCAAATGACATACCAGATGAAGGGCTAGTACCCAAAGTCTATAAAGAAATTATCAAACTCAACACCCAAGGAACAAATAATCCAATCAAGAAATGGGCAGAAGACATGAACAGACATTTCTGCAAAGAAGACATCCAAATGGCCAATAGACACATGAAAAAGTGCTCAACATCACTCGCCATGAGGGAAATACAAATCAAAAGCACAATGAGATATGGTTTTGAGCCACAGTCAGAATGGCTAAAAGTAACAAGTCAGGAAACGACAGATGTTGGCAAGGATGCAGAGAAAGGGGAAAGTCCTACGCTGTTAGTGGGAATGCAAGCTGGTGCAGCCACTCCAAAATAGTATGGAGGTTCCTCAAAATGTTGAAAATAGAGCTATCCTTGACCCAGGAATCACACTTTGGGGTATTTACCCCAAAGATACAAATGTAGGAATCTGAAGGGGTACGTGCACCCCAATATTTACAGAAGCAATGTCCACAATAGCCAAAATATGGAAAGAACCTAGATGTCCATCAACAGATGAATGGATAAAGAAGATGTGGTACATATATACAACGGAATACTATGCAGCCATCAAAAAACACAAAATCTTGCTATTTGCAATGACATGGATGGAACTAGAGGGTATTATGCTAAGTGAAATAAGTGAATCAGAGAAAGGCAATTATTATATGATCTCTCTGATATGAGGAATTTGAGAGGCAGGGTGGGGGGTTGTGGGGGGTAGAAATGAAAAAAAATGAATCAAGATGGGATCAGGAGGGAGACAAACCATAAGAACCTCTTTTTTTTTTTTTTCCCCGTAAGAACCTCTTAATCTCAGAAAACAAACTGAGGGTTTTTGGGAAGGGGGGGTGTAGAGAGGGTGTTTGGGTTATGGGCATTGGAGAGGGTATGTGCTATGGTGAGTGCTGTGAAATGTGTAAGCCTGATGATTCACAGACTTGTACCCCGGAGGCAAATAATACATTATATGTTAATTTTTTAAAAATGGTAGATGTTTATACTATCAAGGGGATCCCTGGGTTCTGAACTTACTAAGAGGACATGAAAAGGACTGATGAAATCATAAAATAATCCTAGAAAGTCACAAAATTGAAAACCCCCCAAAATCAATATATTCCAGGGTACAAGGAGTAATAAAGGAGAGAGAGAATGGATTTCACACATGCTTCAGGCTCTAAAAACATGGTAATTGGGGTAAGAGGTAAAAGCAAAGCTCTAAGTCTTACAGTGAAGAAATGAGTTTGGCAGATGAAGGAGATAAAAGAAATTTAAAGTGCACACTGTCTAGATGTACAATGTACAGAGCTGAGTCAGCAGAAACACATTTATTAGGAATACCAATACTCCAGCAATCGTATTAGTGGTGTAGTCAGTTGGACGGTAGGTATAACGCAGTATCTCTGATTTTGTATATTTGCACCCAAGCTGAAGTACATGTAATTGACTGACTGAACTTCTTGGAAAATAACCATTATTTATGTGGCTGGTTGTTAGGGCATTAAGTGAGGAGTTCCTTTCCCACCACTGCCCCAGTAGGAGTAGAACTTTGATAGCTGAGTGAGAAAGAAGAGGAAGTAATGGGGACAGAACCAGTAAAGCTGGTGAAGATATGGTGTGTCCAGCTGTACTCTTCAAGTATTCACTAAAGCCTACCTGATGGGACCAGATGGGTCCGAAAAGCTCAGGCGGATAGAAGAGGTGCATTCACAGTCTTCTTTAAGGACTCAGAGGCTCAGAAGCAGGGGGAGCCATGAGGAAGGAAGGCGCAGGGACATGGAAGATCACCAGGAGGCTTTGGGTTGAGCACAGTTTAACTAGAAAATCTCCAGAGGGCAAGGAAGGCCCATGGATTCTTAGCTGCCAAGATAAAAAGTTGCTACAAAAGAAAAGTGTGCAGAAGTCTTTGGAATTCTAGGAAACCTAGAATTCTAGGAAAACTAGATATCATGGTCATTTGACTAAGGGTGGCCCTAGGCCATAATGCATCCCAATGACTCATTGGGCTCTATGGAATCTCTGAGGGACACCCACCAGAGAACAGGACTTCCTGGTTGAGGGTGGATCCTTCCAAGGGCTGAGATCACAGCGGACAGCTCAGCAGGGACAGAGGGCACAGTGTTGAGATCTCCAACTGGGAAGCTCAAGTGCCTCGCTTTGATCTTCAGCTTGCTATCTGCAACCTCCAATTCAGTACTTGTTCCGTCTGCTCAATCATCCATCTCTCAATTTTCCCTCTGTCCAAATGTTTTTGGTGGCAGGTCACTAACAGGCCTTCTCCTCAAGGGAGGAACGATAGGCCTCCCTGCACCATACAGCCCAATTATACACTGTGCCCCATCTCAGCAAACTCAGAAAACCCACTGTGAGCCCAATCTTTGTATGTATGCCTTTCTGTTCTATCATCAGGGCCCTGTACGACTTCTTTATTTTCCCATCTTTTCTGTGGTATACACAAACGGGACTCCCAGACATTCTGGATATATCTCACACCTCTGCTAATGCCAGTGTCTTCTCACTGGCATGAAGCTCGTGCCTTACACAACTATGAACTGAGTGCCTAACCCAGGCCCAGGCAGCAATGCACCAGGACCACAGACTTCCCGTGAGGCCTAGGGGCCTCTCTGAGCCCAGGCTCTTCTTCCCTCTTCTTACTCTTTGCCAGATGCATTCTCAAAGCAGTGACCTTTAATACCAGGGGAGGCTATCACTATTCCTACTACCCCTAGCTCTCCTGGTTTTTCAAAGTACTGACCCAGAATTTAATTTAAAAAGAACAGATGTAGAAGCCAGCCATCAGTGATGTGATAAAACATCAGGGGGTCAAACCTCTTTGTTTTATGTTATTCTTTGACATTAATGGTCAAGCATCAGGGCACCCTCTGGACACTATCCCTGTCCTCCTGTCTTTCGACACTCCTTTTTCAAAAGTGACTTTTCAGAGTCGCACACTCTGTGGCAGGAAAATCCCAGTTCTAGAGCCCAGAGAGTTACATTCTGGTCCGATCTGCCAATATAAACAATGTGGCCTGAGGACGGTCACCCAATGCCTCTAAGCCTTGGCTTCCCTCTATATCATGTTTTGGATGCTGAGCTCTGTTTCCTGCCAGCTGGAACACGCTGAGGCTCAGGTCCCCATTTTTATTTTTGGCTGGCCTAAGTGTAGGCAACTACTGAGATATGAAAATGCTGAAGTTCAATTCATGCAAGAGATAAGTTCTCAATTTATAAACTTGTTCAGGGTGGGATCTTTCTGACCAGCTGCCCAGGCCCCATAAGAATAGCTACCATTGCTGGCCTACTACATGCCAGGCACTGTTCTTAGCAGTTCACAAATGCAACGGAGACTTCCTCAAGAATCTTTTGGAGGCTAGGGCTCCTTGACTACAATTTAACTCAGCCTCCTTCTGCTCTGTCAAGCCTGAGAGCAATGCTTGGTGGACCTACACCTTATCTTCCACTTCACAAGCCTTACAAAACCTCCTAAAGATGTACACAAAAGCACAGGAGAAATCTATCAGTTACAAGGAGAGTCATCTGTAGAATGAACTAAGGCTTTCAAAAAAAATTGCTAAGAGCAAAGCAGGTGGTTTAGTTATTTTGAGACCAAGAAAAAATGATCAAGGCAGGGCCAAAACTATTGCTTGGGTACAATAGTATAAAACAGCAGATGTCAAGGACATGCAACACTCATCAGCAACTCTGTTCCCTTTATGGGAGAAAAATGATGCAATCCTTAAAGGCCCAGATAAGAGAACCCAAGTCTTGAGTCTTCAATGCTCCAGGGCCTGAAGGAACTTGTGTTGGGTAAAGTAATTCTTGCTTTGGGACTAGTTTGAGCAAGGAAAAAAAAAAAAAATCCAAGGTTTCTTACAACCTGAATCACCTATAAACCCATCACAGAGCTAACTTACCAAATTCCACAAACAATACACACAGAGGAGTCAAGAGGCAGGGAAGATCTAGCATCATCCTGGACTTGGTTTTGGCCTCACTGGGCAGAGAAAAATGAAGGAGACAGGGAGAGAGGGGTGGGGAGAGTAGGGGTGAATAATTAGGTCCTTGGGGAAGAACTTGGAGCCTGACCTACACAGAGCACAGTGAGTGGCTGGCTGGCAGCAGAGCCCTCCAGGCTACAAAACATTTCATTCTGTGGCTGGTATTTTGAGCACTAAGGGACTTCTCTCATTATCTCTCCTCATCGTGCTCAGCCTGAAGACATGGACACTGGCCTGTCATTTACCTAATCTTTCCAGAATCAGTAATAAATAGATGCAAAATCTGAAAGACTGCCTGCTTGAATTCTCTCTCTTTTAAGAGTGTAAGCTTGTGCATATTGATTACTTGGTGAGGATTTTTATCACGAACTTTGGATGTTTTGAGATTATCTGATTTAGCATCTTATTATAAAATCTAAGTGCTGTTTTTCTCTTGGTGAGCCTTTCAAACTCCTTTTCCCTCACCAGGATAAGGAATGCTGGCTCTGATACCTTACCATTCAGAGAAGTATTTTTTGGGTTCTCGGATTACTGCTTCTAAGCTACAGACTGGTGGGCCTCAGCTTTAGTTCCTGCCAAAGCACGACACACATTACCAATGGCAACAGATGCCTCTAACATTGCTCCCGACTTACCCTCCCTTTCAAGCTCATCACAGTGGGAGCCACAGGGGACTCAGTCGAACCTGGCCTCCTCCAGAAGGTCTGAATTGCTCTGTCAGTAACCTTCAGAAGCAACACGACCATGTAAGGCAAAGGAGCACCAAATCATTCCAGCAACTAAAGATGCTACAAACTCAAGAGCTTTAAGTGATTTATATTCTCTATAGGAACACAAAGTGAGAGAAGACACATTTTTTTCCTGATAAATTCATGACTGTCAGGACATACTACCAAAAGGGAGGTGGGCCCCACATCATTTAAATATTCTCTCCCAGCTACATGTCCACTGAAATCAAAGGTGAGGAGGTTTAGAGGAAAAGGCTAAACTGTTAAGAAATAGTCAAGCCCATTACCTCATCTGAACCCCGACGAAAGCCTCTCTCCTCCCTTAATCCTGTAGCCAGCATGGGTGGCCTGAATATCCAAACCCATAGACACCTTGTCTCTGTTCTCTCCACTGCCTCACCTCCAATGACCCTTTCCTCCACGCCACATAAATCACCTACGGCCCAGTTGAACATCCCATCCTTTGACGAAAATAGCCTCTGCTTTGGTTTCCTTATTAAAATCCCATTCACTGGGATTGACCATTAGGGCCCCCTCAAAAGTGTCATTTCATATCCCCTTCTTACTCAGCTGCCTTTCTAAGGCCATCATTCCCATAACACACTCTCCATAACAGCCTTGCCAAATGCTCTAAGCTTACCTTGCTCAGCCTTCTGCCAAACCCCAGCTTCAGAGGACAACCAGCGAGGCTGTGTCTGTGCCCACCAGTGAGCACCTGGGCATGGGAGAAAAAGTGCACACGGCCAGATGGTGTCTCGCTATATGAACACCAACTACAAATGAGTCCTCTGTGACGCTCCATGATCCCACCACATATCTCCCCCAGACTCATTCTTTCCCTCTCATCACTTTCAAACTGTGTTTCTAAATACCCACACTCTTCCTCCCCAATTCTCAGATGACCTGGCCTCCTAACGGAGAAATGGAACCCATCACTCAGCAACTTCCTGATATCAGACCAACCTTCATCTCCACCAGCCTTCAGCTTCTTCCCTCCTGTTGCTTCCTATTTTCTCCTTTCATCCAAGGTCAACCACTCCACTTGGGCTTAGATCCTACCCTATTCTACCTGCTCAGCCTCATATACTCACTTACCTCTGTTCTCTCCTATTTATTCAGTCAACTTCTTACTTCCTTCCCATCAACATTTCAACATCTCAGGTACACTCTACCTCAACCTCCCTGTCTCTAGGCTGGTGTCTTATTGCTTTAATTCCTTCATGGAAAAATAAAAACTGCCCTCCTTGAGGGAATATCCCCTTCATTTTTCAACCCATTCCAATCTGGCTTGGCTCCAGCTCTCCCTGAAAAGCTCCAGTCTAGGTCAATAATGACCTCTGTTGCCAAACTCATGAGAATCTTTTCATGCATCTTACTTGACATCTTGACAGCGTTTGGCAACGTTCATTACTCTCTCCTTGAAATATTCCTTACCTTGGCCTTCACAATCAATGCTTTCCTTCCCATTGCTCTCACTCCTTTCTCTTCACCAGCTCACCCTACTTTACCTGTTCTTTAGGGTTCAAACTCCCCAATGCTTGAACCTGGGGCCTCCTTTTCTCTTCACTCTACATTAGTGATCAAAAGCCCAAATACCCAAGAGGGTAAGCTAGTGAAACAATGAAGTGAAGGCAAGTTGACTTTCATTTCCTTCTCAACTCTACTTTGAGACACTGCAGAACAAGCAGGATACCTGGCAACAGACCCCAGGCTTCAGGGTAAGATAACAATAGGGAGAGGTACAGACTATGAAAAAGAGAGGCAGATGTTCCTACCAGAACAACAATTAGCTGGAAGTCTTGAGTTCTATAGGAGAACTCCTGTTCTTTAAATCTTGGCAGCTGCATTAATTAAGATTTCACTTCTTTATTATCCCTATTCTCAGAGAAGCTCTACCTGCTGATAGTACAGCAGTTGTTAGACCTCCAGACCTCTGGACTATATCCTGCCAGGCTTAAGCAAAAAGTAAGAACAACTCTCTTCTTGGATCTCGCCCAGTCTCAACGTTCCCCATGATTGCACCAACCTGGATTACAAGGACATTCTTGGACCAACCATGGGGTCAGGCTACTTCAGGAAGGATTGGCCAGCCCTGGGTCACACACTTCATTGGGAGTCAGGGGTGGAGCTTGATCTAAAGCACAAGGTCTGAGATTGGAGGATATGACATTTCTTAAAGGGAAATTAGGGCTTGCCATCAAAAGAGAAAAAATATATTCGAGGCAGCCAAAAAACCATAAACATGCAACAGCAACTTGTTCAAATATTTTAAAAACACTACACAGGCCAAATAAAGCAGGTTTGCTGGCTGAAGGTGGCTTGTCAACCTCCAGTTCCAATTCTCCTTTCTCCATTTGTTTCCTAGGTGATCTCATCCAAGATTGAGCCTTCATTTACCATCGCTATACCAAAAATGCCACATTTTCATCTCTGACTCATAAATTCAACTGCCTACTCACCATCTTCACTTGGATGCCTCAAACTCATCTCCAATTCAATTTGTCCAAACCGAAATTAATGACCGTCTGACCCTCTACACCCTCCCACCCAAAACAGGAGTTCTTATTGCAGGGCCGGGGGTGGGTAAGGGGAGACAAGACCAAAGTGACTGAGGTATTGTTAAAAGAAAAAAAAAATCAGGAAGTCAAATGTAAGACTCCACTGAAATTCTTTTGTTACTTCAAATATTCAAGAAAGGCATTTGATATCTTAATTCATCTAAATTTGCAATTTCCATTTTCCACCTCTTCCCAGTTTAAAGACACTTTAGAAATAGAGTTTCATACCAAAGGGAGAAAGATTGTCAAGGATCATCCAAAGGTGCTTTTGCTTGCTTGTTTGTTAGCACAACTGTAATGTTCTAGCAAACGTATTATTAGAATTGATCCTTAACAACAACTCAGGAGGTTGGTACGGCATATTTCCACATTTCATCAATCTAAGCAATCACTTATTTTAAGATGCAACATTATTTTATGTACCACTATATTAGAAGAACACCACAAATTAAATCAAAACCTATCATGCAGAGTGAAACATATCATGTTTTCAGATATATTAAAATATAAAATAAACAAAAATGTATGTCTTCGAATCTCTGGAAAAACATTATCATAAGCCTCACTTTTCAGATAAGGAACTAGAGGCTCTGAGACTTGCTCAAAGTGATAATTGGTAAGTTTTCACTTACCAATTAAGAATGGACTTGCACCTATGGGAAGCAGTTTCCTCTTTCCCCCATCCCAGTCCAGTCTCTAGTCTGAATGATATCTAGAGTTTCTTCTGGAGCCCCCAAAGGTTTTCTGATACAAAGTTGGTGAAGGAAAATCAGAACAGAGACAACTCAATACATGCTTTTAAAACTGACATGGATTCTAAGACCGAGGATAACTTAGAACTTTTCTCCTGCTCCTAGACTGCTTGGGAAATACTGCTAGCATAAAAAGCAGTATGAGTCAGGTGTGTAAGAAAAAGATTACATCGTCAATTTCACCACTAATTCAGCAGGACTGGCACAGAAACTTATGGTTGACTATAAATTTTAAGTATAATTCACAAGACAATTTTCACTTGTGAAGGGATATTACTGGGCACCTGGTCAAGCTAAAACTTTCATTCCTTGTAATGAAATATGCCCATTTAATGATTTTGTTTCTTTGTTTCAAAAAATACCCATTTGGAAAGGGGCCATGTTTTATCTAATTACTGAATACACTATTGCAAAGCAAATGTGTAAGTCTAAGAGTTTTAATCAGTCTGTACAAAAAGCCTTTTGAACATCCAACATTCATTTAAAAAAGTAAAAAACAAAAAACAAACAAAAAAATCCCACAGAACAACAACAACAACAACAAAAACTGTTGGAAACAACTGTTGCAAAAGCCAAAGGATATGGTGTGTGGGATCTAGGTAAGATAGAACAGGCTGAATTGATGACCAAGTTTATTTAAATGTAATTGTTTTTACATTTTGTATTCCCCACAGCACCTAGAACAGTGTCTGAATCACAAACTGCCTACTAAGTACACATGAGAAAATAAGCAGTAAGAAAAAGGAGATATGCTCCTTCTTTCTAGTTCTGTTCTGGCTCTGGAGGAGACACAGTCTAGTGAATTCTTGGAGGTGCCTACTATGAGCCTATCTTTGTACAAAAGGCACATTGAATTTAATACTGCAAGTCTTCAAGGAGCTGACAGTCTAGTGAGTACAAACATAAGAGATATGCAGGTAGCAGATTATCTTTGGGTATGCTTGTAACTGAGCAATATACTCAAATGTTTTAATAACATGTCCAATCCACAATGCATGTAGAATTAGGAGAGCAGCAGCTAGTAAGGAGCAACACCAGCTCATTGCTAGACATGACCTTGAAAGAGTCAGTTCTCTGAATCTGTTTCCTTAGTTATTACCGACCCACCCTTCAGGGCTGATGCAAAATAAATTAAGGTAGGAGAAAGCCTTTTGCAAATTCTAAAGCATGATACAAAGTAAAGCAGTAGTAGTAGTAGTAGTAGTAAAATGTCCTATTGCCCAAAAATATTGCAGGGATTTCTTTTTGAGGTCCCTTCAAAGACAAAGGCAGAGGGATTTTTCAAAAATGCAAACCTGATTATTCATGTCCTGGTTTAAAGATGCCTTGTGGCCAAAGGATAGATTCTCAACTCTTTGGCTTGGTAGATAAAGATCTTCAAAAACTGGCTCCTTGGCAACCCCATCCCTGGTTTTACCTCTCAAAGACCGTAACAAGCAACAATGGCTGACTGATCACATTCTCTTACACACTTCTTTGCGTTTGCAATTTTGGTGAAGTTCTTGGATGTGATTATCTTATCACGTCCAGGACTCCACAGACTGCTATTACAGTACTTTCCACATTATCATGAGGTTCTGACATTGTCCAGGGCAAGAAAGGGGTGGGGGTGGGGTAACGCCTTCTCCTTCCCCATACCTCGTACAAAACCCAACTTACAGCAGCTTAGTAAATATTCCTTCAGTGACAGCAAGGGAGATCCTTATTTGCATACCACAAAAAATGGTGCCACGGAGAGAATCTCAAGGGAAGGTTGTCAACTGAAGAAAGGCTTAGAGGCCCTACTAAAACCCCTACAGGTCCACATCGCTTATCCAAATGCCCTAAGGCCACATGTGTTATCCAAATGCTCTAAGACCACAAAATTTTTGATGTTTTAGGGAAGTAAAAATGTGCCTTCTTCTCTCAGTGGAGTGTAGGTCAGCACTCCCTACGAAACACAGTAATACTTCTGCAGGGGAACTTACAAATAACCATGCTAAAGGAGATAAATTAATACACAGGCTCATTCGTTCAAGTCAGATCTCACCACCAAATGGGTCAGAGCCTTTTGGATTTTGGAATTTGAGAGAAGGGACAGTGGATCCATACCACCTAATTTGTATACATAGCTCTCTCAAATCCATTTTCTTGTTTGCTCAGAAATATACTACAGCAGGACTGACCTATGTTCAGACAACAAGTAAAAGTGGCCATACACCCAAACATCAACAGGCAGGCCACAAAATATTCTCAAAGGGGTTCAGAGGCACCCACACATGGTCATCATCACTGACGACTACAGCAAAAGAGAAACAAAAACAACAACTACAAAAATTGCTAAATCCAGCACCAGAGGACCAGGCAGAAAAAGTGGTAGTCCACAGAGCAGGAAATGAAGGTATAAATGATTCTGTAAGCAAATAAATAATATTGTTAGGAAGTCCTATCACTGATTTCTAAAGGGCTCTCCAAAGGTGGGCACAGAGATGTGCACACACAAACAGTGGCATTCATAAGCCAAAACTGAGCTGTTCCAGATCAACCTGATTTGTTTCCATGCGAAAACAGAAACAGCAGTGCATGCCACCTGCTCTCTAGGGCTGCAGAAAGGAACGGAATAACACCTTTTGCAAATAAATATATAGAGATAAATACATATATTCTTCTAAACAACCAGAAAGATCCCCATGTAATGCCTCATATGAAAAACCTCTTTTAGAACCAAATTCTGGCAGGAATAAAACTTTTTCTAAGAAACAGGGAAGTGTTTTCCTTTCTAAAAAGAAGTACAAAATAACAAGAAAGAGGAAGGAGAATGCATAATCCCACTTCCAATGAATTCTAACACCAGAACACCCATTTGTATTTACCTATGAATCTAAAAGGTTTCATTTCAGGGAGAAGGAGAATGCTGACTCAACATTTCTAACAGGCACCTCTGGATTCCATCGTAGCCAGTACTAACAGCAGTAACCACCATGTACCCTACTGATCCTCCACTACATACAAGGTACGGTGCTCAGTTTTTGAAGGTTACCATCAATCCTCATGTTAGTAATAGAGCCTACCTTATAGGGTTATCAACCCATTTTACACATAAGAAACTAGATCCTTCAGGAAAGATCCCAGAACTCTTAAGAAGGAAAATCAAATGATGATGATGTTATCTCTTGCCAATTACTTGGTTTCTACTCTGATAAAAATGGCATAGCTCATTTGCAGTAGCTCACACTTCATCCCCTCCTAGACACCATTTCAGTAAGCATATAACAGAAATAACTCTCTTGTCCACACCTAAACCCTTTTCCATGCATCTCAGATGAAAATTTGTTCCCTCTCTTCTTCCCTCCCTCCACCTCTCCCTCTTGCCCCATTTTTCAGAAGTTCCCCTTGACTGTGCCCATCATCCGTCCATCCATCCATCCCTCTACTCATCCATTCCTTTTTGGGTACCTATCATATACCAAGCAATGAAGGTACAAAATGTGTAAGTCACGGTCCTCTTCCTCATGCAAGCAAATAATCATACCTAAGCATAAGTTACATATGGCACAGGAGCAGCACTGATTATTTCTGGCTCAGGGTGCAAGTTCAATGGTCACAGAAGTCTTCAAAGAGGTGGTAACCTTTGACTGGCTCTTAAAAATGATTTCAAAGATGCAAAATAGACAAGGAAGAGAAGGGCATTTTAGGCCAAAAGAGTGATGAATGATACTATCTGAGTGCTCCATGTCCTTCAAGACAGTGAAAAATGACAATGGGGAGATAAATCTGGGAAAGAGGGATGGGCCACAGGCCACTGGATCTTGTTGACATAAGGTCAACAAGATCCAGTCCCCAAAGGTTAGTTTTTTGTGTCTGTCTGACCACAGCACCTAGGACAGTACCCTGCCCTAAGGGAAGGGGAGAAGGGAGGACATGGGGCCCAAAGGAAGCCAAGGTTCTCATCAACTCACCAAGAGAACCTGGCCACCTCTTCCCAACACCCCTCCCAGCATCCTTGCTCTTACCATAGCCCTGTGGTTTCTAAGAACTAGTCTCTTGCCTTTTTTTTGAGGCCAATATCTGCCAATTAATTGTGACTCTAATACGCTGGGGACAAGACACTCTTCATCCTGAGGGGCAGCTCTGAGGGCAACACAGGAAAAAAAAAAAAAAGAAAAAAAGGTTCACTGAGTTGGGCAGGGAGCAGGAGAGCTGATTTTAAATAGATAGCTTTTGAAGGGAAGTAGCGAGATCACAGACCACCAGTTAGAGAGAGCTTCAACATCCACCTAAACACCAGCGTACCATAAAGACTTACTGAGCTACTGGGTCTTTATCAGCTCCTCCTGGGCCTTTAAAGCAATAATCCCCATGCTTTCTGAAATTGCTATAGCTTGTCTCATTCATCTGATTCATAGATTTTCATTGCCTCTTCAAAAGAAAGAACAAAATCCTGTTGCTATAAAACTTGTTCTTTGTTTTTAACTAAGGTGGATTTAAACGAACTGTTATGAGAGTTTCCTGGCACCCTACAGGATAATTAGACACATACTGATTTCCTGCACAAACTCAGAATAAAAAAAATCACAAATCCAGAAATTCAGCCTTCATAAAGACCAAGATGATAGGGAAAGGGCAATATGCTTGAATAAGAAATGCAAGTAGAAATTTGGCCAAACCAGACATAAAATACTGGTACACTTCAAGATTATTTTTTTCATACAAATAATACTGCAAATGCAGTGAATACTATTTATAGAGCTAAAAATTTTTATATTAATTTCAGAACAAGATAAAATCACTGAGTCTTCCCTTGTACTGAAGCAATTTAAGTTTTAGGTATCACAAGGAAATAACTTCTAAGAAATGATGATCTTAAACATAGTTAAATTTAAAAATGAAGAATCAGAAAAATTCTCAAGTTCTAGAGAATCACAATGAGTTGAGGAATCCAAAGGCCAGAATTAAGAGTCATAGGTTTCCTTCTCTTACACTGTTGGTGAGAATGCCAACTGGTGCAGCCACTCTGAAAAACAATATGGACGTTCCTCAAGAAGTTAAAAATAGAGCTACCCTATGATCCAGCAACTACACTACTAGGGATTTACCCCAAAGAAACAAATATAGGGATCCGAAGGGGCACCTGCACACCAATATTTATAGCAGCAATGTTCACAATAGCCAAACTATAAAAAGAGCCCAGATGTCCATCAACAGATGAATGGATATGAATGGATAAAGAAGATGTGGTGTGTGTGTGCATGTATATATATATATATATATATATATATATATATATATATATGAATACTACTCAACCATTGAAAAAAATGAAATCTTGCCATTTGCAACAATGTGTATGGTACTAGAGGATATTATGCTGAGCAAAATTAAGTCAATCAGAGAAAGACAAACATCATATGATTTCACTCATATGTGGAATTTAAGAAATAAAACAGAATAACATAGGGGAAGGGAAGAAAAAATAAGACAAAAACAGAGAGGGAGACAAACTGTAAGAGATTCTTAATCATAGGAAACAAACTGAGAGCTGCTGGAGAAGGGGTGTGTGGGGGATGGGGTAAATGGGTGATGAGCATTAAGGAGGGCACTTGATGGAATGAGCACTGGGTGTTAGGTGCAACTGATGAATCATGTAATTCTACCTCTGAAACTAATAATATGCTATATGTTAATTAAATTGAGTTTAAATTAACAACAACAAAAAAAGAAGAGTCCTGGGTTTCCTACTGATTCATGGTGGAATGGTACAGCCTCAGTTTCCTTGTCTGTAAAATGGAGTACACAGAGAGATGAGAGTGTGGAAGAGAAGACAATGGATTAATTAGGTATCTGAGACCTTTTCCTGATTTAAAAAAGCTCAATGAATTTTGTATTATACACAGAATAGATCCTTTCTAGGAAGAGAATTCCATTTCAACTAAAAGATAAAAGCTTTAGAATCAAGGAAAATAAAAATGGAAGACAAAGAAAGTGCATCAATCAATTCAGCACAAAAGTAAACTTCCATTTTTATGCAAATATCAGCTTATAAAATAAAAATGACTAAGTGGTTTTGAAAGATGCCTATATGGATTTCCCAATTTCTTGCTTAGTTTTGTATGTCCTAATGCACAGGACAAACAATGACAATTTGGCATATACTATTATTTCCTATCCTCACTAGTTATTTTAAGAGAGTAACATGTTTATCAGTAGCACATGTAGGACAACACGCCAGCAGAATAGAGCAGAAATATTGCCAGGTTATTCTTGGACCCTAAAAAAAGAGCCTAAGATATGCCCTGCTTCCAAATAAAGGATGAGAAGGATGATGGTATCACTGAAATCCACGAGAAAGTGAAGAGTAGAAACTACAAAATAAATACAGTGGTAAAGACAAAAAGAAAAACTAGTGTTCCAGAATGTCTGGCATGACAGAGAAATGACAGAGATAAGAAAGCTAGAGAGGCTCGAAACATAAAACCTATAAGACAATAGAAACAAATAAGAGCAAAATAGACCAACTACCGGCAAATCATTTTGAACAAGATCACCAACATAATGGAGCATTCTATTTTGTATGGAAAGCCCTGTGGGTGTATTGCTCCCAAGGACAACCACTGTTCCAGAATTTCTTCTCTCAAGCGATCAAGAAAGTTGGTGGTGAGAACCAGCATCTTACACATACGCACACTGAGGATGGAGATTAAGAAATCATGTGTTCACAGAACTCTCTCCATCCTGGGGCTGTGGCTTGCTTTGAGCATCCTAGAACCAGAAATCTAAAACAATCTCAATAAAAAAAGAAACTAGATCTATCCTTCTCTCATCCCTCCCTCAGTCTACAGACCAGTCAACAGAGTCACATCTAGCAAAACCCACCCATTGACTCACCATTTTACAGAGGGATTGGGTGAAAAAAGAAACACAGCCATTTACCTATGCAAGAGCAGCCACCCAAAGAGATAACCCATCTACCAAGAGTCAACAGTCTTCACAGTGGCCAGTGCATTCTAAGCAACAGCTCCTACTAGTGGTGGGGAGGAACACAAGGGGAAAGGAGGTACATGTTGACAGACTCCTTCAATTAATGTAAAACCCTATGCATTTCACAAAGTTATTATCACCCTCACAGCCACCCCCAGAAGGCTGGTGTTCCTGAAAATTGAAGACATCTCTCTATATGGCTAAATGCTTCTGGAGTTCTACTCCAACTACGGAACTTTTCTCTTGCCTCAACCATACAAATTGGTACTAACTATAGCTTCTCCTAATACACACGTGCCATAGTTCTAAAGAACTCTTTCCTACTCACATAATACAGTAAACAGAAGCTGAGTATGTACCATAGAGGTAACACTGTGAGGATTCAAAATTAAATTAGAAAAAGATCCTGGTATCAAACAGCACAGAGTCTACTTGAGGAGACATTGCAGGGTCTATGGAATGGCACCACCATTACCCAAACATGCAAGCTAAAAACCAAGGAGTAGTTTCAGATGCTTCCCTTTTGCTCACCCTATACTTCCAACCCATCACCATATCTAGTCCTATCACCTCTATTTCTCTAAACATTCACCCAGTTCTGTCCATCTTTACCTCCCTGGTCAGGTGATCATCACTTCTTCTTAAATGACTACAAAAACTTCAAACTGTCTAACCACATCTACTTTTGGACTCCTACGGTCCTTTCATCCATCTTCTTCCCTGCAAACAAAGTGATACCTTGTCAATCGGATCACTTCAAACCCATGTTTAGAAATGCTTGTGATTCTTAGGAAAAGTCTCTGACTCATACTCCTCATTGTCCATTCCCAGCCACAGGGGCTTTCTGGTGTCCATTGCTCAAACAAAGGTCCCTTTCACTGCAGGGACTTCACACATCCGGTCACCTCTCTAATGCCATCTCCTGCCTCTTTGACCCTGAGTCACCCTTTAGATCACATCTCTGAACAACCTTCTGAGGAAAGATACTCCGACTTCCTTGACTATGCCAGGTCCCCTCAAACACATACCTCTCCTGTAGAACCCTTGGGATAGCTGTCATTTAACATTTTATGCAATTTTGTACATAGTTTCTTTTAAAAATTGTTATAAAAGCAGAAACTGTGTCTAGGTTCTGTAGGTACTTTGTTGAGTGAAAAGACAGAGATAACATCAATATGAAACAAAATGGAAAAGGTGCCCAGAGAAAAATGCAAATGACTCCTGCTGGGTTTAAACCAGACCTCTTGCCTTTCACAAGCCATCCTTTCTGGGAACTTCTCAAGGTCTCTTCATCCTGACATGGCACTGTGACATGGTGTCCACATGAGGAAGGGAATAAAAGGGGAACTATCATAACTTTTGCTGTACCTTCCCCTCCCAAGTCCAGAGATCAAGAAAGCAAGGGAAGAAGTAGGGCTCCCATATAGAAGGAGAGTGGCCCTGTCTATATTTGCCTTTAATAAAAGTAGGGCAAGGAGGTAACACCCCCAAACCTACTGAAACAGTTGTTCTGGGTGAAACTGCTCCTAAGAACCCCTGACAAATCCATCATCTCTCTGGAAGCCTTTCCAGGGTGTAGGCCAACCACCTTACACGGACTGAGTACCACTGTTCCTCCTTGAAATGAATTCTCTCTCCTTCCACAACAGTCTATTTCTTCTTGAAAATCTACTGCAATTCATTTCTCCATCACCCATCTAAACTAAACATATTTAAAATGCAGGAGCAGCCCACATTGATACACCTCTTATTAAGAAATGTTTACTTGTCCCTCTTCTAATACCTAATGTCTCAGGAGTGGCCCTTGGCTCTGCCCAGCCCCTCCAGTTGCTCACTGCCTCAGGACAACACAGAATGTGGTGTTCAAGAGCCTGACCCAGGGTCACAACACTGGGCTGTGGACCCCAGGCCCAAGGAACTGTAGCCTCGCTTTCCATAAAATGGGGTGAATGACAGCACCTCACTAACAGAGTTGTCAGAATCCATGAAACACCTTTTGGAAGATCTAACTGGCTTTATTAAATGATTCATGAACTGGGCAGTATGCTCTCTCACAAGAAGGGAGGCACTCCTCCACCAAACACTCCTAGCACAGTGCCCGACACACTACGTGTATGATGATTAACTATTAGTATGATTAATATATTAAGGAAGCCTCAGGTATTCACGGAAATGAGCTCCTTATCCCCAAACCCAGAGGATTATTTTTAAAAAATCTCTGTAGAAAAATTCTCAGGGTAGAAGAACTCTAGACACTTGTAAGATAACACATTGACCTATAGGGAGACAGTGTTTGCTATAGCTCTGCCAAACGACAGTGGAACCATGACCTACATCCTAGTTACATATCCAGGAACTAGTCATTAGTCACACCCACTCAAAAAATAAGGATGTGGGTGGTTCTCCCCCCCCAATCACAATGTATATCTTGTGTTTACCCGGTGTACTGTAAAGCTCAGAATACAAAGTACTATTTATAAGCTTCTTTTTTTGGCAGAAGGTGAGTAAGTTCAGACATCCACCTGCCAAGTCCAAATCTGAGACGTACAAGTTACACATGTATATAGGATAATGTAATCTGCTAAGAAAACAGAGAAGGCAGCCCCAGCAGGTAGATCTTCACAGCCACTGGGGACAACTGCTCCTTAGTAGCACCTGGCTCTTCACACCTGCCCTGAAATTCTCTACAGGAATTAAATGTGCAAGGAAAAAGAATATTTCACCAGGAAGGTTTTCATTAAAATAGCTGCACATCCCCCTACCCCCACACACCTCATTTTATCCAGGAAAATTGTGTGAAGAGAAATAAAATAAATTTTTAATCTGCACAGGAAATGATTTGGTTATCTGGCTGCCCATCACCCAGAGCTGTGCCCTGAAAACTGAGGCTGTGCAGGATATAGGTGCTAAGTATAAAGAAAGCCACCAAACGAAGAAACCACTCTACTGTGCCATCGTAAGAGAAGTCCAGAGGCTTCTTTGCCCCTGCTTTGAGCCAGAATAATGAGTGTAGCTTCTGCTTTCTATGTACTCAGCTTTTTTTTTTTAAGATGTATTTACTTATTTTAGAGAGAGAGTGCGCACGTGTGAGCGTGCAAGTGGGGGGAGGGGCAGAGGGCGAGGATCTCAAGCAGATCCTGTGATGAGTCTGGAGCCGACCCGGGGCTCGATCTCACAACCCTGAGACATGACCTGAGCCAAAACAAAGAGTCAGATGCTCAGCTGACCGTGCCACCCAGGTGCCCCTCTATGTACTCAAGCTTTTAGACAACATTTCCTGATCTTGACGGAACAAGGCCAGCTTGCTGAGGTCCATAAGCCAAAAAGGGTGAGAATAAGCCTCTGGGATGGTTTCGTGTATTTATTCCACAGCTCTCCTAGGACTCCCACATCTCAGAGGCAGCTGGATACCCCTATCAGAAAACAGTCTACCCAGGGTATTCTTTTCAGGGATTATTTTGGAAAATCTGTACCACATGCCAAAGGCATTAACCCACTCAGTTTCAGACAAAACTAATAGATGACTTTAAGATAAGGAACGAATGACTATTAAAGAGCTCAGCAGTATTTTGCCTCTGTTGGTCAGAGGTCATATTTTATATAAGCTCATATAAGCACACATATATATACTTATATCTTATATAAGTACCCATCTCGAGAAAGATTACATTTTCTGCAGAAAATAGTTTCCAATAGTGACAGTATTCATCAACACGTCTTGTCTTTATAAGAGTGTTTCCTGGGTGGCTGCTTGCCAGCCAGGAAGAAGAGCAGGCAGGGTAAAGCCTACAGGTCAGACTAGTCCGGCCAGGACGTTGTAAAGCCTGAAGCTGCTCTCTTGAATAGCAGGGCCTCAGGGACTCTGTTTGGGAAGGACAAGTGCCCTGAAGCCTGACTGACTTCTGTCCCCTGGGGAAGTTCCTGGGGGTCTATAACAGGGCAGGGGACAACTAGATCTTTGCAGTCCAAAGTTCCTTCAGCACTTTGTCAGAGGGAGGTACGATGGGAAAAAGCAAAGCTAGTGGCCCTCAGATAAGACAGAGCCAGTTTTGACTTCAAATCATGCTCTCTTTCTACTTCTAAAATCTCTCTGACTTTCCATCTCTAATGTGGAACCCTCAAGAGCAGTAACAGCTCCAAGGTTACCATAAGGATAAGAGATAGTGAAAAGTGAAGCAGGCCCTCAGAACCATGCTGTCTCCCTGCTAAATCTACCCTCTTTACCCCCTCAGAGAAGTTCCTCCCTTATAGGTATAGCCTCAAAAATATGGTTTTGTTTTTAAGTCAGCCATGAAACACCCTCCCAATTCACTGACTGGGTTCTGGGAGGTCTTCTGCTATTTCCCAAAATCAAATACAGGCTCGAAGGGCATTTTGGAAACAAGCTAAAAATAAGAAATTCCAAAATGTTTTCCTCAACACTTTTGGAGCTGGGTGTACAACCATCCAGACTGCCATAAAAGGCAAATTCACTTATAGGCTATAGGTACTCTGAAGCTTTCAGGTGACCTCACAATTTTATAATTGCAATGAGTCACATACCCTGGGATGCCCCAACTTTTCAGCAAGTTCCCCACTAAGGGCTTTATGCCTCTTCATATCCTCATCCCACCTCATCGAGCTGTGACTCCCACAGTGGGGACTCTCCAGAAATTATGTTTGAGAAAACAATCAGACACCACTGACAGGTGACCCCCATTACTATAGGTTTCAAGGACTTCTCATAGATGTTTCTATGGAACTCTCATTTTCTTTTAAAAAGTAAAAGAGGTACCTGGGTGGCTCAATTGTTTATGTGTCTGCCTTCAGCTCAGGTCATGATCCCAGGGTCCTAGAATCAAGTCCCACATGGGGCTCCTTGCTCAGCAGGGAGCCTGCTTCTCCCTCTCCTATGCCCCCTGCTTGTATTCTCTCTTTCTCTCTCTGTCTCTCTCTGTCAAATAAATAAATAAAATAAAAAGATAAATAGGGGCACCTGGGTGGTTCAGTGGGTTAAAGCCTCTGCTTTCAGCTTACGTCATGATCCCAGGGTCCTGGGATCGAGCCCCACATCCGGCTCTCTGCTCTGCAGGGAGCCTGCTTCCTCCTCCCTCCTGCCTGCCTATCTCTGCCTGCCGATCTGCCTACTTGTGATCTCTGTCAAATAAATAACTAAAATATTAAAAATAAATAAATAAAAAGTAAAACAAACCACACAATTGAAAACCAGGCAAGAGACCTCACAAAAGAGGATACCTAAATGCCAACATACACATGCAAGACACTAAGCTTCACGTGGTGATAAGGGACATATGAACTGAAAACCATAAGAAGAGACCTCTACACAAACATCTGAAATAGCTAAAATGAAAATGACTTCTCAAACTAAGTATTGGCAAGAATGTGGAAAAGGGAACTCTCGTTCGCACCAGATGGGGCTATAAATTTGAGTGACATACTGGAAAACCGCTTGGCTCTATCTACTAGAGCTAAATGCATTCATGTCACAAGACCCAGCAAGAATGGCCACACACACACCCACACACACACCAGCGACTCATACCCATATGTCCCCAAAGACCTATGTTCGTGAATGCTCACTGCAGCTTTATAACAGCCCCTAACTGGAAACAGCTCAAACGTCTGTAATTAAGAATTGTGGTATACTGATATAACAGAATACAGTCCAGATTCTGCTCCATGAGCAGTAGCGATGAATCTCACAACACTGAAAGGACTCAGACAAGAAAGAATACAAAAGGAGGACTGTACTCAGACGAAACTCAAAAATTGGCAAAAGCGATCCCTAGTGTTAGAAGTCAGGACAGTGGCTACCACGGAGAAGGAAGTTACCAGCCAGCCCAAGGAGAGGTTCTGGGGGTGCTAGCAGCTCTCTCTTTCTTCATGTATGTTAAGACTAAATGGATGTGCTCATGGAGTGGAAATTCCCTACACTGGACCCGTGTAACCTGTCCTTGTTTCTGTGTTTATGTTAAGTTAAAAAAAAATTTTTTTTTAAAGCAAACCCATCTAAATGCCTCCTTCTGTGCAATGCCAAGCAGGGCAAACCCATTCAACTGTCCCTTAGTGTAAATGTATGTCAGCACTCAGGCCTACTGAGAACAGTAAGAGGCACTGGGTTCTGCTTCCCACCTGTGCCTGCTCCCCGCCCTGACCCGGGGGAGCCCAGAACTCAGAGGGAGTTTGACTCCCTGGGCCTCACTTCTCTCATCTAGAGAAACTAGCTAGGTAATGATGAGTCTCAGATAAAATCTAGTGAGGACACTCTGCAGACCACAAACTGGCAGGACATCATCACGTCCTACAGTGGACGCCGAGGAGAATGGGAAATTTTGAGGAGCTCTGGGTGGCGGGGAGGGGGGGAGGCTTCCTTTCAAGAGTTTTAGGGTGGTAGCGTAGGTTCTTTATTTATGAATTTACTTTTCAATGCCAACATGAGTTAGTAGACTTTCCGTTTGCACAGCTGTATCATGAACTGCTCTGTAATAAGCTTTCCATCATAAACAGTGCTTTTCAGCTCACACTGGAAATGCTACAAACCCTCCAACTGGAAAGTAAGGGGAAGTCCCCAGCACTACCTGCATCTGAGGGTGGTCATGGAGACAAGAGGAATCAGTATTTGTGGAGTGCTTAGACCTGTGTTCTATGCTAGCACATCACAATCTCCAGGGAGATGTTAAATACGAAAAATAAGAGACTGACAGAAAAATTGATGGACGGCACAGTGGAGGGGAATCGCAGAAGAAAGCAGCTGCCCAGCTTAGTCTATTTTTTGATGGAGTCTCCCCTATATGTCAGACATGCTAGGCCTCGGGGACACAAAAATGAAGATCCCAGCCTTGGGAGGTGTTCACAGCCCAGTGGGGCTGGAGAACAAGGGCTATTCCAAAACGAGGTGCCTAAATTCAGGACTCCCTGTCCCATTTTTAAAAATTAGTGGCAGTGTGGTTGGCAATGTGGATGAGGAAGTATGTCCATTTTATGACCCCTGAACTCTTTTGATAAGCACCAAATTTTTACCTGCGGGGCCAGATGTTTTTTGTTTTTAACTACTGTTATAGTTGCACAAGGATTTAATTTGAAAAGGCCTTCCTTCTGGAACCCCCAGCTTTATATACCTCGTTCCTTCTCGGCAGCAGGACCGCTTCCTTATTGCGACTTAATGATAGGGTCGATTAATCACTTCAAGAATAATATTAACTTCTCAACCACTAGATACCGCTGGCTTTCCACCTGACCCTGTGTGAGGCGACATTTTCCCGGCAGTCTCAAAATAAAGAGCTGGGTGAGGCCGACCCTCTCTGGCCAAGCTCCTTTATGCACAGAGTGGCAAGGAGATTAGAGCACACACACTCCCTCGCCTCCAAAATCAGATCTTTCCCACTTCTGAGCAACACTCCTTCTCCACCTTCTGGAAGGACTGTAAGTGCCAGTGAGGCCTAGTGTGTTGGGCTTCAGCCGGACTCTTATCTTTGATTGATTGATGTTGGCGCAACATCAGGTTAAATGCCCAGCCCTAGCTCCATAACTAAGTGAATAATCTCATTCTCTTCAAAATCGGGCATGAAAGAGCCACACAGGCCAATCCACCAAACAGTCAAACAAGAAGGTGAAACTGGGCCTCACAGGGTGACATCGCCGTCCTTAGGAAAGCAAGGAATTGCAGGCTGTGAAGGCTTGGAAACGAGTTGGACTTACTGCACTTAGGGATTTGTTAAAACCTTAGGAACTACTCATGTCTATTTTTTTTTCCCCAGCAGAAAGTGAAAAGGATCTGTCCACTTCACTGAAGTGTAAACACAATCTCTTATTTCCTCTCCCTTCAAATGAGGATCAAGGAGATAGAGACAAAAGTTAACAAACGTCGACTCACCTTGTGTAACCCTACGCAGATGACGCTACCTCAGCCAGCCCTGGGGAGTGCTGGTGTGCCCTCTTAGAGCCCAGACCACTCTCACAGGGGCTATTCACGCCCAGCCTCAAAACCAGCCCCAAGAGCCAGGCTGGCAGGGAAATGGAGACCCGGTGGGCAAACAACACAGGCTCCAGGTTGGAAAACTACAGCCAGTGCCAAGATTTAGTTCCCACTTCTTCCTCATCCCTTGTTCCCCATTAAACTAATTCTATCCAACCTTCCCAGAGTTAACAGATTCATGGAAAGCAAATTAACAAAACGCCCAGATTTTCTAAAGTCGATAATGAAACAAATACTTTCACCCTCATCCCCAGAAACTTTCATCCATGCTGTTCATGAAGTCCAGCAGTTTGCATTTTAGCTCCCTTTATTTCCTGTCTGGGAAAGAGATAAAGGTCACTAAGGGAGGGAGTAGGCAGCTAGGCAGGGATGGGCAGAGACCACCAACTGAGCAGCTCAGAGATGACCTTCTGGTCAAAAAGAAACCAACTCCGGTGTCCTTGGGTGGCTCAGTACGTTAAGCATCTGCCTTAGGCTCAAGTCATGATTTCAGCGTCCTGGGATCAAGCCCTGTGTTGGGCTCTCTGCTCAGCTCCCCTGCCACTTCCCCTACTTGTGCTCACTCTCTCAAATAAATAAAATCTGTAAAAAAAAAAAAAATAAAATATTTGTGCGCTTTTTCTCAAAGAAATAAAATCTTTAAAAAAAATTAAAAAAGGAAAAATCAACTCCATCAAAGCCAAGTAAAGACCCGACACCTAAAGGTTATCCGGACTCAGCTGAGACTAGCACAGTGACTTTACCAAAGCTATGGTAATTTGAAAATCAACCAGCTTTCAGATCATGAGGACCAGGTTTCATGCTTCATCTACTACATCCTCTCCCCACTCTCACCCCATGCAGGCAAATCAAAAACCCCTGTGAAGCCCTTGGCTTCACACATTTCTTTCCCTTAGTCCTTTTTTTTTTTTTTTTTAAAGATTTTATTTATTTATTTGACAGAGAGAGATCACAAGTAGGCAGAGAGAGAGAGAGGAGAAAGCAGGTTCCCCGCTGAGCAGAGAGCCCGATGCGGGACTCAATCCCAGGACCCTGAGATCATGACCCGAGCCGAAGGCAGCGGCTTAACCCACTGAGCCACCCAGGCACCCTTTCCCTTAGTCCTGACCGTGGAATTCTTAGCCCTTTATAGAAGGGGGAGGCAAAAAGGCAGCATTCCAGGCCCATTAGGTTAGGCACTTTTCTGTGAGATAGGTCTTACTCTGATGTTACAGAGAAGAAAGTTGTAGCTCAGATGTGACTTATATCGCCCAAGTTCCCCAAGTAAATTAGCGGCAGAGGCACTACTCAGAGCTACTCAGCTCTGCTTTAATCTAAGGCCATCTGCTCCACACTGCACTGGCTTCTACTCAGAGTGATCACGGACCAGCAGCAAGCACATAGTGGTTGTTCTAACGGCAGGATCTCAGGCCCCAAGCCCCGGCCTACTGAATCAAACTCAGCACTTTAACAAGATCCCCAGGGTGTTTCTGCCCATGAGTTTAAGAAGCCTAGCTATGCTACAGCGATGAAGAGAGAAGCATCATCTCTCCCAGGGGGATGGCAGCCTCAGCTCCAGTGGAGTTAAAAACTCTTGTGGTATCATGACTCTTGGATCCAAACACAGTGATGCTTGTGTAATGACAAATGGCACCTGAACTCTGCTTCAGACAGAGGTTTTTTTGAAGGGTGGTCTTGACAGGCCTCCATAAACAAACTGGAAGATGACACTAAGACATCTGTCACAGTCAAATCTTAAGGGAGGAGCTAAACATAAGCTGCCAGTCAGAAGAGCCTATTGCGCTTTGGTGGGTCACAGCAAGGAAGCCCGATATGGAATTTGTCTCTGGAGGGAAGTCCAGAAACATACTCCAATCTGACGATCCCAAGGCTCATGCCACAAAACCTATCCCACTGACTCAGGAGCCACTTGGAGCAAAGCGCCTTTAATTCAGGAGAAGAATCTGGATCATAAAGTAACAGGAAAACCCTAGAAGACCCAAAGACAGCAAGGACAAAGGAATCATCTAGATATTTTCTTTTCTCCAAAAGGAAAATCTGGCCTAAAATGAATACACTAGAGTTCTACAGTTCTCTGACATTTCTTTTCTTACTATTTTCTTTTTGTTCCAAGCCTTCTTGCCTTTTTATCCTGATAGAATTCATACCTCATAAAATTCACCGTTTTAGAGACTACACTTCAATATTTTGTATTCGCAAAGTTATGTAATCATCACCACTAATTCCAGAACATTTTTCATCACCCCATAAAGAAACCTGTACGCATCAATAATCACTCCCCATTCTCCCCATCTCCACAGCCCCTGGCGACCACTAATGCACCTTCTGTCACTACGGACTTGCCTATTCTGGACATTTCATACAAATGGAATCATACACCATAGGGCCGTTTGGGTCTGGCTTCTTTCACATAGCATGTTTTCAAGGTTCATCCCTGTAGCCCGAATCAAACTGCATTGCTTTGTACAGCTGAACCATATTCCATCATATGGATACCCCACACTTTGTTTATCCATTCATCAGCTGGTGGGCATTTGGGCTGTTTCCGCTTTTTGGCTATTATAAATAATGCTGTTGTGAACATTTCTGTCCAGGTGTTTATGTGAACATGTTTTCTGTTCTCCTGGGTATATGCCCAGGAATGAAACTGGTGCTTGGGTACCTCTGTGTACTAGGTTGAGGAACTGCCTGTTTTCCAAAGTGGCTACACTATTCTGCATTCCCTGCACCAATGGAAAGTACAAGGGTTCCCATTTCTCCACATCCTCACCAACAACTGGTCTTCTACATCCTTTTAATAACAGCCATCCTGATGGGTGTGAGATACTACATGGTTTCGATTTGTATCTCCCTAACGACTAATGGTTTTGAGCATCTTTTCATTCACTTATTGCCATTTGTGTACCCTCTTTAAAGAAATGTCTATTTAAGGGACACCTGGGTGGCTCAGATGGTTAAGCATCTGCTTTCAGCTCAGGTCATGATCAGCTCAGGTCAATCCTGGCTTTGAGCCCCATGTTGGGCTCCTAACTCAGTGGGGAGTCTGCTTCTCCCTCTCCCTCTGCCTCTCCCCCTGCTTGTGCTCTCTCTCACCATCTCTGTCGAATGAATAAATAAAATCTTTGAAAAAAAAAAGTCCATTTAAGGCCGTTGCCCATTTTAAAATTGGGTTGCCTTTTTATCGCGGAGTGGCAAGACTTCTTCCTTCATGCTATTTTTTGAAACTCTGGGCACACCCTTTCTTCCTGGAAAGCTCTTCTTCCAAATACCCAAGACTCTTCAGCTGGACTTCCCTCTCTACTTGGACCCACTGTCCTCTAAAGGCCTAGAAACCTTGATTCTCTTTGTGTCTCATGTGCCCTTTCTTGTTTTTAACCTGAGTGTTGGGCCCCCTCCTCTTTCTCCACAAGTAGCTCTTCTGTGGTAACCAGAACTCATGGCTACTTCAGTGATTTCAAAGAATCAAGAAAGAACAGCAGGTTCTTTGACCACCAACACAGATTCACTCAGTCTTACCCTGTGCGAGGCATGATCCTTTTCCTGTGTGCTCTGAAAATTACTGACATGCAGGCACAAGTACAATCCTTTATACTCCTGCTCCATTATGCCACCAACCTAAAACGCCCCTTCTCTTCTCTAAAGAAGCACAACCACCCATCATTTACATTTTCACAGTTCATCCCCACCATGGAAACTAGGTGAAACCAGCCCATCCATAGCTGATATTAATTAGCATATTAGAATTGTTGGGATGTACTAATGTGGTAATGGAGTATTAGAAGATCCACACATAACCTCAAAAACGTTGCATTTTGGGAAATGTTTAATTGAATAAATACAACCAAGACGTTGTTGTTGAGGCTGTTAACTCTGGTACTTTCCAGAGACTCTGATATGATGATGCACATGTTGAGAATCTCTAAGAGGGAAAAATAACAGGCAGTGCTTCCAAATTGATCTGCCCTTTTCAAGAGCATACCTATTAATGGCCACCCCAATAGGATTCTTCTGATGTACTCCAGAAACTGCTGAGCTAATTCAATTGCTGCTTAATTCTATCAGCTGGACAGCACGGAGTAGAAACCATATTTTCTACCCGTGTAAGGAACCAAATTTGCTTTGTTTTAGAATATTGTAAATTGGAAGTCCCTCTATTTCCATGATGGTTTACAGAAAAAGAAAAAAAACATACATTAAAAGTGTTCATAGTTTTGAAGACCCATCCAGATTTCTGAAATTGAAAAATGATATAATGGGGGGGGGGTGTATTTTAGAATTGAGCTAGTATCAGGCAACCCGGGTTTTAGTTTAAGTACGCTCTAGGAGGGTTGGGGAAAACAGTGTTCCAAAAATGGGCTATGACTCTCTATGACCCAGAACCGTCCAAAGACCAAAGAGAACTAAGGTCTCATAAAGACCGTCTCAAAACAGACTTATCCAAGGGAGTGAAGATACAAAGTGGTCACGTGTTAGGAAAAGCAGACGACAGAGATAAGGAAAGAAGCCTCCCCCACACTGGAAAAAAAATCCTAGCAGTGAAAAGTAGGGGTAACACCCAAAATATAAACATCAAGTTATGGGAAAGAATTTTAAAATAGAAATGTTCCCTACTCATGTTAAGTAGGAGAAACCATTTAAATTAGCTAGTGAATCTGAAGAATTACAACCGGAAGGGATTTCTTCACTGTGTGCTGATTACCATCAGGAAGATAGGCATGGGCCTTGCAGTTTTATCTACTAAAACACTAAATGGTACACTTGAGTTTTTGAATAGGTTTCTGATTTTACTGATAGGTCTCTCTAGTGCTAATCATCCTAAAACTAAAACAAAGCACAAATGGAAGGTTAAGATAAAGCCTGTGGTCAGCTGGGATTCCATTTGGCAGGGCAACACAAGAACTTATTAAAGTTCTAATCTCCTCTTACAACTAGTCATTTGGGTGCTACATAAACCTTATTCTTTCTCTAGGATGTCATCTCAGGGGCCAGCCCAACTCCAACAGGCTCCCTCCCAAGGCCTCTCTGATACAAAGCAGTTAAAGTTCAAGGCCGCAACTAGTCATGGTGGGCTCTCAGTCCAGCACTCTAGCTTGGGGGGCAAGAAGAGCTTAAGACAGGGTTGTGTGTAAACAGTCCTTGATTATTAGCAAAATGATAGAGAGAGGCTGATATACTGCACAGCTGCCCCCGGAAGTCAGCCTTCCTTCCCCTCAGAGTGAGAGAGTACCTCATTCACCTCCAACATCACCATTGACAGAGGAAGGGAAGGCCTTTGCCAGGTCTGACCACCACAGAACATCTGTCACAAAGTATACTACACCTTCTCTCCCTACCCCCTAGTTCTGGGTAAGCTGTCCATTTAGAGAAGGAAGCACATTGCCAGGATTTTGTTTTGTTTTGTTTTAAACACTGGCTTATAGCTATTTGACCTGGTTTCCAATCTTAAGGTTCAAGTTGCCATAACTTTATGCACCCATCCCCTGCACAAATGTCTGAGATCCCCAAAGAAAGGACTTATCAATAGCAGGGTCACCAATCTCAGTCCACTCAGGAGTCACCTAGAAACCAGAGGCTGAGTATTTTACAGTGTGAAAAAGAAGGGGGAATCCTATCTTCTATGTGGGTAAGATTCATTCATTTGAAGAGCAATCAGGATTATTAAAAAACTGGACCATCGTAAGTGACACAGGTACTGGAAATGCAAAATGCTTTAGGTAAGTTCCTAAAACACCCTAGAGCTCTGTGTGTGAAGTTTTAAAATAATCGCATTTCAGAACAAACCTCACCTCTCTCTTTTTCTCTCTCATGCACACACACATCTCCCTGCCGTAAGTCAATGATTCTGTTGGCAGAATTGCTAGTCCTTGGACTAGCAGCACTGGCATCATCTGGAACTAGTCGGAGATACAAATTATTGGGCCCCCTTTCCTCCACGCTAGACCTAGAGAATCAGAGATTCTGGCAGTGCAGCCCAGCACTTTGTTTTAACAAGCCCTCCAGTTGACTCTGATGCTCACGATTGAGAACCCCTGCTCTAGGATTAGGGAAGATGCAGCACCTGGGAGGCCCAGGAGCTGGATTAAACCCTTATTAGTCCAGTGAGAGGAAATCCCACCCTTTCTTGTTTTTGGTGACTACTGGCTCTTAATCTGACTGATGAGGGGTTAAATCCTTAGTTCAAGGTCACTGTTGGAGGCCAAGTCAGAGCTCCAGCCCAGGGTTGGCTGACTCATCAACCTTTATTCTCTTCATAGGGATCTAGCTGATATGCCAATTTTGGGGCCCGGGACTCTGAACATTGATAAGGCAACCCTGGAGATCTCCTAATCTACACCAGGCTCCTTTCCTCAGATAAGTATGAGGGCTCAACCTCAACCCTTAAAATTGAGAGGTGGATTTTAGGAAAAGAAAAAGAAAAAAAAAAGGATAAACAGCTATTTCCAAAGACCTGAGCAACTAAGTATCTCGGTGAGGAGTGGGTAGAGGGGAGAAGGCTTAGGTGTCTTATTATAATTAAAAGTATTCATTAATTTAGAAAAAACTGAGTAAAGAGCACAGGCACAGTAAGATCTGAATGGTGCTTTCAAGTTTTCTTGGAACTTTCATTTCTATTATCTCACGCAAGTCTCACAACAATCCTGCAATGAAAGGAGAGAAGGCCCCTAATGTCCCCATTTGATAGAAGGGGAAACTGAAGGTCAGAGTGGCTACTTGTCTATCAGCACAGTCATCAGCTGTCAAGACAAAACTTGACCTCAGGACCTCAGGTCGGACTCTAGAACCTGTATACCCACCCCATGTGAGTCCCACAGCTGGAAATCCACCCCAAAGCAGATTAACCCCAGGGAAAAAGCAAAAAAAAAAAAAAAACCACGCAGCAGAAACGATAAGCCCCTAAAGCACAGCACCCGAACAGTGTGTGGGTGCCCCTTTAAGAACCTAACACACAAATCCAACAGCCAAGGTGTTCAGCCAAAAAAGAAAAAAAGGAGGGGGAGAGAGAGAGAGAGAGAGAGAGAGAGAGGCATATTTCTAGCCCGCATAATCATTTCTGGACCAATTCCCACTAGCAGCCTCTGAGGCGAAAAGCGTCTCACTGCCTGGCTGAAGCTCCTCCACCACCACTCCCCCCTCTCAATCCCCCCCCCCCACCCCGGGGGTTATGACAGCACAGCTCTGACTCGTGTGCGGGCAAAACCCCAAAACTCAAAACAAGAAGTGAAAAAAGTGGAGCTAGAAGAAACCGGCAGCATCCTCCACACCCCAGCAACCTGCACAATGCCAGTTCCAGGGTCTTGGGGTGGCCTGCAACGCGATGTTAGGAGCCTGTGGAATGAGGCGGACATTCTGGTGGACCCACTGGCCCTGTTCTTTCCCACCCAGTCCCTAAGGAAGAATAATTAAAGGGAGGATTCGTTATGAAGTCCTGGGGCCAGAGCCCAAGGCCGATAAATCCAGGCACCCTTTCCTAAGGATCAGAATGTCAACTCAAACCCTCCATCTGGTCCTTCCCTTTAAGTCCTGTCCTCTGCGAAGATAAGCAGGGTGGGGTTGGCGGGGTGCTGTAAACCTGAGGAAAGGCTGGAGGAAAAACTGTACCATCCGCCTACCCCAGCCATATCGCCCCATGTGTGTGGGGCTCGATTCCGTCCCGCGCTACCCGCGCTAACTCGGAACCGGGCGCCCCTGACCACGTCGGAGGTTGGGGAGGGGGCAGCGCCCAGCTACACGATCTGGAGGTAGGGAGCAGTGCCGCCGGGACAGGCTATCTCACTTTTGGCAGGAATGATTTTCCTAGAAGACCCTACGGAAGAGATCTGGTGAATCGCGGATTTCAGCCAGGGGTGAAGGAACTCAGGCCAGGGGCGCAGCGACCCACTCGGCTCCTCCACACCAGGGTCTCGGGGCGGCACCCTCGGGACTCATCCTACCGCGGGGACAGTGCGGAAAGAAGGGCTCCATCCTCAACTTTCTCGGAGGAAACTGCTCCGCTCCGCGGCTTGCCTAATCCTCTCCGCACACTGGGTCCCAGGTCTGGGGAGAACCAGGGACCGAGTCCCTCACAGCGCGCACAAAGCAGCTGCGCCTGTGCGCGCAGCCCCCTCTCCCGCTGCCCGCCAAGTTGAACGCATCTCTCTGGGCACCTCCCTACTCCCAGGGCCCCGCAGTGGGGTCCCTGCCCCGGCCGCCCGCATCGGACCGAGCTCGGGGTGCCCCGACCGCCGCGGCTACTGCAGCCGCATCCCCCCCACCCCCCGCGTCCCCTCCAAACCCGGCCTGGCCTCTGCCTCTCCCGCCCGGTGCCCCACGCCCCGGCCCTACCGTGCAGCCCGGCTGGTGCCGGGGCAGTGCCAGTGTGCGGCACGCGTCCCAGCCGGCGAGGCTCCTCCCCGGGGGTTGCCCCGCACGGGGCTCCGAGCTCCGGACAAGGCTCGGCCGGCCCGGGCGCTGGCTCGCCGCCGCTCGCGGCTCCCGCGCCGGCTCCCGCTGCCGCGCGCCAAGAGGGAGGGGTTGAGGGGGGGAAACTCCCGGCAACTCCAACTCCGGGCGCTGGAGCTCCAGCTGCAACCGCGCGCCCGCCAGCCACCGAGTGCGAGCGCCTGCGAAGCAAACCTGCCCCCGCGAGCGCCTCTGAGCATGCCCAGTGCCGCCGTGGGCGAGCCCGAGCGCCCTGGCCCGGGGCAGAGAGCTGCGGCTGGGGGCTGAGGACCCGCCCCGGGCTCGGGACTGCAGACGTGGGACTAGGGGAGGGAGGGACAAGCCAGTGCCGCGGAGGGGGCCCTGGAGCAAAGGGCCAGGGGGGGATAAAAAAAACAGTGTGCGGAAGGCAATGCCAAGTTTCACGGGTTGTGAGAAGTTTGTGGGCTGGAAAGGTAAGCTGCTTCAGTGAGTCTGTCTTCAAGACTCTGAAAGGACGACAAGGAAGTATTTATTCTAACAGTAGAGTGGGCCCAGCACATGGGTTTTATCCAGTGCACTCAAGCCTGGGGTCGCTAACCCAAAGGGCTAACGAAGGGGCCTGGCAGGTAATGCAAATACCTAGTGAGCCGCCTAGGACGCGAAGCAGTGGAGAGGGCTCTAAAGGAGCACTCTGTTACAAACTCCTAGTGCGGTAATGGAAGAATTCAGGCCCACCTTTGCTAAATTTTCTGATTCTTCAAGAAATGGCAGAGAGTTCGATTTTTTCTCATGGAAAACATCCTAATTTATACATTTTGATAACAAGTGCAGGTTTTTTTGTTTGTTTGTTTTTAACACTGGGCCAAACAAAATGTATCTGGGTCCCATCCCTGTTTGGCCCCACAGAAAACTAATGTGAGGATTGTGATTTTTGCTTTTTTTTTTTTTTTTTAAAGCAAAGAGGTGCCGAGTGCCGACTGTGGTTTAGAAGGCACTGGAAGGGATCCAAGATGATTCAGATGGCTATCAAAGTCCTACCAGTTACTAAGGGAAATGGGTTCTCAAAACAGAAGAGGGCTACAGATAAATGCTGGGGCATTGAAGAATAGAAGTTACTGGTGTGGAAAGGGGTAATGAGAACTAACTTTTGGGAAACATCATTAATAAAAGTAGCCAAGGGAGAAGTCACTGCAAGATCAGTTAACAGTGCACAGCAGAGACATTTTGGAGTCTGAAGAAAAAGGAAAAACCAGTAATGCTGACCCTGTCTTTCTTTGAAATTCGGTGTTTTTCATCATGCATTGTTTGCATTAATTTTAAAAATACTGCATCAAGATATTTGTATTGGTTTCTGAGTTCCTTGGCATCCCCTTGAGTTTTGCGGCACACCTCACCCTAGCCTGTGCCCTGCTGGGGTGCTACGTGGTGGTACACTGGTCTGCTTAGTTGGAGTGTAAGGGTCAAGAAATAGCATACTGAAATGGGAAAGGGGGTTGGCGCAATGGGGCAGAGCACTTGACTGCCAGTTTGTGGAGCCTGAACTTCAACCAGTTGTTAGCAAAGATACTGTGGGAAGACAGTGACGTAATCTGGACCCAACTCTCCTACAGATCCAGGAAGGTTGTTTGAAGGGAAGAATAGAAGAAATGGGGTAGCTGGGGCAGATTCATGGCTGTGGTCTTATGAAAATCCACCTATTTCCCTAACAAAGTCACATGAAGTTTGCTTATAATTGGAGAGGCATGTGGTGGGGCTAGCTGAGTGCCTGAGGGTAGGACTCCCAGGTCCGGGTTTAAACCTCAGCCATTTCCTATCCGGTTTCCATGGACAAGAGGTTCCAGTTCTAAGCTGTCTTTTCCTTGTGTATTAAATTGTTGGGCAATTCTTAGAACGTTTTTGTGAGGATTCAGAGAAATAAAGTATGCCTAAGGGCTTTAAAAACTAATAGTTTAAGCAAATGTAAGGCATTGTTCTTACCTACATATCTATATAAATAGAATTTAAACGAAGAAGTTCTGGGGCTTTATAGAAGTTGTCTTAAGCAGGAAGCATCTTTGATTTAACAAGCTCTTTTTTTTTTTTTTTTTTAAGGACTCCAAGGGATTCTTTTTTTTTTTTTTTTTAAGATTTTGTTTATTTATTTATTTGACAGACAGAGACCACAAGTAGGCAGAGAGGCAGGCAGAGAGAGAGGAGGAAGCAGGCTCCCTGCTGAGCAGAGAGCCCGATGTGGGGCTCGATCCCAGGACTCTGGGATCATGACCTGAGCCGAAGGCAGAGGCTTCAACCCACTGAGCCACCCAGGCACCCCAAACAAGCTCTTTTTTTGTGTGTGGGATTCTGTTGACAGACATTTGGAATCAGCTTTTGGGTAATTCGACAATTTTGTGAATTAAGGTGCCTCTGTACTCGTCTCTACAGCAAGTCACTCAAAATGATCCCTACCCTTTGTATGGCTACCCTCTTTCTCACCTACAGGTCATCAATGCAGTCCTTGCCTTAATGAGACACCTGGGACTTACTCTCTGCCCTGGATCACTGTCACAGCAGGTGAGTTCCTTGGTTTGCTGCATTCATGGAGAACAAACCACCACTTGTCTATGGGAAAGCATTTTAAGCATGCAGAAATCTCAAATTAAAAAAATATGCTTGGGTGTTTACACAAGAAGCCTTCCAGAAGTTATGGAAAAGTGGAAATACCTAGCCCTGGACCTATGACAGAACAGGTAGTTACAAATATTTGCAGAATATACAGCAATTTATATCATCTGATTCTTCTGTTCTACCCCCCACAGATCCTAAGAATTATTTCTAAAAAGTCACACTAATGATAATATCATAAAGAAGAACAAGAACAGGACATAAACATTTCTAAAGGGTATAAACAGGATAGAAACATGTTCTTTTCTAAGTAAAATGCTTTGTCTCCTTATATTTTAAATGGTTTCTTAAGTAATTTTTATTATTGGTAGTAAATAATACATAATATTATAAGGAAGCTCAGTCCAAAAGTCTCAGTAAAGAGAAAGTTTCCCTTTCTAAGAAGCATTGTCACCTGTTTTTTTTTTGTTGTTTGTTTGTTTTTTGTTTGTTTTTGCATCTGGTTACAAAACTATCTCACTCCCATGAGAGCAAGAATCTATTTTTTTTCCTCTTAATATCTAATCAAGAAACCATAAAACTGAAAAATGCCAAATTATAGACTTTTAAATTACAGTTATGTTCTGCAATAGAAAAGGGAAACATGAAAGCAGTTTTCTCTTGTGGCACAAGTATACTCATGGTCATTGGGACAGCAGGTCACATGGCAAATCCCTGGTTCTGACCATTAGGTCATGTGAGAAAAAAACTGAGTTCACCTAGAGTTCACCTAGAGTTCTTCTGAAACCTATAATGCCTTGTGTCAACATCAACTTAAAACACCTACAGATTTAGATGCTCTAGGTTCAGGTGTGTAGAAGGAAAGGCTGTCTAAATAACAAATGGAATGAACTGATATGGACAAAGACAGCTTGATCTAGGAAATTGTGCATTGTAACTATTTTTAACAGCATCACTTTTAGCATCATCAATCAATGTCTTCAAGACTAGTAAGGTCTGTATTTTTTTCCCTAAATCCTGCTACACAATGTAGCTAACATCTTTTCAAGTTCTTTGTTCTGCTAATGTGTTTTCAGATAAGAAATTGAGAAAGTCTCAACTTTTAGGTTGATTCATAGGAAACTGCCATTTTTCTTGGCCATAGTCCCTGGAATATTGGCAATATTAGTTTGTGATTCCCAGCGGTTCCCCTGGCAATGACAGAATCACTCATAGGCTAGAGATAAGTCTGTGGCTGTTGCATGTATGTATCAATTGAGAATGAAACCTGTCACTTCTAGTGACATGATGTGGTGGGGTCTGGGAGACCCACAGCACTGAAATGGGGATTGAGTGCTTATGCTAGGGATTCTATTCTGTTTTGCACACAATTAGTATTGGTGTAGGGTTTTACTTTTCCAGGTTCTGGCTGGTTTATAAATGGAGTCCACCTTTTTTCACTGAGTTGCCATGGTATACATTCTGACCCTAATTTACTAATTAATATATGTTTGCCACATGTTTCCGATCAGATTGTTAGTTCCTTGTGGGCAGGGAACGGGTCTTAAAAATCTTCAATATCCCTCATCCAATGCTAGCTCAGAAGCAGGAGCCCATCAACAAATGAGAATTACCAGCTGTCACCGTTCAGGTGTGTCATCAGGGACAGGAGACTAATAATTGACCTCAAAAAAAAAAAAAAAAGGAATCTATTCTGAACACATGCATAAGTATAAAATTGGATCTATGATAACTTGCACAATCAAAGGTATGAGCTATTAAAAGTATATGATAGAAGTAGTGGGGAGAGGGAACAGGAACCAGAGGCTGGGTTGAGTCTGAAAAAAACTGGATCCAGACAGCGGGTCCAGAACAGCTCTAATTGGAAGATGGAGGAACCAACTGGTGGACAGTGGGCAGTTGCTGCCTTGTTTATATCAACAGTCCCAAGTCTGTCAGCCTGTGCGACTCCCTGGCCAAAGTCCCCAAATAGACCAGTACAGTCCATTCTTTGATTAAGGGATATGCACTGCATAAGCAAGTGAGAATGAGTAAGCTCGAAGCAGCCTCCGTGGATGAGATGACCACCTGCCACGCTGATGCCTGGATGCAGCATCTCCAGAAGTTCAGCCAGGACGGAGATGATGTTCATCCAGACTCCATAGAATATGGGCTAAGTTACGACTGCCCAGACACAGAAAGGATATTTGACGATGAAGCAGCTATAGGAGATGCTCAGTGATGACTGCCCAACGCCTGGTTGATAAAATATGCAAAGTAGCAATTAGTTGATCTGGAGTGTGATATCATACAAGGAATATCTTCACTGGGAGTAGATTCCAGCTCAAGAAACCACTTTTCTTGCTCATCCAGAAGAAGCAGCTCCTCATCCATTAAAGTTTTATCATGAGATTGTAGCAATTCAGTCACATCTTCAGGTTCCACTTCGAATTCTAGTTTTCTTGCTATTTTCCCAAACCTTCAATTTGTAAAAACTACATTACCTGTGGAGCACAATAAAGTGCAATAAAAAAGAAAAAGAAATAGTGGGCAAAGGAAAGGAAGACTTTGTTGAAGAAATAATGTCCAAACTGAGGTCTGCAGGAGAAACCTGAAGTAATTAATTAGCCAAAAAAAAAAAAAAAAAAGAGAGAGAGAGAGAGAATTTCAGGCAGAATTTTAAAAACTGCACGTGCAAAGACACGGTGGTAGGAGTGATCTTAGAGGTCTTTAACCAGTCACTAACCCCATGGACTTTTGGTATAACTCAACATTTAGAAAGAACAGCTTCCATGAGGAAGCAAACTTCCCTCAGCGAGAAACATAAAACAATCTGGTGTTTAGCAGCATGCCATCGTAGAAAGGGCAAGGGTTTGATTTTAGACAGATTTGGTTTTGAACCTCTGTTTCATCACCTTCTTGCTATATAACCTCGGGCCAAGTGTACAGCTTCTCTAGATGCCAGATTTCTTGTCTCGTATTACCATCTATGGTATTCATTGAAAGATTAAAAGGGCACATGTGTAATGTACATAGCACAGTACCTGACCCACAGCGAGTGCTGCTGAAAGACTGCTTTCATCTCCTGACCACCCATCTTGGTAACTGCCAGAAAAATGGGAGGGGGAAACCCAGAATGTGTTTGGAGTTTCCAGTCTGAGCTGTTTCTTAGAAGCAGGGCCTCTGCTACAAAGAATCATATTTTATCTCCCCAGATCCAGTATAGCATTCCTGTCTTCACCCTCCAAAAAAGATTTAATATACATAGGAAATGCTTTAAAATTGTTTTACCTTCTCCTCTCTAGATATCCTAGTGTTTCCACATGTTACTATATTTCCAAATAAAATGTGGTGAGGGAGGGATAGATTAATACTTTAAAGATTTTAGCACTTGTATTTATGAAGTTAGGACTTGAGATTTACTAAGCCATTACATAGATACATTTAAACAGAGACTAGTTCTGAATTTATATCACAAATAGCCAAATATGACTCTTCTCTTTTCTCTTGACTTGCATGAATTAAAAGTCTTGAAGAGTAGTCTTCAGCAGAAAAAAAAAATACACACACACACACACATATATATATATATATATATATATATATATATGTATATACACACACACACACACACACACACACACACACACTGTTTTGATCACACTCTGCTGCAACAGGGACTCCCCCTTAACTCAAACTTGGTTTGTTGTATTAAGTCTGGAGTTTGTCAGACTGAACATCTTCCTTCCTTTATTTCAGCAATGTTTTTGAAAGACCTGTTTTTGGTTTAAAGTGACTGTCTCCACCAAGATCCAGAAAAGCAGCTAGGCTCAGAGCTAACAGAGAGTCCTTTATTCTGCCAGAACACAAGCAAGCCAGTGACCACGCAGAGTTGCTATCTCTCGCTCAGCTTCTGTGCTGCTAGCTTAGAGAAGAGAATGTTGCACTCCGTCCCTCTCTCTGATGGAAGGGGTTCCTCTGTGACACATGCTCCTCCTCCTGTTCTGTATGTTCTGGTCCCCTAACCTTCCCAAGACAGTCACACAGAAAGAAGCTCCTTCTGCTCTGTCCCCAGAGGCTCTTCAGGCCCAAAGGACCTGCCCAGGCCCTTCTGCTGTTGCTGCCTCATTGTAGAAACATGGGCCCAGAGCTTTACTACTTAACGCTGCATTTCCCAGGGCGCCTGCGTGCTGCAGTCCATTAGGTGTCAGACTCTTGGTTTCTGCCCAGGCCCTGATCTCAGGGTCATGAGACTGAGCCCCACATGGGGCTCTGCCCTCACTGTGGGGGGCTTGAGATTCTCTCTCCCTCTCCTTCTGCCCCTCCTGCTCACGCACACACTCTCTCAAATAAATAAGTAAATCTTAAACAAACAAACACACCTGCCCTTCTCAGCCCAGCAGCCTCAACATTACTGGGGAGCTTATAGAAATGCAGATTCCTGCTCACCCCAGACCCTGAGAATCAGAATCTGCCTTTTAACAAGACTACCAGGTAATTCATTTGTACATTAAAGTTTCAGAAGCATGGTTGGTCCCAGGCCACCCAGCCAAGAAAGACAGGGAAAAAACAAAAAGCATTTTAATTAAAGGTGAAGTGCATTTCCTTGGCCCTGGATGCCCTTTCTTCCTCCAGTCTCCAGGCTTCATCTCTGTGTACCTAATTCCTACCCTGTCTTTCTTTCTTGAGCTGTCCCCAGTGCCTTCTCTGGAAAGCTCCACCGACTGCCAGAGGTGTCTTCCGCTCACTAACCTGTATCTTACCACAGTGTGTTCCCACCGTGCAAGTATCTTTGCACAGGTCTTATCCATCCTGTTTAAGGCTTGGGACTTGCCTGAATCTTTATATCCTCTAGAGTCTAGCATGGCGGGCCCTGAGGGTAAAAGCCAATTTATTTATTGAAACAAGGGAAGGGAAAGAAAAAAGAAACAGCTACATTCATGAAGTAATTGTCCCTGAAAAACTGAGTGCAGCCCCAGGGATGCGTTTGAGCCTGTTTGAAACAGAAACCTGGGAACCATGTTACATTCATCTTTAAAGAGCCCCAATACACCGGACATGGAAATGTCCCAGTTTTCCAGAAGTTAACTGGATCAGATCAGATTCAGACACACCCCATCACAGCACTCCTCATTTAGACCTAGTCCAAAACAAAGCTCTTTCTAGAATAAAATCGCAACTCCATTTGCTAGAGCCTTGGTCCCTGGCTTTAACTATGCTCTGGGTTCTGAACAGACTACTTCTTTGCCCACTTTTTTGTCCTGTGTCTATTCCCACTTGATAGTTAATACATTAATTTTTTCTAAAGAAAAAAATGTATTTTCAAAAATCTTTCAGATTCATTTTTTTCTTTAGAAAGAAATCTTACAGAAAAAATTTAGTGTTTTTAATTCAAGTTTTCCTAATGCATCCTTGAACAAAGGCAATGAGTTTCTGGCTGCAAGTTACAAATTGAACAAGTCATTTTATTACTCTTAATTGATAGCTGAGTCAGTTAAAAACCTTGACTCTAGATGAGATTTATGATGTCATATTCAGAATAAATATGTCTTCCTGAGAGACATCCTGGTGTCATTATAATCTTACCACACATAAAATATAATGGGAAGTTCTCCTAGGTCTTATAAGAAATTAGACTTTATTAGTGTCAATTCTGCTGTGACTAATAAAATGAGTATATGACTTGCACGGGAGACTTTGTTGTAGGACTGGGGTTTACACAGAATAGGTGTTTTCTTTGATAAGCATTAAAAAGTATGACTACCTTATTCAAGATCAATTATTTTGGACGTACTGTCCTATGTTATCATGTTTTCCAAAAAAAATTGATGTTCCTGTGGGGGGTAGGATATTCAGAAACAATAGCCCTGTGGTTTCTACCTCTGTGAATTTCTTTTAAGTAAACAGCTATGCTAGTTAGCAGTATTAATTGTACTAGCAAAAACTGATCAGAAAACAGGAACTAATTTTGTCATATTTGATAATAATTTGGTCAGAATTTAATAATTACATTGGTCATATTAATCACATTAATTTGGTAATATTTAATAATAATTTGGTCATATTTGATGAAGTATTGTGTACAATAAATGGGATAACTCTCTGGAGACTGTTTATGAAATCAGCTTAGTTTTTAAAAAAATTTAATACATGAAATTGTCTAAATTTTATTGAAACTAATCACATGCCCAGGCACTGTACTAGACACTGGGGATGCATCAGTGAAAATGACAAATATGATTCCTGATATAGTGATCTCAGAGTCTGATTCAGGAAAAGATACTAAAAAGTTGACATATAGTTATAAATTGTGACTCATGCCATCAAGTAAGAGGTTAGTATATGATAGAGGAACCTAAGCTGGTTTGGGGAAAAGGTTGTATTTGTCATGGAAACTCTGGGGAATTTAAGGAAGAACCAGAGTTTGTGAGGAAAGACTGGGGAGAATATTCTAGGTAGAATAGAAGGAATAGGGGAGCAGAAACCCAGATGTGGGAAAGGGTTTGATGCCGTTACTGTAGTGGAAGAAGGACCAGACTGATTGGACCATACTTCTTGAGAAGCAAGTGGTGTGCCCTGAGGAACAGGTTCATGCGATGCCTTAAGGATTTGTCTTATTAATCCCATTATATTTCCTCAAGTGGAAGGGTGTCAGGGACCTGTTTATATATATATATATATATATTTTTTTTCTTAAAGGTTTTATTTATTTATCAGAGAGAGAGAGAGGGAGAGAGAGCAAGCACAGGCAGACAGAATGGCAGGCAGAGGCAGAGGAAGAAGCAGGCTCCCTGCTGAGCAAGGAGCCCAATGTGGGACTCGATACCAGGATGCTGGGATCATGACCTGAGCTAAAGGCAGCTGCTTAACCAAATGAGCCACCCAGGCATCCCGGGACCTGTTTATATTTTAAAACCACTTTGCACTATGTGGGAAATGGGTGGAAATGAATCAAGAGTAGAAGGAAGGAAAGCACTCTGAAGACTATCGTAGCAGTCTGAGTGAGAGAGATGAAAGTGGCTTAGGTAAGATTTAAAACTGGGAAGATGAGGAAAAGGGGACAGATTAAACTATATTCTGGAGATGAGAGAAATGTTACTAATGGTTGGGAGTAGGGATGGAAACTAACTATAGTCTTCATTTGCTTTTTTAAACCACTGGGTAAATGGAAATGTCAGTCTCATATTTCTTATAGTTGGAAATTTAGGAAAGAAAACTAAAAAGTCCATTTTGGACATGAGACTGAGATCTTGTCAGAGAACCAAGTGGAATAGTCAAATAGGTACAGTTTTGAAAAAATAGATCAGAAAATAGATCTGATTGGAAATCAGGTATTTGGGAACCATTGGCGTTCAGATGGTATTTGACACTGGTGTACAGAAAGAGCGTAGAATGTCTAGGGGGGGGAAAACCCACTTTTACTCCCAAGGCGCTACAGCATTAAGAGGTCTTGTTGTGGAGGAAGAGCTATCACAGGTGACTTCCAGACTGGGGATCCGTTGGGTAATTCTGGAACAAAGAAAATAGTATTTCAGGAAGGAAGGTATGTTCAGCTGTGATGAATAGTGCTGAGAGGTCAGGCAGGATGGTGTGCTCCCATGGATAAAAAATAGTTGTCTTCTTCAGGTGGTGGTTTTAGAAGTATATCTCCTGTTATGTTTAAGCTTTATTTCACAATGAAAGCCTAGTAGCAATGGTTCATTTTGTTGACTTCATTTCAGCAGGATAGTACCTATGATCCCCAGCTCTTTGTTAATCATCTTCTTTTTTATGCATCTATTATCTTAAATATTAACCTGATAATTCTCATATCTCCAGTCTAGGATTAAAACTTCAGAAGTTTTAAAACCTGATTAGCCCTCCCCACTAACAGCACAACGGCTAAATGAACAAAGACCCTGCCTTACAAACATTACATCGAATGTATTGTTTGCTTCATATGAGTTTTGCATGGCCTATAACAAATTATCTATTTCTTCCTTTAAGTTTATTTATAGAATTTTGCCCACAGTATCCCTTTCCTAAAAAATAAAACAAAAAACCCCAAAACCACCTTACTCAGGTAAGTTCTGGTCTTAAGTTGGCAGCCATGCAATGAGGCAAAGATGACAGAAAGTATCTGAACAAGATGGTCGTTTTTTTTTTTTTTTTTTTTTTTTTGCTTTTTTTTCCCCCTCTTTACATTATGATATTATATTCAGGAACTAAAGAAAGGAAGTGAGATGATTTGGACAGGAACTAGTATTATTCCAGTTTGGGGCCCAGAGGGGTTGGATGGGGACAAACCCCCACCCTCCACTTAAATACCTTGACTATTCATTTTCTTCATAGTGACTCGAGAGTCATCACCCTGTGGTGCTCATGCATAGGAAAACAGAAAGAGGAAGGATCCTCCAAAAAAGACAGGTCTCAGCAAAATTGGCAGGACTCCATTCACTTCCCCCAATGTTCCGCCTAAAGGCTCTAATTACACTGTTAGATAGTAGTCTCACCTCAAGCACAGATTCTTCTTGGCAAGACATCAAATTCATGCACATTACTTTCTGTAACCCTCTACAACTCTGTTATGCTTGCCAGAATTAGTCCAAGGTCACTTCCATGCTGCATGTCTCATGAGACAGGATAGGTCTCCATGTTACTCACTTGTATTCTGACTTGTCCACCTCTTCTTATCTATATCATCAGGCATATTCAGATAAGTCTCAAGAAAATATGTCATCCTTTCTATCTGCGTTATGGATGACACAATATAATCTGTGCGGCATTGGGGATTAAAGAGCTATACGGGATAGTTGGAGAACTCTGGAGGCTGTATGGGAGAATGTAAATGAGGATGTATTTAAGAGTTTTATAATGGCAGGTGCTATGGTGTCCCGAGACAAGAGCTCTTAGGGAAGGATACTTGGATTTTTCTAGTAACATCCTTGACTCTTAATTTTTGCTCAAAGAGACTTAAATATAGCATGTGTAACTTGCATTTCTCCTTTTATCTACTAGAGGGACCCCCCCCCCATATCAAAGAGGGAAAGCATACTTTTCTATGACTTGCTTCTATTTTATTGTAAACTAGCTTCTCTTTTTGGAGAATGTTTCAACTGGTTTTGGTTGTTCTTGGGGATACACTTGCTATGAAGCTGTCCAATTAAATGAACAGATGTATTTAATACTATGAAATGCTCTATTGTAATTTTGGTTGATTTTCATGCTCCAGTGATCTGCCACGAGAAGAGCATGCCCCTGGTAGCTGCTACTACTTTATCCTGAACCTTAAAACAAGCACCAGTGGACTAGACCTGAACCCAGTCCAAAGCCTAGAGCCAAGTCCAGCCATCTTGCTTTCCCAGCCAAACTAGACTTGATTAGCTAAGCCATAATGACATGTAGGTCCATGAGCATTTAATGTGTGTTCTTGTAGCAATCAAGTTTTAGGGTAGTTTGTTATGTAGCAGTATTGTGGCAATAGCTGACTAATACATATGCTTAGAGGAATTATGACATAAACATGAGTGCAGAAAAGCTACTTATCTAGCTTAATCATATCATCTAAGCCTTGGAAAGGGAAGCATCAAAATCACTTACTCATGACATTGAGTTTGAAATGAATTGGCATCATCGTATATTTCTTTATAAAATGAAACTTACATAAAAATACATTGAATTTGAAAATAAATAAAGCCATTCAAAATTAAAAAGCCATTTTATTTTCAAATATTTTTTAGCAGGAGAACTTTCCAGCACAAATGTTCTTGAAGAAGGTGGTTTTGTGTGAGCAATAGCAGAGCTGAAACAACACTCATATATGCGATCAGTTCTCCATCCATCCATCCACCCATCCATCCACCTCTCCGTCTTCATTATTTTTTGCAGTTTATATAGCCATTCAGGAACAATGCAGTAGGTTTTAGGTAATTCATATTAGAATTTAGAATCAGAAAAATTTCTTATATTTTCTGCATTCAAATTATGTAAGAAATCCATGATTATTGTAGCAAAACTCAAAAGTGCATAAAAACAAACAAGAAAAAAAGCCCTACATAAATGTACCACCTAGAGATAACCTTTATTCACATTATTTTTACAAAACTTCTTTTCTATGTGTGCCTGTGTGTATTTTTATATATATTTAATTACAGTGGATTCATACTGTGCATACTGTTCTGTCAACTGCTTTTATCATCATTATGTTGTAACTTCTCTCCATGAAGATAATATAGAGCTACATAATCATTTATAATGAACTGGCTGGTAGTTAATGAAATACATGCTCTATAACTTATCAACTAGTCCCCTATCTTTGGATGTTTATTTTGTTTGCAAGTTAGTTTTCTTTTAAAATAGCCATTATAAATAACAATTGCATGAACTTTCTTGTTCATATACTTTTTCACTTTTCAAATTATTTCTCTAGGATCAATTCCTAGAAGGGATATTGCTAATGCAAAGGAAATGTACATGTTTAAAACCCTTGTCAAGACAAGTCCCAGAAAGGCAGTACCCATTTACATTCCCTCCAGCTAAAAGACTTCTGCTGTATCTTCCAATCGAAACTCAGTACTGCTTTTTGAAAGCTGTTTCTCCCTCATCTGTTTTCTTTTATGTGTCTACTCTTTACTCTATTTCCACTTCGGGTAATTTGAGAAATTCCCTCTTTCCCTTTTCTCCCTGTGACATATAAAGAATAAAACATGACTTTAAAAAGTCCTGAATGCATAACTAAGAACAATCATCACATTCAAGTTGTCTTCTTTTACAGGGAAAAAAATTACTCTTAATTATGGCCTCAAGATTCTTTGGAATAATATCTAACTAAATCATAACCTTTACAATTTCATGATATTTAATAGGGCTTGTTGGAATGAGTCATTTTGTACACATTGGGAGTTTTATGGTGAGTTTAATGTCACTGAATTTAATTAACTTAAATTGTCATTTGCACATCATTATACTGTGGCAAACCTTCCTCAGTCAGTGAGTTTTTAGCACTGAACAACACCACCACCAAAAGCGCACAGTTCCTCTCAGAAGTTAAAAGATCTATGTGACTAATTTATTAGGTGAAGAAACCAAGTCATAAAGCAATGGATTCTCTAACAGCAGGAGTATGAAAGTATCATAAAATTATAAAGGTAAGCCTGCTACTAAGAACAAAGAGAAATATTAAGATAAAGGAACAGTTTCATGGGCCAAACTCAGTCTATTGTAATCACTAATAGATGAGATTACAAACTAATGCCAGAATTTTCAGTAGGATTATTGCTTGGAAGTGACAGCTGGCCTGGGACCTCACCCATGCTTCCTCCAACTCCCAGAAGTCACACAAACACATCAAAAAGAAATCCTTCAAAATGGTTTTAAGAAGGCAAAATTAAAAAATGATAATATTTTGAATATTGCAGAAAAAGCCATTGCAGTGAAGAACTTATGGAAAACCTAAAATGTCTTAAAGACCAACTCCTAAGGGCACCTGGGTGGCTCAGTCGGCTAAGTGTTTGCCTTTTGCTCAGGTCATGATCTCAGGGTCCTGGGACTGAGTCCCATGTCCAACTCCCTGCTCAGCAGGGAGTCTGCTTCTCTCTCTCTCTCTGCCCCTCCTCCCTGCTCCTGCTCTCTCTCTCTCTCAAATAAATAAATAGAAATCTTAAAAAAAAAAAAAAACAAGCTCCTAAGATGTTTTTTGTCATCTTAATCATTCCTGTGTATTTTGGAGGGAGTTAGGAAGTTCTCATTACAAAATCAGACTTTGAAAGACCTTCTTCCAAAATACTTTCATGCAACTAATGTCTGGTTTTCTAGCACACTAAATGTTTTGTTTTGGGGTTTTTTTTTTAAACATTAACACAGAACATCATATTTCAAAGCACTCGTTGGATAAAATCATTAACATTATTCTATAGAATGTTATATTCAGAGACAGCATCCTATAAAGATAATTTATATTTTCAAAATAAATCTTTCCTGCTGTTTATTTCTCTGGTAGGATATATATTTTCTGGGTGTGCCTTTTTATTCAAATTAAGTTCACAAATATTTACTGAATAACCACTTAATACAAGATTTTGTGTCAGAACTTCGAAGAACTAGGGATAGAGACAGCAGATTAGGGAGTGCCAGGAGCTGTGGGGATGGGGAGAGGACTCTTTAATGGGTATGGAGTTTATGGATGATGAAAAAATTCTGAAATTTTTGTGGTGATGGTTGTACAATACTGTGAATGTACTAAATGCTCCTGTAAACTTTTATTTTTATTTTTTTTTAAGATTTTATTTATTTATTTGACAGAGAGAGATCACAAGTAGGCAGAGAAGCAGGCAGAGAGAGAGGAAGGGAAGCAGGCTCCCTGCTGAGCAGAGAGCCCGATGCGGGACTCGATCCCAGGACCCTGAGATCATGACCTGAGCCGAAGGCAGCGACTTAACCCACTGAGCCACCCAGGTGCCCTCCTGTACACTTTTAAATGGGTACAGTGGTGAATGCCATATATTTTACCACGCCTTAAAAAAAAAAAATCAGGCAGGACAAAAAAAAGAACTAGTGAATGAAGGAGAGGCACAAATTCTCCACTACAGAAGTAATGTTTGATAAGAAAGTGTGTTTAAATTATCCTCCCAATATCGCTATTGATTTCACGCAGTTACTGTGCCAGTCCAATTTAATAAGCATGTATTATGAGGGCAATGATAGGCAGTCATACTTAAAACTGAACAGGAGTGGGGAAATGAGTAGTAGATGGTCCTTGTCTTCAAGTAGCTTTTGATTTTATAGGAAATTAAGATAAGTATAAAAAATGTCTCATGCAAGACAGAATGCCAAGCCATACAAGAAAGCTGAACACAGTGCGAAGCAAACGAAGAGGATAATTAGATTAATTCTTGGGGAAAGCATCAGGGATGTGGTATCTTTATACTTGGTCTTCAAAGGTGGGTCTGATTTTGCCAGTCACAGACGATGCTAACAGCTGGCCTGGGTGAAGGGAAGAAGATAGGGAGAAGCACAGAGCCAAGAAATGCAAGGTCCTGGGGAATGCCAGTAGCTGGCTTGGCTGGAGGGCATAGTTTTACAGGCCAAACAATGGTAGTGAAGTTTGGGGAAGAGTCAAGGACACATAGGAAAGGACTGGACACATTTAGAGTTTGAAGATGAATTAGAAATACTTCTTTTCCCCAACTTTTCATCTGCTAAATGGATCTTATTGTTTGTTTGAAGACTTCATTTATTTGAGGGAGAGAATAAGAGAGAGAGAGTATAAGCAGGAGGAGGGGCAGAGGGAGAAGCCGACTCTGCTGAATGAGGAGTCCTAGAGGGGCTCTATCTGCGGACTCTGGGGTCATGACCTGAGCTGAAAGCAGATGCTTAACCAACTGAGCCACCCAGGTGCCCCTGCCCAAAATTTCTATCTATTTATTTTAGTTCTGCCTTTGAAACCACAATAAATAAATTTTTTTTCCATATCAGATCTTCAGTATTCAAGTCAGGATATATGTTCTTTTATCTTCTCCTTTCTGGGCCCTTTAATTGTTCAAATATTTCTCTTATGACATACTTTCTAAGACTCCACAGTTCTTCTTGCCATTCATGGCTTTGATGTTGGTATTCAAGGCTAAATAAAATATTTTAGAGGAAATTGTAGATGATATAATTTTAAACAAACAGCTGTAATTTCCCTTTCAGGCAGACTTTGAATTAGTCATTAATTGGTCATCTCTAGAAACAGTCATTGAACTAATTATGAATTCAGCTAATTTTATTTTTATTTTCATTGACCAAGATTTTATTATCTTGTTCATGGATTTTATTAGGAGGCATACTTTTAACTGCATTGCTAAAATGAACATAGTAACTAAGAACTCAGGCCCTGGAGTTAAGATTTTGTGACTGGTCTCCAACACAACCAACTCCTACCTGTGACCTTGGACAAATTACTTAATTTCTCTGTGCTTAGGGTTTCCTGATCTATAGAATGTGTAAAAATACTGCCTACATTATTTTATTAAGTAAGTTATTATCTAGCAATAGTAAAAATAAGAAAAAAATTTACTATTACTATTATTATGGTGTTTTTAAAATGTATCCACAAATTCTTTAATATTCCTCCCTTCAAGGGGTGGAGCCTAATTTCTTTTTTCTTGAGTGTGGGTGGGATTTAGTGACTTCTCACAAATAGACTATATAGTTTTTGTTGTTTTTGTTTTTGTTTTTTTTAACAAAAAAGCATCTTGGCTACCTCATTTCTTGGTTTTCTTACTCTAGGGAATATAAGCTGCCATGCTGGTTTTCTACTCTGTAACAAGCCACTGAAAATTTAGCAACTTAAAATAGCACATTTATTAGCTCAGGTTTTCAACACAGCATGGCTAGGTCTATAAAGTGTATTTGAACAAGGACATTATATATCAGGGTATGCTTGCAGAAGGCAAAAAAAATACAAACAAAAGGAATTCAGAGAAGAAAACTGGAAGTAGGGAGAGTATTTGGGTTGCTATCTAACAGCTCAGGATAGATATAAAGTTTGCTCCCAAATTGCTGAGGTGACAGTGGGACTAGATAGAGAGATTGGAAGGGAAAATCATTGAGGAACTAGAATCTACTGAATTTAGTAGGTTGAATTACTATCAGGCTTTGATGGAGTCCTGGGACTTGAGTGGTCAAGTCGTACAAATGGGAACGAAGAAATATACATTGTGGGGCTTATTCAATGATGGTAATTGTTCAAGTTGTGTGTGGGTGACATGCCGTGGGAGGGTGTAAAAAAAATAGAGCTGAACGAATAATGTTAGGGGATACTTAAATTTAGAAGTGTGGCAAGTAGAAAGTCAGAGAGAGAAAGACAGAAATGGAGCGTTTTAAAAGGTAGGAGGAGAATGAGAAGTGTAAAGTGGGAGATGAGAATTTAAAGAAGGGAGGGGTAAGTCATATCAATGAATGCCCTTTCTTAAGGTTAGGGAAGATGAAGACCAAGAAGTTAAATGACAATGAATTTGAAAGTGTGTTGTAAGAAAGAAGAGGACACAGCCAGTGCCCTTCTAAGTGCAGCAATCTAGGGAAGCTGACAGAAAATAAATATGTTTCTCTTCAAGATGAAGAGAGTGACCTGGTCCCTGAAAAACTATCCCAATTCTAATATTCTTCCTCTTGGAACTAGAGAATACTGGGAGATTTCAAGGAATGATTAGTTAAATACTTCTCTCAGTGGAGGTTACTCATTTAACTCATTGCCAAAAAGAACAATGTTGCAATGTAAGTGCTTCCTGAATTAAAAACTCTGGACTCATAATTTGGGCGTTGCCCATTCACTGCTCTTAAAGCCACCTTGAGGCTGTTCTTGCAGAAATCAGGAAATATCTGATTTCCATCCGTCATGATACCTGATGTCCATCCTTCCCACTTACTACCAACCATTAACCAAACTGCCCTGGGCCAACCTGAGCTTCTGGCAACTTTGGGGGAAGGAGAGTCAACATCATCAAAAATACTAAGCAAGATTATAATATAGAACTGCAACACACCTCTAACAGAACCACAGGGACTAGGTTTGAATAAGCACTTGCCCTGCTCCTATCTTTTCTTCATCCCATGCCCCAGCCAATTTTAATGAAGACAATGTTTTATCATGGGTATACAGATGTTACTGGTAAGCTCATAATCAGTTTTGATAAAAATAAGAGAACACAAGGGCGCACCTGGGTGGCTCAGTGGGTTAAGCATCTGCCTTGGGCTCCTGTCATCATCCTGAGTTTCTGGGTTCCCTGAGTTACCTGCTCAGCAGGAAACCTGTTTGTGTCACCCTTTGCCCCTCTCCCAGCTTGTGCTTTCTCATGCTCTCTCTTAAATAAATAAATAGATTCTTAAAAAAATTAAAAAGGGGCACCTGGGTGGCTCAGTGGTTAAGCGTCTGCCTTCGCCTCAGGTCATGATCCCAGGGTCCTGGGACGGAGTCCCACATCAGTCTCCCTGCTCAGTGGGGAGCCTGCTTCTCCCTCTGCCTGCTACTCCCTCTGCGTGCTACTCCCCGTGCTAGTGCTCTGCCTCTCTGACAAATAAATAAATAAATAATCTTTAAAAATAATAAGAGAACACTAATTATTCACCTCTATCAAGAAAATTAAATTTATATACTTGAAGTTAAACTAAGTATTGTGAAGAATTGACATTAATTTCTGAAGTCTATGAAAGTGGGGAACTGTTCCTTTGAAAGCATGCACAAAATCTCCTTATGTAGTATTACAGTCCTTAAGAACATATTTTTTTTTAAATGGCAATATTCTGATTCTGTGTGTGTGTGTCTAATTGCTGACATTACAGAAGTTTGGTTTTCTTTTATTTTTCATTGCTAGTGTCTAGTAATTTAGATCTGTTATGAGCAAATAGGATTCTGTATAGTCCAGAAATTCAGCCACTATCTTGAATCCTGTTTCTAGAAGAAAATGCTTTCTACATTCCCAGCAAGTCTGTATTTCCAACTTTAGAGCAAAAGCCATTTGAAATTTGAACACTGCTTGTACATAAATAATCAAAATATGGTTAAATATCTTTTCTTGGGGTGCCTGGGTGGCTGAGAGGGTTAAACCTCTGCCTTCGGCTCAGGTCAGGGTCTCAGGGTCCTGGGATCCAGACCCGAATCAGGCTCTCTGCTCAGCAGCCTGCTTCCCTTCTCTCTCTGCCTGCCTCTCTGCCTACCTGTGATCTCTCTCTCTGTGTCAAATAAATAAATAAAATCTTAAAAAAAAAAAAAAACTTTTCTTTAAGTTAACCAATCTGAATTTTCTGCAATTATTCTTCTCAAGTTATTTTGCTGTGCAAAATATTACTGTAATCCCTCTGCTCTGTATTTAGGAAGATGGCAGTGCAACATGGCCATCATTATTCCCCTGGAGCCAGATCAAATAGCCTTTCAGTCCCGATTCAATCACTTGCATGCTCTATGGCTCTGAGGAAATTATTTAATGTTTAATTTTAGGTTCCTATACCGTAGGAACCTAGGAATGATATGAATACCTATCTCTTAGAGTTATTGTGAGGATTAAGATCAATCAATACAAATTTCCCTCACAATAACCATTTCCAGAGAATGAAGTGGTAGTCTTTTTTCTTTATCATGCACCCATATTAGTAGAAATATTTTCATCCTATAGCCTTTATTTATAAATTACATACATGTGCTTCTTAATATAACAACATAAAATGAACGTAAAAGTAAAATATGAAAAGAATGTGACAAAGATGAAGTAAGTACAACCTAAAAATGAATAAAAATATAAAGTACAAATGGGACATTCATTGCATTTATAATTTTTCAAACAATTCCCAATTACAATGCAACTCTAGATTTTTTTAAAGGAGTTAGAAAATTCTGTTTCTGAGGACTTTTTGTGTGAAGAGATAAAAATGTTAGTGGATGACATTGTTTTCACACAGTCACACAATGATACAAACATTTCTAAACACCCATTTTCTGAAGTGTTTTTTTTTTTTAAAGATTTTTATTTATTTATTTGACAGAGATTACAGGTAGGCAGAGAGAGAGGAAGGGAAGCAGGCCCCCTGCTGAGCAGAGAGCCCGATGTGGGGCTCAATCCCAGGACCCTGAGATCATGACCTGATCCGAAGGCAGAGGCTTTAACCCACTGAGCCACCCAGGTGTCCCTCAGAAGTGTTTTTGTAGCACTAAGAAAGAAACAGTTGGGGCGCCTGGATGACTCAGTGGCTTAAGCCACTGCCTTCAGCTCAGGTCATGATCCCAAGGTCCTGGGATTGAGTCCCACATGGGGCTCTCTGCTCAGCAGGGAGCCTGCTTCCTCCTCTCTCTCTCTGCCTGCCTCTCTGCCTACATGTAATATCTCTCTGTCAAATAAATAAATAAAATCTTAAAAAAAAAAAAGAAACAGTTGGTTTCTTACTCAATGCTAAAATACCACCTTTATCTTGATGAGGCATATCAGTTTTGGGGTGGTATGTTTTCTTTTAATATCTGTGGGAGGCTTACTATTGATAGGTACTTGACATTGCAGAAAAGATCAGAAAATTTAGATCATATATTTTCTGTTAAAAAATTATGAAATCCTTTAAGTTTGACGAGAATTTGAAGGGTTTTTTTTTTTCCTTAAGACTTTATTTATTTATTTGACAGAGAGATCACAAGTAGGTAGAGAGAGAAGGGGAAGCAGCTCCGTGCTGAGCAGAGAGCCCAATGCAGGGCTCCATCCCAGGACCCTGAGATCATGACCTGAGCTGAAGACAGAGGTTTTAACCCACTGAGCCACCTAAGCGCCCCAGAGAACTTGAAGTGTTTTGCCGTAAGATAACCAGTGAACCTCTCTGCAGTACAGAATATTTTCATGAACTCTCCTCATCTCCTGAACACATTATTTATCTAACAGAGATTCATACAGTGCTTACCATTTACATGAACTGTTTTTTTTTTAAATTTTATTTATTTATTTGACAGAGATCGCAAGTAGGCAGAGAGGCAGGCAGAGAGAGAGAGAGAGAAGCAGGCTCCCTGCTGAGCAGAGAGCCCGATGCGGGACTCGATCCCAGGACCCTGAGATCATGACCTGAGCCGAAGGCAGCGGCTTAACCCACTGAGCCACCCAGGTGCCCCTACATGAACTGTTTTAAGCCCTTTGCAAATGTTACATCAGTTCATCTCATATCAGCATTCAGAGTTAGGTTTCATTCCCATTTTACAGATAACTATGACAGAGACAAGTTGAAAAAATGTTCAAAGGCAGGATTTGAAACTAGCCATTTTGGCTTTAGAGGCTGCTTTTAACAAATAGACTCTGGTGCTTTAGAGTCTACTAATGAAGATAAAATAACTTTTAATTCCACTTAACACATGTGAGCTACAACTGATTGGAGGATTTTAGAAGCAGAGATTGGGCGAGCGAGGTTGTCAATACCAATTCTTCATTATCAGGAGCTCCCAGCTTCCCATCCACGTGACCACCTAATGTATAGGGCATGCAAGGGCTCTAGTGTGGACAATATTAGTACCCTTAAAGTATTTCTCATTTCTCATAAATATATAAGCACATGTTCTGATATCTTGTTCCCAAATTCCATTGAATTTCTGCGGAGTCTTCAGGCATATATGCACCTCTTGTTGGAGATTACTGCTGTAGAATCTGAATGTAGATGGGAAAGGAGCTCAAAATATTTGCTTGTGTCTACTTCCAAAGCTGGAAGGTATGTTACATGTGCATGTATAAGGAGTGGTCCCTCTGGACATGTGGATATCCACATTTTTGTATATAGATATCATGATAGGTTACAATCTACTTATATAAAAGTTTTTGTACTATATGAACAGCATATCTTAGAATCTGTCAGGAATGTGTCACCAAAAATTTTCTGAGGATTTTCACAAAAATAATGTGATGCATTAAAATGAATTTATTGGTTTACTCTTCTCTATTTCTAAGCACTGGAAAGACTTGCTGGGGGAATGTCTATAAGTAGTCCATATTGTTGACTAGGAGAAGTTAGATTTCTGCCTTTCATTTATGTAACTCATCTGCTTGTTTACCCATTTAAATTTGGGAGATCATGGCCCAAATGGGGGAACGTAGTGTCAGAGAGCAAAGACTGTAAATTCAGTGATGCTCCTCTTTAGGGCAGGGATCCTCAAAGTGTGAGAGTCCTTTGAGCTGTGGGCTAATCTAAAGCAAGGCATGCCCTTCCTTTTTTCTGAGTGAATGATGAACATTTTATGCAGATGGTATATTTGTATTCGATTTGATTGTCCTCTCAAATGAGTTCTAATGCTTTGTAATTTTATTTCTTAAATTTTTAAAGATTTATTTATTTATTTGAGAAAGAGAGAGCATGAGTGGAGGGAAGGGCAGAGGGAGAGAATCTCCAAGCACACTCCCCCCTGAGGACAGAGCATGACGCTGGTCTTGATCTAGCGTGATCTCTATGAGATCATGACCTGGACTGAAACCAAGAGTTGGACGCTCAACTGGTTGAGCCCCGCAGGTGCCCCCAAATTTTGTTACTTTAAATGAAATAATATCTGTGTTCTGTTAAGAAGTCTGGTTGCTATTCATTGTTTGGCAATATAGCAGGTTCCTGCTGAGCGTGTATGTAAGTGAGAGTTCCTTTGTAGGATAGTTGCTTCAGTACTGATGAGGTGTGCACTGGTGTGGATTTCAATTTTCTTTTATTTTTTTAAAAATTTTATTTATTTATTTGAGAGAGAGAAAATAAGAGAGAGCATGAGTGAGGAGAAGGTCAGAGGGAGAAGCAGACTCCCCATGGAGCTGGGATCCTGATGCAGGAGTCAATCCTGGGACTCCAGGATTATGACCTGAGCTGAAGGCAGTTGCTTAACCAACTGAGTGACACAGGCGCCCCTCAATTTTCTTTTAAACATATATTATTATTAATTTGGCTTAATTTTATCCATTTATTTTCATTAAGATCTCTTGGCTAATCCTACAATTGCTACATATTTGCAGTAATAGCATTATGTCCATTTTGCCTGTAACTAGACTTTAAAGACACATGTGTAATTTATATGTATTATCTGTCTTTCTATTGTTATAACAGATTATATATATGTATGTATGTAATTTAGGAAAGGATATATATATGTGCTTTCCTAAAATTTGCTTGTTTAATCACACCTTTCCTAAAATTTGCTTGTTTAATCATACCTCACTGTTAATCACTAAATTCTTTTTCTGGTGGAGACTGGGATGGATCAGGGAGACAACCCAGTTGTCTAGATCATCCTGATTTTATATCCTTGGATTGTGTCCAATTCTGACAGACTCCAATAAAGAAGACAGTTATATAAGTGTGTGTCAAGACGGTCAATGACATTTTAAAAAAAGGAAAATGACCCAATCCCCGGTAGGAGGAATAGTGATACTTTGCAAAAAGAGAAGTAAAGGAAAGAATGTTGGGGTTGGAAGAGCCTAGGATCATTTTTGAATATTTAAAGTCATTTTTTGACCATTTGAGATTTATGCCTATGCTGTCCAATTTGCTAGCTACTAGTCATATGTGGCTATTCAAATTTCAATTTAGAGGAATTAAAATGAAATAAAATGAGAATTCCGGTCCGACAGTGGCACTAGCCCCATTTCAGGGGCTCCGGAGTCTCTTGTGGTTAGTGGTTTCTGATTAGACAACACTGATACAGACCATTTCGATCTTCACAGAGGGCTCTACTAGAAGCACTCGTTTAGACTATAAAACATCTGAGCAAATTTTATTCAAAAACTAGCAGCGGTAGCTGACAGAATGATACACAGCACTCCCAAATGGTTCAATTTGAAGAAGGCAGAAGAAAACAAACGATTATCCAATCCAAGATAAAAGTGGAACCCACTAAATGGAAGCAATTGTCAGCCAGCTTGGTGAGCCTGGAAAAGGAGAATGTATTTTGCAGAAGGGCCTGCCTCGCCATTTATTTAAAGCGGTATCACATAGCAGTTGCAACCAACACTTGTGAGGCTGCCTTTGTTTGCGGCTGAAACGAGTCCCGCCCTCTTTCAGGGGCTCTCAGCTTCTGAAATGTGTGCTTCAAGACAGGGACTGTGGCTTTTTCACTTTGGACAGTCCGCTTGATGCCTTTCCTAAACAGGGATCTGAATTAATTCTTTTTCTTTCGTTCGTTCGTTCTTTTTTTTAAAATTTTTAGTTGTTTATTTGACAGATAGAGAGAGATCACAAGTAGACAGAGAGGCAGGCAGAGGGGGAAGAGGAGAAGCAGGCCCCCTGCTGAGCAGAGAGACTGATGCGGGGCTCCATCCCAGGACCCTAAGATCATGACCTGAGCCAAAGGCAGAGGCTTAACCCACAGAGCCACCCAGGTGCCCCATGAATTAATTCTTTTTCTTAAATCTATTTCTGAGAGAGAAAAAGAAAGCAAGCAGGAGGAGGGGGAAGCAGAGGGACAAGCAGACTTCCCATGGAGCGGGGAGCCCTACAAAGTGGGGCTCGATCCCTGGGCCCTAAAGTTATGACCTGAGCCAAAGGCAGATGCTTAACCAACTGAGCCAACCTGGCACCCCTAAGTTAATTCTTAATTAAAATCACAAGGTAAGTGAAACTATGCGCGTCGTGGGTATGGCTGCCCTTTATAGCTTGAATACTTTGTATGTTTGAGGAATTTTCCACATTAAAAGCCCCATTTTTCTAGTAGAGAGATTCTGACTTCGAAGGTGAACCCCCTACTGCAGAGTCTCTCACAACTCATATGAGTGACCCAGGCTCCCCCAGTGGGCTCCACCTTCCTGAGACTTGATGCCAGCAGTGAGCAGCTAGGGAAACAGGCTCCATGTAGGTGGTGCCCACTTTTCACGGTGGCAGTGGCAGCAGTGTTGGCAAGGCCACTCACCTGATACACAGCCCTGATGCTGGCTGCGAGAGCCATTCTGGGCAAGATTTATGACTTAACACTTAGCACTGGACTCAGCGGCCGCCATGTGCTCCTCAGACTAGTTCTGTGACTTGGTCTTGAACATTCTTCCTGGAAATTTAGCCTCTCGCCTTTCTCTAGCTCTCTGTTTGTTTGTTTTTGGTGAGCTATGTAATGCTGTTTAGTAAATCCTTCTTCTGCTTAAATTAGCCAGAATGGATTTTGTGGTCAAAGCTAAGAATGCTGATAAGACAGGCAGTGATTCCAGTTCGTGTTCTGGAATTACAGATATTAATTAGTTTCCTCAGGAGACAAAGTGAGAAAGGATCCGGTAGGGGTGTGCTTAGCTGGCTCTGCGTGAGGATCCAGCCGAGCTTTCCAGCTAGAGCACCTTTGTGAACGGTGATGTCAGACAGAGGTAAAGTACTAAAGTATGACAGGTGTTAGACTCGTTGAGATCGAGAACACTCCTTTCTTCCCTCCAGTATCCAGTCTGTTGCCACATTCCCATAACTGTGTCTCTTAAATATCTTCCCCATACCTCCTTTCTCCACTTCATAGACCTTCATTCATCTGACAAACATTTAGTTCAGGTATTTATTATTTCTCACTTAAATTACTGAAGTAGACAGTTACAACAATAAGACCATGTAGTATCTCCTGCACCATGTTGTTATACTTGTTAATGTGTCTTTGCTTACACTGTTCCCCTTATTCGTGTGGTATGGATACATCCTAGTTATACCTTAAGATGTCGATTTTTGCCTTTCCCATTTCCTCCTACACTGTATGGTAATTACGTGGTTATATGTTCAACTTATCCAACTGGACTGTAAGCTCCTTAGGGCACAGGCCATGTTTTAGGGACTGTTATGTCTCTCCAGCCCTTGTCCCAGTGCCTGGTATACAATAGGCACACAATCAGTGCTGCTGAAAAAACAAATTACTTTAATTATTTATTACATGTTTATCTCCCTGTCTACTCTACGAGTTTCTTCAAACAAAACAGAGTCTGGCTTATAATAGGAACTCAGATTTATGGTACACATGAATGAAGTTCGATGGGGGCTCAGTTGAAAGTAATTAGTGGCAATCAAATTATTATTCTAATGATTTAATAATAAATTCAATAATAAAATAAATATAATATAAAAAAATCATATTTATATAATCTATTATATAATATCTATGATATAGATTATATATAATAAACTATATAAAATATTAAAAAATAATAAAATTCAAAAAAATCAATAATAATTTTGAATAGAAGCTAGGGCTGGTTATTAGGGCTTGGGAATTGAGAGGTGGTGGAGGAAAGTCACTGTAGGTGGCATAATTGGCCAATGGCTCCAGGTGCCATACATGGAATCCTTCTGATATTTGCATGGTGTCCAGTACTCCCATGGGCCACAACCCGATCATATCACTGTGCAGAGGGAGATGGGGGTCTCCTCTGATAAGTGATTTTGGTTTGAGGACTCTCTGGTGACTTTCACAAATACTCTTTAGAATTACACAGCAGCCTAAGACTTACTCTTTTTTGGTCTCTCACTTAGGGTCAAAATGGTGCAGTAGTCTTATTGCTCTTTCAGCCCCTACTGGCTTCTTTCTCACTTTGTCTCTAGTCTTGGCTTCTGCTTCTCAGACTAACACATGGTTGAAGCCCTGGGAGTCGATTAGTTAATTTGAAGAGAGCCAAAGAATGGGAACAGGTAACATCAAAGAGAGATGAGTACAGAGCATAAATATTTAGGGAGTGGGAAAGAGAGTGGATGGGGGTGGAGGTGGAGAAGAAAGCTAAAAAGAGTGATCAGATAAACAGCCAGACAACCAAGGACAATGGTGTTCCACAACGGGCCATCACTGATGGTTTCATTGAGAACTTTTTTCTAGGCAACATGAAAATAAAAATTTACCAGGAAGAAATAAGAAGTCTCCTGAAACTAGATGAATAAAAAGAGCAACTGAGGTCATGTACTGTTTATTTGGCTTAAAAGAATTCAATATTTAAAGACAAACAGACAGTTAAAGTAGAAGTACTATCACAGTAGGTACACATATCAAATCTTTACTTTGTATACCTTAAACTTAGATAATGCTGTATATCAAGTATATTTCAATAAAGCTGGAGGGGAAAATGTAAAAGAACACTATATGTACAACACAGCATGTTTGCTTTAAGTGATTAAAAAATAATAAAGTAGAAACAATAGAATATATCTATTTTCATGTGTTCAGATTCATGAAATAAATGTTGTTAAAAACTGATTTATAGCTTATGAAAACCACTTCTGCTTTCATCCTTATATTATTGCATTTTCTATCTAGCCTTTCCTTTATTATATAAATATTATTGTTATTATATTATTTGGCAAATATACCAGACAGAAGTAGTATGGGAGGTATGGGAACTGATGTAGAAATAATTAAGCTAAAAAAAGAATAAATCTATGTGACATGGACAAGAAAAGAGTTATTGAAAATAACTTTGAAAAAAGGGCTGCTAGACCATCTAAGAAAAGAGTATGTCAAAGAAAGGAAGTCAGAATAGAGTCAGTGCAAGAAGAAAGTCACAGGGGTGCCTGGGTGGCTCAGTGGGTTAAAGCCTCTGCCTTCGGCTCGGGTCATGATCCCAGGGTCCTGGGATCGAGCCCCACATCGGGCTCTCTGCTCAGCAGGGAGCCTGCTTCCCTTCCTCTCTCTCTGCCTGCCTCTCTGCCTACTGGTGATCTCTGTCTGTCAAATAAGTAAATAAAATCTTAAAAAAAAAAAAAAAGAAGAAGAAGAAGAAGAAAGTCACAGAGTCCAGTTCTAGTGCTCACTCAAGGAACAACTAGCAGAGAGGAAATTGGGCTGGTGAAGCTTATGTGGCCCTTTCAAGGGCCCGGGGTATCAAATAGTTGGTCAAACGTTATTCTAGGTGTGTCCGGGAGGGTGTTTTAGATGAGATTAACATTTAAATTGGGACAGGGTCAAGCAGATTGTCACCTCTAATGTGGGTAGACCTCATGTGGTGGAAGACACAAACTGAACAAAACAACACCCTTCCTTGGGTAAAAGGCATTTCCTCCCATCTGACTTGTTGAGCTGAGCATCAGTATTTTCCTGCCTTTTGACACAAACTGGAACATTAGGTCTCCTGGGTCTTCAGCCTGCCTGCTCTGGGACTGGAACTTAGACCATCTGGCTCTCCAGTTCTCAGGCCTTTGGACTTGGACCAGAACTTACACTATTGGTTCTCTGGGTCTCCAGCTTGCTGACTACAGATCTTGGGACTTTTCAGACTCTATAATCACATGACTGTATGAGCCAACTCCCTATAATCTCTCATTCTCTTTCTGTATTTTGTATATGCATATCTTCTACACACACAAGGCACACATCCTGTCAGTTCTGTCTCTTTGGACGAAACAAGGTCTTTACCAAAGAACCAGATAGTAAGCACCATATGGACATAATGGTCTATTAAAAGACTGCCTCTTAACTTACTGACTGTGCCTCTCAAATATCCCTTAAGCATGTTTCTTCCTCCCCATTTACAATGCCGTTACTTCAAAGCCTATAATTTTTTACTTTTACCATTTAAATTATCTCTCTGCCAGTTTCTTCCTCCAGTGCACCAGAATGATCTTTAAAAATGCAAGTCTGATAATATGTTTCCACTGCTTAAAATCTTTCCATGGGTTCTGGGGTATGTTTTCTTTCTCACTCTAGGTGTTGTCTACACAGGTGTGTTTGCTTTGTGAAAATTCATTGAACTGTAAACATATGAGTCATGCACCTTTCTGTATATATGATTGAATTAAAAGGTTACACTTAAAAATCTCTCCATGGCTTCCCATTGTCCCCAGGACGGAGTCAAAATCCTTAGCTTGATATTTACAACCTTTTGTGATTCCTGTCTTTCCAAATTCCTGTCACTACCCCAGTCTACTCATACCTAGTTGCCTGTGACCTACCAGTAAATCATGTTTTCTTAAGTATTTACCTTAACTCTGCCTGGAGTGCCCTTTCATCATTGTCCACCTTCTTAACTGTTAGTCTTCCTTTAAGAATAAATTTGGGTGGTATTTTCTGGAACAATTTTTAATCCTATATGGCATTTCTTTCTTGGGTGCACAAAGCATACTGCACAAACATCTAACATAACACTCATCACATTGCTGTACTTACTTATTCTATTTCTAACTCTCCCATTAGATGGCAAATACCTCTATGGCTGGTAACACATCATATTTATCTTTTCCCGGTATCTAATTGTATTTGGTATATAGTACATACCCTATGAATATATCTTGAATACATGAATAAGGGAGACAGATTGAGAAAATGTAATAAATGAGCCATGCTTTTGAAATAAATTCTAATATAATTGAGTAAGTGAAGTAAATGCATAAAAAGTTAAATGAATATATGATGCAGAACTAAATGAATTGCAAATTATAAGTTATTAAATGTTCAATCAAAGGAATGGACCATCATAAGTGATGCAGGAGTCAAAGGAGGGGGTGGTCAGGCTGTGGTACAGTAGGGACTTGACACCCAGGTCTGAGAAGTTGCACAGCATTTGGATGGCTGGAAAGAAAGAAGAAAAGATAGTTCTATAGTGAGAATTACTTAAAATATCAAGAAAGAAAGGGTTGGGTAAATAGAACAATCTCACTTTTTTTTTTTTTTAAAGTATGGAAGAAAACTGATAAGACAGGAAATCCAGGCAAAGAAATTAAATTTGTAGGGAAGATGGTATTCTACATTTTGGCCATGTTGAGTTTGAGATGCCTGCAAAAAACCAAGTAGAGCTGTCAGGGAAGTGGTTAGAAATCTGGCTTATTTCAAGAGAGAAGATACACAAGTTTGCTAGCCAGTCCATGTGAGCCAATAAATTGACCTGAAAAAGAATAGGGACAGAGAAGGGAAGGGATTAACAATGGGACCTTGGGGAGAAAAAAAAAATTTATATTTAAGGGACAGAAAGAGGAAGACATGCCAAAAAGGAAAACCTGATAGATGTCAAGAAAATAGGAAGACTGGAGAGTGACAGGTCAGGGGAAGAGAAAGTTTTGAGAATTGGGGTTTTGGGCAATGGCAAATTTATCCAAGAAGCCAAGAAGGCCAAGAACAATAATAAGATTATTGAGTTTGGTTTTTAGGAGTTACATGATTATCTTCAAGATAGGAACTTCACTAGTATGCCGAAGACTAAAACTAGTACTGTGGAATCAGGGGGAAGGGATGAGGTAAAGGCTGATGGGAGGGCAGGGTAGACCTGGTCTGGTAGTTTGGGAGATTAGCAGAGCTAAAGAAGACTTTTTGTTTGTTTGTTTTCTCAGATGAAGTACTTGAAAATGTTGGAGCTAGAAGTGAAGATTTTTTTTTTCTTTTTTTTTCTTACAGAAAGAGGTAGAGCCTGCCAGAAAGCAATAAGAAATAATCAATTGATGGGCCAAGATCCAAGAACAGGCATAAAGACCAAAAATCAAGGCCAATGGCAGAACATGAAGGAGGAATATTTGTGGACTCTGGGGAATTTTGAGGGTTTTAAGAATGAAAGTGGGGGAGAGCACACACTGGAAGCCTTCAATCTTCTTAGTCAAGTGGGAAGTGAGGTTCTCTGCTTCAGATGGGCAAGAGAGAAGTGGGAGGTTAAGGACAGGTAAGATGAGCTGAGGAATGATGTAAAGATTAATACAGAGCTTAGCAACAAGATAAAGAGGCGGGTACAAGATATAGAGAGGCAAATGTATTGTCTGCATGTGTGTTAGAGATGCAGTATGTGTGTGTTTCAATGATTCATATATATACATGTATTGATCATGAAATTCCCTCTCACAGAGATAAAGGTTATTAGATGATATTACAGTGAGAGAATCTTGGCGGGGTCTAACTGCATATGAGGTGTAGGTGTGAGATGATCATTTGCCTGGGGTTGGGAGTCTGAGTGATTAGAAGGGTACATGAGCCTTTGCCAGAACCACAACAGTCAGGAGAGAGATTTTAGGAAAACAAGATGATGTATATGATTTTAGGCATTAGATTTGATGTGGAAAATTATAAAATTAAAGAGAGTGATTCCTGTAACTGTATATTAGCGAAGCCTTGAGATGAGTTAATGATTGGAGGAGGTTAATAGGCAACACAGAGATGAGGGAACTAAGACATGATTGGAAAGAAAGGAAAAGAACAAGGCAAGTTCTATGACCAGAGGCTAAGGAGGCAAAGATTTTCAATTGTATTTAGTGGTACAAAGAACAAGGAATACATCAACTCCATGATTAGCTAATTGGGAAACTCTCCATTGATTTTCTTTAAATTATGGTCTTGCTTTCACAATTAGCTTTTGAATGGATTATCCTACAGTACCACAAATTATTGCTCAGGTTTTATTCCAAGAGGAAACATTCCTACCTCCCCTCCCCCTGCTTTGATGAGTAGGGTCTGTGCAGGACTCAAAATTTTTCAAAGGAAAACTTCAAATTTATTTCTAAAGCCTTTGTAAAACGTGTCTTTACTTTCATTGTTTTGGTTTGCCACATTGGATTTACTTCATTATTTTTCTCTGGACAATTTCTGCAAGCTTCTGGGACAAGATGATTTTCCTTCCCAGACAATGCTTCTTGCCAATATATATAGAAGCAATATTTTTGAGTGTAATATTCTCTGAAACAATCTTGGCATTTTTGCTGAAAGACAGATTAAACTGTAGAGAGGATGACCAACGATAGCCCAAGAGAACAATATCCTTGAATGTTATATCTAAGTCTTGGTTTTTTATTTTGAAGTACTATATTTTTAATGGAGACCCTTAATTTTCTTGCCATCAATGTGTGAAAAAAACCACCAACAGAAATAATTCTATCAACTTTTGTGATTAAATTAAGTGTTTTATGGTCATTATTAGAATGTATTTACAAAGACCTCTTCTCCTGGGCTCTATCTATGATTGAGGGATAGATTAGGAACAGCAGCATACTGAAATACTCTTATTCAATTTGTATTTATAGAATAATGCAGGTACATAGATGAGAATTCTTTAGATGCAACCAAAATATGTATTAATCAGAGCTGGTATGGGTGATTAGTAATACACCATAAAGTATGAGAGTGAGATTTTAGTATTTTGTTTCATGTATTAATGCTGCTAAAATTAAATTCTCTATCAGTCCTATCCCAGATTATTCTTATAACCCCTTAGAGATAGCTTTCTCTCTCTGAAATATTTTTCTTGCCTCTCAGTCATGCATAACAGAAAATTATTCTGCATCTCATCCAAGCTCAAAAAAAAAAAATCCCAGTTTTAAGTGCATGCTATAATGGTGCCAAGAGAGAACTCAAAATAGAAGACTCAGGACAGAGAGAGATGATTTTGTTCAGTAAGTTTAAATGTAGTATTAGAGGTTAAAATACACCAAAATTGATTACCCAGCTTATTGTTCAAAATTCCAAGTGGAAACTTTCAGGAGATGAATACGAAGGAAGGAGCCAACAAAATCTACGGGAAGTTTCCTGGGGCAACGCCGGCTGAAGACCTCCAAATATGTATCGTAACATGAGTGCACACCATGTAGCTAGGCAGTGTCGATTCAATTTTTTTTTTTTTAATTTGTACTTGTTTTGGGCTGCCTCCATCAAACAAGAAATGATTATTGAGCTACTACTATGTGCTTGGCATTGTGGTTAAGAGTATCTGGAACCTAAAATGGTGAGATGCAAGCTCCCATTCCATGAGATGCCAGGAATGGAATCTGTGAATGATGACGGGGCGGGGGCAGGGGGGTGGCTCATGGGAGAGGGAGGCTTTGTGGCCACATGGTTGAGGAGATCATGCCAGAATTGTCTCGTGCAAGTGCAGCCTGTTGGATGCAGATGCTCTCATCACTGAGGAACCCTGATAAAAGCTCCTTTTGCTTGAACAGAACAGTTATCAGAGAGATGCTGCTTAGCAGTCTTCTGAGTCCACCAGCCATCTGCCTCTACAGCCATGGTTAATGTGGCCAGTCCCTATCTCAGTATCCCTGACACATGCTTTGAATCTGTTAGCTTCCAAACTAAACCTCCAATCTCTGCTAGGATGAACTGAATAAGTGTGCTTATCAAGTAGTCATTTCCATTTATGAAAATAATCTTAAACAGGATTTCAAGCTAAGCCTACCTCTTTAGTTCTGTTCTTATGACAAACTAAGGTAAATATCCTTTAAACTTGAGAGTCTATTGGCTGTAGATTAACGGTGCATCTCTAAGTTGAAGATAGTTTGACGTTGAATAACTTTATTCTCACATTGTTGAAACTCACCTCCTTGGAGGATATTTTTCTTATTCTCTTTCTCATTCCATTATTATTAGTAAATACTAATTTATAAATAAATAATAATAAATAATAGTTTCTACACCATGATTAAGAGAAGAAAACCCTCTGGAATCATAGAGTTAAAAGTAACTCATTCTAAGCATCTATACAAAGCATTTCCAATTTGGTAGAAGAGTGAAAAAGATTTTCCAACTCAGCTTTCTGTGTGCATGTACCTCATAGGTCTGCTTTTTCATTTTGCTTACGTGGGATAGTTGCCTCCTGGCTGTCTTCACTGAATGTCTCAAAGTTACCTGCACTTCAGCTCTGAAACTGGACTCATTATACCTTCCCTCCAAATACACTTTTCCCACTGCAGTAAGTTATCTTAGATAATGGTTCACTCTCCTTGGCAAACTCCTGCTTATCCTTCAGGCCTGTCCTAATGTCATGGCCTCTCGTGTGCCTTTCCAGCTCTCCCATGTGAAGTCAGTTGTTTCTGTTTCTATTTTCTCATGAAACTTTTTCATACTTTGCTCTTTTATTTATATGCTCTGTCATGACTGTGATCACAGGAGGGACTCTACCATGTTTTCTGTAACCTTGTTTGCTACAGTAATGCATGGCAGAGCTTACACAGTGGAGATGTTTGTCAAATCCGTTTATATATACCTGCTACCTTGTCTGTCCTTTGTCTTAATGCATATATTTATCAAGGGCAAGACAGTTTGAGTGGCTGAGTAATGAATGTCTTTTACAAGCTGTTTAATTGGTTAAGCCTCCTAACTTATTGGGTTCAGTTGCCTCATGTATAAAACATAGGAGAGATGTGATTTCCTACCTTCAATGGTAATAGTCATATTAATGATAACAGAATATACATATATCTTTCAAGATTTTTCTTCCTTTTCACAGGCTCTTTTTAGAGGCCTGGCTCAAAAGGATAGTTGGAGACAGTAAAAGATTTCTTATGAAGAAAAAGGTCTTGGGGAAGAAGAACAGTCTTCAACTCTAAAAAGGGCTTTCATGTGGAAGAAGGACAAGTGAGACTCCATGGCAGCAGAAGTTAGAAGAAGGGCTAGTGGGTGAAAGTTAGTAAGAGGCATTCAAACATCAGACAGAGTTTGGTATATGTTGCCTAGATCATACAATCCAGATTTAAGGATTTCAAGATCAGTAACATCCCATGTCACGCCCCAGATTTGAGACTCACGTTGGGTTTTCAATGTTTCATTTTGCCAAAAAAACAAAAAACAAAAAAAACCCAAACATGCAGAGGGGCCTCTGGGTGGCACAGTTGACTGAGTGTCTGATTCTTGATTTCAGCTCAGGTCATGTTCTCAGGGTTATGGGGCCCAGCCCTCCCTCAGTCTCCATGCTCAGTGGGGAATCTGCTGGAGAGTCTCCCTCTCCTCTGTCCCTCCCCTGCTTGCATGCATGTGTGCTCTCTCTCTCTAAAATAAATAAATCAATCTTAAAAAAAACACACACACACACACAGACAAACCAAGCAACAACAAAAGAGCAAAGCAACTTTCTATTGTTATCATTTCATTTAAAAAAGGATAATTTTAGGGGTACCTGGGTCGCTGTGTGGGTTAAAGCCTCTGCCTTCGGCTTGGGTCATGATTCCAGGGTCCTGGGATCAAGCCCCACATGGGGCTCTCTGCTTAGCAGGGAGCCTGCTTCTTCCTCTCTCTCTCTGCCTGCCTCTCTGCCTACTTGTGATCTCTGTCTGTCAAATTAATAAATAAAATCTTTTTTTAAAAAAAGGATAATTTTACAAAAAAAGGGTAGGGAGGACATAGAAAAAGAATAGATCTTTTTGGGTAAGGCCAGTAGTAATCTTATAATAATACACACACACACACACACACACATACACATTAAATTTTTCCTCATCTTTTGCTCAGATCTTGCAAATACCAATAGTGATGTTATAGGAATGTAGTTCAGCATTTAAGCTTCAGTGTGCTAAGACCTCTTTTAAACCTGCCATTCAATGATAAGAGGTCAAGATATACATATACATCCCTATTTACATATATACTTACACGTTTAATTTGGAGACTTGCATAGGTCCAGGAAGATAGTCTCCTACAAATATTTAAAATGTTGGAATCTGATATGTAGTCATACTGCTTTGACTTACTTTATGAGTCAGAACATTATAGATAGATATCTGACTATCTATCTATCTATCTATATATATAAAAGACTTTATTTATTTATTTGACAGAGAAAGTGAGAGAACACAAGCAGGGAGCAGCAGAGGGAGAAGGAGAAGCAGGCTCCCTGCTGAGCAGGGAGCCAAGTGTGAGGCTTGATCCCAGGACCCTGAGATCATGACCTGAGCCAAAGACAGATACTTAACAACTGAGTCATGCAGATGCCCCCAGAACATTATATTTTTGAAAAAGATCCTTGATTTTCACCCATCTTCCTGCATCATGTTTTTCCTTGACTCTCTAAAACAAATCAGTGTTCTTGGTCTGGAATTCTGGGCATAATTACAATACTGGGTTCTTAATATGCTTCAAGTTATATCTTTAAGAAAACCTTACTGAGCAAGATCAGGGTACTGTAGGCTAGGGGACCAATTTTTTTTCTCTTGCTGCTATAGTTTCCTGTGTAATGTTGTGTTGCTCTTACTCTGAATCAGGATCCAGGAAGTACCTAGAGGGATTGTGGTTCTGCTGAAGGCAGGAGCGGTGGATGTAGGGTTAGTTACCTGGGGTGGCCTGAGATAGCAAGTGAAAGGGGAGTCTTTCTCTCAGGACAAGGGTATAGCCTCTGCTTGGATGTAAGAGTAGAACATTGAGGGAAAAGGGGGAGCCCTTACCTGGACTCAGGTTTAGGATAAGACTTACATAGCAAGTTATAAGCTAGTTTGGATTCCCAACTTTATGGCACTTGGTGGTGAATGTGACAGCTTCTAGGAGCAATGGAAAGTGACAATCAGAGCCCAAGTCTTAGAAAGTAGTAGCACAAGTAGGTAAGTAGGTATGAAGTTTGTATTGCCACATTTGTTCAGTCAATTTCTCCTGAACATAAGATACTTTAACAGAAGGTGTGTCTAGAAGCAGCAATTTTTTTTTTCACTAGGCAACTAGGTTATACTCAGGAAGTTACATATAACATCTTGTAGTCATAAATATAGAACGCAGGCTGTCTTCCACTCAAGGCTACTGTAAAGATGAAACATAAATAAATAGTTTTGAATTAAAATTCTCAATAGCTGGGTACCTGGGTGGCTCAGTGGGTTAAGCCGCTGCCTTCGGCTCAGGTCATGATCTCAGGGTCCTGGGATCGAGTCCCACATCGGGCTCTCTGCTCAGCAGGGAGCCTGCTTCCTCCTCTCTCTCTCTACCTGCCTCTCTGCCTACTTGTGATCTCTGTCAAATAAATAAATAAAAATCTTAAAAAAAATAAAATTCTCAATAGCTATTATGCATTATTAAAATGACCTACTTTACAAAGACAAGGAAGTTGTCATGCTAAATGGCATACCCAAGTTAGAGAAACAATTGAATATGGGATTCCAGATATATGTAACAAATGTCTTTGAAAAATTAGGAATGTAGATTCATTTCTGCACATAGGGAACGAATAACCTACTGTTTCCCTTTTAAATAATATTAAATTGAATGTGCAAAACTGGTGCATCATTCTCTCATCCTATCTGTTGGTTTGAGAAGGACTTTCAGAAAATCTTTCCAGAAATTAAACTAATGACCACAATAAAACCCCCAAAGCTTATCTAAGCCCGAGGCATTGCAATTTATTGCAATCTTGATGTATATCTCCTGGCAGCACAGTCACAGGACAAAATTCTAATGCTTTGCAAGAGTCACCCAGAAATCCCCGAGGTTTGGTCTGTCACCCTAGAGAGATGCCTTGAAGAGACACTTTCTGGAAGACTCTGAATCTTAACCCCATAGCTAAACTCCAGATTGTCCTTATGGTCTTCTTTTTTTTTTTTTTTTTAAGATTTTATTTATTTATTTGACAGAGAGAGATCACAGGTAGGCAGAGAGGCTGGCAGAGAGAGAGAGAGAAGCAGGCTCCCTGCTGAGCAGAGAGCCTGACGCGGGACTCGATCCCAGGACCCTGAGATCATGACCTGAGCCGAAGGCAGCGGCTTAACCCACTGAGCCACCCAGGCGCCCCCCTTATGGTCTTCTGAAGTCTTCAGGTTCCATTAGGGTGAACATTTCATAATTTGCCTTCCTTAGAAATTAAATTCAAAGGGAAAGAAGTGGGTATATGTCTAGCCACCTCATTCCCTAAGGAGGAAAATACTGTCCTTATTGACGTTATCACTGCACATGTGAAATTGAGATTTTTAAAAAAAGATTTCATTTATTTATTTTAGAGAGAGAGAGAGAGTGAGCAGGAAGAGGGGCCGAGGGAGAGAGAGAGAGCATCTTAAGCAGACTCCATCCAATGTAGGGCTCAATCTCATAACCCAGGGGTTCTGACCTGATCTAAAGTCAAGAATCGGATGATTAACCAATGGAGCCACCCAGGCGCCCCAGTGAAATTGAGATTTTTAAGGGAAAAAATTTCATAATTCAGGCAGCCAAAAGTTCCCTTTTATCTGAAATACTCAGATTAGTGAGATAAGTGTTGGTAATAGTGTGTGTGTGCATTGTTTTCTCTTCTTTGTGGGTTGGGAGTGTGGGTTTTGCAGTAATTGTTTGACTAATTGCCTTCATTCTCTGCCTCTGTGTGCAAACAGCCTATGCTCCCTGGCTATCTTAACAGTGTGTGCTTGTCTCACTTCCCAAGAATTATAAATTATTTGAACTCTCTTTTAATATTTGCCCTCAATACTCCCTTTGGATGAGGCAGAGAGTAGCCCATCAATCCCATTTTGAAGATAGGGGCATTGACCGTGGGGTGAAGATTGTGGCTGGTTGGCGGTGGGGCCAGACCTGGGTCTTGTGACTCACAGTCAGGCGCTCTCCCGCCTACAAGGCATTGTGGAATGTGTTCCTTGTTGCCTAAAATTACGGCTGAAACTACCTAAAGCTCGTAGGACCAGTTCTTGTAAAAGCATTCATTCTCACTGATGGAGGTCTAAGGAACCCAAGATAAAAATTGGGCCACTTTCAAAGCCAACTACTGAAAGGTCTCAAAGGGAGCAGGAGGAGAGGTCTGCCTATTTTATGAACACTTAGAGATAATCACCTCTACCAACTATTTTATCTGTACCTATTTTTTTTTCTTTTTTTAAAAGCACATCTGTTATTCCCCCTGGTATCTCCGAGTCAATCGTTGGTGAAGAACTTCAACAGTTTTACCGGCCTCTCCAACCAGATGCCCAGACTAGCTGAACTGTATTAATCAGAGGCTGCCCTGGCCACTGATTATTAAGCGACTAGCCTGGTGTGAGAAGAACATTTGTTGGCTTCTCTGTAGTGCACCTAGAAGGAGGCCTTGGCCTGGCAGATAATCTATACTTATTAGGACAGAAATTGATGTGCCAATCAGGTAACGTCCTGATTGGATTTCCTCCACAGCAGAGCATAGGTTGCCTGGAGGCATGGCAGTCTGTTGATTTCCTCCTCCAAAGGTGGAGGCCTGGCTGCCAGGACAACCTCTTGACCCCTTGATCCCTGGGGATCAGCTGGCATAGGTTCTTCTGTTCTTGTTGCCCACACTGTGTTGGATTTAGATTTTGAAACACATCTGCCAGTGTTCTCAGTTTTCACTTTCATTATGTTTGTATGTCATCCTGAGATCAGATATAAAATGGGATGTAGGACAGCACATCAGTTAGAAAAAGAAGGAGGGCACCCCTCTGGGTACTACAGCTTTATTTATGATAGGCAAATATGGAAGCAAGTCAAGTGGCAATCAAGACATGAATGAGCAAAGTAGTGGGGTAGTCGCACAATAGAAGATTACTGAGCCTTCCAAAAGAATGAAATCTTGCCATTTGCAGCAGCAAGGATGGACTTCAAGAGTAGGATGCTAAATAAAATGAGTCGAACTGAGAAAGACACAATACCACATGATTTCACTTACATGTGGAATCTAAAAAACAAAACCAAACAAACAAACAAAAACCAGACTTTTAAGTACAGAGAACAAATTGATGGTTGCCAGAGGGGAAGTAGGGATGGGGGGGGATTGGGTGGAATCAGTGATGTGGTTAAAGGGGGACAAACTTCCGGCTACGAAATAAGTCGGTCATGGAGATAAAAGTATATTGCAGGGAATATAGTAAAATTGTAATTATGGTGTATGGCAACTACATTTATCATGGCGAGCGCTGAGTAATTAATAGTAATAGAATAAACTTTGTACACCTAGAACTAATAGACTACTGTGTCAACTATAGCCCCATAATAAACATAAAAAAATAAAAGCACTGTTGCAGTAAAGGGGGCACTCACACACAGCTAGCTGGAATTACCTTCCTGAAAGGAAATTTGGCAGATGTTTTAAAAATATGAAAACTCTGGGGCGCCTGGGTGGCTCAGTGGGTTAAGCCACTGCCTTCGGCTCAGGTCATGATCTCAGGGTCCTGGGATTGAGTCCCTCATCGGGCTCTCTGCTCAGCAGGGAGCCTGCTTCCCTTCCTCTCTCTCTGCCTGCCTCTCCATCTACTTGTGATTTCTCTCTGTCAAATAAATAAATAAAATCTTAAAAAAAATTGTTTAAAAAAATATGAAAACTCTGATGTATCAACTTATAGAAATTTCCTCTAAGAACAGAATCACGGATGCATACAAAAATCTGTCCACAGTGACATTACATTGGTGAAGCTTACAAATGAATTCAATGTCACGTAAGAGAATAGTTTAGGTGATTTATAATCAGTCCTTAAAATATTCTACGGTCATTAACATTACCTGGAGAAATAATCCCAATTCTCCTACATTAGAACATTGGGGGGGGGGGGAAGCATATTTCAGAACATACACAGTAGGATCTGAGTTACTTGTGATACCACCAAAGAGCTAAGTGTAGAGGACCATTTCTAGAAGTCAGGATTATGAGAACTATTTAATCTCTTTTTATTATTTCCTGTTTTTCTAGAAAAAGAAGGAGGAATGCACAGTATAATTTTAGGACATTAGTGGTGGCATTTATAATACTGAATTAACTGAGTTATATTAAGCCTGTGTAAACTTCACCTGAGATTATCTGTACGTGCATTGGTCATCACAATTGTTGGTGAAAAATTTGGTAAAGATCAATTTGTTATATACTGAATATGGAGCACCAAACTGAATTCTGAATGCAGTTGTTTTATTTCTGAAGTTTTTCACTTCATGTACATTTGTGGGGGGTTTAGTAAAAACTTACTAAGGAATAATGCTTTGGCTTTGATTTTATTGAGTTGGATTCATTTTGCACTTTAGGATTCTCTTTTGATTTTTACTGTGATTTATGCTGAGTATTATGCTATAAATCATATTAGGAAACAATAGATAGTGTTGTTAGGTTAGCCAGGTTTTCACCTGTAGTTTTTTTCTCCATGTAACAAATATCTCTCATTTTAATAAGTAAGAGTGAGAGGAGATGTTTCCTGTCTTTTCAAAAGAAATACAATTTATCAATAGTAAAACAAAACAAAACAAAAAAAACCATGGGAGAGATTTAAACATCTTTCTGTGGCTCATGGATATAGCTGAGGATAACTCCAAGAACTGGCAAGTGTAGGTAGTGACTGCTGACTCCAGACTTGAGCCCATTGGCACCTTTGCTGTCTCTTGAGAATTTACTACCACTCTGTCTGGTTTTACAATCTCCAGACTGAGAGTAATTTGAGAGGTCAGGCAAGGATTGCTTCGTCATGGAGGTTAGGCAAACCACATTAATTCCCATTACTGCGGATCCTAGGGCGGGTGGGAAAAAATGTATGACCCACTCCTTTTCCCCCTCTGCAATGATGAATATTCTTCTCTGAGAGCAACCTTGTGGTTCAAAGTATTTTCTGTGTTTGAACATGACTCAGGTTACCAGAAATTTTTCTTAATAATATTAAATATGTTTTCCCCTCAGAAGAAAAGGGTCTGCATCTGAACAGAATAAAAAATCCCAGATTCTGACCTTCTAACATACTTTGGCAGTTTACCCATGTATCTCTTGCTTTGGTGTAAGCATCTCTGTTGAAAGACTGAGCCCTGACCTTTTGTGATTAGATAGGATTAGAATCTCACATTTCAGATGAGGATAAGATCACTTCCAAAGGTCTTAGCAGACAGGTGTCAGTGCTGGGGATCAATGTGCCCTACTGAGGGCGGGATCTCTAGGTGACCGACCAGGGGCTGGAGACATTATCTCTGAGCAGTCAAGTCACAGGACATCCCACATTCTGAGGAGAAGGGCAGTGGGGGGAGGTTCACAAACATCTTGTGAGCTTTGAAATGGAAGGAAATTCCTAATTTTCCCACTAGGAAACATAACAGAGTGATATTAGAGTATAATTTCAACTTAGAAAATACAATAATGTTAATCATTACCATAAGGAAAATTGAAACTACTTGTGGTACTATAAGGGACAACTAGCCAATCACTAACCAAGGAAGCAGATAAAAATTTACCAAGAAATTCATTAAATCATAAAACTGCATTTTTGCATTATTTTGCAGATTTCTTTTTAAAGTAAATTAGGGGCTCTTTCCTCGAATGAATTTGCAACTCTCATACCAGGAGATCTTTAATTTCTTTTCTGCTGATACATGCAAGGTAGCATCATATTCAAGAGAGGTTGAGTCTTCTCCAGGATTGAATAAGGTTACATGCTTTACTATAGCATTAATCGAATCATCCCAACAATGTTATGAGATGAGTCATAGTCTAGGCCCCATTCTATAGTGAAATTCTACTGCTCATCTTGGCTTGCCTGTCACTGCTACTCTTCCCCAGTCCTGCTAATTTAGCACTGCATTCTTGCTGATGCAACCTAAAAGAGTGTAAGGTGCCCAGCTCCACTATTGGGGTACAGGGTCTTAAGGTGAGCTGATGGAGCCTGTGTGCCCGTTGGTCAACAGTTTTTCCCCACCGTCCCCCACCTTGTCTGCCTAATGGCGCACATGCCCTCATGTCCTGGTTTCTCCTGCTTAGACTGCAGCCTCATCACAACTCTAGTGCTCTCGATTGGGTCCCTGACACCCTGCTTTGCCTGACCATTCTACCCATGTCAGCTCCTATTAGCCTCTGCTCTGACTGGGGGGGGGGGGGGTCTTCACAGCAAGCTACAATTACTCAGGCAGTTCTCTGAATCCTCATTTTGTCTTCTTGTGATTAGACTTCTGGATCCCAGACCCCACACATGAACTATCCTAACTTCCCTTGTTCCTTCTGGTAGACTGACATCTTAGACTCCCCTTCTGATGATTTGGGTTTCCGCACAATTTTTGAGTTTCCTTGCTTCTTCGGTACCAGCATTCTCCTCCCCAGGAGGAGATCTAGGCTCTGAGAGCCCATAGTTTATTCAATTTGGGGACGTCTCCTAGCATAACACAAAAGTATCGAAATTAACACGTACAAATAAAAATACTTGTTAAAAATTCTATAAATTACATAAATATTTAGAGTGGGAAAAAGAGGTCAGGACATGGCTCCTTAGAGATTCATATTCCTGGTTTCAGAGGGCAGTTTATCAGAAATGCTTCTATGAAATGCTTTCTGTTGCAGTCTGACTTCCTTGTACCTCTCGGAAGCCTTGACAACTCCCTGTGCTCATGGAGACCAGTGCATGTGAGGACCCTGAGGCTTCAGTATCACTAAGTATCAACAGATTCAGAGTAAGGTCACTCTGATCCTTTCCCTGTACTCTGAGTGAGAGCTCTGCTCTGGCCTTCAGTTCCAGAGAACTGCAATCCTGAGAAAAAGAGAGAGAAAAACAGAAAAAGAGACAGAGAGAGAGAGAGACAGAGAGGGTGTGTATGTATGTGTGAGACAGTGCAACTGCATTTGTTTATGTGAAAGAGAGAGAGGCAGAGTGTGTGCATGTGTGTGCGTGTGTGCGTGTGTGCGTGTGTGCGTGTGTGTGTGTGTGTGTGTGTGTAGGAGTGAGATTGATTCAGACCATTCCCTCCGGCCTGCCAGTCCTCTCTCCTCTGACATGGAACACTTTTCCTTTCTGGCATTTTATATCCACTGTTACTTATTGACAAACTTTGCTGCAGGAAAACTGAATGCATTTATGGCACTTCCTGTTATATCTTAGGGTGTGGCCAGGCATAAACTGATTAACCACCTTGGACTGGGGCACACATGGGGTGCTAAAGGCCTATCTATGGCACACCCAGGCAAGGCTATGAGGCCCCAGGACAGGGCATGATATCCAGAGGGCAGAGAGATGGACAACTGGAGTCAATAGGTAACTGAAGCTAGGAGCATAGGGTGGTCACTACTGGAATAAGAGGGATCCTGATGGGCCAGTGGGACCCTCTCCCTCTTTTTTTTTTTTTTAATTTCTTTTCAGTGTAACAGTATTCATTGTTTTTGCACCACACCCAGTGCTCCATGCAATCTGTGCCTTCTCTAATACCCACCACCTGGTTCCCCCAACCTCCCACCACCCGCCCCTTCAAACCCCTCAGATTGTTTTTCAGAGTCCATAATCTCTCATGGTTCACCACAATTATATAAAAAAATGGGCAGAAGATATGAACAGACACTTCTCCAATGAAGACATACAAATGGCTATCAGACACATGAAAAAATGTTCATCATCACTAGCCATCTGGGAGATTCAAATTAAAACTACATTGAGATACCACCTTATTCCAGTTAGAATGGCCAAAATTAGTAAGACAGGAAACAACATGTGTTGGAGAGGATGTGGAAAAAGGGGAATCCTCTTACACTGTTGGTGGGAATGCAGGTTGGTGCAGCCACTTTGGAAAACAGTGTGGAGATTCCTCAAGAAATTAAAAATAGAGCTTCCCTATGACCCTGCAATTGCACTAGTGGGTATTTACCCCAAAGATACAGATGTTGTGAAAAGAAGGGCCATCTGTACCCCAATGTTTATAGCAGCAATGGCCACGGTCGCCAAACTGTGGAAAGAACCAAGATGTCCTTCAACGGACAAATGGATAAGGAAGATGTGGTCCATTTACACTATGGAGTATTATGCCTCTCCCTCTTGAACAAAGAGTACAGCAGACGTGAAGGGCCCCACAGCCAGCAAGCACAACCACAAGTGGCAAAGCGCCACCTGGAGTTTAGGAGAAGAATTTCAGTCCCTGGGAAAGCTCCCCTTACTTGAGTGTGGGAGTTCAGAGATAAGGGTAAGGGTTATTGGAAAAGGAATCAGGCTAGAGGGTCGACAGGTTGATTGAACTGCTAGACACAGGATCAAAGTGGGAGATCAGATCTTGGAAAAGACTCGGGAAGTAGCCTGAGGGTAGACGTGTTTGTTTTGGGGGCAGAGACTTCTATTACTTAATTACATCTGCATAACCTTGTTTAATTTCTAAGTGTGTCCCTGGTCTCTCTTTATTCTGTTTAAAATAATAATAGAATCACAGAGTTACTTTAATGACTAGATGAGGTAACATCTAGATTCATGATATTGACTATAAACTATTTGAGGGCAGGAACCAGATCTTACTCTGACTTTTTTCCTAGTGTTTAATATAGAAGCTGGCACGTAGTAGGCCCTTTATAAATGTTTGTTAAACTGTGCCAAGTCACCTATCAGGTGACTGGCATACAGATGTATTTATATAGATAGCTAAATTGATCTCTATAGATACAGATACATAGATATATGTATAATTGTATAAACTTATCTCTATATTTATCTAACCATTTATCTATTGTCTTTTAGTTTTTGAAACTGAGTACAAGATGAGGGCCAGAGTAGCACACATAAGTGGTGACAGTCCTCAGTCCGAGAATGTGAGGCCAGGGCTCTTCAACCCCTCCTGGGGGGAGGCCCTGACATATGAGAGAAAGAGAGAGAGAAAGAGAGAGAGAAGATTCAGAGACAGATGAGTACTCATCAGACTGACTCGCTTGTCCTAAGTTACCATCTCCACTTAAATGTTGTGAAAAACAAAGTTTAGAGTGATTTTCCTAAAGCATGTATTACTACTTGTTTTCATGCTTCTGACTCACTGTTTAAAAAAAATAAATGAGAGTCAGCTGATGTCTTACTGGGAAGACTCCAGCTAAGTATGCTATAAGCATCACATTTTCCTGTTTGCCCAGAAGGCACCTTTTGCAAGGGATAATGAAGGGTATCACTGATTTTCTAGACTGTGATGTACTTAAATAAAGTTTTTGGTGTGCCTTTGATCCAGTGAAGCCTAGAGCTGCCCTCCGCTCTATGGAGAAAGAGGGATTTGAGATCAGCCTTGAGTGACAGACGGCTCTGTCAACAGCAAAGAACATACGAAGGCTTGGCCACAGAGGAACCTGGGTCCGAGTCATGGCTCTGCAATCTACTACATGTGATTTTCTGCATACTACTTCTCTACTTTAAAGCCTCAGTTTACTCATTGGTGAAAGGGTTAAAGCAATAGTACCTACCTAATAGAGTTATCATAGCTGAAGAAAGAATGAATACCAATAAAATACTCAATACCATGCTTAGCATAGTGTATGTGCTCAATGCAGTTTAGTTGTTTATATAAGGAAGGAGGAAGGGATGGACATACATCTAGATGCAGGTGAGGATGAGGAAGAAGCCCAGTGCTCCTCTGGGTGGGCTGGTATGGAGTGCAGGGCTTAGACAAGCCAAGAGAAACGTGGATGGCGCAGAGGGTGTGATTCATTAATGAAGAACTTTAAAAGGGAAGTTAGCCAGATACAGAAAGTCTTGGTGGGTTTTTGAATGTGTCATCTTGCGAAATAGTGCAACGGAAATTTAGGATTTCCTTTTAGAAACTGCAAAATTCCTTTCAGACCATACTGATATATTTTATTTTTTCCAAATTTTGTGGAGTAAGAATGGTTTCACCCATTTTAAAGATGATGTTGTGGCCCAGGGAAATAAAAATGGACCCATGGTCACTTTTTAAGTGCACCTCACTATCAGGTCTGGGTTAAGTCCATGTGTGTGAGGAAAATGCAAGGGAAATGAGCCAGCCTGTGAAAAATACTTTCCAGAGGGAAGGCATTTGACAAGTACTAACTCCCCTTGCTCCTGGCTTAGTTCTAGAGACTGGGATTCTACTCAATTTTCATTACCAAACCTCAGAGTGGCCCACCTCTGGGTACCTCTTTGTATATGTGCTGCTGAAGCGAGCACCTCTGGGTACCTCTTTGGTCCTTCTGTGCCTATATTCCTGCATGGATAATGTCTTTGGGTCTTGACAGCTTTCTTGACTGAGGATCTTTCTTTGAACCCAGACTGTGGCTGTGACTGATCCTTCTTTCAGACTTTTAGATGGAACTGCTGTCCTCTGCTGACCTACCTGTCTACCTGTCACCATGCCCAAGCCTCTCGCTGGGACACCCTGTCCAATAGCCCCTTGGTGTGACTTCCTCGCTGGCAACTCAACCACTGCCCACCAAGTACATGCGTCCGGTGTTGGTGAGCCAGATCCCTAGGCCCTGAGCTCTGTCAGTCTGATCTGTCCTTCTCTTTTCAAACTGCTTTTCCAGCAGTGGAGCTCATTTAAAATAGAGATGCCTGGGCTTCATTCTAGACCAACTGAGTCAGAAGCCCCATGGAATCAGAAGCCTCCATGGTGTGGCCCAGGAATCTATATATTTAAAAATGTCTTCCCTGGTTCATCTTGATAGAGCTCTTTCACAGGCTGGCTTTTGGAAAACCTGATACAGGTACTTTGACTACATGGCCTCTAAGGCCTGTTAGAGTGCATCTGTGGTTTGCTCACAGTTAGGTCAGTATTATGAATGAAATTCAGGTCAGTATACGTCCTTTCCTAGGGGTTTCTAAAACTGCTTCTTCAAGAGAAAAAAATCATTTAATCTCCCCTCCATATCTCCTCTGGAGGAACCCGTCTTACCGATCTCTACGTAGGTACTACAAGTCCTGCAGGATAACTTGGAAGCGCCTTTGCTTCTGCAGCCGGCTTAACATTTCCAACTTGTTCTCATTCTAAGGCACCTCCGACGCAGGCTCCTTGCCACGTTTGAAGCCTGACCTTGCTTACAGGCTCCTTGCCGTCACTGCCTCAACCTAGTTTCAAGTTTCCTCTTAGCAATGACAATCTGCTCACATTCAAAGCCGTCTTTATCAAAGCCGTTTCTTTGAACTCTTCTGAAGAATAATCTGGGAACATCTAAGATTTAATGTCTTTTAAAATACTGTGGAAAATACAAAAGAGAGTTCTGTCTATATTGAATCCTCCACATTCATTAGTTACCAGGTTGGGTCTTACCGAGGTATGGAAACTTTTGTGGATGCACCAAGGCTTTCTAAAAATTGGTTTTTATAAACTGAGGACTTTGGAAACTGTTAAACATCTTCCCATAGAGGTTCTTTAGCATTTTGTGTATTTGTATGTCATTTTCTTTCACTTTTATGTATGCCGCGGGCGCTGGGTATCAATGTTTATGATTTTATTCCTTTCAAGCAACTGTGTCTGTATACCGTGGAGGGTTCTGTGGTAATAAAGAATGGTTTTGTTAGGGATCAAGTCAGCATGCTCCCTGAACAAGCTAGGTTTTGTAAGTTCTAATTTCTATAAGCTCCTAATGTTTTCCTAGCCAAGAATATCGTGGCATGAAGTGTGAGCTCATCAGTCTGTGAAGAACGTGAAAGCGTTAATGTTAAGGAACATCATGGAGGTAATGAGAGGCCAGCCCTCAGACAGGAACAGGACAAGAGGACTTGGAGAGAGCCACAGTTTCTCATCATATCCCTGACCGTGGTTATTTTGGTTAGCTTGCCACGTCAGTACCTTTTTATCATCGTGAATCTCTCTCCCCACCTAGTTATTTTCAGCCTGCGATATTCCTGTTCCCCAGATGTTGAGCCCAGGCTGGATCTGGAGGAGACTGAAGGAGCTTCACTTCCAGGCGTGCTGATGTCAGCCACAACAGAGAGCCCCCTCGAACAGATGTTTAGGACGGGGTACTGTGCTCTTACCAGTGAATCCTCAAACCAAGGAAAATGTAGCTTGTGTAACTCTAAAGTAACACACAGGTGTTTTCATGCGTCAGTAGAGTCTTTTAAAGGCCACAGGAGAAAGAGAGCATTTCCCCCTTGTTTCCAGATAGGAAGATCTAGGCTTGAGGGTGGTCAGGATATAATTTTGAAGTAGGTTTACTGCAGTGGACTTGCAGTCAGTTCACAAAGGGTGCTGATGGGATGTAGGAAGAGTCAGAGGTTAAGAGAGGCTAAGCAATTGGAGAGCTGGGGCTATGTTTCCCTGAGAAATATTGCCATTAGAGCTCATATTGTCATTAGAGAACATTCAGTCCAAGATCTAGATACAGTTTATATGTCCTCCCTGCTTTTTAATTTGCCAAATAAATTCTGAAATTTAATTACTTAATTATTTGGTCTCAAAAATGGTTACTCTTGTAACCACAGACCATAATAGTATGTTAATTAATGTGAAATTAATTCTAAAATATTAGAATATATTTGAAGCCACTCATAATAATTCTGAGACAAGAAAAGTAAAATAGGATAAGATGTCCCCCCAAATGCCCAATACCTGTCTTTTACTTCATGTTAAAGAAAATAAATTTAAAATTTGACATTAGCTAGATTTTCAGTTTAATATGGAGATAGAGGCATGCTGGAGGTACATTATCTGTCCTCCCCCAACATTCCATGAAAGTCCCTTTGAAAATGTACAAGTACTTTGAAAAAAATTGTACAGCAGTGTCTGGGTGACTCAGTCAGTTAAGCATCTGCCTTCAGCTCAGGTCATTATCTTGGGGTCCTGGGATCAAGCCCTGCATCAGGCTCCCTGTTCAGCAGGGAGTCTGCTTCTCCCTCTCCCTCTGCCCCTCCACCTGACTTGTCTTCTCTCTCTCTCAAAGAAATAAACCTTTAAACAAATTAAAAAATTATATATTCCTTATGAGTAAGGTACAGGAAAACAATATGCAGGACTCTGGGAGGATTTTCACATACTGCCACGTCAGTGGTGTTGGAGTGAGAACCACAGCTGTGGACTCTATTTACTCCAACCTCTGCCTTGGAAAAGTGCACATCAGCTGGCGGAAGATAGCAAAAAACTCTCTGTTACCCTACAGCCTGTTCCTAGCTCAGGCATTCCAACCAGAAAGTCAGGCAACCACATTCCTTTCTGCACGAGGCCTGATTAGGGCTCTCCCCCTCTTTTCTTCCTTTCCTCTTCGTTCTTGATTAGAGACTAGAGGTCTTGGTAGAAACTGTGCCCGATGTGTCAGCACAGTGACATGTTAGGATGTAATCGGTGGTGGTGTGCTCTGCTGGGATCGTAAACACAACAGACTGAGGCAGATGAAAGAGCTGGAAGCATGACAGTGTGTATGAAGGCAGGAGGGGGCAGGCGGGGGCTCTATGACTTATTTGTCTTTGGAAAAGCGTTTATTGTAAACTGTGCCTAAGCATTGAACATAGTCCAAGACCCTGGCAGTGAGAGAAGAAGGTTCATTAACCAGCGAGGTTTTATTATCTACTCTATATGCCGGATGCTGTTTTGGTGGTAGAGAAATACATTGAGAAAGAGAAACTAGGGTCTGGTTTTACTAGGGAAGCTTGGGGAGTAAGTGGAAGGAGAAGGACAAAAATAAGCAAACTTGGGGTGCTTGGGTGGCTCAGCGGGTTAAGCCCCTGCCTTCGGCTCAGGTCATGATCTTAGGGTCCTGGGATCGAGCCCCACATTGGGCTCTTTGCTCAGTGGGGAGCCTGCTCCCCCCCACCGCCTGCCTCTCTGCCTACTTGTGATCTCTCTCTCTGTCAGATAGATAAATAAAATTTAAAAAAAGAATAAGCAAAACTACTGAAAAGTGTCATTTTTGATAATCATCAGTGCTGTGAACAAAATAAGATGGGGTGGTGAGGCAGAATGCATGGGATTCCTCAGACCAATCCACTGTGACCCCAATATAGACTGGGCCCAGTGCCGCAGGATTTGTCTGGAAGAAACAAGAAGAGGTGGGGTAGGAGAAACATAGTTTGATCCTTACCACACTCTGTTATGCAGATATTATTATCTTGTTTTACAGATTAAAAAAATAACCTGAGACAATATATGAGCAAAGAAAAATTCTTTTGAGAAGACATGTAAGCAGTTGATAGACATTTGGAACTGGTTAAAATTCACAGGTAATGAAATAAACACATAAATAATAAAATGAAATTTAAAATCGCAATTACATCCCATTTTCAATCAATCAAATTTGCAAAGATTAAAAAAGGCCAAATTATTGCTAGTGATAGTGGCATAAATTTGACCCTTCTCATTTGCTGCTGAGGAAATAGTTAATTGGTATATCTTCTAAGTAAAACAATCCTACCTGTAGGAATAAGTCCCAAGGAAATTACCAGAAAAGCTAATAAAGATTAATATACTAGATGTTAATTTCAGTAGTATTTCTTACAGTTACATTTCCCCATTTCCCTTGGCAAGGTGTGGCCACAGAAGTAAGCTCTGGCCTGGCATGTGAGCAAAAATGATGTATGCCACTTTCAGATCATGTTCCTAAAAGAAAGCAGTTAGCCCTCCATGTCCTCTTTCCTCCTTTCCAAAGGCTAGTGTCTGGATACAGCAGTGAGTGAACTGGTTTTGACCATGAGGACAAGAACAAAACTCTAAGTAATAACAGAACAGTAAGATTGAAGGAGCTTTGGTCCCAGGATGACCAGCTTCTCCCTGCTGCACCTATCAGATGGAACTTTAACTGGAGATACAACCTTCTGTTTTGTCTTCAGCCATTGTGATTTGGCCTCCTTTGCAACAGCTGAACTAATATCCTAACCCATACAGAAGTAATTGTGTAAAATATATAAAAATTTTCATTCCTTATTTTTACAGTTATCTAATATACATACTGATGGTCTTAATGATAAAACTAAGTAGCAAATCCCCACAGAATATTTGTATAAAAACTGAATGCTTAACATCATCTCTCTGTGGGTTTGGCAATCAGATCTTTGTGTTTCACAAAAATACTTAGGTATAACTTGAGAAAAAAAAAAAAAAAAGCAGGATCAGGAGCCCCTGGGTGACTCAGTTGGTTAAGCATCTGCCTTCAGCTCAGGTCATGATCCCAGGGTTCTGAGATCAAGTCCTGCATGGGGCTCCCTGTTCAGCAGGGAATCTACTTCTCTCTCTCCCCACTTGTGCTATTGTTCTCATTCTCTCTCTCTTAAATAAATAAATTAATTTAAACAATTGGGACCAAATGCAATTATAAAAAAGGTGAAAGCTTTGATTAGTTCTTTAAGGTTTTAACTTGATCCCAAACCTGTGAAGTGTTGGTGGCAATTGTTTTGTTTTCCACTCCCGTGCATTGTTTCCAGAATGGGATATTGTATGCCATGCTATTGAGTTGGCTTTGTCAGAGAATTTTCTGTAGAGATTGATCAATTGTCCTAGTTTGGGGAGATGGCAGAGCTTTTTGCACCATGAGGAGCTGTATAAAAGCCAGTTGGTGGGAAAGAGAAACAGGAATGAGAGACACGCCCTTCTCTTGGGGCAAATTTATTTCCTTCTCTTCTACAGCATCATTTGCTATCCATATACTCTGGATAAGTCATCAGCACGGACTCCTGGGGGCCTGTTCAACAGCGGTGGGATGTGTTTTTGCTCTAGCAAAGGAAAACTTTAGTAGGGTGGAAGCAGGAGCTAAGATTGAAGGGTGGGGACACAGACATGTGAGTGGAAACTGAATTATGAGGTGGAGAGGGTGCATAATAGAAGGTCAAGTCCAAGCTTGGGAGAGGCAATTCTGGTCTAGTTTCACACAGGCTTTGAAATCCAGAGGAAGGGGATGTGGCTTTTAAACTCTAGGGATGTGATGATGGAACAATGAAGAATAGCAGTGTTTTTTAAGAAACAACCTCTTGAAATATTAGGAAGAAAAGCAAGGATAAAAACCAGCCTTCAGAGGTATCAGTTGGCCAGACAGAGACTAAGAAGCAAGCATCGGTCTGTGACTGAAGCAGAGGGCAAGATTGCTAGCTGGCTTTGGTGCCCTGTGAGAAGAGAGACCCCCGGCATTCAAGAGGCCTAGACAGAGGAGATGAGAACAGGTAAGGGATTCTCACATTCGCTGAGCATTTAATATTCCATATACTCTGTTTAATTTTTGAAGCAAACCTGGGAGTACTCTTTGCAGAAGTTTTAATGATTTGATCCAAGATCATGAATTTAAGTGGAGGATGTAGTTCTGACTCTCTAAAATCCGCATGATTTCTTTCCTAGCATTTTGGGGGCTTTTCAGGGATTGCTGCCCATTATACTTCCAGTAGGCAAGTGTTAGAGAAGTCTATGACCCAACCTTGAGTGCTTGCAGGGTGAGAATGATTGATGTGTTCTGCATAGACCTCTTGTTAGTTCACAGAGAGAGGAGGAAGCCTGGGGGTAGATAGGACGCTGCCTAATTAGGAGTCTGAAGGTTGTCCTGTCCCATATTCCCAGGAACTTAGCATGCTATGTTCTGGGTTAATTCCTGGCAGCCTTGGGCTTTCTCTTGTGCCCATAGCCATTTTCCAAAGAGTCCTCAGGACCCTAAATAGGACCCTTAAAGGAAAAATATGGTAAAACATGAAAAGATGCTTAATCTTGTAACTGATCAGGTAAAAGCAAATCAAATGAACCTGTAGATGCTATTTTCATGCCATCAGATAGAGATAAATTAGAAATATTTTAATATCCAGTGTCTTTGAAAGTATAGACAAAATGGAGCTCCAGTTTACTGTTGGTAAGCATGAAAGCTAGCAGCCCTTTTTTAAAAATTGACCCAGAAATTTCACCTTATAGAAATAACCATGTAAGTATGCAAGGATATGTGTACAATGGCATTTATTCCAGAACTGCTTAAAAATTAAAAACTGAGGGGTGCCTGGGTGGCTTAGTCAGTTAAGTGTCTGCCTTTGGCTCAGGTCATGATCTTGGGGTCCTGGGATTGAGCCTGAGCATCAGGCTGTCTGCTCAGCGAGGAGTCTGCTTCTCTCTCTCTCTCCCTCTGCCTTTCCCCACCACTTGTTCTCTCATTCTCTCTCACACAAATAAATAAATACTACCTTAAAAAAATTAAAAACTGAAACCAAGTAAATATCCATCCATTTGCTCCTAATGAGTACAATGAAGCTAATTAAAAACGTGGTTGAACGGTCTGTGCTTACGTGGAAGGGTATCCAGGATATAAGGAGTGCAAAAGCAAACTAATGAAACAACAAGAAAGGATATATGCCTGTGAGTGAAGAAAGATCAGCAATGATCCATATCCCACACAGTGGTTATTTTAAAGGAGAGAAGGGTAGAAGGGGGCAGGGACAGTTGAGGTGACCCTCACTCTTCACATGTTTCTTCGTGGTTTGAATTTGAGATGATCTGTTAAACATTTATTGCTGTTATAATTTAAAATAAATTCATAAAATAAAAGTAAGGAACAGTCAATGGTAGGCAATTATCTTTCTAAGCCGGAGGCCGAGGACAGCGACTTGAGGTCATGCGTGATTCTGTACCAGCGCCTACCACAGAAATACAGACACGGGCTAAAATCTGCTCCACTTAGGGAAGCCAAAAAAACCGCTCCAGGCAGGGCTGCAGCTGGCAGAGCAGGCGTCTAATTTCTCCCACCTACCAGTTATTCTAGCCCAAGCTCCTGGTAGCGTTATTTCCTATTCCCCAGCAATTCCTTTGAGTCTGAACTTCAGACTGACCTCCTGTTTCTCCCCCCTGAAGCTATTTTTAAAATATTTTCTCTTCCCCTCAATTTACATTTTAATGCTTAGTGGGTTCACGACACTGTAAGATTCTTTATAACAGGTGCTGAGATACGTGCAAAACTTTCGTGAGGTTTTTCCTTGATGAATGCCCCCGGAGGAGTTGTCACTGGCGTGTAGTATATGGATGAAATTAAACTCAGAAAATAATGACAGGGAGGTTAATTTTCTTCCCATTGTATGTATAGTTAATTTCCTTTCATTTAGCTTTGAAAAAAAGGTAAGGGTTAAAAGGAAGACAGGGAGGAAATCGAATTTGAGGTGATTGGGTACAACAGTAGCAGGACACTAGTATACCCTGGCTGCTTTACTTGAGGTGTCCTTCCTGGTGGGACCTAAGGCCCTTTGAACCTTGTGGCTTCATGTGTCCCACTGAGCACTGAAAGGTGGTTCTGAATGTAGCCAGGAAGAGGACTGTCCAGGCAATTGAGACCATTTGACCGACTCATTGGTTCCCCCTTCAACTCCCTCTTCTTTTCAACAACAGCTCCTTCTCAGCTCCATCTCAAGAGCAGGAAACAGAACAGCTGTGGTGATGCGTAAGACAAGGCATGTGTTTGAGACATGATTGGTTTTAGGGCAGCCTCAGAACTGGCCGCGTGACACCTTATGAGTTTGATTGGTAGTTACAGCCATTGGAAGCTGGATGGCTTGTTCTATGCTTATAGCCAAGTAGAACTGTGTTATGCTAGGCTTGGGCTAATAGATCGCTGTGTAAATGACATCAGGGACTCCCTCTCCACTCTCTAAATGCGAAAGAAGCCATGAGCAGACAAATTAGATGAATAAATACTCCCTATATAAGTTCCCTGTCCTAACAGATTAGTCACTCACAAACTTGAGAATACATAAAAGCCACCTGGGGATCTTTTTAAAAATTGCAGATTTCCAGCTCTGCTCTTGGTAATTCTGATGGAGTAGCGCGGGGATGTATTTTTGACATGTGCCCCAAGTGATTCTTCTGCAGGCAGTCCGTGGAGCCCACTCTAATGGAAGAGCCTAGAAGCTGCTGGGGTCAGAGAGAGGCACCACTCACACGTTCTGGTGTTTTGACATGGAGGGCTAGCTGTAACTTCCAAACAGTTTTTTCTGCTCTTCACATTTATATATTCTTCCATTGTTACCTCGTTACATAGGAACTTGAAAGTTATGGGGGGAGGGGTTGGGAGAGTACAGGGTCCTAGAGTGGCCGGGTGGGGCTCACTTATCAGAGTCTCCACATGGGCATGTGGGGCACGCTTCCGGATTTTGATATTTTTTCTATTCCCTACTTCCCTGACCAGCAGGTGATTCTCAGCTTGGAGAGAAACAAGTGTCTCTTAGTGGGGAGTCTCTGGGTATAGGGATTCTTGCTAACATTTAGGGTACCATGTTAACATTCAGTTGCACTTTGGGCAACTAGCAAACGTGACTTTGTATGGGGGCGTGTTCCTTCCTGTTGAGGCTGGTGAAAGATGACCTAGTCCCTTCTCCGTGAGGCGTTGCTCTCCAAAGTCTAGTCTTTCATTCATCTGGGCTGGGGCTAGAAGGTTGGGGCTCTGCCTGTGGCTGTGCAGTTTGTGCATTTGTTCCGAAAGGGCAAGTGTGACTGGAATTCAGGGTAGGTCCCAGTGCCCAGCTGGACATTGGGGCAAGGATAACGGCTGTGCCTGGCCTGAGGAAGTGTGACCTTTTAAAAATCCACACAAGCTTGGGCACCTGGGTGGCTCAGTCGGCTAGGCATCTGCCTTCTGCTCAGTTATGATCCCAGGGTCCTGGTTCAAGTCCCACTTCGGGCTCTCTACTCAGTGGGGAGTCTACTTCTCCTTCTCACTCTTCTTCTGTACTCTCTCTCTCTCTCTCAAATAAATAAGTAAAATCTTAAAAAAAAAATCCACACAATCTCTCTGCTAGGTGTGACCCTGCCAGATGGCATCCCTAAGCTTCTCTCAGTCTTAATGTCCTTTTTGATGTCCCTGAACTGGGTATTGGGTTGACAGGAAGAGAAAACAGAATAAAACTTAAGAAGAACTCTGTTTACTGCTGCATCTTCCAAGAGCTGGAAATCTCTGCTTTCCTGATGATATTTAAGCCTCAAGAAGAGCCCACCCATCTGACCTCCTCTAGGCTATGTTCATCTACCCATTGGAAAAACAAATTCCTAAGTGAGTGACACATTATCCCCTTGGGTCTTGTCAATTCTCTTATTTTCCAGTCTCCAGCTTATCAGCTAGACTTGTTTAATGCCTGAGGCCAAGGTACTGTAGTGTCTCTTAATTAACTAGTTGTGCACAGCTAATTACTTACTGAGGTATCTCATCAGTATACAATGTATATTGACTCCAAGTCAGCTCAGAGGCATTATAAAATTTCTGTTGGAACCCATGCCTTCTTAAATACCAGCCATCCAAGAGCTCCGAAGGAGGATAAGGGAGAAGCTAGGAGGGAACACTTTGGAAAAAGGGGTTGTGCTTTTCACTGCTACCCCTCTCCCCACCATATTTCCTATCCAAAATGATCTCTAATGAGATTTTGTATAAGCATTTGCCTTCTCACAACCTACGCCACTCTCCTGGTGATAAAATAATCCTTAAAAGGCTACACCTCACCCTTTCTGAGTGGATTCATGTCCTGAATACTTTGACTATAGCAAGATGCCTGTTGCTCATCCTCACAGGCCATGGATGCTTCAGAAAACTTTTCTGATTCACTGTTTCGGTGCCTGGCTTTCCGGCCCCTGCCAACCAGCCTCCCCTCTGCAGTGTCCGTGGCTTCCCTTGCAAAGCTGGACACATTCTTTTTTTTTTTTTATTTATTTATTTATTTATTTATTTGACAGACAAGGATCACAATTAGGCAGAGTCAGGCAGAGAGAGGAAGAAGCAGGCTCCCCGCCGAGTAGAGAGCCTGATGTGGGGCTCGATCCCAGAACCCTGGGATCATGACCTGAGCTGAAGGCAGAGGCTTTAACCCATTGAGCCACCCAGGCGCCCCTGGACACAGTCTTCTTAAAGGGAGATTAGCAGGTACTCAGGAGGGTGGTACAGAACATTAGCTACCTAATAATCATCAACGTTCCTAACTGGGGAGTTCTCCAAGGTAGACGATTTATTGTGCTTTCACTATAGGGTTAGGCAGGGTATATCGTATGGAACCCAACTCAGTGTTCACACTCTATCAGCTAAGGACCAGCCTCGATTTTGCAGTTGAAAATCTTGAGGGGATTGGAAATAATTTGTCTGAAGGCCCACATCTTTTTTATTTTATTTTAATTTTAATTTTTTTAAAAAAGATTTTATTTATTTATTTGACAGAGAGCAAGCACAAGTTGGCAGAGCAACAGGCAGAGAGGGGGAAGCAGGCTCCCTGCTGAGCAGAGAGCCCAATGTAGAGCTCCATCCCAGGACCTTGGGATCATGACCTGAGCCGATGGCAGATCCTTAACTGACTGAGCCACTTGGGTGCCCCAAATGTCACACATCTTATTAAAACAAAACTAAACCTAATGAATACTGTTTTTCTGAAAATAAATTGAAAAAAATAAAAAAATAAAAATACCTAAAAAACAAAACAAAACAAAACAAACACACAAAAAAAACAAAACTAAACCAAAAAAGGTAGAGGAGAAAAAGTGCTTTAAAGGGAAAAGAGACAGTGGTGAGATACCTTCTCTTGAGAACAAATACTCATTTGCGAAGTGTTTTCCTACTGCTGGGTCAGCTGATCAGGGCTGCAGTGGCAGTGCAGGGTTTAGAAATGATTTTATTTTGTTGGTCTCATTTTATTCTTTTATCCTTTACAATCTGAGGCCTGTCTTACCCAAAATGCAGCTTTCAGACATGAAGGTATCTCCACATTTTTTCCTCTTCCATCTGTTTAAGAAATATTATAGTGCGCACTCTTTTTCCTTCTGGAAGCGCAGACTTTGTAAATGAGTTGTGGGCAAGACAAAATGCCCATGGGTTGGCCATCGTCAGCATCCCTGGATCAATGGCTCGCAACCTTGAATGCTCATGAGAATCCCAGCATGGGGCGCCCAACCTGCTACATCAGCATCTCTGCGCATAGATGGGGCTTCAGTGTATTTGAGAGCGTCAGGCTGCTTTCCAGGGCACGTGGCCCCTTGAGAACTGCTGCTCCAGCCAAGGTTCTCCAACTTCACAAGCTTAGAAAGCGCCTGAGCTCTTGTTAGAATGCAGACTCTGGTGCCGTAAGACTGTGTTGGTGCTGACAGTCTCATTTCTAGCAGCTTTCTAGCAGTGGAAGCTGCTCTCCACATTTTGGGGAGCAAGGTTCTAGATCAGTGGTTCTCACTGTGTGGTCCCTGGATCTGCGGTATCAGGGAGTTTTCAGGCATGCAAATTCTTGGGCCCAATCCCTGTCCTGTAGTTCAGTAACTCAGAGGGTGGAGAACAGCTATTGCATTTAACAAGCCCTCCAGGTGGTCCTGATGGAACTGAAGTTGGAGAACCACTGCTAGGTAACAGTTTCGCCTTCACTTCGGTGTTGGGCTTTGGAGACACAAGTTCCCCCAGCTTATATCTAAAGCAATGGAGGGCTGATTACAAGGATATTGGGGTAAATAAGAGAGCAGGCTTCATAGGAACCCAGGAAAAGGAGCCCAGCGGGACGGTTGAGATTTGCTGCTGGGTCACTGCGAGGCATCCCAAGCCCTGGGGTGGTGGTCGAGTGCGGTGTGGGATTCAGGATCTGGACTGACTGCCCATGCTGACTTCTCATTTTCCCAGCTGCAGAAGTTCCTGGTTTCTTCCTCCAGTGCCTTACTGTTAACCTGACTCTGATCTCTGCCTCTGCCTGCGGCAAGTAGCTTAGTTGGGGTTCTGGAAGAAGGCTGCTGGAGTTAGCATTCTGGCTCATTATCTGTATGACCTGGGGTGCTTCGTCTCACTTCTATTGGCCTCAGTGTTCTTGTCTGAAAGGTAGGAATATTAACTGTATCTACCCTATAAATTTATATAGCTCACACACCAAAGCCGGGGTTATTGTCTTGGTGTGCCCTCCTGCTTCTAGATGCATCTATCACAACTGACTCTCAGTCTAAACCCTGAGTTCATGTATTTGAGAAAGAGACCCAGATTGCTGCGGTGAGTCACTGTGTAGTTCCTGGGCCAAGCCCTCCCACAAGGTATCTGTGGGCGTCCTGTGTATTTGCTCTTTGGGGCTTAGATGCTCTCCTCTGGTCCATGATACCTCACTCACTCAGAAGATCCCTTCACGCTATAACCAAAGAGAGGAAGAGAGTGTACGTGGTATTGTACTGTTGCAGGATTTCTATTCCTTCGGTGCCTGCAGTTCTTGGTCACACCGCTTCAAAGAATGAAGAGGTAGACCAGACAAAGAGTGATGGGCTACAGAGAAAAGTCTATTAAGTGATAGTACAAAGCTCTCAAAGATGGAGGGGACCCAAGAGGGTTGCCGATTTGGCTTTTAGATCTAGGAGTTTTTATGGGCTTTTTGGTGGGCTGTTTTGATTGATGAACCCTCCATGCACCTGTCACCCCATCAGGTTTTTGTCTTTTCTCTATCACGTGGGAAAGGGTGGAGGGCTTCTTCCAGGGTGGTGTAAAATCCTTTTAAGGGAGGTCCACCTCTTCGGTGGGTGCCGCTCATCCCTGCCTGTCTTTCTTCCAACTGAAGTTTCTTCCAACTTCATGAGTACCAGCGGGACACTTGGCTAGTCCCAGACCCTGGGAACCTCCAGGGGATGTATTCTCTTAGGTTGGCCCCAACCACCTAACCATCTACTGATGGCATTTTGTGTCTGAGTCCACAATTTGGAAACCTATTTTTACATGAATGGGTTACATTTGGATATAGCGAGTGGATTACAGAAGTGGAGACAATGTCACATGATGACTGTCCCTTCTGGCCCCTCCGTCTGGAGCTCTGAAGCAGGGAAGGTCAGCAGGAGGAAGACATGCTGCTCACTGACAGAGGCAAAGGGTGCCAACCTCTGACTAAACATTACTCGTTTAAAAAGTCATTTCCTCCCCATCCTCCCTGGAACTTTTAAAATCAATGCCTTTGTGATTGTTTAGGCTTGGAGAAAAAGGAGCTGATATGGGTCACTTAGAAGCACTTTGGGGCTAGTTTCCGGCAACAGAGTTGCTGCGTTAATGTGCTCAGATGTGTGGATTCTGCAGTTCCCAGATAGTAAAGGGAGTTTTGAGATGAATGCTCCACAGACAAAACTGTGCTTATTGGACTAAGCAGTAACTACTAGCTCTTTCCCTATTTACCGATTTCGGAGTGATGAGATCCAGCCGTGCCAAGTGCGAGATGCTTCCCTTTATAGTTTTTGAATTTGCATGATAGCATTCCATTTTTGATCATCTAGAATCTCTCTGCTTTTTTCTCTCTCCATGTAGGAAAGCAGAGAGAAAAGCCATAGAGTAATTATAATGAGAAGCCTTCTAATGATCTGAGGTCCCCCCACGGTTCCTCTCCCCCCCACTTGCACCCTGCAGTCATCAGCGTTCTGATCAGAAGGTTTTTGGACCTGGAAGAGCTGTCTGGTTCAATGTCTGACTTGAGTATTTCAGGGTATATACAGAATCCTTTGAAAGGAAATGGATTCTTACAGATTTCTAGCAATACTTTTTTTTTTTTTAATTTTAAAATATTTTATTTATTTATTTGACAGAGAGAAATCACAAGTAGGCAGAGAGGCAGGCAGAGAGAGAGAGAGAGAGGAAAGCAGGCTCTCTGCTCAGCAGAGAGCCCTACGCGGGACTCGATCCCAGGACCCTGGGATCATGACCTGAGCCGAAGGCAGCGGCCCAACCCACTGAGCCACCCAGGCGCCCCTCTAGCAATACTTTTTAACACTTTTTATTATAAAATTCCTTAGATAGGTAAAAAAAAAATATAAAACTAGTATGCAAACATATGTGTTATACAGTCACGAACCCCCCTCCCCTTCATTCCTTACAAATTAAATAGAGACAAAAGTATGACTGATAATTTCAAACAAATAACTTTGAAGAGCAGATATTATTTGAAATATCTGTAATTCTGTAATATCTGTAATTGCCAAAGCTGGATGTATTAATGGAAAAAGTATTGGCGTAACTGTTTTACTTATGACTGTTTTCTGTTTAATCATTTCCAGACATTATATAAATTGTAGTCATTTTCATTATTATTATTTTGCTACTTTGACAATAAAGTCATGTTAAACTGTGAAGGTTGGCTCACTTAGCAAATACACTCTCCACACTGAAGAAAACAGTATTCTTTAACAAAAGAAGGCTAATTGTTTTTTTATTGGTGACATAAACAGAGCACTTGACTGCCACAGCCAAGGAATTTGGATGCCTTTCTTTCCAACAGTCCTGTGCCATGTAGTGACTCAGTCTCCCATCATTCTGTTCAAGTAGCTACGAAATTCTTGCACAATGTGTGGTAACACCCTTTGTCCTTGGCTTGGCATACCCTCAATTTTAAACGTGAGTAGAGAGGCATTCATTGGAAACTCATATTCATCCAGATGACATGGGCTATTTTACATTAATATTTATCTTTAGATTACCATCAAAATGAAAACACAGAATTACAGTCTCATAAGCATTTTGGATTTGGGGAAAATCTGAGAACCTTCAGAGGCCCTAAGACTCCAAGTTGAGAAACAGTGGTCAAGTTACCACCTAATTAGGTTTTACCTCATTTCATTCTCACAAAAACCCTACGAGTAGAAGCTAGCATCAGCCTGACTTCACAGATGAGGCTCTGGGCTGTGACAGGATTCAGGAATTTGCCCGGCACCAATATAGGCAGTGAGAGAGGAACCAGGATCCCATTCCAGGTCCATCTGTCTCCAAAGTCTCTCTCCTTGAGATCTCTTGGGACCCTCACCCCTATAAGGTGATCTGTCCAGAATCTTCAGGCCACTGTGTAGGAATGATCTTTGGGCAGACAGGGGCTCATACCTATTCTTTTTATAGTTTCTTGAGGAAACTCAAAGCAAAAGTGGCATTCATAAGCTGAAGGAACACAGTGCCATTCTGTGAGTCAGAAGTCTCAATGAGAATTCATTTACCTCACACATGATTTCTCTCAGAATCAGTCCTAACGTCATTCTGGCCTTCTCTGGACTTTTTAGGCCCCACACTTGAGGCCAGCACTAAGTTGTGTTGTTGGGTGAGAATTGCATCAGAAACTCTGGGTGGATGTCCTCCTTCTTCAACTTCTTCTTTTATTATGTTATGTTAGTCACCAGAGGGGGAGGTCCTACTTCTATTGCTGAAAGGTCTGTCACCTTGGGCAAGCCACTCACTCCTTTGAGTACACATTTACTATCTTTTTAAAAATGAGAACAGGGCACCTGGGTGGCTCAGTTGGTTGGGCCTCAGCCTTTGGCTCAGGTCATGATCCAGGGTCCTGGGATGAGTCCCACATCAGACTCCCTGCTCAGCAGGAAGCATGCTTTTCCCTCTCCTACTCCCCCTGCTTGCATTCCCTCTCTCATGTCCCTCTGTCAAATAAATAATAAATAAAATCTTTTTAAAAATGAGAACATTGGTAATTCACAGGTGTGTTATGAGAGGTCCATGAGACCCTATGTACAACAGTGTTATACTGTGAGCCATTTTCAACAGCAGAACAGGTCGGTATTCATTACATGCCCCCAGCCACCCCCAACACTTAACAGAGTTCCTAGTAAGTGTCAAGACGTGTGCTGGCACTGGAAATACGAAAATTAGACATGATCCCTGATCTTAATGAATTCAGAGTCTAGTGAGGGAGGCTGGCATTAAAAAAAAAAAATCCTGCTGTACTTCATTGTGCAAAGTCGTAGAAATCTGTGATATGCAAGAGAAGCAGTAATCGAAGTGCCTTAAGAGATGGCTTAAATTTTGCAGAACAGAGACAGGGGCTTATCCTTTGACTATCCATAAAAATTGTAAAAACACAAGGCAGCATGGTGTGCTTGGGAATTAGGTCAGTGAGGTGGAGCCCACATGAGGTCAGTGTCACTGGGTCCCAGAGAGCCCAGGCTCCAGCCTCCTGTGCTTTTGTCATATCCTGATTAGATACCGTTGTAATGCCCACCCATGCCATTTCCTTGCTCTCCAGAATGGCAGAAAGTAATTACTTTGTGCTAGTTTAGAATGTACTTTGAGGATGAAAAACATCAAACACAATCTCCATTTAATTGGCTTTTCCTGCTGTTTCTGCACTCGGGCTGCATGACCAGCTCTGAGAGCTCCAGGGGCACCTTGACACTTGCTCTCCTGGAGAGGGCTCCTTTCCCTTTGGCAGGCCTTTGATTTCCTCTTCATACATTATTTGGCCTCTGCCTTGTTGGTCTTTCGATGGCCCACTTAGGCCCCAGGGCTAGAATACCCTTGGCCACACTGGGCATAAATGATAGATGTGACCCCTACCATTCTTCAGGAGTCGGGTACCATCGTGTTCCCCCGCACTGAGGTCGATGCCTGTGGACCAGGTGCATTAACCTGGTTGTTTGCCTCATCAAACTGGACAGAATATTTGGTGTCTTTCATCCCCAACTCCTGTTGTTGTTATTGCCTCGTGACTTTTGTGGAGAACACAGTTCCTATTACGTTATTCTATGAATTCCATCAGACCGTGACTCGGGCGGTGTTGATAGCTGCTGAATGACATTTTCAACAAATGTTCCTAACTGTGTGGACGGCCCAGCACCATCCTTGGGGCCGGGGTGGTGCTGTTGCATTACTCTCAGGCTACTGCCTGGAACCTTGAGGAAAAATTCAATACCTGTATCCGAGACGATGAGAAGAGGATTCTGGCCATGAATTCTATGGGCCCTTTGATCTTTAAATTTTTTTTTTTTTAAAGATTTTATTTATTTATCAGAGAGAGGGGGAGAGAGCGAGCATAGGCAGACAGAATGGCAGGCAGAGGCAGAGGGAGAAGCAGGCTCCCTGCGGAGCAAGGAGCCCGATGTGGGACTCGATCCCAGGACGCTGGGATCATGACCTGAGCCAAAGGCAGCTGCTTAACCAACTGAGCCACCCAGGTGTCCCTAAATTTTTTTTTTTAAAGATTTTATTTATTTATTTGACAGAGAGAGATCACAAGTAGGCAGAGAGGCAGGCGGGGGGTGGGGGGGGGAAGGAGGCTCCCTGCTGAGCAGAAAGCCCGATGTGGGACTCCATCCCAGGACCCTGAGACCATGACCTGAGCTGAAGGCAGAGGCTTTAACCCACTGAGCCACCCAGGCGCCCCATTTATCTATGGGCCCTTTGGAATGAGGGTGATTTTACAGCCTACTTCATAGTCAGGGGCCCTTCTTACAAATAACTTGGCCAGTCTGAATTTGAGTATATGTGGGTAGTTTCTCCAAAGTGTGGTCCAGATCAGAGTTCTCCCTTGGAGAGTGATCATAACTATAAGACAGTGTATTGGCACACTGGAAAAAGATATTAGAACCTAGATATTTGAGGCATCTGGGTAGCCCAGTTGGTTAAGTGTCTGCCTTCAGCTCAGGTCATGATCCCAGGGTCCTGGGAATGAGCCTCACATTGGGCTCCTTGCTCAGTGGGGACCCTGCTTTACCCTTTCCCTCTGCCCCTTTCCCCTGCTTGTGCTCTCTCTCTGGCCAATAAATAAATAACATCTTAAAAAAAAAAGAATCAGATATTTACTTGATATATTGAAATGAATGAGTTGGAGTTCTACTCTAGGCAATAAAGAAATTAGGAGTGACTTTAACAGGTCTAGCTATCAGCTGGTAAGGGTATCATGAGGGAAGGGTACTGGTCGCATAGTGTGGGTACCATTCATTAGTTTTTTTTTTCCAGCATCTTGTGATGACTTGCAGTTTCTGTGGGCTTGATTAAGGGAACAAGTGTCTTAAAAGATTTATGTTGTAAAACCTTGTAATAAAGGTAGTATTAGGCAATAATTCAAGGCCAATTACAGAGAAGATCCCTCTGACATGAAGTTGACCCATAACTTCAAAATTATGAACAAAACTACTTGAAATATGGATTTTGCTATGAGCTGATTGTGACTTCAGCATCTTCCCCCATCTCCCAGTTCATTTGGTTGACCTCCTAACCCCCAATACCTCACAACAAAACCTTAGCTGGAGATAAGATCTTTACAGAGTTAATTTAGTTAAAATGAGGTCATTGGGGTGGGCTCTATTCAGTATGACTGGTGTTCTTAGAGGAAATTTGGGCACAGAAATATGCATAGAGGGAGGACCACGTGAAGACACAGGAAGAATATGGCCCCTTACCAGCCAAGGAGAGAGGCCCAGAAAAGATTCTTCCTTCACAGCTCTGAGAGGGAGCCAATCCTGCCAACACCTTCATCAATCTCGGACTTTCAGCCTCCAGAACTGTGAGAAAATAAATTCCTGTGGTTGAAGGCTCCCAGTCTGTGGTACTTCATTGTGGCAGCCTGAGCTGACTAACAGATTCACATCCAGTCTCAGTTAGCAGTGGGCCTCTGTCATTAGGTATGATGCCTTGAGGTGTGAGTTAGTGACACTAAGAATGTATTAACACTAGAAAGACATTTGAAACTGAGCATCAGCACAGGAATACAACCCAAAAGTTCACCAACAATGAAATGTGTTCAATCATTGCTATCACCCAACAATACTACTATGAGATTCTAGGAGAGGCAGAAAGGTTTTTTGTACCCTTAATAAGTAAAATAAATCATGATGTTTATTTTATTTCATTCTCTTACTATTTTGGAGATTAACTCATATCTCTATTTTATTAGATAGTTAATATGATAGTCTTACAGTAGTGTAAATGTACATAATTTATAAATAAATAAATATACATAAATATGATGAGTGTTCAGATATATTTTTGATGGGGTATGTAATTAAAAATGTTTAGGGAACCATTGGCAGTGATAATGTGGCTTCGATTCCTTCCTTCTAAACCTGAATCCTTAAGGTCCTTCAGATTCACAACATGATAAACAATTTTTCAAGACTATAGAGGTCCTTCAGTAACCAAAGTTTCATTCGGAGAGGAAAATGCTTATGCCTTGTAAGATTCATACTTTCCTATGAAGATTTAAATAAAAAGAATTTCTTGATGGGTTTCAGGTTTTGTTTTTTTTTAAATTAACATATAATGTATTATTTGCCCCAGGGGTACAGGTCTGAATCATCAGGCTTACACATTTCACAGCACTCACGATAGCACATACACTTCCCAATGTCCATAACCTAACCACCCTCTTCACAACCCTCTCCCCCGCAAGCAACCCTCAGTTTGTTTCCTGAGATTAAGAGTCTCTTATGGTTTGTCTCCCCCTCGATCCCATCTTGTTTCATTTTTTTCCCTCCCTACCTCCCACGACCCCCACCCTGCCTCTCAAATTCCTCATATCAGAGAGATCATGTGATAATTGCCTTTTTTTGATTGTCTTATTTCACTTAGCATAATACCCTCTAATTCCATCTACATCATTGCAAATGGCAAGATTTTGTTTCTTTTGATGACTACTGAGTATTTCTTGTATATATATATACCACATCTTCTTTATCCATTCATCTGCTGATGGACATCTAGGTTCTTTCCATAGTTTGGCTATTGTGGAAATTGCTGCTATAAGCGTTGGGGTGCACATGCTTCTTTGGATCCCTACATTTGTATCTTTGGGGTAAATACCCAGTAGTGCAATTTCTGGGTCGTAGGGTAGCTCTATTTTCAACATTTTGAGGAACCTCCATACTGTTTTCCAGAGTGGCTGCACCAGATTGCATTCCTACTAACAGTGGAGGAGAATTCCACTTTCTCCACATCCTTGCCAACATCTGTCATTTCCTGACTTGTTACCTTCAGCCATTCTGACTATGGCTCAAAACCATATCTCACTGTGGTTTTGATTGGTACTTCCCTGATGGTGAGTGGTGGTGAGCACTTTTTCATGTGTCTGTTGGCCATTTGGATGTCTTCTTTGTAGAAGTATCTGTTCATGTCTTCTGCCCATTTCTTGATTGGATTATTTGTTCTTTAGGTGTTGAGTTTGATATGTTCTTTATAGATTTTGGGTACTAGCCCTTTATCTGATGTGTCATTTGCAAATATCTTCTCCCGTTCTGTAAGTTGTCTTTTGGTTTTGTTGACTGTTTCCTTTGCTGTGCAAAAGCTTTTGATCATGATGAAGTCCCAATAGTTCATTTTTGCCCTTTCTTCCCTTGCTTTTGACAATATTTGTAGGAAGAAGTTGCTGGGGCTGAGATCGAAGAGGTTGCTGCCTGTGTTCTCCTCAAGGATTTTGATGGATTCCTGTCTCATATTGAGGTCTTTCATCCATTTAGAGTCTATTTTTGTGTGCGGTGTAAAGAAATGGTCCAGGTTCATTCTTGTGCATGTGACTGTCCAATTTTCCCAACACTATTTGTTGAAGAGACTGTCTTTTTTTCCATTGGACATTCTTTCCTGCTTTGTCAAAGCTAAGTTGACCTTGGAGCTGAGGGTCCATTTCTGGGCTTTCTATTCTGTTCCATTGATCTATGTGTCTGTTTTTGTGCCGGTATCATACTGTTTTGATGATTATAGCTTTGTAATAGAGCTTGGGGTCTGGAATTGTGATGCCACCAACTTTGGTTTTCTTTTTCAACATTTCTCTAGATATTCATGGTCTTTTAGGATTATTTGTTCCATATATTTTTTTAAAACATTGATGGTATTTTGATAAGGATTGCGTTAAATGTGTAGATTGCTTTAGGTAACATAGACATTTTCACAATATTTGTTCTTCCAATCCAGGAACATGGAACATTTTCCATTTCTTGGTTTCTTGCTCAGTTTCTTTCATGAGCTCTTTATAGTTTTCTGAGTACAGATTTTTTGCTTCTTTGGTTAGGTTTATTCCTAGGTATCTTACAGTTTTGGCTGCAATTATAAATGGGATCAACTCCTTAATTTTTCTTTCTTTTGTCTTGCTGTTGGTGTATAGAAATGCAACTGATTTCTGTACATTGATTTTATATCCTGACTCTTTACTGAATTCCTGTACAAGTTCTAACAGATTTGGAGTGGAGTCTTTTGGGTTTTCCACATAAAGTATCATATCAACAGTAAAAAGTGAGAGTTTGACTTCTTCTTTGCTGATTTGGATGCCTTTAATTTCTTTTTGTTGTCTGATTGCTGAGTCTAAGACTTCTAGTAATATGGTGGTGGTGGACAGCCCTGTCGTGTTCCTGACCTTAGGGGAAAAGCTCTCAGTTTTTCCCCATTGAGAATGATATTCGCTGTGGGTTTTTCATAGATGGCTTTGATGATATTGAGGTATGTACCCTCTATCCCTACACTTTGAAGAGCTTTGATCAAGAAAGGATACTGTACTTTGTCAAATGCTTTTTCAGCATCTATTGAGAGTATCATATAGTTCTTGTTCTTTCTTTTATTCATATATTGTATCACGTTTGATTGATGTGCAGATGTTGAACCAACCTTGCAGTCCAGAATAAATCCCACTTGGTCATGGTGAATAATCCTTTTAATGCACTGTTGGATCCTATTGGCTGGTATTTTGGTGAGAATTTTTGCATCTGTGTTGATCAAGGATATTGGTCTGTAATTCTCCTTTTTGATGGGGTCTCTGTCTGGTTTTGGGATACAGGTAATGCTGGCCTCATAAAATGAGTTTGGAAGTTTTCCTTCCATTTCTATTTTTTGGAACAGTTTCAGGAGATAGGTATTAATTCTTCATTAAATGTTTGGTAGAATTCCCCCGGGAAGCTGTCTGGCCCTGGGCTCTTGTTTGTTGGAAGATTTTTGATGACTGCTTCAATCTCCTTACTGGTTATGAGTCTGTTCAGGTTTTCTATTTCTTCCTGGTTCCATTCTGCTAGTTTATATGTCTCTAGGAATGCATCCATTTCTTCCAGAATGTCAAATTTTCTGGTGTATAGTTTCTCATAATCTGTTCCTATACTTGTTTGTTTTTCTTTGGTGTTCATTATGATCTCTCCTCTTTCATTCATGATTTTATTAATTTGGATCCTTTCTCTTTTCTTTTGGATAAGTCTGTCCAGGGGCTTATCAATCTCATTAATTGTTTCAAAGAACAAGCTCATAGTTTTGCTGATTTCTTCTACTGTTCTTTTGGTTTCTATTTCATTAATTTCTGCCCCGATCTTTATTATTTCTCTTCTCCCATGGGGTTTAGGCTTTCTTTGCTGTTCTTTCTCTGGCTCTTTTAGGTGTAGGGTTAGGTTGTGTACTTGAGACCTTTCTTATTTCTTAAAAAAGTCTTGTATTTCTACATACTTTCCTCTCAGGACCACCTTTGTTGTGTCCCAAGGATTTTGAGCAGTTTTGTTTCCACAAATTTTTAAAATTCTTTTTTTAACTTCCTGGATGGCCCATTCATTCTTTAGTAGGATGCTCTTTAGCCTCCATGTATTTGAGGTCTTTCCAACTTTCCTCTTGTGATTGAGTTCTATTTTCAGAGCTTTTTGGTCTGAAAATATGCAGGGAATGATCCCAGTCTTTTGGTACCAGTTGAGACCTGATTTGTGACCCAGGATGTGATCTATTCTCGAGAATGTTCCATGTGCACTAGACAAGAATGCGTATTCTGCTTTGATATGGAATGTTCTAAATATATCTGTGATGTCCATCTGGTCCAGTATATCATTTAAAGCCTTTATTTACTTGTTGATCTTTTGCTTAGATGATCTGTCCATTTCAGTGAAGGGGTATTAAAGTCCCCCACTATGATTGTATTATTTTTGATTATCTTGATTTTGTTACTAATTGGTTGATATAATTGGCTGCTCCCACATTAGGGGCATTTACATTTAAAATTGTTAGATCTTCTTCTTGGACAGACCCTTTAAGTATGATGTAGTGTCCTTCCTCATCTCTTATTATGGTCTTTGGCTTAAAATTTAATTTATCTGATACAAGGATTGCCACCCCAGCTTTCTTTTAAATTGTGTTCCACTCCCTCACTTTGAATCTGGAGGTGTCTGGGTCTAAAATGAGTTTCTTGTAGACAGCATATCGATAGGTCTTATTTTTTATCCATTTGGATACCCTGTGTCTTTTGACTGGGGCATTTAACTCATTTACATTCAGGGTACGTATTGAAAGATATGAATTTAGTGCCATTATTGCCTGTAAGGTGACTATTACTGTATATTGTCTCTGTTCCTTTCTGGTCTGTTCCTTTTAGGCTCTCTCTTTGCTTAGAGGACCCCTTTCAATATTTCCTGTAGGGCTGGTTTGGTGTTTGCAAATTCTTTTAGTTTTTGTCCTGGCAGCTTTTTGATCTCTCCTTCTATTTTCAATGACAGCGTAGCTGGGTGTAGTATCTTTGTCTGCATATTTTTCTCATTTAGTGGCCTGAATGTATTCTGTCAGTCCTTTCTGGCCTGCCAGGTCTCTGTGGGTAAGTCTGCTGCCTATCTAATATTTCTACCGTTGTATGTTACAGACCTCCTGTTCCAAGCTGCTCTTGGGATTTTCTCTTTGTCACTGAGACTTGTAAGTTTTACTATTAGATGATGGTGTGGACCTATTTTATTGATTTCGAGGAGAGTTCTCTGTGCCTCCTGGATTATGATGCTTGTTCTCTTTGCCAGATTAGGGAAGTTCTCTTCTATAATTTGCTCCAATATACCTCCTCCCCCCACCCTTCTTCTTCTTCTGGGACCTCAATTATTCTAATATTGTTTTGTCTTATGGTATCACTTATCTCCTGAATTCTTCCCTCATGGTCCAGTAGTTGTTTGTCTCTTTTGTTCAGCTTCTTTATTCCCATCATTTGGTCTTCTATATAACTGAATCTCTCTTCTGCCTCATTTATCCTAACCTTAATCTTTGATTGCACCTCATTAATAGCTTTTTTTTTTTCAACTTGGTTAGGTTTTAGTTCTTTTATTTCTCTAGAAAGGGATTTTATTTCTCCAGAAAGGAGTTATCTAATATCGTCCATGCTTTTTTTGAGCCCAGCTAGCACCTTGGTAATCATTATTCTGAACTCTAGTTCTGATGTATTACTAATGTCCATATTGATTAGGTCCCTAGCCACCATTGGTACTGCCTCTAGTTCTTTTTTTTTTTTTTTTTTTTTTTTGGTGGGAAGTTTTTCTGCCTTGGGCATTTTATCCAGATAAGAATAGATGAATGAGAGAATAAAATACTGAAAGGGTAGCAGTGACCCCAGAAAAATATACACCAACCAAATCAGGAGAGACCCAGAACTGGGGGAGAAAAAAGGGGGAAAAAAAAGAAAAATATATATATATATTAGACTGGTGAATAAAATAGAGCCACACACTTGATTCTGGGTGTATTTTGGTGTATTAGAAGAAACTACCTCCCAAAATTTTAAAGAAATAAAACCATATATATGTATATATGTATATGTATATGTATGTATATATATATATATATATATATATATATATATGTAAACACAATGAAGGGATGGAATATGCCTGTAAAGGTGAAAATTAAAAAAGATTCTAAAAAGGGAATTGATAAGATAAGAAATTGGTTGAAAAAAGAAAGAAAAAAGACTGTGATCAGGCTGCAGAGTAGAACAGACCCATGCACTAGATTTAGGGTGTATTTTGATCTTTTAGAAGAAATTGTATCCCAAAATTTTAAAGAAAAAAAGACCTATATGTGTACCAAAAATAAGGTTAAATACAATGAAGGGATAGAATATGACTATAACAATGAAAATTTAAAAAAGATTTTTAAAGAGGTATTGATAAGGTAAAATAGTTAAAAATGTTAAAATAGGAAAGAGAAATAAAAAATAGAATAAAAAATAAAATTAAAGAAATTTAACTTTGGAAGACTAAAGAATCATGGGGGCAAACGTCATGAATTCTAGGTGTTGCTTTCCCCTAGCTCTGGATTTATGCTGCTCTCCTTGATTGGGGAGCTTGGTCAGCTTGGTCTTGGCTGGATGTTCTTGCTGATCTTCTGGGGGAGGGGCCTGTTGTGGTGACTCTCAAATGTCTTTGCCACAGGCGGAATTGCACTGCCCTTGGCAGGGGCCAGGATGAGAAATCTGCTTGGGTTCCACTCTCAGGAGGTTTTGTTCCCTGAATGCTTTCCATACAGCTCTGGACGGTAATGAAAATGGCATCCTCCCAATCTCCATCCCAGAGGAGCTGAGAGCTCAGGGCCCCACTCCTCAGTGCGCCCTCAAAGAAAAAGCAGTCAATCCTTCCTGTCTCCCTGGTCTCTGGCTGCACTCTAAGCTCACCTGACGTGTGACTGACGGTTTGTATCTCTGACACACAGCCCTGTTTGAGTCTCCAAACCTAGCAGGTTCCTGCAATGTGCTCCCATGCTGCTCTTCCCAGAGGAGGAAGGAGGGGGTCTCTCCAGATCTGCCACTTTTGGGGTCCCTGCTTGAGGAGCAGTGGTCCAACTGTGCCTTGGATCATCATTTAAAATAACCCTGAGCTGAGAGCTCATGCGTTGACTCTCTGAAGCCAGCTTCTCTGCTCTGATACCTGGGAGCTCTGCCACACTCAGATACACCCTGGTCTTTTTGTGTCCCCAAGGGTCCTAAGACTACAGTGTCCCTGTGAGGGCTCCATCCCCCTTCTTAGCCTCTGGAGTGATGTCCCTCAATGGAGAACACTTCTAAAAGTTCCAATTTTGTGCTCCGCTGCTCTCTCACTTGCCAGGAGCCAGCCCTTCCCTCCATGGTCTATCTTCTCATTGCTTCAGATTTGCTTCACTGCATGTCCTACCTTTTGGAAATTGGTTGATTTTCTGTTCCTAGACTTGCTGCTCTTTTTCTGTTTGATATCCTGTTGAGTTTGTAGGTGTTTAGAATAGTTTGATAACTATCTAAGCCAAACTCCTGGGACCTGATGATATTTTGGTCTCTACTTCTCTGCCATCTTGCTCCTTCTGGGTTTCAGGTTTTAAAGACAGTTTCTAAAATGACTTAAATATGCTTCTATATAGAAACTAATTTTTGTTGTTGGTTTTTTTCCTCAACATTTGTCTTCTATTCAGTAGCATTTAAAAAATTCTCACAATGACCAGAAAATCCACTCACAGACCTAAGGAATTGGGAAAGGTCCTCACCAACCTATGTATTCACAGGCATTTTGGGTACATTGCATAGAAGAAAGCTAGTTGATTTAGTAGCTACCCCTGGAGAATGCAGTTGAATGCAGCCAAAGACTCAGGGGATGGACTGGGTAAGGAGAGAGCATCATACACATCACATATACACACATTCACACACATACATACAGGCACACACACACACACGCACACACACACACACTCAAACACACATGCATACCAGCATTTATGTATCCTAGGGGCAACTTTCCTGGCTTTTTACCAGAGACCTAGCCACTCCTTCCACAGTAGAAGAATACACAGCCATCAATGGTCTATGTGTTTTGAGTGGCAGGGTTCAAATTTGCGGTGGTACAATAAATGAGTACTAAGGCCTATTGCATTTTTGAATCTCCTCATGTTCAAAAGGGCCCCAAAGGACAAAACATTTAGGCTATGTAAGCAAACAGTGACTTGCCTTGTGAGGTCTAAGCCTAAGAGTTTTCTGATTACCATCAAGAAAAGCAGAAAGAGAGATACTGGTTCAGGGTGGTTGGATTTTTTTTTTTTTTAATACCACTGAAGCAAACATGTGCTTGATTTTATCTACCAGTCTTGCAAATTATCACATGTCCCAGGAGGCACCTAAATACAAAGTTCTGGTTCTAACCACTCATGGCTGTTTTTTACTCACAGTCTGCAAGTCACAGCCAATGTTAAAAGCTGAAAATATGTTATGGTGGCAGAATGGCATTGCTAGTCCCCGTCTCCCCCACCACTCTCATTAGTCAGCTCCAATGGACTGTAAATTGCTCAAGTGGCAAGTCAGCCTCCAAGGGAGAAGGTGTATAAAGAGAATAATAGAAGAGGTGAGACCAAGTCCTGGGGCTCAGGCACTAGGATATTTAGGATGGAGGGCTGGGATCAGTGAGATATCAGGAGAACAAAGTGAGCATGGCATCATGGTACCCAAGGGAAGAGAGTGTGACCAGCTCTATGCAATGACATCCCTATTCTCAGCTTCCACATTTGCCCCACTTGTCCTTCTCAGTTGCGGGAATGGATGACTTTCCTCTATGCTGTGAGGTCACTGAACATGTGTCTCAGCAGAAGTTCCTAGTCCTTGCACCATTTGGAACTTTTGCAAGCTATAAAAAATGCCCTCAGTATTATCCTGTACTGCCTGTTTTGTATTTCCTTTTTTATAGTGAATATTCCTGGGAATTGACACTGCATGGTAACAAGTTCATGTTGGAGGGAGAATTTTACTAAAAATTTAGGGATGCTTCTGGGAATGAAATTCCATTCAACATGAATTTATTAACTGCATACTAATATAAGAGGCCATTCTACATGCTGCAAGAAATAAAAAATGAAAGATACATTTGGATGTCCTGCAATGTCTGCAATGTAGGAATGGGATTACTAAAGGAAAATACGCATAAGATATGATGGGGGTGCAAATGAAGAGATCACATTTGGTGGGAAGGATTTTAAAAGACTCAAAGAAGGGGTTAACGTGTAGGTTGGCTCTTAAAGAATGGTCACAGTTTCAAAAGGCAGAGCAGAACTAAAAAGCAATTCAGGAAAATGGAAACATGGGCAAAGGCATAGAGATGGGAAAGTATAGCTCACTTGGGAGAAAAGGTAGCAAATCTGGCCGGAGCATAAAGATATGCATGTCAAAAAAATTTAGGAGACTAAGGTTGAGGAGAAGCATGATGGCCAGTGTCCGAGAGCCCTGGGCGGGGAGGCAGGGAAGCCATGTGGTGAGAAAAGAACATGGCTCTGAGTTATGGACAGTCTCTCCCAGGTATTACTCTGTGATATGAGTCAAGTCAAATGAAGCTCTGCAAACCTCTAATTTTCCTATTGTAAAAGGCACTTGTATACTCACCTAAAAAGAAAAAAACAAACAAACAATACTAACCCAAGTCAAACCAAATCATGATGTTCATAATGGTGGCTTTGAGACATGAATATGGCGTTAAATCTCGTTCAGTATATCTTGTCTAAGAAGTCAGGGAAGTGAGTAAGACACTTTGATTTCCTAAGAAAGGTTGGTGTAGATTGTGCAAGAGCGAGGGGGTGGAATAAGACCTTTTGTCTTGTGAGAACTTAAATGGTAACTGTATATCCCTCTTTGCGGGGGAGAGGAAAGGATTCTGGATTTGCAAGGTAGTGGATGTTGGAATTTGTCCCTGTAACAGCATCCCTGGGCTCTGGCCAGCATCCTGAGAAGTGGGTGTGCGTCATGAGAAAGAGCAAGGAGCAAAGGGCTGCAACTGTGTGGCTGAGCTTAGCACCAGGAGCTGGAGAGCTCCTTCCTCAGAGAACCACAGAAATCTTTATAGGGGTCTATGCCAGCAAAGGCTCTTTGCAGCAGCAGGCTTGCTCACTGGGTGGAACCCGTCTTCAACAGTGCCACCATGTGGCAGAGAGGAGTAATGGCAGTTATGGTCTGATCAGACTCCAGTCTTGGGTGAGCCGGGAAAGCTGAGTGGCAAGATCTCTCCAAACTTGGAAGCCCTAGCACTTGGGGACCCTGTGTATGTGGAGAGGCTTAAAGACGCTGATGCCCTGCATCCTGGTAGGAGACAATAAAAGAATTTGAGAAATTGAAAAGTAATGAGAAGTAACTATCTATAATTCAAATTTGTAAAGCAGTTCTAAGTGGTTATGAACACTTAGAATAAAAAAGTAGGTAATTCTTAAAAGTCGATTTTGTGTCTCTAGAAAACTCAGTTATCTAGAAACTCCCATTCCCTACATTTCTGGATTGAGGAGATTTTGTTTCTGTTTTTATTCATCAGGGAATGAAGTGAAATGATTGCATTTCTGCTTGAAATTCAATTCTTTTTTTAAAAAAAGATTTTATTTATTTATTTATTTATTTATTTGACAGACAGAGATCACAAGTAGGCAGAGAAGCAGGCAGAGAGACAAGAGGAAGCAGGCTCCCCACTGAGCAGAGAGCCCGATGTTGGGCTTGATCCCAGGACCCTGGGATCATGACCTGAGCTGAAGGCAGAGGCTTTAACCCACTAAGCCACCTAGGTGCCCCTTGAAATTTAATTGTTTCCAGGAATCTCTGGAGGAGACAGTCTCTAATGATTCTAGATGTCCTGTCTCTACCTTTTAACAGCCCTGCATTTACTCCTGGAGTTTCTTGTGTGTGAAGATGGATATTGGAAAGGAGGCATTGAAAAGAGCAGCAGTCCTGTTACTGTGGACTGAATCACAGCTGTTCCTGGTCAGTTGTCATTAGGCAAAGCTCGAACCTTCTGACAGGGTCTGGCCTCATTGTGCTCTGGGTCTAAGAAGGAGTCGCTGAAAAGTGAGCAGGGAGTAAGGTCAGAGTGAGGCACTTCTTTGTTAACTCTTTTATCCTTCCTCATCAGTTTGGTATTCATCAGATTTGGAAGGTAAATCAATACTTAAACTTGGAAGGTTCTGAAGTGGTCACGTGCCTCCATCTTTCACCCCAGACAGAACTTTCTGCAAAATCCCTGACTTTTGTGACAGGAGACCAATCAGTGCAGGGTCTGCTGAAATACACCTGGAGACGGGAAACACTACTGCATGGAACAGGCCCTCCACTTAATATTCAGAGCGCAGTCTCGGGAGCAGCAGCAGGGTGTGGGCTATAAGTTAGCTAGAAATGCCAGATGGGGACCTGGGTGACATCTTCAGGGAAGGATCCGGCTCTTGGTTTCTGGTCAGGTCATGATCTCAGAGTTGTGAGATGGAGCCCCACGTAGAGCTCTGTGCACAGCTGGGAACCTGCCGGAGAGTCTCTCCCTCTGCCCCTCCCCCCACTTGCATGCACATGCTCTCCAAAATAAATAAATCAATCTGAGGCCTCACACCAGACTTGCTGAATGAGAACCTTCATTTGACAAAATCTGGAGGTAATCATAACCTGTTGATGTTTGAGAAGCCCTGGGCTTTTCCATTATTGGATGGTCATGGGTGTCCGAAAATAACATGGGACAAAACCCTGCTGCTCTGGTGTGGACTGTGGGCCAGCCTGCCTGTCCCTAGTCCTGGGCCGCTCACTCCAGCCATCTCTGACCTCCCCCAAGTGAGGCCTGGCCAGTGGCGCAGCCTCTCTCACACTTCCTGTGTCAAAGCTGCAGCTGCTCTAGGACCCTGATCACATCTCACCGCACTCTTTGAGAGTCTAACTCTCTGGTGTCCCTCCAGGGGGCAGAGGATGATAACTAAGAGGAGTAGGGGCATTTATACCATGTGGGGAGAGAAAAGAGCTAGGAAAGATACAGAAGCCATATTGCTAGCTCTTCCTGCTGCGCTAGGCTCCATAGTACCTTGCCTTCTCCTGCCACCTCACCAGAAACGTCCTGTGTGACCAGCTGTGTCTGGGGGGGAAGTTATGTACAGCTTAGTAACAGACTACTTGTATTTGTTCTCCCTCATGCATCTTTTCCTTTACTTTTTTTCCCCCCTCTGAGATTGCACCCCTAAATCAGCAATACCTAAGCTTTTCCTTAAAGTCTGCTCTGTAAGGAACCCAGACGAAGACATCTGCCTTATATGAGCTTTACTCACGGCTTCTAATCCTGCCATCTGGTTGGCTTTAGAATGGTTGATTTCATTCATATAACTCCTTCCTTCAAATTGTACAAGACAGCTACCATGGCTTCTCCATTCTTGGCTAAACACCCTCAGTTCCTTAACGATTCCTCAACATGAAGCTGCTGGGTATTTCACATTCCTCACATCTCACTGTAACGTGTCTTCCTAAAATTGTGGTTCCTCTGGTGCCCTTCCAGGCGAGGCTGGTGCGGGGCTGAACTCATGGGATTCTCATTTGTTTGACCATGGGCATTACCGCACCACGAACATGGCTGTCCGGGTCTGGGCCTGCTCCTGTGAGGAGAAGCTGACTGGGTTGTGGTGGTCTGACCAGTTAAGATAAACTTAGTGAAGTTTGATGGAGTGAACTAGGCACAACAGCTCTGGTTTTCTATGTCATCTTCTGAGGGAAGGCCAGACCCTCTGTGGGACCCGGAGTTCCTCAGGGTATCTGTATCTTTATCTACCCCAGGCAGGGCTTGGTGGGATAAGGGATTCAAATGACTTCTCAGGTGCTGTACCCTCCTTGGGGATGGAGGCTTCATTATCTCTCATCCAGATAAATCCAGAGCCAGAGTTTGGCCAAGGGGTTCCTGACAAATATTAATGATTACACCACATTTAGGTTTTCGACCTCAGAATACAAATGTATAAGGATGATCTAATAAACATGTAAAGTGTTCTTGTTTTTCTGGAGCTCCCCCATCCTCTTTTTTTTTTTTCTTTTTTTTTTAAAGAATCTACCTCCTATCTGCCCTGCCTCCCCTCAATTTAAGGAGTTTTATGATCTGTCAAGCACTGCATGGGTCTTCTGGGGAACAGAGATAAGTGTGAGAGGTGGTACCTGCCCTGCAGGATCTTGCAAAGGCAGGGCCTCCCACATAACATGGTTCAGGATACCTAATATCATAGGGAGCGTATGAAGGCTGAATGAGCTCAGAGAAGGCGAAGTCTTGGAACAGCCAAATGGAGAGCACTTCATTTCAGTGAAGGGGAGACTTTTGGATTTGTGGTAGAACCCTTTCCTTTAAACTTCATGGCAGAAACTTACACAGAGATCCAATTCTTTCCGTCACTAGAAACTGCGCTGGGATTTCCCTTGTTCCGTCAGGCAAAGGATGTGTCCTCTTTTCTGATATGTATAGGATGCTGTAAACACATATGGTAAAATATTTACCTGGGTCAGAGAAATGACATTTCTGTCTTTAGTATCAAAGACTGCAAAAAAAAAAAAAATACATAAAAAACTGGTGGGGAATCTATTCAAAAATAAGCCACAAAACTCTCTCTGTTCAGAAGTTAATACTTTTGGCTTCCTATCAGGCTCCCATCCCCTGGAGATGGAGGAAAGTAGACTCAATTATTGTTGGCGTGTTTGCTCACCTATTTTTAGCTCTAGAGAAGTGCCACGGTAAAGGGCCAGACAGGGAAAGTCAACCCGAGGGGAATGGGGAGGCACACATTCCATCCCTCGCCAGCCTCTACCAGTTCATTCTGAAGGGCTCCTGGTAAGGAAACAACACTTCTTTGGCTGCGGGCTCTTGGGACTCGTTCTGGGCTCAGAATACAAATGTACCAGAATGATCTAATAATCATGTAAACTGGGCTGAGGTCTAGACTATTTTGTCCCCAGCCCTCCTCTTTTTTTATGAGTATGTAGATGCACAGAAAAAGCGGATTAGTTATAGTATTGAAGGGTTCTCCTTCCCATGGCTCCTGGGGTCCCTGTGTCTTCTGAGGTTTTGGGAGCAGGGACAAAAGGAACAGTAAGAACAAGAGTGGGTTACAGAAGCTGTGGTAAATGGTTGGAGGCTTCCCAACACTGCTTTTGGAGGAAAGCAACAGCTAGGGAGGGTGACCTGGCCTACGCTGTGGTTTTCAACCTGGGGGGCTCTACAGAGACCCTGAAAACACGTGTGAAACATGTGGACTCGGCTGTTTCAGGACACTTTCCACGCTCTTTGCCCGCCATCTTCCTTTGTCAAATCACTCGGCAACAACTACTGTTCTTGCTTCTTGAATATCTGATTCCAGGCCTGGAGACCCTCATGTTGTGCTTTTTTTTATCTGTGTACTTTCACTCTTGTTCCTCCAATTCATTCTCCTCTCAGTGGTTAATGAACTTCAGAGAAAATCTTGATCTAGATGCATCAATGGGAAAAGGGGTAGCCAAACAAAACCCCCAAACCTAAAAGTAAATCTTTATGAGGGTCTCGCCTTTGCACTTTGAACACAAATCCAGAGTTTTACAACAAAGTCTAACCCAGTGCCCCCCCCCCCCAATTATGAGGTCCCTTCAGTTCTGAAATACTCTTGCTTGATTCTTTCCCTCACGGCTTGCGATGCTCTCTGCTCTCCTTGTTGGGCTAACTTCAACCCATTCTGCAAGCTTAGCTTTAAGTGCATACTCCCCAAGAGAAATCACTGGATTTTTCAATCTCAACTTAATTCTCCCATTCTGTTTGTATGCACAGCATCTTTTTTTCCCAGAATGCCTTATATCTTAAGACCATGTATTTATCTTTGTATCTATTCATATGCTTCTTTCCCTCTCCACAGACTCAAGTTGCCATGAGGACGGTTTTCCCACTATCATATCCCCTGTGCCTGGTTGGGCTCCTGCCTGCCTGAAATATCATAGATTCTCAGTAACCATGCATTGAATAAATGAATGAACATCACTGGCATTTAAATGAAGGAACTAAAGTAATTTTGTGATAAAAACTATGAATGCTTAAATAGAATGTATTCATTAGAAATTATTTAGGTGTATATCTATTGGTATGAAAAGATGCCTGGTTATTTTTTATTGAAAATAAAATTTAAAAATGCTTTGTATTGTTTTCACATACTTTTTTTTTTTTAAGATTTTGTTTATTTATTTATTTGTCAGAGAGAGAGAGATAATGCAAGCAGGTGGAGTGGCAGGCAGAGGCAGAGAGAGAAGCAGGCTCCCTGCTGAGCAAGGAGCCCGATGCAGGACTCGATCCCAGTACCCTGGGATCATGACCTAAGCCAAAGGCAGTGACTTAACCAACTGAGCCACCCAGGCATCCCTTTATAAACTATTTTAAAAGAAAGATAAATATATTGGTATATAAATAAATATCAAGATGGAATAGAGGTGGTTTCCATTTGTTTTTACTTATTTGTGTTTTCCTACATTTAATTTTTTTGTTTTAAAGTTATAGAATCCATTAATTCATTAATTAGTTGTTAATTCATTTATCAACTGTTTATTGAGTATCTTTGTTCTATCAAGCATTGTTCTAAAAATAAGGATTATGATTATAAAATTCAAACACAAATCCTCTTACGTATACCCTCTATTTAACATTCCTTTCCAGTTAACCACTTCAATAATTTAGAGGGATCTTTCTGGATCTTTTCTCTGTTCATTTGATAATATTTATATAAGTTCAATTTCTTACACATATTTATAGATTTTTGAAATTTGTGATCATATTCTGCCTTTATGTGACTTCCTGTACTACTCTTATTATAATTTATATTTTATATATTATGTTACATTTACATATATGTATATGTAATATAATACATAATATAACATATTATACAATACATTATTACAGTATTTTATATAATATATAATTTATTACATAAGTTATTATTGTAACTTAATAATATACTTAGAAAAAATTTTCCTGCCATTTTTTAAATGTACCTCATTAAAATAGAAAAGAAGAGCTGCCATAATTATGTCATCAACTCTTTTATTAATGAGCACTTAGATTATTTTAAATTTATTCTGAGTTTTTTTAATAATACAACTAGAACAATGTGTTATTTATGTAATTAATAGTATTAAGATTGGAATTTTAAAAGGGGGGGAGGGGCCCCGGGGTGGCTCAGTTGGTTAAGCGTCTTTCTTTGGCTCAGGGCATGATCCCAGCAATCCTGGGATGGAGCCTGGGATGGGCTTCATGCGCATCGGAGGCCCTGCATCTCCACTGCCACTGCCCCCCTCCAGCCATACATAAAAAAAAACAAATGTTGCATCACTGGACCCAGGAGAAGTTTACTCCTGATATCTGCGGGCTAGATTTAAGAAAGTAACCATCCAGTTTGGGCCACATTTCAACTTGAAATTGACTATGTGGGGTCTAAAAATTCTTAAATTGGGTCAGTCTGAACATATGACCCCACGCTTTCTGAGATAGGCAGTATTTTATGAACAAGTTAAATTACATTATTGATGCCATTTAGATAACTTTCAGGTTGATGAAAAATGTTAAAATTGACTTTTTTTCAAGAGAATACTTTCTTTCATTGAATTATTTTAGGTAGCTTATGATTGTTGGGAACCAAAATTGGATGAGACAAAAAAAAAAAAAAAAAATCCCTTAACATCTTTTGTAGCATATTTAAGTTTTTAAGGTTTTTTTGTTACCAGAGTTTGAGATCATAAAGGAAGGAATTATGGCTAAGTAACAGGGTATAAAGAGAAAGCAAATACTACTTGGAAGAGGGGTGTGGAATGCCTCAGTTCCTGATTGCCCTTAGGGCTGTAGCTCATTGATTGTTTATTCCTCTACATCTTTATTTCCTTGTCTGCTTGGTTTTATTGGTTTTATTTAATTATTTTTTTCTTTTTAGAAGGTTGACATTTTTTTTTGGTCACCCCATCTGGGGGTAAAGTGAGGCCTGAAGCTTATAAAACTTGCCAACCTGCTTTAAAATATCTAACTTTTTAAAAATGCATGTTTATTTAATATGAGAAAAGAAATAAGATGTTCCAATTTTTAAAATGTAGACAAATACCACAAACATCACAAAATCCAATTTGATTAGTTAATAGCCTGGAAAAAACCTTTCTTCTACATTTTCTTGGCTGTATATTTTTGATCATCTTTTTATAGGATAGCTTTGTAATTCTCAAAAGAATAAGAATTATTTCCTAAATAAGAAATAAGACTTTCTTCTACCTGGATAATTTAAAAGTTAGAACTTATTATTGATAGAGTACACAAAATATGAACTTCACATGCAAATACATTCAATATTTTAATGCTTTTATAGCTTTGCATTTTACAAATACACAAATTCAAATAAATAACAGGTCAAGTGATTTCCACCAGAAAGAACAAAATTGTATAAATCATATACTTATAATTGTACATGCTGCATTATCAAATACATTCCCAACAAGAAAGGCTTTTGTTTTGACTAGTTGTTGGTAACAGTTCTTTTATTGCCGGATTTGTATGTATGATGATTGAAACAATTTTCATAGACCAGCCTCCCCTTTGGCGTATTTTGCTCTTTTATACTATTCACTTGTGTTGGCTGCCCCAGAACGCATTCATACTGCACTATGACCTTTGCACCTAAATCTCTGATTTCAGAGCAAACTGGCGAGGTGAGTAGTAGACATGCTCCGGGAAGTCGTTCCTATATGAGATGGTTGGCAACTAATTATACAAAGAAGTGACTGTAAACAACATAAATATATATTTTGTTGGGTCCATGGTCAAAGTGAAGGGCAAGCAAAGCTTTATTTCGCACCAAGCATTGAGAATCAAACTGACCGGCTAGGGCCATCTCTTGCAAAGAGGCGACCTCTTTCTGCTGTACAGACTAGCTTTTAAGGGCAAAGGCCATGTGGTTGGGCCTGGCCATGCACAGGTGACCAATGAGATTGTAACACATAGAGAAAGCTGCACAGACATGCTAGGTCACACGTAAGTGACCAATTGAATTACAATTTACCCTAGTCGATATTTGAACTAGCCTATCACCTTGGTTAGAATTGGCGCCCCAAAGGCGCCCAAAGGGCGGGGCCCATACTCCTTGGCAGCTAGGGAGGCAATATGCACCCACACTGATTGAATACCTCCACCTGGCCTGACCCACCCTTGTATTTGGGCTTTGTTACCTGGAACTGGTTTCTGGGACTTGTTTTTAAATAAGTCCCCTGGGGGGATGGGGGTGCAGGGACAGTTTAAGTTTAAGTTTATAAACAACAAAGTCATTGTTTAACTGGATGGGATTGCTCTGGCTAAATAGTTCCTTACAATGTCACATGGAATCCTAATTTAATATATTCCCAACTCAAAAAAAAAAAAAAAAAAAAAAAAAAATATATATATATATATATATATATATATATATATATATATATTTCCAACTCAAATGAATCTCCAGAATGTCAGCAGCCACTCCCACAAACTTGATATAGAAGAACATGTGACCCAGGGAAAAGGCAAAAGACAAAGAGACAGGTTTTAACCCATTATGATTAATTTTTTAATTTTCATAAAATTTTACAAAGACATACGACTATGGCCACACATTGTAAGGGCTCCTTCCTGAGCTTTGTGGGAGCATGAGCAATGAGGCACAGGTTTCATTAATTTTCGACTAAGTCTGTTCTGAAGACTCAAAGTGAGAGAGAGGCAGGAAGGGGAGAAAAGACAGATGGCAGGGAGGGAGGGAGGGTTGGGAGGTCAAACCTGAGTTACATACACAGATTTCATTTGAAATCTATGCCTCATATGTTGGAAAATGCTCACGCTTCTAACATTAATGTTTAGTGGGTCAAGATATGTGTCATATCATGTTAAAATATATGTAAAATAAACACGGTCAGTTTTGTGCTTGCCTTCTAAAAGTTTATAGACTATACTTTTCAAGGTTATTCTATGAATTTCAGGTTTGAAAATTGGAGACTAATTTTTTTCTTTTATTTATTCTTGAAAATTTGAAGTAAAATTTCCATAAAGTAGAATGTACATTAAGGGTGCTGACCAATGAGCTTTGACAAATGTATCAACCTCTGTAGCTTTGACCCCAATCGAGACCTATTTCTGTCACTCCCCCAATTCCCTCCTGTCTCTCTCTCTCTCTCTCTTTTTTTAATGTTCCGTTAGCCAACATGTGGTACATCATTAGTTTTTTGATGTAGTATTCAACAATTCATTAGAAACATATAACACCCAGTGCTCATCACAACATGTGCCCTCCTCCGTACCCATCATCAGGCTACCCCTTCCCCCCCGTCCCCTCCCTTCTGTAACCCTCAGTTTGTTTCCTGGAGTCCAGAGTCTCTCATGGGTTGTCTCCCACTATGATTTCTTCCTCCTGCCTCTTTCTAGTCAATATTCTTCTGCTCCAAGGCACCATTCTTCTGATTTCTATCATCATAGATTAGTCTCAACTGTTTTGAGATCTCCCTTCCCTCCCTGCCTTCCTTCCTTAGTCTTGACTGTTCTTAGACTTATAAATGAGATCACAAATACTCTTTTGTGTCTTGTCTCTTTTGTTTAACATAATGGCTTTTTGGGATTTATCCATGTTTTTCTGCATACATTAGTTTATTATATAGATATGCCTCAATTTATTTATCCATTATCCTGTTAGTAGACACTTGGGTTGTTGCCACATTTTGGCTGTTATGAATAGGCTGCTGTGAACATTTTATAAGCCTTTTCTTTTCTTTCTTTTTTTTTTTTTTAAAGATTTTCTTTATTTATTTGACAGAGAGAGATGAGAAACAGGCAGAGAGGCAGGCACAGAGAGAGGAGGAAGCAGGCTCCCTGCTTAGCAGAGAGCCCAATGCGGGGCTCGATCCCAGGACCCTGAGATCATGACCTGAGGCAGCAGCTTAACCCACTGAGCCACCCAGGCGCCCCTATAAGCCTTTTCATAAACATGTGCTTTTGTTTCTCTTGGGTAAACATGTAAGATGGGATTGCTTGGGGCCAAAGGCAGGTGCATAATAGACTTTATGGGACATTGGCTGCTTCATTCTTTCTTTAGTTTAACATAGTATCATTTCCTTAGTTTTTCTGAAGCACTTGAGAGATCCTCACAAGAATGTCTATTAAGCAAAAATGATTATTAATTAAAGTTTATGAGAAATAAGGTATGCAATTTTTTAAAAAAATATTTTATTTATTTATTTGACAGACAGAGATTACAAGTAGGCAAGAGAGGCAGGCAGGGAGAGAGGGGAGGAAGCAGGTTCTCTGCAGAGCTGAGAGTCCGATGCAGGGCTCATTCCCAGGACCCTGGGATCATGACCTGAGCCGAAGGCAGAGGCTTTAACCCACTGAGCCACCCAGGCGCCCCAAGGTATGCAATTTTTATGTCAGAAACTCCACCTCTGCAAAGAGTTGCCTTAATTACCTAAAATTAAATTTAATAATTACTAAGACATCCAAAAAACCTTGAAGGTCAATACGCTTCACACAAAATCTCAAAGCATTTCTCAAAAAGGAAATTATAGTGGTCAGCATCCAAGTCAAGAGATAGAAATCATACAGTTATTTTAACAGAGAGACCCTAATATAAATAATGGTTAACTAGAAGTAAAATTATTAACTAGAGGGGCACCTGGGTGGCTCAGTCAATTAAATGTCTGCCTTCAGCTCACATCATGATCCTGGAGTCCTGGGATGGAGCCTCAATCAGTGTCCATCCTAAGCAGAGATCTGCTTCTCCCTCTCCCTCTGCCTGCCGCTTCCCTTACTTGTGTTCTCACTCTCTCTCTCCCAAATAAATAAATAAAATCTTTAAAAAAATTATTAACTAGGTAACTGAAGAGGGAAAGGAGAAGAGCAAGATATCATGGAAGCAGTTACAGAAAACAGCTACCCTCCCTTAAGAGCAGAGGAGAAAGGAATGAGGTTGGAGTTAATTAAAATTTAGTAGTGTGGAGCTAAAACATACCTGTAGGGGGCACTGCTTGGCTGGCACTGATATCTTGAGGGTGAGGAAGACTCCATGACAGAGGTCTGCCAACTATAGCTCATAGGCCAGATTCAGCCCACAGTCTGTTTTTTGTATGGCTCTTGAGTTAAGTATGGTTCATACATGTTTAAATGGTTGAAAAAAAAAATGGAAAGAATAATTGTACTGTTTTCCTAAGGCCACTGTAATAAAGTGTCACAAACTAGGTGGCTTAAAACCATAGAAATGGGGGCGCCTGGGTGGCTCAGTGGGTTGAGCCTCTGCCTTCAGCTCAGGTCATGATCTCAAGGTCCTGGGATCGAGCCCCACGTGGGGCTCTCTGCTCATTCCCTTCCTCTCTCTCTCTGCCTGCCTCTCTGCCTGCTTGTGATCTCTCTCTGTCAAATAAATAAATAAAATTTAAAAACAACAACAACATAGAAATGTATGCTTACGCAGTTCTGGAGCCCAGAAATCCAAAATCAAATTGTCAGCAGGTCTGTGTTCCCTCTGAGAGTCTGGTTGGGATGGTTCTCTCTTCTTTCTAGCCTCCTGTGGTGCCCAAAAACCCTTGGCCTCCTTGGCTGGTGGTCATGTAACTCTTATCTCTTCACATACTATTCTTTCTCTGTGTCTGCATCTTTACAAGATGTTTGCCTCTTTTTAGAAGAATGACAGTCCTGTTAGATTAAAGCCTAAACTCGTGACCTTACCTTAATTTGATTACATCTGCAAAGACCTTACTTCCAGATAAGATCACATGCACAGGTACAGGAGTGGGGGTGGGGTGGTTAAGACTTCTGCCTATCTTTATGGGTGCACAGTTCAACTCAGCACAGTGATACTATTTCGTGACTCATGAAAATGATGTGGTATGCAAATTTCAGTGTCCATGAGGAAAGCGACACTTGCCACACTCATTTGTTTATGTATTGTCTGTAGTCAGTGTCATGCAACAATGGCCAAGTTGGAGAGTGGCTACAGAGACTGCGCAGCAAGCAAAATGTCAAATATTCACTGTCTGACAAGACTTAAAATCAAACGTTTGCTGACATTGGTTCTGTGCCACTGGTTTGCAAGTGTGGAAAAAGGCAATTAGATTCAAGTGCTGGAAGGACTTCCTCTCTCAGGGGAGGAAGACATGTTCTTGTATGATGCTTGGAGGGACATGACAGGGGGAGGAAGCCCACAGGAGGCACATGGGAAGGAACACATCTCTTCCTTCTACAGTGTTTGGTCTCCTTGTGTTGTCTCCTTTTTGTGCCTTCAGAGGGAAGAAGCTGAAAAAGCAGAAATGTGGTCTGTAGATTCCCAGTCCTGAAAACGCAAAGCAGAGAGAGTATACATTTTGAAATTATAGATAATAACTGAATAATTCATCCATAACCTGTAAGGAAAAAAATATACATAGCTGCTAAAGTCCTCACTTCTGTAATGGTATTTCTGTAATGGCCATGGTTTGTATGTGTGTATGTAAAGACACAAAATATATGTATACATATTTATTTATTAATCTGAACTTATCATTTTGAGATTATTGTAGATTCACATACAGGTGCAAGAAATAAGGCAGACAAATCCTATATACCTTTTATCCATTTGCTCTCAATGGTAACTAATCCACAACAATTGCAGAACTGTGGTACAATGTGACAACCAGGATATTGACTTCTATATAGTCAAGGTAGGGAAGGTTCTCATCACCACAGGATTCTTGTGTTGCAGTTTTATGGACAGGCTTTCTTTCTTCCCCCACCATCCCTACACTATTCTATGTATGTAACCTTTGGGACTAGCTTTTTTTGTCTGGGCACAATTCTCTGAAGGTGCATCCAAACTGTTATTTATTTATTTGTTTGTTTGTTTGTTTATTTATTTATTTATTTATGTGACATTCCTTTTTATTACTGAGTGGTATTGCATGAGATGAATGTACCAGAGTTTGTAGAACAATCCACTAAATGAAGGATGTCTGGGTTGTGCTTAGTTTTAGGCTATTACAAATAAAGTAGCTAAGAACATTCTTGTACAGGCTTTTATGTGAATATACGTTTTCTTTACTGTGGGCTAACAGCCTGAGAGTACAATTTTTGGACTGTATGGTAATTGTGTGTTTGTTTTAAGAAACAGCCAAACTGTTCTCCAGAGTGGTTTTTGCATTTTACATTCTCACCAGCGATGTCTGAGTGATCTGATCTCTCCACATTCTTGTCTGCATTTGGTGTTGTCACAATTTTTTGTTTCAGCCTTTCTGATGGGTGAGTAATGGTATCTTACCAAGGTTTTAATTTGCATTTCCATAATGGCTGGTGATGTGAAATATCTTCTTGTGTGCTTATTTGCCATTCATGTAGCCTCTTCAGTAACATGACTGTTCATGTCTACACCTGATGTCTGATCGGGTTGTTTTCTTGTTTAGTTTTGAGAGTTGTTTATTTATTGTAGACACTAGTCCTTTGTCAAATACATGGTTTGCAAGTATTTTCTCTCACTCTGTAGCTTGTCTCTTAATCCTTTTAAAAGCATCTTCCAGGAGGTGATCATTTGAATTTTGATGAAGTCCAATATCAGTGCTTTTATTTTATGGATTGAGCTTTAAGAACTCTTTGCATAGTCCTAGATCCCAAAGAGTTTCTCTTGTGGGTTTTTTTTTTTTCCTAGAAGTGTTTTGGTTTCATATATTCATTTAAGCCATTTATACATTTTTTTTAATGATTTTATTTATTTATTTGACAGAGAGAGATCACAAGTAGGCAGAGAGGCAGGCAGAGAGAGAGAGGAGAGAGAGGGAAGCAGGCTCCCTGCTGAGCAGAGAGCCTGATGCAGGGCTCGATCCCAGGACCTGAGATCATGACCTGAGCTGAAGGCAGCGGCCTAATCCACTGAGCCACCCAGGCACCCCATTTATACATTTTGAGCTCCTTTTTGTTTAATGTGTTTGGGTTAACGTTCATCTTTTTGGTCTATGAGAGTCCAGTTGTTCAGCATTGTTTTTTTGAAAAGGTTATCTTTTCTCTACTGACTTGCTTTTGTACCTTTGTCAGACATAAATTGGAAATATTTGTGTGATTCTATTTCTGGGTTCCCTATTCTATTCCAGTGACTGGTGTGTCTGTTTCTACATCATACTGTATACTCTTGATCACTGTAGTTATATAGAAGTTGAAATCAAGTAGACTGATTTCTCCTACATTCTTCTTTATATTCAAAATTGCTTTAGCTATTGTAGTTCCTTTGCCTTACCATATAAATTTTAGAATAATCTTGTCTATATTTGTAAGTTATCTTGCTGGAATTTTGATTGGAATTGCATTAAACCTGTATATTAAGAAGTCTGGGATTCAGGGTAGCTCTTTGTTTAACTCATTTGTGACCCTCTCCATTGTTTATTTGTGTAGGTTAATATACATTAAAACTTGGCTAAGAAATGTGTGTGTGTGAGTGTGTGCTGTGTAAAGAAAGAAGGGAAATGGAATGTTACTTGTCCTGATTCAGAGCCTCCCTGGAGAGACAAGGTAAGGGACAGATAGCTCAGTGGGGGTTCGGGACCCAGGTGACCCAACTGCCGGACAGAACCTTTGGACACAGCCATTTCGATGTGGCCAATTTGATGCAGCCCCTTTAGTACACAATATCATTCAATTTCTCATACAACTTACGCTAGTAATAGATATCTACAATATCATTCTTTTTTTTTTTTTAAAGATTTTATTTATTTATTTGACAGACAGAGATCACAAGTAGGCAGAGAGGCAGGCAGAGAGAGAGAGACGCAGGCTCCCCGCCAAACAGAGAGCCCGATGCGGGACTCAATCCCAGGACCCTGAGATCATGACCCGGGCCAAAGGCAGCGGCTCAATCCACTGAGCCACCCAGGCACCCTCTACAATATCATTCTTAATCTCCATTCAAATCATGGGGGATTTTTACTTTCAGTTATGTTTGTTTTTATATTGACACACATTTTTGTCCCACCCATGAAGTTCTTAAATTAAAAAATGTTAACAGATGATATATTCACATGGGAAAAGATACAATAACATATGAAGAAATATACCTTATATTCTTAAAGCAACCCCCCATAGCCATCCAGTTCTACCACACTCCAACATGTTTGTACTTTTTAATTGCCTGTTTATCATTCCAGACAATGATCTTCATAGATTTTCCCATATACACTGATAGCCCTTACTTTAGGATACTGTCACTCAAAATGTAAATGAAGTGGAATTTGACTTTTTGTTTCTTACGTTAACTCCGACAATGAATACGATCTAGAAATCTCAGTTTGTTCTATTGTTCTATGTTTTTTTTTTCCTATTTATCCTATTTATTTTATTTATTTATTTTTAATATAACTTTTTATTTTTTATAAACATATATTTTTATCCCCAGGGGTACAGGTCTGTGAATCACCAGGTTTACACACTTCACAGCACTCACCAAAACACATACCCTCCCCAATGTCCATAATCCCACCCCCTTCTCCCAAACCCCCTCCCCCCTCGAATGTTTATAGCAGCAATGTCCACAATAGCCAAACTATGGAAAGAACCTAGATGTTCTATGTTTTTTAATGATGGCAATGGATGGTAATCTATCTTGACAGTTAACACCTTCCATTTTTAGACTTTGGTACCTTTCCCCCTTACTTTCTTATCTTCTGTTTGGCAATATGGTTAATAATATGTTTTATTTAGGGCTTGAACCTTCCCTGTAAGTCATGCACTCTTACTTCTCTATTCTGAAGATGCCTTAGTGAGACCAAGGAAAGATGAGTTGCTTGTTCAAGACAGAAGGCCAGGCGGTGGCAGAGCTGAGACAGAGCAGGGGCCCAGTTGGGCCTCTGCCCATCTCTCTGAGTGCATTCACTGCTGTAGGATGACTCAGATTTATTATTGTCATGGCTGAAATCTATTAGAAAAATGTTTCTCCCATCCGTCTCAATCCTCTGCTAATCATGCAGTTCATCCTTTAAAAATGAGGATTTCTTCTTTTTTTCTGACAGTTTAATAATTTCAGTTGTTTCTGCTCTCATAGCATTTTCCCGGTTCAATGATTAATCCCCCAATCTGAGCCCACTTAGACCGGAGCAATATCTTGCCAACCAAAATGAGCAAGTTGAATAATTGAAATTTTTATTAAGGATGAAACTTCTTTAATATATTATATTTATTATATATGATAGTTTCAACTTTCTGAATCTTTCTTGTCAAATGTATTCTTTCTCATTATCTTCTTTATGTAATGTTTAATTTAAACAGCCAGTCTTCTGTCCTTATGCAGGAAAATAAGTTGGGACAGCTCGCAACCAATTAATACCACTTTTCAAGTTGGGATTGGTTTGTATTAATGTAGTAGTCTGACCCCTAGTGGGTATAAGACGCATCTGCACCCGGATGGTAGCAGCAAATTTTGATCAGATTTTCTGAGAAGTGAATATGAGGCAGTGAAGTCCTCCTTGAAAATAAGTAAAATAAAAATGAAAGATAAATTGTGAATTCATAGAAGATTAACAACAAAAGCAAAATTCAGTCAAAATTGTGTTTTTTGTACAAAATTTTTCCAAATCTGTATTTTTACCGGTTTTTGATCACGTGTGATCAGGCTTCACTTATAAACACACATGTTTCAAGAAACCATTTTATGTTATTTGTTGGAAACCAAAACTTGTTTTGCCTCTGAAATTAAAGTCTTATTATCATCCCAGCATGGCCCTTTCTAGTTTTTGCTATAGAATTGGAATCAAGCCTAGAGCTAAGAGAGAGATTTTTTTGTGATAATCTACTGAAGATCAGAGACCCAGAAAAGGTTGGTGACTTTTCCAAAGCCATAAAATGAATTGTCAACAAATGGAAATGTACTCTATCATTCATGAGACCCTCAGATCTAGGAAGGCCTGATCACAGCAGGAGAGAGAGTTCCAGCCTGATTTTTGGGAGGTAGGGGGGCAATGTCAAGCTCCAGGTGGGGAAGGAACAAACTATAAAAATCCAAAAGAAGGGCTTTATGTGAAAAGCAAAAACCCCTCTTTCTTTACCACATTGGGTTCTTTCAAAGCTACATCTTATAGGTATCTACTTTGATGTGCAAATATCAGATTTTTTTTTTTGCACGGACAGACACACACAAAGAATACTATTTTCACATATGTTTATACTATATATATTATTCTATACCTTGATATAATCATTTAATAAAATATCTTGGATATTTGTCTAATACATTCTTTTTTTTTTAGATTTTATTTATTTAAGAGAAAGAGAGAGAGAGTGTATGTGTGCACATGGTCGGGGGAAGGACAGAGGGAGAGGGAGAATCTCAAGCAGACTCCTAGCTGAGTGTGGAGCCAGATGTGGGTCTCGATCTCAGGACCCTGAGATCATGACCTGAGCCAAAACCAAGAGTGGGACGCTTAACTGACTGAGTGACTCAGGCATCCCTGACTACTTAGTAATTTGATATAAGAGGTGGCCTAATTTATTAACTGCCTTCAGTGAACTGCTGTAAACAATGCTGTAATGAACATCCTTGTACATGTAACTACAGACGTATGCAAGTATATCTTGTGGGGTAAATTCCACGAAAGTGAAATTTTAGGCCAAAGCTTATATCTGAGTATAAAAACACTTTTGAAACCGGCATTGCCCCACCTCTTTTTCTTCACATCTCCCTTGTTCCCAGCTTTCGCTTCCCAGGCCCTTGGCTTTGTATTTCTCTTCCACTTAGTCAGCCCTCCGCTGTGTCTTTTCTGCTCACTTAACCTTTTCTTTTCTGGAAAGAATGACTCCTTCTGCTACAAACTGTCTCACTTTTCTTTCTCCCTGCAAACTTCCCTGATACATTTTACTTTTCCTCTCTCCTCATGTGTCTCAGGCAGCTGAGGAAGGAGTATCTTTCCTCCTACATCTCTTCACTCTCGTCCTGTCCCTTCTGAGAGTTTCTGGGATCTTCTCCCATCACGTATCCATTATCTAATGTTTTCTTAATCTCTCCTTCTTAAACTATTTTCCTTACCTTATAAAATTCTCTCCCCTTTTCTTAAACTATGTTTTCCAAAGTCCATCTACCTAACACTCTTTTTAGAGGGTACTTAGGGGGAAATGAATCATTTTGACAAATAATTTTGCACTATGGGAGACACTGGGGTTTACTCAGTCTGCCCTCAAACAACCTCCATACAGTGTTATAAATGTTGGGAGAGCACAATCTTCCTTCTAAATATGGACATTCTCTAGGTCTCTCTGCTTAGTTTCCCCTTCCCTTCTCTTTCCCTCCCCTCCCCTCCCTTCCCTTTTCTTCATCCTTCTTGGTTCTCTCTCTGGTTACTTAATCGATTTACTTAGGCTTCAACTACCCTCTGTGTATAGGTGCCAACTCCTCACCCCTGATTACTTTTCTCCCAAATTCCAGGCTCCCATTTTCAAACACCTGCCCGATAACCCATTACAAGTATCTATGCCAGTATCCATGCCAGAAAACCCATTAGAAGTCAATAGTTTCAAGATAAAAATTCTCTCCACATTTCACTCCAGCTCCCTAAAATTATGTTCCTCTTGACCTAGCTGTCCTTGTTTACTGCACTGCTGGACCAGTCATCATCACCAAAGTCAAAGTCAGCGGCTCCCCCGCTTTCTGTTTCTTGTGCATTCTTTCAGCGGCCAGAGCTGAAGGTTCTGTCTCTTCATTGTCTGGCCTCAGCTCCTCACTCCCTTCTGGTTTGTCGCTCTCTCCTCCTAACTGGAATTTCTGAACTTCATTTCCTCCGTCCATTGTTTATGTCAATTCCAAATCAATATTTTTTGGGCATAACTACCATGATGTCTCTCATCATCAGCATATTAATGCCATCTCTCTCTCTTTTTCTCTCACTCTTTACATTCATTAAATATTACCTCTACAGTCTCACGTCCAACTGTTTTCATCATGCCTCTCCCTCCTCAGCTTATATCTCTATTGTACCACCACCTTGATGACCTTCCCACTTCCTGCAGTTGTGCTCCTGATTTCCTCATTCAGCTTTGCTCTCTCTCCTCTGAAGCCCCTCCAGCAGCTCTCCTCCTATGTCTTGTTCTAGAGTAATTAGTGTATTCACACTGACTCTACTTCTAGATGGTCTCCTTCCTTCTATCTCTAGAAGGATCTGCCCTCAATACCCACTTTCCCCTCTCATTACATTTAGTAGGAAGTTAGAGCAAATGGGACATTTGAGTCCATCTGATCTGGTCTGATCTAATCTAATCCAGCCTCTTATTTTTCTTCTATTCCTTTCTTCATCATTACTTTCAGGTGGTAATTCACCTTCTTGGGATACTATGAATGATTGGAAGTTCACTGCTCTTCACAGAGGCCTGAAGAATAAGAAATCAACAGCCACCGTTTGTCCCCTCAGTGTCCTGACTGGAGAAGAGGTCACCTGTGTGTTGGGAGAGTCACCGTATGTGCACAGACTTGATCTGAAATGCTGGTTGGATACAATGGTGAGGGAGTATTTTGAGAGAACCCCTCAAAGTTCCAGCAGAATCTAAAAGGAAAACCTGGATCCTTGGTGAATTTGCTGAGTTGTTGGACCAAACTTAAAGCCACTTAATTTTTGATTTCTTAAGGAAAAAATTATCTTCTGCTACTGAGGTCTGTGGTTTAATGAGAAGTGAACATTTCTAATGGAAATACAGAGCTCTTGAAACTTCTTAAACTCCTTTCCTTGCTTCTGAACCAAGCACACTGCACAACTGAGAATTCTCCCTTAGCAGCAGCATCAGGGTCAGAGTTCAGGAAGTCAGTAGGTGGAGGGGAGCTCCAGCAGCGAGGAAAAGGGGAAAAAGAAGGGCAAACAGGGGAGAAGTGTTGATTTCTTTGCAAGCTGAGGATTGTCTACAAAGCTCTCCTAGAAAGAAGATGCAGAAATCGGGCACTAGTTCCAGAGGGTTTCATCTGACTGGTAAGTGAGGCAAAATACCCAGAGACTGCATGGACTAACAGCAGTGGGTAGTTACTCAAATATTTATTTATTTTTCAGTGTCTTTTATTTTCAAGCATTTTTCACAGCCGGTTTTTGGAGGAACAATTGGATTGCGTGCGCATAGCTACTGGTTTTTATTCTTAGAATAACTCACCCTAGTTTTGAGTAGCCACCTTCATTCGCTAGTTCTCCCAGACTCCTTCCTTCCTAAAAAAGTCCCTGACACTCCCATGTTTATTCTAATGAATGTTTCCATCACGGCCTATGGGAACGGAGGTCAGAATACAATGAATTTTGGCTACTTCTTTATGAGAGTGAGGTCTTAAGGCCAGATGGTGTCAGTTATCAGATGTCAGAGCTAGTATGATAAAGATGGGATCTGGAACATGGTGTTGAAGGTCAGAGAGTTCCTGTCAAAGGTGGAAACTGAGCAGAAGCAGAAAAGAAAGTCTTTGCAGAACTCCTTGGCCAGTTGTGCACGTGCCGTACCCGGATTCACAGTCAGTAGAAGTGGGCCAGGACCCGTCTCTCAGGAGCAAGGTGAGCTGCTCGTCCTTTCGTGGCTTTCTGCTTGACCCCAGAGAATGCCTTATTATGCATCTCCTTGGATAAGATTAAAATAGGGTTGTTTTTTGGGAAATTTTTGGTGATTTCAAAAATTCCTTTGAGACAATAACCTTCATTTAAAGTTTTTCTAGATTTTTTTTGAAGTATCTACCTATGTCCTTAGTTGTACTAGTTATATTCCTGGTAGATATGCCTGGAGCATGGTGCTGACTCAAAATGGGCAAGTATCTTCCTCTTCATTTTTAAAAATGTATTTATTTAGTTGAGAGAGAGCATAAGGAGGAGAGGCAGAGGGAGAGGGAGAGAGAGAATCCCAAGCAGAGTTTGTGCTGAGTGCAGAGCACAATGCAGGCCTCAATCCCATGACCTGGAGATCAGGACCTGAGTTGAAACCAAGAGTCAGATGCCTCACCGACTGTGACACCCAGGCATCCCTCTTCCTCTTCATTAGATACCCACCAAGAGGTTAAGTGAGGGCACCCTTTAGTGCAAATTAGTGGCAGAGTTGGGAAATCTGGTAGGTTTCTGGAATATCCAGGCTGGGTCTCTGGCACTGGAACATAATGGTTGAACAGCCCTGCTCTCTAGTGCTGTGTGTGTGGGAAATTACTTCCTACAAAGGAAAAATGGAACTGGGCTAGGGGAGAAGGTACAGAAACCCATTTTCTCTTTTCTCTTCAGCCCTTCCACCTTCCCTATAATGCTCACATGGTCTTGAAACTGAGCTATATAAAAATCAATCCTATTACCTGATTGCCTGGTGGTACAGGACATCCAGCATTAAGAAAAACATCATGAAAGAGAATGGTGGCCTTTAAAAGGCTTTTTATTGGTTTTCAGTGGGCTTAACTGTTATCCCCAGGCTTTTAGACAACATTATCTCTTCGTATTGAAAATAGATTGCACTTTTTGTTTTAAGCTGAAATTGCCTAGTGCATGGAAACTACCAGAGTCAGTCTTGGTGTATCAACTTGGAGATATTACTGTGGGATTCAAACTTGGGGGCACTTCGGATGTCCACAAGGACATCCAGGGAAACAGAAGAGGAAGAAGATGGGAACTGAGACAAGTAATGACAAATAGAACAATGGCTCATTAACATATTAAAAAAAGGAGTTGCCCTGGCTGGGACCCCATGAGGCCACCACCTCCCCTCCTGTGACCACCCATGTCCTCTAGGTGCTCAAAGAAGAGTAACTTACTGTGCAATGCTTATCAGCTCCAGGAAAGAAAAACGACTATTGTCTGGCTTCCAAACAGCTCCACTCTGGGTTAATCTTTGAAGCGAAGAAGAAAGGGAAAGAATTTCTCAGCTAACTGGAGAGAATGATAAACCACAGACATCTGGGGGCTGATGGTCCTGAAGGAGCACCTCAGAAGGGCCGGGACACATCGTAGCAGGAGGGGTCCTGAGATTCGAGGAATGGCTCTAAGGTGTCTGATAGCCCCACCCCACCCTTCGAGACTGACAAAGCGATTTTCTCAAGGGCCCAATCCTGGTGAAGCTTAGGAGCCATTTCAATGACACATGTGAGCACTTCTGGAAATTCCTCGACTATTTAGGGAGAGGAGGTCCCATGTAAAAAAGCCAAGGTCTGCTCATTACTTAGGTGAGAAGTTGGAGCACTGAGATTAGGATTATTTTTGTACATGGTCATTTTTGTAAACTCCCTGTTTATGCAACCTGAATCTCAAGACTGATTAGCCCTTCTGGTCACCGCTGTTCCTTTGTTTGTCCATGCAAGGAAGCTCCTAAACATTTAAACTATATTAGACCTTCTATAAAAAATATTAAAGGGAGATATTTATCTATTACTCTACCTTCCACCCCCAGATCTTTTTCTTACACTTAAGAACTGAGAAGATGCCACAGCAACATCTTCCTAGGAACATCGCCAAAGGCAAGGGAAGCAAGGGCAAAAATGAACTGTTGGGATTTCACCAAGATCAAAAGATTTTGCACAGCAAAGGAAACAGTTAACAAAATCAAAAGACAACTGAAAGAATGGGAGAAGATATTTGCAAATGACATATCAGATAAAGGACTAGTGTCCAAAATCTATAAAGAACTTAGCAAACTCAACGCCCAAGGAACAAATAATCCAATCAAGAAATGGGCAGAGGACATGAACAGACATTTCTGCAAAGAAGACATCCAGATGGCCAATAGACACATGAAAAAGTGCTCCATATCACTCGGCATCAGGGAAATACAAATCAAAACCACAATGAGATATCACCTCACACCAGTCAGAAGGGCTAAAATCAACAAGTCAGGAAATGACAGATGCTGGCGAGGATGCGGAGAAAGGGGAACCCTCCTACACTGTTAGTGGGAATGCAAGCTGGTGCAACCACTCTGGAAAACAGCATGGAGGTTCCTCAAAATGTTGAAAATAGAACTGCCCTATGACCCAGCAATTGCACTACTAAAGATACAAATGTAGTGATCCGAAGGGGCACGTGCACCCGAATGTTTATAGCAGCAATATCCACAATAGCCAAACTATGGAAAGAACCTAGATGTCCATCAACAGATGAATGGATAAAGAAGATGTGGTATATATACACAATGGAATACTATGCAGCCATCAAAAGAAATGAAATCTTGCCATTTGCGACAACGTGGATGGACCTAGAGCGTATCATGCTTAGCGAAATAAGTCAAGTAGAGAAAGACAATTATCATATGATCTTTCTGATATGAGGAAGTGGTGATGCAACATGGGGGCTTAAGTGGGTAGGAGAAGAATCAATGAAACAAGATGGGATTGGGAGGTAGACAAACCATAAGTGACTCTTAATCACACAAAACAAACTGAGGGTTGCTGGGGGGAGGGGGGTTGGGAGAAGGGGGGTGGGGTTATGGACATTGGGGAGGGTATGTGCTTTGGTGAATGCTGTGAAGTGTGTAAACCTGGCGATTCACAGACCTGTACCCCTGGGGATAAAAATATATGTTTATAAAAAATAAAAAATTAAAAAAAAAAAAGAAAGCTACTGTGAGTTCATTTCCAAACCTCTTGGTGGAAGGAACTTCAGAATTTGATCCTTCAAGCAGCACTTCCACATATTAAGAAACTGCTACCCGGTGTGTGTGAGGTCTACATGCGGTGTGTGTCCCCGGGGCCTGATGGGTGTTCAGGACTCACAGATCTCCAGTATTATTTTCGTGGTCCCTGATTTGGGAACCACCCACATTCTGGACTGGAACAATATCCGGCTGCTCCGGAATGTTGCTTCCTTACATCAAGGCCTTTTTTCCTTTTCCTGGAGAATCTTACTCTCTGCTCCTGAGCTTGCTTTGTGTTCACTTTAAGATCAATAAATAGCACCTTATTCCTAGCAAAAAAAAAAAGAACTGAGAAGATGATGTCATACATTCTGTTCTGTACCACCGAAGTAGCCCCAAACTATGATCCTACCTTTTTAACCTGTTGAACCTCTTTACCTACCTGTACTGTTGTCACTTTAAATTAGATCTGTCCAAAATGGACCACATTCACTGCCCTGCCTTTTTCCCCCCATTTTTTAAAGAAAGACTTTATTATTTTTTTTAGAGCAGTTCTAGGGTCATAATAAAATTAAAGGGAAGGTATATAGACTTCTCTTATAACCCCTGTCCTCACACATGTCCAGCCTCCCGCATTTCTTCTCCAACTGGCTTCCTTTGCCGGCTCCCCACCACTATTCATGATCTGCTTATTCTACTGGTCTCCAGTCTCAGAAACTCTGTATCAGTATGCAATTGTTGAGTATCTAATATATGTAGGTCACCGGGTTAAAATGTGTGGAGGTTACAGGTATGGACAGACACACTGGATTTCAGAATTTGGATGAAATTGGACAGACACATCTAAGTAGCACGAACAACTCCAAAACAGTTTGCAGTGAGGGTGTGGATGGAAAGGATGCTGTGTATGCCAGCCGCCAGCGGGGTCCACCTTCAGGAACAAGCCATTCCTTCTCCCAGGCACCTGGTATGTTGGCTGTGGGTGGCTCTCACCCGAGCCTCTCTCTGAGCCTCAGCCTCTGCCGGCAGAAGGGAGCTGCCTTGCCCAATGGCATACAGCCCACCCCAGTAACTGGTCAGTTAGAAGGTTCAAACACATGGCTCTTCTTGGCTCACTTTGAACAACTCTGCAGGGCCACCCTAGCTCCCGAATTTCCATGGGGTTCGTATCCCCGTTCAGCTTCCTCCCCTGGCCACTTTGGCTTCCCTCCTTCAGTCCTACACCGGTGGTGGTATTCCTGGAAGACTCTGCAGTGAAACAGCTATGCTCTGAGATTCTGTTTCTCCAGGGAAATCAGCCTAAGGCAGTGGTCGTGTCTCATCCTCCCCTCAGTCGCCAGTCCTATGTTAAAACTGGTTAAAATAATTATTGTTTAAACTGATTAAAACTGCCTTAAGCCTGGGTGGCTCAGTCAGTTAAGCGTCTGCCTTCGGCTCAGGTCATGATCCCAGGCTCCTGGGATCAAGTCCCTGTTCCCTGCTCAGCAGGGGAGCCTGCTTGTGCTTGTGCTCTCTCTCTGTTTGACAGATAAATAAATAAAATCTTTAAAAAATAGTAAACAAAAAGAAAAAGCTGCTTTAAGCCCTCCCAGTAGATCGCAAGGTGGACATTATTGCTCTCTTGCCCCCTTTTCCTGGATTGAGAATGCAGAGTTCTCAATCAAGGGTGTCTTGAGTCTACAGAGAGTTCCACTTCCAAGTGTGGAATCCTCCCCCACACCCCAGGTTGCTGTTGCTTGCTACCGCTCTTGTGCTGTTGGGTATCTCTTCTCTGTCTCTCTGGGGGACGCAGCCTCAGTCAGTGGAATCTATGGTGAAGCAGGTCCAGTGCTGGCTGGGGTGGGCATGGTCCACGGGTGACTCTGCTCTCTCAGCCAGAGTTTCCCTGGGTCCCCTAGAAGCTCTCTGTGCCAAAGTCATTCTGTCATACCCAGTGGCATTCTCCTCTGAAGCCCCCCAACCAGATGTTCTGGACCTGCCAAGCTGTGACCCGCTCCTACCTCAGGCCAGTCAAAATGGACGTTTTTCTTTTTCTTTGACCTTACTTTAAATTTAGAAGTTTATTTACTTTTATTTATATTAATTTAAGAAGGTTGTTATATTTATGATGAAATATCCATGAACATGGAAAAAATGTCTCTTTAACATTCTCTCCAGTGAGTTATATTGGACAATTGTCAGTTGATTTTTAATTTTTCATTATTCACCATAGTTTACTGAACTTCACAGACCCCGTCAATCCATATGGATTTATCCTGCTTTGGGGATTCCCCTGTCTCCAAACCATTAGTGTTCAAAATTGTGTTCTCAATTTTCTCCTTTTTCTTACACATTTATAATGATCAACTGAGTTTGTTTGCAATGTTTTACTTATCAGAAGATGTTTTCACCTCATATACAGAGGCATCAAACCTTTATTTCAGTGTTAAGATTATTCAAAATTAACTTTAATATTTTTATAATGAATTGACACTGAAGTTGACATTGAGAATCTTTACCTAAAAGGAAATATCTAGTGTAATAAAGTACCTTTTAATATTTGTGAAGATCCTAAAAATCCATTTAAAGTACGTACTATTCTATTCTCTTTCTATTCCTTTAGTAGCCAATTTATTCTCTTCAGATAGTTTATTATTTAGTATATTTTCCACACAAGTCACTGTTAGAAAATTCATTTACTTCATTGGTAAATAAAAATGTTAAAAGGTCTGAACCAAGAAATTAATATTTTCATTGAGAACTAAAGTGACTAATGGCTCCAATTATGATCACTGGAAGCTGGTATTACTCAGGTGACTCACTGAATTCAAGATCAGCCTTTCAAGGAAAGGATAAGCGTTTCTCCAAGTGTGGCCCATGAATCAGAATTTCTTGATGTGAGACCTAAGAAATATGCAAATATATACTGAAGTTGATTCTACTCTGCACTAAAGTGTTGGAATCACTGAACTGTGGTTGGTCAAACCCCAGCTGATAATCACTGAGCATTGCTTTCTCAACTGTTACTGGTGAAAAACCTGCCCACTTCTCATTCACTGAAGCAGGGACATTTAGAATACCGGGACCCTAGAGATCATCTAGTCCCCAATATTGTCTGGGCAATGGCATACAATTCACAGAGCTCAATACAGGTTCACAGAGCTCAATGACCTTGTCCAAGGTCACATGTTACAGTGGCAGACAGAGAAATAGGTTTAACAGGGAGTAATTAGGCATCTTCAGTGCATAAGAGCAGTAATTAGTTATGGTTCTGCCACCAAATGGATCCCAGACCACTAATTTTACATTATTTTGTCCTACCGCTCTCTTGGCCACACTTCCTTAACACCGAATTGAGCAACCAAGTGAATATTCTGTCATATGCTAGTGACGAACGATGTGTATCACAGGCTCAGGCTTTAATTATTTCTCCATCCTGGTAATCCATTAACTTAGTCACTTTCCCTTAGGGATACTAGCAAGGTATGTTATGTATAGAGAAATAGTGTGGAATTTGGAGGCAGGAGACCTGAATTTTAAGTTCTGGTGAGTAATCATTGACTCTAAAAAGCTGCTGCTGCTGTTGCTTTTGTTTATTATTGTTAATAATAACTGAATGCATGACCTTGGGAGTCATGTCTCTAGATTTTATTCCTCATCCATTAAAAAAAATTCTCCTGCTGGATTCTAAGGATTCTGTAAGAATCCTTCAAAAAACAAAGAATGGAATGTTTAGAAAAGTTGAAATCATTATATTAATTATGCTAGCATTATTATTATAATTATTCCTAAAAGTAATAGATATGTGATTGACACTGTTTTTTTTTTTTTTTCACAATAAATCATTGATTTTATGTTTTTCCCCCCCAAAAAGAATCTGCGGTGGCTTCAAAGAGCATAATAAAATAGAAGTAAAGAAATATCAGGGCCAAAGAAAAAAGGAGAATCTAAAGGTTGGCAGAGTGTCGCTTTGTTCATAGAATAGCACATATAGACTTATAAAGGCATATTTCCATTATAGCCTTCAATGTTCCATCAAACAGCTGCTGCCTGAGGGGATGTCTGTCCTCCAGCTCTTTTAAAAACTGCTCTTCAGATGCTTAAATGAGGGCACTTGATCATAGCTGGGGAGAACTGTGCTAGACACCCAGATCGGGGGTCTCCTGGCTTTGTTTTGTCCTGCATGCCCTTTTGCATCTCTAGGTGGAGACACATTGTTAGATGACATTCTAACGAACCTGCAACCCAAATCCCATTTTCAGAAGTCTTTCAGAGATAAGGAAAATACACGAGGAATATCTGTTTGAAAAATCTGCTAGGGGATGCACAGTGGGGAGCAGATCAACACAACCTTGTGAACATTTACATAAATTAGAGGTTAGTGAAAGGAAACGAGGGGTGGAGGCGGTTGGTTCATGCTGAGCTCACTTCTTCCAACAGGACGTTCTGTCACGCAGTGACAGCCAATTAAAAACGGATGGAGCAAGACTACCTTGTCTTTAGTGCAAGATAGATGGAATCTCTAGGATATATCCTACAGCTCATCAAAGCTCAGCCTTCCCTCTCCTCGCTGAAGGAAATGAAAATAGATAGTGTGAGGTTGAGGCAGGAGCGAAGATAATAATTTGAGATGGAAATGAGGTAAGGTTGATGGTAAGAGCTACTTTGAAAAAAAAGTGAGAGCGGATTGACGATTAGGTAAAGAGAAAGAGGGGAGTGCTATGGGCTGAGTGTTTCTGTCTCCCCAAATTCATATGTCGAAATCCTAACCTGCAAGTTGGTAGTATTGAGAGGTGGGGGCTTTGGGAGGTTGATTGGGTCGTGAAGGCAGGAGACTTCCTGAATTGGATTAGTGCCCTTATAAAAGAGACTCTGGAGAGCTCTCTTGCCCCTTCTGCCATGTGAAGACACAGTGAGGAGATGATTCTATGAACCAGAATCTGGCTCTCACCAGACACTGAATCTCTCAGTACCTTAATCTTGAACTTCCCAGCCTCTAGAGCTATAAGAAATACATGTTTGTTGTTTAAGCCATCCAGTCCCAAACCCTGGACTTTTCCTCTCATTGCCCATTCTTTCCCTGTCCTAATCCACTTGGGCCACAATAGCATAGATACTTTGTCTTTATTGGAGGTGAGCACAGACATGGACTGGGACCTTTCCTATTTCCCATGTGGGTCTGACAGTCTGTAGTTGAATACTTGGCAGAGTGGGTTATGCACTAGGTTATGCATTTGGTTATGCATTTCTGATCTATGGACAGAAAGTTTCCCATGAGCCTTGGTGTGAGTCGGAGATTGTCTTGATAGTTAATGTGACCACGTCATGGATACCGCCCAGAGATTTAACATTAATAGAAGAGAAGGGAAGAAAATGGAGAGTGGGAGAAAGTGGGGCAAAGAGAAAACTTGAGAATGAGAGGAGAGAGAGCACATCACTTAATATACCCTAGTACTGGAGGGCAGTCTTCTTAAACTTCTAGTGTTTTCAGTTTGTCTGCAGAGACTGTAGAATTTGCATTTCTAACAAGTTTCCAGATGATGTTGATGCAGCAGCTCTGAGGACCACACTTTGATATTCACTGCTATCAGGGGTTTAAATTTACCCTGTTTATGGGAAAAACGACAGTGACAGCTTTCTGGTGTAGGCTCCAACTTTTCTCAGTTTGTTGACTCCACTGACAATGATTTTTAGACCATTATCTAAGGCTATACACAACAAGTTGAGTATCTCAAAGACAACAGAGAGGATTAGTGGTTGTTATACATTACTCTGAGACTCTGAGCGATCATTAGAATGGATAACCGGGCTGCTAGATTTCAGGACTGTGCATAGAAATAAGTAAGATTGTGGGCAGCGTTGTACCAGTGACGTCTAATATGGTGCCTAATGGAATGGTATGTGTGAGAAGCAAAAAAACCTGTGACATGAATTCCACATGGACTTTATACATTCTTCTGTGTGAAGTCTTGGAGCCTCTTGTCAAAACTGTAGGCATCATCTTCTCACTTTGGCATGGCAATAGAATTAGTTATGAGTGACTTCAGCTGCAACAAATAGAAATCCTGACCAATGGTGGCTTAATAAAAAGACATCTATTTTTGTCTCAGAACAAGAAGTCTGGAAGTAGGTGGCTGCTGGGGTGGGTTCAGTGGCTCAGTGATGTCAGAGTTGCTTTCTTTACAATATTCCAGACCTTTTTTGTGTGGGAACACCCCCTTTCAATGGAGGAGGGAGAGGTGGGTGGTACCAGCCATGGTTGATTCTTTTATTAAGAAAAAAAAAAAAAAACAAAAAACAAACCTTTCTATATTCCAGAAGGCTTTCCTTTACACTTGGCTATCTAGAACAGAGCCAGGGTGAAGCCTTTAGCTCCTGGAGCCTTTAACAGGGAGGTGGGCAAAGTACTATGACAATGAAGATTATGTTGGTTACCATAGGGTATCTTCCAGAGAAACAGATTTGAATCTTCTTTTCACACTGAGAAATTTACCCTCCTTCTAGCTCATCCATCAGAGATAGCCTTATCTGACTGTCTGTCCAGGAAAGACTTTCCTTATCCATTCAAGCTCTTGCCCCGTGAATTGGTAGATGACTCTAGAAGCCATTCCTTTCTGCAGGGCACCCAGCTGGGAGTTGACAGTGTCCTGGAAAAACATGGCAATTCAGGTTGGTCCTCTACACTGTATTGCCGTCTCCCAGGCACCTTGGGGACCTAATGGCCATGGCTTACAGGGTTTTGCCTCGAAGCAACTGTTGCCAAAAGCAACATGAAATCTTTATCTGTGTCCAAATGTCCTTTCTTTTCTTTTCTTTTTTATTCTACAGAGGGACTAATTTGACATGTGAGCAAACCTCATCTAATTCCTTTGACTTGCTTACTTACAAGTTAGTTTCACCCTTAGGATGACATATGTGGTGGTCATGATTTCCTCCTGCAGCTGTTTGAAAGTGTTCATGGATGACTCCATCAGTGGCTGCAAGAAGAGGTCATTGCTAAATGGGCCCTGAGCAAAAAGCCCAGGGGTTGTCCAGTGCTTCTTGCTGATATCTCCGTCACATGAGTCAGGTAAACTGATTTCACAAAAGCCAGGGCTCCACCGACAATGCAAGATGATAGAAGAACAAGGCTCTACTGACAAGTGCACAATTTCATGCTAAGTCATAGGGGCATGTCCTCCCTTTGCATCAGAAAATCGGCACCCGTGTGATCTCAAGACTCTTCTACATAGGGTTTCCATCATGTGGCCTCTGTTTTTTAGAGAGAGTGAGTGGGTGGGTATATTTAGAGAAGATTCCTGAGTTTGGGGAGGTTGGTAGCTTTGTATATTACTCTTCTATGTTATGGCAGAAGAGCCAGAACAGTAGCAGAATTCTCCCAACAGTAAGTCCCTTGTCATAGGTAAGTGCTCTGGAAGTAATTCTGTTTAGAAAATATTTATTTTGAAACTAATTTTTCTCTTACACTGGTCTAGAACATATGAGCTGTAGTGGAAAAAAAAAAAAGCCATTTCCTCAAGGAACTTATTTTCTAGATGGGGAGGTAGGACATATATCCTGAAGCTGTATTGACAATGAATGAACTACATTATGATATGAGAAAACAAATCAAATAATATCATAAGGCAGCATGTAATTAATTGACCCTGCTATTATGTGCCATGATTTTGGAGGGGAGACAAATCCGTTTGGTCCAAGAAATGAGAGCAAGTTATACAAGAGGATGGAACTTGGAGGATGATTGGCTTAGGAGGGTATTCTATATGGAAGGAGTAGCATGAGCAATGGTTTATCAGTGTGGAGATACGAGAACTGAAATCCTGGCCGTAGAGAGAAAGCATCCAGTCTTTCACCAGTATTATGTTAGCTATGGGGTTTTGTCAATGGCCTTTATCACTTTGAGGAAATTTGTCATATTCCTTTCTATTCCTAGTTTATTGAGTGGTGGTGTTTTAGTCGTTTGTTTTTGTTAGGATAGGGTGTTGGATTTTGGCAGCTGCTCTTTCTCTATTGAGATGACCATATGGTTTGTGTCATTTATCCTATTAATATAGCGCTTCACAGTGATTGATTTTCATATGTTGCAACAACCTTGCATTCCTTGGATAAATCCTACTTAGTTATGGTATACACAGGCTTCTTTTTATGTTGTTGGATTCAGTTTGATTGTACTTTGTTGAGGTTTTTGGCATCTGTGTTCGAAAGAGATGTTGGTCTGTTATTTCTCTTCTTGGGATGTCTTTGTCTGGTTTCTATATCAGTAATATTGACCTCATAGAGTGAATTGGAAAGTGTTCCCTTGCCTTCTATTTTTGGAGGAATTGGTGATAATTCTTCTTTAAACACCTGGTAGAATCCATCAGTGAAGTCATCTGAGCCTGGTATTATCTTTGTGGGAGATTTGAAAATTACTATTGCATTTCTTTAGTTGTTATACATCTATTCAGATGGCTATTTCTTGAGCTAATTTTGGTAGTTAGTGTTTTCTAGAAATCTACTCATTTCATCTAAATTATCTAATATATTGTCACACACTGTTCACATTAATTTCTTATAACCTTTCTTGTTTGCTTTTTTAAGGTTGGTAGCAATGGCCTGTCTTTCATTCCTAATTTTATAATTTGAGTGTTCTCTCTTTTTTTGTCAGTCTGTCTAACCAAAGATTTGTTCACCATTTCAAAGACTGAGTGGTTGCTTTCATATTTTTCTGTATTGTTCTTTTATTTCCTCCTTATGTTTATTATTTACTTTAATAATTGTTCATTATCATTATTATTTCTTTCCCCAGTTTGCTTACAGTTCAGTTTGCTTTATTTTTACCAGTTTCCTTAAGGTGGAGGTTAGGTTATTGATTTTTACTATTTCTTCTTTTTTAATATAAGCATCAGTAGCTCTAAAGTTCTTTCAAAGCATTGCTTTAATTGTATCCCATAAGTTTTGCCCTGTGGTGTTTTTGTTTTTATTTGCCTCAAAGTATTTTTTTTTTTTTCATTTCTCTTGTGGCCTTTTTTGACCCATTGGTAATTTCATAGTGTGTTTAATTTCCATGTTTTTGTAGAGTTTCCAAATTTCCTTCTGTTATTGAGTTCTAAGTTTATTCTGCTGTTATTAGAGAATATATTTTGTATAATTTCTATCTTTTAAACTTACTGAGGCATGCTTATGGCCTCGCATATGGGCACTGCTGGAGAATGTTCCACATTCAGTAGAGAGGAATATTATTTTGCTTTTATTGGGTAAGTGTTCTGTACATCTGTCAGTTCTGTCCATCCTTGATCGGAAGCTAGGTAGAGAATGGTCCTGGTTTTCTTGATTGCACGTGTATACAGTAGAGCTACCATCACACTGTTCTGGAAGCCAGAGATGGTGGAGATGTGAATAAGTCATGACTCACATGCCTCAGGCTCTTGATGTGCTTACTGAGATTGAGTAGATTTTCTTGAGTAGATGTTTTCCGTTTGCTGTGTGCCTTTAGGACAATTTTCCGAGTTTAAATTTTTAGCAACCAAACGGATATATCACTGAAGAGAGGGGTCCACACTCCTCATACTATCAGAAAGAAGTCGCTCTCCTTTATAATTACCATCTTTCTAGTCTTTTACCATGATTAAGTAAATGAGAGCTGTATCAGTGAAATCATGGCTAGTGGGTTCATTATCTCAGGGTTGGTGAGAAAAATCAGCTTCCAAAGACATTGTTTAAACAAAAAAAGTAAATTAAGTTCTTTAACAAGTATAGTTTCTGATAACAAATGTTCTGAAGGTTGTAAGACAACAGTTCCTGTAGCTGCTAAAGGAAATATTTCAATTTTTTTCCCTTTAGTAAATAGATGTAGACAAAATGAATTTTATGGTTACAAGATACTGAATAAGCATGACTTTCACTTAAATTTTATAGCAATTAATATGCACACACCACTAATACTCCCCTTTATTTTTCATTTTCTACAAAAGTAATTTGTAATCCACTTCTTTACATTCTTAAAAACACTTCTTTTAACAGTTCTTTGCTTAAATTTTCCATTAGTTGCTATTGAAACATATGGCCTATGAATAAAAAATGTGAAGTTTGATAATTTCTTTTGAGCTGGTTTTAGAGCAGGTGAATGACACAAATGAAAGTAATATATTTGAATATAGCGCTTGGAGCAATTTCATATTCAAAGATCAGTTTCATTAACTATAATGACACACTGAATCTTCCACACATCCCTGCTGCAGGAGAGTTCCCAAAGAGAATTCAGTTGCAACCAATAGACGTGTTGCAGCCAACACCCTAGCAGTGTTTGGATCAACTGGGACATGGCAATGACTGGTCCTCATAATCTGGCGGTTGTACTGTTGTAATTTAATATGTCATCACTGTGAACTAATGTGGGCTTGATGGATGACTATGATTGGGGAGTGAGATGAATGTGCTCAGCTTTTATTGTTTGGAGAGAGCTCCCAGGGTTGTTGCCAAGTAGTATACCGCACAATGCCAAGTTTATGTCCTTTATTATATCTGTGCTCTAGACTGATGCCCATCCCTTAATACTCCTGTTCCCGGGAGACTCTTCCCATTCACTGGGCCCACCAAACTTGAGAGAGCTAGATTGTAAGGTCATAGACAACTTTTCAGTCCCTGCAGAAAGATGGAGCAGGGTCAGACTTGAGGTTACATCTTAACAGCACAGCTGTGTCACAGTTGCTCTCTGATAAGCAGTCTCTAATGAAGCAGAATTGGGGATTTGAAACAATAGAGTAATCCTTGGGTTAAGGTCTGGAAACTCCATTTCATTCTTGACAGACTCACATCTAGCTGGTATATTCAGAGTTGCACAGGTAAGCCTACCTTCTCTGAATTTCTCAGCATTGCCTAAGTATCTGATGACTATTAATAGACATAGTCTTGAAATCTAATTTGCCTTTGCTGAGAAAAGTGCCACCACTCTCTGCACCCTGGTGACCTCGATCCACATTTCTGTGGCTGGTGACTTTGGGGTTGTTTCAGGTCATTTGCATCACTGCTTCTCCTTTCTGGTATCTAGAAGGTCATTAGCATTTCTACCTCTTTCATTAAAGTCATAAACCCATTGATGGGGATTTTGATTTTCAGTGTAGGAGGTCTGGGGGTGGTGGAGCCATTGCGTCTTAGAGTCAGGCAGCCCACGCACTTTGACTCTCCTGCTCAGAATATACCCTCTTCTCACCTGGCACTTTCCCAGAATGTGGGCATCAGGTGGGCTCATCTTTATTTCCCCCCTTTTCAGGAGCATGAATCCTTGCACTTGTCATTACTAAAGCCTTGACTGTCATGTCTGCCAGTAGGTGTAGCAGGTGTTCATGCAAATAGAACAACTGGAACTCTGTCTGTCCCTCTTGGAGACCAGGCTCTCTACCCCAGATTTCTGTTCATTTAAATCTGGAGGTTCAGAGGTTACTTTTAACTGGACCAGTGAGGCCAAGCTTCATAGAGCAACATTGAATGTGTACCTTGAGTGAACAGTAGAATTGTGATGTCATGAGATGCAGCAAAAGAGAATTTTAGAGGCAAGAATAGTACAAAAATCAAGAACAAGGGAAAGCGTGGATTTGGAGAGTGAAAGTGGACTGTTTTGTTTAGCAAAGAGGGATTGAGTTCAGGATGCTAAGGAACTGGTATTAATCATGAGGAGTAATTAGAGGATTTCAGGGAGAGAATATGATGAATAGTGATTTTTTTCTAATACTACACAGCTTTTGTTCCTCAGGCCACATGTACATATACACATTTCCCATATTGTTTAGTTTTGCCTGCTTTAAACTTTCATTGAAATCATAATCCATGTCCTCTTCTGAGATCTGCATATTTCACTCAAATGTTTTATTTTTGAGATTCCTTCATTGTCTGGATATTGTTGTGTTTGTTTTCACTGCTTTATAATTTTCCTTTGTTTGTACCACAGTTTATCCTTTCTACTATTTCTACTTAGGATTTTAAAAAATGCTGAAGTTCATATTTATGAATGAGTCTTTTGACACACATGCATAAGAGGTGCTTTAAGGTCTATTTCCAGGAGTGTAGTTGTAGGATGCACATGCCATTTTTTTTTTTAAAGATTTTATTTATTTATTTGAGAGAGAGAGACAGTGAAAGAGAGCATGAGCGAGGAGAAGGTCAGAAGGAGAAGCAGACTCCCCATGGAGCTGGGAGCCCAATGTGGGATTCGATCCTGGGACTCCGGGATCATGACCTGAGCCGAAGGCAGTCGTCCAACCAACTGAGCCACCCAGGCATCCCTGCACATGCCATTTTTTAAAAAGATTTTTATTATAAGTAATATCTACACCCAGTATGGGGCTCGAACTCATGACCCTGAGATTAAGAGTGGAAGGCTGCTCTGACTGAGCCAGCCAGGTGCCTCTGCTATATTTTTTTTTGCAAGCTGTTGTCAGTGGACGAGAGTTCCTCTTGCTTTGTGTCCTAGTGCCCAGTGTTTTAATCTCTGCCAAACTGGTGGGGGTGAGGTTATATCTCGCTATATAACTTTACCTGGTATTTCCCCCAATTACTAGTTAACTTGAGAATCTTTTATTTAGGGGCTATTCTTATTTCTCTTCTAATCAGCAAGAAAGATGTATTAAGATATTCCCTTATGATGGTCAAATTTTCTATTTCTCCTTGTGTTGTCAATTTTTGCCTTATAAATTTTGCCTTTTAAATTTTATTAGATGCATACAAATATAAGATTGTTGTAAATCCTGGAGATTTAAACTTTTGTCAATATATCTCTAGTAATTTAAAATTTTCTTATTTTGCTTGATATTGCCAATAGCGTTTTTTCCCCTGGTGTTCCTCTTTTTTATCTTTCAACATACAGAATCTTTCTGTATGCTTATATTTTTGGTTATACATATACATGTACATATATACACACACATATAATTTTAATGCCCATTTTAAAAATAATTTTTGTTTTTTAACTATAGAGTTTAGTCTGTTGACATTTAATGTAATAATTAGTATATTTGGATTAAATTTATTATCTTATTTTGTATTATATATTGTCCAACTTGTCCTAGATTTTTCAATGTTTGTATATTTTAATAGAGTATGCATATTTAACATATATATGTATTTATTTATTTATATATTTTCCCTCTAAATATGTTTTCTGGGCCATATGTTTTTTTTTACCTCTCTTTTTGGGGGCATTGATTATGTTTTTTATTAGCTTACTGTCCTTCCCCACTAGCTTAGAATTTATGCAGCCTGTTTATTCATCTTACTGATTTCCATACGAATTACAACAGGAATCCACAATTAATAAAATTTTATTGCTAATCAAAACCTTCATCCTCCTCCAGGACAATACAAGGTCCATAAAATGCTGTAAACCAATTTATTTCCCTCTTAATTATATATGTTTAAATTCTATATTAAAAGGCTCCTAGAAGGCTTTGTCACTTGTGCTTTGTACTATGTTCATCTAGATTTGCCTTCAGATTCAGCACTGTCTTTGTTCTTCATTACTTCTTGCATCTTATACATTTGGTATGAGATAGCTTTCTGTTTAAAGTATACATCCTTTAAAATTTTCTTCAGTGAAGGTCTGCAGAAGAAAATTCAGTTTTTAATTCCTCTTGAAATGTATTTATTTTGCCTTCAGTATTAAAGGGTTTTATCATTGCTTATGGAAGTCTTGATTGCTGGTCTGTTGCTGGTTTTATTTTCTAGCATGTTGATACTATTTGGTTTCTAGCTTCCACTGTGGTGGTGAAAAAGTCAGTGATCTATTTCATATCCTTGACTGATTTTAAGATCTTTTAATTATTGGCGTCTGGTAAAATGATATATCTGATTGTGGAGATATATATATTTATTTATAGCAATAAACATTTTCTTTATCATACTTGCTATTTGTTGGACTCATAAATCTGGTGTTTGGAAACTTTAAAAAGTTCTAGAAAATTCTTACCCAGTATCTGCTTTGATATTCTAAATTCTTCGTTCTATTTATTTTTCTGGAAATTTCATTAGATACATATTAGATTTTTAAAATCTTGGGACACGTGGATGACTCAGTCAGTTAAGTGTCTGCCTTCTGCTGAGGTCATGGTCCCAGGGTCCTGAGATTGAGTCCAGCATCAGGCTCCTTGTTCAGCAGGGAGCCTGCATCTCACTTTCCCTCTGCCTGCTGCTCCCCCTGCTTGTTCTCTCTCTCTCTGACAAGACAAAAACTTCAAAAAACAAATAAAATCTTTTCTCTCTTTCCTTAATTTCTTTTTTAGAATAATGTTTATTTCTTTTTTTCCCCACCCTTTTAAAGGTAGTATGTTATTACCGCATATGGAGGTACTGTAATATATTTAAGAAATAAACTGCAGGTAATTTCTAATTTCTTGTTTTGTAAGACACAGCAACAAATATATATATATATATATATACATATATATATATATAGTTTTTTTTATATAGTGTTCAGTGATTTCTCTTAAGGTCGGTAAATCCCTCAGTGTGGTGTTGCTATGTGAACAGTTAAAATGTTGATACATACTCCCAAATTGATCCCTGAAGGGCAGTACAAATTTCACTCTACCCCAAAATGCACCTGAGTGCTCCTTTGTCTATATCCTCCTTGAGATCTTGTTTTCATTTTTGCTGGTTGATGGATATAGAATAACACTGTGCGGCTGTTTCATTTGATTTCATATAGTTCAGGTGAGGATGAAACCAGACACCTTTTCTTATATGTCTTGGCTCTTTTATTTTTCCTTTGTTGAGTGACCTTTGCCCTTTGCCCATCTCTCTAAGTGGGTGTTTATCTTTTTCTAAATAAATTGCAAGATTTCTTTATGTGTTAGGGATTTTAACACATGTATATGTCTTCAGTTCATCTTTTAACCTTGTGTGTAATGACTTAATATACAGAAGTTTGTAGTTTTTTTCTTTTTTTAATCAAGAAATAATTGACATAGTGTCTTAGTTTTGAGTGTAGAACAATTAGGTGTTTGTTCATTTCTTTGTCTTTCATGCCATGTTCTGAATAATTTGTTTGGATTCATCCTTCAGTTCATTATTTCTCTCTCTAGTTGTACTTTGGGTGCTGTTTAATTTACCCATTGGGTTTTTAATTGTAATTATTTTGATTTCTAGGAATTCTATTGTCATTTTCATAAATACTTTGCTATTCCCTATAATTTCTTGGCTTAGCTTTCCCTTTTATTTCTGTGTGTATTTTGTGATAGTTACTTAATATTCTGTGCAGACTATTAGTATTGGGATAATTTCAAAATCTCAGATTCTTTGTAGATCTGCTTCTAACATTTGTTATTTTTTTGTATTTGCCTGTAGTGTTGTTTCCTTGTATGTCTTGTGATTTTTTATTCACTCTGCTTATATTCCTTTGAATTATATCTGTAGGAATATTTTTCAAGTCTCCAGAGATAATTGTGTTTGCTGCTGCCAGTTCCCTTAGGTAACTACTGATGCAGAAGGAGTTTGAATTCTCAATTTGGGTTTTATAGATCACACAGGGTGCATGGTTTGGGTTTGCAAACTTGTATAAAGTAAGGATTGTGGTTGCAATTTCTCAGGGGAACTTTTCCCCCCTGTTTTCCAGTGCCATTGTACTTTTATGCCTGGGCTATTTCTTTTTCATCTTTACACTGGTGATAAAATTCCCTGGACTTTCAGTTTTATGAAGGAGGATTTCTTATAAGATTCCTTGCCTTGCACTTGCCCTAGGCTTTGCCTTTATCTCCTGAAACTTATGCAGACTGCAAAGTAGGAGAACACAGCAGAAACTCTCTTGCAAAGCCAGTTTAGTAGTTCACTTACCTCTCTGCTTTTTTAGTTTGTTTTAGTCTTCTGCATATTCCTCTTTGTTGTTGTTGTTGTTGTTGTTGTTGTTGCTATTGTTAATTTATTTTTGGAAACAAAATAAAACAAAACAAAGTAGCATGTGACTTCCATCTGGCCCCACCTGTCTTTCAGATGGCACTAAATCAAACCCAAAGTTGGAGTTATTTGGGACTTAAATTTGAATTCCTAAATGGGACATTTCCTATAGATAAAAAACTGAAATCCAAACATTTGATTCTTCCTCCCCATCTGCTTAGAGAGAAAATCACTCCAAAAAGCAATGTAATACTTCTTTTGTCTTCTTGACCTGTGGCCTGAAAATTCCTTATAAATAATCCCTGAGGTTTGTTAGATTCATTCATAAAATTAACTGAGAAAATTCTTAACACATATAGGAAGAATAAGAGATGATTTAAATAGGCTATTAAAAATACTTCCGGGGGCACCTGGGTGGCTCAGTGGGTTAAGCCGCTGCCTTCGGCTCAGGTCATGATCTCAGGATCCTGGGATCGAGTCCCGCATCGGGCTCTCTGCTCAGCAGGGAGCCTGCTTCTTCCTCTCTCTCTCTCTCTCTGCCTGCCTCTCAGTGTACTTGTAATTTCTCTCTGTCAAATAAATAAATAAAATCTTTGAAAAAAAAAATACTTCCTGGGGCACCTGGGTGGCTCAGTGGGTTAAGCCGCTGCCTTCGGCTCAGGTCATGATCTCAGGATCCTGGGATCGAGTCCCACATCGGGCTCTCCGCTCAGCAGGGAGCCTGCTTCCCTCTCTCTTTCTCTGCTACTTGTGATTTCTCTCTGTCAAATAAATAAATAAAATCTTTAAAAAAAAATACTTCCTTGGCATTAAATCCAATATGTTCTTCTAATACCTAATTTTGAAGGGTAACTATAGACCAAGCATTCAGTAAGGTTGAGGGTTGGTTTTCTGACACTGGGAATACAGCATTTTCCTCCAAGTGACATTTATGTAAGTATCTCTTGGAAATACCATCTACACTAAATCTTACTGTGCTTTCCATTTGTGCAGTTGGAAGAAGCAGAAAGTAAATGAAAAATTTCAGATAAACGCAGTGACCCTGAAGAAAAGCTGAATTATTTAAGAGGAAGTATCTCTTACCATCACCTATTGCCACCCAGTATTTTGTTTGTGAACATCTTTGTATTCCTTACTTCTACCTATTAACTACTCCTTAAAATTTTTCTCTTCGCCTTTGAGCAAAGGCAAACTTTCACTGTGTTTTAAGAATCATTCAAATTATATGTTTGAGACGATATTTTCATTGACACTTGAAGAAAGCAGTTCGCTGTATGTTTCCATCCGAGTAGGTGGCAATTATGAAAATAATCTTCAACTTCCCACTTTCACATTAATGACCCCAGTGACTCACGATTACACTGTAGGAGGGCAGCACTTGTTCTATACTAATGCTATGAATTTCTTATTGATGAATGACAGCAAGACATAGCCATGCTGGCACCAAATAAACACACAATTCTTTGTTTAGGAACAGGTGGAATGAAGAAAGATTCTGCTTTTAGTCCTGTCTTTGTACTACCGGCACTGCAAGCTGGTTGGCATGCAGTTAGGGATGTGCATTGATTTAATAAATTTTGAGAACAGAGATCCTTTTCATTTTTTATTTTTAAGATTATTTATTTATTTATTTGACAGAGTAGGCAAGCACAAGTAGGCAGAGCAGCAGACAGAGGGAGAGGGAGAAGCAGACCTCAGCTGAGCAGGGAGCCTGATGTGGGCCTGGAGTTCGATGTGGGGCTCAATCCCAGGACCTCGGGATCATGACCTGAGCAGAAGGCAGACACTTAACTGACTGAGCCACTCAGGCATCCCATGATGCTTTTCAATTTTAAAAATAAATCCATTGTTAGTAAAAACTGTTATATATTTAATTTAAAAAATCTTCAATTTCCTAAATATGATTATTAAAATGAGGCAACTTGGTAACTATGTTTGAGCTCAGTATTATGGTTCATTCCATATTCCATGAAACAAACATGGCCCATAGACCCCACTTTCGTTTTTCAGATATGCTGTAACTAATGGCTTTCAGGAGTGACCAAGAAAGCCTTACCATTCCATTCTGCTTGATGAAACTTTAGACAGACTTCTTCCTGACTCCAGACCTTCCTTTTCTTAGAACATTCACTTTGGAAAACTTGTCATTGTAAATTCTTCCTCACCCCTTAAAAGTCTTCTTGCCAGCTTTACAACCCAGAAAAGTGCATATATTGAAGTCAGCTAAGATAGAGGCTTCCATGGTCTTCTAACTTGGTCTCAGTCCATGTTGGCAACTTTATTTTTCAAATATCTTCTAGATTTTATAAACAGAGTTCTCCACTTATTTATTTATTTATTTATTTGCTAAGCATACATACTTACGTTTTCCCTCCATTTTAACTTTTTCTTCCCTGTATTCAAGTCTATCAAAATTCTACCCATGCTCAGGACCCAGATTCATGCCATAACCACTTTTCTAAATATCCACATGGAATGTGATTTTCTGTCTTTGTTTTTTAGTACACACATTGTGCTTATTATAATCTAATTTGCATTGTGTTTATTCTGGTGCATGTCATAGACTGTCTATTAACTTATAAGATCCTTGAAGGTGGGTTTGTTCCTACTATGTATTGGTACCTTCCAATATGTATTGATTTTACATATAAAAGAAAATGTTTTTAAAAATATGTGTTAGGTAGGTGAACTGAAAACAGCTCAGTGAATGCACAGTGGTGCTCTTGGCCCCTTTGCATCCCAGGCAAAGTTGCATCATAGGCCGTGCCTTAAATTCATGCCCCAGAAACCTCTCTTCAATTTTACGTTTGAGTTCTCAGGGAGATTGAACTGCTGATTCTCATTCTTGCTAACAAGAGTTATAGACACAATGATTGAATCACATTCCTAGTTCAGGAAAACATGACTAAAGCTGGCACACCACAGGAAGTGTCTTGGTTGAAAATAAATGACACCGGGACCCCACCCCCTGTTATTCTATCTGAAGACAAACTTGTGTCTGACTCAAACAAGAAACTAGTGTTTTAATTTGTCTGAGGTAGTGTGCAGCCTCACCCACCAGACTCAAAGCATAGGGTGGGTGATGGACTGCTGAGGCCAAAGAAAAGACTCAAAGACAGCAATCAGGACAGGTTTGTTGGGGGGGCTTACATACAGGGAGTCCAGGAACGGCTGAGCAAACAGAGAACCTACTGCTGGGATCTACATGCAGCAAGTTTTCTATTATAGCAATTATAGCCAGCGTTTCCAAGGAGATCAAGCCCTGCCACATGGATACCCCTCCTTACAATGGAGACACTCTTGGCCACTCCCAGAGCCCTTGACCTTGAACACAGAATGACACATTCTGCTACACATTCTGCTTGATGGGAGTATTGAGGGAGGGCAGGATCTCTCCATTTTCAAGATAGTGTTTAACAAGGACATTCAAAGTGTGCTTGCACAAACTAGCTATCCAGTGTGTGCCCTAGAGGTAGCAATTCTGAAATCTTCAACTCTTTTTTTTTTTAAAGATTTTATTTATTTATTTGACAGAGAGACAGGCATAGAGAGAGAGAAACAGGCTCCCCGCCGAGCAGAGAGCCCGATACGGGACTCCATCCCAGGACCCCAAGATCATGACCCGAGCCGAAGGCAGCAGCTTAACCCACTGAGCCACCCAGGCGCCCCTGAAATCTTCAACTCTTTCAATAAATGGACATTAAAGAAAGTGAAGGTATTTGTTTTCATTGGTTGGACTTTGATTTAAAGGCCTCAGTGGAGACAGAGAAAAGAACCAGGGTACTGGAGGTCCCCTCTGAAGCTCTGGATGACTGGCACATCTAGGTGAGGCAGACTCTCATAGGTGCCTACCTGGTACTCATCCTCCCTTCCCCCTTCATTACAGAAGCCTGCTTGTTCAGTATGGTAATGGAGCTAGCTTGGCGCTCATTACACCAATCTACCTTGTTAGGAAATACAGTTCTGGCCAATGAAAAATAGGCAGAAATCTTCAGGGTAAGCATTCTAGGAAAGCTTTTTTTTTTTTTTTTTTTCCTTCCTAGACCAAAAGGAGACAGCTGAAACATGCTTTTAGCCCTTTCACCTCCTTCCTGCCTGGAATTAAGTATAATACTCTAATCCCTAGAAGTGTTGCACCATTTGGGAGCATAAGGAAGAAAGGTTCATACTCAGGGTGGTAGAGGGGAAAGACAGAAGGATCCCAGGTCCTAGGTGGGATCTTGGTATAGTTGTACTAATGCTAAGCTGTCTTGTTTGGATTTTGTATTTGTGTGTATAAAAATGAATTTGTTAGTGCTAGTGCAGTTGGGTTTCTGTAATGTGTAGACAAATGTAAAGTTGACAAATACACTGGACATGCCTAGAAAACATGTGAAAGAGTCAACTCTCCAGGCAGATCTGGAGATCTGCCCCTAAATGTCTTCTGCCATCTTTTACAGTCTGCCAGTTCACTTGTCAGTGAATTGAATGCAGAGGATCCAAAGATGATGTCAGGGAAACACCAAAGAATGCTAGAAACACAACACAGAAGAAGCAAGAATCTCTGAAACACACAGAAAAGGTCAGCTGTGAAACATATCTGATCATGAGCCAGCCATGGACTTTTAATTGTGTTCAATCACTGAGATTTGGGGGTTGTTCATTAGGATAACTAGCATTAACAACTCCAACCCAAACACAACTTATCAGAAGATCTGAGATACTGTCTATACCAATTAGAACGTTTTAGTCTACATGCAACAGAAAACTCCAAGTCTAATACCTTTAAGCAAAGATAGTAAGTATCACAAGCCAAGGATAGGGCAGTGCCAGCATTGGCTGATTTAATGCATAAATTACATAATTAGACTCCATGTTCTATCTTTCTGCTCTGCCATTGTCAGCATTTTGGATTTGTCCTTAGGCACTTTTCCCTCCTAATACGAGAAGGCTGCAACACTTTCTAGGGTCCTACCCAGATATGATCATCTGGAAGAACTCCTTTTCTCATGTGTGTCCTTTTCTTATGTGTGTCTTCTTCTTCTTCTACTACTACTACTTTTTTTTTTTTTAGGTTTATTTATTAATTTGGGGTGGGGGAGAGAGAGCATGCGCATGCGTACACGTGCGGTTGGGGGGATGGGCAGGAGAGGGAGGAAGCAGACTCCCCGCTGACCACCGAGCCTGAGGGGTTCCATCCCACAACCTAAGAGATCATGACCTGAGCTGAAACCAAGAGTTGGTGGTGGCTCAACCGACCAAGCCACCCAGGTGCCTCTCATGTGTGTCTTAAGAGTGAAGAAGTCTTTCCCAGAAGCCTGATAGCAGATACCTTCTCCTGTTTCATCAAACTCGAGTGCCTCATATACTCCTGCCTAAACCAATCATCAGCAAGGAGAATGGGACCTCTGTGATTGGCTGACATCAATCAGCATTTGCCCCCTGGGGCTACACATGGTATTAGCCTTCCCTAAAGCACGTGGATGCTCAGAGAAGGGTGGCTCTCTGCACAAAGTGGGAGAGTCCTTTTATGTAAAATGGGCTGGGAGTCAGTGTGGGGAGGCACCCAGCAGCATCTGCTGTATTTCTCATTAGAGACCTCATCTTGAAAAGTAGGACCTGGGCACAGTGAGATTAAGCCAGTGACAAAGATTTGGTCATTGCGAGAGAGTCAAGATTGCAAGTATACAGAAAGGACTGTGCTCTTGGCCCCTCTCCTGGAGGGATTATTTGCTTCTCAAAGAGAGTGTGGGAACTTTATGTAAAAAGTGAGCACTCAGTCCCACACTTCTTTTCCCCTCAGCAGCGTTCACCTGTAAGTGCCCCATAGAAGATCTCTCTCAGCTGTTTTTCTCTTCCTCAGTCACTGTGGTTGCCACGTCGTGCTGCCAGTGTTCCCTGGAGTTGTTTTCTCAGTGTTTCTACCCGGCCCCCCAGCCTTCTCATGGCCCTACGCCCCTGTGCCTCATTTGGGCTCTCTTCCTCCCTCAGCTATAGATGCTGCTGCTACATACTTCCCAACTGCTAGAGTGCCTTGGAGAAGTTTCCCTTAGCTCTTCTGCACTTCCCTTTTCCTCCTAGCCTGGAGGCAGCCTGGGGCCCAGAATCAGAGTATGTCTAATGGAGAGCAAGGGAGAGGAGGAGCAAGACACCATAGGTAGGGGGTCAGAAGAAATCATAGTCTAATCTTGCTCACCAGAGGTACCTATTAGGATCTGGGGCCACATTTCATGTAAGAAAGAGAATTTGTTTGCTCGACATTGTGGTCTATGAATGTATTTCCCTTCGGGACCTCCAAAAGGAATAACATGGAACGAAGAGCAGAATTTTGGTAAAGCAGTTCCACCTTTCAGGTGGTTTCACTTTCTGGGGTTTCAGATACCTGCAGTCAAGCACCATCTGGAAGCAGACAGTCCTTTTCTGACATGTTGCTGAAGGTCAATAGTAGCTGAATGCTAGGTCACAATGACTGTGCCATTCACCTCACCATGGAGGCGTTTTATCATCCCACTTCATCACAGGATGAGGGGTGAGTTACAGTACAATAAGATATTTTGAGAGAGAGATCATATTCACACAACTTTTTTTAAACACACCTTGTTTTAATTATTGTATTTCATTATTTGTTATTATCTCTTATGGTATCTAATTTGTAAATTAAAATTTGTCATAGGTCTGTCTATATAGGAAAAACATAGGATATATAATATAGGGTTCAATACTATCCTCAGTTTTAGGCATTGGGGGTCTTGGAACGTATCCTCCACAGATAAGAGGGAGATCCCTCTATACCGGAGTTTTTGGCCACTGTTAACAAATAGAAAGTATAGCTTTCCAGAACATTTTTATGAATATGTATGTGTGTTTTCTTTCTTTTTTTTTTTTTAAAGATTTTATTTATTTATTTGACAGAGAGAGATCACAAGTAGGCAGAGAGGCAGGCAGAGAGAGAGAGGGATGCAGGCTCCCTGCTGAGCAGAGAGCCTGATGCGGGACTCGATCCCAGGACCCTGAGATCATGGCCTGAGCCAAAGGCAGAGGCTTAACCCACTGAGCCACCCAGGCGCCCTGTGTGTTTTCTTTAATTGAGAACATATTGCAGAGACTCTGTGGTATTCTATATTTATACTGGTCAGGACTCCTCAGCGCTAGCTCTGTAGCTCTCTCCATGGATCTCCCTCCAGCACGATGGTCCTGGGGTCTGTGTTCTCTTAGCACTGCTTCTTCCCTTCATCCCTCATGTTTAGGAGTGAAGCGTTGTCCTACTCTTGGTAATTTCTAGGTTGCCTCGCCATCCTGTTTGGCTTCTAAGCGCTTGCATCAGCTGTGTAATAAATCCTCTTTATTTTACCCTCATTTGAAACGTATATGGTGGTTTCTATTTGCTGATGATTCCTTTGGTCTTCTGGTTAAACACTCTGGACTGGGGAAGTGTAGTTGCCTGTGCAATGCAACAGGGAGAAGATGAGCAGAAAGTGGGTCTGAGAGCCAACAGGAGGGTGGCTTTTATGGGGTCTCTTTTTTGTTACCCAGTGTCGTTTCCCCCTTCTCCCCATGTTATTTTTTTTTTAAAGATTTTATTTATTTGACACAGAGAGAACACAATTAGGCAGAGAGGCAGGCATAGAGAGAATGAGAGAGAGGAGGAAGCAGGCTCCCTGCTGAGCAGAGAGCCCGATGCGGGACTCGATTCCAGGACCCTGAGATCATGACCTAAGCCGAAGGCAGCGGCTTAACCCACTGAGCCACCCAGGCGCCCTCTCCCCATGTTTAATGTCCATGCAACAGCTTCACGTATCTGCCTAGCAGGGGACAGCTGTCATTTAGACAGAGAAACATTTTCCTCCTTTCCTCCCCAAATGGAGGCATGAAGTGACTGTGTTAGTCAAGCTAGTTTCTCTAGGTGATAGGCCACCCCTCCATTAGTTCCGGGTTCTCCTGGTTGCGGTTAGGGTTTTTGAGGACTAAATGACAAAGCTGGGACTCACCCAGGCCCCTCCCAAACAAAATAGTACAGGAAGGGGAAAGGTAAAACTAGGTATCTTGTTAACATATATGGGCACATGTGTGAGGAAAACGTGCAGAGGTGCTACAGCCCTCATTGTTTTGGTTGATCATGAGGTCATATCATGGACACATTATTATTTTTTTTTAACTGTCCACTCTGTTCTCTTACACTGAAGCACACCTTGCCTAGGTTCTGTTCTTGGTGGAGTGATCTGAATCTTTCTTCCTGAAGCACATGGGTCATTAGGGGTCCTGCCTTGGTTGAGTTGTTGTAATCTTCTAGAGACTTTTACTGTGGACATGAAAGTCCTGCAAGGTGCCATGGGGCATCTTCTGGGTTCTGACATAGTCTTCTGCCCCTGTTGTGTAGCCTCAATGTGTTTCCCTTTGATAGATTGTATATATCATCACAGTTAGTACAGTAATTCCTCTGCTTGTTAAATCAATGGTATGAGAAGCCTAAAGTGACCACATGACAGTTGTAACTTATCATTTAATGGGATGATTATAGAACCTTCCTCCCTTGGGAACTAAGATCCATAAGCCGTCTGAACTCAGGGCTGCAATGTTACAATGATGGAATATTATGTCTAATGGTGAAAAGGGCTTCCTCTACTCCCATCTCTTAATGTCCAGGCTGTGTATAGTGACAGTGGGGGAATACAGCACCTTATATTGGTCTCTAGCTTGAATAGGCACCACCATCTTGGAAGAGCACATCAACCTCAGTGAGTCTTCAGCAAACCATTCTTCCTGTTGGCTTAGCTGCTTCTTGGTGTTGGGCTGCATGAGATGAGGGAGTGGGAGACAATGGAGGCCCAAGATGTTTGGGCGACTCAAGATTGTTCAGTTTTATCTGAAATGTCCAAGTACCTCCCATCCCAAATCTCACAGTCCCACTCTTCTGAATAATGTCCCAACCTTCACATAAGAGACTTGAGTGTGCTTGTACTGGTCAAGCAGGCGGAAGTTAGCTGGCAGGACCTGGAGTTATGGAGGAGGTGCATTCCCTGCCAGGGGTAGCACAGGAGCAGAGGGAGAGGGAGTTCTCCTAGCACAAGGATTTGTGTGTAAGGAATTATTTCAGAAGTGCTCCTAAGGGAGACCCTCAGAGGAGTGGAGAGGCAGGATCAGAGAGGAGTGAAAGTCAGGTAGAGCTCTTCAGAGGGCAGCTGTAGCTGACTCCTACAGTGTAAGCTGCACCTGTGTTCTTTGATCTGGAAGCAAAGGAGCTGGGTTTTTGGTTATTGTTGTTGTTTTCTTTTTTTTAATTCCCACCCATCTCCAGCATTTGTGATGGGACCCTCTCCTCCAAAGTACCCAGGCATTTCCAGATCTTTGCTAAGCAAAGCGAGCTCTAGTAGCCTGAAAACAGTTCTCCAAAAAATAATTGCAGGGGCTCCCTTGAAATGAAACCACATGGAAGCCTGGGGGGAGTTGGGTGAGGGACACATAGAAACCATAAATAAATGGGTTCTAGGTGACCCGCATGCGTTGTGACATTGTTGGCTACACCCACACTTTAGTGTTCTGCTGGTGCTTTTCATTGTCTGGAACTACTGAATGCCACAGGTAAGAAACGAGTTCCCTAAGAGATGGGACAGAGCAGAGAATGATGGAGGTTGATTTGAGAATGAACAGGTTAATTGACCCCATCCCAGTATATCATAGAAAATTTTTCCTGACATTAAATGTTTTCCTATAACCATTTTAATGATTGCATAATATACCACTATCAAGACGTGCATGTTCATTTAAGCAGTCTCCTTTTCATTAGAAATGAGCTCTTCCCTATTATAAATATTATTATGGAACAACTCTGCAACTAGGGTTTAGTTTATGTCCCTAATTTTTCCCCTAGGACAGACAGTGTTGGTGCTTTAATTGGATGAAGAGGAAAATAGGTGTAGCATTACTCAAATGCTCTAAGTAAGTGGACACAACACATGAAATTCCTGATATGAATGTATGTGAGTAGGGAATGTTTTACATGTGGTTTGATTTCCATAGTCAGTTGTTTATAATTCAATGTTTGGAAATCAGTACTTATTTTTGTACTGAAGTGATGTTCTAATTGGTATTTAGGTTCCCAATATATGTCATGAGACTTCATTTAGCTCATGAGATATATTGGGAACCTAAATACCAATTAGAACATCACTTCAGTATATATGAAATCTATATAAATACAAATCGAGCTGAACTGATGAGTTAGCGTATGAATAGTACATTTCTCTTCCCTTCTCTCTCTTTCTTAACTCAATCCATTTCTTTGTAAAGGCCATTGCCAACCCATGGAGCCAAAACAACCCTGGCTACTCATTTAGACTTGAGTAGAAATTTTGGTTCATTATGAATTAGGAAGAATTTGTAATTAAATCTTTGTGATGGTGAACTATCTTATACCCTGGATAAGGACTTTCAGGCACTGAGTACAGGAGGATTTTCTTTTTTTTTTTTTTTAGAATGTCACTTTTTATCCTGAATTCATACCTTATTAGCCCTGCATACTTTGTTTTTGCTATTGGCTGAGGTCAGTGCCTTGTATTTACCAGGAGCAGTAAAATGGTGCCTTCTGTTCTGAAAGCATATGCTAGAGGAATTGACATTTAGAAGATGCAATTCAAAAGTGACACGCAAGTTCTTGTAAGCATAAGTTCATTCTTCTTTGGTTTGTTAGTGTGTAATTCTTCATCTTGCTTTTGGATGCTGTGTAGTTCTGTTAAAATATAACTATGTTATATTTTATATATTTTATTATATTTAATATAAATAATATAATATAAATATATTTTATATTTAATATTTTATTAATATATAACTATGTTATATATTATGGGGCACCTGTTTGGCACCTGTTTGGCTCGGTCAGTTAAGCGTCTGCCTTCGGCTCAAGTCATAATCCCAGGGCCTTGAGATCAAGCCCCATGTCAGGCTTCCTGCTCAGCAGGAAGCCTGCTTCTCCCTCTCCCTCTGCCTGCCACTTCCCCTGCTTGTGCTTACTCTCTCTCTCTCCCTGTCAAATCAATCAATCAATCAATCAATCAATCTTTAAACAAAAACCTTAAAAACTATAACTATGTTATAATTAGCCTACATGGATATAATCAGATAATCACTACTGACTTAGCATCAGACCTGGCTTCTGAATATGTAGCTTTAATTTGTTTTTCAGAAAATAATTTATTGACTCACTCAAAAAACTTTAAAAGAGGGGCACCTGGGTGGCTCAGTGGGTTAAAGCCTCTGCCTTCGACCGGGTCATGATCCTGGGGTCCTAGGATCCAGCCCCGATTCGGTCATTCTGCTCAGCAGGGAACCTGCTTGCCTTCCTTTCTCTCTGCCTGCCTCTCTGCCTGCTTGTGATCTCTGTCTGTCAAATAAATGAATAAAATCTTTAAAAAAAAAAACTTTAAAAGTCAATTTTGTATTTAAAATAGATTTAAATTTACAGGAAAATTGAGAGGATAGTAGAGTCCTTAAATACCCTACTTTTAGTTTTGCCTGTTATTGACATCTTATAGTAAGGTACATTTGTCATAACATATGAATTAATATTGATACGTTATTATAAACTAAAGGTCATATTTTATTCAGGTTTCCTTGGTATCCACCTGGGATCTCATCCAGGATCCTATCCAGGATATCACATTATATTTACTCATCATGTCTCAAGGCTCCTTTGGGCTATGACAGTTTCTCAGACTCTTTGTTTTTTTTTTTTTTTTTTTTTGGTCTTTCAAGAGTATAGTTTAATTTACCCATTCATATGCAAATCAGAGCACCTCTAATGATCATCCTGTGAACACTATATGATAACAATTGCTATCCACTAGACAATATAACTCATTTTGCTTTCACTTTTAATATAAAGGATAAGAAAAATGGGAAACTTCTTTTTTAAAAAAATTATCTCTTCTTTTGATGAGAACACTGAAATTCTACTCCCTTAGCAAATTTCAAATATACAATATAGTGTTATCAACTATAGTCACCATGTTATACATTAGACCTCAGAACTTATTTATCTTAGAACTCAAAGTTTATATCCTTTTACCAGCCTCTAAATTTTCTTTGCTTTTGATGGCTTGGACAGTTCTGAGGAGTTCTGGTCAGGTACTTTGTAGATGTCCCTCAACTGGGGTTTGTCTGATGTTTTCTTTCTGATTAGACTTGGGTTGGAAGTTTTGGGGAGGAGAACTACAGAGGTAAATGTGCCGTTCTCATCATATTGTATCAAGAAAGCATGAGTTGTCACTAGTGATGTAATCCTTGAACTCTTCACTGAGGTCATGTTTGTCAGGTTTTTCCATTTTAGTTTGTCCTTCGATCCCTCCATCCTCTTCTTTTTTAAAGGAAGTCACTAGGACCACGCATTAGAAGTGGGGAGTTATGCTCTACTCTCTTGAGGGCAGAGTATCTACATAAATCATTTGGGCTTTAAGTAGTTTTCATTTTAAATTGTGTGTGTACATGTACATATATACGTGTTTAAAGATTATATGTTTGGCTCTCAAACATATAATTAAAAAATGAAGAAAAGAATAATCCCCTACAAGCATTTTTAAAAAGTTAAATGGAGGGGTGCCTGGGTGGCTCAGTGGGTTAAGCCTCTGCCTTTGGCTCAGGTCATGATCTCAGGGTCCTGGGATCAAGCCCCACATCAGGCTCTCTGCTCCGCAGGGAGCCTGCTTCCCCTACCTCTCTTTGCCTGCCTCTCTGTCTACTTGTGATCTCTGTCAAATAAATAAAGAAAATCTTTTTTAAAAAAGTTAAATGGAAATTTTTTGTCATAGCACCAAACCTTAGGTCACATTGAAAGACATCTTAATATCTGAAAGAAATTGATTTGAAAAGAGAAAGGTTTACACAGTAAACTTATATATACTGTGAAGGCTGATCATTTTTTCTATGTTAATCTAGTGAATATTCAATAATCCAAGCTGATACAGCCACTCTGGAAAACAGTATGGAGGTTCCTCAAGAAGTTAAAAATAGAGCTACCCTATGGCCCAGCAATTGCTCTACTAGGGATTTAACCAGAAGATACAAATGTAGTGGTCTGAAGGGGTATCTGCACCCCAGGGTTCATAGAAGAATGTCCACAATAGCCAAACTGTGCAAAGAGCCGAGATGTCCACTGACAGATGAATAGATAAAGAAGATGTAGTATGTGTATGTGTATACAGTGGAATATTACTCAGCCACCAGGAAGGATGAAATCTTACCATTTACATTGTTATGGATGGAAGTGGAGGCTATTAAGCTGAGTGAAATAAGTCAATCAGAGAAAGACAATTATATGGTTTCTCTTGGATGTCGAACATAAGAAACAGGGTAGAGGACCTTTGGGGAATGAGGGAAAACCAAATGGGAAATTATCAGAGAGGTAGAAAAAACATGAGAGACTCCTAACTATAGGAAACAAACTGAGGGTTGCTGGAGGAAAGGTAGGTGGAGGGATGGGGTAACTGGGTGACGGCCGTTAAGGAGGGCACATGATGTAATGAACACTGGGTGTTAACGCAACTGATGAATTATTGAACACTATGCCTGAAACAAATGATGTACTATAAGTTGGCTAATTGAATTTGAATAAAAAATAATCCAATGGATTATTTAGTATCACAAACAATTTCCAATTAGGTTATATGAGGAGAAAATCTTCTCACAGAAAAAATTCTTTTCCTTTTCTCTGGAAGAGTTGTGTGTTGTATATCTTCATTACTTCCACTGGGAGGAGACTACCTTTTCACTGTTGATATATTCTAAGTTTTGTATGGAACAGAACTCTCAGGTAGAAAAGTGACTTTATTCTCTGATTTGCAGAGTTTTTGATATCCATCATAATTCCTGTCATATCCTGTGGCTATTACTTTGACCACTGCAGCCAAAAATCCTGATGTAATCAGTTCAGTCTTCAGGGAGTTCTTTGAATCAAAACCATTAAGAGACTCTAAATGAGCCCCGCTAGCAGCTCTTGCTGGGCTGTGCTCACAGGTGAGTTTCCATCAGTAATTAGATCTTTCATTCATGGCATTTGAGCAAGCAGTGCTTTTCATATAGGACACTGCAAGGTTTAGAGCTTATTTGTGAAATAAAGGGAAGCAGAAAATTCAGACCTTGCTGTACCAATAAAGACTACTAAATGCTCAGCTTCTTTATTTACTAGAAATGTCATTTAGTTTTGCATGTATAGATTTAAAGAGAAGACTATCAGTTCAGTTTCTGTTAAAGGAAAAACTTAATAAATTATTTTTTATCTGCCTACGATACTTGCCCTATTCCAAATGGAGAGGTTTTAGTATATTTGGTTTATCTTGTTTGTAGGATATGCAACCTCTCATTATCTGTTATCATCATCTACCATCTATTCATTATCCATAAAATATATATAAGATGGTGATGTATTGAATTGAAGACCATAGGTGGGATTATTAGAAACAGAAAGGGTGGGATGAGATTACAGTGTGGGCATTGCTATAACTCTTAAGATCCTGGGGTTGAACAATATGTATGTATTTGTCTGAGGGAGGATGTATGCTTTGGTTTCTAGGATGTATGGGGAAAAATATTAATGGATCAGTGCAAACCTGCTTTTTCAAATATAATAATAATTTTATGAGTATAGTTTTAATTTAATAGACTCAGGATAGGATACAGGAGTTGAGCATTTCTGTTGCAAGTGTTCCAAGAATCACACTTTTTAAAATACCATATTATAATATATTTATGACATTTATGAAAGCTGGGGCCAAAAGTTAACATATTTTTGAGTCACCACAAAATTACCTTTTGGAGAAGATTCCAGATTCGTAGCCAATTGAAATATTGTCTTCCGTAGATTTCCCAATTTTCACAAAAGGCTCTCAACATTTACCCCCCACCCCCAGCCCTGCCAATTGTTAAAGCCCACGGTGTCAAGAATTGTGAAGAGTCTAAGATTTTATCCTATTTGTAAGCTATCAAATTAGCCTGCCATAGTTTCATAGATGCTGGCAGAAGACACGAGACTCTTGGATCAGAGACAAAGAACTTTTTTACTCACAGTACAGAAAATAACATGAGCTTCATGTTTATATTGGTTCCCTTGACTTGCTAAGTCCCACAGAGGCAACGGAGAACAGCCCAATGGGATGCTGTGAACACAGTAGGTTTTTGTCATAGAAACCCTGAATTTAAGAAACTCTCAGTTGTGTAAGAGGGCTGCTAGCAGTCTTCTCAAAACATTGCTTCAGAGGGAGACATTAGTTTTATGGTCAGGAAATAAATAGGCCCTCTGCTTTGGAGAGAGCTATCACCTCTGTCTTCCAAGGTTGTTTGCTATGTAGACATTCTTGCAAAGATAATCCAGAACAAAGCCATCAATGCCTTTTTATTGGAAGACAAGCAGAAACTGAGAGACCTGTGGAGGATGTCTGCCAACACATGGCTCTACACATCACATAAAATTGTTTATCTATCTGGAAAAATAGGATGGCTAGACTCTAACATTGACTTTTTACCCATTTAATCATCTAAATATTCATTCAAGTATTTCACTGTGCTGTGTCTGATACTCTGGGATATAAGAAATACAACAGTGAGCTAGAAAGATGAATTTCCTTACCTTGTGAGATTTACATGTGTGGGGTAGAGAGATTTTAATAACGTGATTCTCCCAGTAAGCAACTGGTTACAATGTGACAAATGCAAATAAGGCATTTCACAAGTGAATACTTGGAAACTTCAAGGTTCTAATGGAAGAAAGTCTAAAGGATGTACTGAACCTGCGTGACCTGTGACCTGTGTGAAGAGAGTGAGAAGAGCGACTGTGGAAAAGGCTGGAGACAATCAGGGACCGACAATGCAGTACCTGCTTTGCTGTGTTAAGGACATGGAATTTAACTCAGAAGGCACCAGAGAAATCCTGAAAGGCCTTAAGCAGGGGAGGGATATCATCAGAGTTGTGTTTTGAAGGGTTGCGTAGCCTCTGTGGGGATCATGACTGGCGGGGTCACAAAAGTCAATGCAGAGAATTGTTATAGATGAAATGATGAAGGGGTGGTATGGAAATTCAGGATAGAAGTGAATGTTTGGTTGTGAGATATTTAGGAGGCAAAATTAATAAAACTTGCTGACTGAATGAGAGAGAGGGGAAGATGTTGAGGAATGTTCTTGGATCTCTCTGGAACACTGAGTGGATGAGTGTAAGGCCCATGGTGAGCAAGGAGACAGAGAGAATGGGGCAGGTTAAGGCTTGACAAGTCACTGCCTCTCAATATCTATCACAATTGTGTTTGAGGCAAATACTGCTTATTGACCCTTGCCTCAAGGTGTGCAGTCCTTCTAGTCCTCCCTACTCTCTAGATTCTCTCTCAGTATTGAGCCACATGCCTGAAACATCTTAATCCTCCCAAAAGTCACTGCTCTTTGGGTGATGTCATCATTTTACTCTTCTCTGTGAAGACCAGGGCCTTCTCTATGAGAATGTATGGGAGAAATGATTCTGTGATCTTGGTGCAGGACTGGCAACTTTCTGAGCAACTCGTTCTTAATTTTATAGACTCCAAACTATGAAACAGATTGAGGTTCTTTCTTTATGTGGCTGGCTGTTATAAAACTTGGAACCAGTTTTATTGCCCACTTCTAACTGTTATATAGGGCTTTATGATGTACAAATCTCTTACCTGCTCATCCCTCTTTAATCTTATTTAATTACTTATTTCCTCTTGCTGAACTGAATGTAGTTTTGGTTAGCTTAAAAATTTTCTGAAACAAGTTGGAGTGTAAATAAATAAATACAAGTTTAAGACTATGCCACTAATATCTTTGGACAGATGAATCTACTAGGCTTTGGTACTTCATCTGCAAAATGAGAGGTTTGAATGAGATACACTCAAGATTTTTCTAAAGCTCGCACAGTTCCTCTTTTTAAAAAAAATTAAAAATGTTTTCAACTTTGAGTCATCACAGACAACATTTCAAGTATCTAAAACTGACTAACCATCAGCTACCATCTCTTTGCTCATGGAATTTTTGATTATCTAGAACATCCCTATTACTGAGAATGGCCTATGAACTGCTCTTGTCAAATATACTCTTCATTACAATACTGTATACAGGATTCTATTATAGTAAAAGCGGAGGCATTTATCTTACTCTTGTTTCTTGCTCTTACTGAAGTCCAGCTCATCTGCAACAATTTCAAAAGATACTTGCCTTTTGCTTTATTACTACACATGTGTCTCATGGTCAGGACTCATTTCTAAGAGCTACTCATTGGTAAGTGGGTCTCAAATGTATCAGTGCCCAAGCTCCAAAGAAGAAGCTCTTCCACTGAGGGATGATCCAGGATTCATGGTTCCATGGGAATGAAACCAGAGGATTGTACCCTCAAGCGAGGCCTGGGCTTAATTTGAATTGGTCTGCCTGAAAGAAAGGGAGATCCTCCAATGCCACTCCTCATAGGCATTAGGATCCCTTATTGTGAGCTCAGTTTACTAGTTGGCATCACCATCTTGCATTACTCAAAGACCAAAATGACTTTTCTGTCTACCATTAGTTCAGGTGGCTGTCCATTTGATATCTGAATAGTACCATTATATCAGTTGTAAAGTGTCTTTGTTCATGTTTTCTGTATACAAGGTTTCCCTATGTCATATTGTATATGCAAATGAATGTTTTAGGTGCAATTATTTATTTATCCAATTTATTTATTTATTTATTTGAGTGTGAGGAGGGTGAGGAGCAGGGGAAGAGAGAGAATCTCAAGCAGACTCCATGCTGAGTATGGAGCTGGACATGGGGCTTGATCCTACAACCATGAGATCATGACCTGTGCTGAAATCAAGAGCCATGGGGCTTGATCCTACAACCATGAGATCATGACCTGTGCTGAAATCAAGAGCCAGTTGCCTAAACAACTGAGTCACCAAGGAGCCCCTAGGTGCAATTATTTGAACAAACATGTATTGCTTACCTTTTATTGGTCATACTCTATGCTGTATTAGTTTATGCGAAAAAATGATCCAGCCCTTCTTAGCATCTGCTTGATGTCTATGTAGGAAGAAGATAGGTGAGCAGGTTTAAGAGAATAAAATGCTCATCAAGCGGGATGCCTGGGTGGCTCGGTTGATTGGACAACTGCCTTCGGCTCAGGTCATGACCCCGGAGTCCCAGGATGGAGTCCTGCATTGGGCTCCCAGCTCCATGGGGAGTCTGCTTCTCCCTCTGACCTTCTCCTCGCTCATGCTATCTCTCACCGTCTTTCTCTCAAATAAATAAATAAAATCTTCAAAAAAATAAAAAAAATGCTCATCAAGCTGTGTGTAAAGAAGAACAGGGTAAAGAAGGATAAGGTGTTATTAGTGTCTTGGGTCAGAAGTATGGAAGGATTATTTGGAAATTGGTTTGTGGAGGACTTCCTTACAAATTATATCATCTTATCTATTATAGCAAAAATCCACTGCAATAGAAAGATAGAACTGATCATGGAATTTTTTCTGGAACCAAAGATTGCCTGTATTTGTGAATCTTTGCTACACCAATGCTGTTTCAGTGGAGGGTTGAAGGAGGACAAATCTAGAGAGGAAATGAAGCTCCCGGTCTACTTGGCCAGACAGCAGAGCACACACAATGGCGTTGAGAGGCTGACTTTGATTGCTCTGGGCCAGAAGCTGTAAAAAGATATAGAGTATAGTTAGATGCCATCTCCCATGTTACAAAAGTCAAAATAGAAAAAAAGAGTAAATTCCCAAGTAGAGAGGTAGGCAAAATTTCAGAGATCATTTTCTGCGAAGGCAGCAAGGATATAGAAGGTCTAAGGGTCCCCATTCTTTCATCCAAAGCCCCAGACACAAGGGTCCTTTCCTGCATTGTTAGTGATTTATTTAGCTGTCCACCAAGGTCTAGGTACATTGCTGAATGTAAACCTTGATATCTAAAACTTAAAATTCTCATGCTGGTGAGTCTCAGGATGGGGAACAATTAGAATACATTTGAGCGATGTTGGACTTCCTTCTCACTGAGGCCCAGGTGACTCCCTGATAGTGAATGAAATGCTCAGACATTCTAAGGGAGTGATGCTCAGAGAAGTGAACTACTTGACTCCAGAACAGACATATGTCAGAGACCTTTCAATCAGAACATATCATGGATCAAGGAAGTTTTCTTTGGAATGATGAACAGTCATGAGACCTTTCTGGAGAGTAGCAGTAGCTACTATCTCAGCGTGCTTTCTGAATAGCAGGCACAATGCTAGATGATAATGTTTCATTTGATACTCACTTTATAAATATACTATATGATGTGGAAACCAAGACTCTCAGATCCAAAAAAAAAAAAAAAAAGACTCTCAGATCCTAAATGCTTTTCCATTGAGGAAGAGCATCAGAAAATCAATGTGATCTAGTCAATATTACAGTGTTGAATACAGAAGAGAGAAAGGCATATTTATTGATCCCTTACCATTTGGAGGGATCAAAAAATTATTGGGAGGTAGAGATAATTGTTTCCACTTAGGACAGGGTGAAATTGATACTCAGGGAAGGTAATTACTTGTCAAATATTGCACGACTATTAAATGGTGGAGCTGGAATTCAAAGCCAGGTCTTAGGCCAAAGTACATATTTTGTCTGGCATGACGAATTTAGGTAGAATTTGAGGATGTTGGATTTTGAGTCGATCATCTTCTTTATCCCTTCCCTTCCACCCTGGGCCTCTGTATAACCCAGAGCCTAATTTGCCCCTATTTCTTGCTGTCTGCTCTCAGATTGTAAACTAGTCTCTGTCAAGTATCAGGTGACAATTTAATATGATGAAAAATGATAGTTAATGTGATTACCAGGTATGTATGAAATTTAGAAGGAACTCTTTCTGATTTCTACGGATAAGAAGAGACTTGCTGTGTGGGTATTAAAGAAAGAGGTTGGAGAAGACTAGGTGACTAATCTATTTCTGGAGAGAGTCCTGAATTCTACTGGGCAGGCCCTTAGGAAAGTAGGTGAATTTGGGTCTAACAAAGAATGAGATAAATTTGTCTTTCACTCTTGAAAGCTGGTTACTTTGAGTGACAATTTTCTTCTTTTTGATTGTTTAAGGCTTTCTTAACCTTAATACTTTGACATATGGGTTGGATCATTTTTTTTGTAGTGGGGGCTTTCCTGTGCATTTTGTGATGTTTAATAGTATCCTTGGTCTTGACCCAGTAGATGCCAGTATGAGTTCCTGTTATGATAACAAAAAATGGGTCTTGGGGGTCAAAATTACCGCTGTTGAGAATCACTGATTTAGAGCTCCTGAGTTTTTCTAGCAACCACTTTTACAAAGTCTGTTTTATTAAAGCAATGTTCCGCAGATCGTTGTGGATGAAGTGAGAATGAAACTCTAGAAATCTTCCTGTGTCCCGGTAATTAGACTTGTTCTACTCTCCTACTTGGCAGAAAAATGTAAAAAGAACTTCCTCTTTGAAAGAGATAAGCCAAGAAGCTGAAAATACAGACAAGTAGAAAAATGGTCCTTTAATGAAAATCCAGCTGCCAAGAAAGAATATATAAATGATTCCTTTTGGGGTTATTCTTCAGCTCCCCTGGATGGTATGCGTAAAATTGGTAGGGAATATTATTGGCTGCTTTTTTTTTTCACTTAGCAATTGTGTTAAAGTCCAAATATAAATTTCACTTTATTTAGTGCCTGCCTTAGTATTTGGAAATTTATTCCGAGGCCCCAGAAGAGCTGCAGTTGTTACCCACCACAGTCTGGACCTGCCAGCCACGTGGAGCCTCCTTTAATTAACTGTCACTTTCTGTATTCTTCCACCCTCCTTAGCCAGGGAGTGTGAGGATGGTTCCGAATTGTCCCTGGTCACGTCTTTTAGACAAAAAACCCTGGGAGAAGCACAAAGAGAGGACAGTTCCTTGTAACAGTTCAGTGAGTAATCAAGTTGAACAGTCCTCCTCAGAATTATGACAGCTGTTTTAAATATTGGGAATTCTCTTTTGTATTAGTGCCTCTTTCAGACAGCTTAGGGTTTAAAAAGTTGAATATTTTGCTTCTATTATGGAAGAATTTTATGCTCATTGTGGGAGATGCAAAAAAAATGTGTTATAAAAAAGTAATAGTTATCCATAATCACATCATTAAGAGACATTCACCATTAAAATTTTAGGTCATTTTCTTCTAGGGTTTTACTATTCATTTCACACTGATGGGATCACGCTCTAAAATAAAATTTAGTATTCTTCTAGTTAAAACTTTAAAACTTAGCTTTATATCATAGGCTTGTTTTTTGACATTCACAATCCTTAAAACTTCGTTTTTAGGAAGCAGTGTTGAATTAATCATCATAGAAATCCTTCTGCTGGAGGTAGAGAAATTTAGCATAATTCCTTTTGTACAGAAGGAAAGTGAAAGCACATTGGAGAAGTGATTTTCTTGTATCTTATACCCATGTTAATTATTGATGCTAAGGGAAGAATTTGAATCTAAGATATTGATGTGATTACCTTTGTGTTTCAGGAAGCTCACTCTGGAAGTGATAAAGGCAAATGCCAGGCTGGACAGGCCGATCCATGAAGAAGTTGGTGTAATAACCCAGGCAGGAAATGATGAAGACCTAAAAAAACCAACTGAGTGAGAAAGGAAGGGAGATGATGGATAAAGAGACATCAAAGGGTTACTGGTATCCTTAGCATTTGGTTGGTGGTTTCTGTGGGAAGTAAGGAAAAAGGGAGGAACCTAGGCAGTTCTCAGGTGTTCACGTAGACACTGGTCACCAGGAGAAATTAATGAGTGGCATAGTTTGGAAGGATAATGATCAGTTCCCTTTGGGTTCAGTGCAATGGAAATTGCCATGGAACAAGCAGGCGGAAGTGCCAGATAGGCTGTTGGAATAGTGAGTGGCCCAAAGTGGGGTGGAGGAGGGGGAGGAGTGTGTTGCCGTGGAGAGAGAGGAAGAGCAAGAGGAGGAGTGGGGAGGGTGGTGGTGTCTGGGCTAGGCTGAATGACTTGAGGTACATGGTCATTTAGAAGGTCACTGACGTCACAGAAATGGGTGAGCTGGCCTTGGGACAGCAAGCAGGATTCGAGAAGAGAGCCTCAGATCGAGCTCTTCTCTGAGTCTCCTAAGTTTCTTTGGAGGTTGGTCTCTTGGTTAACTGGGATATCACTTGAGGTCTCATTTTTTCCCATGGAGATGGCTTTTTGCCACCAAACAGGAAGGTTTCTTCCCATCTCACTGGACCTAGCTATGGCATTTATCAGGAGTCCCTCTCTCTCCCTTCTGAAATTCCCTCCTCTTTCCACATTCGGCTGCTCCCTCTTTCTTGCCGCTTTTGTGAAAGTCCCTTTGTTGTGCCACCCTGTAGGACTGGACTAGCAATCTCAGACCAAGCCCAGCAGACACACACATCCTCAGCTTCTCCGGCTCTCTCCCGTCTTGACCTTTGTCTGACCTCCGAGCATCCCTCTGCACTTTCTTATTCTGATCCCCCAAACACCAGCTGAACTGAGGAAACAGGGTAGTCTCCGGGGAGTGTGGACCCCTACAAACTTATAAATGTAAGTCTGCGTTCAGCATCTATTTAGTGGAGAGTGGACTGAAACAACTTTTCTATTAATACAAATGAAGTATGCCTCTCTATTTTTATTGTTTGACTTCTGTTCCTTTGTGAACTCCCTTCAAAAAAGCACGCACCTGTCTAAGTGCAGCAGTGAACAATGAGGAATTTAATAAAAATTTCAAAGGAGTGAAAAAGGGGGGATATTTACATCTTGACGTACATAGCATTTGCAGAAATTCCCATTGGATTTCTCATTTCTTACCAATCTCTCTTCTTGCCCCCACAGCCTTATGCGTTCTCTCTACCCTCTCCAACAGCTGGCATTTCTGATTTACTTTTCCTAAATCTTTCCCTGTCTCTTCTATGTACCTTTTTTTTTTTACTTGGAGCATTTTTCTCTTTCTGGCTTCTGTCTCCAAGCTTTTATACCACCGTCCACTTCTTTCTTTCTTTCTTTCTTTCTTTCTTTCTTTCTTTCTTTCTTTCTTTCTTTCTTTCTTTTAAAGATTTTATTTATTTATCTGACAGACAGAGACCACAGCAGGCAGAGAGGCAGGAAGAGAGAGAGAGAGAGAGGGAAGCAGGCTCCCCGCCGAGCAGAGAGCCCAATACGGGGCTCAATCCCAGGACCCTGGGATAACGACTGGAGCCAAAGGCAGAGGCTTTAACCCACTGAGCCACCCAGGCGCTCTCACCATCCACTTCTTGATGCTGCCTTCAAGCAGCCAATAGCCATTAAAAGAAGGATTAAAAAATTTTTTAAATATTTTATTTATTTATTTAACACACAGAGAGATCACAAGTAGGCAGAGAGGCAGGCAGGGGTGGGGGAAGCAGGCTCCCTGCTGAGCAGAGAACCCAATTCGGGACTTGATCCTAGGGCCCTGAGATCATGACCTGAGCTGAAGGCAGAGGCTTAACCCACTGAGCCACCCAGGTGCCCCAGAAGGATGAAAATTTTAATTGTTATCAGGAAAAGTAAATTCTTGTGCTACCAAAACTCATTCTCTTGTGAAGTCTCCAGGAGATCACATGTAACAAATACTGTTTAACTATGGATACTAAAATTTAAAAACATGTGCATCTTTGTAACACATATATGAATGAGAGCCCTTTACATTTTGCCAGCTGTGTTCACAACTATGTCTAATTTTTTCCTGAGGATAGATCAGGTTTAGAGTTCATGTCCTGGTGCAGCTGTGCAGATGGCCTGCTGTTTAATGTGGGTCTACCACAACTCTTCCTTTTTCCAAGGGTAGAACTGGCGTGGCTATCGCAGGGCTGAGGGGTGTGGGTTTGAGAGGCATTAAAAAGGACGAAAACCTCTGGTACATGCTTGCCTTCTATACCTGGCCATGTGGTTGCTTTGTTTAACATTATTTCATCAGGTATACTGTGAGTCAAGTATTATTATTCCCATTTTGCAGATGGGAAAAGCAAGGACCAGAGATTAACTACTGTAATGCATAGTAGAGGGCCTGAGGTCTGGGGGCTCCGGTTGTGCTCCTGCCACTGTCCCACCCAGCAGCCAGGAAGCACTGGCCATGCAGAGCCCTCTGCTGGTTTTCAGCCCCGCAAAAAGAAAACTGCTTTGTTCTGTCTTTTTGTGTTGCTTCTTTTAGACTCTTCACAGGGTAGGAGAGTTAAACTTTCATGCTTAGTGGCTAAGGGTTGGCCTGAGACACAGGCAGATAGACAGAGGATAAGGATCAAAATGTGTTTTTATAAATTAGGAATCTGCTCTAGGAGAGCAGAGGAGCTTCCCAAACCTGCCAACTTGGGAATTTGCAAAATTACAGTCATGCCACTTGGGAAAAGCCTCTTTTACCTCTAAGTTCATGATTTAGTAGCTGATGTTTTTAATTAAGCCTTAAGTTCCTTGGCAGAAGACATGTATACAGTTCTATAGAAGAGTCTCGAAGCAGCCATTGTACAATTGCAGGAACACGTGGCTGACAAGTTTTGCCATAATCCATCTAAGATGCTCCGATCTCTGTTGTCCTCAGGTGAACTTTGAAAATTGCCATATTATCCCAACAAATCCAAGAGCACACCAATCTGCTTGACTCTGTAGGAAGGCTGATTTCCACTTACATTTTATATTATTTTGCCTCTGAGTGGACTCTGGATTTACTCCATGGAAGCTTTCTGATCCCTAATGCTAGTTTCCATGAAGCGCCTCCTGGGGTGAAACTTCATCAATCACAAAAATGTAGGAATAGAATCCAAACTAGGCAGATGCTGATGAATGAAAATATTTTTTTTTCTGTTAAATAAAATAACATCTCCAAAGGGCAAAGAAATACTTATTGCTTTCAGCTCCCCCCACCCACCCCACTGCTTCTCTGTTACTAGGAAATAGGAATATGTTTCTGATGAGTAAGTAATATTCTAGAAATCAGGACTGATACCCAGAGGCAAACTTTTTGAGATAATGCTGTTTGAGACTTCTGCTACTGCTGGGTCTGAAGTCCCCTAACTCAAAAAAAAATGCAGAGTTTTTCAGAGGCCTTTTTTCAGAGGCCTCATTGTTCAAGTAGTTCAATGACAATGATTCCCTTTCTGCTTCAATTCCTTTAATATTTTTAGAGATGCTCTGCTGGAAGACGTAAGGAATGCAGATTGAATATAACGTTTTTCTTAATTTTTAGAGTTTTATAATCCAAGGAGAGTGATATTGCCAGTAACTGTAAGATAAGGTAGACTGGAATAAGGAAAAGTCCATTAATATCATAGAGGTAGCCTATTTGGAAAACAGGAGAAAGAAATATTAGTTCCCTTTGCAGAAAATCTGGGGTGCAGAAGATGAACTGTGAGCAAGTCTTTGAAGTATGCTAAGATCTCTTTGTGCGGGCAGAAGAGGGAGAGGGGAACAGGTAGAGCAGATGCAATTGCATGATCAAAGGCAAGGCAGTGAGAATGGTACAGTCTGCAGTTGTACAGCTGGAAATAAATTTGGGTGGAAATCTAAGATTATTAAAAGTACTGCATAAATAAAAGATAATACTAGAATACAGTAAGAGACCATTTACAGAGTTGCATTTTCTGCTTTTGAGACTCAATCATTAGTAACTGACTGCACTCCGCTGTTCTCAGTAGTCCTTTAGTAACAGATTTTATATTCTAATATATACTTCTGTTTTTGTTATTTTTTTCTAGATTTCTTGCTCATATAATTTGTGCTCAGACTCCAGCACTATCAGTTCTGATGTTTCCTACTGAAATACATTGTAGCTGGCTTCCTTGCTTTCCTTGTTTTCTTGCTCATTTCCCATACAATAGCCTCAGGGACCTTTAAAAAATATAAACCACAGTCTTCTACTTTTCTGCTTGAAACCCTTTAATGGATTCCCAATATTCTTTTGAAAATAGTTCAGTGAATATCTCAAAGACTGTAAATACTAAATAAGCTCTTTGTGATATATAAGGAAACAGAGTCATGACACTCCTGAAAGAACTTTCTCAGGCAAGAGAGCCAGGCTTTCTGTCCAGGGTTGAGATGTATAATATGTAATGATAATAGCTCACCATTGCCAGCTACTGCTCCAGAGGCATGCATGTGTGTACCTGTGTGCAAACACACTCAATCTTTACAATTACTATCTGCAGAAGACACGGCTCTCTCCATATTATAATTGAGAAAACAAAAGCATAGGGAATCTGTATTTTGTATTTTTAAACTTTTTTAAAAGGAGAATTGGCATTTAAAAACCCAGACCATTCTAACTGGTGTAAAGTGCTATCTCAATGTGGTTTTGATTTGAATCTCCCTGATGGCTAGTGATGATGAACATTTTTTCATGTGTGATAGCCATTTGTATGTCTTCATTGGAGAACTGTCTGTTCATATCTTCTGCCCATTTTTTGATATGATTATCTGTTTTGTGTGTGTTGAGTTTGAGGAGTTCTTTATAGATCCTGGATATCAACCTTTTGTCTGTACTGTCATTTGCAAATATCTTCTCCCATTCCGTGGGTTGCCTCTTTGTTTTCTTGAATGTTTCCTTTGCTGTGCAGAAGCTTTTGATTTTGATGAAGTCCCAAAAGTTTATTTTTGCTTTTGTTTCCTTTGCCTTTGGAGACATATCTTGAAAGAAGTTGCTGTGGCTGATAACGAAGAGATTACCGCCTATGTTCTCCTCTAGGATTCTGATGGATTCCTGTCTCACGTTGAGGTCTTTTATCCATTTTGAGTTTATCTTTGTGTACGGTGTAAGAGAGTGGTCGAGTTTCATTCTTCTACATATAGATGTCCAGTTTTCCCACCAGTTAGAATGGCCCAAATTAGCAAGACGGGAAACAACATGTGTTGGAGGAGATGTGGAGAAAGGGGAACCCTCTTACACTATTGGTGGGAATGCAAGTTGGTGCAGCCACTTTGGAGAACAGTGTGGAGATTCCTCAAGAAATTAAAAATAGAGCTTCCCTATGACCCTGCCATTGCACTACTGGGTATTTACCCCAAAGATACAGATGTAGTGAAAAGAAGGGCCATCTGTACCCCAATGTTTATAGCAGCAATGGCCACGGTTGCCAAACTGTGGAAAGAACCAAGATGCCCTTCAAAGGACGAATGGATAAGGAAGATGTGGTCCATATACACTATGGAGTATTATGCCTCCATTAGAAAGGATGAATACCCAAGTTTTGTAGCAACATGGACGGGACTGGAAGAGATTATGCTAAGTGAAATCAGTCAAGCAGAGAGAGTTAATTATCATACGGTTTCACTTATTTGTGGAGCATAACAAATAGCATGGAGGAGAAGGGAGTTGGGGGAAATTGGAAGGGGAGGTGTACCATGAGAGACTATGGACTCTGAAAAACAATCTGAGGGGTCTGAAGTGGTGGGGGGTGGGAGGTTGGGGGAGTGAGGTGGTGGGTATTAGAGAGGGCACGGATTGCATGGAGCACTGAGTATGGTGCAAAAACAATGAATACTGTTATGCTGAAAATTTAAAAAAAAAAACAAAACCCAGACCTACAACCTCAGTCACTGTCTAGTTTGGTGATCCCTAAATACTGGCCTGGAGATTAGTGATGTTTAGAACATATTTTCCACTGATCATTGTTTCTTGCTTCTTACTCTTTTCTGCTAAGTTGAATTTCCTTTTTACTCAAGTCTATGCACAATGAAGATCTGTGGTTAGTAACATTCTTATTTTTTGTCTAAATATGTCTTTATTTTGTCTACATTCTTTGGAAAGATGATTTAATAGGATATAGAGTTCTAAATGGAGATACTTTCTTTGAGCACATTGAAATATTTCTTTGGATGCTAGCCTGTTGTTGCAATTGAGAAATCTATTGGCATTCTAATTGCTGTTCTATTTTGTCTCTCCTTGCTTATATTTAGTTTTAAAATTTTATTGTTACATAAAATATACATAATGTACAAATCAAAAGTGCACAGCTCAGTTAATTTTTTTAAAAGATTTTATTTATTTATTTGACAGAGATAGAGAGAGAGATAGCAAGGAGAATACAACCAGGGGAAGTGGGAGAGGGAGAAGCAGGCTTCCCTATGAGCAGGGAGCCTGATGGTAGGGAGCTCGATGTGGGGTTCGATCCCAGGACCCTGGGATCATGACCTGAGCCATAGGCAGGCACTAAACAACTGAGCCACCCACATGCCCCAGTTAATTTTTATATAAATGCACACTCATTTAGCTATTCCTCACATCAAAACTTAAAACATTTCCAGTAACCCACAATGTTTCCTTATGTCCCTTCTCTGTCAATATCCACCCCTTTTCTCCCTGGCACCTGATACTCTCTCTTTCGTGATCACAAGTTCAGATCTGTGTTTAGTTTGGGGGAACAAAAAATTGTCATTTTATACAGCATTTCTAGGTGTTTGTAGCTGGAAGTTTTTTCTTTATCCTACTTAACATATGGCTTACCTGGAAGTCACAGTAAAAGATCATGCTCATTGCACCCCAAATAAAATCCCAACTCCTTAGACCTGGCCTATATTGTTCTATGAATTGGCTCTGGTGCACCCCCAAACCTCATCCCCTGTGACTTCTCCCTCATTCAAGCACCACTGGCCTGCTTTCTGCCGTAGAGCATGACAAATTCATGTCCTGACCCCAGACTGCTGCTCCACTTGGTGTCCTTTTTCTGTAGTTCTTTGCATGGCTGGTTTATACTTCAAGTCACAGCTTCAATGTCAGTTACTCAGAGTGGCCTTTCAGTTGTCCTCTTCCTCATTACTCTCTGTATTTCTCTCACTCTATAGCTATCTTAATTTTTATTTCTTCTTCTCCTTCTTCCTCTTCTTCTGTTCCTGACTACCTCTCCACTGCAAATGTCTGCTCTCTGACATCAAGAAACTTGATTGCTTCACCACCACTATGTCCCTGGGGGTTAGTGGAGTGGGTGCTCAGTTAATGATCATGAAATCCATGAGTGAAAGAACTCTTGTAGCTGTGGGATGTCCTTAATTCCGAAGAACATACCTATTACTATGTTTGATCATGAGCACACTCTAAAATTCGTCCTTTTTCACATTGAACCATATTCCTTCTGTATGCAAAACACTGTTCATTGGATGAGTTGGGTGCCCTCTGAAATGTGTGCTAGTTCTTGCAAGTTAATAATAGACCCTTTGTACACTAACAAAGAGATTAACTAGATGTTGTCTCAACAACTATCAGAATAGCAGTATTTCTGTGGTGTTTCATGGAGAGACCAAGTCCCATTGATCTTGGTCCCAATGACCCTCCTCTCCTTGTTAGCTCATCCCTGGTCTTCTTTGCTGGGTCCAATTTTAAAATTAAGCTCTATGTCTTTCTTATCTCTCTCTTCCTTCCATAAGCAACCAACCTGTTCCATGCTATCAAGCTTTTAGCCATTTCTGCATTTCAAATAGAGTCCTGAAAATTCCTTCTGTAAATCAGAGAGTTTATCTGCATTTGCTAAGCAACTGATTTAAGAGAATAGGATGTATAATTGTGCCAGACCCTTAGACAGCTCATTATATGTTTAAGCTTTTAATTTATTGCTTCAGGAAAAATGTATTAAAGCAAAATCACAAATTCCAACAGCATACAGAAGTGACTATACTAAGTGCAGGTATTTTCACTGTTCAATCTTTCACTGGGGCAAATCCATTTGTGAAAGCAAAGATAGCATGGAAGGCTCTTAATAAATGTTCATCCAGTAAGCAGATGCATAAAAAATATTATATTTCAATCCAGGTGATTGATTTCTTTCCTTTTCCTCCTGTTCTCTCATGTTTCCCTCGTGGAATTGATTAATTGATTGATTTATGTTCTCAATATTTATTGCATTTCACTCTGATTAGCACTGGGCTAGGTCAATTATGAATGAGAAAAGGCAATAGAGCTCGTAAGGAGATGGAATCAAAATGTTAAGACTGCATTTATACATGAAGATTAGAGAACAAAGTGGTAGTCATTCAACAGGTATTTAGTAACTACTTCTTGTATTAGTTAATTGTTTCAGATATTGGTGATAAATCCTTATGAACTTTACATTTGACTGGAGGGAACTAAATATTAAACAGGAGGCATGGGTAGATTAGATGGTATAGTATTAGTAATAAGAATTATGATTAAAATGAAGGAGGGGAGGAGAACAGGAGTTCAAGGGGGTGAAGGCCTAGGATTTTAAACAGGATGATCTGGACAAGCTACAGTGAGAAAATCATTGGGTGAAGAAGAGGAGGTAGGGTGCAAGTGATGACATCACAAGAGTTCATGGTTTATAAAAAAACTTCAGAGTGGGTAGATTCTTTGTATTTCTAAACTCTAAGGTAATTTCAAAAGAAGCATGTATCATTTTAAGAAATCAGCAGTCTTGAAATCAGGATCAATACTCTAAAATCAGCCTGCTTAGTAGTCCATGGGTCTGAACTGCTAGGCCTCTCCCATCCTGTTCTCACATCCAGTAGAGAGGAACGTCTGGCTGAGCAGATGGGCTGTTAATAAGCTTGACTCCTGTTGTGCCATTGGACTCTTCATCATCTAGGCAGTGTGAGATGTGTCACAGGTGAGTCACGGAGCTGGATGAGGCGGATGGCACCTGTTAGGGTTGGATAAGACAAGCATCTTATGCATATATATGGAAGAGCAAGCAGTCGGTGCCAGTTGGTGGGTGGGAGGAAATCGACTACCCAGAGAATTTCCACTGGGAATATCCTCTCCTGGCAGAAAACTTGGAAGGTTGATCACGCTATTTCTTTCTCCATCCTAATGAGGCTCTTCAGAGTTTTACAACCTAAGAAACAGGCTTTGAGAGGTAACTTCTCCAAAAACATTCCTCTAAGGAAACAATTTTTTGCTCTCTTTGACTGGCTCAGGTATGACTTTACTATTTCTAAATTCCTATTGAATTCTGCCCTGAAGTCTTCTTGATTATGGGATCAGGATGTAATTCCCTTGAATGTTACCCAAAGGTGCTCTCTGTCCTTCAGCATATAAAATACAATGTCACTTTGAGTTTAGTCATCTCTAAAGATGGAAATAGGGAAGGAAGTTGGTATTCTAAATAACATATTTAATAATATGTTATTTATTCCAGCCATGTGCATATGGCTAATGAATGATTATACATTCCAAGTAAGTCATAGGATCTAGTTACTCTCTCATCAAATTCAAATGGTATAGCTAGAAGTGAAGTTTTTCTTTTCCATAAAATGTTAGGAAAGATTAATATGTTTTATTTCATGGTATCTAAATGGGAATACATTTGCTAGAAGAAAATATGACTATTATGTAGTCACTTTAATCCCAAATTGCATTTAACTATCAAAAAGAACAGGGGATATAAATCAACATTTCTTGGGCACCTTTTATGCATTGAGTGCTTCGCATACATGGTTACTTATTTAAACTTCACAAAAGCCCCACAAAGAAGTCATCATCCCTAACTATTGGTTAGGAGAGTTTAAGAAACTTGCCCAGAGTTGCACAAGAAAATAGTGGATCCTAAATTGAAGTCAGGCCTTTTGGACTCCAAACCTTTCTTCACCACTGATACAATTAATATCATTAGTTACTTGCTTATTTATTTTGTTATCTCTTCAGCAGATAATTGGTATTAGGAGCAACTGATTAAAATACTATACTATTCAGTGCTTGCTTCGGCAGCACATATACTAAAATACTATACTATTCAAAAAAACAGTATTGGCTTGCTGTATAAGTTATCTGTTGCTATGTAAAAGTGTCCTAAAACTTAATTACTCCAAAACTTAGCAGGGAAGACAGTGAGTATTTATCTCACGGAGTTTCTGAGAGTCAGGAATCTGAGAGCAACTTGGTTGGGTTATTCTGGCTCAGGTTCTCTGATAAGGATGCATTCAAGCTGTTGACTGGAGCTGCAGTCATCTAAGAGCTTGTCCCAGGCAGGATCCGCTTCCAAGATGGCTGCCAGCAGGAGGTCCCAGTTCCTTAACATGTGAGTCTTTCCTTAGGGTTACTCATGACATGACATCTGCCTTCTCTCAGACTATGTGATACAAGAGAGAAAGAGAGTGACCAAGCTGAAATCTGCAGCATCTTTTGCAACCTAATTTTGGAAATGATGTAGTACTACTTCTGCTACGTTCTGTTGGTCATTGTCGGAGGGGCTACACAGAGGTGTGAATACTGGGAGGCTAATTAAAAGCCTTCTTGCAGATTGACTATTACCCTTCCTGCAACTTAGTCTTTTGTTTTTGTCTGAGAGTCAGAAAAGTCTTCCATAAATTGATTTTGGTGGCACTGTGTGCCTGTTTCTTTCATGATAATACTTGAAGGTTGATTAATTTGACATTATCTCATCAGCTTTGTCTCAGGTACATGCATTGGGAAGAAACTCGATAATTACTTTCATAGAGCTACACAGGCCTTAAATGCTTCCTCTTTTAATAGAAGGAAGGACAGAATTCTGCATCCTATATCTTATTTTTAACTCTAACCATACTTCCAAACCTTGGCATCCTGTGACTGCAATTTGTCTCAGTAATGGTTAAAAGAATCCAATAATAGCTGAAAAAACTCCAGGGCCATCTTGCTATTATAAACTTTTCTATTATTCCTTAACTGTGCTTCCTTTTCTTTGATCTTCACTTGTCTCAGAGTTGAAGTTGGAAAAGGAAGAGTGCATATTCTTCCCCAGTGCAAAATACTATTTAGACTGTACGCATTTGGTTTTATACATAAGTTCCCAGGGAATGAACCCTTGAGTTGACTCTCTGAATTAGGCTTTATCTTCCCAGGGCATCCAAGGAAGGCCACCTGTGTCACTGTGGAGAGTGCTGTAGCTTCTCCCTGCCACCTGCTCAAGGTGTAAGTTTGTATATATCAGTTCTTTCCTTTCTCAGGGTAACAATTCTCTCTCCAGAACTAGAAAACAATCCAGAGGTTCTATTGTCAGCTACTTAAAAAAATCTCCTGGGTCTCTCATTTGAAGTAGCTTCCAGAGCCCACATCACCAAACTTTTAGTGTGTTATTTCTCAAAGTTTAAAAGAATCTTTCATGGTGTGGAAATGCTAGTTAAAAAGGCAGATTTCTGGACCCTCCCTAGATATTCTGAATTAGAATTTCTTGGAATTGGGACCTAGAATATACCTATGGTTTAAACTTAAATAACAGATTCACTAAAATTTAATTCTCATAACATAAAATTCACCCTTTTAAAGTATACAATTCAGTTGTTTTCAGTATATTCAGAAAGTTTTGCAAGCCATCACCAGTAAGTAATTTCAGAATGCTTTTATCACTCACAAAAAAAACCCTGAACCGATAAACAGTTACTCCCCATACCTACCTCATCCAGCTCCTGGAGACCAATAATCTACTTTTTGTTTCTATGGATTTGCTATTTTGGACATTTCATATAAATAGAATAGTATAATATGTGGCCTTTTGTGATTGCTTTTGTTCACTTAGCTTAATACTTGCAAGGTTCATCTATGTTGCCGCATAAGTCAGTACTTCATTTCTTTTTATTGCCTAATAATAACTCGTTGTATCGATATAGCATACTTTATTCCTTCATCAGCTGATGGATATTTGGTTTGCTTCCACTTTTGGCTATTATGAATAATGCTGCTCTGAACACTCATGTACAGGTTTTGTGTGGACATATGTTTTCAGTTCTCTTGGGTATTGTCATGGGCTGATTTGTGCCCCCTCCCCCAATTCATATGTTGAAGCCCTAATCCCCAGTACCTCACAATGTGCCTTTATTTATAGATCAGGCCTTTACAGAGATGATTAAGTTAAAATAAAGCCATCAGGGTGAGCCCTAATCTATTCTGGCTGGTATCCCTATGAGAACAAGAGATTAGGACCTACAGAGTGATGCCAGGGGTATAGGTGCTCAGAGGGACAACCATGTGAAGAGGGAGAAAGAAGGTGTCCATTGTATGTCAACAAGAGAGGCCTCAGGAGGAATCAGCCCTGCCAGCACCCGGATCTTGAACTTCCAGACTCCAGAACTGTGAGAAAATAAATGTACACTCTTTAAGGCACCCAGTGTGCGCTATTTTGTATGACAGCTCTAGCAGACTAATAGAGGTGTGTAGCTAGAAATGGAGTTGCTTGGTCATATGGTAACTGTGTCTAACATTTTAAGGAACTGTAGCACTATTTTCCAAAATGCCTGACATTTCTTACAATCCAATTTCTCTACATCCTTGTCAATCATTGTTATTGTTTGTCTGTCTGTTTGTTTAACTATTATAGCTATCTTAATGGGTATGAAGTTGTATGTCATTGTGATTTTGTTTTGCGTTTCCTTAATGACTGAGCATTTTTCCCATATATACTTGAGCTTTAAAAACAAGATTCAGGAGGAATTTTCACTCAGAAAAAGCTTAAGAAGAGTTGTAGTGGTATTGTAATTCAAAGTTGTTACCCACCTTGAGTCCTTGCTCTGGCACCTTAGTTATCCAAATTAACTGGCCTATGGCAAAGGATAATGAAAGATTTTATGATTAAAACAAAATTTAGCATGAGGCCAAATGGTCTTCACGTTTATGTGACCTCAGACACTCCCACCTGCTTGTCTCCTAGCCTGTGAGACTGCGACATCCAACTGCTGTCCAGAGCAGGAAGGGGCAAAGTGGGCTTTGTCTCACAGTAGGTGAGAAAGGGGAAGCCTCCTTCTTAATCTCCTGGGTGTGCTCCTGGGTAACACTAGAGACCAGACTGTCCCTCTGCTGCCCCCTCATGGATGAGCCGGAGGATGCCTCTGCTTCCAAGAGAAGTTTAGCATTTCCCAGTTGGGAATTAATGTCTTGCCTAGTAGGCCTCAGGTCCTGCCTCTGGCTTTATTTAACGTCTGAAGTTACCTCCCCTTTTGTCCATTCCGAGAAATTCAGCTGTTTTTAGAATGACACTCTCCAGGTGTGATTGAGTGTTGACCTAACCCAGCTCCGAAATGCTGCTTGACAGTTTGACAAATAACAAGTTTGACAATCTTTTTGAGGAACTGCTGGGAGTGAGATTTTGCTTGTATTTCTATAATAAAATTATGATTTAAAAAAAAAATAAATAGGCAGGAACAGTCTTTTAGAATTAGGCACTGTGTAAGGAAACTGGATTCCATATGTCACTTACGTCTCTTCCTACCATTGCTGGATTGGGAAGTGTCACTAACCTATATACTGGGACCTTAAAATGCTAAGAGGAAAAATCAGGTTCTGCTATCTGGCTCTGAGCTTTCTGGCCAGCAGGCTGCCATTGTTAATAGCAGTGATCCTAAACCCCTGAAGGGGCCATATGATTAGTTGTTTACAATTTTGAGAGAGGGTTTTTAAGAAGATTTAGTGAATTTTGGGAATTCCTACACATTTATTTATATGATCTAAATTGTTTTTCTTTCTCATTTCTGCTGTTTGAGATGAGAGTAGGTAGTAGAAGGAAAATGTTAAATACTTGCATTTAAAATCTCAGCCCTACAAATCCGGGGCAGTCCCATAAAAGCAGGGAAGAGAACTAGTGTGGAAGCTTTTGGCAAAATATGATCTCTTTTTTATGATGCATTTTAGTGATTACTTCTAGTTTCTTTGTCCGGTAGTCTTTTGTGTTGCCTGAGAGTAATTCAGTTGTATTTATTTTGCAGAAATGAGGATAAAATGGGACATAAAAATAGGATACATATGGAAGTGGTTAAATTTCCGTTTTCCCTTCTCCTTTCCCATTCATGGGGAAGTTTCCATTTTCCCACCATTCTTCCTCTAAAGAAGTTGTAAGGGCCAGTCTTGGATTCCAAGGCTCTACTGCTACTCCAATTCCCCAAGGGCTAGCCCAAGATTTTTGGACATGATTGGTTTGAGGGGGTTTGTGGACATTCAAGGGAGAGAGATCTAATGTGCAGTTGGACCTATGGATGACACATGTATTTTTACAAAGTTGGAAAATGAAAGCAATCTATTTACTTGATGTTTCTGTTTAAGTAGCAAAATATTTCTAAGTATTATGTCATAAAATATGAAATAATATAGGAGTAACCTTACAGATAATTTGTGCATAATGTTCTAGTAATGCCTAAGGAGAGTGGTAATATCAATCCAAATTACAGAATTGTCATAATGGTTTGGTTATATGGAAAGACTTTGTTAACATTTCATTGGTCACCATTGATGATCTCCTTTTATTAGATTTATATTTAACAGTGATTAAGTGCCATGATGTGCTGGTAGCAGAATATAATAAGGCTTCAGAAATTGTTTTTCCCTAGTGATCTTATAATCTTGCCTTATGCGCGTGAATTTTCTTCTTTATTTCTTTAGTATGGACTGCAGAACCGTTTGCATTATTATTGTTCATAAATTCTGCCAAGATGAGATTAGTTTTATAGATGTAGGATCAATAATACTTGAACACATTTGCAGCTATGTACTGCTCAATATTGCTCATTAATGGCTTTAAAAGAATCAGTGCATTTTGCTAGAAGCAAAGATAATGAGCCATTGATTATCCCTGCACAGCACAATTTACGGCCTATTTTATTTTTAATGCAACGTTAAATTAATTTGTAAAAGATCAGAAGCATTGCTTTATTTCCAAGCTGTGATTAAACAGTTATTGAACTTTCCGTAGAGAACATTAATCAATTCTCATCTCTTCTGATCTCCCAGAGTGCTTTGGAAATGAAGATAAATAGCTTGCGATCACCTGTACTTCTTGGGAGGCAGCACACCCAGAGGAGAAAACATCCTTATGGGGCTTAGCTGTGTGAGATGGGATGTGTCAGGAAGGGTCCTATGTTGTGATGTTGTTTTCCAAGGTCATATTGTGGATATGTTCTAGATCATTGAGTGGGGAAATAAATTTTATTAGAGTTTTATGTGAATGCACCTTGAGGAGTGTACAGATACATAAGTTATAAAACATATATGATTTATAGGTTTTTGCCTTGGATAGATAGGTAATTAGGCATATCTAGCCCTATACTTTAAGATCACTTTTTAAAAATTAACAAATTTGTAGGATTTTCCTCTTCTTTGTGACTTCCTGACAATCTTCTATTATTGACCAATTAGATATGAATTATACATAAGGATTAATATCACTGTGGCCAAGTGCCCAGGCCATTAGAATAATCTTCAGATTCACTGATTTCAGATTCACTGATTTATGTTCTCAAAGTAATTTATAGTAGAGAATTTGGGAACAATCCTAGGGAAATGAGATGGACAGAGTAGAAGAAGGTGTTATGTGGATCCAGATGTCATGGTCTTTGATTAGATGGTAATGGAATCCTAACATGGAAGATAAGACTGTTCTGTCCGGGGACCAGCAGGATGTAGAGCCTCCTTAATTACAATAAGCAGTAAAGATTTAGAGCAATGAAGAACTATAAGCAGACTTATCTATTAAGCAAAGGGCAAGTTCTGGAATGGTTTGGGTAAGGCAACTATCTTGGTGAGGTTAAAAGGTCCCAATGGAACTTGGTATCCAAAAGGTGGATTTGAATCTGGTGAGCAGTTGCATTACAGGCCTAGAAAGAGGCCATGGTGGTCCTAGCAGTGGGCCACAGCCCAGGAATTGGGAATTCAAAGGTAAATCTCTCTCAGAAGTCTTGTAGGACAGTTAGGGAGAAATGGTGAGCTTAGGATTCCAGTCCTTCTTTACCAGAGCTGAGTAGCATTAAAGTTAGAATGAATTTGATGATGACATTCACTCAGCATCAGGCATTTACTATCCGTGCTTCTGCAGATCTGACTTCTTAATTAGGTAGCAGGGATGCAAAGGGGAGGTGAGGGACCTAGAGGGGAACTATAGACAGTGAAATGCCTTCAAATGGCACTACCACGGAGCACAGATGAAAGTTTGCCACTGCTGGCCCTAAGTGTAGGGAGATGGAGTGGCAGTCATCTAAAAGTGGTGCTCGGTGATGGATGGAAGGCTCATCTCTTCTGAAATGGTTCTTGATTGGCCTCTGTCTCTCTTGGTGTTTTCAAACTTGTGTTTTTTGTTGTTGTTGTTGTTTTGTTTTTGTTTTTTTTTTTTGTGGTTTTTTTTTTTAAGTTTTTTTTTTTAAAGATTTTTATTTATTTATTTGACAGAGGGAGATCACAAGTAGGCAGAGAGGCAGGCAGAGAGAGAGAAGAGGAAGCAGGCTCCCTGCTGAGCAGAGAGCCTGATGTGGGACTCAATCCCAGGACCCTGAGATCATGACCTGAGCCGAAGGCAGCGGCTTAACCCACTGAGCCACCCAGGCGCCCTTTGTGGTTTTTTCCCTTAAGGGTTCATTCACTGCTTAGATGACTACCTGTAAAGAATAGATATTTTGTTTGGATAAAGAAGTCCTAGAAGTTCAATGTTGACATATTTTGGTTTATCAGAGACCTAGGCACAGAGTGAATAAGAGACAGAGAGATCTCCTAAGAAGGCTCGGAAGAAGAGAAAGACAAGGATCAGGAGCTTAGGTTGGTATTTGCAGATCATAGGTCTGGGGAGTTGTGAAGGCTGCTGGTGCTATGGAGGAGTGGGAAAAATTCAAATGAAGGAAAGCAGGGTTTTGGTAAAAGCAAAATGCAGCTACCTTATCATGTTGCCCAAGAGCAGTTCTGTACAACAATAATTCATCAGGTTAAATGAGGTTCACTAATGAAGGAAGGTTGAGTCATGACTCTGTGTATGTGTATATTTGTGTGGTGTTATGGCATGTGGCAAATAAACAACTGATGAAATTAGACTAGAAATCTACAAAGGCAAGGGCATAGTGAACACTGCAATGTACTAAGGGGTAGAATGGCTGTTTGGGTGGGGGTATTGTACATCCTACACACAAGAAAGGCAAGATTAGACATAAAAAGGGAGACAAGAGGGACAAGTAAAGGGATTCATATATTTAAATATGTAGTGAGGTGTTCATTAAAGGGTTGTAATGAGTGACCTAAGGAGAACTTGAAAGAGGACTGAGGAGATGTTCAATATTTATGGATTCAGTATACGTGGCTATAAACTTAAAAAAATGTAGCAGCAAAGGGCTTGTTTAAAACCTTTGAGCTTGTTCAGCACTGAACCCACACCATTGCTATTTGGTTCTTTATGAACCAAGTAAAAGTATACACTGTTTGAAGAAATAGAATTATGGAAACATATATATGTGTATATATAAACAGATTGGGGGTGATTGGTTACTTAATTTTTTTTTAAAGAGTTATTTATTTATTGGAAAGAAAGTTCATGCATAACACAGGGAGAGGAACAAAGAGAAGGAGAGAAGCAGACTCCGCAGACTCTCCACTGAGTCCAGAGTCTATAGCAGGGCTGGGTGCAGGGCTCAGTCCCAGGACCCTGAGATCATGACCTGAGCCTAAATCAAAAGTCAGCTGCTTAACAGACTGAGCCACGCAGGTGCCCCTAGGGGGTGATTGGTTACTTTAGAAAGTGATTCTATTCAGCATTAATCATGCAATCTTAGGAGCCTCATGTCTTAGAATGGGCAGTACCATAGGGGAAACCTGATCTAAGCTCTTACCAAGGAAGAAAGTCCATCACAAGCAAATTTATTACATATTGTCTTAGTGTTATTTTTATAACACCTCATTATATACAGTGAAGAATTATTTTCTTAATTTATAAATGGGAAGAAAAAGGAAGATGTCCAAAGTCACTTAGCAAACTATGCCCTGATTTCTAGCCCTGATTTCTTCCTGCTCAGCTGTGTAGTCACTCCCTTCCACCATTATTGTCAGATGCCTCCTCTCTCTGACACATTCCACTTAAGTGTGTGATTATGGAGACAGTTGGAAGGTAATATAGCTCTGGACTCACATAGACCTGGGTTCAAACATTTTTTGCAAATAATGAAATGCGAGTCTGCTAAATTGTTTGTGAAATGGAGTACTTCATTAATTTTTTTCTTATAAGGACCAAGATAATAAATGTCAAGTGACTAAGACAGTACCTGGCACATAGTAGGTGCTCAATAAATGTTAGACGGCTGCTCCACATAAGCCTTAGTTGTCTACCCAATTGCCTGTGAATGTATAGCTAAGTTGTCTTTAGGGACAGGCTGATTTCTGCAACTATATGTCCTTTCTAAAAATGTAGTTCATTTCTTTTTAACATGTGCCATTCATCTAAGCATTTCTGTAGACTGTAAAGGATTCATAAAATTCTCGATTTTTGACATATTCTAGCTATCATTTTGAATCGGAGATTACTGTTTGAACTACTGGAGAACTTTGCATAGGAATTTGATTTATTTGTCTTACACCTTAACTGAAATAAACTTGGTATTAGACTTCTGCTTAAGTTAGCTGAATTAATTCTGCTTTAATTCAAGTTCATCTCTGCAGTGGAAAATGACAGGCATTATTGAGTTCTGTTACACATTTAATAAGGAATGTACACTTCTCATCCTTGCGGGAGCAATTTAATACACTGCAGAGCCTGTCAAAATTCAATTCAAGGTTGAATGACTAATGCATAAAAGTCAATTCCATATCCTATCAGAGATAAAACCAGTTATTTCTTTTTATCAAGGAGATGAGGATGCTATTTGTATCTCTGGTTGCAAAGGTTTGAAACTTCAGGCTTTGTGAAGTTAGTGATGTGAGTGTGTAGAAAACTCCGGCATTTCTGGAGTGGACTTTGTCTAAAGAAGTGAATCAACAGAGAGAGAATGTGACTTGGTCATTCAGTCCCTTGTGCAGGTATGATTTCTGTAGCCTTTGAATTAAGGAGCGAACTCAGTACAAAGCCAGAGAAGGAGGTAAAGGGAAGTTTCTGCAGGCTCTAATCTTTCCATCGATGAAGCTGTGGTCCCACTTTATATGTGTGCGTGTGTGTGTATGTGTGTGTATGAATGTGGGTGCATGCATGTAAGTGTGTGTGCAAAAATATAACCTTGGGCACTGGGCCTGGCACTACAGGCAACATCTGTTCAACAACTATTCATTGAGTATCTTCCAGACCTTACTCTGAATGATGAGGGTATAGTGAAGAAAACATTCAAAATCCCCGCCCTATGGAGCCTCTGCTGTAGTGGAGGGAGAAAAACAGGAAATAACAAAAATGACAAGTATGTGTGGATATCAGATGCTGATAGGTTCTATGAAGAAAAACAAAACAAGGGCAGAGGAAAGGGGGTATTGTGGGAGGTACAATTTCTTGAATTAGAATGAGCATGGGTGGTTGAAGTGACACGTACGGAAGTAAGTTATTTGAGGGGGAGAGCATTTTAATGGAGGGAACGGCATTACAGAAGCATGGAGGCTGAACGTGCTCGGCATGCCGGGGAACACCCAGCACATGGGGGAACACAAGAAGGTCAGGCTAGTTGGAGCAGAGCGAAGGGGAGCAGTAAGAAATGAGACCAGAGAAATAACAGGGGTCAAAATCTTACAAGATCTTGGATGTGATTGTAAGGACTTTGTCTTGTATTCTGAGATGGGAGCTGTTGGCAGATGTTGAGCAGAAGTGACGTGATCTAACCTGTGCTATCCCTCTGGCTGCTGCATTTAGAATAGACTGTAGAGGAGCAAGGTGTAAGCGAAACAGGGAGACTGATTAAGAGGCTATGATAGAATAGTTGAGTAGTGTTTGTTGACAATGACAATAGTGAGGAATGGCCTTGAGAGTGGATGGCAGAATCCGGGGGAGGACAAGGTAACTGGAGGAGAGGAGACCAGGCTATTGGTAGGATGATCTCCATATCCGATGCAAAATGTTATGTCAATGATATAAATATAGGTTATTATTTCCTTCATGAGTCAGTAAATCAAGGCATTTAATTCATTTCTCCTGTATGGACTGTGCTACACAGAATCTTAGGGAAGAAAAAGAGAACATAATATATGTTTTTCTTTATGACACTTATAGAATATTCTGGCACATGTAGAGAAATCAACAGAACAGTAATTTTCAAAGCAACCCACCATGCAGTCATCTAGCCAACTTCCTGGTAGAGGTGTGAACAGAATTACCGAGGCTTAATTGCGGAAGCCTTCTTAAAAAGATGGGTATTGATTGAGTCGGATTTTGTAATAGGTGAGATTCTCAAACCATTTTAGAGGTAGGGAGAAAGAAGAAATTCCAGAGGGAGGAAATTAAATGAGGTCCATGTGGAAGACGACAAAGTCAGCATGTTTGGAATGGATGGTGAATGGAAAAGAAGGTTTAGAAATTAAACTGGCGAGTCTTCACTGTGGCATTGTTTGGGATTTGAACAGAGCACTCTGGATCAACAGGGTGATGTCATGAAAATGCTGTTGGAGCAGTCTGGGTGTGGACTGAGCATGCGTGCTCTATCTAGCATAGCACTGGAGGACCAGGAAGGGTGTGAAATTCAGTGTGACACGGAGGATAAAAGCTAGACGCCATGGTGTGGAACCGGATGTGGCATGCAGTGTGGTGGCATTAATGGGGAGGATAGGGGGGTGGAGAACATGTACTCAGAGAAAACGTCAGGGTTAGAAGACAAGGTTCCGAAGGCAGAGCGAGACCAAAAACCTCGCCTTCACTGTTGACTCCTCTCTGTTATACCTCACATCTGGTCACTTACAAGCCATATGAAATCTACGTTCAGAAGTCGCATAGAAAGGAACTATTTCCTGTCACCTCTACCAGCTGGTCCAAGCCATACTGTTTCAACAGTTTATGTTATTGACTGTTTTGCTTCCTGTTTGCTGCCCTTCTGGCCTTGTGTTATACTCACAGCCCAGTGCAGGTTTTCTCAACCAGGACACATGCTGACATTCTGGGCCAGATAATTTTTTGTCGTGGGCAGTTGCAGGATGCTTTGCGACATTCCTGAACTTTACTCATGTGCCAGTAGCACACCTTCCTGACCCAAGGCATCCAATCCAAAGTATCCCCAGACATTGTCAAATGTCCCCTGACTGGTGGCAGAGGGGGAATTACCCTCAGTTTAGAATCACCGAGCTATAGTGATTCTTTAAATATGTAAGTCGTGTCAAGCTGCCTCTTGGCTCAAACCTTTTAGTATCTTTTCCTTTTGCCTAAAGAAAAAGCCCAAGTTCCTCCAGTGATCTCTAAGGCCTTACCCAGTGTGGGCTCATGAATTCCAATTAGGTATCTTTTTTCACCTTGTCTTCTCGCTCACTCACTTCCTAGCTATTCCTGCTGTACCCCAAACATTCCAGGCACACCCTCATAGAAGGGCTTGCTCCCTCGCTCTTTGCTTCATCTAGAACATTCTTCTTCTCAGGTATCTTGAGGGTTGCTTCATCACCTCCTTTAGATCTTCACTTGAAGATCACCTTCTCAGGGAGGGCTGTTAAATTTATCCCCTTTCCTACTTTAAATTTCTTCACACACTTACCAAACATGGTATAATTAACTATTTTCTAATTTCTTATTTTATCCACCAGTCTACTAGGATATAAGCTCCAGAAGGTAAGGGTTTCCTTGGTTTTAGTCATTTCTAATACTTTGAACATTGTCTGCACATAGCATTTGCTCAGTCAACGCCTGCTGAATGAGTGAATGAATGAATGAATGAATGAAGGGCAGGCCAGCAGGGGAAGCAAGTTAAGCCACAGGTCTGATCTAGGTTGGAACCCCCACCCCCCAAAACCTTCAGAATTTGGAGTCCTTCTTGTACAGTTCCCTGCCGCTGCCCTCCGCTGTAGAGCATGGTTTTGCTATTGTAGGAATCAAGCAGAGGCAGCCAGCAAATACCCAGGCTGGGGCACTTGCCAAATGCAACAAATGCTGTTTAGAAACAAAGGAGTCTCTCTAATGGAGACATCAGCCATTTGTTAAACAAACCATTAGTTTGGTGGCAGAAGCTGCACATGTGATGAATCTACTAATTTACAGATCATTATTGGACATTAGTTAATTGCCAGACAACTCCATGGCCTAGGAAACACTGGGGAAGCCTCTATTACTAAGGAGATTGGATAACTCAGCTCTTAATAATTAGGGGGCTTCTATCTTAGAGTGAGTGAGTGAGTGGGGCGAGTGGGTCCTCCATCTCCCTGGTATTCCACTGCTACTTCTAGAATTGTTTCTGAGCTTTCGTTCTTAAATATAAATTATACATAATGCTAAATATTTAAATGGCACAAAAAAGGTAAAAAGTTAGAATTAGTTTCTTTACCCAAAGTCACCTTCCAGATGCATTTTATGCATGGCCCACAAATACACACACACACACGTATATATACATATGTGTGTGTGTGTGTATATAAATATATCCCAGCTTCATATAGTAACCACACATATATATGGTTATATATATTTATGTATACACTATAGATATATACCACAAGTAGTAAATGTTATGTACGGTTTAAATTTAGTGTGTAGGTACTATATATTGTATATATTACATTCAGACTGTAACTATGCTATACATAGTATGTAGCTATTATATATGTGTGTGTGTGTGTGTGTGTGTGTATATATATATATGTGTGTGTGTATATATATATTCTCTATACTCACATGTGCATATACTTAAAAATGTCACAGACAGGATCTTCCGGTTTCACATCAGATTTCACTTAATGGTATATTTAGAATATTTTTAAAGCACAGATATACTTAATTCTTCTTCAATGGTTGCATAGTATTCTATTTGTGTGTGTTTAATAATCAGACATTAGTGATAGTTTGTGTCTAGGTTTTATTTACTTATTTATGCTCTTACATTTATCTATTTGTGCTTTTATACAGATAACAAGATGAAGTTATCTGTCAATATACCATGACATAATTTTGTGATTATATCTGCAAGGCAGATGCCTAATAGTGAATTTCTGAGACAAGGAGTATTTGCACTTAAAAAGGAAACTGCCATATTTATACTCTGAACAGAAGGATAGGAGACTGCCTACTTCCATTAACTTTTGCTAACCTTTTCTACTTTAAACCTTTTTGATTTGTGCCAGTTTGAAGGTTAAAGAAATTACGTCTAATTTTTTAAATTTGCATTTCCTTAATTCTGAGTAACGTTGAATGTATTTTTTCCACATACCAATCAGTCCTGTATTTGTGCATATGTGGGGAAAGAAGGTTAGCCTGTCATTCAAAAGCTGTGCCTGGTATTTTTTTGCTGATGGTTATATACCTCTAGATAGGACTTACTGTGATTTGTTCTCTATCTCCTCCCATACAACTCTGTAATGAAAGGACCCTGCTGTGTTTATCTAATCATTCCTATTATTTATTGCACAGTTTGGTAGATGGTTGGGTTTCTCTTATGTATTTGGATGTTGTGAAAAATTGATGAGGAGTCAGCTGGTGAAAAGCAACTGGAAATGGCAAAATATCAGATATAATGGTTGAAACTTAGAAAAATTATGAATTAAGTAGTTTTTTCTTAAGATTTTGTTTATTTATTTGACAGAGAAAGAGAGATCACAAGTAGGCAGAGAGGCAGGCAGAAAGAGAGAGAGGGGGAAGCAGGCTCCCCGCTGAGTGGAGAGCCCCATGTGGGGCTCAATCCCAGGACCCTGAGATCATGACCTGAGCAGAAGCAGAAGCTTAACCCACTGAACCACCCAGGTGCCCCTGAATAAAGTAGTTTTGAGGATATTTGGAGCTGGTTAAAATGGGCAATTTGCTAGAAGTTTAAAATAATTACATTTTTATATTTATATAATCATCATATTTTTACAGCTTCTGATGCTGCATGACATTTTCACTTTAGTTGTGACATTTAAGGTAAAATAGTGAATATTTCATTTGTTCTTTCATTCATTCATTCATTCATTCATTTGAGAGAGAATGGGAGCATGAGTCAGGGAAGAAATAGAGGGGGAGGGATAAGTGGGCCCATGACCCTGAGATCATGACCTGAGCCAAAACCAAGAATTGGATACTTAACTGACTAAGTCATGCAGGTGCCTCTAAAATATTGAATATTTTAAATATGCGTGGTTCACTTGAGGTCTTTTATGATTTTAATTATTATTATTCTACCAATGTTGATATTTTCTTTGTAAAGAGTTGTTGTTAACTCAAGTATGACATTTTTAAATATCTGGACACCATTTTTTTATGAAGGCAGAAAGATAGAAATTACACAGAAAACAGGAAAATAGAAATATTATGGTACACTTTCACTTCATTTGCTGGGGGAGAATTTTTAAAAATATGGTGTGATGCTATCCTCACATTGGATTAATAATATTTAGGGTGCCTTTTCAGGCTGAATATCCCTTGGAATTATTGTGCATATCATATTAAAGTCTCCTTTTCAAGCAATGAAAAATTTTAAGTATTGCCTATATCATTTAAATGGATACATGGATTTCATTATTCTATCTTAAAAGTAATGAAAGACAGTTTGGCTCCATAAGGAATTATTTTAAAATTAGGATTGCCCCTATTTTTGTCTGTGATGTTCAAGTATAAATCTGGAAGAATACATGCCAATATAAGAGTGGCCCCTTTTCAACTGGTGGTTCTTACAGGAATATACTAGAACATTAAAGATAAATAACATTCTATTGAATTCTTATCTTAAATGTAGTAGGAGAAAGGAAACACAGGAATGTTGCAATGCTGTATCAGAACATACAGAGCTAGGGGGGAAAAATCACCATTGGGCCAAGAAAACAGATTAAAACAGGTTTCATTATTTTCTGGCAAGAATCCTTACCAGAGAGGGGAGAAAAGAGAGAGAGAGAGAGAGAGAGAGAGAGAGAGAGAGAGAAGGAAAATGAAAAACAGGAAACTGTGGAGCTGTAGGTCCATTAAGTGGAAAGTGGAAGTGAGCAGACCCAAACCAGAATGTGTCAGTAGACAGGCCACTCAAGTTGGACTTGTCTTTCTGCAGTAAATTTAATTTTTAACTTCATATCTTCTGAAGTCAGTGAGATATCCCTGTGTCTGATCTGCTGGAAAAACAAAGGGACTGTTGTTCAAGGTCCATAGTATTTTATTTCTTTTCTGGAATATGGGAAGTACAAACCCCAAAGATGTAAAACTTAAAAAAAAAAAAAAAAAAAAAGACATAGGGCATTTATCTAAAGCATTACTGTTTTTTGTTTTTTTGTTTGTTTGTTTTGTGTGTTTTTTTTAAACAATGCTGAGAGTAACACCAGGGTGGTTATGACTTTTGAATTTACTATTATAGGCTCTTGAATTTTCATAAAACACATTGTATTGGTTATTTTTATGTATAAATTCGACTGGACTAAGGGGATACCCAGATAATTGGTAAAACATTATTTCTGAATGTGTCTGTGAGGGTATTTCCTGGAGAGATTAGCATTTGAATTGGTAGACTGAATAAAGAAGATTGCCTGCTCACTAGTGCTGGTGGGCATCCTTCAACCTGTTGAGACCCTGAAGAGAACAAAAAGGTGGAGGAAGGGAAGGCTCAAGCCATCTGCCTGAGCTGGGCCATCCATCTTCTCCTGTCCTCAGACATCAGAGCTCCTGGTTCCCAGATCTTCAGCCTTGTCCTGGGTCTTGGACCATTGGTTCCCAGGTTCTTGGGCATTGAGATCCAGACCAAAACTGCACTACCTGGTACCCCAGGCCTCCTCCAACTTGCAGATGGCAGATCATGGGACCTCTCAGTCTATTTTCATGAAACAATCCCTCTTAATAAATCTTTCTGTATCTCTGTATATTTCCCTGCTTCTTTTTCTCTAGAGAACCCCAATACCCACATACTAGACAGAATTTGTTAGAGAAAGGGAATAACCACAAAATGCATGTAATCAGGAAAGAATCTTCCATGGCAACCCATTTCTTCTCTCTCTGAAATACTAGTGGAATAGTTCTTACTCTTGCATATTACACAGATGTGGAATTTAGGTGAAATTATCAAAATTAGTGAGAGCACAGAGAATGAATTAGAACGTTTCCTGATTTCAGGCTTTATTACAAAGCTATGATCACCAGAGCAGCATGGTACTGGCATAAAAACACACATAGACCAGTGGAACAGAGTAGAGAGCCCAGATATGGACCCTCAACTCTATGGTCAAATAATCTTTGACAAAGCAGGAAAAAATATACATTGGAAAAAAGACAGTCTCTTCAATAAATGGTTCTGGGAAAATTGGACAGCTGTGTGTAGAAGAATGAAACTCAACCATTCTCTAATACCATACACAAAGATAAACTTGAAATGGTTAAAAGACCTCAGCGTGAGGCAGAAATCTATCAAAATCCTAGAAGAGAACATAGGGAGTAACCTCTTCGACATCAGCCACAGCAACTTCTTTCAAGATATGTCTCCAAAGGCAAAGGAAACAAAAGCAAAAATGAACTTTTAGGACTTCATCAAGATCAAAATATTCTGCACAGCAAAGGAAACAGCCAACAAAACAAAGAGGCAACCCATGGAATGGGAGAAGATATTCACAAATGACACTACAGAGAGAGGGCTGATATCCAAGATCTATAAAGAACTCCTCAAGCTCAACACACACCAAACAGATAATCAATTCAAAAAATGGGCAGAAGACATGAACAGACACTTCTCCAAAGAAGACATGCAAATGGCTAATAAGCACATGAAAAAATGTTCATCATCATTAGCCATCAGGGAGATTCAAAACAAAACCACATTGAGATACCACCTTACACCAGTTAGAATGGCCAAATTAACAAGACCGTGAACAAAAAGTGTTGGAGAGAATGTGGAGAAAGGATAACCCTCTTACACTATTAGTGGGAATGCAAGTTGTTGCAGCCACCTCAGAAAACAGTGTGGAGATTCCTTAAGAAATTAAAAATAGAGTTACCTTATGACCCTGCAATTGCACTACTGGGTATTTACCCCAAAGTTACGGATGTAGTGAAAAGAAAGGCCATCTGTACTCCGATGTTCATAGCAGCCATGGCCACAGTCGCCAAACCATGATGCCATTCAACGGACAAATGGATAAAGAAGATATGGTCTGTATATACAATGGAGTATTATGCCTCCATCAGAAAGGATGAACACCCAGCTTTTATATCAACATGGATGGAACTGGAAATTATGCTGAGTGAAATAAGTCAAGCAGAGAGAGAGTCAGTTATCATATGGTTTCACTTACCTGTGGAGCATAAGGAATAACACAGAGGACATGGGAAGATGGAGCAGAGGAGTGAGTTGGGGGAAATTGCAGGGAGAGACAAACCATGACAGACTGTGGACTCTGAGAAATAAACTGAGGATTTGGGAGGGGAGGGGAGTTTGGGGGGGTTGGGTGAGCCTGGTGGTGGGTATTATGGAGGGCATGTATTGCACGGAGCACTGGATGTGGTGCATAAACAATGAATTTTGAAACATTGAAAAGAAACAAAAAATAAAATGGGAAAACCTCCCAAAAACAAAACAAAACAAAACAAAACAAAACAAAACAAAAAAGAACAATTCTGAAATGTATCTTTGAGTTACGTAGGCATAATAAAAGCTCATAGGATCATTATTTGATTTTAATTATATGTTATCTATTACAAATAGAAAACGGTCATTTCCTACAAAATAAGCATTTTTTTTCCCTGAATAAGAGAGATTTGGAAAAAATGATAAATTTTCTGATTTTAACTTGTGAAGATGCATTATCACCCAAGCAGTCAATTCTTCTTTCTTTGGAGCAGAGTGAAACAAATAACAGTATCAAGCAGTGGGGAAGAAGGGAAATGACAGGGCTCAGGGAATCAGCCAGAGGGGGACTGGCTGTGGGATTCAAAGGCTGCCACGGGAAACTGTACGCTGGGCAGGCTTCATGAGGAAATGGGAGAAAGAAGAGAAGCTGAAGGTGCTCTCCATTTCTAGGGTTAGGTATTTTCGGTCATGGAATTAAATCTAGGAACTAGTATCTTAAAAATGTAAGGCTAGAATGCAAATGAATTGTTTATGGGCCATTTAAATAGAAATTCTTCCTCTTCTCTTTACAATTGCTTTTATTTTATTTTTTATTTTATTTATTTTTTTTAAAAAGATTTTTTCTTTATTTATCTGACAGAGATCACAAGTAGGCAGAGAGGCAGGCAGAGAGAGAGGAGGAAGCAGGCTTCCTGCAGAGCAGAGAGCCCGATGTGGGGCTCGATCCCAGGACCCTGGGATGATGACCTGAGCCGAAGGCAGAGGCTTAACCCACTGAGCCACCCAGGTGCCCCTACAAGTGCTTTTAAAGTGGGATGTCCAGAAGGCAGAGAGAGGGGAGTGGGTTGGGAGGAGGAATGGCATTACTTCTGAAGATTTAGGAAGCAGAAAAAGATACTTAAAAGTCATGTGGGGGAAAAGGTATAAAACGAAGTTTGTGGCAGCCAGGGAGGAAAGTTGGAGAGGGAGGTGTTCCAGTTATCTAATGTTTTGTGCAAATTACCCCCAAATTCAGGGATCTAAATTCTGTGAGTCAGGAGTTTGGGGAGTCAGGTTTGGTTCGGGTTGCAGTCCTATGCTGGCTGGGGCTATGGTGATCTGAGAGTTCGACTGGGCTAGAGTACTCTACTAGCATAGCCAGTAAATCATTGGTTTAAAGCCCCTGTTTTTCTTTATGTGGGCTGCTCCGTGGAGCCACTGGAGTGTCCACAGGATGTGCTAGCTGGCTTTCCCCAGAGGGAGCCATCTAAGAGAACAAGTTAGAACTGTAATGCCTTTTCTGATAGCCTCAGAAGTAGCATGCCAGTCATTTCACTGCTTATCACTCAGATCAGCTCCGATTCAGTGCAGGCAGGGACTACACGAGGGTGTAGATGTCAGGGAATGTGGATCCTTGGGGGCCCTCTTGGACACTGGCTGCCACAAGGTACCACAGAGATAATGAATAGGGCTTTAAATAATATTTTTACATATAGTATGTCCTGTAACCTTTTCCCAGACTCCTTATTCAGTTTCCAGTAAATCTCAGATACTCACTAATGCTTTGTAGAGTTGGATTTGCTATGGAGACCTGCTTTAAATGTGCTTAAGGTAAGAAGAGAGGCTGCCTGCGGTTTTGGACACATCTCGGTTGCATATTTAATTTGACCTTTTTTCCTTATGAAGTGATGAGTCTCTGAATTTTGTTTGTGAGAACTTCTATACAAGTGGGAGGAGTATCTAAGTCCTCTGGTCTTCTTCCAAGTTCCAGACTGCTCTCATTGTGTTACCTAAGATTAAAGGGAGAACACCTAGTTCTTTTCTTTTTCCTGGGTAATGTGCACAAGGGTGGAAAGACTTTACTTCATATTTGACCTTGAATACCTGGAGCCAGGAAACCAGTGTGAGGAAATTCTGTGTAGTCCCATTTTAGCCATATTCACAACCCCCCACACCCCCATACCCCCGGCACCTTCAGGAGGAGAAACACAAGAACTGAGGACCTGGAGCAAGAGGTAGGAAGATGCAGGGAGGAAATATCTTCCCCAGGAGTCCTCGGGCTAGGCAGAACTTGCTTTTCCAGTTCAGTTCATCTTCTGTTTCATGGGAAGATGATTTGTCCTAGCAAATGAATGAGCTATGGGCAAAAATAAAATCAAGTGAAGACAAAGGTAGAGGAAATAGGCTTGGTACCATTGTGAAAAGGGCTGAAGCTCTGTCATTACCATTTCAGTGTTCCTCAAAGAGAGTTTGAGTGGTTATTGGCTTTTTACAAAGGCACTCCTTGGCATGAATATTCTCTAACAAAACTGGTACTGTGATTCGATGAAATACTCAATAGCAATTCCCTCTGGAACCCATTTAAAAAGAGCTATTATTGTGATGACTAGAATATGCTAAACACATCAACTAGTATCCATTTGATTTTCTGTGAGGAGAATTATTGCAAAGGTAACCAAGCAGTTTGATTATCACAGGGAGACTTTTTATTTTCAGCTTTGTCAAGCTGTGTATTGAGTTGCTTTGCCTTCATTTAAACATTAAGTTCTGAAATTAATTTACAATAAATCCAGGGAAAAGACTCCTTGGTGCAAAGTGAAAAGCTACAAAAAAGTGGTAAATTTAGTTCCCTCAAAGTCTTCAAATTAAATTCAATTCAGTTAACATTTATTGAATGCCTGCAGGGAGCATGGCACTGTACTAGGTACTAGAATTTGAAATATGCAGAAGTTCAAGAGTTTTCAAAGTTAATTTTATAAATTTTGGATAGAGAAAAATCAGAGTCATTTACACTGTATTCTTTTTGAAGCCTACATTTCCTTTGATAAATTCCCAGATTTGGTTGGGAACTCCATGGGAATGGGGTGAGGAGAGCAGATCTCTCTCTCTCTCTCTCTTTTTTTGGGGGGGGGGGGCTTAAGTTTGGGAGAAAGGAATTTTTCATATTACTTCAATAAATGTATGTTTCTATTATTTAAACATACATTTAAAAATAAAAAGAGCAAATGATAGTTTTTTAAGAAAGAAAATAAAGTAAGAAAATTCCTGCTATACACCAAAGTTAAGTGTTCAGATTTAGAACATATTTACCCTTTAAGCACCATTCTAAAAAATAATACAATAAAAAGTATTTCTTCTATATCACCAGGAAATCAGGAATAAGCTTTAGAAGGAGAATGTAGTGAGTTTTAGAACTGCTCGAACTTGCCACGAGATGTATCAAAATTCAGCAAAATATGTTTACCTAAATTCCTCCAGAGTCCTCCTTACCTGAAAATATTTTACATACCTGTTGGTTGGTACTTTTTCAAAGATGGGCTTAAAAGGGAAGCAAATGCAAAGGGTATTTTTCTTAGGATCAAAAGCCACACTTCCTTGGTAGTTGATGAAAGCAGTTGTCCACAGCAGATCCCAAACACTAAAACACTGTTTCTTTGTCTCTGTTACATTCTCAATTTTCTGTTTATCCTGTGGGATTCTTTAAAAAAAAAAATTGTTTTATTTTAGTACCATTTATTGAAAACACACCACACACACACACACACACACACACATACATACACACATTAAATACCCAATATACTATAGGGACACTTTGTTGTATGTTAGCTTACATTGTATTTGTGGGTCTATGTCTGGGCTCTGTCTTGTTTCATCTTTCTATTTCTCTATCCCTGTTTCTATGCTATGCTGCCATAATTACTGTGATTTAATAGTAATCCTTGTTTTCTGAAAGTCCTCTGACTTAATGTTTTTCCAAGATTATTTCGAGTATTTTTATACCTTCTTATGTCCATACACATTTTTGGATCAGCTTGTCAATATCAAGAATGACAACAAAACCCTGCTGGAATTTTACTTGGAATTGCATTTAATTTATAGAGCAATTTGAGATCTGAAACTTTACCATATTGAGCTTTCCAGTCCACAAACATAGTGTAGTTTACTATTCATATAAGTAGCTTTAATTCTCCCATATTTTCTAGGTAGAAGTCTTGTATAATTTTTATTAGATTTTTTCCTAGTATTTTCTATTTTTTTGATGTTATTACAGAGGGTAGAATTTTAGACATTTTATTTTCTGGTTGTTGTTGCTTGTATATAGCAACAAAATTTTTTGGTATGTTGATGTTGTATCTAGATACCTTCCTAAATTTCCTTATGAATTTTAGGATTTTGCCTATAGACTCTTTGGGTTTTCTATGTACAAATTATTTACAAATAAGGACAATAATATTTTTTTCCTACTAATCTTCTACCTTTTATTTCTTTTTCTTGCATTATCACACTAGTTAGGATCCCCAGTTCAAAACTAAATAGATGTGGGGACACCTGGGTGGCTCAGTCTATTAAAATCTGACTCTCGATTTCAGCTCAGGTCATGATCTCAGGGTCATGAGATTGATCCCCCTGTCAGGCTCCACACTGGGCTAGGAGTTTTCTTGGGATTCTTTCTTTCACTCTCACTCAGTCCCTCCCCTCCCCAGGCTCACATTCAATCTTTCACGTTCTCTCTCTCAAAACAAAACCAAAACCAAAAACAAACAACAAAGAAATTAAATAGATGAGGTAATAGTAAACATCTTTATCTCATGGTTGATTTCTAGAATGATTTTAATGTTTTACCATTAAGTATGATGTTTGCTGGAAGGAGTTTTGTAGTAAGAGAATGAGTTTTGTTATATTTATTTCAAGTATGCAACATTAACATTTTTTTCCTGTGATTAATAATTGTTTCATTTTTTTTCTTTAGTCTGTTTTTCTTCAATCTAAGGTGGTGTCCTCCCAGACTTCCCTACAGTTTTTAAAATGCCTCTCAATATAATTTCACGCATGGTCAAATCCATCAGTGAATCATCTTTATTTTTTTTTTCTGGAGGCATATAAAATGCATTCCTTTTTTTTTTCTTAAGATTTTATTTATTTATTACTGTGAGAGAGAGACAGCAAGAGCAGGAATATGAGCAGGGGGAGTGGGAGAGAGAAAGCAGGTTTCCCACTGAGCAGGGAGCCCAGGGGCTCCATCCCAGGTTGCTGGGATCATGACCTGAGCTGAAGGCAGACGCTTAACGACTGAGCCACCCAGACTTCCCTAGACTGCATTCCTGTTGGTACTTCTGGAACATCCCTTCATCATCATTCTGGAAATTCCAATTGCCTTCTTCTGGTTTCCAGATGCTGTGTCTAGTTCCCTGATTTTTCTTTCTTTTTGACCTTCTCCTTTTCCTTTTTTCTTAAGTTTTTAAATTTGAGTATAGTTGGTACACAATGTTACATTAGTTTCAGGTGTGCAGCATAGTAATTCAAGTTCTCTGAGCCTCTTGCTATGCTCACCACACACGTAGCTACCTTCTGTCACCATACTACACTATTAGAATATCATTAACTGTATTTCATATGATGTGCCTTTGAGTCCCTGTTTTATTCATTCCATAAATGGAAACCTGTATCTCCTTTTCTCCTTCATCCATTTTCCCCATCTTTCTCACCCCCGGTTTCCCTCTAACAACTCTTAGTTTGCTCTTTATGTTTATGGATCTGATTCTGCTCTTTGTTTATTCACTTGTTTTGTTTTTTGTTTGTTTTGTTTTCCTTAAGAGTGAAATCAGGGGCACCTGGGTGGCTCAGTGCATTAAAGCCTCTGCCTTCGGCTCAGCTCATGATCTCAGGGTCCTAGGATCAAGCCCTGCATCGGGCTCTCTGCTCAGTGGGGAGCCTGCTTCTTCCCTCTCTCTCTGCTTGCCTCTCTGCCTATTTATGATTTCTGTCTGTCAAATAAATAAATAAATAAATAAATAAATAAATAAATAAATAAAATCTTTTTTAAAAAAGTGAAATCATATGGTGTTTGTCTTTCTCTGACTTATATCACTGTAGTATAATATCCTTAGGTCTTCCATGATGTTGCAAATGGCAAGATTTCATTCTTCTTTAAGGCTATAAAAAAATCCTGTGTTAGTGCGCACACACACACACACACACACACACTCCCATACCACATCTTTATCCATTCATCTGTTGGGGTCACTTAGGCTGCTTCCATATCTTGACTATTATAAATAATTCCACAATAAACACACGGGTGCATATATCTTTTCAAATTAGTGTTTTAGTTAACTTTGGATAAATATTCAGTAGTGGAATTATTGGATCATATGGTAATTCTATTTTTAAGTTTTTCAGGAACTTCTCTACTATTTTCCACAGTGGCTATAACTAATTTGCATTCTCAACAACAGTGCACAAGGGTTCCTTCTTCTCCACATCCTCATCAACACTTGTTGTTTCTTGTGCTGTTGATTTTAACCATTCTGGCAGGTGGAAGGTGATATCCCACTGTGGTTTTGATTTGCATTTCCCTGATGAGGAATGATGTTGAGCGTCTTTTCACATGTCTCTTGGCCATCTGTATATGTCCTCTTTGGAAAAATGTTTATTCGGGTCCTCTGCCCATTTTTAAATATTGATTTGTTTTTCTAGTGTTGAGTTGTATAAGTTCTTCATCTATTTTGGATATTAACCTCTTACTGGATGTATTATTTGTAAATATCTTCTTTTATACAGTAGGTTGCCTTTTTGTTTTGTTGACAGTTTCCTTTGCTGTGCAAAACCTTTTTATTTTGATGTAGTCCCAGTAGTTTATTTCTGCTTTTATTTCCCTTGCCTTAGGAGACATATCTAGAAAAATGTTGCTATGGCCAGTGTCAGAAAAATTACTACTTGTGTTCTTTTCTAGGATTTTTACGGTTTCAGGTCTCACACTTAGGTCTTTAATCCATTTGGAATTTATTTTTGTGTGTGGTGTTAAAAAATGGTCCAGTTTCATTCTTTTGCTGTTGCCCTTTGGGTTTTCCCAGCACCATTTGTTGAAGAGACATTTTTCTCACGATGTAGTGCCTCCTTTGCCATTGATTAATCAACTATATAAGTGTGGGTTTATTTCTTGGCTCTCTATTTTCTGTTCTATTGATGTACGTGTCTATTTTTTTTGCCAGTACCATGCTGTTTTGATTACTATAGCTTTGTAATATAACTTGAAATCTAGAATTCTGCTATCTCTGAGTTTGTTCTTTCTCAAGATAGCTTTGGCTATTTGGGGTCTTTTGAGATTCTATAAAAGTTTTGGTGTTCTTTGTGCTAGTACTGTGAAAAACACTGTTGACATTTTGATAGGGATTACATTGAATCTGTAGATTGTTTTGGGGAAGCTTGGACATTTTAATATTTTTCCAATTCATAAGCATAGAATATTTTTCCCTTTGTTTGTATTATCTTTAGTTTCTTTCATCAATGTTTTATAGTCGTGAGAATATAGGTCCTTTTCTTCCTTGGTTAAGTTTATTTCTAGGTATTTTATTTTTTGTTTGGTACAAAAAGTTTTTTGTAAATGGGATTGTTTTCTTATTTTCTCTTTCTGCTAATTTATTATTAATGTACAGAAATGCCGTTTTATGGGTATTAATTTTGTAGCTTGATATTTTTACTTAATTCATTACTTCTAACAGTCTTTATGATTTCCTATGTTTAGTATCATGTCATTTGCAAATAGTGACAGTTTAGCTTCTTCCTAACCAATATGGATGCATCTTATTTCTTTTTCTTATGTGCCTGCTGTTGTTAGGACTTCCAGTATTATGCTGAATTAAAGTGGTGAGAATGGACATCCTTGTCTTTTTCCTGATCTTAGAGAAAAAGTTCTCAGGTTTTTATCATTGAGTAGAAGAGCTGTGGGTTTCTTATATATGACTTTTATTATGTTGAGATATGTTTCCTCTAAACCCACTTTGTTTAGAGTTTTTATTGTGAACAGAAGTTGATGTCAAATGCTTTTCTGTATCTATTGAGATGATCCTATGTTTTTTATTTTGTTTATGTGGTGTTTCATGTTCATTGATTTGTGATTATTGGACCATCCTTGCAATCTCAGATGAAATCCCACTTGATCATAATGAATGATCTTTTCAAAGTATTGTCAAATGCAGTTTGCTAATATTAAGGATTTTTACATTTATATTCATTAGGGATACTGATCTGTAGTTTGTATGTGTGTGTGATGTCATTGTCTGATTTTGGTATCAGGATAAGGCTGGTCTTGTAGAATGTATTTAGAAGCTTTCCTTCCTCTTTCATTTTCTAGAATAGTTTGAGGAGGATAGGTATTAACTCTTCTTTACAAGTTTAGTAGAATTTACCTGTGAATCCATCTGGTCCTAAACTTTTAATTTTTGGTAGGTTTTGATTGCCAGTTCAGTTTTGCTACTAGTAATTGGTCTGTTCAGATTTTCTATTTCTTCCTGATTCAGTTTTGGAAGATCATATGTTTCTAGGAAGTTATCCTTCTCTTCAAGGTTGTCTAATTTTTTGGCATATAATTTTTCATAGTAGTCTCTTATAATTGTATTTCTGTGGTGTCAGTTACTTCTTTTATTTCTGATTTTGTCTGGGCCCTTTGTCTTTTTTTCTTAATTGTCTGGCTAAGTGTTTACTCATTTTGTTTATCTTTTTAAAGAACAAGCTCTTGGTTATATTTATTTTTTTCTATTTTTCTTTTTAAATCTCTATCATTTATTTATGTTCTGGTATTTATTATTTTCTTCTTTTACTCACATTGGGCATTATTTGGTATTCTTTTTCTCCTTCCTTTAGGTGTAAGATTAGGTTGTTTATTTGAGCTTTTTCTTGTTTCTCTAGGTATTCCTATGTTGTTATATATTTCCTTCTTAGAAATGTTTATACTGTTTGCCAAAGATTTTGGACCATTGTGGTTCCATTTTCACTTGTCTCTTTCTATTTTTTTTCTTCTTTGATTTGTTGTTGTTTACCCATTGGTAATTAGTATCATGTTCGTTAGCCTCTGCATATTTGTGGGTATTTTTCCAGTTTTTTTCCTTGTGAATGATTTCTAGTTTTTTACCATTGTGGTCAGAAAAGATGCTTGGTATGATTTCAGTCTTCTTAAATTTATTGAGACTTGTTTTGTGGACTAACATGTGATCTCTCCTTGAGAATGTGCAGCTGCAAAAGAATGTGTATTCTGTTGTTTTGGGGTCAAATGTTCTGTATACATCTGTGAAGTCCATCTGGTTTAATGTGTCATTCAAAGACACTGATTTTTTTTTTTTTTAAATTTGCCTTGATGATCCATTTGTTGGTATAAATGGGGTGTTAACGTCCCCCACTATTATATTACCATTAGTTTCTCTCTTTATGCCCATTAGTATTTGCTTTATATATTTAGGTGCTCCAATGTTGAATGCATAGATATTTACAATTATTTTATCTTGTTGGATTGATCCTTTTTTCATTATGTAATGCCCTTCTTTGTCTCTTGTTACAGTCTGTTTTAAAATGTATTTGTCTGATATAAGAATCACTATCCCAGTGTTTTTGTTTTTTTTTTTTTTCACATCCATTTGCATGATAAATGTGTTTCCATCCCTTTATTTCAGGTCTGAAATATTTATTTTAGGTCTGAGGTGAGTCTCTTGTAGGCAGTGTATAGATGGATATTGTTTTTTTCTATTCTACCGCTCTAAGTCATTTATTCGAAGCACTTAGGCCGTTTATATTTAAAGTGATTATTGATAGGTATGCACTTACTGCCATTTTGTTCATTGTTTTCTTGTTGTTTTTATAGTTCTGTGTTCCTTTCTTCTCTTGCTCTCTTTCTTTGTCATTGATGAGTTTCTGTAGTGTTATGTTTGGCTTTCTTTATTTTTTGTATGTCTATTACAGGTTTTGGGTTTGTGGTTACCATGATAATTCATTCATATATAACATCCTAAGTATATAGTAGTCTATATTAAGTTGATGGTCGTTTAAGTTCAAACACATTCTTAAAAAAATTATTTTTACTCCCTCCTCTATGTTTTATGCATATGCTCTCATTCTTCCTTTTGTTTCCATGGAGAACCACTTCAGCAGTTGCCTGCAGGCACCTGAGCTCACTGCATATCGGAAGGGGTGGTGGGCAGCAAGGCAGATCTATGGGAGCCTTTCTGAAGAAAGCTGAGGCTCAGCTGAATTGAGGGGCTTTAGGACAGAAAGTGTGGAGGGAAAAAAGGGAAAGATACAGTTGCCATGCTTCAATTCATGACTATGATGTTATTTTAATTAATACAAAATTCCGTCAATACCATATTTGAGAGTGTGTGTTTTCTATGCTATTTTTTTTAATGATGAATGCATATTTGAAATAGGAAATTCAACTAAAACATTCATGAAGTTTCTGAAAATCACTAATATTTGCTGAACTTTAAAATGGATTATCAAAGACCTTGATGACCTTTCCTGGAAATAATGAATATTCATTCAAGTAATATTCATTGAGTGCCTTCCATATGCCAGGAATCAATGAACAAAATAAACATACATCTCTGCCTTCATGGGGGAAGACAATCAATAAACATAATAAATAAGTTAATTGTATTGAATAATGGAAGGTGATAAGAGATAAAGAAAAGTTATGGGCAATTTGAAGTCCTGGCAGGATACATTTGTAAAGTGCATTTTTTTTTTTTAATAAGGTAGTGACAGTAGGCTTCATTGAGAAGGTGATATTTGAATAAAGATTTGAAGAAGGGGAGTGAGTGAAATATGGACAAACCTAGGAGAGGAGCACTGCAGGCAGAAGGAACATGTCTGGCATGTTTAGGGACAGATGAGGGCCGATGTGGCTGAAGCTGAGTGGGGTGATAGAGTATGCTAAGGGATGAGCGTCAGAGAAGGGAGGGCGCTAAACAAGGTTGGGCCATATAGAAAATTGTTAAGTATCTGGGCTCTCACTCTGAGTGGAATAGAGCCTTTGGTAGGTTTGGAGCAGAGAAGGGACATGATCTGGCTTGTAGTTTGGAGGGATCACACGGGATGCTCTGTTGAGAACAGACTTTAGGGGCCAAAGGCAAGGGTAGGAAGACCAGGTAAGAAGCCATGAAGTAATTCTGGTGGTGGTTTCATTCAAAATGGTAGCAGTGCAGGTGGTGAGAAGTAGACAACACATTCCCAAAACTTAGTGACTTACAACAAGTTATTATTTATCATAAATCTGTGGGTTGACCAGATGCTTCCTCTGGGATTTCTTCTATACTTATGTAGCTGCATTTCCTGGAAGGCTGTCTGGTTTAAAGGTCCAGAATGGGTTCCTTCATATGCTAGGAAACTTTGGCTTTCCTGTATCCAGCCTCTCATCCTCTAAGATTAAACCAGCCTCCTTATGTGGTGGCTTCAGGACAGTATTTCAGGAGAGAGAATGTGGTTATTGCAAAGTACCTATCTCAAAGTCACATAATATTGCTTCTGCCACATTCTGTTTTTCAGAACCAGTCACACAGGCAATCCAGATATAACCCGTGAGAAATATATTCTCTCTCGATGGGAGGAGTAGCAAAGTCACATTGCAAAGGGGTCTGCATAGTAGGATAGGAGGAAATTGTATTTATATTTTCTTTTCTTTTTTTTTTTTTAAAGATTTTATTTATTTGACAGAAATCACGAGGAGGCAGAGAGGCAGGCAGAGAGAGAGAGAGGAGGAAGCAGGCTCCCCAGCGAGCAGAGAGCCTGATGCAGGGCTTGATCCCAGGACCCTGAGATCATGACCTGAGATGGAGGCAGGGGCTCTGACCCACTGAGCCACCCAGGCACCCTTGTATTCATATTTTCAATCCACCAAAAAGTGTTTAGTATTTTACAAGTATAGGTTGTATATGTGATGTGAGAGAAAGAGAGGAATTAAAGATGACTCTGGGATTTTTAATTTAATCAACAAGAAAGGAGAGTTGCTATAACTGAGATGGGAAAGGCTGTGGGTTTGTTAAGTTTGGGGTGAGAAGAGCAAGATCCAGGCAAAGGAACTGAAGGGTAGGCTCAACGCATCAAAAATCAACATGCAGCTTAATATTAAGTCATTATGCAGCATAATATTAAGTCTGAGTTAGATAAGTGTTTGTACTGTATGCTGTGTGAATCTTCATTGGCAAGCCTCTGTGTATGAGCATGTGTCTAGCTGTGTCTGGATGTATTTGTATGTGTTTGTACCCATGAGTTTCGGCAACTTTACATATGCAAATATTGGCAACTGTTATGACTGACCTTTGTTTAAGTCAAGGACTCTGCTGTTAAAGAGGGAGAAACCAGTCTCTCATGCTGGTGCATTCTTGGCTACATTTTACAAATATGCTGTAAAAGATGGAATATATTCTTTTCTAGCTGATTTGACAGTCTACCCAAGAGTAGGAGGATAGATTCCATGACCTTTGAAAGTCAATTTTCTTCCCAAGATTTTACATTCCAATTATGTCTGATAGACTATTTAAATAAATGATGTTTTTTCTATTAGGAAAGAAAATTGACTAGAATTCATTCTATTTGAGCTGCAAAAATTTGAAAATAGGTCAACTCTTAATTATCCAGGGTAATAGGGAACATCTTGGATGGATTATCCTAAACCACAGGTAATTAACAAAATGTGCAAATTAGGCACTGATTCATAGCATTCATTAAAATTTACATTTAAACTACTACTTAAGCAGCATACATTTGTAGATGAGCAAATCAACATGGTAAAAATAATTTTTAAGATGAATACAGACATTGTAAAGAAAGTGTTGAGGTGAAAATGTTGCTGACAGACCAGACAACCTAAAATATTTTGTACTTAAAATCCAAAACATTTACCTAAATCTCCACAGGACACTCAGTAGTTTTAATTATCCCATCTTTGTAAAAGAAAAAGAGAGATCATCAGAGGTTTCCCACTTCTTGGAAACTGCTTGGTGGCTCAGTGCTCTGGAACCCCACTCTGAATGTTAGTATTCGGGCACACGGGGCCATCGCTGTCTCTGCCTCATGCACTTAAGACCTGGTAGCAACACAGAAGCTAGGGCAAATAGGGAAGTGAGAAGAAAAAACTAGAGACATGAATAATAACAGGACAATCCTTAACTGATTATGAAAACCAAAATTTTCGTGTGAGTCCTGTGTTTCAAAAAAAAAAGCCTGTCATTGAAAGCTGGTTTTTTTTCTGTCAAATTATTGTTAAATCTGTTACTTTCTATTATTCTTACATATTTGCTAAAATAATCGATGATAATAGTGCTTTTTTATTTTACTGGTGATAGTTTATTGAGATGTATAATGTGCCCAATGCTACATTGGGCACTTTGCTAATCTTCTTTTTTACTTCCTACAGTGGCTCTAGGCAGTCAGAATAATTCCCATTTTACAGCTGATATGCAGAGAAGTTTTTGGTGGCTTTTGGTAGAGGTTGGGTTTAAATACATACCTTTCAGTCTGATGCCAAAGCCCATGCTCTTCTCCCAGGCTAGTGATTTCAAATTGTAGCCACCACCCCCCGCCCTGGACTGCCCCCACCTCCTGACCAACAGGGTGTGCATCTTTTGGGAACTTGCTGGAAATCTAAATTCTTGAGCCTTGCTGTAGACCAACTGAATCAGAAACTCTGAGGTTGGGGTCCAGCAATCTGTGTCTTCACAGGTCTTAGGAAAGACTCTTCCTAGGTAATTTTGATGCATGCTCGAATCTGAGACCCATCAGACTATGCCATGCTTCCTTAAAAAGACCTTTATTATTTTTAACCAGAGAAGTGGAACTAATTGCAGCTTTTATAGGAGAAAGAAAGTCAATGGTCTAATTGAGCTTCTCCACTGGACTTTGTTTCCAATGATTATTGTGAATTTTCTTCGTAGAAGTAGCCAGGAAAAACTTCTTTAAAATCATTTGGGGAGAACATTGTGTAATCTAAATCACTGGTCTCCGCCGAAGTGGGCTATGTGTAATCCAGGGGTTCACAAGGCCATTCACAGGGTGGTAGGAAGAACATTTCTATTTTTATCTAAAAATAAGAGCAAAATAAACTTTACTAATATTTAGTATGGTTTGAGAGTAACACATGAATTTGTGTACAAAGACACGTTTTTAGTGTGGGTATAAGGTCCCCCGTGCCCGGGCTCACACACCCTTCTTCCGTCTTTGTGCTCTAGCTGTTCTGTGGTGACCAGCTGTGCACAGGTGTAACCCATCAGCTTCAGGCTTCAGCTGCTCCCTCTCACTTACTGTTTGGGGCCCTCCTCCATCCTGGTGCCGTTATTCTCAAGCAGGCACCGACTAGAAGTGTAAGGAACTTGACTCAATGTAAGCCAGCAGCCGGTGGATAATACCTTGCCCTTCCCCAGTCCCAGATGGGCAATTTTGAAATGCATTCTGCATATGGCTCATCACAGCATGACTCTGACCTCAGTGACCCCTAGTAATAACCAGCTCCATTATGCAACTTTGGATTGACCTTCGACCTTTACCTGTTTTCCTTTTTTCCAGAGTCCGCTCCTGTTCTTCTTGGTGGAATCATTTCTGAAAATAAACTCCTTGCACAGAGGCCCTTATCTTAGTCTCTTCTGGGGGAAAGAATCCTTCCTAAGTAGGGTGCATGCTAAAACATCTTTATAAAAGGATGTAAGGTAAACATTTTGGAGATGATTGGTCTAAAGCATTATCAATTTTTTAAAGAAATGAACTTATTGGAGGGTAGTCTGATGGTTGTGTATGTGCTACACTTCTGTGGATGTGTGCCTATTTTGTGGGCATTACCTGTAACTCCACCCCCTTTTCCTCCCACTCAAGGAAGCATATTAGATGCAAGTCAGAGAATGGTTCTTATGGTGATTTTTTTTTTTTTTTTTTTTAATTTGAGAGAGAGATCGTGAGCAGGGGGAAGGGAGGGGCAGAGGGAGAGGGAGAAGCATACTCCTGTTGAGCAGGGAACCCAGTGTGGGACTCTGATCCCAGGACCCTGAGATCATGACCTGAGCTGAAGGCCTATGCTTAACTGACTGAGCCACCCAGCTGCCATTATGGTGATACTCTTTTTTTTTTTAATTTTTATTTTTTAAAAATTTTTATTTCTTTATAAATATGGAGATACGGTTAACTTTACTCCAGTTTATAGAGACAGCTAATCAAGTGTAGGCATTAGTCCTTTATCATTAAGGCCAACTTCCTTTTAATACTTCAATAACTGTAACATGTAGATGTGCTATAATCCTTGGGTTAAAATCTTTTTTTTTTTTTAAGATTTTATTTATTTATTTGATAGACAGAGATCACAAGCAGGCAAAGAGGCAGGCAGAGAGAGAGGGGAAGGGAAGCAGGCTCCCCGCTGAGCAGAGAGCCCCTCGATCCCAGGACCTTGGCATCCTGACCTGAGCCTAAGGCAGAGGCTTTAACCCACTGAGCCACCCAGGCGCCCCTGAAATCTCTGTCTTAAGAGACTTACAAAGGCTTTAAAGCAAACAGACCCAGGTTTAGAATCTGGAACTCCATGCTAACAATTGTTTTTCATATTTAAACAACTTTTCACTTATTTGTAAGATGTTACAACTTTGTGCTAGAGGATAAGAACTTTTTACCATTTTATTTCTTGCTCAAAACCATCTCAGGGATGGTTATCAAAAGGGCACCTCACCGCGGTGGTATTTCCCCCCAAAACTCATAACCTCAGTCTAATCCTGAGAAAACATCAGACAGCCCAAACTGAGAAATGTTCTATAAAATGCCTGTTCACTCCTTAAAAAGTGTCAAGCTCCTGAAAAACAAGGAAAGACTGAGAAATTGTCATTGTGTGGAGGAGACTAAGGAGGCATGGCGACTACGTGCACTGTGGTGTCTCAGATTGCACCCTGGACCAGACAAACAACACTAGTGGAAAACAGGAAATACAAGTCACGTCTGTGGTTTGGTTAATAGCTTCGTGCCAGTATTCATTTTCACAACGGTACCAGTGTTTGAGATGTTAACGTTAGGGAACGCTGGATGAAGGGTGTATGGGAATACTCTGTACTATTTTTGTAACTATCGGTAAGCCTAAAATTTTTTTAAAAGAAAGTTGAAAAATAAAGAAACAAAACAACTCAAGTGGACTAAATTCTGGCTCATGCAGGCAGAATCTTTTTTATAGGACCCGATGAGAAAATCCCTAGGATCATGGTCTGTAGAAGTATGCGTATAGAGAAGTGATTGCTACACAGGCAAAGGAAAGGTCAACTGAGATTTTCTCAACAGTGTAGAGAGCCTATTTGTACCTATGTCCACCCACCTCCCCCCTCATTTAGAGAGGTTTTGGTTTGTTTGTTTGTTTGTATAGAATTATCTAATTCAAGATGCCACTTGGCATTGCCAGTGAAATCTAGCTCTGTTTCTTCAGAGGAATAAATGGGGGGTTCCTTGTCTTTTGTAATTAGTTTTCTATTAGCAACTCTCAGAACATAACTTCTTCTGTTGCCCAAGGGATGACAAGCACTTAAGAGCTAAAACCCCACCTCCTAAAGATGCAAGCCTTATTTATGAACCAAGCATTTAATGAGTAAGAATTCTGCAAAGCTGCAAAACGTGCCCTTGAGAACCCCTGACAACTAAGAGTTCTGTGGGCTTCAACTGATAATCATGCTGTCGGTTAAGCATTTTGCATTTTAAGAACAGCTGGATATATTTTTTTCTCCGTGAGCTTCTGTGAAAGATTTTGATGCAGAAACTTTTTAAAAGATAGCTTACCACATGCGAGGAGGCATCAACTATCTCCAAGGTGTTATATGGTAACTTCCTGTTCTGCCTGAAGCAAAGGGTGTTTCTCATGTGAATCACTGGGTCAATGGGGGACTCTGAAAGCTGCATTTTTAAACTTATTTCCGCATTAATCCCTATATCTGCTTAAAAGCCTTTTTAGGAGTCATATTTACCAAAAGCAATATTTCTGAATCATGAAATTAGGTATAATGGGAGATTAAACTTGGTTCAAAAAAATTTTCCATTTTCATCCTCCTTTTAGAAACCTGGCTGTGATAAATGCCAGGGAGGTCTGTATCTGTTCTCCGCAGTAAGGATGAAGAGTATCAGCTTAGCATAATGTGATCATTATGTTCTGTGACTAGATATGTGTAAACAGATCCATCAAAACCTGCCTGTCCTTAGATAGGTGACAAAACTAGATCAAGAGATGTGGCCCCATCCCAGATGATTTTCTTTTGTTTTCTCCATCGCAAATTTGATATCAAAGTTTGCATGGAGCTCGATCGTGGGTAATTGAAATAAATGAAATTATGGTGAGAAAGAAGATCTCCTAAGTCTGAATTCAGATTTCTTTCAGACAGAACCAAAACTCGCCTAGGAAAAAAAAAACCCTACCCATTTTTAAATAAAATGTTTAAATGTTAATTTTAAATAAAATAAAGTTTTAAATAAAATGTTTAAAATAAGTTGCATTTTTTAAAAATTTAGTGCATGCTGTCTGCTCCGCGGAGAGCCTGCTTCCTCCTCTCTTTCTCTCTGCCTGCCTCTCTGCCTACTTGTGATCTCTGTCTGTCAAATAAATAAATAAAATCTTAAAAAAAAAATTTAGTGGATGCCTGAAATTCACAAATTGACATTTGTGATTTTCGGCCAGCAGAAAGCAAGAGTGGGACAGCTGTGTTGCACATCTAACGTGAATGGCAACCCAGAATTGTGCCGCCGAGGCCCCATTCGAAAGCCTCATCTCTCTGATGTTATCGTGTGCCAAGGGACGGTTGGGAGTCGTGGGACAGAAGTATGCTGAGGAGAATCCTTTAGCTGGTGAAGCTGCCTTGCTCAGCCTCCCACGACCACATCTCGTGACTTGTTATATATGCAGACACACTCAGGAAGCAATTGTGAAAGTAGATCTAAAAAGAAACCCAATTGTTGGCACTAGGGAGGAAGAGAAGAGGAAGTGAATCAGTCGGAGTAAAAAATTGTAAAAATGAGTTTGGCAGGTGGTGAAGGTTTCATCCCTCACAAATGTCAAGAACTTGCTCTTCAGAACATAAAATGGTTGCATGTAATTTTCTTTGTTAGCTGAGAAGGCTAGTAAGCATAATAGGGAGCTGCTAATTTTGATTTTACCATGGTCCTGGTTTTACCATGGTTTTTCCATGTCATGGAAAGAATGACCAGTGATTGCCGCAGTCATCAATAGGCTTCATATGGGGTGTGTGTGTGGGGGGGTGGCAAACGTAATTGAGAGGAGACAATTTGAGAACAATAATCGCATTATTTTAAGACCTTGGCCAGAAAAGAAAAGAAAAAAAAAGGTACTGAATCAGGCATCTGAAGGAGTGAGTTCCAGTTCCAGCTCTTAGAATAATCCTTTTCAGTTACTTCCAGAGGCCAGTGGACCTCCATTGAAACCCAAGACCTCACACATCTGTGATTTGCTGCCCGAAATGGGACGCTTCTGAGGGAGAAAGGGGGGCTTCGGGAATATTTGTTCTAAGGTGCTGGAGTACACGGAGACCGGCCTGGGCAGACCAGGAAGCAAAGGTATCCTAACTCCTGTATTCCCGGCCTCTGGCTGATCCTCACCAAAGATCTCTTCCCAGGGAACCTTCTTCCTTCTTGTAGCGTTCAGGTGCTTCTACTGAGTGAGAGAGGCTGGATGCATGGCTTGCTTATATGCAAGGAAATAAAATACATTTGTTATTTGAGATTCGTGCGAATTATGCCCTTATTCTTGTATTTTAACTCATTTAGTGGGAAAATTCAGACTGAAAAAGAGAAAACCAGCAACCAGAGGGAGATATTTTGATCCAGGCAAGGTCTTCTGGTCACTTTCAAATCCCCCTGCCTAGGCAGCATCTGAGCAACCCAGTGAAAATAAACACTGACATAAATACTACTGCAATTATTTCAAGAAAATTGATTTTTAGTTTAAGTTGATAACAGTATGCCCCTGTCAGCAAGGACCTATGTGCTTACTCTGCACAATGGGTTATGCTGTGTGCATAACATGTACATAGCTTATATATGAGCAATGAATATATGAGACTTGCTTTTTATTTTTTTAATTTTAAAAATATTTTATTTATTTATTTGACACACAGAGCACACAAGCAGAGGGAGCCGCAAAAGGAGAGGGAGAGGCAGACTCCTTGTTGAGTAAGGAACCCAATGTGGGGCTTGATCCCAGGCCCCTGGGATCATGACCCTGAGCTGAAGGCAGACACCTAACTGACTGAACTACCTAGGTGCCCCTGAAACTTGGTTTTTAAAGAAAAATCTGGGGAGGTTGGGGCTGGTGCCTGGGTGGCTCAGTGGGTTTAGTGTCTGACTCTTGGTTTCAGCTCATAACCATGGGGTGGATTCAGATCATAACCATGATCTCAGGGTTATCGGATCAAACACCGAGTCAAGCATCATGTGCTCATTGCAGAATCTGCTTGGGATTCTTTCTCCTTCTCCTGCTGCCCCTCCCCCAGCTCACACACTCACACACACTCTCTCAATAAGTATATAAATAAAGTCTTAAAATAAATAAAAAGTAAGATGGAACAGCATATGCTAAGTGTTTGTTAGTGATAATAAGAACCATTGGACCTAGGAAAGGAGAGAGATATCTTGAATTTTGCATGGACCAAGGAGGTGGATAGGACTTACATGGGGTGGGTGGTGTGTGTGTGGAGGGGGCCGGGGGGGAATGGGTGGGGAGGGCAACCATACTGACTATTTCTCACTGGATATATCAGAACATGAAAAATTATTTTTTCTAAATTTGGCCTGTCAAATTCTATAAAACTGAATAGCATTTTCCCCTCAGAAAATATATTCTCTCAACATGTGAAAATTCTGTGTGTGAGACAGGTTTGATGAACTGTCCATGCTTTCTAGGTGTGAAGGAAGTGTGCTGAAGACAGTTTGGGAGAAACACTCTTGTCTAAATGGTGCTTAGACATAACACAGTGGCCGTGTTTAGTAAGACAGTTTGTGGAGAGGCTCTGTGCGTGAACGTGTCGAGTGTGGTAGATCCACAGCCAACTGCAGATTTATGAGCGTCGTTACCCTGCTGTGTAGATAGCACCTCTGTTGAATTTAATGAGCTGAAGTAGGTGAACAGTTCACTCTAATCTGCTGGTGCCTGGGACTCCTGTAGTCCCTGGAATCATAGAACATATGTCCTTCTCTTGTTTTAGAAACCCAAGGTGCCTTTCTGATAAACAAGCCTCTCTGGAGGGTAATGACATAAGGAGTGATTTTGAAGACGTTTCCTTCAGCGCCTCGATTGAAAGCTAACCTGAGGCCCTACCTGTTGCAAAGCTGAGAGGTGATTTGTCAAGTCCAACATCCATGGCAGATTTGCTTTAATTGTTTCTTGTTCCTTTGCATGAGTTTATTACCTTGAGAATGCCTGAGATTCTCTCACCCATATGCTTCTTGCACTATTAAGAACACACATTGGCCAGAGAATTCTCTTCTCTAGTCCTTTATGGAATAACTTTGAATTGATTCCACTGGGTTTATCATGATTAGATGAAATGTCCATGAACGATGTATTTATAAGATCTAACTGAAGTTCCCATCATGTTTTGAAACTACTAAGAAATGGATTCAGGTAAAGGAGTATTGAGAATAAAACTTTTAAGATCTCTCATGGAAGCTTTGAAATCCCACAGGGCTGCATTTATGGGCAGCACGCTGGCGAAATGGGAACAACTGGTGTGTATCAATGGCAGTGTGCTCATGGCACTTTGAGTGGGATGTTGTGTGTGTGTGTGTGTGTGTGTGTGCACTCGTGTACCGGCCTGTCTAGTTTATTGTAGGACCTTCAGGATCAACCCAGAGTCAACCATTCCAATGTAGTTATCCAAACAATGCTTAAGATATAATTCATTGCAGATGGCAAAAGAGTAAACACTTCCTAAATACGAAATATTTCTAATTTGTAAAGTTTATGTTTACAAAGGTGACTTTGAAAGGTTGGAATGTAGAGCACTCTTTGGTATCATGGGGCATATAAATGATGACTGTGTCCCTAGGCTGCTGACACCCCACCTGGTGTCCTTGACCACTGTCTACAGTTTTTACTGCAAGTTCTTAGATTAAGCAATTTAATTCTAACATTTAAATCTCTTCCCAACATTTAATTCTCTTCCTAAATTAGGTTGCCAAGTTGGGTTCTTCTAAAAGTCCTTTTGCTTAAGGAGACTTCAAGGAGTTACATTTCAGGAGTCTGTTGACTTAGGATCAGATTTTGACCTAACTGCAGCATGTTACTGGCTCTTCCCCCAGTGACGTAGCTCCTATCTTGCATCCCAGTTACTGATATGATCCCTATCTGGCCCTCCTAGGCTTTCTATCCTGCCTTAGTTCTCCATCAGCTGCCCTTGCCAGTCTTCTGAAGCTTCTTCCCACTGGCCTGTGGCGCCATTTGTTTGCTGCTCATCGTGGAACCTTTTGGCTGTCGGCTACACCTGGACATCTTGGTTATCCTTATTTCCAGGTCTAATATGCCATGTCCACCTGCTAATTGCTATTTGTTCCTAAAGATTGTTTTTAGGTTCTCCTTTAGTTACGTCCTTGCCGGGGCAGGTCCCCAGCTCCTGCTTGTTCTAAGACAGCCTTGCCTGTGTACAAAGCTTGATGCAGCTGAAATCAGGAGCCTGCCTGTTGTAAACGGGGAAGCCAGGCAGCAGGACAGTAATTAAACACATCTGAAAACAAATTGAATAAGAAATAGTTGCTTAATCTTTAAAGCTGGTGCTTAAAGTAAAGTAGTCTTAATTAGAGGAAAAGAGGAGATACATGAAAATTATTTTAAAAATCTGAATGATCTGAGCCTTTGAGGCAAAGTTTTCAGAAACTGATGGCAATGACTATTATGGTTAATTTCCCTTTAGAACTTACCGATTTACTCTTCCTTGATATGAAAATATCATTAGCAGTACTCTTAGACTGATCATCCATAATGAGGATAATTTTTTTTGCTTCACAAATGAAATAAAAAGAGAGATTTTTTCCCCTCTAGGATTGTTGGTGGGGGGAAGGAATCGCAAGTGGAAAGAGGGAAATCATTAAAAATAAATGTGTATGTGTGAGTAAATGAAACTGTAAGAGCTTGATGGGACATGAGAGTAGCAGATAATGCACCTAAATGCTCTTCTTCTTCTCATTTTGGAGAGGAAACATTTTGTTTTACTCAGTGTATGCCTGTGTCATAGAAATCAAAAAAGACAAAAAAGTAAATAGTGAAAGGTGTGTCTCCCATATACCTTTCTATCTCCACTAAGTTACCTTCCCCAGAAACAACAAATATTATAGATTTCTCATGTATCTTTCTAGAGAAATTGTATACATTTGCCACCATTTATATGTGTGCATGCCTTAACACACACACATGAATGAAATGGGTTCATATTTAATTAGTATTATTGTCTCTAAGGACCAAAAGGTTCTTCTCAAGATATTTAGTGAAAAAGTGATGTCAGGCTTTTGGGAAATCTTGTTAGAAATATTTCTTGGAGTTTCATCTTTGAATCCCAAATGTATGCCATCATTATTGTAGATAACATTAATAAAATGTTGGTTTGGTTGATCTTAATTATGTCTGCCTGTTCCCTCTGGAGGGACAGATGCCTACTGACATGGGACCTTATGCTGTTCTTTTCTTTTCTCTTTCTTTCTTTCTTTCTTTCTTTCTTTCTTTCTTTCTTTCTTTCTTTCTTTTCTGAAGATTTTATTTTTATTTATTTGTCGGAAAGATTGGGAGAGCACAAGTTGGGGGGAGCGGCAGGCAGAGGAAGAGGGAGAAGCAGACTCCCTGATGAGCAGAGAACCAGACATGGGGCTCCATCCCAGGACCCTGAGATCATGACCTGAGCCACAGGCAGATACTTAGTCAACTGAGCCACCCAGGAGCCCCACTTAGGCTATTCTTAGTCACATACTTTCTAATATGTTTTGATATAAGCCAGTTTGCCTCTATCCTTGTGGCTCAATGGTTTTCCTGGGGTTCTTGCTTCCTCATCACCTTGGAGAGTGTCTTCATCATTCTTTTAGGTTGGAACATTATTTTTTACGTTTTATGTATTTCTCTTTCTTAGTTTCTCTTTTCTTAGTTTACTTCCTCATTTTGGTAGAACACAACTACCAGTGATTTCCAGAGAAGGGATAGATGATAGATAAATTTGAGATATGCATCTCTATACTTCTTTATTAAATGTTCCACCCAACAAGCCTAGAGTCCTATGTTACAAGTCTTTGTCCTTCAGAATTTTGAAGATATTGTTCCATTTTCTTTTATATTCCAGTGTTTCTGGTAAGTCAGAAGCTGTTCTGATGCCGTTTTTGTTTTGTTTTGTTTTGTTTTGTTTTGGTATGTAACCCTTTTTTTTAAATTAAAAAACTTTTTATTTATTTGAGAGAGAGTGAGTGCATGTGGGTGGGAGAAGGGATGAGGAAGAGGGAGAGAATCTCAAGCAAACGCCCCACTGAGTGTATAGTCCCAGGCGGGGCTTGATCTCATAACCTTGAGACTATGACCTGAGCTCAGACCAGGAGTCAGATGATCAACCAGCTGAGCCACACAGGTGTCTTGTGACCTGTTTCTTTTTTCGTTTATTTTATTTTATTTTTTAATTCCAGGAGGCATTTAGATCCTTTCTGTGTCCTCAGTGTTTTGAAATTTTACAGTGATGTGCCTTAGGTGTAGGTCTATTTTGATCTGTTGTGTTGAGCACTTTATAACTCCTTTCAAGCTAGAAACTTAGGTCTATTTTTCCTGGGGAATTTTCTTGAATGATTTAATTTATGATATCCTTCCCTCTGTTTTTTCTCTCTGGAGCACTTATGCAAATTATCTTAATATTCGGATGCTACTTTACTTATATGTCACTCAATTTTTTAACTTTTTTCTTTTCTATTTTCCATCTCTTTATCATTCATCTTTCCATCTCTGTAATTTCTTCATGATTTTCTCAAGTGTATCTTCCATACATCCTATTGATTTAAAAAATATTTCTGTTGTTACTTTTTTAATTTCTAAGAGCTTTCTTATTAGCACCATACTTCATGGATGTAATATCTCCTCTTAATGCTCTGGGGATAGTAACTATAGATTGTTTTTAAGCTTTTTTTCTCTAAGCCTTTTTTAAAGTTATTTTTTCCCAGTTTTCGTCTTTATCTTTCTTGTTAACCGATTTCTTCAAACGTTGATTGATCTTTGGTTGTCTGCTAGAAATTAAAAGTGAGCCTAAAGCTCTTATCGACTGTGTGGACCTTTGAGCCTCACTGTAGGGTGATTTGATGCTTATGTCCTTGTTACCTTGTTCTCTGAGGTTACCTGGAGTTTTCCCAGCTTGATTCCTGCTGGGGAAATGGAGGTCTGGCTCCCAGGGTTGTGGAAAAGTAGGACCAAGGGCTGAAGGTTTTAGCACTTAGAACAAAACATTTTAAATGCATTTGGTACCTTAATTACCCTTTATATGTGGTACATGGTTCCTCAGTTATCTGAAATCCGGTTTGGCTCATTCAAGATGAAACTCTAGGATGCTGCTGGTATTGGGAAAAGCCAGTCATCTAGGAGCATGCTGTGGGGAAAAGGGTCTAACTGCAACTTAAACAACTATAATACATTTTTTCCTTATTTTAATTTCTCTGTCTCCACTGCTCACTCATAGTTCTAGAAGTAGTTGGAATTTACAGTGTAAATTAGGGTGCTGATTAGCTTTCTCCACTGCTGACTTCAGATTCTCCTGCCTTGGGTCTGGAAGCCAATTTATCTTCATGATCTGTTTTCATCTTCTAAACTGTGTTTCTCCAGTAACTCCCATCCTGGTTGATTTATGTCTTTAACAAAAATTCCTTTATTGTAATTGAATGGGGTTGGATAAAGAAGGGAAATTATGTGCTGTATTAAATCTGCCATCTTAATGGGGAAACCCATTAGTGGCTATTTTGCACGGTGGGTTTATGTCTGATTTTCATTTGTATATCTATGTTACAACTTTTTAATGCTTATTAGTGTCTTACTTTGGTGGAAAACAAAACACAATTCAATAACTATTTTGAAAATTATAAAAAAAATTCTTGCTCCCCCAAATGAAAATTACTCGAAGTAAAGTGAACAGAGTTACATGTAATGAAAGAGTGGAGTTATTACATGATCACTGTGAGCTGAGGAAGAAATGATTGGAGGGGCCAACTTTTATAGCAACCACTAGATGGCACTATTGGCCAAGGTCAGCTTGGTTGTGGTTTGGGTTTCAGAGAGGTAAGGTGCTGTTTTAAGGAGTGAAAGGATTGAGGGCATTCTCTATCCACAACCTTTCTACGTGTGGTCTTTATATAAGTTTGGCATGCTTTCATTTGATATACTTTGTCCATTCAAGATAAGAATGAGTTTTGGTGGCATTTTTCAATTGTTGCTTGTATCAGCTACTCTGAGATTTTGCCTTGACGATAAAGGGGTCAAGTTTATTTAAATGATATATTCAGCAGGAACTCTATTAAATGCTTTGAGAGAGCGTACTTTTGATAATCATGGTGATAATGAATGCAGGAGAAAAAACTGTTAAGATCAGCCCCCAGTTCTAAACTCTCCCTGGTGAAAGTGTGTTTTTCTCTTTCTTAACATTTTATCTATTTCTGCTATGGATACCAGGTGGCTCTTGAATTACCCAATAACTGCAAAACATAGCAGGTGAAGGGGGGGAAAAAAAAGCAATGCTGCTAGCTGGTGCTAAATATGACCTGACGGTTACATCCTTAAAGTAAAAGAAATACCTCGGGGTTGGGAACCCAACTGTTAACTATTTTTATGGGTCTCTCTTTCTCTCTCTTTTGAACAGCTCTTTATTTAAAAAAAAAAAAAAAAAAAAAGCACATTTTAAGGCAGTTCTTGATCATTTTTTACCAATTTTCATCTGGTTAAATATGGATGTACTTAACTGTAGCTTATGTTAAATGTATATAAATCTATACATGGTCTCTGAAAGGACTCGATCTCTGTGTGAAAAAGGTATGGCTGAGGTTCTGTTTTATAGAAGTTGATTACAATATGTTCCATGCAGAATAATGGAATTCTCTGAATCTCAACAATTTAAAAATTTTACTTTTTTTTTTTTAAGATTTTATTTATTTATTTGACAAAGAAAGAGATCACAAGTAGGCAGGAGGCAGGCAGAGAGAGGTGGGGGAAGCAGGCTCCCTGCTGAGCAGAGAGCCTAATGTGGGGCTGGATCCCAGAACCCTGAGATCGTGACCTGAGCCGAAGGCAGAGGGTTAACCCACTGAGCCACCCAGGTGCCCCTAAAAATTTTACTATTTTTGCTTTCTTTCCACCATCATATTCTTTGTGGGATCATAAGCAATGCAGCTAGGAGTAACCAATTAGCTAAAAGGTATTTAAAGCAGGTTCCGAGAGTGCAGGTAACACTGAGATGCAGAAAGGACAAATAGGTCTAGAAATACACAGACCACACAGCATATAAAGGAATGATAAAGAATTGACAAATCTGGACAGAAATTATACAGTTTAGGGAAACTGTGATTTTATTACTTTATCTTTTTCCTGTTGACCTTCTTTTTCACATTTATAGTGGCAATTAAATAGGAATGAAATGTTGGTTTGAGGCTAACTCCCCAAAATGAGTTAGATTGAATGGATAAGGTAAAGATGTAGTTCTTAATTATTTTTTGATGAAGCTTAAAGGAGGTAGGAATCAGGAAAAGGAATGGAAACAACATATTTGGCTTCTGGTGTCATGTGTAGTTTATTTGCAGATTATGCAGTTGTGGCTCAAGGTACAGAATTTTCTTTCCTAAATTATCACTACCACTTGGCAGATGTGCTTCATGACTGGAAAATAGCCATGGAAAAAAATTAATATACAGATGTGTAGAGTGGATTTGTACCTAAGTAAATCCATGAATCTGTGGGTGGAGCAATGGTGGGTCTCATCTGATTGATTCATGATTTTTCTGACTTTTTCTCCCTATGTTGCTCATGTTTTTATCTTATTCTGTCTGAGAGAATATTTAAAATTTATTTCTCAAACATTCTATGGAAACTACCCTTTATTTTAGAGAGAGAGCAGGCAGGGGAGGGGCAGAGCGAGAAGTAGAGAGAGTATCTTAAGCAGGCTCCATGCTCAGTGTGGAGCCTGTATGTGAGGCTCGATCTCACTATCCTGCAATCATGACCTGAGCTGAAATCAAGTCAGACACTTAACTGATGGAGCTGCCCAGGCATCCCCGGACTTTCTCCTCTACAGCCAGTTTGGTTGCCTTCTTGCTTCTCTGCAGACAATTGCCACTCCTCTATCTGCTTTTCATCTTCTGTATCACCGTGGACGTGTCTTGCCTGTGGTCATTTCATCTTCTATTCTCTGTTTTTAAGGGTTCGTACCTTTTATAATCTTCTGTCATTTTTGAGGTGTATCAAACTTCCGTTTTTAGCTAGAAATCCTCATCTACTTTATAGATAAGAGATCTCAGATGCGGCGAAATTACATGTCTTGCCCAAAGTTATAAAGACAATTAGTGGCAGAAACGAACCTTTGTTTAAGAACAGAAACAATTCTAGTAATATAAAGAAAATGGAATTTCAAAGTTGAATTAGCACAGAAAACCACATTAGTTCCTCGTGATAGATTTAGGGTATTGTTTTCCTAATCAGGAGATTTTTAGAGCTGACTTTTTTGTTATCATTTCAAAGACATGAATGTCACCGTGTCTCACAGAACCATTGTGAGAGTTAATAGATGAAAGTTTCTTTGAAAGGCTTCCAGTGCCTCTATAGAAATAGGAGAAGCACAGTATTACTTAGCCAATGCTGGCAATATCCTCTCAATGCTCAGTTGGAAAATAGTCAGAAAATGTGAACTAGGTATGGACAAGAAGTAACTTGGAATTCAATTTGATCAATTACTAGAACATTATTCAGTAGGCTGTGTTCTACGTTTTCAAGCCCAGGATTGACCAGATTCTCTGTTCCATAATTCAGTAAATAAACGAAGGCTTCACTGGAGAGAAAGTAAGCCATAAATAAGGATAGGAACAATAAAGTATTCCTAGGCATCTATTCATTTTGGTGTCTAAAATAGAATTTCCAGGCAGACAATGCAATTATAATTGGTAAGGGGATATAGAATCCTATACTAAGAATGCTAACTAGGTTTCCTCTGTACTGTGTGCATTTTAGCCTTCCTAGAAAGTGAGAAAAATGAAACTTGTGTCTTTATTTGTCTAGAGATTTGTACAAAAATGGGAAATGGAGCCAAACATAGAAGTAGTTCTCATATCTTAGGCCTAGAGGGAGAGAAAGGGGACAGGGGGAGGGAGAGAAGGGGTGAGGAGGAGAGAGTAGGGGAAGATGGGGTTGGGGGGCGTGGAGAGGCAACTACTGAAGGATCTCTATGAGTGGAAAATAGTTCATTAATTTGTAAACCTTTGGCTTTGCAAGTCAACATCGCTGTCTTAATTAGTGATAGTGATTCATTCTCAAAAAGAGGTTTATTCCCTCTTCCTTTCCCTTCTCGATGAGCATTCTCACATTCTCTAAACCTATTTTCTGCTAGAGGAGGTCACAGTTCATAGCACAGCTAATCATTCATGGCAGGGAAGAAGAAAGTACGAGAGTTCTTCTGAGCTAAGTTATTTTAGTGTCTGGCTAAGCACATATTCCTTAGATATGGCCAGAGATTACCATTAGTCACATATTCCAGAAAGGATTAGTACTATACATGATTCTAAGGTTCACATTTATTTATATTTAAATTAAGACTTGACTCTGCTTTTTTGTTTAACTGTAGCCTGCCCTTTTCTCACTTAATAGTTGAGAAGAAGAGAATATGTATCTGCTGAGAGAGGAAGGAAAATAAATTTACTGAAATCTTGTTTTTACTCTCTGTGCTGATTTGGATTTCTTCGTGGAAATAGAGTTACATGGTGGAACTGTGCTTAGAAGTGGGGTGTGATAGGATACAGGACACATGATCCCCCAAATAGAGCACCTTGGCACATTGAATATTATTAAGCTGAAGGAGTTTGAGAAAATGGCAGAAGCCACCATTTCCTCCTGAAATGGGTCATAAACCCTCATGTGAGAGGTGCCTACTCCATGCCTGGAAGAAAGGAGCATTCTTATCTCCAAGATAGAGGGACACCAAGAAGGAAGAATTTGAATAAATAAACCTGGCTAAGTTTCCTCCAGTTCACTGCACTTACCTCACATTCTCTATCGTACCTATCTATATGACTGTCTACTCTCTGTCAAACTTGGCAAAAAAACCCCTCAGGTTTAACTATCTCTTCAGGTCTTCATTTCCTTATGAAGGCTCTCATGAATGTGACTCATGTCAACTAAGTATATATGCCTTTCTCCTGTTCATCTGTCTTTTCCAGTTTAATTTTCAGACCCAGCCAGGGACCCTAAGACGGTTCAGGAAAACTTTACCCTCCCCCGTAAATGGATCTTTGAGTCAGGGCATACTTGGACCTTCACAGATGCCAGAGTTTCTGGCTAAGGAGGAAAGCAAAAAAACAAAAAACAAAAAACAAAAGCAAAAACAAAAAACCACAGAAAAGGAATGCCCAACTTTAAACCATTTTCTACAAAACTAGCCATTCTTTGACTTGCCTTGTCTCACGGACAGGCTGAGCAAGAACAATGAGCCCTTATGCTTGTAGATGAATGGAATTCTCGGAGAAGCTGTTTTTCCTATGCACATTGTAAGATCAGGAATGCAAGAATATCCCATTACTTACCTGTTAGTCTTTAAAAAAATTTTTTTTTTAATTTTTTTATTTTTTATAATCATATAATATATTTTTATCCCCTGGGGTGGAGGTATGTGAATTGCCAGGTTTACACACTTCACATCACTCACCATAGCACATACCCTCCCCAATGTCCATAACCCCACCCCTCTTCTCCCAATGCCCCTCCCCCCAGCAACCCTCAGTTTGTTTTGTGAGATTAAGAGTCACTTATGGTTTGTCTCCCTCCCAATCCCATCTTGTTTCATTTATTCTTCTCTTACCCCCTAAACCCCCCATGTTGCATCACCACTTCCTCATATCAGGGAGATCATATAATAGTTGTCTTTCTCCGCTTGACTTATTTCGCTAAGCATGATACGCTCTAATTCCATCCATGTCGTTGCAAATGGCAAGATTTCATTTCTTTTGATGGCTGCATAGTATATATACACAATGGAATACTATGCAGCTACCTGTTAGTCTTTAACAACTGCTCTCCCACTTTCAATGGCCCAAGATATCCATGTTTAAGTTAAAGAAGCTAGTTTGATGTAGGTAGATAATTTTCCTTATGGCCTTCCTATGTATGCAGGCTCTCTAGATAAGGGTGCTAAAAACTCATATTCATTGAGTGCTCATCATATGCCATGGACTTTTCTAAGGCCCCTGTTTCCCATGACAACTCTATGAAATACATGTCCAGATAATTGCCATTTCACAGACAGGAAATGGAGGCCAAGAAAATTCACTTGCTTGCCCCAGATCCCACAGCAAGGATATGGTGGAGAACAGATTGGAATCCAAGCAGAATGGCTCTAGAAACTCTCCTATTGACCTCTCTCCATCTAGCCTTGTTAAAGAATGGAAGACCCAAGCTCTATTCTCCCATATGCCCTGTGTTTTAGTCAACCTGGCTCAGGTGTTCTTCATGGACACAGCTTAAGATTTCTCAACTCTGTGCTTTGACTCATGTTTCTCTCTGCTCAAAATACCTTTCTTTTCGAATACTCGATTTCCTTCTGTTTGGTTAACTCCCCTTCCCTCCCCAGTCAAACAATATCCAGTTCAAGAAGCTTTTCTAAGACCCTTAGTAGGAATTAATCTCTCTCTTTTTTGAACTTCTGAGATGTTTTCTATTTTCCTCCCTCGTAGTACCTATTGCTCTGTGTTGTTTATTCTTCCCTCCCCATTAAATTGTACATTACTTGGAAACAGAGGTATTTGTCTATCACTTTGCATTCCTGGCCTAGGCCATGCCCATAGTACTTGCTTACAAGTTTGTTTAATTAATATCACGGAGAGACATATCCAAATTGTGCTTATTTTGCTATGCAGAAAATCGAAGCCATGGGCAGTGATTCACATACAACCTCTTGTGTCTGTGTTTTCACACAGGATTGCCTCCCAGGCAGCTGTCTCCTTGGGTCACTGACTTTCCAAAAGATGACCACGATATACAGTCACAGGCCTAACGTTGATTTAATGACAGATACTATATTTTCGGAGATGGTTACACAAGGCAAGAGATAACAGGGATTAGACAGAGATCTATGGCTTCTCCAGTCTTAAAAGCTGGCTCTGATGATGAAACCCTGGTGAAGGTGAGCCTGGCCCTTCTCCGTTGTTTGCTACTTTGTATTCAATCCCTGTTTTTAACGTGAATATTCTGGCTTTTAAAAAAATTTTATTTGCATGCCCTTTTCAAATCTCTTCTCTCTCCCATTTTCTCATAAAAATTTTATTTTCATTCTAATTAACTTTCCTCCAGATCCCTAGTGTTTATTCAAAGGTCTGCTGCTTTAGGACTATTTCATCTTTCCATCATCCTGGGGACATTTTCGGTCTTTGGTTTCCCTCTTGGTTCAGTTGGTCTTTTGTTGCTCTGATTTCTTTTCCTTTTTCTTTCTCTCTCTCTCTTTTTTTTTTCATACTGCAGCCTGAGTCAATAATGGAAACACTTTCTTCTTTGCAGCTTCCCTTAGAAAAACATTTCCCTGTGCGAATATGAATAGGGTCTGTAAAGAAAAACCTGTGACTTCAAAACATTCGGGCAAATTAACAGGAGAGAGCTGTTTAAGTTGGTGATCAGGAAGGCAGGCCACAAGATATTCTGAAAAACATGCAGTCATTTTGAAGCAAGTTCCCAATTTGTGACAAATGACACTGAAGGAAGGAGGAGAGAGGGTACTTAACTCTTAAGGCTGAATGTCTTTTCAAACCATCAAAAATAATGATAGACATCCAGTCCAGTCTCTGGAAAAGAGATTATTTTGCTGTGCAATGCACTGTATTTTTGTCAAGCGCTCTAAGCCTTCAATGGTTTTAGAAAGTATTGGTGCTTTGGGGAAATTTGTTTTGAATGGCTGTGCTAAAAAAAAGAATTCGTAAAACCAGTTTCTTCTTTAATCAGGTCACTTTTATTCCATGAATAAGTGAGTAAGTTTCACCTGGGGGTAAGGTTACTTCATTTTCCATGATGGTAGAATCCCTTCATGACTTGCTTATTATCACATGAAATTTGGCTATGGTACACTCCAAAACACCTGCCTAAAACAAATCAGTCTCAAATCATAGAAAGCTGATGTCATAGGCCTGGCTGCTAATTGTTCCCCATTAGGATTCATTATACAGAGATATTTAGGAAGAGTCATGAATTCCATTGCTTCAGAGTTGACTTTCTCTGGCCTTGTTCTTCAGGGCCTTCTCTATGGGCTGTGCTGATACCCAGTGACATGTGGGAGTCTTGCCAAGCATGATCAGTGACGTTTGAGAAGGAAGGAAACTTTCCTTCATTATTTTCACAGGAATTCTTCAGAGAAGTTGGCAAGTGTAACATCCCTACATATGCCTCTTGGCATTGCCAACTATATTTTTAAATTATATATATACAAATTAGTAAACTGTTACCAAGCGATGGAGTTCCCATGCCGCAGAGTACATGCTGAAGTGTACTAGAAGTGGGAAATCTCCATGCATGTTATGGGGCGTCTATCAAAAGGGGTTTAATTCCAACAGATAGGAAAAGAAGAGAGTAGCCAAGTAATAGAATGAGGCCAGTTAGCGTCGTTAGATAGAGGCTTCCAGTGAAGTGGAAGATTTGCAGGAGTGATGGTAATATTTTCAGTGAAGACAGCGAAGCCAGTGATAACTAGGGATCTGGCAGGAAATAAGTAAAGAAGTCCAAATGAGGCGATGAAGAGATACAGTGGTGCAGGGCTTTTGACTCTGGGGTGTCTGGCTTGGTTAACTAGAGAGGCTGAGTAGCAGGTACACATCACAAATACTGGGTTCAGAATTAAATTTCCATGTGGTTGACTAGAACCCTTTTCAGGGTCTGGGAACTGAGGGAGCTACTTTGTAACAAGAGACTTTGATGCATTTGATCTCATTTCAACTGAAGAGGTTATCGTAGTGGAATAAAACTCTAAACCTTTGTAAAGTGATTTGGTTGGTAACTTTTATTGATTTTTAAAAAAATCATCCATTTTTAGGATTTTATTTTGTGATGAGTGTTATAGAATTTGGAGAACCTCATCATCCAGATATGAAAATTGTTTCTCTAGTATTAAAAATTTGTTCTTGTATGTCTATGTGTAGGTATTTTATAGATTTTATTAATTATTCTTTAAATCTTACCATACGTAGATCTATAAGTTGGTTTTGACTTTTCGGATATTATAAATGTGCTGGCATAAGCAACATTTTGTATAAAGCTTTGTCTGTATTAAAATGATTTCTTCAGGCAAGAGAATTATAAATAGGATCATTGGTTTAAAGGCTATAAGCAGTTTCAGGCTCTTGATGAATATTGTTATTTTTTTTTCCCTCAGAAAGAGTAAATTAATTTACACTTCTATCATCAAAAGAGAATTGCCCACTTCACTGTACCCTTATCAGCATTAGGCATTGTCTTCTTTTTTAATCTGTGCTGATTTAGTTGTTTCTCTTTTAATTTGCATTTTGGGTCATTACTTAGATTGAACATTTTTATATATGTTTATTATCTGCTTATATTTCTTTTTTGAAAAGTTAGTTATAGTCTCTGTTAAAATGTGGAAAAAATATCCTTGTACATTTTATCTGATCATTAACAGATCTTGGAATTCTTTTTTTTTTTTTTTAAGAACAAGAAGACCAATTCTTTTTTTTTTTTTTTTTAAAGATTTTATTTATTTATTTGACAGAGAGAGATCACAAGTAGGCACAGAGGCAGGCAGAGAGAGAGAAAGGGGAGGAAGCAGGCCCCCCGTTGAGCAGAGAGCCCGATGTGGGACTCGATCCCAGGACCCTGAGATCATGACCCGAGCCGAAGGCAGTGACTCAACCCACTGAGCCACCCAGGTGCCCCAAGAAGACCAATTCTTATAACGATTCTGCAGATCTTTGTATAAGGAGATAGAATGCTTCCTTATTTCTGACTGATGTTACTTCAACTCCTAACTCCTAAAAGATATCTCTGGGGTGGTCAAAGGCATGTGTTAAATGCCTGCTTTCATATGGCATGGCATTAGGGGAAAATAAAAGCACTTTGTCCAGCCACATGCCCTGTGAATTACCAAGCTAATAGCTAGTGAATTACTGCATTTATTTTGAAAAGTCGTTACTCAGTGACCAGTATGTGGAGATATTAATTACTACTTTGGTCACCTTGGGATTCAAGAAATTTCCCTTGCTTATTTTTCTTTCCACTTCTCAGTTTTGCCACACACTATCCTCTGATAGGCAGGTGCGAGCCGGAAGACGGTTGCCAGGCATCCACAATTACGTGTCAATCACTCTCCCACCTAAAGATATATTCCTCACCACCCAGAATGAATCAGAAACAAGAGCTTTAAATGAAAGAGAATCCTTTGTTTTTAACTTTGACAACACTTCCCCTTAAACAGTCCTCAGTACCTGCAGGGCTGCATACCTTTCTGGATTATTAGAATGTTACTGAGGTTCCAGCCCCTTGACTTTGGGCTGAAAGCTTCTTCAACCTTGAACTGAAAACTTCCTCTGGGTTGTTGGCTCAGTGACTGTCTTTGCAAAGCCATCCAAGCGGGGCTGCCACATGGGAGCTATTTTAAGGTTTCTCGTGGAGCCCAAGATGTATTTCTGTGCTCTACCAGACGTCCCTCAAAACTTCTGTGTCTGTGGCCAGACAGGTCACCCTGCACCTGGGCTCCCATTTTGTTAGTGGAGCAAACAGAGATGCCAGCCACCCTGAGGTGGGCAACCAGGACTGCAATCCCAAGGAGAGACACACTGGGCCAGATCACACCATGCTCTGACTTTTGGTGACTACTGCATGACTTCAGCCACTTTCTTTAGCCTTGCTTTCCTTATCTGCAAAATAAGGGAGTGGGAGCAGATGGTCACACAAATTTCTCCCATCTGTACGGATGAATGAATCTGATTCTGCTAGCCTCTGTAGACTTGATCTTTTTTTTTTTTTTAAACTTCTAATCCTTTTACTCCAGAACATTAATCAATTATTTTAAGAATCATTTTAGACTCTCCCCCACCCCACATGCTAACCATGAATATCAGTCAGGTGTTTACTTTTTTTTCTCCCCAAACTACAGGGATAAAGTTTCTTAAATACGTAAAGAATCAAAGGGGCCCCGTAGCCATCATAAATGGTGTGGTCTGGGTTGTCAGGTTTCATCTGTGAGGCTCGACCCTGGGTCATGGTAGGACCACAGCAGTAAACACAGCCAGAGGAAGTTAAGGTATAAAGGGACTGCAGCTCGTGCGGAGAAAATCAGAAGAAACTCTTTTCTGATTCAGACGAGACAGATTTTGCATCATGAGGCGAGATATATTCTGGAAGACGGTAAAGCTCTCCTCCACAAAGTTGCCAAGAAAGTAGACGTGGAGACACAGAAGAAAAGCTAGAAACTAGGGCAGTACTGGGGAGCTTAAGTCAGCGTCACTAGGAGTTGATTCCCAATGAAGTAGGAGAACATTTGAAATATGTAACTGTTTGATGCATTTTTCACTGGTTTATCTAAGGTGGGGTTTGGTTTATGTATCAAACTCCACTGAAAGGGGTCTATTTAAATAGAGTTGGACTTCAGAAATGTAAACTTGGGTGTAACCAACTGTACATCTGAAGTTCCTTCAGTGACCAAGAGATAGTAGTTCTCCCAACCAGGGACCCCGCTTAAACCGGGACTGCAAAGACAGCCCTGGGAATCTATCTGTGTGCACACTGACTAGGTTTATCTTGTCAAGGCAATATTTGGAAAATTGACCAACTCTGAATAGGTATCCAAAGTGTAAACTCTTTAATGGATAAATGGACGTTTCTTTTATCTGTGTTTTTTTTTTTTTTCTTTTAACATGTATCTATTGCCCAGATTGTGAATGAGCACGAGCTGCGGTCTCTTTGCATTAAAATGAACGCTGAGAAATCCACAGAAGTCAGAGGAAAATGGAGAGTTCAGGAACCAAAAGAACAAATAGGATAAACCTTTGGGAAACCTACTGTTTGCAATGAGCTGGTAAAAGTGGGGAGAGCTTCCAAGGATGAAGGGCGGCAGAAGGCAGGAGCCAGATGAGGGAGGGGAAGCTTCTTTTGTTCTCTTTTTACTTTCCCTGCATTTCCTTGAGCCCAGGGCTACTCTTCACTGGAGTCTGAGGCTGACACAGACACGGGTGCCCCTGGCCCCCAGTCAAGTAGAAGGGCAGATACAAGCTCTGCTGGTTGAGAAGTTGATGAAAGCAGATACTGGGGACTGGCATCATTTACACTCACTCACTAACATGTATGATGGCTGATGCTGGCTGTCAGCTGGTCCCTTAGCCGGGACTGTTGGCTGGAATGCCAGCATGTAGGCTGACATGTGACATGGTGACTGGGCTCTGAGAGAGAGAGAGAAAGAGAGAGAGAGAGAGAGAGAGAGAGAGAGATGCAGGCAGAAAGTGTATTACCTCTTATGGAAGTCAGACATTCTGTTTCATTCTATTTGGCAAGGCGGTCACAAAGTTCTGTCCTGGTTCCGGAGGCTGGGCTATAGCTTATATCTCTTGATGGGAGAGGGACAAAGGGTCGATAAGAGTATGTAGAACTGGAAATATTGTTGCAGACATTTTGGGAAAATAAACTCGTCATATAAAAGAACTAAATGAGGACCAGAAACTGGACAACAAATGTTATCTGTATTGTGTGATTTGAACCAGTGGAGGAAAAATTTAAATTTAAATTCAAGCACTACAGCCTGCCAGAAGTCTATTTAGACAAGGGATTCAGGCATCTCCTAGGAGAGAACTCATTCCAAGGGGAGAACATCGGAGAGACAAAACTTTGTTCAGGAATAAACAACTCTCTTCAGTGATTAAAAACTGATTTTGAATGTAGTTTCATGGATTGCTCTTGTCAAGGATGACTCAGGGATGAAGCTTTCGAAAAGGAAAACAAACAAACAAACCTTACCCGTTAAGATCGCAAGTCCAGGCTTTCAAAGGACCGGCTCATAAACTTAAAAATATAGCAAGTATTTCAAGAAAAAAAAAAATCCCCCAAGATTACCGAGGTAACCAGGTTTATTAGCTTTTGTCAATATGCTATGTGACTACTATAAAATCTAATGGCTTCACAAGCAAATAAGCGGGTCACCTGGGGCTTCGTAGTTCTAGTTTGGGTTTGGCTGGTGACTCCAAGCTTCAGTAAGGGCTCGTCTGTTGCAGGTGTCTCCCACCCTGTCTTCTTGGGGCCAGTAGACCCGCCGGGACATGCCGAGTCAGGTGATGACAGAAGTTCAGAGGTGAGTGAATAGCAGTGATGTCTGCTGAGGACTGGCGTCTAAGCTCACAAGCTGTCCGTTCCAACTCATTGGTCAGAGCAAGCTATGGGGCCGTGCCAGACGTCAGGGTGCGGGAGGGGGTACCCTCATCTTCAGTGGTGGAAATGCAAACCAGGGAGAGTAGTAGAAATGAAACCAGTAATACATTTACCACACTGACCATTCATGGAAAACAGTATTTTTTTTCCCACATGATTTCTGAGTCCACAAATGTTGCTATGTGTTTACGCACACACAAGTTTTGGACGTCCAGTGTTATAAAAGAAGGAACACCACGTTTGTCAGTGAGTCAGCATCTCATGGGAAAGGCTCCAGGTTTCATTTAATGCTGGAGTCTAGAACTAGACGAGGAATCCCTTTTTTAAAAAATGTGGTTTTTTTTGGGGGGGGTGAGGGAGGGAGGTTGTTTATCTATCTATCTATCTATTTGTTTATTATTTTTACTGTGAGATGTGATACACATGATTATCCATAAAGGTAACATATAAAGAACTCCTGTCTAAATATGGAATGAGGGTTAGAAGTTGTAAAATGTAACATAGGCTGGAAAAAAAAAAAGACCTGACTGGGGTCAGGTTGTGAATTGTGTGCCTAACAGGCTGAAGAGGCTGCCTTTACTGTCTGAGGAAATCATCAGAAAGCTTTAACTACATTAGATTTCAATATTAGAAACCAAGTTAAATTTTAGAAACCAATTCTAATGACAATTTAAAGGGATACAGGGGAGAGATACATGAATATACACCAAATGTAACTTGATACAAGGTAGACAATGATTATTATTCTTTTTTAAAAAAATTATTTGAGAGAGATTGTACAGGAGGTCGGGAGGGGCAGAGGGAGAGAGAGAAGCAGACTTTTTGCTGAGGAGGGAGCCTAATGTGGGGACTTGACCCCAAAAGCCCAAGATTATGACTTAAGTTGAAGGCAGACTCTTGACTGACTGAGCCACCCAGGCACCCTGACAATAATTATTATTCTAAAGGAGAAATATAGTAATGGGCGAATGGAAAATAGATTAATCCCATGTGGGAGGTTCTGGGAAGACCACTAAATTAGATACATTGAAATCACATGATGGGAGAGGCAAGGCAAGCAAGGAAGAAGGTAGAACATTCATTTATTCAGCAACTCTTGAGTGCCATTAGGTTCTGGGCACTGTGTTAGTTACTGGGGATGCACTTTTGGACAAAACTAAAAACATTTCCTGTCATTGAGGAGTTTATATCTAGTGAAGATTTGGACATTAGTTAGACATTAATATAAGCAAATTCAAAACTCTAAAAGTAACAAGCGCTGTGAAAGAGAGCGCTATGATGGACTCTTTGCAAGGAGCGTGCCCTGGTTAGGTTAGGACAATCAGGAAATTCTTCCATTAGGCAACAACACAGAAGCAGAGATCTGAAGGGTTAGTGGGCGATTAATTAGGTGAAGGGAGGAGGGATGATGTTCGACAATACCGACTACTCACCACATGCCAGATGATTCCTAAATGCTTTACAGGTATGGAATCTGTTTCTTTTGAGAATAACTTTATGATCTAGGCTCTGTTATTTATCTCCATATAACAGATCCTGCAACTTGAGCTCACAGAGGATTTAAAGTTATACAGCTTGTAAAGGTGCCCCAGACATACGAACCTGGACAACTGTTCCAGTCCAGTTCTTTCTGTTCTCATATCTCCCCAGATAAGGAAGAACAAATGGCATGTTCAAGGCTCTGGAGGGAGGCAGGTTGGGAGTGAGGGACTGAAATGAGATCATGTGAACAAGCAGAAGTAGCCAGCAATAGAGTGACGTGGAAATGGTAGAGAGAGGCCACTGAGGCAGGGCTTCGTAGCACGTATAAAGGAATTTTTGGTGAAGCTATTGTAATATATCAATGCCTTTTAAGCAGTGAAATCATATTTTTAGACATGCATTATGGCAATCCTGTGGAGAGGGCATGGAGGAATATCTGTGGACCAATTTGGTGGCTAGTGTGATCTGTCAACCAAGACATGATGGGAGTTTAGGAAAGGCTGATATTGCAAAAGATGGGCAGCTGCAAAAGATGGGTGGATCTTAACTTTCTAACAGGTAAAATTGCGTGGACTCTATGAACTGAGTATCAGAGGGATAGTGTAAGAGGAACGAAGGTATTAAGAATGACTTCTTGTACCTGGCATAAACAGCTGGACACCTGGCACCAAGGATGGGTCTGCTTGATAGATTATTTTGGGGACTGGGGCAAGGTCAGCTCTGCCAGTATGGGGATCGGGATAAGGAGAAATGATTAGCAGTCTGGGGTGACTGTAGCAGGGAGCTTGTTGCTTGCCTATGCTTTTCCTCCTACGGCTGCAGCTTCATAGTTGACATTGCCACAAAAATAGAGAATACTGGTAGTATCATTTGCTGCAAAAATACAGAAGCAAATACAAATGGAAGAAGAAATTGGCTTCTTCTGGTCGATAAAATTAGATATAGAGACAAGAATCACTTTATTAAACTCAGGTTTATTTCTAGATACATTAGATTTTCTGGTCTTGGCAACATAATCTAAATGGGAGAAGAACTGTAAAACTAAAGTCAAGCCATTTTGATTCAAATATTAGACCTTTTCATCATCTAGACTTTGATGAAATAGAGGGTTCTAGTAGTAGATGGTGTCTCGAGGGATGAGATGTTCTGTTCCTTTTCCTCTAAGTTCAAATGCATTCATACTGCCACAAATGATTTTTTCCCCTTAAAAATAGCCACAAGAAGCTCACATTTATTTATTTATTTATAGGCAAGTGGTATTTGCTTTCCAGAAATGAGAAAGTCTTGCAAGCGCTTTTTGGTATGAAATTCAGATTGATGGAAAGAAATGCCTTGCCTTAAAGGGCAGACCTGCCTTGTTGCAAAAATTTAATTAAGCTTTAAAAGTGCCATGAAATGCAATTGAGCCGTTCAAGCAAGTAGATTGGAATAGAGGCTTCAGGTGATAAACAGGATACTAAATGTATTTCAAAGTGAGATTCCGATATAAAAGTACTGCCCCACTAGAAACCATTTTTAATTAGACTTCACTCTTGGTTCAGTTGCATAAAAGTGTTAATAACGGTACTTAAACCCATAAATTTGATTTTGCTTTTATGCCCTGTTCTTGAGACAGCAAATTATCATGAACTGTAAAACACACATGGACAGTGGTTTTCTAACTCTTGATTACATTCATTGTTAGAACTTTACAACTCATCAAAAACATGGTCTCGGCAGCTTTTTATGAATATAAATATAAATTAAATATAATTCAAATTATATATTTAATTTTATTAAATTAATAATTTAAATTAAATATAAAATAATTAAATATAATTTAAATATAAATATAAAATATAAATATAAATAGATAAGCAAGATGATTTACCCAGTCCTTCTCAACAATGCCATTATGACCCCCTAGAGATAGGGTTATCACAGCAACTGTGGTAACTTACTGGTGTTTGATGGATGGAGTGAGATATTAGCTGTCCTGCCAAGTCCAGGACAGCTGTTTAAACATAGACTCTCCCCTATCCACACTGTTCACCTATGGACTAGTCTATTGGTCATTCGCATAGGTGAGAATCCCCTTTATAATGATATGAGCCTAGAATGTAACTCAATTTTACATATCAACAAAGTTGGACGTTTTTGTTTTCAGAGCTTTTATATAAACTGAATTTTCCAGAAATACTACTGTAATGTATACTGAAGAATTGTATATTGCCTTATTTTTAATTTTACAAAGAAGTGATTTCCACTTTGATATATCATGCCATCAACGGAACCCCTGCTGTTTGTACTGGGTACATCTGAGCAGCACACTCCGACTCATCAGTGTGCATTTACCACTCATGCCCCATTCATGGGGATTCTATGCACAGGTGCAAGAATCTGACTTCTTCATTGTATCTTCACAGGTAGTTGCAGTATTACAGTGTAGCTAAGTCTGAGAACTTCTATCTCAAAATACCAGTTTAACCAGTACCTTATACATTGTTTTCCTTTTATTTATTATATATTTAGTAACTATGGGTATAGATAAGTCATATTATTTATGAGTATTCATTACAAAAGTGTATATTACGAAAGGGGAGTGTTAGGTCCAATAGGGCTAATGGAGTTTGAACCTCACTCAAGCACATATGTGAATTCTATAAATTTTAAAATGCCAAGAAGAGACATTTGAGCCCATTGTAGTTGAGGATTAGGTTATAGACAACATAAACAAATACGTGAGATTTGACTAGGAGTGTTGGGTTGAAAGAGCATGTTAAGTCAGAAATATTACCATAGTTTACATTTTACCATATATGCACATATCACAGTATTTTAAAGGTGACAAAATATTTAGAAAGAGATGCGTAAGTCTGTAAATATTTTTTTAAGAGATTTCTTTCTTTTGAGAGAGTGAGAGTGAGCGTGTGCAGGCTGGAGCAGGGGGAGGGGCAGAGGGGGAGAATCTTCAAACTGACTCCCTGCAGAGTGCAGAGGCTGTTGGGGGCCAGATCTTAGGATTCAAGGTCACGACCTGAGCTAAAACCGAGAGTCCAGTGCTTAACCTACTGAGTCACCAAGGTGACCCTGCGTAAGTCTATAAACTTTTTAAAATAAGGGCACTCAAGTTTCTACCATTAAGTAGATACTGTATATAAATTCGGTTTGCACACTTTTCTCTGGCTTATTTTTAAAACAATTTATCTAGAGTCAAAATAAAACTAATTTTTAAAAATTGGTGTTGAAACTATAATGTAAATTTTGGAAATGTTAATATTTATCTCAGAAATATATTAGTGAACACTTAAATTTATTTTATTTTTTTTTTTTTAAGAATTTATTTATTTGACAGAGAGAGAGAGAATAAGCATGGAGAATCGAAGAGGGAGAAGCAGGCTTCCCACTGAGCAGGGAACCTGACGCCAGACTCCATCCTGGGACCCCGACATCATGACCTGAGCCAAAGGCAGTCACTTAATCAACTGAGCCACCCAGGCACCCTGCATTTAAAGTATTTTAATTAATACAATTATCACATACACACCAAAGACCAGCTAGTGCCAGTCTTTTTAGTCAGATTATCCAAGTTAAGTCATGACTTCATGACTTAGATGCCTTAAATATATTATTATTTTTGTTACATGTAATAGAACAATATACATTAGGTTAAACAATAGATTTAGAGTATTTAACATAAAATCTCTATTCCTTGTATAAGATTTTTCTTCATTGAATTAACTAATAATCTCAACACAGGCTTTGCTTTCCTGGAAGACTCAGGTATTGGATACTGGGTAGGACAAACAGATTCTGAAATTTGAGAGCTGAATTACTATGTGAAATTCTACCAAAACTAATATTCAGACTGATAATAAATATCTCTTTGTAATGTGTTACAATTATTTAAAAAAAGATACAGTTCTCAACTTTTATACATTCAACATTCATATACTTGGTTTTAATCCAGTCAATATATTACCCCTAAACTTCCTTACCTATACTACAGTCATACTTTCAATATATCATCTGGACAATCCATTTTTTAAAATACTACACAGAGGTGACCAGCATTTATGTTATTTTTCTAAGCGGTTCCTCTGCTATTTTCTGTGAAATCATATGCAATTTACTCTGCTAAGCTTCAGTTTCAAATTGGGTAATTATAGCATCTCACTATACTTCAGTATTGAATGGATTAATGCATGCAAAGAGGTTTTATACAGTTCTAACATAAAATAAGTGCTCATAAAAATATAATATTCTGAGTATTAATTATTAGCACTAGCAAAGGTCACGATTATTTGGGAATTTTATTTTAACTTGCCCTTTTTTTTAGGAAACATGAGGACTAACCAAAGTTAAGATGTTCCTACTATTGCTAAAATGCCTAGTCTCACAAAATTAAACTAATGTAGACAAAGCTGAAAATTATTAGCTGGAGGCTTGAAGTAAGAGTATTTAGCCACAATCTCACATGATTTGAACCCAGTTTCAATCTCAATCTGTGTTCCTGTGTAAAGAAAAATCACAGCAATAGAGAACATGTATGAAATATTGAGGGTATATTGTTAAAGACAGTTTTTGAAAGATAACATGTAGTTTGTGATTTTATAATCTTTTAGCTTTCAGGATAAAAATTTTTTCCTTATGAAAATATTTTTTTTCCAAGATTTTACTTATTTATTTGACAGAGAGCAGCAGACAGAGGGAGAGGGAGAAGCAGGCTCCCTTCTGAGCAAGGAGCCCAAGGAGGGGCTCAATCCCAGAACCCTGGGATCATGACCTGAGCTGAAAGCAGATGCTTAACCAACTGAGCCACCCAGGCACCCCTGAAAGTGTTTTCACAATGAATTTTTTTCTGTATTTTTAAGATATATAATATATGAAAATAAGGATGAGTCTGGTCTAGTAAACTCTTATTACAAATTTTCATTTTTAAGCCATAACTATGCTCTAGTATCAGATTCTGTTGCTATTAGCTTTGAATGTATAAGAGATGGAAATAACATGTGAAAATATGATTTCTTAACAAAAATCTGAAAAAGTAGTTATTAATGTGACTCTGTCTTATTATTTACTGGCTTCTCTCCCAGATGATGCTGTATAGAAGACCCTCTTTTGCATAACCCTAGAGTGTGGTTTATTTTTTTGAAATTCTGTATTTTACATAATGTAAGGCTTTCTGAAGTTTTAAAAAATTTGTTTAACTATTTCTCAATTTGCTTTTACCTTCCCGAGGGATAAAGATGGAATGTTTTAAAGGGAATTATCATTATAATTCAGTGCAGTAAATTTTCCCCTTAGGAGTTTGATTCTATGTGGTTTTTAATGTACCAAATTTTACTTTGTATTTGCATGCACAAAAAGATTCTACTGAAAACCTATGAATCGTTCTCAAATAGTGCCACTGGAAATATCCTGATTCTTTAAGTCAAAATTCTTATGTGGTAACTTAAAAAATTGCTGAGAGGGATAGTGAGCAAGTAAGTATTATCTACTCTTTTATTGAGGGAGGGGACACAATCAATTTGACTTATGGTCTCGGTTGAAAGTAATATATTTTGACATAGAAAGTAAATTGTCATGGTTTAATCAGTGAACCTGCTTCTAAGGGATACAAGACTGACTTAAAATATAGAGTGTCTAGCAGAGACAGAAGAACAAAAATCAGAAATATTAGCTGTCCTTGGGGGATGAAAGCAGAGATCATATTGAAACTGTCATTGTCGATGTAGTGATCAAACGCAGAGTTTTTAGTGTACAGAAATGAGAAAATCTATTTCATTGGTTCTAGTGTCAGGGAGTAATTTCTAGATTTTGTATTTTAAAACATAATTGACTTAGGCAATGCTGTAGCATAGCATGATGTACTGTTTATAAGCCAGTGATATTTTGGTGAAAACGAAATTTTCTTATATAGGATCTATTCCCACTTTTACCCTCTGTCTCTCCATTTGTAAGTATATGAATGCTGGAAGCCAGTGTGAGGATTCTGCCAAGAGCTAGGCAACTTAATTTCAGTTATTTTCTCAGAAACCAGGTATGCAACTACAAGGTCATCTGTGGACCTATCAGGCTCAGAGCAGGAAAAACTCGAGACAAAGCTCCAGGTATCACCACTGTTTTCCCCTCTTCTACTAGTAGACCATAATAGTGCTTTGGATCCCCAGGAAATAGCATTAATTCAAAGCCTGCATCTAGAAACCCCTGAAAGATCTTGTTATTTCCCTTTTTTCTGGTACATGGTCACTTTAGAAAATGGCCTGCAGTTACTTTATGGAAAGACTTGGAAAAGATTTTCAGTACATAATTGTGCAATGTTACATTTCCCTGCCTCAAGGAGACCCAACATTTCTCTCAAACAAGAAGCTCAAAATCCGTGAACTTGCTTCATGGTAGAAACTAGACAAGAGGTCTCAACTCTCCATAGTGGAACTTTAAGTTCAGTTCCTGCACTTGAGATTTCTGTTATGCAGATCAGGAAATATTTTAGAAATGCCATGTTCATCTCTTTCATTCCTAGGAAAGCCATAATCAGTGAGCCACTGTCAGATCCATGAGGGTCAAAACATCCAGGCTATCATGTGGTCTCTGTTTTCTGCTGCTCATTATGGAAATTATATTTATCTTAGTTCTCATAGTTAACCATTGCCACTTAGCCTTCGCTTCTCCAAGATCCCCTTATCTCTTCTAAAATCAGGGAGGACATCTCAATAGTGACATATCCTACCTTCCTCCTGCCCTATACAGATCAGGTTCCACAGAGCTTTTCCAAGATATTAGTACTCCCATCAATGATTGCCAATATTTTAATGAAGAAAGTATTTTTTGGTCCTGCCAGAAAGATAGAGTGGTTTGGGAGCTGTTCAAGTCACATATGATAAATTGATTGCAACATTCCTATATTCTTCACTTTTTGTTTCCTTCCTTTACATTATGCTAAGGAAATTCTGGTCTCTCAACCCCACCAAGCAAACTGCGATAGGCACTTCCCACTGCTGGAGATAACACGTGAAATCCAGAATGTCTGGCAGCGTGCCCCTATCAGTAAATTCAACCTGATCCAATATTAAATTCCATCTTCCTTGGTTTAACACCCTGAGAATCCATTTACATCTATATTACTCAGGTTTCTGCCAGTGTGACTTGGCGTAACCTTGCAGTTCCTTTGGAGTATAAGTTCTTTATTCCTTAATCACACTTCCCACTCGTCCCTCAGAGCACAATGAACTCTAACTCTGCTTTTTGTTCCAGGGGCCATAAGGGTTGGCCTGGGCCTGGAGAAGGAAAGACGTCTCCTTTTAGAGTGAGACTGGAAAGCTAGGATCAAGACCACATGCAGAAGAAGAGCTCTGATCCTGTCTCAGAAGCTTCTTCCTTTTCCTGGCTGGGGACCCTGGGCCTCTGAATTCGTTTGGGCATCCCAGGATCTTGGGAAGGAAGTTTTAGAGTTTTTGAGGTCCCAGATGATCACCTAGATTAATAGTGACACTGAAATCTTTTGAGCCAAAATCTAAAAGGCTGACTCCACTGGCATTGTCAAGGAAGATTTGTTCTTACCTGCAACTAATTGGCTTTTAAATAACTGGGTATGTTAAATTCACCAGCAGTTCTTCTAAGGATTCAGAAAATGCTGACTCAAGGAATTGTTTGAATAAGAGGAAGGGGAAGGATGTCATTATAGAAGGATAATATAATTATCATCAACTAATGTTCACAGAGTTTCCAGTGAATTTAAAGCACTGAGGCAGGTTTGAAAGAATACATCAAAATTGTCTGGCTCAGACACTAATTGGTTGTGTGTGACATTGGACAAATCATTAAATCTGAGTCTTCAGTTTTTGTCCATGTCAGATGAGTAGAGTAAAAGAGCCTGACTACCCACAAGGTAGTTAGAAGGATAAAAGAACTGGAAAGTTTGCCTGAGCAGTACATGACACAGGGCAGGAAATCAAGAATGAAAACAAGGTGAACATCCATGGACCGGAGCTATCCTTGCTATTTTCTGGTACAGGAGAAGAATGAGGAACATGTGATTGTGATACTCATGTGCTGATTTTGTTTTATTTTTTAAAATATAGCTGTTTGTTGAAGCCTATAGGAGTTTGTTAGAATACTCTTGTATATTTTTGTTTATGTATGACTTCTACATGATAAAATGTTAAAATTAAGAAAAATATTTCCTCATTTAGTCATTCCATATTTGGAGTAGTGTTAAGGGAGAAACCTTTTATTACAGGGGAAAAATTACTGGAAACAAGTCAGAAAAAACTGAAAGATGGAAGAGTGATAAAGATAAAAGTCAGATCAAAAAGAAGAGTCATTCTCAAGAGTCATACTTGATGCTGGAAAGGAATTCAGGGGTAAGAGGAGAACCAGCTAACAGAATATATTGTTGGTAAAAACACAAAGGGTAGAAAATAGTGAGGAGAAGAAAAAGAAGAAATGGACAATGGACCCAATAATTTAGTGGAAGCTCAGGGAAGAGATGCCCAATTCCTGCCCTAGGCTTCTGGGGCCGTCTGTATAGGGATGCCTTCCAGGTCTATGCAACTGTAACTGTCACTGTGGTCTGATGTTTCAGATTCGTGTGCCCAGTGGCCTACTGAACATGTCCTCTGGGAGTCCTGCAGCCCTGCAAACACAGCATGTCCAAAGCAGGGATGATTTTCAATTCCTCTCTGTCCCAAACTCTCTTTCTATCTCTGTCTCTGTCTCTCTCGCTTTCCCTTTCCCCTTCACCCTCCCCTTCTTTCACACAGGGACATTCACTTGCTCATAATTTTTATTCCTCCTCTCCTAATTAATGCCACCCACACAACCACCCAAGCCACACATTTCTTTCTTCTTCTTCATTCTTTCCCATATCCAATTGGTTACTAAGTTTTCAACTTCTGCCTTGTAAACATCTCATATGGGTCCTCTCTTTAATTTGTATTCTCTTCAAAATTATGACAGAATTCTCCTGATTTTCCTATTTCTGGTGTTGACCCAACCTAAATGATCATACATGATGTCAGCGATCAAAGCCCAGATCTGATAGTACTGCTCCACCCCCGAGTAAAACTCAAACAGCTTTGGGATGCCTGGCTGGCTCAGTTGGTTAAGCATCTTCCTTCAGCTCAGGTCATGATCCTAGGGTCCTGGGATTGAGTCCCGCATCCAGGTCCTTGCTCAGAAGGGAGCTAGCTTCTCCCTTTATCTGCAGCTCTCCCTGATTGTGCTTTCTTTCTTTCTCCCTGTCTCTGACAAATACATAAAATCTTCAAAAAAAAAAAAAAAAAAAACCATTCAACTTTACGTATTAGGCCCTCCCTGATTCAATATTATGTGGTGATCCTCACTCGCTGCCTTTCCACTCTTATCAGACAATTCCAATTTCTCAAACACAGTGTGCACATTTATGCTTCCGTGCCTTCGCACCTGTTTTGCCTTCTGCTTCGAGTGCTTTTCCAACCAGTTGATGGAGTTTTTGCTTATACTTTAAGAACAAGTTTAAGAACTCCCTTCTTTCTGAAGAATTTTCTGACCCATACCTCATGAGAACTTAAGCACAGCCTAGTTAATATCTAACCCACCATGGTCCCGTATGCATACCCTTGTTGTGATACCTGAAGCCATTTGTTTACAAGTGTGTCATCTACTGGATTGTGGATTTGTCCAGGTTGAGATCACATTTCATGCATTTTTGTGCCCTTAATAGCCAGCTCCATACTTGGCATTCAGAAGGGTTTCATGAAGGATGAGTGCATACATACCTGAATATTTGGTTACAGGAGGTTGGCGTTAGCAGATCCTATTGGTGTTTCTCTACCCTGAATGTTGTGTCATCTGTGTTGAGTCCACTATGCTCCCTTGAGACGGATGGCACCCTGCTTCCATAACAGGCAATCCTGGGCTGCAATTTACTGCATGGTGTAAATAACATACATTAATGGACAACAGAGCTCTTACAAAGTGAACCCCTCGAAACCAAAATCCTTTCACTGATCATCATCCTAACTGTCTCTATGGTTATTGACTAATGACTGTTTTGAGGAATTTCTTTTCTTTTTTAAAAGATTTTATTTATTTATTTATTTGACAGACAGAGATCACAAGTAGACAGAGAGGCCAGTAGAGAAAGAGGAGGAAGCAGTCTCCCTGCTGAGCAGAGAGCCCAATGTGGGGCTTAACTGATCCCAGGACCCTGGGATCGTGACCTGAGCCGAAGGCAGAGGCTTAATCCACTGAGCCACCAGGTGCCCCTGTTTTGAGGAATTTCTGGTCATGAATCTCATTCTGCTCTCATTTAGGGAAAGTGATATTTTGTTTGGTCCTGATTTTTGCTGAGGGAGGGAGAACTCTCGTGTTTAACTAGAGAAAATGTGAGCCCTGTAGATAGAAGACAGTACCAGAACTAATAGTATATAGAATCCCCCTTTCTAACTGTTCACCCAAGGTTTATTTTAGTTCTGGTGGAAAGGTTTTATCATATACTTTTTAGTCCCACTGGTTGTGTTAATTTTACCATCAAATATCAGTGATGTCAGCATTGTAGCTCATTGTGACTAAGCTTACGTGCTTCTTAAATTTAATTTGATAATGCTTTTTCAAAGAATGCCTAAGGTAACTGGGTAAAGGTTTTTGTGTAATATGTTGGCTCTGCGTTTTCCCTGTGCTTTTTCTGGTTTGAGTGTATCTGACTTGACAAGCAGAAAGGGCTGCTCTCCATGGACCATAGCATCATTTTCATGAGACACTTAAATAGGAAGGATGTATTTTGAAATGGAGCTATTTTCCTTTAGTAACTCTAATGTATGTGCTCATTAAAGGTATTTCCTCATTTTGCAAGATGGAACACTTGGATTGATAAACTAATGCTATCTAGTTTGGATAACCACCCTCTGAACAGAGTATACAACACCCTTAGCAAGCACAGTTGTGGGAAGCTAGTGTTTTATTTATTTATTTTTTAAGGGTTATGCTTCCTAGATGACTAGTTTTCAAAGCAGGATTATTTGTTCCACCGAAGACTTTCTTAATAAAAGTAAGACTGTAGAACAAGACTATAGAGCATATGCTGATATTTCAGTTCATGTATTCTTGCTTCCTAGAAACACCTAGATAAAATTTACCTTTGAACGTGATTTTGTGAAAGATTCTGAGTTAGAAAATATAGAAATGTTTGAAAGTATAGAGAAAGCAGTATACTCTCTAGCCAAGAATTTTGATGAAGATCCAGGAAATAGGGTGGACCTCTATAGCCTTCAAGTGTATTTAAAGTCGTTTTGAGCATACAGTTCTTTGAGGAAGCAGAGGAGAAACGTGGAAGAAGAATTTGTTGGAAAATGTTTTCTAGCTAAAACAGTACTAAAAAGTGAGAAAGGAAGATATTACTTATGAATCTGATATAAAGAAAAGGATATGAATTCACAGGACATTCTGAACTGATGTCCGTTCTTTTCTAAGTTAGACATCTTGACTCAGTCCCATTGAAGTTGAATACAGGCTCAATTTTATTAAACTATACTATGTTGAGGGTGCCCTATTGTAGTATTTATGATATCATGCCCCTGTCCACAGTCAGAATGAGCCAGGGTAGACTTCGAGATGCTCAGCAAGGAGTAAGAACAAACTGAGAGGGTTGCCAGGAGGCAAACCTAAAGAGAAAGCCTTGTAGAGAGAATAACCTAGAAGTTAGTTCACAGGAGATAGACTAAAAGTAACCAAAAGCTTGAAGCCACTGGCAGAGACCAGGGATTTAGAATAGAGGGTAAGAGCCCACTGAAATTCCCTGAGCCATGTGAATATAGTTGACAGTGAATTTTAGAAAGTTTTGGGTGGTATACAGTGATATGTGAGTGAAAGAGCCACAGCCACTGTAGATATTGTTGTGGTATAAAAAGGTTCATCTAAAAATTAAATGACCAATGTCTTTTGCAAATGAGGTTTCATGGTGAAAAGTGTTAACTGAGGTTGTAACAATAGCTAACACACTCGGTTGGTACTCTGTGCCAGGCTCTAACCTAAGAGTTCTATATCTGTAAATTCATTTACTCTTCATCAGGTGTAATGAAAGTAACCCCTGTTTACAGCTGAAGCACAGACAGGCCAGAGGTCATACAGAGATGGCAGAAAAGGTCCACATCCTGGCTTTGAAACCCATGCTTTGAAACATTTCAGTATATATGGAATGTAGAATCTCAAATCCATGACTATTATTCCAATGACTGTCAGTACTGAAATATGCCCGAGTCTCAAATTAATGACATTTACCAATTACCTCTTGGTCCCTTTCTTTCTCCACACAATAGAAAAGTATGATTTTTAATTATTATTATCAAATTTCATCCCTAGTCTTATCATTAGATATCCTCCCTGGAACCTCATCTCTACTCCAACATATACTTGAAAATAGACAATTTTATGCACAGAGTAGGGTTACCAATACACTGAGGTAGTTCACTCTAGTTACAAAGAATGATGAAGGTGGTTTCTGGGATCAATTGGATGGAAAACTCCAGAAAAGCAGGAACAACCTCGCATAAAAAGGTTATTTTAAGTCCCAGGCACTAGGGGTACCTACGTGGCTCAGTTCGTTAAGCCTCTGCCTTCGGCTCAGGTCATGATCTCAGGGTCCTGGAAGTGAGCCCCACATTGGGGTCCCTGCTAAGTAGGGAGTCTGCTTCTCCCTGCCTTCTTCCCCTACCCCCACTGGCTGTGAGCTTCCTCTCCCTTGCTCTCTCACCCTTAAGTAAATTAAAAAAAAAAAAATCATTAAAGTAAAAAACAAAGTCCCAGGCACTGATCTTACATTACTTATGAGAGGTGTTAACTTGAGCATATCTTTAAACCCTTGGAGCTGAGATTTCTTAGATAGTGCAACAATGATGCTAATACTTAAATTGTTTTTTAATCAGTCAACAACAATTTTTGAGCATCTGTGATGTTGAGGAGTACATTAAACAGATCACATTTGTGACTTCATTCTGCTTATGTTCTATTTGGGGAAGACAGGATATAAATGTGTAAGCAAATAATTTCAGAGAATGATTAAGTACTCTGAAAAAAAAAACACAAAACAACAAGAGCAATGTGATGAAGTGATTAATAGGAGAATCAGGGATGGTTTCTTAGTTAAGTGACATTTGGAGTGAAACAAATGATGTAAAGGAGCTGGCTTCTTGTTGGGCAGGGAGAAGATTTTGCAAGCGGGTGGAATAGCCAGGAAAAAGGTATTGAGGTTGGGATGAGCTTGACACACTCAAACTACAAGTATAGGGTCCGTAATTCTAGATGAGGTGAATCGGAGGGAGATTGTAGGGAGGTGAGGTTGAAGAGAAAGCCAAGGGCCAGATCATATTGGGCCTTGTAGGATATGGTCAGGAGTTTGGGATCTCATTTGAGGCAATGGAAGTCATGGAGGATTTTAGTGAAGACTTAGGGTAATAAATGCTGTGAAGTCATGGTATTCATCAATGTGTTATACAACGTAGGACATGGTAAATTTCTTAAGAGTTTAATACAACATGTCATTTGGAGAACTTGAGTATAGGGTTGCACCAACCTTGCTTGAATGTTGGGTCCTCTGTGTAGCATAAAAGGTCCTTAGCCATGCCTGTCTCTGTGGTTGAGTAGTATTGCTGCTGCCTATACTATCAAGTTTATTTTCTATAGTTTCCGTTGTGGCACTTCACAGAACTCATAGAATCTTAATACTGAAAAATATTTTAGGGATCAGCTAAGCCAGTGTCTTAATTTTACAAATGTGAGACCTGGAAGAAAAGAACCTTCCACCACTTTTCTACATTATCCTATGCAGTTTCTCACTAGTATGCTTTGCAGTCATTGTAGGAATTCTGTTCTCCTGTTTATGATCTTTTTAGTCCTTTGGTACTTCTGTGTCTTCGGTGGTGCTGGGCATTTCCATATCCCCCAGGACAAGCATGCTGAATACTGATTTCTTTCAGGTATTTTGCAAACACAATTCCCATGTTTAAATGGGATTACCAGAACAGTTGCTCCCTGAACAATTTACTTCCTTGTATTGCAACTGCTTCTGCTTCAGTTCAGCTTTCTTATGATTGGTAAAATTCCTAGTGCCTGCAGCCCAACCCTCCCTTCCCTGCTGTCCTCTGAGATATTGCTGCTCAGTGAAGGCTGAGCTCATTTTTGTAAAAGCCTGTGAGATTTACCAGCTTTCTGCTGGAAAAGTTTGTATTCACTTTGCTCTTCTTGTCTGAGCTATAAATTGTTGTAAATATCTGGTGTTTCTGGACCAGGTGGTAAGAAATAAAGCAATCTTTTATCATCTGCCCGGTCTGGTTCCAGCGATTTACTGATTCTGAATGAAATATTGTTTAGTGCATGTGTGTGTATGTTGACATTGCCTGAAAGGCTTTTTCCATTATCATTCTCTCTGCTTCCATCTCTATATTGAGGGGAAATTGACATTGGCTCCAGCATAATGTCCTGCAAATGGGACTACTGTTTAGAGACTGTCTCTGACTCATTCTACCTGATAAACTTTTCTAAACCACTTGCTTCAGGCTTGATCCTCATGCTTGTCAAGTAGAGAGTATTGTTTAACTAACTGTGGTTCTGAACCCAACTTTTACAGAATTCTTGAAAATATAAGATAAAGACTTTGAGCGTGATATGATATCTAGTTTCCTTAGCTTATTAGAAATAAAAGCTTACAGGAAATCTACAAGAAAATGAAATGACGTTGAATCGGGGAAATATGGGGGGGGGCATATATGAAACAAATTGGTTTAATTGGTTCTCCCTAAATTGTATTTCAATTTCCTTTTGCATTTTTTGTTTCAGAGCCCATAGGAGTTAGAAAAAGAAATAGTCATTTGAATTAAATAGTTAATTAAGGATTAAAATGGTAATTTATCAAGTAATCTAAGTTTTTCTCATTCTGCAAAGCTATAAAAAAGGGCTTCTTCTTTAGAACCTTTTTTAAAAAACTCTTATGAATCTTTTATATGATTACTGGAATCTTTGGTACTTTCCATGGTTATTGGAATTTATTTATTTATTTATTTTGTTTAGCCTCTCTAAACTGTGAACTCCCAAGGGCCCATACAAAAAGGGATCATAACTTTAGACACTCTCAAATGTGTGAGGTTCTGATTTAGTTGGTGCTCAATAAATGCCTACTTATGAGAATAGAGAATATGAAATAAAACAAGCAAAAAAATTTGCAGTTTCTTAAGAGTTTAATAAAGCAATTTTATTTATAGTAAATAATAAAGCAATTTTATTTATAGTAAAGCAATTTCTGGGGATAAAAAGGAATTTGATATGTAGATTGGGTGTTAATGGAATATATTGTTAAGGAAACATTTAATTACAAAAGAATAGAAAGAATTTGAACTCACTTACCCCAGCTGGGTTGGCCTCTCTCTGTTTAATATGTGGTGGGTATCAAGACATAATTAGAATTTGGAAGTATAAGGTGCCAAGATCTGACACTTTTTCGGGACTTCTTCAGGAACAATTTTTATTTCAGAATGAGACTGGATTCAATGACTAATGAGGGTCCTCTTAACTTCTTAGTATCAATTATTTTACCAGCAAACTACCTCTGGTTTTAAAACACTGAATATAATTTTAGAATTCTGCTGGCTTAAAACTCACAACATAGGTTGTTTTTAAATATCAGTTGCTCATTCTTTAAATACTATATTCTTCTGAAGTCATGTCATGATCATCTGATATGACTTAATTTGTATTTACCTACCTTATTATACTAGATATGTAGTCATTTGAATGCTTGTCTTCTCTATTCTTTTGAGTATAAGATACTTAAGATTAAAAAAAAGATACTTAAAATAAGGGATTTGGTCTTACTTAGGACCTGGTTGAGAGCATAGAACATGGAGTGAGAGCTGAATAGAGCTTCATAATTTCTGTATGCAAGTTACTTAATCTGTTTGTCACCTTATTTTAACTTAGTCTTTTTGTATGCATTAATGAGATATTATATAAAATATCTGTATTAAAGATGCACAATAAAGCATTTAAAAATCTCTTGTGCCTCACACTTGCTACATGCTTAGTTACGATTTGGCAAATGAGTTGAGCTGAATTTTTTCTAGTAAAATGTATGTTAGTATGCATAGTATTGATTTTCATTGTTAGAACAAGTATGCCTGACCTGAACTCATTTTTATAAAATCAAATATAACACCAAGTTATTAAACAGCTCAAGTGTTTTACTTGGGGAATTAAATTACTTGGGGAATTAAATTATCTACATCTTGCACACTCTGAAATGTTCTCACCAGATTAATTCAAAAGAAATCAAATTTTTTTGTTCAAAATCAACTCAGGAAACATGGTCAATATATTCCTTTCTTAGGTCACTTAATCTCAAGTCTCTTTTCAGATGATGAAGAGGAAGAAGACATGGTGATATGTACTTTGAATTCCCCCCCACACACTCTAGTCTAAGTTTCTTCCCCTGAGAACCTTCACCTGGAGCCTTGCTCTCCTATCCATCTCATCTGGTTTTTTGGAACATGTGTCCAGGTTTTATATGACTCGCATTCTACTCTTATGTTCTCCTCTGAATTGCAGTATAACTTTAAACTTTATAACTCTACTGCTCTACTCTGTGATTCTATCTTCTTCCTCCTCAGAGTCTCAAATCCTTCAAATATTTATCCTCAGATTGACCCCAAAGAATTTTCATAAAATTTTTGATAAGTTTATCAAGTATATAATAAATAACCATTGAACACATACTAAGTGAAAGTCTTTCACTTTAAGGTATAGTTGTGCCACTGAACACTGTAACTGGGAGGAAATTAAGAAGCACTGTGTAAACCACATGGATGTTTTGGGCATTTCTCCCAAATTCTAACCATTTCCTCTTAAGTTAGAGAAATCCAGTGGAGTGATATTTTCAATGTTTCAATACATTCCAAAATCAGTGGGAGGGGAACTTTGGCATTTGTTCATAGATTTTATCAGTATCAACAGACAAGTTGGATCATTTGGAGCTCAGAAATATGTCTTAAATTGGGACTAATTCAGCTAATTCATGGAAGAGAAATAATCATTGTAAATTGGAGAGCCCAGCTAACCTAGACCCTAATAAAGAATTTTATGGTCCTCAGATCAAATCAGTAGTTTATCATCACTGGCCTAACTGGCAAGAGCTGTTTCCTCTTCATTCACCTTCCAAAGCATTCTTGGAAAAGCTGGGGGAGGGGCTGTGACTGATGGTAAGAGTCTTGTTGCTTTTCCCCCTCCTGTTTTGAAAATATGTGTGACCCTGTTTTTAGAAAGAAGAGACATGGGATGATTTTTTTTTTTTCTCTTGTGTGAGTATTTCTTTCTTTGTGTATTTGTGTGACCACATGTGGCTTAATACAAAGATAGAGAGCTTTTTGTATTGAAATTATAAGAGATAATTTTTGTGTGTTCTTGTGCATTTATAAACAAGACACTACCTCAAATGCTGGTATGTGTATGTTCTATTATGTCCTCCCTTCCAGCCAGGTAGGGTGGCTTGTTATATCCATTTTAAAGATAAGGAAACTGGGAGACTGATTAAATCATTTGCCTGGGATAAACTATGTTAAGTGGGCTGAGTGACTCCAATGTCTATTCTCTGAACTTTAGATGATTTTCTGGACCCTAATATTTGTTAGGCCTTTTTTAGGTAGAAAAAATCTCTACCTGAACTCCATGTCTTTAGAAAGGTTAAGGTTTGCCTTTGTGCCAGTCATTGATCTGCTCACATGGTTTTGTTTAAACCTGACCCTCATGTCATTCTAAGAACAGCTATTGGATTGGAATCTCATTTTCCATAAGGGAATCTGAAGCAAAAAACTTAGCGCATTTCAGACATGGCCATAGTTTTATCTGTCATATATGGGCGACATATATGAAGCTCTAGTTTCTTTCTTTTGCAAAGGAATTTACTGAAATAGGATCTGCTCATCATGGAGCTGCGGTGACAAACACAAAACCACCAGAAGCATTTGGCAAATGTCAGTGGAACTCACTGCCTCTTCTAGGCTTAGAGAAACATAAAATCTTATTTAAGTAGAAAATTTTTATTCTGACTGCAAGGAGCATGAGCCACACCATCAATAGAACTAGGTAACCCACAAGAAGCTTCTCTGTTTTACCAAAATTCTTCATTTGTCTGATATTTAACAGCAAATTGCTGTATCTGGTTCAGGCTAAGATCAGAATTTATTATTGGAATCAATATACCTAACATTTCTGAAATGGACATTCCATCTAAGTCCACTCTTGATAAATCTATCAAGAGTCTATTATTTAGTAAGACACTCCCACCATCAATATCATCTAGGAATTTATGGAATCAATTACATTTTGAGAGACTGTCACTCGCTTTTTATTGTGTGCCTTGCCGTAATGTTTGGTTGAGAGTAATTTGTAAGGCAACATAAATGTTGCAGTATGGGTACATTAGAGTTTTGGAATAAAGAGAGAAAACATAGTCCTAGACTAAGGACTATAAGACAAAATTGAAAAGAGGGCCAACCAGAAGATTAGGAGATAGAATGTGGTATAGAATTATCTAGAAGTTTACGAGAATATGAAGATAGGGATCAAATAGAACATCTTTGGAAAAGCACTTAAAAAACACAAAGCCACAGAAAAAAAATAACTGTCAAAGAATAAGAAAGCAAATTAGTATATTTTAGACCTGACTGTGCATTAGCATCATTTGAGGGGCTTTAAAAAATACTAATTAATCTGAAGAGAAATATGACCACATTCTTTGATAGCTCCCAGGTGATTCAAATATTCATCTAGGGTCAAAAAGTGCTAAATTAAATAATTCTTTGAAGCCTATTTATAGGTCTCTTACTTTGTGGAGTTCAAAGATGTGATATAAATAGAGACTTGTTTTGAATTTATCTTAGTTACACTTAAAAATCTTTGTTTTCTGTGGAAGACTGTAAGAATAAATCTAACTCAGAATGATAGGAACCCTCAATGGTTTGTATTTGGCTAATTTTTCACTTTTTTTATATTTTTATTAGGGTGCTGATAAAATTCATGATGACCCTTGCTTTCTCATGATAGCTTTGAAAGAGATTAAGGAAAAATATCTCTATTATGTTAGAAAGAACTCTTAAAAGGCTGTGGCTCTGTTTCTTTGTTAATTTAAATAGCAACTGCCTTGCTTTTTATTTTCCTTTCTAAAGAAATCATCAGAAATACTCTCTACTATTTATGTGATATGAAAATATCTATTTAGTGTAGATTAAAAAAAAGTACTTTTCTTCAATCATCTTCCCTCAGGAATTTTGTAATCTGCCACAAATACCAGGTTAAAGAAAAAAAAAATTAACCTTAGAAAGTTTACTTTGGAATGTGTCTCACGTCAGAATGCCTTTAGCATGTTTCTGTCATTCTTGGAAGCATGGGTGGGCAGTATTGGTCCTATTTTGTGTAGATAAAAAATACTCTTCTTCAATCATTTTGCCTCAGGAATTTTGCAGTCTGCCACAAATACCAGGTTAAAAAAAAAAACTGACCTTAGGAAAGTTTACTTTGGAACATGTCTCAGGTCAGAATGCTTTTAACATCTTTCCGTCATTCCCGGAGAGTGGGTGGGCAGCATCGGTCCTTGTCCTTTTCTTATCCACTACCTGAGCTTCTCCTTCTCCTTACATGGAATGCTCGGCAGGGACTTTCCTCACCTGCAATGTCAGTTTCTGAGGAAATCATTATATTTCGTAAATGTCTTTCCTAGGACCATTGTCGTTAGGGGAAAATATTTGTGTCATTGAGTAACCTCCCTGCCCTGTTTAAAGGAAAAGGCAGATCTTGATGAGATGTTCCTGTAAATATGATACCAATGTAATAGGGAAGGTCTCTGGTTTGTAAAAAAACAAAGGAATATTTTTCTTTTAGAGGAGCAGCAGGTAAAATTTAATACAAATTCAAAGAACCCAGTCAGTATAAGAGTTGCTGCTTGGCCAGTCTTGGTCACCCATTGCTTCTATAAAATAACCAGTGCAATGAGCCAAAATGAGGTTGACTCTCAGCAGAAATCATGCAAGAACCAAATAAACAGAAGTGGTAGCCTTTGAGTTTCAGGCTGCCTAAAGTATGATCTGGAAACGTATGAACCCGAGGAAACTGGGCAACGTTAAAAAGGCTTAGGACATTTTATGCAGCATCAGTTAGAGTCTGACCCTTGGTTTCAGAAGATCCTATTTCCAGTACATCAGAGACATGTGGGCGGACTGAGTCATTCTCATTCCCTTCCAATGCACTCTCCCCCTCCAATCTCCCTGAACACCCATAAGCAATCTGCTACTTCTGCCTTGCAGAATGTAACAATTTATTGAGAGTGTTTCTGAACAACAACTTGAAAATCCAGTTTGGCATATGAATGCATAGCAAATCAGAATTTGTTAATTTGCCTTAAGTTTGCACCGGTCCATCCTGCTTTCCTCTACGTTAAGCTGGACTATCAAATTTGGATAGAACAACTCCAATAATGTCGGGCCACTTTGAGGGTTCGATTCTGCTGTAGGATAATGACATGAATTATGAAACAAATCAAATGGTACCAGGTGCTCCTGTTTTATTGTGACTGATGGTTTTCTTTTGTGAGTTTTCAGAAATGGGATATAATCTTGAGAGAGAATCTGAAAGTCTTTGATTCTGCAAATACATAGCAGATGCAACCCAGAAAGCCACAGGCTCCTTTCAAAATATTTGTAGGATGCCCCTGGAGGTTCTCTAGACTGATAAGGCCATGGTCAGGGACCATACTTTGCTGTCGCTGTTGAGCTGCTTTCTCTGCATCTAGAAGTTATGCTCCTTGGGTAGTCCTTGTGTCAATTAATTAGATATTAATAGCAGAACATATGTGCATCTCTCCCCTACTGTCTCTTGGCTTTAACCAAGCTGCTGAGGGTTGGGGGAGAGCTAAGCTGCTGGTATATGTATGTGTGAAGACTTGAGAGGGATGCAAGTGGGGAAGGACATCATACCTCCAACCCAGGGTTTGACTGCTCATTTCCAGAAACTGTGGCTAGCTGAGCCAGATGAAGTACTCCTGACCCTGCCTCTCATCATTGTTGACCATGAAACTCTCCCAGAAATAATGCACTGAAAGAGAGAGAAGGTAGTGTCCCAGAGGCTTGCCTCTAATGACCTCCTTAAGTATAGATTCATAGGGAAAACCAGAAAGACCATTAGGACCTCATTTTCAGGGGTTGAGCTGAGGACGCTAAAATGTGCCTCAGTACTTGATAGACAGTGGAGTTTATACTCCATTCCGGGTTCTCTCTTTTACTAGTATGTAGTTCCTTAAATGCAGCTTTCTAGGCAGAATTTTGAGGTGGGATAAAACCTACTGGGCCACTTATCCCTTGTTCTTTTGGCAATCCCAACCCCACTTCTCTAGAATTCTAGTTAGTAGTTGGGAGCACTCACTGTTCACTGTTTATGCCTTACCTTGCTTCTTCCAACAAATGATGAACGTCTAGGATGACAGCCTTTTGAAAAAAGAGCTACTCCTTCAAAATATTCATATATTCATTTGGCTACCCATGGAGACTGGGACTTCCCCCTTTCATCACAAACCTACATGGGTTTTTGCAGTCTCTGTTCCCTGAATGAAACCTTCCCTAGTCTGGTGTGGATGGTACAGGGCCCAGTTTAGGAAGACTATGGTCTGTCTGGGTCTACATCACTTTCATGGGTTATTTGAGCAAATTAGCTTTGAGCTCAGTCTTCTAATTGGGTTGGACTAGACAATGTGTCAGGTCACTTCCAGCTTGAATCAAAAGAGCTTTCTGAGTTACATAGTGTATTCTCAATAGCTGTTCACTTCTTCTGTAATATGGCAGATTTGCAGAAAGATCTAGTCCTATCTCTATTCTTAAAGACCCGATCTCTTTATAAAATGCTAATGAACAGTCTTGTCATCACCCATGATCATGCCTGCCTTCATAGAGAGAGATAGTTTTGTAAAGCATCGTCACGTTTATTATTCAAATAGCCAGCTCAGAATATTTTGTAGAAGGGAAAGTTAAACCTCAGAAAATGAGGATGCTTGTTCAAGATATTAAGGGTAGTAAATGGTTGAATTAGGGTTAGAACCCACTTTTTTTCTCACTGGAAGTCTCTAACTCTTTCCATCTCACTATAATAAAATAGTACTGAAATAGTACAAGCCAGAATGCAGGAACATCATCCAAATGGTGTAAATTATGTTCTGTGTACATCTTCTATAAAGGAGGCAGTGAGTGGGTGGGGAAAGTTCACATTTTACTCTCTTAAAACACATGAGACAAGTTAATACTATTGCCATAGTGAAGATTTCTATAGGTTCCATCTCTTCTTAAAGTACCACAGGCACCAATACGATGTTTGTTTTCATGAACTAGCCTTTATATCAGTGCTGATTCCTTCCGTATTCTGAGTTGGGCTGCAGCCCCCACGCTCCCCACTCTTGGTCTCCTCCCTCTCTAACAGTTCCTTCCTTTAGTGCTTGACATGAATTATTAGTAACCTCGATAGAGCATGTTGATATCTGGAGAAGCCACAAATTGACTTCTTTTCTGCTATGTTGGGGTTATCTCTGTCAGAATCTTATCTGCCGTGCTCTTCTTCATACTAGGAAATGAACCCTCGTAAGATATGAAATCCGATTGGCTAGATTACTTTTTAAGCCCCAGCAGAGACCAAGTGCAGGGATCTCTCTGAAATTGGCATGACTAAGATTCAAAGCTACTAGATGGCGAGGATCAATGAGCAATTTACAGCTTGATGGCTTTTCTTTAAGATTTGACTCCTAATATGATCTACCCTGTGTCTGTTTTGTAATTTTAATTGAATTAAATTTCATCAAATGAAGGACAGTTGTATTTGAGGTCTGTAGAAGTGTTTAACACATTGGGGGCGGGAAAGGAGAGAAAAGAACAATACGTCCAATTAATTTCTTCCCTGTGAACCTTCTACTGTTAGGAGAGCAAATTGTACTCAAAACTTCATTGTCCAGAAATGAAGCCTTTGTTTAAAGAATGAATGTAAATTCCAGAGCTTCAGCTTATTGAATTTAGTTCAATGGCTCGTGGCCAAAAATTTAATGAGGACTGAAATGACTGATATTTCCCCCCCATTCAACTCCACCCCTGGGACTGCAGTTGATGAGAGAAAGAGTTGTCTTAAGGTTCAAAACAGAGTTAATATATTCTGTCTATTTGCAACTTTCATCAAAATGAAGTCACCTTCATAACAATGACTTGTGGCAGGATTTTTGTCCTCATTTGCCATTTTTAGTTGGAATTTTGAGGGAAAATAAAGGAAAATAAATCACTCTGTCCTCTTTCTCCTTTTACCTTGCAGAGTCCGAGAGCCTTTCCAAACTTCAGAGTAACAAAGCGGAGAAAAAGGAGAGGAGATCTTTTCAGTAGTTTGCAAAGTTAAGTTGAGTGGTTTGCTCTGTGGATGCTAGAAGGATAAATTTAGAACTCTTGGTCTCCCTGAGACCAAGAGGTGAATAATAAGAAGGCAAGGGGCCACATAGTTCTTTCTTAGATCTCTCTCTTTATCCTTCCTTGTAAATAATAGATTGTTTGCAATTTTTTAGTATCTTTACCATTTATTGAATATGAGAAGATTAACGTATTACTCTGGTACACCTAGGGTCTCTGAAAGACAAATATATGACTCCACATTCTTCCCCTGGGGAATAGAGATGGCTACATAAAGAGAATTAGGTTATTATAACTATCATGTGAGTGTGTGCATGTGTATGTGCTTGTGTGTGCGAGTCTGTGTGCATGTATGTGTTCATGGTTTCCAAGTACATTTTTACAAAGGCCATCACTTTTCTCAGGATGAAAAATGAATAAATAGGACTGGGTGCCTGGCTGGATCAGTTTGAGGAGCGAGCAACTCTTGATCTTGGGGTCATGAGTTCAAGTCCTACATGGCATATAGGGGTTACTTAAACAAAACGTAAACAGATAAGTAGGAGTAGCAGCAATCAGCATCAAACTCATGGATTTTTTTTTTTTTTTTTTTTTAAGCATAGGAAAAAGCAGAAAGCTACCTTCCTTGCTTAGTGTCTATGGAGTGTGAGTAGAATAAAACATTGGGCATCAGATAAAAATAGGAGATAAGCCTGAACTAGACTGTTGTTTGGAATCTTCCAGCTTTTTGCCTGGAGATGTACTTTTCATGCTGAGCATACAACACTAATTCTAGGCAAATTAATACTAGCTTTTAATCTAAGTTGAAACTCTAGAGATGATGGCTCTATTATTCACATGTTGAATACCTGAACCTCAGGCACGGCTGCTTTAACAAACAACATAGTTCAGCTGAAATAGACTTTTACTGTATATTATCAGGCAGGTGAATTTAATGTGAAACTCATTTCCATAATTAGGGCTGTTGAGAGTGTCACTGTAATTATGGTTACTTAAAAAAAAAAGTTCCTTCCTAATTATCATCTGAGGGGTGTGCTCTCAACGGATTAATGATAGCATTACCCACTGCTGAGCCAGACTCAGGATTAAATAGACCAAACATCTGCTGCCTTGACATCTCCCCAATGCACTTTATGGTGGTATATTAGGTCAGGCCAATACTGATTTATCTTTTAAAAGCTATGCTTTCCTCAATTGGGTAGAAAGTTTTTGTAAAAGTAGGCTCCAAGCTTGAATTAGAGAGAAAAGTCTTTCAATTTCCCACTTTTTTTTTTTTCTTTGCAAGCAGAAATAGAATTCTTGTGCAGGGCTCAAGGTGAATGCTAAATGTTAACCTCATGTGGATTTAACTTTAAGCATTTTTTTTCTGTAATATTTTAGGGTAAAACTAGCTGGGATGGAGAATAGATTTTAAACTTTTGACTTTGCATTGTGGAAAAATATGAACTGATCCAAGAGAAATATGAATTCCTGAGGGGAAAGGGATGGCCTCTTTGTCTTCAAATCTTAGACTGAGGCCATGAGGAAGTGAGGTCAATGATCTCTATGCATACAGATGCTGTGGGTCATGTTGATTAGGGCAGCATGTTTTTTAGGGGTGGGTCTGAGTTGGACAGTATCCTTAGAATAATTATCTGTTAATAGACAAATCTATTTTAGTTAGGGAATAAAAGAAAAACTATAAAATGCTCACTGTTGACTTTCAAATTACTTATTTTGTAAGTGATTATACTCTTTCCAAAGAGGCAAGTTCAGACTGGAAAGAGATGAACTTAATAAGGAAGATAATCAGGACGCCTGGGTGGCTCAGTTGGTTGAGTGTCCACCTCTTGATTTCAGCTTGGGTCATGATCTCAGGGTTGTGAGATCAAGACCCATGTCTTGCTCTGTGTTGAGCGTGGAGCCTGTTTAAGATTCTCTATGCCTCTCCTTTACCCCTGCCTCCTCCTGACTTGAGTGTACTGTCTCTCTCTCTCTCTCTTTCTCAAAAATAAAAAAAGAAAGAAAGAAAGAAAGAAAGAAAGAAAGAAAGAAAGAAAGAAAGAAACTTGTCCATTGTCATGAGAATATCTACCTAAAATATATATATTTTTCCAATATGTTTGTGTTAATATGACTGGCTGTAATATCCTATTGAGAGGGATGCCTGTTGTGGCTCAGTTGGTTAAGCGGCTGCCTTTGGCTCAGGTCATGATCCCAGCATCTTGGGATCGAGTCCCACATTGGGCTCCTTGCTCAGCAGGGAGCCTGCTTCACCCTCTGCCTCTGCCTGCCTCTCTGTCTGCCTGTGCTCGCTCTCACTCCTCTCTCTCTCTAACAAATAAATAAAATCTTAAAAAAATATATCCTTTTGAGATAGGTTTTACAAAAGATGTTCCATTTTGTGGAAAGGTAATGAACTAGTGGACCCTTGTGGGGATTTATGTGTTGGAAAAGTCTTTGAGGGATTTCCAGTCCAACATATAAGGAGCCTAGAAATTGCCATTCCATCCTAACAACAAATAAAAAGCTGAAAAAACTGAAAAAATTACCTCTTCTTATATCCGTCAGAGAAGTGAGGTCACAGGGGAAACTGCTGATCCCCAAATTGGAGAGATAGGCAGATTGATAGAAAAAAATCACAACTTACTGGATCAGAAACCTATAAGCAACAACATTTGTGGGAGTAAGTGCAGGCAGAAGTAGGAAAACCTAAACTGTAATTGAATAATTGCTGGGGGCTTAGACTGAGAAGTTAAAGTTCTAGGGGAGGACCCCATGCTTTGGTGAGTTTTACATCCAGGAACTCTAGCAGTTCCTTGGAGTGAATATTGGAGAGAAATCCCCTCATGCTGCGCCGCGAGCAGGGGGAAGGGAAAAGTAACAATTTTGAAATTCTCCAGAGCATTCTGTCGTTTTTAATAAGGCCTGCCCTTAGGAGCAATTATTTTTCCACAGCCTATCCTACGTGGGTTTTAACCGAGTCTAACTTACTTGAGAGAAGTGAAATACCCAACTCCAGCCCATTCAGTCATTCTGTCCCATCTAAGGCGAGAAAAGACAATCACTGGTGAACTTTATAGAAACACAGATCACCAAAAGACTGAGACTTACTCATAGGACAATAGAATACTTCTCTTCCTCCTATCCTTTACCTTCATGCCACTAAATGTCTATTTACTAGAGTATCTTTTTTAATTTTCCTTTAAAGATTTTATTTATTTGTCAGTGAGAGGGAAAGTGAGAGAGCTCACAGCTGGGGGAGGAGCAGGGGAGCTGAAGAGGCAGAGGGAGAAGCGGCTCCCTGCTGAGCACAGAGCCGGCAGCAGGACTCGATCCCAGGACCCTCAGATCATGACCTGAGCTGAAGGCTGATGCTTAGCATCTGAGCCACCCAGGTATCTCACATTTACTAGAGGTTCTTTTACCTAGTACATCATGTCTGGATTTCAACAAAAATTACAAGGCATCCTAGAAGGTAAAACACTCAGTTTGAAGAGACTGAAGAAGCATCAGATTCAGAGTCACATATGGTAGGGATATTAGAATTATTGATCAAGGAATTTAAAATGACTGTGGTTTTTTTAAAAGCACCAACTGCTAATCAACTATTTTTTATTTGTATGGAATTAAGTTTGAATGTATAGAATAAGGCAAATGTGTATTACAGTGGAATTTATATTTTAAATTGTACCTTAAATATACACATTTAAAAAAGAGAAGCCATTAAGTATTTTAAATAAACAAATACAGAGAACCTTACCTGTTCAAAAATAAATAAATAAAATGAGTATGATTAATTTGCTAAAGGCTCTACTGGAGAAAGTAGACAGCATGCAAGAACAGATGGATAATGTAAGCAGAGAGATGGATATTTTAAGAAAAAAAAAAAAAGATGCCAGAGATTAAAAACACTATGACAGAAATTATGAATGCCTCTGGTGTCTTATTTGTGATCTAGCGGTAGCTGAGAAAAGAATCTCTGGGCTTGAATATATGACCATAGAAACTTCCAAAACTGAGAAGCAAAGAAAAAGACACACACACACACACACACACACACACACACACACACACACACACACAAATACAAATGCACACACAGCAGAATAGCTAAAGATTTTGGGGCGGTTAAAGAAGATTGAACATATACATATGTGGAATAGCACAAGAAGAAAGAAAGAAACAGAAGCAATATTTGAAGCAATAATGACAGAAAATTTCCACAAATTAGTGTCAAACTCCAAACCACAGATCCAGGAAGCTCAGAGAACACCAACAGGATAAGTGGCAAAAAAAACCCTCCAAAAGCAAAATAGAAACAAAAAACACAACCCCTAGGTGTATTATATTCAAACTTCATAAAGTTAAAGATAAAGAAAAAAAAAATCTAAAGACAGAGGGAAAAAAAAAACCACTTTGCTTCTAGAGGAGCAAAGGTAAAAATAACATCTGACTTCTTCAGAAACCATGAAGGCAAAAAGAGAGTGCAGTGAAATAATTAAAGGATTGGGAGAAGAAAACCACCAAGCTAGAATCCTGTATTTTGTAAAGTTATCCTTCAAAAGCGAATGAAAAATAATGACTTTCTCAGACAAACAAAAATTGAATTTGTGGCAGGTAGATCTGCCTTGCAAAAAAATATTAAATGAATTTCTTTAGAGAGAAGAAAAATGATTTAGGTCAGGAACTTTGATCTATTATAAAGAAAGGCAGAATAGTGGAGAATGAGTAAGTGAGGAAAATATCCTAGCCACTTGGGACCAGAGAATCTAACACATGTCTTGAAATTTCTCCTTTAAGCCTCTCCCATGATCTGGAACCGCAGTCCCTCCTCTTTTGGCTGTTCCGGACCATGTCCTTGGTGACTGTGCTTGGAAAACTGCTCATCATTTTGCCAGTCCAGACTCCTGCCTCATCTCTGTACACTTTCTAATGTGTCCTTGGCTGACATTGGTTTCCCCTCCAACCCAATCCCAAAGATGATTGCAGACATCCAAACTCACCACGGAGCCATCTCAGATGCAGTCTGCCTGATGGAAATGTCTTTTAAAATTCTCTTTGGATGTTTGGACAATCTGCTTTTAACCGCTTTGTGGCCATATAGCACCGCGTGCACCCTCTCGTCGTCATGAATTCCCACCTTTGTGGCCCCACTGGGGTTCTGTTGTCCTTTTATCGATCTGCATTTGGGGATCCCAGCAGCACAGTTGGATGGTATCACAACTTACATTCTGCAGCGAGGTAGAAATTCCTCATTTCCCTTGTGACCCTTCTCGCTTTCTTGACCCTGTCTCTTCTCGCATCTTCGCCATCAACATATTGCTGTATTTATTGGTGCTGTAGTTAGTAGTGATCTCTTCTCAGTGGTCCTTAACTCCTACACCTTAAATAGTTTCCTGCAGTATGGAGAGTACCATCAGCAAGTGGGAAATACAGAGCCTTCTCCATCCGAGGTTCTCCCCTGTCCATTTGCTTATTTTATGGAACAGGCTTTGGAGCTGCCTTAGTTTGGCTGTCTCAGCTTCCCCCCAGGAAGGGTACAGTGGCCTTGGTGGTATGTACTGTGAGTACTCCCATGCTGAGTCACTTCATCTACAGCCCAAGGAAAGGGGACATCGAGGGTGCCCTGAGAAAGCCCCCCCGCAGGATCTCTTTACCTGTGCCATCCTTTTTAGGAGTGTGAGTTGGGAAAGACAGCAAAACCAAATGTCTAGAACCTGAAATCCTGCCTCTTTGTTAAGTAATTTTTGTAGCCCATGGCTTTGAGTCCTGTCAGTGTTTTATATCCAAATACCGCTCTTTCGGTATGTCTTTAGTAGATGGAGGCCGTATTCCGGGATCCTACCTATGTTGCGATCACTGCATGACTGAGCTGTAGAGCCTTTTTTATTTCTTCTCTGTGACCCAGGCATTCTGGAAAAATGTGCACCCCCCCCTTTTATACTTAAAATCCTCAAACTTTTCCAGAATTCATGTCTATTGCCTTTCATGTGTACAGCTTTATGTATCTCCTGGTCTGTTTATGCACATTTCATTAGATACCTGTAAACGGTTCTCAACTTTGGCTTCATACTGGCATCATCTAGGGAGTTTTAAAAATGTTGATATCTGTGTCTCATCACAGATTCTATTTAATTGGACTGAGCTGTAGCCTTAGCACAAGGATGTTTAAGTTGCTCCTGTTGGTTTTAATGTGTAATGCAAGGTTGAAAACTACTGATGTATCACATATTTTGTTGAAAGATGACTCGTATGTTTGGAATCTTTACTGCCCATGAACAGATGCTGAAGTTCTTAGTGATCCAAGCTCACAAGTGAGAGAATATGAAAAAGCTCACCCTTAGCAGTAGGCAACATATTTCCTGGTATTTCTTTAATATATTCTTTTTCCAGACTTTACACCTAGTCATCTGTCATCACTTTGTTCCAAACTCTCCCTTCTATACATTACCCCTACAAAGAGTGTCTCTTTCCTTTCACTATTAACAAGGATCTTTAGGGCTTTACTTTGAAATCATGCTTCCCTGTCGCTTGTCTTTTTTTTTTTTTAATATTTTATTTATTTGACAGAGAGAGAGAGAGAGATCACAAGGAGACAGAGAGGCAGGCAGAGGGAGAGGGGGAAGCAGGCTACTTGATGAACAGAGAGCCCCATGCGGGGCTCCATCCCAGGACCCTTAGACTATGACCTGGGCCAAAGGCAAAGGGTTAACCCACTGAGCCACCCAGACTTGCCTCCCCAAGTCACTTGTCTTGACAAATCTGTCTTTGGGCTCTTGTTGGCATCCACTAACATGACTATCCATCCATCTTTCCTTTAACAATGTTGCATATAGTTTCTGAGTCAATATGTGGCACTCTCTGAAAACCTGTCCAGTAACTAGTTTAATTTCTTTTAGAGTTTTGTCATAAAGCTAACTCTACCACCTTCCCTGAATAGGAACTCTGATACCGGAGAAGGGAATATCTTTTATAGAAGTTAAAGCCATATCAACCAATGAGAAGAGAAACTTTCCATTAAAAAATTACTAAATTAACTAAATTAAGGGATTGTGATCCCTTGGTTATGAAGAAATGCACTGAGACATGTTGGGTCTGATCTGCTCTAGAAAAATGAATAGGTTATATCTTCCTTTCTGAAAACCTAAATAATGGGCAAAATCCTTGGAACTTAGAATTTGCCAATGTAATTTTGATGGTTAATCTTACGTCAACTTGGTTGAACCACAGTGCTTGATATTTGATCAAACATTATCTTGGATATTTCTTGAAGGTGTTGTTTGTTTGTTTTTGTTTTGTTTTAGTGCTGGTGGTTTTTCTTTTTTTTTCCTCTTCTGAGATCAACATTTAAATCAGTGGGCTTTGAGTAAAGCAGACCACCCTCCGTAACGTGGGTGGGCTTCATCCAGTCAACTGGAGATCTTCATAGAACAAAGCCTGACCTCCCCTGAGCAAGAGGGAATTCTGCCAGCAGACTTTGGACTCGGTCTGCAACTCCTCCATGGGTTTCTAGCCTGCTGGCCTATTTTGGATTTATCATGCCCCCATAATTATATAAGCAAACTTCTTAAAATAAATCTTTCTCTAAAACCAAACAAATGAAAGTCTTTGCAGAAAACTGCACAAGAAAAAGTGAAAAACTATTAAAAACAGGGTCTTTGGAAGAAGGAGATTAATATCCCACTCTTTTTGGAGTCTGCAAATTCATCTCTATGAAATACAAAGAACAGCCTGTGTGAAACACAGCTAACCAGCTTTCACTGCCTTGTTGTGAATAAGTGCACACTGTCACATCTAACAATAGCAACAGCAGTAAACCAGGGTCACCTCTCTTGCTCTATCCCCATAAATAAATAAATAAATAAATAAATAAATAAATAAATAAAATAAGTCCACTTACAATAAATTACTGGCTTCCCGATGAAACCAACTTTCTTTGTGGCTTTTATAATATTGACAGGTCACTACCTTTACTGATATAACTGTCATGTGAGGGAACAGTTCTATCATGAAAAGACTAACTCTTATAGATTTGATAATATTGGGGCACCTGGGTGGATCAGTGGGTTAAGCCTCTGCCTTCTGCTCAGGTCATGATCTCAGGGTCTTGGGATCAAGCCCCGCATCAGGCTCTCTGCTCAGCGGGAAACCTTCTCCTCCCCACTCCCCCACGGCATGCCTCTCTGCCTACTTGTGATCTCTGTCTGTCAAATAAATAAACAAAATCTTTTAAAAAAAGATTTGATTATGTTATCAATTTTCCCCTTTAAATGCCTGTTTGTTTATTTATTTACTTATTTAAAGATTTTATTTATTTTATTTGACAGACAGAGATTACAAGTGGGCAGAGAGGCAGGCAGAGAGAGAGGAGGAAGCAGGCTCCCTGCTGAGCAGAGAGCCCGATGTGGGGCTGGATTCCAGGACCCTGGGATCATGACCTGAGCCGAAGGCAGAGGCTTTAACCCACTGAGCCACCCAGGCGCCCCTAAATGCCTGTTTATTGATTTAAATATGGTCAGCTAGTTTTTCTAAAGCTCAAACTCCACTGTAAAATTTTTGCAAGTAAACTTACTTTCTTTTCTAAATGTTCTTCATCTGTGTTTTTTTCATGTTCATTACTGAACTTGATTTGTACTTATTTATGAAAAAGTTACCAGCCAGTATTATTTATGTTCAGCTGATTAAAACAAAACAACTTATTTAAATTTGAAATCTCATGATGATACTGAAAGATATTTCATTAGTTTTTTGGCCCATTTGAAGATAAAGCCCTTCCTGCCCTCAGGAAAATGGAACTAGATCTTTTATTGCTAATGAATTGCTCTATAGGTATATTGACCATTGGAAGAAGAAGAAAATAATAGAATAGAGATGAATAATATTAGAGAGGGAATACGGGGAAAATGGGCATTATGGACAAGAGAGAAGAAGGCAAGACAAAGCGGGGGAGGGGGCAAAACCATTTTTACCTTTAGAAAAGAAGAAAGATGATTACTAGTGAGACATCCTGGTGGTCTTGGAGCTGATACTGGGAAGTTTGCTTGAGAAGTGTCTTAAGATTGAGTCCTCTGGAGGCAGAGCGTGGGAAGGGAGTTTTTATAAAAATGATTTTAACGAGAGAATGCTCTCAGGAGAAATTTACAAGAAAGTGAGGGAAGCAGAATAGGGCAGGAGAAGATAGGCAGAGATGTGGGTTCAGATAAAGTATGGTCTCAGATGGAAATGATGGCAATGAACTTTAGAGTTGATGAAAACTCTCTGATGGAAATGAACCTAGTGGAGATGAACTTAGCCTCTAACACCCACATCCCAGACCCCTAGGAGAGGGGATTTTGTTGAGGCAGCAACAGAAGAGAGAAGAGAGAAAGCCTGCTTGTGGCAGGGGGTGGTGTTGGGGGTAGTGTAGAGGGAGAGAAAGTTTCCTTGTGGCAGGGGGCGGTGGTGGGGAGGAGTGTAGAGGGAGTCAAGTGGAAGGATTGGGAAAGATGACAATGAGGGACATCAGACAAATGCCTAAGACCATATGGAAGCTAGATCTTCGCTTGCAGATCCCTTAGTCTTTATGTGATGTACCTCTTATTCTCTGTACCCAAGACTTCTTTCAGTTGTTGCTCTCATAGTATCTGGTAAGACTGCATTTAGATGTAGGACTTTGCTTGTGGTGGGCCAGCAGGACGAATACCAGTCTGTCCCATAAGAATATGTTCAGTTCTCATTATATTGCCCAGTGCGGATACTCCTATTGTTAATGTCTAAGAAAAATAGGATGTTGTATTTGTAACTGGGGGAGAAGGTCCTGAATTAAAGCTTGGACACCCTTGACATTGGCAAGTGATTAACATCCCCCTTATATTATAGCTACACGCTCCTGAAAATACAAGGCCTCTGGTAAACTGAGTTGGAGAACATGGCTTGTGTTTAGGTCCCAGGAGTCCTCTTTTTCTCACATTTACATTAAAACCTAGAGCTTACATGCTGGGACCTATTACTTAGAATGTCAGATAGTTAAAACTAGGTTGACTAAGAGATGCCAATATATTTTGCCAACCAGCTTCAGGCTGCTAACAGCAGGCCTGCTCATTACTTCTCATAGATGGAATGGAGGGAGATGTCTACCTTCTGTACAAGGCTGAATCAGGAGATGGGGCTTGGATGAAGTTATTTTCCTTCTGGTGAATCAGCACACGAACTAGAGCAGAGAGAGAGAGAGAGAGAGAGAGTTGCTCCCTACACTGGTCATGAGGTGATACAACAGAAGTTTAGTACAAAATAATACACTAATGGTAACTGGGTTTTTTTTTTTTTTTTTATGACCTAAGAAGTCCAGGTAACCTTGGAAATATAGCTCATTTTGTAACCATCTGTAGATGGTTAGGAAATCTATTTTTGTTTTTCAAAATCTATTTTGTCCTCATGTGACTTTAAGGAAGTCATGAAACTGCTCCATGGCCCTGCTTCTTTACCATCTGATTATTCATTCTCATCTTCCTAAATGAGATATTTTGTGTGATTATTTAGTAGCCCAATCATTTTATAAATAATAAAATGATAAGTAAGTTTGGGGCGAACTCAGAATGGATCGTTCTGGTAGCCCTGGTTAGGGTGTTGTTGTCATGCAGGGCTGTTACTAGAAGCAAAGAGATGGAGACTGCATTGTTCAATTGGTCAGTCATGTAAAATAATTTAATTCATTTAGTGGGGAAAGGAAAGCAGTTGACTGACTTACTGTCATATAGATCAATATGTCTTTAGCTTGTCTTTAAATTTTTAAAATTAAAATTAAAATTTAATTTTAATTTTAATTTTTTTTGCATCAAGCAAGCTTTTTGGAAAATATTTCAAAATGTATTTTGATATTTTTTGAATTCTTACCTCTTGATGTTATAAACAAATACCCTGGGGAAGTTATATATTTGCTCCTGGTACCTGATAATAGGAATTATAAAACCATGAATTTCCAAATTACCTCTATCATTTGATTTTACCTCACAGAATTTTACTTTTAAAAAGATCATAAAGGCGAGTGGGTGTATGCTTTCACAGATGTGAATGACGAAGCCCTAGAAAAAAAGAACAAACCTCAGTCTGTGCAATCTCTGTGACGTGCTAAGCCAGTGTGATAGCAAATACCAGTACATGTTTCTAGTGCTTTGTCATTTCACATCTCATGAGGTAGATTTGGAAAGATGAGCAAAATTCTGCATAATACTTGTGACACGTTTCTTGGTTTGCCAATTCGTATTACCATCCCACTGAATCTTCAGGAAGTCTGTCAATTTGGGAGGCTAGGAATGATTGTTCCGTATCTAAATATGAAAGAATGGAAGTGTGATATTGACTGTCCCATATGGATCAGACTATGGTGATAACTTTGGAGAGTAACACATGAACGGATGCTTTGGGTTACTAAGAAGGGAGTCCATTTTGCCATTTGCTCTCCTTTCTTCTCTCTCTCTTTTTTTTTTTTAAGATTTTATTTATTTATTTGATAGAGTTTACAAGTAGTCAGAGAGGTAGGCAGAGAGGGAGGAGGAAGCAGGCCCCGCTGAGCAGAGAGCCCGATGTGGGGCTTGATCCCAGGACCCTGAGATCATGACCTGAGCCGAAGGCAGAGGCTTTAACCCACTGAGCCACCCAGGCACCCCTCTTCTCTTTTTTGACTTGCATTCTCACTGCAACTTCATATGATTTAAAATTTATTTTTTCATAACATTTGATACTTCCAAAATAATAGGATGATAAGGCATAATAATGAAGGAAACAATTATGAGCCCCAGACCCCATAGAAAAACTAGAACAACACATGCTGCTCTCTAACCTCTGCCCACCTCCCACCTAAAGATAATGATTATTTTAAAATTTTTTGGCTTTTTAAAAAAATTTTTTTTTTTTAGGTCACATGTATTGGTATTCTTTAATAATACATTGTTTAGGTGTCCCTGGGTGGCTCAGTTGGTTGAATGTCTGACTCTTGATCTCAGCTCAGGTCTTGATCTCAGGGTCGTGAGTTCAAGACCCGGGTTGGGCTCCATGCTGGGCATGGAGCCTACTTAAAAGAGAAAAAATACATTGTTTAGTTTTCAATGTCTGGTTTGGCTCTTTACAAAAATGGTGGCATGGTCACTAGTCTATGATTTTTTTTTAATTAAGTATTATGTTTAAAGATTTATTTCTGATGCTTCATTTGAAGCAGTTCATTAATTTTCATTACTGAGGAATAGACACTTGTGCAATGTACTAATTTATTCATTTGTCTATCCATATCCTTGTCAGAGGACATTTGGACATTTGTGTCATTCCCTGTTTCTCACTTCTATGATCAAGGGTTTCTTTTCCTGTTCATCTAAGAGCACAGCCACATAATATGCATATTCAACTTCAGCAGGTAATGGCATAATATTTTCCAAAGTGGTCGTTCAATTGGCACTCTTACTAATAGTGTAAAAGAGTTCCGTTGATCAACATCCTTACCACCTTTTTGAAATCATCATACTGTAAAATTTTTTTCTGGTCTTTTAAGGTGTATACAGTGTTTTGTCTTGAGATTTAAGTCTTTGCTTAAATTAGTATTGGCTTCATTTCTTTTTAAAGACCTTGTTCTCAGCCAGAAGTTGCCAACCCTCCCAATCCATTTGTTCACAGAATAATTGGAGCCTGCTTCACTGTGAGAGAAAACTATGGAGCCTGCTGCCTTTCAGAGAAAACTTTGAACTGTCCCAGGCCTTTTGGTTCCTCATTAATACATTGTGCCTTCTTCTGTGCACAGGAAGAGGACACAAGTCCTGAGTCTCAGGACTGTCTCTTCTCCCACTCTGGGCTCTCTGATCTCAGAGGGTCCTGCTTACTCAGATTGTACAAATGAGAGGATAAGTGATGTAGATCCAGTTTCTCTCCTTTTTGATCTACTGCAAACATGCCTGCTCTGCTGAGAATATTAAAGCATCAAAGCCGCGTGGTTGATAATATATTGAGTGAAAGAGTCAGAAATTCATGGGGGGCGGGGGAGGCACGAGTGATGGATTTTCTATAGCAGCAGGGATAGACTCAGTGGCTCATCAAAGGCTGGAAAGCAGGCCTCCCTAAGAGGCCATGACAGAAGAGAAATGAGCTTGGAATAAGGAAGCCCATGATAGAAGGGTGGGTATCTTCAAAGAAATTTGAAAGGTAAGGATTAAAGGCGTACGTGAGCTCCAATCTGATGTCTGCCTTTCCAGGTAGCAATATTTTCAAAGACATGAAAGAGCCCAGATATATTCAGTAGATACTCTGCAGGCCTAGAGAATATCAGTAGATATCCAGAGACTTAGTAATGGTGAGTGACTTGCTCAGGATCCCACAGCTAGTCATCAGACTAAGATTAGAGTCCAGGGTACCTGAGCACTCACTACCTCAGCACACTTTTCATTAAAACACAGATTGCATTGCTTCTTCTACTCTGCTGGCCAGTTCTTCCTTTCCCGATAAAATTGAAACAATGTTGCTCTATGCAAAACCCCCCAAAATAAATAAATTACATGCTGCTTTCTGTTAGAAAACAGTTTGTCAAAGATTTTATATTGAAACTCTTACACCGAAGAGGACAAAAGTTGACTTTCCTGTTTCTCAGAAGCAAACTGCAGCATGGGGATTTCTGTGAATGTTACTTATTAGGAAACTCTCCCAGAAAAAGATGGCGGAAGTCATGGAGAATGGGTCAGGGAAAGGAAGGAGGTTATGCAATGAGGCCCACAGAGAGGGGCCTATTCAGGCCCATGGGAACATTTTGAAGACAGTGGAGATTGTAGCTCAGAGTTGTCCCCAGGAGGGAGCAAGGACTCTGAGTATTAATATACACTTACACATTGGCCTTTGGTTAAGGGCTATTGCTGGGGTATGGGGAATGAGTCCCAGAGCATTTTTTGCTGTCCTTAGGCACAGAGCAAAGCACATTCCAGCAGCCTGAAGGAAGCCTAACAAACTCACAGCTGGCCATTGGGGTTGAAAAGCACATTGGTAGCCAATGTACATGAACATGGTGAAGGAATCCAATGAGACCCAGCAGAGCACCAACTGTGTCTGCTACTTCTTTTAAATTAGACCTTTTCTGTAAGAAATTCTCTGAAGAAGTGAAGGTGTAGTGAATCTCTGCTCCATAAAGAATGTATTTCCTTGGGTTGTCTCACATGTGGCCGATAACAAACTAATTCACATGCCTTTTTTTTGGAGGGCCATTTGGCAGTATATATCAAAAGTCTTAACCATAAAACTTCTCTCATCAAAATAATAGGTGTTATTTATTAAGTGTTTTTTATAGTCAGACATATTGCTATGTGCTTTTCTTGAATCATCTCAGCTTAGTCTCCAAGCAGTCTGGTAAGATAGGTCCTGTTAGAATCCTCATTTTATGGGTGAGGAAACTGAATTTTACTGAGTCGCCCAGGTCACACATCTGTTAAGTGGTGTAACCAGACATTGGACCAGGTTTGCTTGACTCCGGATACTGTATCCCAGTACCATTTACAAAAACTGGTTAAGGACAGTTACAAAAACACGTCCTTTCAGTATTGTTTTTATTTAAAAAAATTGAAAACACTATACATGTCCAACAGCTGAGGTCTTGTTGAAGAATCTGTGATAGGATTCTATGATGGGATAATTTTTAACACTTCAAAGGAATGTTGACAACCCACATTTGACTTGAAGAGATATTCACTGTATAACATTAACTTAAAAAAAAAAAAAGAAAAAAAAGAACAGGTTTAAACAGCTGTAGGGTTTCTATTTTATGTGGAAAAAAGTAACAAACTAAAAAACCCCAGACCATAGATGCATGGTGAGTCAGCCAGATGAAATAGGAGATCAGGCACTGGACAATGTTGCTGACAGTCTTCCTCTAAAGGTCTGTGAGATCCACTCATGTCTCATCTTTTCTGAGGCATCTGGTCAACACAGTGGGAGACTATATTTATTTGCAGTTTGTTGAAGCTAATAGTGCAAATGGAAGAGGAAGACCTTCTTAAAATCTTATCTATAAGGCAATTTAATCTGCGTTCATACTTACTTCCTCCATGGAGTCTGCGCACTGCTCCTGGTACCCCCTTCTTGGAATGCTCTTCTCCCCCAAACCTTCTGGTTTATTCCTCACTCAGCACCAGCTTCGTTTCTCCGTGGAAGCCTTCCTTTGCGGACTGGGTCCGATTCTCTTTTGTTTTCCCCTTGAGCCATGTTTTTATCTTTTTTATTTTTTTAATTTTTTATTTATTTGACAGAGATCATAAGTAGGCAGAGAGGCAGAGACAGAGGGGAAGCAGGCTCCCCACTGAGCAGAGAGCCCGATGTGGGGCTCTATCCCAGGACTCTGAGATCATGACCTGAGCTGAAGGCAAAGGCTTAACCCACTGAGCCACCCAGGTGCCCAGAGCCATGTTTTACTCTTGATAACTCTTCACATAGTGACAGATTTACTGTATTTCTCTGATTCTCTTGTCAATGCTGGTCTCTCCCACCCAGCTTTAGCTTCTGTCATTACTAAGGCCATAGATCTTGTACCGTAGCTTCAGAGGGAACATGGTGCACCAGATAATTTTGGATATGTGACTGACGCAGAGAACAAATGCAGTTTTGGAGTTTTTGTGCCCTAGTCTTGGGTGGGGAGGGGTGGGAGTAGAGAATCATGCATTTTCAGACCATTCTGATGACAACAAATGTGCAGCACTAGAAATTTGGGGAGGCTTACTTTTCTGTCAGTCTGCTCACCTCTAGCCCGGACCTGTGACATTCTTTTCACAGAAGCCACTTGACACAGAGTCAGGTAATGCTGAACGACCATCAGTTTTCCTCTTCCCATGTTTTTTTCCTCACATTTCTTTATTCTATCCATCACCTTCTGTCTTTACTTTAATACTTATATATGTCTCTTTTACTCTTCTCATTATTCCTTTTCCCAGCTTTTGCAAATTCATTCATTCAACGTCAAACTTGCAAACCTTATTGAGTGCCTATTATATGCTACACAAAGTACTGGGTGTGGTGGTCACAGGTGTGGAGCCAACATCCTTTTCATCTGTTAGAGAAGACAAAAGTGTGAACAAAGAATTGACATAGGATGAGATTTGCACTGTACGTGAAGTGTACGGAATGGAGATTGGTGCCACACCAAAAAGATGGTCAATTTTACCTCTTTTGGGAGAAAGGGATTTTAAAAAGGTTTCAGAGAAGAGGTATTAGATTTTCTCTGTTTTTCTGAGCCTTAGCCAAACATAGATTTTTCATGAGGCTCCCCCACCCCTTCTTTTCTAGCATTTTTCCTCCCATTTAACAAAATACATGAACGCCAAATACCATGTTGGGTGCCAGACAGGAGTCTAGATAAGAAATTCGTTTATGGCCCTGTGTTCATGGTGCATTACAAAACATTTGGACAGCAAGAGATAGATGGCTGAATGAAAGACTCGAAGTGAGATTTTCTGAAGTTTGTGCTTACAAATGACTCATGCACTGTCATGCATGCCCATTTCTTCTTATTCTTCTTTTTTTTTAAGATTCTATTTATTTATTTGAAAGAGAGAACATGAGAGACAGAAAGAGAGAGAGATTACAAGCAGGGGTAGGGTCAGAGAGAGAAGCAGACTTCCTGCAAAGCAGGGAGCCCAACATGGGATGTGATCCCGGGACTCCAGGGTCATGACCTGAGCTGAAGGCAGTCACTTAACCAACTGAGCCACCCAGGAGTCCCCATACCTGCCCAGTTCTAAGAGATGTTTAAGTTACCCTGATAGCAATAATAGCAACTAGGATCCTTAAGGTATATAAAAGGCCTGACGTGGTTTGCAACCCTTCACAAATATTACTTGAGAAATGACAGGATGTTTGGGGGAAGCTATCCAAAAGATAAAGATCTTCATGTTTGTCACTTAGATCTCCACAACTAAAACATATGGCTGTTGAGCAAAAGGAGGTAAATGTCTGCAAGTGTTTTGCTTGAGTGTGCTGTGTACTGAGGGAGGGCCCGATGACCGTGCTGGTTTGAGGACACCACTTTGGGCAGCATTACTTACCTTTGCTACATGTGGCAGACGCACGGTGACATGCACCATGCTGGGGACCACTCACATACCCGTCCTGAAGTACAATACAGGACAGCATAGGGATAAATAGAGAGAACTTGGTGTTACGCCAGTAAGTTATAAACATGAATGAGTAGGAGGCTCTGAAAGTTGACGTTCAGAGGAATATCATAAATCAAAATTTCTTTGGCTTTGAAAAGTTGTCTGGAGGAGATAAAGAATCCAATTCATCTTTATTCATTTTTAAAGGACAGGAGGAGAAGCAATTTATAGGAGTCTCGAATATCACTTCCCTCTTGTCTACTGTATTGGGATCTATTCAGATTCTGCTGGTGTCAGAGTTCAGTAGTTCTTGGAGAAGAGCCAGGAGAACCTTGGAGAATGACAACACTACATTTGTTTGGAAGATGAAAATGGAAATTATACCATCAAAGCTGAGCTGCAGGAGTGGAGTCTATCATGAGAGAGTTATGCAGAGGTGCTGGGCCCACTAATGGGATGCTTTTTAAAGGTGAAGATAATTTTAGTAAGCACTTAATGATTTAATTCAAAAAAAAAGATTTTAAAATAAAGTGTCAGACAAAAACAGTGGTTTATGTGTGTGCATTCATGCATCTGAAGTCAGTTTTATAGGCTTCAGCTTCTGTTTTACAATGAATTATTATCTGTTTACCCTGTTTTTTTCTTCCAACCTTGTGTTGTCCACATTGGTATATCTGAAGTCAATTAAAATATATCTATACTGACAATATCTGTACTGATATTTGTGACCTTTCCATGATGAAGGACTAAGGAAAGTGATAAGAACAATTTCCTGGATGTTAGGAATCCTAAATTCTAGGTCCAGCTCCTTCCCTAATAAGCTCCGTGACCTTGAGTAAGTCACATAATTTTATTAATCTTCAGTTTTCTCATCTATGAAATGAAGTTGGACCACATGATTTTGAAAGTCCCTTCCATCTCGAAAATGATATTGGACTGTCAGCTCTCATTTTTACTAATTTGGAGGAGCAATGAGCTGCTGCTATGACACAGTGGATTAATCCTCACCATTTCTGCCTAATTGGCATGAGAAGTGACAGAAACTGGGGTAAGAGGAAGGGGAGCAGCCGAGATTGCTGCAAGGGGGCACAGGCTGACTGTTCTCAGTGCTCTGGGTGCCTTCCTGTCATCCATTAGCTCACTGTCCTCATACTCTTGATCATTCTTAGGGGATCTGACATTGGACTCCAGTGATCTTCTGTGTATGTGATTATTTATTGATGCCTATGGCCTAATGTTTGGTACCTGGAGACCCTTTTCGATTTATATATTTTATTGTGTATACATATATATATTTATATTTATATGTTACATATTTATAATATCTATCTATCTATCTATCTATCTAAAATTCCAGCATTTAATTGTGAGAACGTATCTGTTACCATGGACAAGGAGTGAATCGTTTAAGGGTGCCTTCTCTATTTCATGTTGCAGAGTTAACAGACCCAAAGTTGGTATCAAGGACCTCTTTGGCAGTCTAGGGAGACACCTCAGGGACCACATCTCAGGGTAATGTTTTTATAAGTGCACAAAATAAAATACATAGGATTACAAAAAAATTAAATCATAATGCATTTCAAATCATAAAGCCTAGGTTAAGACTACTGTAAGTATGATTTTCCAGCTAGACTATAAACTTCCTGAGACCAAGGATTATGTCTCTTGGTCACTGAAGTGTCTGTAGGTGCTTAACCCAGTGAGTGATTCAGATAGGACACTCTATAAATGCATGCCTGCACATTTGGTCACAGTGTTGGACTACTCCCCCTTCTTTTAAAAAGTCTGTCTCCCAGTCAGCGTAATTCCTTAGGGATCTTGGCCGAGGCATATCCACTCCTGTCTCTCTGGGCCTTGTTTGGCCTCACACATAGTTGTTTCTCAAATATTTATGGAATAGGTGCATGGATGAGCTAGTTCTGCACATTTTTCACTCTCTTCCGGCAACTTCGAGTGCCAAGTTATTGGCTTATTGCCAGTGATTTTGTTCTCTGGAGGTGCTGGTTGGCCTGAAGTCTTGAAGAACTGAAGGGGAGGGTCAGTGTTACAGTTAATTTTATGTGTTAGCCTGACATTTGAATTGGTGGACTCAGGGAAGAAGATTGCCCTCCCCGGTGTGGGTGGACATCATTCAATTCACTGAGGACCTGAGTAAAACAAAAGATCAAAAGGCTGAGGAAGGGGGAATTCACCTGTTTTTTTTTCCCTGCCCCACTGATTGAGCTGGAACATCTCATCTCTTCTCCAGCCCCCAGACTGGGAGTCACAGCATTGCCTCTGCACATTCTCAGGCCTTTTGACCTGGATGGAATTACACTACCAGTTTTAATCTCTGGGTTTCCAGCTTGCAGACGGCAGATTAGAGTACTTCTTAGCCTCCATAGTCGTATAAACCAATCCCTCATAATAAATCTTCTTTGTAAATTTTATATATATATATATTTTTTTTTTTTTTTTCATCACCCTGTGATGGGGGAGCTGGCCCCTTTACCCAAGATTCTTCATCAGGAAACGTCCTCTTTTTTTGGAGTATGATGAGTGATACCTGCAGGCCAGGGAGTGTGGGGCTTCCCAGAAAGCGAGACAGGGTACAGTTGAGGCCTGTAGGGTGTGCTTTGTGGTTTCCAGTGGTGATGGTGGGGGCTAAGTGTGGGGCCAGATGAGAGGCCAGGGAGAGGATGGGCTGGAAATGCTGAGCACGAGGCTGCAGCTTGGAAGACAGCAGGATCAGGCCTGGGGCTTTGCCACTGCAGCCACTCTTCCAGGCTTCAGAGGAAGCCTGATCTTGGGGGACTTCTTGGGGCTGAAGAACTTCTTGAAGACTTCTTAGGGGCTGATGGAAGAGTGCTGGGATGAGAAACTCCTGGGTGCCCAGGTGCTACAGGCTCCTCCCCCAGTCTCCTCGTAAGGAGTCCAGCTCGCAGGGCACGGATCAAGCATAGTCCTCCTCCATGCTTCCCCAGAGGCCATAGTTGGTCACAGTGCACTGATGCCCCTCTGCCCCCCACAGGGGCCCAGCAAGATGTGGAGGACCAAGCTCTAAACCAATGGCAGGATTGACTGGAGCCAGACTGTGAGAGTGAACTGTGCAGGTGCAGGCCAGCTGCCTAGTTTATTACCTTCTAAGAGCCTGAGGCCAGCGGCTTAGGGCATGGTCCCCCGGTGTCCCGATCTGATGTCTGCCAAGGTACAAGCCTATAGCAACTTGAACACACTGTTCCACGCACATCCTCAGGGCCCATTGTTCCTCCTGGCAGTGGTGAGCTGTCAAGATGTTGTCCCAGACCATTGCTGCCTGTCCCTGGAGCCCTTCCCCTGAAGAACAGCAGATATATATATATATATATATATATATTTTTTTTTTGTTCTGTTTCTGTAATCCAGAACCCTGACTAATACAGTCAGTGTAGTGCCACAGAGTGCACAGGGGATTCCAAGAACAGAAAACTCTGTCTCTGCCGTTAACTGGCCAGAGACCTCAAGAATGTCTACTGTTTTCTCATGTGTATTGCACAAAAGAATCCGGTTTCCTTCTACATTCCGATTCTTTGTACCTGCAGGAAGGTTGGGTGAATCTAGAACAAATTAGCTGCTTAAACTGAAGATGGTTGTTTAAAATACGATTGAAAGTTTAGTTTCTCAAAATACTGCACAGTAAACTTAGCTTCTGATGAGAGGTTCTCAAGGCTTTTCAGTGAAGTTTAGGCTTATGCTGAGATGGTAGCTCAGAAATCCAGCGATTGTGCTCAAAATGGGGATTAAGAAAGTTAGCCATGCTTGACATTCTCCTTTACATCTTCAAGTTGCTACTTTAGATCATCTCAAGGTCACATTGATTTTTTTGTTTTCTTTTCACATGGAGCTAGATAATAAAATTACTTCTACAGTGTATTTTTGAAATAAACTGACACTTAGGGAGTTAACAAATAAATGTGAGTAAAAGGAATGCTTATTAGACATTGATCTGATAATGACTCCCATATTTTTCTTAAACGTTTATTTCTGTCCACACACACTTCCCCTCTGATTTCTGTTGTGTTTTGAAGTTCTTCCTAGCAGGATCATACAAGCTGAAAGAACAGATAAGCAAACATTGCTTTGCTGAGAATTTCACTATTGTATTGCTTGATTAGGACCAGTTGTTTCCTTTCATCGGGAAGACAAAGACTAACAAAGCTTATTAACTGGTGTTTGTAGAGAGTTCTGATGATGGTTAGTGTTGCAAAAAAAAAAAAAAAAAAAAAAAAATCAGGAATTTGATTAGGTCTTGTAAATCTTAAAAGTAGCAAATGCTTTTGAGTTGATGTATTTGGGCTGTTAATTTCACAGAAATCTAGAACTAAAAGGACCCTGAATGGTAGTATAATCCAGCTTTGATGGTATAATCCAACTTTCACACGTTACAATGCCTGCCCACAAATTCTCTATGGCTCAAGTTGTCTGTTCTAGTTATTTACTCAGTCATTCACTCATGACTCATTCCTTTGTTTGTGTATTTGATAGATGAGACAGTGTATTGTAGTGTAGTGGTTAATAGTGTGCACTCACGTTACAATCCTGGTAGCTCCATTATTAACTGTTTAACCTTATTCTTTAAGCTTCAGTGACCTCACCTTAGAAATGGAGCTAATGAAATGCCTGTTTCACGTATTTGTTTTAATGATTAAATGAGATGGTATGAGTAAGGCACTTAAAAGAGTACCTGCCATATATAAATGGCTCAATAAATGTCAGCCACTCTTATAATTACCCCATAAGGTTGTTATGAGGATTAAATAGATGATGAGTATAAAGCTTTCAGCTAAGTTCCTGGCACACAGACTCTTTCCATAAAGGTGAGATATTATTATCAGGAGATATGTATGCAGGCTCTGGGGACGAAAAGATGATTACAAGTCACAGGTTCCGTCTGTCTTCCTTTGCATCTTATTTTTCTCTGGGAAGGAAACTAGGCTAGGAGAACACCTCTTAGATTCTCTCCATGCAGAAAATATCTAGAAAATACCACACAGGCCACCAATTGGAAGAGTTCTGCAGAGCCCACTGCATTTCTTCCAGATCCCATTGCTCAGTAACTTGTCCCACAGAAGACGAAGGCAATAAATGCATCTTAATTTAGAAGCTTCAGACTAGAGAAAATAAAATGACAGAGAAGATGGAGTAGGGGTGGGGAAATAGTCTTTGAAGAGAGATTTAAATTTAATTTCTTTTAGAAAGGTGAATACCTAGAGGGAGATTGACTGGGATCTTATATTAGTGAGCAGCATCAACGGAGGGCTAAAAAAAACCACCATGTGCTACCCAAGTTCCCGAAAGAAGGAAGAAGGAGGCGCTTGTTGAAATTTTAAGAAAGTAAATTTGAGAAAATTAAAAGGTTACCTTCCATAGGGATGAAAGGTACAGCACAGGGAATGTAGCCAGCGATACCGTAATAGTGCTGTGTGGTGACAGACGGCAGCTATGCTTGTGGTGAGCATAGCAACGTGTGTCGAGTTGTCTTATCACTGAGTTGTTCACCTGGAACTCACATCACATGGTGTGTCAACTATACTTCCATAATAAAGAGGATGACTTTCGTGTGTAAAGGGTAATTTATGGGGTTAATTATTTTAAGAAGTAGTACTGTTATAAAAGATTCTAGGGACATAATGACAAGGTCATAAATAGTTAAGTGTTGGTGAAGTAAAGGATGATATCATGGGGAAAACTATGTTTTTATGGGATATCCCATGGAACCTTTCACAACAAAATCTAGAATGAAGCCTAATCTGGTAAAGTCTTGCTTATTTGCCCATGATTTTTTTTCACTGCCAGGTAAGTGGATCACTGGTTATTATTATTCTGCTAAAACTGTGTGTTTTATTGCAATTTGGAAGATTTACACAGAAGAAAATTCTACATCGTTCTCCATTTTAATAATTCAGCCTCTTAATCTCCCCAGGACATGAATCTTTAGGGTAAATCTGAAGTATTTATAATGTAGCTGAAGCCATCTTCTGCTGTCTTCTTAGAGGATGTTGAATTCAGTTGCTCTAGTTAAACAACAGTCCTTCGTGAACAAAGAAAATATCAACAGATTTCTTTAGCATTTTTGTAAAGATTTTATCCTTCATCCCTTTAATTGTCCATGTGACCTCAAAGTTTTCAATACTTCTCAAATTGTGTTCATAAAGGTCTGATCAGTAGACTTACGTGAATATCAAATTCAGTGAAGAAACACATATAATTCTATTTAATCTCCCGAATTACTAACCATTTGTTTGTAGAAATCTGTATCTTTCCAGGTATATATCTTTTTACACACTTCTTTATACCTTCAACCAATGCATTATTTAAAATTTGGCTTTTTTTACCCCTAATGTCGATGTTGGTTTACCCATCTCTCAGCAAATCTTAAACCATTGCCCCTCATTTTACATTTTCTGTATGGATGTTGAGACTTCCACTTAGCCACTTTTTTACACTGTCTCACTACCATGCTCTCTTTTATTAGTTTTGGATTTCTCTCTGAGAAAGAGGAGAGAGAAACGTGTCTGCTTGTCCCCTCACCCTTTAATATGACCTCAGTAAGCTTTTCTAATTTTGTGGTAGCCATGTTCCTGGGGTCACTGTCTGGCAGAATCTCCAGAGACTATTCCAGAAATGTTTTCTTCTGAGAGGACCTAATGTTTTGACTCTTTTTCACTCTCTGCATGAACTGTTTACCATCTAAGATAACTGATATTAAATATTGTTCATTCAAAAACGTTCCAGATCTTATTTTAGTAAATTTTTTGGTGGTAGTGGGGGTGGGGTGGGGATGGGACAAGGGTTTAGAGTTTTCTTATAATCAAACATTGTTGAAGATTAAAAAAAAAAAAAGACAAAATAGACTGTCCATGTAGACTTCATTTTGTATAATCTGTGTCAACAGAAAAAAAATGATGAAAAGACAGTTCTTATTTATTTTCCACAACATTTCAAAGCAATTTTATGTTTCGATATGTCAGCCTTTTGTTGGGTCCTGAATGGAACATCACAGGCCAGGAAAAAAAAAACCAGTGTTTTTTGTTGACATTCTTTTCAGAGGCAGATGTCTAATGCTTATGTTTCCCAGTAAGATTTTAATATACATAGAGTAAGCAAACATAAATGTGGGTGATATTTGGGACCAAAATGCCTACATTTGTTTCCTCCATGAGCCCATGATTACTTGAAATTTCTCAAAAGTACAGTTACTGGCAAAATATTTTCTCATGGCATTGACTAAAGTTTTGGGTAACAATTAACTTAAAATGGCTCAGAAAGTAGGTTGATTTAAAACAGTATCTGGCTACCAACTATTGATGATGCAATTTCCTTACTTTCTTGAAAATGCCTCTATCCATTAACATTTTTTTAAATTCATTCAATAAATACTTACTGAATGCCTGACATGTATCATGGCTTTGTGATTCTCATCCAAATTAAAAAAGATAAAATTTATACCACCACTCTGAGAGTCAACTATGGACAGAAAATGAAAGGATTTCTCTTGTTTGGAAGGACAATAAAGTTGCATGCAGAAAAACACTTACTCGACTATACCTGCTGCAACCTCTAAATTGAAGCAGCCTTGTGAACCCGAAAGGAAATTTGGAAGTTATTTATCCTTTTTTCCATGTCTGCCTTTAAGCTATCCTAAAGTTGGGCGGCTGTCCATCATGAATAAAATACTTTTCTGTATCCATCGAGAGACAGAATGCAGCTCATGGATGCTGGACCGTTGAAGCCTGTGAGTTAAAGGTCCTCCCAGGAGGGGACTGTAAACAGTGTCAGAGAACAAAAGAATATCTGATGTTACTTACTGGAAATATGATTTTGATTGCATTCTGGTTGGATCAATGAATCAGAGATCCCAGTAGTGGGCTGGGGAGCCTCTCTCCCCAGCAGAGAGGCTCTTGGTAAATGCCCAGTGGACACTGGAGGCTGGTCTGGAAGCCTAGATGTGTCTTCCATTTGACTTTGCTTTTCTAAGCATGTCAGTTTGCCTTGTAATTCTTTAATTGTAGTAAACACAGTTGTTTTATAACTGATAATTCCAGTTTTCTGACTCTGTGTCTGTCTCTATTTGTCCTTTTTTCTGCTAGTTCTTATATGCTATCTTGCTTCCTTTTGTGTCTCATTTTCATTCACCATATTTTGCTCAGTGTCCTTGGAAAATAGCTTTTGGTGACCCTCCAAGACCTAGGATGATGGTGTCTTTCTATGGACAGAATGTGGGTTGGCTCCTACCAGTCAGGAACCACTTTATACCAGGTGCAGAGTTTGGAGTTCCTTGCCCAAAAAGAATACGTGTCATTGAGCTGAAAACCTGTGTGAAGTTTGGGCTTTGACACTGTTTCTCTGAGATTATTATCTTCGTACTGTGTTAGTGACACAGCTGTCTCCTGGGAGTCTCTGATGGAGCACAGGATATTTGGTTCTGATTCACTCCTATCCCAATGGCTTCATCTGCCCTCTTTTCATTCCATATGCTCTCCTTGGAAATTTTTATCCAGTCATTATAACAGCCAGCTGTCAGTGATACTCAAATCTAATCCATCTCCCTCTCTCTTCTGAGTGCCAGACCCATGTTTCTAACTAACTTCTGGACTTTTCCATCTCGAGTTCCATGTAGTCCTCAACCTGACTTTCTTGCTTTATCCCCATCTTACTTTCCTCCCTGGTAATCTGCTCTCTTCCTATACTGCCAGCTTGCTCACTACCCTCCAGGTCCAGTTGTTTCTACATTGTTTACACTCAAGTATTTTTTGAATTTTCCCCTTTGATTCATTTTAGCTGTCAATTCCTTCATTAGCTTTACGTATACTGCTCATCTTAGAATGACTCCATTGTGTGTCCATGTTTCTCTTTGCCCCCCAGAACCTTTCTTTCTCTGCAATGCCACTGTGCTGTCTCTGCACAGGAATCTGAACTTTAAGGCCTACACCCATAGGCCCTTACTTCTCTGATCTCTACGAGGCTTAGCCAAAGGGAGGCCCTGGCAGAAGATGAGTGCATAGGAGGATAGTGAAGGCAGGTATTATCCTGTTCTGTCCCTCAGAGCTTTCACAGGTGCCTGTAGCGCTCTCCTGAAGACCACAGCTCCTGCTGGGTCGTGAATTTCTTATAGGCAGTTAGTCTGAGAGATGGCACTCTACTTCAAACAGCCACTCTCCTGACCTCTTTGAATGACTCTCTTCCCTTGCCTTTTAGTCCTAGAGGTGGTGAGACGTCTCAGCAATCCCTTTTCTCAGATTATTCCACTATCTTTTTGGTCTTCCCTTAAACTTTCTTTCACACATTTGTGAATAGTTCCTTTATTTAACTGGTCCATCTGAATGACTCTGACTGATGCCATGACACAAAAAAGCCCTCTACTTCTGATCTCATTTCTCGTCTACATACCTTACTAACCTTTGATTAAACGCTATTCACATATCCAGCCATGCTGGGATATGCTGTTCCGGAGACAAGTGTTATTCAGAACTCATTGCCTTTTCACATGATTCCCCCACTCCCTAGAATGTTCTTCTTCCTTCTTCCTCCCTTATTTTTTCCCTACCTGAAGAAATCCCTCTCACCCTTTTAGACTAAGATCAGCCATTACCTCCCTATGGCGGCTTGTATTATTGTTAAAGTAATTACTGCCACTCCATCCAGGACGATCCCTATAGGTCTTACTCCTGATAGAGGACTATTCTTCCCCTCTTACTGATATCAGTCTTGTCTGTGTGACTTGCTAGAATATGAGTAGAAGGGGTCCTGGGTAGCTCAGTGAGTTAAGCATCTGACTCGATTTCCCAGCTCAGGTCATAATCTTAGGGTTGTGACATTGAGCCCAATGTTGGACTCTGTGTGGGGTATGAAGCCTTCTTAAGAGTCTCTCTTTCTCTTTTCCTCTGCCCCTCTCCATACCCCTCCCCCCGCAATATGAGTGGAAGTAATGCCTACAATTTTCCTATCAGGAGCTTTAAGAACCATTGCATGTTCTGCCATCTTTCCCTTCCCTCTGATGTAAAAATAATAATGACTTTGACAGAGGTCCTCCTCCTGCCTTGCTTCAGGTGATAGAGCCGAGCTCTATTTGATCTCCATAAGCTGATTGTTGGCATGAAATGTCAATGATAAAACAAGTAAACCAACTAGGCCCCACAACCTTGTTTTTTTGTCACCAAATTTTGTGGTTATTACCCAGCATAACTTGAGCTGAGCTCTTCTACTTTCTCCATAATGAGACAGACACACAAAAATTTTCCTTCAAGAATTTTTATGCTACTTTATGAGAGTGAGAAAAGGATGTGGTTAACAAGGAATTTGAAAATAAATAATAGAATGGAAATTTAAAAAATAACTTATTCATTAACAGGCTAGAACACTAAAATTCATTAAAAATTATGTTTGAATATTTAATTATGGAGGCAATGTACATGATAGGTTAATCAAAAAAACACTTTACCAAATCATATATACCATATGATTGCATCTGTATAAAAAGAAAATGAATGAAATGTACATTTACTTTTTACAGTTTGTACATTTTCCAAGGGTTATATAATAGTCATGTATCTCTTTTATATTCAGAAATAAAGGTGTTATTTAAATATTACTTTCTAATGTCACCCCTAATTTACCTAGGCAAAACTTAATATTCTTTTCTCTCTGAATACATGCTATTTAATGATATTATTTTGCCTATAAATATCTTCTCTTAAACAATAAAAAATACCTATGCATTATTTGGATCAAAAGAGATAATTCATGTAAAGCAATTAGTACAATGTCTTATATATAGTAACTACTCGGTAAATGCTGTTTTATGATCCTATTTTATTTTTTGGAAATTTTTAGAAGTGAATATGCTTTTTTAGGGTGACAGAGGTTGAATGGCAGGCTGATTTTAGGATAATCACTTATTTTCATTGCCCTTGGAAGGCTGTCATCTCTTGCATGTGAATCCCATTGTCTGTAATGGGAAGCTAAGGCTAAGCCAATGAGATTGGAAGAATGTAAGGGGATGAAAAAGTTTTTTTATAAAAAGGGTTTATATCCTTCTTAGAGAAACTTAAAACCTTAAAACCCTTTTATAAAAAGGGTTTATGTCCTTCTTAGAGAACCTTAAAAGTCTCATAGCTCATATTCTTGGATATACAACTGTATTCCCCATTCCCAACATGCTCCATTGGAATGTGATACTAGTGAAAAAGGCATGACAAACACACAATTCATGGGAGATAAATCAAAACCAATTGATTTTTGTCTTCAATAGTTTCTTAAAAATGTATTCAGAGAGGGTAATGTTTTTCCTGCCACCTCATATACAAGCTCTTAATGGTAGAGTCCCCTTAACTTCCTAGATGTCCTCTTGGGCCAGTCCAACTCTCCATGCGGCCTCCATTTGGTCCATGTGAAAGACCCTACACAACTGACTTCAGCGTGGGTGGTAGTATAGTTATTTAGCAAGCAGAAGCCTATCTCCAGTGTGTTCCCTCCCTCCCAAAATGGAACCTATATCAGGTTCTCAGTGTAGCTCAGTTAAATCTTGGTATTCGGTAGGCTCGAAATGGGGAGGCAGGCAGCTTCTAGGCTTCCCTATCTCAGGGGTTCAGTTTCAAAGCTTTGATTTCTCAGTGATCTCTTCTTAGAGAATTCCTCTCCACATTCTAACAACTTTTTAGTTTCTTGCTCTAGCCAAGGGATCCTCAGATGGTAGAGGAATTGAGAGAAATATTTGTTGAATATTTCCTTGTAGATTCTGCATTTTGGCCTGACATCTGACTTTGGCATGTCAGGATGGCTGTGTCTTGGTGGCGGGGAAGACACTAACTTGTGGACATATTGTTTCACTGATTTCAGGAAATGGTGGAGCACACTTTGTATTACATAGGAATTGAAAGGAGTAGCGCTCTGACAATGCTTAGGAAGCCAGTAGGAGGTGGGATACTCAGTGTTTAAAGCACATACATTAGAACACAGATAAGCCAGGATTTAGGTCTTACTTCTTTTGCTAGCCATAAGTTGGGGCAAGTAAATCAACCTCAGGTTTTCTCATCTGCAAAACTGGGACAATAACAGTACCTGTCTTATAGGTTGTTGTAAAGATTAAATGAGATAATTAATGTAAAGAAGTTAGAACAATGTCTGGCATGTGGCATGGTAATAGGCCAATTAATATTACAAAAATAATGTAATCATACTTATGTGGCTTTGCGAGGTTAAAGCTGTTTCAAGTAATATCCTCAAGACTCTTTGCCTCTGAAAGCCATCCTTTGCTCATATACTTTTCCAGCCCTGTCACCTGTATTTCCTATTACACAGTGAAATTCCATCCAGTTTTCAGCCCGAGACAACACCTGGGAGTTGGCTCAGGTTGAATCTGAGGACTGGTTTGTTATCTCAAGACCATACTCTCCATGTGGACACAACTTAATGTATGAGTCTACATCCCCCTCCCAACCGCCAGGGCTGTAATCCATATAATTTCCTTTCCGACCTTAATGCTAAAATGACCTTGGATAACTTTTCCACTCTGCTTCTTTGCTTTCTATCTCACTGTCTAATATGATGCCACATTGATTTGACTAAGATGACAGCTCTGTCACTTGGAGAAAAAATTTTACATGTTTCCATAATGCTCTTTCTAAAGCACAAAGCAATTTTGTCATTAAATCCTGAATGCTCTCTTTAGTTCCATTTCAAGATGGCTTTCCCAGAGCCAGATGAAAGTCTTCAAAATGACTTCTGACAACTATCAAAAGACAGTGGCATTCTTGCCACCATGTTGTTTCTAATTTGCAAAGAAAGGGTGGCAGGCATTAAGGAGAGAATGTAATCACTTTCTCTGGAGAATTGCTATTTTGTATGATTATCAAAACCCCCCAAATTAGCATTTTGCATCCTTTCTCCAAAGATTTTCACTATTCTACATCTTTAACACACACTTTGGGCCAGGGAATGTATTAGTTTCTCATCTCCAGATAATCAAGCCTGAACATCTGTTGACACTACATTGGGCCCCCCTATATTTGATTCAATGGTATGGCAGAAGAGCTTATTTTTATATTAAAAGAGTATCTAAAAGGGGCGCCTGCCTGGGTGGCTCAGTGGGTTAAAGCCTCTGCCTTTGGCTCAGGTCATGGTGTCAGGGTCCTGGGATCGAGCCTTGCATCAAGCAAGGGGCATTGAGCCCTGCATTGGGCTCTCTGCTCAGCGGGGAGCCTGCTTCCTCCCCTCTCTCTTTCTGCCTGCCTCTCTGCCTACTTGTGATCTCTGTCAAATAAATAAATAAATAATCTTTACAAAAGAGTATCTGATGGTTAATGGATAGGATGGTTCGTCTTTTTCTTAAACATCTGAGGAAATGCCTTTAAGCTACCATTCCCCTTCAACTTGAGCTGACAGAAACATGCGTTTAAAAATTTACTTGAGTATTTAAAAGATACTCCTAAGATTAAGAAAAGCATAATAGACCCACTTACTTGGAATTTTTCTTTTCAAGTGTTTCCTCCATTATTTCATTGATGCTTCAGAGAAAAGCCAGGCATCTGGATGCATTGCCCTTGTCTCTGGCTCAGTGTCCTCTAATAATGAAGAACTAGGTTATGATGGCTCCACTACTTATGCAGAATTTCACAGAGGAAGATTAATGGGATTTATGGTGAAACTTTTATGAAAAAAAAAAAGCGAAACTTTTATAAGTGAATGACATTTATTCATTTAAAAAAGCGCTTACCTCCATTTTGGGTTAATAGTATGAGAAATGGTGCTCAAAGTCCCTAATGTTTTGGGAGTCTGGTTTTATCCTGGGAGGAGCTCTAGAGCTCTATCCCTATACTTGCGTGTCTCAGGCACATGGTTTTCTGAAAACTACACAGTGAAATTCCATTTCACTGAAATTCTGAAAATGCAGAAGGTGAAACAAGAGGTTCAAGATTGAGTGGAAGGTAACCATACTTAGCCACTGTCCTTGCAAGGCAGTAATAAAATGATTAAAGAATTCTTCTCTTTGGGTGCCTGGGTGGCTCAGTTGGTTAAGCGACTGCCTTCAGCTCAGGTCATGATCCCAGAGTCCCAGGATTGAGTCCCACATCGGGTTCCCAGCTCCATGGGGAGTCTGCTTCTCCCTCTGACCTTCTCTCCTCTCATGCTCTCTCTCTCAAATAAGTAAAGTCTTTAAAAAAAAAAAAAAGAAGAAGAAGTCTTCTCTGTAATTTTGGCTCATGGCATTTTTACCATGATGTGCCACGGTGTGGTTTTTGTTATATTTACCCTGATTGAGTTGTATGGTGCTTTTTGAATCTGTGGCTTGAAGTCTTCCTCACTTTTAAAAAGTTCTTAGATACTGTCTCCTCCAATATTGCTTTTGCCTCTCTTTGGTATCTGTGCCTCCTGGGACTTGAATGAAGTTCACACATTAACTTTTCATTGTGCCCGTTAGAACTCTTAATCTCTTTTCCATAATTTCTACTCCCCTTTCGCTATGTGCTTCAATCTGTATGTCCAGTTTACTGAAATTTTCTTCAGCTGTATTCAATTTGATGGAAAGGAGGCTTTTTCTGAAAGGAGTAAATATTAATGAAACTGTAGCTGTCAGTACTATCAGTACTAGTACTAGTACTAGTGCACTGTTGGTGCATTAGTGAACAAAACCCCAAAATCTTACCCTTGTGAAACTTACCTTCTTGTGGAGGGAGATAAACTATAAACAAAAAATATAGCGAATAAGTTTACTATGTAGTATTTTAGAAGATGTTAGGTACTGTGGGAAAAAATTGAGCAGGGAGACTATAGCAAGCCAGGCCTCCTCAAGAGAGGGACATTTGAGCAGAGGCTTGAAGGAGTTGAGAGAGCGAGTGAGTGATAAGGAGCCAACCAGTGCAAAAGAACCTATGTTTTAAGAAGGATCATTCTGGCTGCTATTAAGAATTGATGGTAGGAAACAAGACTAGGAAAAAATAGACTAACTAGGGGCTAGCCAAACGATCCTGGTTCTGACCAAGGTGGTAGCAGAGGAGGTGGTAAGAAGAGACTAGGTTCTAGAAATATTTTGATTGTAGGATGAATAGGATTTTGCCAATAAACTGGATGGATAATGTAAGAAAAAATAGATGCCCATGTTAATGCCAAGTTTTTGCCAAATGGGGAAGAGGTGTGAGTGGAAATTGGGAATTTAGTTTGGGGCACAATTAGCAAACATTCAGGGCATGACGTCAGTAGGCAAACACCTTGCTCTTAACCACTTTACCCAGGTTTTATTTACTCATTGATCTTATTACTTTTCTGTGTTTTGTTTTTACCTGTGTCTCTCAGACTACGAGTTCCAAGATACAGGCGTTTTTTCTGACGTGTGTGTCATTGGATCCTAGAATATCATTTGGGAAAAAAAAAAAAAAAAGCATAGGCTCTAAATATTTGTTGAATAATTCATGAAAGCAACTAGTTTTCCAAATTTGCAAAGTGGGCAGATTGATACTGGTAGTGTCAGTGCTTCAGTGTAGTTGTGAGGGTTAAATGTTATGTAAAAATATGTAGATTTTTGTACATGCAGTCATACATAGCATAGAGAGAGGTACCTCTATATGGCTGTGACTTTGTAAATTAATATTGAGGTGTGTGTGACTTGGGAAGCAGGCTGGCAGAGTAATGAAAAGCAAGGGCTTTGGAGCCAGCGAGACCTTAGTTTGAATCTTAGTGGAGCTATTTTCTAGCTGAATGACTTAGGGAAAATGACTTAATTTCTCTCTGCCTCTATTTCTTCTGCAACTTGGGAATCATAATATTATCCTCACAGGTTTGTTGTGACTTTTCAATATAATTATGTTCATAAAGGGTATGGCGGACATAGTGTTCAAAAATCAGAGTTCTTCTTCTTCTTTTGTCTCTTGGCTGATATATCTGACTGTGAATATTCATAGTGTTTTCAAAAGGCCCTGTTGTATCTTATTCCTTTTTATGTCTTCTGTGCAGATTTCATGTCCTCCCCATTTTTCTTTGTTTTTTTTTTCCCCCTTCAATAGGACTTCCCTTTTATCAGCCATTTCTTTCCAAAATTAACTCTGTACTGCGCATTTTTGATGATAGTATTTTTCCAAGGGCTAAGGATTAGTGTGAAGGATAGGTTAGTGGGAAAAGGAGCCAGATGTGTTAGGCAATAAATTTGAGCAAAAGTCAATCACCTTACTTTAAACTTGGGATGAAGGGCTTATCATTTCAAAACCAGTGAACATGCTGTAAATGTTGTCCATAGAGAAAAGGCGAAGTACCGTCCTTTGGCTTTATTTACACAGTTACGGATGGGAACTGTGTAATATGGTGCTACAGTAACACGGAAGGAATGAATGCACCAAGAATATTCTCATCGATTGTATATGTGATTGTGTAACTATGACCCTCCTGGCGCTTCTCCGAAGCCTGTCTCATTAACTTTGTCTTACAAATCTGTAATGAGTGAGTGAGCAGAGGTGAGAGAAGGGGGAGGAGGAAGGCAGGAAGTGAAGCCTGATGTACTGTCAAGGAGTAACCTGGCTCTGAGCGGGCTCTTCCCCGTGGGGATCCTGACTGGAAAAGCCCAGTAGATCTTTTTCTAGATGGTAAGCTATAAATCACCCATTATAGCTGTATTAAGTAACTAACCACTACCTCCAAAGCCACTTTTGTCTTTTTAAATTCTAGTTTTTCTTTTTTTCTTTTTTTCTTTCTTTCTTTTTTTGGAGGTTAGGGGAAGAAGGAGAGAGAGAATCTTAAGCAGGTTCCACACCAAGCATGGAGCCCTATGTTATGTTTGACCTCATGACCCTGAGATGATGATCTGAGCCAAAATCAAGAGTCAGATGCTGAACTGACTGAACCACCCGGATGCCCAGCCACTTTTGTCCTTTCAAAGGGAAATTATTTTTACTTCAAAGTTTGAAGTAGTAAAATCATACCCCTTTTAGTGTATAAATGAAGCAGTAAAGCTAACTTTAGCATATAGCAGTTTTGTGGAAATCAGTGAATATCACACATGCTATTTGGCTCATTTTTTAAAAGAAGATTTTATTATTTATTTGACAGAGAGAGAGAGAGAACACCAGCAGGCACACTGAAAGAGAGGGGAAAGCAGGTTCCCTGCTGAGCAGAGAACCTGATGCAGGGCTCTATCCCAGGACCCTGAGATCATGACCTGAGCCAAAGCCAGAGGCTTAACCCTCTGAGCCCCCCAGGCGCCCCTATTTGGCTCACTTTAGGAAGGGCTCTGGCAAGGAGCTTTAGAATTTTAACAAACAAAAAAATGCTCTGTTGTTGTAAATGGTATTCTGTTGAACTCTCTAGTGGGATTCTAAACATTTCTCAGGTGCCACGGGAGACGGAATATGGGGACTGGATAGTAGGTAGGGCTGAGGTGATGCTGCTCCTGGTGGAGACTGCCTCTGGGGCATGTGGGGCTGCCTGTCTGTCTGTCATGTCCTGCATAGTCATGAAGTTGTCTAGACACAATGGGGTCAGCTGAGGTGTGGTGGTTTTTTATATAGCACTGCAGAGTGATGCCACAGATGGCATTATGCCAGAGGACAAAAGTTCCTGCCCCGAGGCACCAGTGCTCCAGGAGGGGACCACAGGGGATAGAACAAACACCAGCTTGCCCTGTGCTCACTAAAGGTAAAACACTTGATGGGGAATATAAAGATACAAGGTGATATAAGGAGAGAATTTTACCTTCAACTCTGGATTTCTTGGCTTCTCTTGTCTTAGGATAGGGACTCATGTTACCTGCATAACAGAGAAAAGAATCGTTGGCTCCATAATTGGGTCCTAGACTTCAGGACCCTCTGTGTCCCTTTCTTTCTTTCTTCTGACCCCAACTTACCCTATTTTACTAAGACAAAAGTAAATCATAGATAGGTCCATGAATTTGGACACAGAGGTAGCTGGCAGTCTGGTATTTCTGCCATTTACTTAGGACAGTGATTGAGTTTAGGGGGGTGTTCCTGAGCCAGTGTTGTTTAGCTAGAAGAAAGAAATTAATCATTATGCTGGGTCCTCCTACAAAGCTGAATGTGGCCCATGTGGGATCAAGGATCCATGGTTGTGCTTGGAGTTCTAACACCCTAAAAACATGTTCGTCATTTCCATGTGTGGGCATGTTTGGATTTTTCTGGAGAGGTTTTAGCTTTCAGTGTTTTTCCAAATGTATCCACAAACTTAAGAAAGGTTAATGATTCCGGCTTTCCTACTCCTAGGCACTTCTTTCTGCCTGTCCAAATCCTACCAGTATCTGAAATCAAATCTCATTGTTCATGAACCTTTCCCAACTATGCTGGCTCCCAAGTACTCCCATTGCAGAATGTCCACAAAAGACACCACAATGGTACTGAGTACCTTCACAGAGAGTGTTAGAAGCATGAGGGGGGATGCAATGTGGTTGGGGAGGAGGAGAGGCTTCCTGAGGAAGAGATGCCGGGGCTGGGGTCTGCGGGAAGGACGGCAGGGAATGAGGCAGAGAGTGAGAGTGAAGAGTAAGTGCTTTCTACATACATGAAGGTGGTATATAAAGTTGATTTGGTTATGGTCGTTTGGAGAAAATGCTCAGATATTCTCCATGATAATAGTGATTTCACAGGGCTGAGGACTCCAGCCATCGCAAGAAAATCTTACCTAGAATTCTCTGTGTGGTTCCTGCCTACTGAGGGTAACAGCTGTCTGAAGCAGGGCTATTTACTGTGACTGTTTTAAGTGTATAGTTTCTTTTAGGTAAATATTCAGGCTCCACTTCGGAGGTTCTGAATAATTTCAGTGGATGGGGACTAGACATTGGCGCTTTTCAAAAACTCCTTGAGTGGTTTTAATGAGAAGCCAGAGTCAAGAGCTGCTGTTATAAGTCCATCGAGAAAACATTAACGGGACTTTAAAGACTGGTAACGTCCAGTGTTGGCAAGGACATAGGAAATGGATGCTCTCACACATTGCTGTGGAGAGTTTAAGTCAATATGCATTTTCTGGAAGGCCATTTGATAATCAATTTCAAACATTTTAAGGTTGTGAATACTTTTTTCCCCCTTGGCAACTCCACTCATGGGGGTCTGTGTTAAAAAAACAAAAGGAAAAACAACCAAACAAAAAACCCCATCAGGTATATGGATAAAATTTTATACAAGATTGTTCTTCAGAGTGTTTCTATGACAGAGATGAACTGGAAACAATTTAAAAGTCTGACAATAGAGGATTGGTTACATTAAGTTTGCTATCAATTCTCTTTACAATGATGCACAACTATTAGAGATGATACAGCAAAATGCCTACTGACACAAGGAAGTGTTCAAGATAGATTATAAAGTGAGAAAAGCAGGTACAAAATAATATGTGTGCAGCACCTGTACTGAAGAAAACATTGGGAAAATACACTAGTATTTAGCTTATCATTGTGAAATAAAACTGCAGTTGCTTTTTAAAGGTTTTTGTTTTCTTGTCTGATTTCTCTAAGGTCTTTACAACAGGCATGCATTATTTTCCTCCAGAAACGTTAGAATTTTAACAAGAGCATTAGCAGAGGAATACAGGCACAGTGAGAAGGACAAACGTGTCACCTCATCAGGCCTACCTCAAAGGAGAGTATGAAAGAAAAGTCCCAGCTGGCATGAATACGGGATAACCTGGGTGCTTAATAAACACACAGAATCTTAGCTTCCTTGTTTACCAGATTCTCGAGGCGGCTCTGCCACAGGCAGTCACCAACGGGGTTTGGGAAACTCCCAGGAGCCTTCAGTCTTCAGGGAGCTCCGTGATCTCAGCTAGCCTTCTTTCCTTTTCCTGTGTCTCTCATGTTTTCTGGGATTACTGCAGAGAATCTCAGTTACTTTGGGTTTATTTTAAGGAATTGAGGGAAAGTTGGTCCCACCCACCTCACAGGGATCAGGTCATGGTTTGGAGCTCAGTCGTGACTGCACCATCAGGTCTCAAGGATAGAATGCCATCCAAGACACGAAGCACCGAGAGCCGGGGATACCTCCCCTCAAAACCCCCGTCTGAACTCCCTCTGCCCGCTACCTTATGGTCATCCAGCTACTCTGTCAAGGCCAACGTGCAGTCACTTTATCTTTTAAATCAAGTGAAGACAGTTTGTTTATTTCTACTCTTACACAGGGTTTCCTATGAACCATTTGCCTCCACTGTCTCTTTTCTCTCCTGTCTTTGTCCTTCTGCTCCTTCTGCTGAATCTCTTCTTCACCCTCTAGTATGAAACGCTGGGCAAGCCATCCTGCCAGAGGCCCTCACAGCCTCACAGCTGCCTAGAAGCCCCTGTCTCCGGGTCAGGCATTCATCCCTAGTCCTGCCCTCCAAGTCAGAGGGTGGACTAAGCTAGAGAAACCACACATTCATCCCTCCTGGCCTTTATAGCAGTGGTACTCACTGCTCAGAACTACTGTGTGCCAGGCCCTGTGTCATGTTCTCAGCAGCAGTTGTGGCTGTGGCACGTCCTCAGAACATTCTAGAACTCACTGTGGTATTTCCTTGTCTTTAGGTTTAGCCATTAGACATTGGCAGGAGTGGCTTCTGGATGCAGGAGGGAGATGGTCACTGAGGAGGGGAGCCTCCCTCTTTGTTGAGCATCTGCTCAGATCATCTACGGATGCCTCCCAGGAAAAGGCTGTGAAGTGACTTCCTGCTCATCCCCAGCGTCCTAGCTCCATCCTGGGAACAAACACTCCTTCCTCACAATGCTTCAGTGGTTTGATTGTGGAAGTAATTAAGAGATTTCCCCTCGTGCCTTACCTATTTAGTATATTTTGATACCCTAATGCAAATAAATTTTAATTGTATGTTTCTGCTCAGCAGTCTAGCATGGTCCTGATTGGGTGGAGGGCTGAGGCACTGCTCATCTAGGGCTGCCAGGGATGCCAGCTTGAGGTGGGCATGTGATAGAGAGCCTGAAAGTCTGCTACCCAGAGGAGGGAATGGCCTGTGGAAAACAGATACCAGTGTCCTCTCTCTGCACGTACCTTCCTCTTGCACTGCATTTGTGTAGACCCTAGAAACCTGATTCCTTCTTCAGGGCAGAGATATTCCCATCAATCACAGAAATGAGAGGTGCAGAGAATCAGTGCTTCATTACCAAACCTCAGCCTAGAACTTGTGCTTTTGGATCCTGAAGCTTGGAATTCTATTTGAGCTGGGCTTCTTGCTGCTCAGGGGTGGGAGCCTGTGGGCCTCACTTTTCCTCCCTGAATTGACTCCACCTTTTCTGTGGTCCATGTGACTCAGAAGACCTCCTTTTCCAGGGCCAAATTCCTTTTGTGGGAAACTAGAATGTGCGTGCTTTCTTCTCTGTTCCCCTCCAAGGTCTGGATGCAGAAACCTCTGGTCCATTGCTTCTGGAAAAAATATAGAACCAGAAACAAAGCAGAGGGGAGAGATCAGAATGTTCTTCAGAGGAGAAGCTCCAGGAAGCAGGCAGAGGAAAAATCATTCTTTCATCCACGTCATCTTAGAAAAGAGAGGTGTTGGGGACAAACAGCATTAGCATTTGTGTTTGAGAGATCCAAATTCCATTCATACCTCTTCCGTTATTACCTAAAGATCTGAAGCGGATTAACCCATCTGAACCTCAATTTCTTCATCTGTAGAATGGGAACAATAATAATACCCCTCTGGTTGTTGAATGGATTATCTACTACATTGCCTAGAAAATAGTAGACATGCAATACATGTATGCTAATTTATTACACATGACAATACTAATTATTGATTCTTAGTATCAATTATCTTTATTACTCCTACTTGCAGTGGGATAATTTGAGAACTTCATCACTGCATAATTTATTTTATCCAATGCCTCAAAATAGTCTCTTTGTTTATAAAGAATGATATATCACTTATATAATATAATAAATTCTGGCCACTGAATCTAAACTATTTCCAGCTACTCCTTAGTCTCCCCCCTTAACCATAGGACTTATAAGCACTGAACACATTGTATATTTATTAGTTTGTTTATTGATTAATTGTTTTCCTCCACCAGAATTCAATCTGTAAGGGAAATGGCTATATAGCTCTTAGAATGTAACTGAAACATAGCCAATTGTTCAATAAATTTGTGTTGAATGAATGAATGGATAAAAAATAAGAAAAACAAATAATTGAATGAGTTTCTAATACAAGACCTTGGCCTAAGTACCATGAGTAAAGAAATATTTCTAGCTCCTGCCCCTAAGGATTGTGAAGTCTAGCCACAGATGAGGGAGAGTCTATGAAAACCCAGGAGACAGGAATCAGTGACAGATGCTGTAAAAGTGAGAAAGAGAAGGTTCTGTGGAAGGTTAAGTGAGAAAAAGATAGGGGTACCTGGTTGGCTCAGTTGTTAAGTATCTGCCTTCAGCTCAGGTCATGATCCCAGGGTCCTGGGATTGAGCCCCATGTCAGGCTCTCTGCTCAGCAGGGAGCCTGCTTCTCCCTCTCCCTCTCCCTCTGCTTGTGTTCCCTCTCTTGCTGTGTCTCTGTCAAATAAATAAATAAAATCTTAAAACAAAAACCACAACAAGCTGTGTCTGTCAAATAAATAAATAAAATATTTGAAAAAAAAAAAAGAGAGAAAGGTAACTTTCAATGGTAGGATCAGAGACTGCTTCACGGAGGAAGAGTTTTTTTGTGCTTAGATCTTCGGGAGTGGGGGTGGGGAGCTGTGGATTTGCCTGAACAATGAGCATTCCAGATGGAAGGACTGCAGCATGTTGCCAGGCAGGGCAGACCTGAAGGACACAGAGGAGTGGCAAGTGAAAAATTGTTTTTCTTTTAAACAAATGCCACCCTGATACGCATTCCCACCTCATCCCCATTTGAAGCATACCCGAGTTTTATTATAGACTTCGCTGAAATTCTACTTTTCCATTGAAGCTTTTTCAGATTCCTGATTGGAATTTTTAACTGTTTTATCGTTCATTTGGGGCTCACACTGTATCTGCAGGATTGTCATTTTTTTCCTTATTGTATGCCCTCTCGAAATTTGACAGGCAAGGGCCAGACACCTCTTCCTGTGAATTCTAGCTGGATATATATTTGGCTATAATCATGACTCAGTAGAGAGCGTTTGGTTGACTGATTTAGGGAAGTAACTTTAAAAAAATCTTGCAAGAAGTCTTTCTGTCGAATTCTGAGCAGAATTGCTGTCTCCTATCCTATTTTGTAAAGGTTTGGGTAGACCTTGAAGAGCAAGTCCCTTTAGAAAGAGAATACTTTAGAACTAATATTTAGAGTTTCACTTGTTCAGGGGTTCATTTTATGGATCACGAAACCGAAGGCCAAAGAACTCTCTGCTTTCCTGATGTCCTGGAGCTAGTTAGAGGTTCCTGATGATATTTTGGATTTGAAAGCTTGAAAAGGTTTGTAAGACTTGTTGTTTTACATTAGCCCAGGGAAATCTCCTGCTGGGAAGCCAAAACACAATGCCTCTTACAGGCTCCTGAGTATAAAGAATGTACTCACAGACCCTCTAAATGATGAATATTATTGAAATCAGCCTTTTTACTAATAGAGGACTATTTTTGGAACTTAGAGCTGGAAGAGAACTTTGGATCAGGGATCTGAGTCATTCCCTGTTATTCCAGTTAATTACCACAGCCCTGCTTGAGGGAAACTGACTATTGCTAAGTAACAAAAATAGGTAAGGCCCACAAAGGAATCTGGGTAATTGCCATGGAACCTGAAGGCACTTTAGGAAGATAAGATGAGATGGGAGGGAAGAGCTCACAGAAAAGAAAACCTGGCCAAAAAAATAAAAAGGAAATATTCCGTTATTTTTTAAAAAGCCTATGCTTAGAAGTCAGTGGAAACAGTGAAAGCAAGTAAAATCTTTATTTGTTTGCAATTCAAACATTTATTTCAGTTCCATTTGTTTCAATTCAAAAAGCTTATTAATAAATTTCTATTTGAAGGGTTTGAAAAACTGGCAAACCATGATACTTTCTGTTGGAATAGGCTGGTCTTACCCAGTAGATGAAAGGGAACAAAAACTCAGACGTAAATTCTCTTCCATGGTGTAATAGTTACAATGACAGCTATGACAGTTATGGGCTGACTGGACCTTCAAAATCAGCAGGTCAGGGGGTAAAAAAAAATGTGTAGAGCTGTGAATAATGGTTTACTTAGTCATGGTCAGTCTATGCTAAGAAATAACAGTAAATTGAACTATAAACTCTTACACCAACACCTTGAAAGTATTGAATTTTCTTCCTTCATTTGTGTTTCTCCCCCCAAATTTTCCACTCTAGCTTTTCTTTTGCTTTATTTCTTTCTACCTGTAACTTTACCTAATATTTGTATTGTTTTCTTTTTTCTTTCTCTTTTCTAATTTTCCTCCCTACTTTTCTTTTTCTTACTGTTAGTTGTTACAGCTTCCCTCTGATTGTCTAATTCATTCCACCTCCTTTCCCACTTTTCTTTCTCCTCTTGAAAAATTAAATGGCCATAATCAATACATTATTCTTTATTCAATGGGGTATGATTTTCCATGCTTTAAAAATTTTGAATCAATTTAGTTTAAATTTATATATAGTACTTGTCTTTGGCCTCTTGAATTTGTGAACACAGAATGTTATGCCTATCACAGAACCTTAGGAGAATTGTCAAATCCCAGGGGCTGCAGAGGGTGGAGGTAAGAAGGTACCGACGTCATCTTCCATGACCTTGAACTGCCTTTAGGTCATGGAGAGCATCGGACTCGTGAGCAGATACTCCAATGCAAGAATATCAAGTACTGTCATACAAACGGAAACTTTGGCTGTGAGAGAAAAGGGAATGAAGGATTCACTCTGCCTGGGGGTGGTAAGAAAAGTTCCCTAGCAAAGAGGGAACCCAGGGGAGTCTTTAAACAAGGAAAGAGCTGCAGGTGGAAAAGAGAGAATATTGGGTTTTATTTCCATTTGCCCCTCAACAGATTTTTCTCTATAATTGTTAACGGCCTTAATGAAAAGGTGTTCCAAGTGATGAAAGCTTCAGGACCTTTTTAGGTTGTGCCTTCTGGTAGAAAACACACGCAAATAACTTCTTCCAGGAGGGAGGGTTTTAGAAAGTTCGGTTCTGGTTTGCCTGACAGCTGCAGGGCATCACAAGGAAACAAAATCCTGACAACTTCCCCTAAAGCAGAATTTCCCAAACTCTTCTAGAGAGATGTTGATACAAGTGAGGAAAAAGAACATCCTTTGATCAAGTAGTTTAGGAAATAGGTTAAAAAAATGTTACACATGGAATTCAGGACTATTCTAATAGGCTAATATTCATCAAAGATCTTCCAAAAGATGTATTTTAAGAAGCCTTTTCCAAACTGATTTGACCTTGAGCACGCTCTCTCTCTCTCTCTCGTGAGTTGGAATTGGGCATTCCTGACACACCATCCCAGGTTTTTCTCCTGTAAACCAGGTCCCCAGCACTTTCCTAACCACAGAAGTGAGATGCCTTTCTTCCCCATCCCCCTAAGAAACTACCAGTAGCTCTTTGAGCTTTGTGCCTCTCTGCTTGTCCACAGCCCGGAAAAGAGAGAATCGTGGGAGCAGAGCTGGTTTCCTTCCAAAACCTCCCTCCTCAGCGCTACATGGATTTAGCCACTTACAACCTGTATAATCTTAGACAAGCCTCATAACCTCTCTGCACTGCTGCTTCTTTCTTTGACACTTAATCTAAGGTAGATAAGGGAAGGCAGGTGTTGCTAATAAATCCTGGATATTGTACCTTTCCCAAGGACATTTGGATATGGTTGGAGAACTAGACAAATAGGTCTTTCAGAGCCAAGAGAAAAAATCTCCTAGAGGTGAAGTTTTAGGCATTTTGTCAGAGAGGAAGAAGTTTTTTTGGAAAGAAATGGCCTAGTAGTAAGGGGGTACCAAGTTCCCATAAATCAGTCCCACATGGTCTGTTTTATCTTTCTGGCCTTCTCTTGGGCCCTTGTGTGGACTTTGGTTTCCTAGACTCAGCTCTAGAAAGGGACACTCCAATGGACTAGAGTGTCAGACAAGGACATGGAAACCCAATTAGTACTCACACTTCAGAGAAGGCCATCTGGAGGCTTAATCTTGTGTCTTAAAAATTTGGCAGCTTTCTTTCTAGAAAAACTGCATTTGGTGATGTTTACAGAATTCATCCAATGCAGCTTGAGTTTTATGGAGCTCTAAACATTTAAGCAGTATTTGGGAAAATGGCAGGGTTAAAATGTTTCTGAGTAAACTTGAAGCTATAGTTGTTCTCCTCCTACTCCTGAATCCTAAGGAAGAGTTTTCTGAGTGAAAAAGGAACGAGATATGAACTGAATAATCAAAGTAAGACCTTTGGCTTTGCGGACAAAATCCAGGATTAGTTAAATGGCCCATTTAAATTATTTACTACAACTTACATAACTAAATTTTTATGTATGGCACCTATGACCTTCACTGCTTTATGTCTCAGCCAGATAAGCTATTAGAAAAAATAACTCAGTGAGGACTGAATGTTCATTATAATTCATAACTGTAAAGAAGCACAAGGTCTTTGCTTGAGGACAAAGGGTTAATGAGAGATTTTTCTGTGTTTTCTTAAGAGTCTTAAGAGTCAACGCACACTGTATTTGCCAGAGCCCCCTGGTCTTATAGGGGTCAGTCTGCAAACCCATGACTAGGTCCATCTTTGGAAAATAGAAAGCCCAGAGGCAGGACCAGGGAGTTGGAGCTGGAACAAGATAAAATGAAAGGAAAATATTTGAATGGAATACTGGTTTTTACTCTTTGTCACTCTCTGAAATATCTATGATTATGCCTACCTCTGAATTCTTGAAAATCCCCAGACATTAAAAAGCGTGTTTGCTAAATATTACCTGAAGCATGAAAGAAAGGAATTCTGTAAACTCTTCAGATTTCTACCCTACAGCCTACCCTCAAATCTTCTATATTTCTTGGTTATCATAATCACATCCTGATAGTGTCCAGACCAACAGGGCTGAAATGTGTTCCCCTGTAAAGCGTGGACAAAATGCCTGGTTTCCTGAGAACTCTCTTTGCGTGTGTGTTGGGGGTGGAGGGAGGAATAGAACTGGGGGACATAGCCTGGTTAGCCAGGGAATACTAGGGGCGGTGGGGGAGCTGCTCCGACGTTAAGGCTAGTCGTGAACTTTCTAGAAGCATCCCTAATGTTGGTGACAGGAGACGACAAGGCCAACACAGAGACAGTCTTGGGTTGATGGGAAAGCCACTCCCTCCCGCCCATATACAGGTTCTTCTGCTTCTAATCACAGATACCATGACTGCTGCCTCCACACAGCTATCGCTGGGTGGTAAGGAGTTGTGAAAGGCTGGCCTTAGTGAAGACTGGAGATGCTGACTTCCCTCTTCTTTTGTTACCTTCACAAAATTGCAAGTCGGGTCCAAAGTGGAGTGTAGGGACTGCATTGATCTGAAACAAACACTTCCTACCAGGTGGAATACTGGTTATGCAAGGTTCAATGAGGACACAGCAGCAGCAACTGAAACCCTCTGATGATACAGGAATTTTTTTCTTAAAAGCACAAATTGCTATTGGTAAATTAATGTATTATGTAAGCATCCATCTTTCTACTAAGCTGGCAAAAGGCAATTGTATCAAAATATAAGGCAAGAGGATCAATTTTAGTCCTTTTGATTGTTGTGAAGATCAAAAAAAAAAGCTGTTCACGCTGACTACTGATAAGAAAGAGTGCCATCTAGAGGCTCTGCTTAGAACTCCACTTCAGTCTCGAGAATCATCCTTCAATATGACCTTGAGTTGTCTTGCTCTGTGATTGTGGGGCTCATGATTGATAATAAGGGGAAGGGAGCAGTGGGCATAGCCACATGGTAATGGAGTCAGGTATTATGAGGGATGAGTTGTGTTGACATAGAGTGAAGGCCCAGACCTCATTAATTACTAAATGATGCCCTTTGTCTTTCCAGGGATGCTTCTCCTCCGTTGAGAGCTTTCATACTCCAGTGGTTTGCTCCTAGGCTTTAGGCTTTTAACTTTCTCTTTCTTTAATAGAATGAAAGGCTTAGAAATCATATTTCTTCTTTTGTGTTAGGAAAAGTAAATTGTTGAGATGATACATGTCATTTAAAAAAAAAAAGCCCTAAGGAAAGAAATAGTGACAATGAAGAGCAAAAAGAAAGGTCGATAACCATCTCTAATTTTGCTCAACATACATAATTGGATTAATTTAAAGGCTATGTTCCTGAGGATTAGTTTCTTTGCCCCCATCTTGAATCATTCTATTTAGTAGCATCAAACAAATTATTTCCCAACTTAGCACTGATGTTCACGCTCTAATTTTCAAGCCCACAATGAACCATAGATTTTGAAAGGAGGTCTGAACTCAACACATCACCATTATCATGCTATAGGCATAATTTTCTTAGGAAACCTAAGAATGTGTTGGTAATGATTTCATCATCATCTTGATAATGCAATAGGTAGGAACACCTGAGAGAGTGACCAAGGTGGAAGCTACCCCCCCAAAAAAAACACCACCAATGAAGTTGGCAACAGAACTTGGAGTCTATAATCTCTGACTAAGAAACTATTTCTAGAATAAGTTCATTCTCCTGTATTGGAGAAAATAGGCATATACATGTTTGAGTTTAATGTCTATAGTATTGGATTTTTCTATTGTGACTTTCACATAAGTTTGGACACACTCCTTTGTTCTTTAGGAAAAGTCTGGTTCTTACAGTAGATGTTTCTGGATTCTGCTGTAATAGGTGAGCTACAGAGAAACAATGCAAACTCTGAAATCTTAAGGAATAATATTTTTAGTAATTTGTACAGGATAATCCACACCCCTTGAGATAGTGATTAGTGGTATTCCACTTACCAATGACACATTAAAAAAAAAAAAATCATTGTGCTGTTTGTCTCCAAACTTCAGTAGCCAGTTATAAAAGCTCAGAGGTTGTTTGCCTCATTCTCTCAGTTAATTAAAAAGATTTTTTTATAGCCTCAAGTGTAGTGTAATTTATAATAGGCCTTTCTCCTTCTGTTTTAATTACTATCTTTGCATGGTGTTGTTGGACCTCTGCCTTTTTATGGACTCCTTATGCATAGCTTCCTGAGACCAGCGTCATAGCTGTTAATTAGAAAATAAAGAAGTTTTATGTATTTTTAGTTATCTTCATCTAGGAAAATGAGTGGCGTCGCCTGATTGGGACTTACTTCCCCTACTTTTTTCCCCACTGAAAAGGAAAATCTTCCCTCCTAGATAATGGTTTCCTTTTTAACGTATGTTATATAGAAAAGATTAGGAAAACTGCAGTGAGAGGAGCCCAACTAGAAGTTAAAATTCTACTATCCTTCTAGCTATTACACAGAGACGGTAGAAACTTTTGGAATTTTACAGAGTTATGAACTGAGCTCTTGATATTTCCAATTCATTGAAGAAATAAATGAATGAATTTCTTTGCTTACTGATCAATATAATGAGGAGAATAATGTAATTCCTGGGGGCGGAGGAAGAGAAAAGCAAGAAGCAAGTCATTCATTTCAGAAATATAGCATCTCAAATGATTGAAACACCGGGGTAAATCCTTTGGTGTCAGTTTTGCTCAAAGAGTGTTAGGTTAGTATGTGGAGTCAGTAGAAATAGGCACTAGCATTATTTGTGCCATTCGCTTTCCTATTAAATTCAAGGTTAGCGAGGAAGCTGGGTAAAGCTTTCAAAGAAGAGAATAATTGCACCGTCAGCTGAAGATAAAGGAAAGCAACTTTCTAATATTAACGGCTTCCCTCTTTGTTCCTTCCTTCCTTTACAAATGAAGGAGAAACCCAAAATGGTGGAAGAATTTGCTCTGAATCCTCAAAGGGTTATCCCCATATCCCAAAGCATTCTTATAAATAAGAAGGTATATAAATCTTCAAGTGATACATGCATCTGATTAGTTTTTCATTAAAAAACTTAGGATAATGTTGCCCAGCATGCAAAATGCTCCGAGGAGCAACTGAACACATTACATTTTAATTGGATCACCCCAATCTATAAGTACTATCATTTTCATTTAAGAGATTAAAAAATTACTCAGTGACAGAATTAAAAGTTGAGTCCACCTAGCCTACCTACAGAAACTTTTGATTCCTGACTGAGATGACAGGGGAGTAAACCTGGAACAGTTTTATTTTCTTCTTTTTGGGGAAGGTAAAATCAAGTCAGCTTGATTTTGAGCTTGGCCAGTAGACTTACACATCTGAATCCTCTGATAGTGAGCAGATCTGTCTGGGACCTTCCAGTTGGAGCTGGGTGGTTTAAAGTTTGTCTGCCATGCAGATTTGCTCTGTAGTTATAGCCAAATGTAGATAGAAAGGGTTTCGTCTTTTTCTCTTTCCTGCAAATCTTTAGGTCGCACGTGTGTTCTGAAGAAGCCTTCATTTTCAAAGGCCTTTTTTTTTTTTTTCCTTTGAATGGGAAGGGCTTCCTTCTCCACAATTGTATGAATAAAGTTTTTATCTTCTTCTTTCACTCATGCTTTATTCTGCCATCATGGTACCAATACTTCACTGTGATCCTAACTCTATGTTTCTAACGTTAAAGAAAATATATCTGGTATCTGTCTGATGCCCAGATTTTAGGAAGATGCACTAAGAATTTCAGGCTGTACCTACTGTCTTAATAAATTCATGGGTTTGATGAGAAGAAATTTTGGTGATAGAGTTTTTGTTTTGTTTTGGATGGCAACATTTTTGAACATACATTTCAGGATCAGTTTATCAGTTACTAAAAAAAAAAAAAAAATTCTCCCTGAATTTTGACAAGGATTTCAGTGAATCTGTACATCAACTTGGGAAATACTATCTTCTTGGTAATACTAAGTTTTTCAGTCCACAAACACTGAATGTCTTCCCATTTGTTTAGACATTCTTTAATTTCTTTCAGCAAAGCTTTGCTGTTTTCAGTGTGTAAGATTTTTACTTTTGTTAATTTTATACCTAAGTATTCTTTTAGATGCCGTTGCTTTCTTAATTTCATTTTTTGGATTGTTCATTGCTACTTATAGTGTATGGCTATATAATCGTAGGGGTACCTGAATGGCTCATTTGGTTGAATAGCTGAGTCTTGATTTCAGCTCAGGTCATGATTTCAGGGTGGTAAGATCAAGGCCCACATTGGGATTCACACTCAGCAGCAGTCTGCTTCTCTCTCTCTTTTTCTCCTTCTCTCTTTTCCCACCACCTCTCCTCCTGCCCACATGTGCACCCTCTCTCTAAAATAAACAAATGAATCTTTAAAAAAAGAAATATACTTGTATTAGAAAAAAAACTGATAGATTGACTAGAAATACAATTGATTATTGTGTATATGTTTGTGTATATATTTGTCCTAATTGTTTTTATTGTGTGTGGGTATGTACATGTGTACTCCTTAGGATTTTCCATATAGAAAACTATGTCATATATTAATAATAATGATAGTTTTACTTTTTTCTTTCCACTGTGGATGCCTTTTATTTCCTTTCCTCATCTAATTTCCCTGGCTAAAACCTCCAGTATAATGTTGACTATAAATGATAGGAGAAGACATGCTTGTCTTCTTGCTGATCTTAGAGGAAAACATTCAGTCTTTCACCATTAAGTGTGATGCCAGCTGTGGGTTTTTCATAGGGACCTTTTACTAGGTTGAAGAAATTCCTTTCCATTACTGCTATGTTGTTTTTTTTTTTTAAATCATGAAATGGTAAAATTAAAATATAGATTTTTGTCAAACTTTTTTCTGAGTCTTTTGAAATGATCATGCATTTTTTTGTCGATTATTACCGTGATGTATTGAACTTATTGATTTTCATATCTTAAACTAAACTTGTATTCCTGAAATAAATATCATCTGATCAAATGGACATATAATCTTTTTTATATGTTGTTGGGTATGGTTTTGCTAGTATTCTGTTGAGGATTACAAGTCTATATTTGAGGGATATTTGTCTGCAGGTTTTTTCTTTTTTCTAGCGATATCTTTGGTTTTGGTATCAGAGTTATATTAGCCTCATAGAATCAGTTGAGAAGTGTTCTCTCTCATTTTTTTTTTTGGAAGTGTTTGTGTATTGGTGTTATTTCTTCTTTAAACATTTGGTAGAGTTCACTAGTAAAACCATCTGGACCTGGTTTTTTGAGAAGGTTTTTGATTAATTCAATCTCATTTGTGATAGTAGATTCAGATTTACTTGTCTTGAGTCAGGTTCAGTGGTTGGTAATTTTTTAGGAATTTGTCTGTTTCATTGAGGTCATCTCATTTATTGGCATACAATTATTCATAGTATTTTCTTTTGATCATTTTTATTTCCAAAATGTCAGAGGTGACATCCACACATTCCTCGTTTTTTGTAATTTGATCCTTCTCTCTTTTTTTTCTTGGTCATGCTATTCTATACTGATTTTATAATCTATGAGAGGGTATTAATCTTCAGTTTGAAAAACATTACCTTGGGTACATTAAGTAATTTGTCTGGACCTCTATTTCCTCCTTAGAACTTGAGGGCCCCATAGGGGCCTATTAAGCTCTAACATTTTAAGGTTCTGTGGGATTTCATTCTAGAGAATTATAGGTTTCTTGTTACATTTTTCCCCCAAATGGTGTCCAATTTAGGCAAATGGTACATCTAAAACAGTGATAGCCATAATGTGATTCCCTGCCAGCAACATCAGCATCACTTGGGAAATTGTTAGAAATGCTAATTCCTAGACATACTAAGTCAGAAACTCTGGGGTGGAGCTCAGCACTGTGTGTGTGTGTTGTTTTTTTTTAATAAGCCCTCCAGGTGATTCCCATATATACTGAAGGCCTGAGAACTACTGATCTAGAACAACTATCTTTTCTGAAACAGACACTCTCCATCTCTCGTCTTCTGATTTAAATGTCTTTGTTTCCACAATTCTTTCTCCCATTCTCCAACCCCTGTTTTTTTCCAAGGGGATAATCAGTTCCTGCAATATCTCTGGGACCAGAGCAGTATAGCAAGGCATTTCAGATCAATGGAAAAGTAACTCCAGTCATTCCTAGTCTAATGTGTACAGAGTTCCTGCAGTGATCCCCACAGGTTGGGAGGGAACAAGTCCAGTTTAGACAAGAATTTTTGCGTCCTTTGGTAGAAAAGACTACAGTTCCCTCTCTCCTAGAACTTGCTCACACCTTAAACCGGCTGGATGCCCTGGAATGCTGGGCTGCTTGGTGGTTGTTTTTCATAGATACGTGATGAAAAATGTAAAAATTGTTACTTTGTTGTTTTTATAACAGTTGACATTTTTTGCCATCTTCGGTCTTGCCAATGTAGAAACCACCCCCTTTTGGGTCAGAAAAAGCCCCTTAAGATGTCTATCATGTAAGCGGCAGTCCTCTAGAAGAGCACACACTTGTAGATTTCTGTAAAGTGAGGAATCGTGAAGACATGATTATATTTTTCTGTGTGTTTAGTTTCATTTCAATTCTTTGCTTGACATATTATGTAGAATATAAATGAAAATTTTATACTGAACAGTCCTAAAGAGCTAAAGGAAGTAGATGATATTTAGCCCACATCCTTTTTTAAATTTTCTTTTTTCAAAAAAGCAGAATCCTATTGTAATCTGTGAATTTAGTCACTTTAGATGTGCTAAAAACTATTTTTCTGTTTCCATAGCTCTAGGAGATTATTGTATGGTTGAAAAGTCAAGAGACCTAGATTCTAATCTGAAAATTAGAAAATGGTAAATTGACCACGTGTTAACTTGCACTCTTGCACAAATTACAAATCGTCACTGACTCTCAATTTCTTTATCTACAAAATATAGATAACACCTTCTCAAACACACAGCCTTGCTGATGGAATTTAATTAACTAGTTCAACACATATAGCTTCTCTTATATGCTTGGCAATCAGGATAAAACAAAATAGGGGAGATCCCTATCCTATTGGGGCATATATTCCTACTAGCAGTGGACAGACAGTAAAAAAATAACAAGTGAAAGAAAAGGGTTAGGATTCAGGTGGAGGGAACAGTAAACACACATCTCTGCTTTAGGGGTATTTCTGAATTGATTGAGGAACAGAAAGGGACCCAGAGTACCTGAAGGGGAATTAAAAGGAGAAGAGTAGAGAAGTGGTAGAGAAGAGGTGACATGGTTGGGGAAGAGGACATGCTGGGTTTTAAGGCCATTGTCAGGACTTCAGCTATTACTCTGAGCGAGATGTGAGCCATTAAAGGGTTTGAAACAGAGGAGTCACATGATCTGATTAATGTTTAAAACAATCTGACTTTGTTAAAGAACAAACCATTGGAGTACAGGTGTAGAAAGAAGAGACTAGTTAGAAAGATGACAGTAGTTTTCTGCAGAAAAGTTGCCAAGAAGATGGTGGAAAGTTGTGAGGTTCTGGATATAAACTTTGAAGGTAGATCCAACAGGTGTTGCTGATGGGTTGGATGTATGATTTGAGAGAAAGACAGGAGTCAAGGATGACACCAAGACGTGTGCAGTCAAGGAATGGAAGGATATAATAGTCTCCCCATTTCTGCCTTCTTCTTTAATCCCCACCACTTACACCAGAAATCTGAAGATGTCTTCTTTAGAATGACAGCATCTGTAACTTGCTTCAGGCCACCCTCCACCATCCAGAGTTGGTATCTCAGAATGCTATTCTTAGAAACTTCACTGTGGAATGCAGTTCAGTAGGCAACTAAGTAAGTTTGGGAAATGTTATATTTTGTATCTCTTCAGAGTCTTAACATAAAGGCTCTGAGAAGATCTGCAAAAACAAAACAAAACAAAACAAAAACACCCATTTTACTTTGTTTGATATAGTATGGTTTTCCTTTGACTTTGAAATACCTTTGGTTAATTTATCTCCTAATTACATTCCAATGAACATGCCAAGAAACATTTTAGGAAATGCTGAACTAGACTGCCTGCACCTCCAGAACATCTTCCAAGCCTCTTTACTAACTGTTGCCACTTCAATTTTCCCAAAGAAACTTTTGCCATATCATTCCCTTCTCAAAAGTCACATAGGGATCCTTTCCTCTGTAAGATTAACACTGAACTCTTCAACCTCACCTTCAACTGTGTTCACAGGCCAGCCTCAACCTTCCATGCAATCCACATGGAACCTGGTAGCCCAGGTGCTCTCAGTGACCTCCAGTTCCATTGCATATATACTCATCCTTTCTCTAGGAAACCTTGCTGGGCCATCCTACAGGTTCATTGCTTAAATCATTTCTACTCACCATATATTGCCCAGCAGAGGGCTGCTTTTTTTTGGGGGGGGGGGCAGCAGCCTGTGATCTCCACAGGCTGTGCAAAATCTTATCAAATTCTGCAGCACACACTGAGCATGTTATTCCTATGGTCCTTAACATATATTGCCATGAATTGATAGTCACACTTAAAACTGTGTGCTTTTTATCTCTTCCTTAAGAGCAAGGCTTATCTCTTGATTGTCTTCCTAGCTTGCATGACATCTAACCTTGTAGCTTGTTTCCTATGTTTATAGGCATATTTAGAAATATTTGCTGACTATCAGTGAGCTCAAATTCTTTTTACAAATGTAGTAAGAGGACTTACTATTTTTCTGGTTTTATTGTATTTTGTATTTGTCATCATCTTGACTCCAGAATCTTCCATTCTGTAATGCTGGTGGGTTCGCATGTATTTTGGTGGGTGCCTTTCTTCATCCAGCATGCTGGTAATGACGTGACTATGCAGGTTCAGGTGTGAGGGATGCTGGGGCCTCAGCAACTTCATGTGGTGGGAAATAAGAAAAATTGGGAGCAGGAAAGAGCAGATTGTAGGCCTGGTCTTCATGGGAAAGGCTGCCATTAGTTGAGTATGTGCTGTCAATGAGCCTTGGCAAATGGCTTCCTTCCACTAACTCAGATGCATTTGAGGGAGATGCATTGCTGAAGGGGCAGCAGCAGTGAGTGATTCTTGAGGTCAATCAGGTTTTCCATCAATCAGAGCCATGCATGTGCCGGGAGTAAGGGAGGTAGGTAACAGAATTCAGCTTCCTAGGGAAGGGTTTGCAGGTGTGAGACAAGACATCCCAGATAAGGAGGCCATTCTGTTGTGCTCATGAGGACCTGGATGCTGGACAGAAGCCCTGGATACACAAACAGGGCCATCAGCCACAGTTAGATGTGCCCAGAGCTGGTGAGATGTGCCCAGAGCTCATCACAGGAAGTAGTTCCTTTCCTAGCCCATGGAGGCACCTAGGGAAGTGTGGCACTTGCTGCTACTTCTTTAATACTCTGTTTTCTTTTCTGTAAATTAGGGAGCTTAATGCCTACCTTGGAGCATTGTTGAAAATATTAAATGAGATAATGTACATAATATGCTTTAACACCAGGCACATAGTAGGTCCCCAAGAAATGTTTCTATTCATTCCATGTATCTGCTGATGGGACACTGAAGCTTTTGCTGTGATCAGTATTAGCTCAGAAAATGGGTTAGACTTAGCCTATAGGTGAGTCTATCAGTCTCAACAAGGGCTGCATGGGCCTGGGGACAGATGGGGCAGACAGGTAAGACAGCTAGCTGGATATTAAGCCCTGGGCTCAGCATGATTCCCAGATCCTTTGGAGTTAAGCAAATGAATATAAGCCCAAAGAGCAGCCAGACCAGAGTAATAATAAATGATACACATAACAAGCACTGTGCGCATGCTAAGTGACAGCTATGCTCTCAGGCCTTTACAGAACCTGTTCCTTCCTGTGAAACTGAGGCGTCTGAAGGGTAGATTATGCAGCCAACAAGCAGCAGAGCTTGGACTTGGATGGGGAAGGAGAATTCCCTGACAGTTTGGGATTTTGGACACTGGAATACATGACTAAAATAGGTGTTAAGGATTTTACACATATTGCTGGGAAAGCTGACACACAACCCTGCATAAAGACAGAAGAATGCATGAAATCAACGTGTTCAAGCCTGTCTTTGGACCAGGTGAGACCCTCTGCCTAGACTCATCTTTTTTTAGACAACACCATTTCTCAAGCCTTATCCCTGGAGGCTGTAACTCAGAAGATCTTGGTGGGTCCAGGAATCAGGGATTTAAAAATCTAGGAAGCAGCCGAGAGCTTCTCGGCCAGGTAGCTTTCCACGTTAGTTTCCAGGTCCCTGGCTCAGTTACACTACCTTCTTATTTCGCAAGTTAGAAAAGTAGGCTGTGGGATGGAGGTTTGCACAGACCAGAATAATGATTTCTTTCGGCCCTGTTCCCTTTAAGATTCAGAGCCTGCAAAGTGCATTCTAGCACTTTCCATGGAGGTAGTGCTGAGGATCATACAGGCAGCAAGGCCACCGGCTGACCACTGGATGGCATCCCTGTTCTTCCTTTTCTTGCAGGATTCCTGTTTAGCATTCACAACTCTCCTTAGAGTGCTCCTGGCGGCCTCTTGCCAGTGTTTGTCCTTCCCCTTCCGACACTGCAAGATGGTGACTAATGCCCACCACTCTCCTTGGCCGGTGGGGCTGGGATGTCGGACCTAGACAGACCCCGAGTGAATGGCAGAACAGGGGAAGGCCGGTTGTTCGTTTTACAAAAGCAGCCTCCCCAGTTTCATTCTGGGATGTGTTCATAGGTCATGCTTTTGGTGAGAGAATAAGAATCTCAAAGAAGTCCAGCAGTCATCAAATAAACATTTCCATGCTGAAAACCTCAGAACCAACAATGCAGGTTAATGGCAATATAACATTTGTTTCTATCCAATTTTAGAAGCAGTTATGTTCAGTGACCAGGTTATTTGTTTGTTTGTTTGTTTGTTTACTGCCCTCTGGTGGAAATACATCAGAAATTTAATTTGCTGGAGATACCGAAGATTCACAGGAACAAAGAATCCAGTGGTATTTCGAAGATGTGCAGAATCCTATATAGTTGAACAAGTTTCTTATTTGGAAAGGTAGTTTGAGAGAGGGTTCGTGGCTTTGCCTAGACAAACACTAAGCAAAATCTGTCATTTGCATGAACAGAGGTCACATAAAAGCATGATTTAGAAAAACTGGACAATGAAATGTATTGGAACCATGTTTTCCAGGGTTTTTTTTTTCCATTTTATTTAAATATATGCTTAGTAAAAATGAAGTCTCTTAAAAACTATTTTGTATTTCTAATCTTATTGTTCCCCTTTAGTCCTTCATTTTTTATTAAATTTTAGCTTTCTTATGAAGTCCAAAATATCTTTTCCTGAGCAGTTTTGCTTTGCTAGAAGATACCATAGTCATGCTGGTCTTTCTTTGAGTTTGTCTTGCTGACAGGCTATGGTTCTTACTAGGTCTTGTTAATGTACTAGGAGGAAGGCCAATCCTGATTCCTGGAATTGAACCTCAGGCTTGCCATGGAAACACATGGCTAAATCCTGGATTTAGAGGAAATCCCAGCTCTGGGGACTGTATGGTATTTGGTGGGAACAGATTGAACTGGACAGCTCCCAAATCTGCTGTCTATGTAGCATTTTATGGTCTGTGGTTTCTTTGGTTGGGGTTTTCAGCTCCAGAATAGGAACAGAAAGAAGAACTAGTAACAGAGGGGAAATATTTAATCCCTCATCTTTTCCCTTCCTTAAAACAAAATATAGGGGCACCTGGGTGGCTCAGTGGGTTAAAGCCTCTGCCTTCGGCTCAGGTCATGATCTCAGGGTCCTGGGATTGAGCCCCGCATTGGACTCTCTGCTCAGCAGGGAGCCTGCCCTCACCCCCCACCTTCTCTGCTTGACTTTCTGCCTACTTGTGATCTCTGTCTGTCAAATAAATAAATAAAATCTTAAAACATGTATATAAAATTCCCTTGCTTTGTCTTTCCTGTCTCCCTCTCTTTCAATACCTAGAAGGTTTAGTTATCACATTAGACTGCATACAGATGATGCTAGAACAACTGGTCTTATGTACTGTCCCTTTAAAAAATTGAATCCACTACCCTTTTGCAATTCCCAGCACAATCGAATTGCAATCCAACTCGTCCTATAGAGATCCCAGAGGACAAAGAGTTCACTGCTTGTGTGTGTATTTCCCTGCTGTATATTGTAAGCTCCTTGAAGCTGGAAACAGTCTTATTTCATCTTTGCGAGAGAACTAGCTTACGTTGTATGAAGTATAGAGATGGTCGCTTGGATTGCGTCTCTGTGGCGTCTTGTAGACATGCGATTTTATTTGTGGCTGTCAGATGAGTTAGAAAAGCCAGAACATTTTTCTTGTCATAATGTGTGTCCACCAAATGTCATTTATTTGAAGTTTCAGAAACCAGCATATCAATGAAAGAGAAGGCTTCTTGAGGGTCTTCTGCCACGTAAGGGGTGAGAGGGAAAACTCAATGTAAGATCATAACAGAGAGTCGGTGAGAGCGGGCTCGGAGCCCACACAGTTCCCTTGGATTCTCCCCATGCTTCTGCGAGGAGGGTACACGGAGACAGGTATTATTTTGGTGGTGGTGCCCGGAAAGCATATGCTAGGAAAGAGTAAATCTCTCTAGCATATAGAAGGACGGCTAGCTCCTCAGGTGCTCATAGGGTGTCATTACTTAAAGAATCTGCTGGGATCCAGCTCCTCCAATCTGTCGGCCTTACCATCTGGGACAGGGAATCCAGTGAGGGGAGGTCTGAGGCCAACTCCCATCATCTAGACTTGGGGGCACGTACTTGCACAGGCACACACGATGCCCGATGCAATGATCCTTTGTTTCCACCTGCCCCACCTATCATCTTCTTCCAAGCGAGCTATGTGGTAAGCTAAGGCGGGTGAGTCTGCAACGGGATCCAGAGGGAGCTTGATGATGTCAACATTTTCCGGAGGCTTGGGGTGCTCTGATCCAGCATGCCGTGGGCCTAGCCAAACCCTTCTTCTCTCTGACGGTGCTTGGATGAGAGCAACCACTGTCCCTGTTACTCTCTTTTTAATTTCTGCTATACTTACAAACCACCTGCTGTTCACATGATCTTTCTCCAAACATGGTTTAATGGAATTGCTTAGATTTGCACTTAAAGAAATTATAGTCTCATTTCTGACTCACTTTACCTCCTTGAGATTCTCCCCAGTCACCTTAGCTGGAGTTTTGGACACTCCCGATTCACTGCCCCACATTTAGGATTTTTCCGAGTCTGTTCCCATTGATGGCGGATCGTTACCATGATACAGGGATTTTGCTACCTTTAACTTTCAGTGGCAGCTGTATCTTGAAGGTGTTGGAAAAAGTCTTGATATTCCCCATGAAAAAGTGACAGTATTGCCACGCTATACTCGTATATTCTTATTAAAAGGTAATGGCCCCTTTAAAAAAGAACAGTCTGTATTCAGAGCAGGTTAATCCTGCTATGTTCTGGAAACCTGGCAGAATCATTAATAAGGGAACCAGTTATGTGTAGATTTAAATTAATCAGCAAGCATCCAGCAGCTAGAAACCTAAGGGGAGGGGAGAATCTTTCTCCTTGAAAAGAGAAAATATACTCCCCTCTCATTGGGAACACACACACACACACACACACACACACAGAGTTACACACACACACACACACACACACACAGAGTTGTGGAGAAAAAGACATATGGTGTGGCCGTAATCTTTTGTCTCTTGTGGTTTCTGTCAAGCTGTGTAAGAAAAAGTTTAAATCTCTGAGAGATGAGCTGTACCCTCAGGAGAATCGTTTCAGATTCTAAGGGATGGAGAGACTGAGGTGGGTTCTATCCACCATTGTGAAGAGAGCTGTTTGGATTTTGGCCTGACAGCACGGGGAGCCACATTCAAGGTTCTGTGTGAAATTAGGTGAGAGCCGAGTTGCAGAGATGGGGAAGAGAGAGAATGGGGCTGCAGGGAAGTGGGGGGTTTCCTATCACCAGCCCTCCTGGCCAGGCTGTTTCTAGAAGCACTGTTTGAAGACAGCAAAGATTAATTCTAACTCAGTACTTGTTTTCTCTCATAGTTAAGGACAATGGAAACCAGGGGCAATGAAAAACTGTGGGAGCTGGACACTCGAGAAAGTTCTTTAGGGCTTAGATATTTGAATGAGTTCCATACACACCAGAAAAGATTCGGCATAAATCCGAAGGCTGTTTGTTTTGAACTAAGCCATCATTGATTGAGATTTGCTGAGTTATCCAATTTACGTGTTTGCATCGTTATATACTATTTAACCCTAGTACTCCTTGATCTTAATGCTTGTTATATTAATGACTCCTGTTTTTAAAGGCTTAAGTTAGTTGCAAAGCGTATGATAACTTGTTTAGTTTTAGTTATTTGATACTTATGGACAAATTATTTATATGAATCATGACGACATTGCACAGTGGATAAAACAGCAGTGAGCCAGAGAACCCCCATTCTGACCTCACCTCTGCTCCTTACAAGAAAGGTTACTGGGGGGAAATCTTTTCACCTCTCTGAGCCCCAGTTTCTAATGTGCAAACCTGGGATCGGGAAAAAAAATCTGCCTTGGTTATTGTGATAGTTAAATGAAATACAGTCAAATCCATTTAGAAGTGCTTAGAAAATTAGAAATCACTATAAAAAATTCAAGGTTTTTATTTTGAAAAACTTGATTAAAAAATAGATTCACAGCTCTTTTTTTACCCTGTCTGTGGTCTTGTTGCTTCACTTCCAAGGACATTTGTTCCTTCATCCATTAAATCAAATGAGAGGACATGTTAGCCAGTGAACTCTGGCTATGAGGCAGGAGCAGGGCTAGCTGGGAGGTTTCATCAATCTCCATTGCACCCCCTGGCTGGGACTCACCTGAGGGAGAGACACTGGCCCCTTGGCTCACTAGAGTAGCTCCACCTTTCTCTGATGTCATTAATCCTCTGAATAAACTTTTCTCTACTGAAAGCATACTATAGCTAAACAGAAGTTTGGAAATCTTTGGGTCAGGTCATTTATAATTTCCTTGCAAAAGTCCACAGTTGTATTTCTGTGATGGTTTTTGCTGTGGTTATTGTTAATTTGCCTCCACTGGTGGCAGCACACTTTAGGGGGCACGTATAGAACTCAGAGAAAGGGTCAGCTCTTGCAAAACTAGCTAGCTCTGCAAATCCAAAGAAGTGCCGTGGTGGAAAACACAGAAAGCCTTTTTTAGTTTGGGCCAACTGCCTAGCAATGAGAGGCCAGGACTTGAGTAAGAGAGCATATATGGATCAGCATGCCCTGGTCTAGTGGTGACATGACAGTAGAGGAAACCATGTCTCATTCAGGAGCTTCCTTCCTGAGGTGGGACAACACTCATTCTCTAAGGGGCATTCCTTTCCTTGATTCTGTATGAGCCCAATCTCCCAGTGTTCCACCTTCTAAGTCAACGGCGTTTCTTCTCGAATCTTTTTGCTAAAGATATTGACTTGACTTATGATTGTACATCTTATGAAATTCAGAACAGCTGAGTTTGGATAAAAGACTCTATAAGTAAATGACGAGACTGTGGATAGAATATGGTGGTAGGAATAAACAGAAACGTGACAGGAGGGATAGCTATGTCAGGTCTTACGTCATGTGTGTAATTCACTCAGACAAGCATTCTTACCCAAAGAGTTGGGTTGAGAAAAAGGCCTTATGTTTGTGGGGCCAAACAAAAGAAAATGTGTGTGTGTGTGTGTGTGTGTGTGTTTCTGTCTGTCTGTCTGTCTGTATATATGTATCTATCAATCATTTACCTGTAAACATTTGGATCAATCAGTTAATGACCCATAGATAGGTATGGTTTGGGTTAAACTAGTGGCAACTAGGAATTGAGATCTTTCTTCCTATCCCTCCCTGCTTCCTCCCTTCCTTCCCTCCGTCCCTCCCTCTCTTTCTTTCTTTCTAAGAGAAGGCAAAACAATATAAGTTTAAAGAATAAGAGTGAACGCGTTATTGTTAATTGTAGCCGTGTATCTCTGGACTATCACTACCATTTCAGGTAGCATTAGCCCTTTCATGACAAATGAGATAATACACTGACATGGAATTTACCATTAGGGCACCTCCCTGAATTAAGTGGCTTAGAATGGGTTCAAAAGATTCTTTAGAATCTTCCAAAAGTCTCCAAGAAATTTCCAACTTTTTCTCTTTTAAAATGAGTTTATCCATATGTGACATACCTTGTGATTTTTCCTGCAGATTATACTTCTCTATCATCTTTACTGCTTCTGGTCCTCTAATTCAAGTCTCTTCAGGCTATACGTCACAAAAATGACAAGTTTGATGCTGATACTATTGAGAAATGGTTCAGATATTGTGTTAATCTGAACTACGACATATGTAAAAACTATAAACATTTAAAAATATATTTTCTGTAACATTATTCAGGATCATGTAACCTTGTTGAACTACACTGAAGATCCTTAATACAGTTTTTGTACAAAAGGATGTTAAACACATGGATTAAAATAGTGGCAAAACAGAAGTGGAAATTTTCTTGTTTATTAATATTACATTCTTATCTCTTCCCTCCAGTCCGACACAACCCATACGGTTGGCATGGTTGTTATTTTAAATTGCTTCTTAGTGGCTCCTGCTCTAAGACTTGCAATATCTATTAAAAATCTTAATGAGGGGGATTACAAACCTTCTTGGCAAAGATAAACAACATAAATGTTTCGATTAAAATGGATAAACTGAAATGGGGTTTGAAGCTGCTGTAACAGCAGCCAGCAGGACAGAGATTTCTTTCCTCTCGAAGACAAACTTCTACCATTTCAACATGGAGTCTGGAAGTCTGGCCCTCAACTCTGAGAGGAAGTGGGCCAATTTCACCGCATAGAGGAGGTGAGTGGCATATCTAGCCCTTTAAGAAAAACGTCTCCTGTGTTCTGAGTGTGGGGACATTCGACATTAACCATTTGTTGTTTCTTATGTTGCTGAAGTTTTGAGATTTAATGCACTATTATATTTCTGGTACTTGGGGAGCATATAAAGAAAGGTAATTAATGCTTAGTCATTTTTGATTTTCCTGTTCATTTTAAGAAATGATTTTGAGCTACAAAGTGTGAAAAACAGTGTGGACACAATGAAAGATTGGTATGCACCCAAAGTTTGGCTTAATGTGTGTATATGAACACACACATATATCATACACATTAACGAATAGTTTAATAAAACAGAATCACATTTACATGGTATTTTGGGATCTGATTTTATCTTATGGGATCTTCATGCATCAGTAAATAGAATACTATATCAGTTTTTCCTGTTACATAGCAGGTACTCAATGAATATTTTTAAAATAAGTTATTGTTTAAAATAATTTGGCAGATAGAGATCACAAGTAGGCAGAGAGGCAGGCAGAGACAGAGAGAGGAGGAAGCAGGTTCCCTGCCGAGCAGAGAGCCTGGTATGGGCCTCAATCCCAGGTCCTGGGATCATAACCCAAGCCAAAGGCAGAGGCTTTAACCCACTGAGCCACCCAGGTGCCACTTAAATAAGTTTTTAATGGCTGTAAAAGGCAGGATATATATTTCAGTGGGCTGCATTTAGGCATTATTATACCTTAAAATAAAAGCAAAGATGGGGGTGGAATATGTGACCTCCAATATTCTAGAAACCTCTTTCCTCTCTTTCTAGATATATATGCGTATGTACACACACATATATATACATCCCTTCTATTTCTTATTTTTTAAAAGATTTTATTAATTTATTTGAGAGACAGACGGACAGTGACAGAGATAGTGAAAGAGAGCACAAGCAGAGAAGAGAGGGAGAAGCAGGCTTCCACTGAGCAGGGAGCCCAATGAGGGACTTGATCCTAGGACACTTGCCTCATGACCTGAGCCAAATGCCTTTGCTTAACTGACTGAGCCACCCAGAAACCCCTGATATATAATTCTTTTAGAAACTTTTAGAAACAGATTTCTCTATATATGTATGAGTTATATATCATTCTCACCTGTGTGATATATATGATCTTTGAAGCATCCGTCAACATTCCCTCATATTGATAATTACTTGGAATATCTTTTCTTCTACAAATCTTGCAGTTAAAGAGTTGGAAGGACATCTGAAGATCTAAGAGGTTTCTAGTGGTATTTGTAGCAAGTAGTCAATCAGTAAATCAAGTGGCATGTATGCAGCTGTCTCATTCTGGAGTTATTAAGTGTTGAAGGGAATCTAGAAGTGATAAAAACATGATTAGGACTCTTTTGGTTGAACTCTTTGTGGTCATTGATGTGACCCATTCTTCAGGGCTTAGTTCAACCATATGCATGGATCCCACGGATTCTACTTTTTCCTGGACTTTGGTCCAACAGTTCTTGCTCACATACTTCCTCTCAATGTCTTGATGGTGTGGCTCCTGCCTCATCAACCAGACACAACCTATGCTTCAAATTTACAGATCTATATACAGTCTTCTAAAACACAATGTTTTCTCAAAGTATTTTTTTTTTTCCTTCCTCTTAAATGACATTCCTAACTTCCTTCTCTTTTTGGTAAACTCTCAGTTATGTTTTAAAGGTTGGTTCAAATGTAATCCCATCTGGAAAGCCTTCTTAGGACCTCCGTAGGTCAAATCAATCATTTCCTCATTGGTGCTTCCATATCACTGGTACATGCTTCTATTTTTTTTGAAGATTTTAATTATTTATTTATTTGAGAGTGAAAGAGAGGGCATGACTGGGGGGAGAAGCAGACAGAGAATATCAAACAGATTCCCCATTGAGCATGGAGCTGGATGTGGGTCTTGATCCCAGGACCTTGAGATCATGACCTAAGCTAAAATCAAGAGTTGGACGCTTCAGCTGACTCAGCCACCCAGGCTCCCCATGCCTCTATTTATTTATTTATTTGCACTTATTAGAGTGCTATGGTTATTATGTGTTCATGTTCAGCTTCCTAGGTGGATTCATTTTTCTATCTATATCATCAAGGACCATTCCTGACAAACAGGAAACACTTGATATAACCAGGATATGACTGGGTCTCTGTGAAGAACCCCTGCTCTTCAGCTCACATCAGCTTTGAGGACAAATTCTACAGTCTTGAAATCTTCAGAAAACAAATCTAACTTCAGAGAGCATTAGCTGTAATAAAAAATTTTATTAAAGGTTTTGGGGGAGACAGAGCACTAGGGCTTTACATGAAACATGAAGTCACTAATAACTTGATTAAAAACCTTTAGTTTTTTCCTTCTTATTCCTTTCTATCAGACTTGTCTTCTGCACCCTCCAAGAAGAGGGGGACATCAGAATCTTCATCTGGGTATAGCATGGCATTGGTGGCTGGACGATGTAAGTTGCGTATCAAATGGGCACCAGTCTTCATGACTTCAACTGTTTATAAATGGCCTCGTGCCTATCAGGATGTTTCATGACACTAGAGTGCTTCTCTCCTGTGCTTTCCTTTTTAAGTAGTTCAGGGTCTCCCATTTCTCCTGAATAATCACAACTCATTCTTCAAGTTCTTCATGAATCTTATCTAAAGTTTGCCAGGGCTCCCTCTCTGTGCACTGTGTATAATGGAGTGTTAGTGGGAGAAACTGCTCCAGAGAAAAGGAAAAAAGCCTGAGCTAAACATCAGCATGACAATAAGCATGTTTTGTGCTATGAACTGGAAAGGAAACATGCAGGAAAGTGTGGTGCAAACACTGGCATGCTAGGCTTCACAGTCCTGCTGGTCTGTGAGCGTCTTAAAGGTGAACAGTACCTTACGTATTTTTCCCTGGTAAGTAATAACTGCTTAATAAATATGTGTTGAAATGAACTACAGTCTACTCCAAGCAGAAGGTAAGTACTTTCAGAGATCATGGTCTTCATGACTTAATTCTTAGCGCTTGCTGTACTAGGTATAGGTTCATTATTCAACAAATGCTTTTGGATTGATTTTATAATTTCTCTCTCTCTCTCTTTTTTTTCTACTCCAAACTGCAAACCATACTGTTAGAAATCTCTAAATTGAGTTTCCATGATGCAAAATTTATTTGACTAGTTCACAAGAAATTTAATTGTGATGGATCAATTCAAAAATTTTTAATGACAATCCTGGCCTTAGTTGGACCAATTCACACCTGTTATTGAGACTAAATCCACTCCTACTTGATCTATTTTTAAGTTATTATACGCAGATTTGTTGGTGATCTGGGTATTCAATTTGGTGAACTTAAAGAGGTCTGTTATTGTGTAAACACATAGGAAAGCTGTTCATTCTGTATGGCTATGGAAAAATCCTTTAATCACTTTGAAACTATTTTGTATTATGTACAAACCTGGAGATTATATATGCCTCTATAACTGCCTGAACCAAATGACTCGCTCAGGTTCCATTTAGTTCTAAATATTTGATTCTGCTACCTTGATTATTTACATTAAGGATCAGCCAAGTATAGCCAGAAAGCTATATTTGGACCATCAACCTATTTTTTTTTTTTCTTACAAATTTAGTTTTATTGGAACAGAGCCACTCTCCTTTACATATAGCCTGTGGCTGCTTTCAATGGCAGAGTTAAGTAGTTGCCACAGAGACCCAGAAACAGTGTGGCCCACAAAGACTAAAATATTTACTCTCTGACTCCTTGCAAAAAAAGTTGACCCACCTCTGATCACATCCCATCTTTACTGAGCTACACTGATCAAAGGCATGGAGCAAATAGTTACTACCATAGACTGAATGTTTGTGCTTTACCACCCGCATCAAAGTCATGTTAAAACTGAGTCCCTGAGGTGATAGCTTTAAAAGGTGGGACCCTTAAAAGTTATTAGGTCACGAAGGACCTGTCCTTCCAAAATGATTCGTGTCCTTATAAGAGGACTCAGAACCCTTCTGTACCCTTTCTGCCCTGTGAAGTTACAGGTAAAAAACAGGTGTCAATGAACCCAGGAAGTAGGCTCCCATCGACGCTGCCTTATTAGAATTTGCAAGTGCTTTGATCTGGGACTTCCCCACCTCTGGAACTGTAAGAAGTACATTTCTCTGGTTTATAAGCCACTCAGTCTATGGTATTTTGTTATAACACCTCAAACAGACTAAGATAGTTGCCAAATTACCCACTTTTTATACATTTTCCCTTGAGTCCACAACTGAAACTAACTGTAATAATGCAAAATAAAATTAATTTTAAAAACCTGAATGTTTGATCTACACAATACTGAATACCTCAGCATCTTTGACAATTGAACTTTCTTTCAATTGGACTTTATATTTCTATCTGGGTACTGATATGCAAATGGCTTTGGGAAGCCGTGACTTAATATTTTCTTTTGTGTTAAACTTGAAGATCCAATAATAATGTTACTTAACATTAAAAGTGAACTTAAAAGTCCTCTTATCTCTCCTATCATGCATGAGAGTCATTACCTTACTACATGCTTGACTCCTGTGTAATTTTAGCATTATGCATGGACTGTGCCATAGTTAAACCAACAAAACTGGGGGATCCTTTCATTATTAGATACTAAGGTACTGAGAATATCAATTGTGCCTCTTACCCACATTAAAATAAGTGTAACGAATATAGAGGAACAATAAGAAAATCTGATGGCTGGGAAAATAGTTGATCTTATACCAGCAATCAATGATATCAATTCAACGAAAATTATAAGTTCATAGTCAAACAGCAAATGTCTGCTTTAAGTTGTCTTTCTTGGCAGAAGCTTTGGGAGCTATTTACAGACTTTTACTCAGATGTGTAATTTGTATATCTTTGAGAAAGCATGGTAGTTATTTCCATTGGATTCTGACAACCTACCCATATGATTATGCATTATGATTCTTCTTCTATCGCACTTTGTAAATTATGCAGTGTATCCTCCATCACTGCTTACTAAAAATTGAACATTTTCTATCAGGGGGCCTACCCAAACACGTAGCCTTATATTCATCCCATTTCTGTCTATCTTGGCAGAATTGAGTGGCCCCCGCCCTTTGATTTAAACAAACAGCAAAGAAAAAGGATGGGAAAAAACCCTAACTTGTCAACCCAAGTAAGTAGGACATCAAAAATAAAAGCTTTCTGATATTTGTGATCATTATGGCAACACAGAGGGGTGTTTAATTTAGACGTTAGATGTTTTGAAATGGAAAATTTTGGCATTTTGTGGAGGTCACATTTGCCTTGATATTTCCTACTGTGTCTTCTTCCCTTTTGTGTTTGACTCGTGGAAGAATTCTCTGTGTTATCATGCATTCCCTTCCACAGCCTTTCCTCCCCACCAAAAACCGATTTGCTCTTCTTCTCTGTAAATGGGTCTGAGAAATGAAAGGGCCCGAGACAAGAAATATTAAATCCAAGGAAAAAAATATTGTTAAAAACTGAGTTAATATTTGAAAGGTATTGAGAGCACAATTTGGAATTGGTCTTAATCCCCTAGTTGCTGCGTCCTATTCAGCAGTGTCTCGGCAGGTTGGCCTTTGTTTGTTTACAGGCTGGCATGATGGATGAGCTGGTATCAGGCCAATGTGTTTAAGTAAAACCTGGGAGTTCCTGGGTTCGCAGAACACAATTCCTGTAAAGCCCTGGGAACAGCCAGCAGCTGTATTGCTATTTGTACCATCAAGGAAACTGATTGGTCCAAATCACATCCCACTTTTATTTTCAAAAAAGAAAAAGAAATAATTTGAGAGCCCTCTCCCAAACTTTGAACCCAGTTCAGATTTAAGCAGAAAACTTTGAATTTCTTTCTAAAAAACCAGTAACAGAAACACATGGAGAATTTATAGTGAAGAATACTCTAGGCTCCAAGCTCATTACAGACTTTCCCATCTGGCCTGAGATGGCAAAAAGGATTACCTTCATTTCACAGGCAAGAAAATGGAGGTAGAGAGGGAAGAAATGATTTTGGCAAATTCAAAAGGGAGGAAATTGAGCTTTAGTCTCTTGGCATTCATTTATCTATTCTAGAATAGTCAACTTCCAGCATGGGAAGATTTTGTTCTTCTGTTACTTTGTTGTTGTTTGTGTTTACACTGTCCCGATGTCCTTGAATGCATGGGTTTTATCACATTCTCCCTGGGACATCTGGTCAATGACCGACAACCTCCAGGGAGGGCATCTTTGCATATTTTTATTTATGAGAAATTCGCCTTTGGATGAACCAAAATCTGTTTATCCTCCTTTCAGTAGTTCTAGTAGTTCTACTCTTTGGAGCCACAAATTAGATATCTGTGTCACTTCCAAGTCATCAGATTATGGAAGATGGTAATCATATTTTCTTTGGGTTACAGTGTCCTGTGCCCTTCAGTGTTGCCTCAGTCGGTTTACACTTGATGCTTTCCCTGTCTCACCTTCCTAAGAAAGTTCTTTTTTAACTAAAATCTGTTTAGAAAAATGCCAGATGAATAGCCAGATGAAGAGGTCTGGCAAGCTCATGAGCACAGGAGCTCTGTTCCTGTGGAGCTGGGGTGTGCTACCCTTCTATTGCACATGTGTTCACCAACCTACAAGCTCTCCAAACCCCACACTATTGAGATTTTATAGAAGCTTCCACATGTATTCTTCAGTCAATGACCAATGAGTGACCCCATTTCCAGCCCCTCTCCCCTCTCTGGAGAATGGGACATGGGACTTCTTTTCATGGCTTGGTCTTTCTGAAGACTAGCCCCCATCCAGGAACCCACCCCCAGTCACCTCACTGAAACAAAAGATGCTCCAGCTACTCTTATCATTTCAGAAATTACGAGGACTTCCAGAGCGCTATGCCAAGAACAAGGACAAAAATCAAATATATACTTCTTCTTGTAAATCACGATATCACACACAGGGTCTCACAACATTTTTTTTTTTTTTTGAAGGGTCATAGTCCTCAATTTACTCAAACCTAGGCTATTGTGAGTTAAAATCCCTACATCACTGCGTATCATATCGTTACCTCAGTTTTTTAGGCTTGGTTGCTTTTCTAGTGTAAAATGTACACACTTTTATCTCAGTTGAACTTCATGTTACAAAGTCTAATTTCTTGGTCAAGTCTAACAAAATTTTAGAGTTTGATTCTAATATTTAGCATTCCTAGTATCCATCATGAGCTTTGTGTTATCTGAAAATGCGATGAGTTACCACCTCAGACTTAAGAAACAATTTTAAGAATTAATACCAGAGCTAAAGGGAAGAAGATTTACTTCTTCTTACTTATCTGTATCCACTGCTTAGTATCATTTGGGTCTGGATATCTAAAAATTGTACTCCTCCACCTAAAATGTTCTTGTTTCTAGTCCAGTGCTCCTGGCTTTTGTTAAGACCATGGTGACTGACCTCATTAAATCCCCTGCTAAAGTCCAGGCGCACTGTGTTCATGTTTGCTACGCTTCCTGCATGGTAAGCCTCTCTAATTTAATAATCCTTTCAAATAAAGAAATTAGAGCCATTGGCCATAACTTGTTGATAATAAACCTAAATTGAGTCCAGTAGCTGTTACTCTACAGAAACTTTATGGAGAGTGAAATGTAGTGAAGACTCAGTAAAATTTATTGATTACGGCTTAAATATTACCTGAAGTTTTGGGTTTTTAAAGATTGTTCAACCGACTACTAAAATTTTCCACTTTACAGGCTTTGGTTCAAGAGGACATTAAACACATAGGAAGCTGATATTACAACTACTTTTGAATAATTCCAAGGAAGTGTTCATCTATTCTCTGGATATTGAAAAGCTGGGTCTCAAACAACCAGGGATATAAACATCTCTATCAGAACTACTGTGTTCTGAGGAGGTACCCATCCATTAAGAGAGAACAGACAGATGGAATCTGTGAAATCCTTCTGACCCATGGGAAGTTTGTCAAAAGACTTCTAAGATTAATAGGAAGAAGTGTTTTCAGTTAGAAAAAGATTCCTATTATCAGTCTTCACATTTCAAAAGGAGTAGGGGGATTCCCATCTTTAGTTAATTTAATTTTTTTGCTCTGCTCATTTTCTCCATACTCAGTAGATGATTGCTCTGTTCTAGTGAACAGGAGATGGAAGATAGAATGAGTCTGAGACTGGAGAACAGAAGCCAAAGAGCCATCTAATCTTTAGAAGAATACTTAGATGTCACTAAGTCCAATTTTCAAAGAAGGTCGTGAGTCTCTCTGTGATATCCTTGGCACATGTCCATCCAATCTTTACCTGAATATCTCATGTTACAAGTAACAGGGAACTTACTCATAGTAAAGGAATGACTCTATTTTTAGAAAGTTCTAAGTATAAAAACCTCTCCTGAATGCTGAATGGAGATTACCCCCTCCCCTTGGTAGCTTTCAACGTCTTCTCTTGGTTCTTTCTTTGTGGGGAAGATAGAGTAAGTTTAGTGTTTCTTTTACACAATAGTTCTTTAGCTTTTAACAGTGACAATCCAAATCCATTTTTTTTTTTTTTAAGTTGAGTATTTCAGTATGGATCACAGATCTCTTCCCTTTGCCTGGGTCTAGAAGATAGGTCTGGGGCAGGGGAATGCAACTCCCATGGAGAAACATAGTAGTAAGACAGTTGGACTTGAAATCAGTGGGCTTGCAAATTACTTCTACTTCTTCCTTTAAATGTGATTGTGCCTCACCTGTGCCTCAGCTTTACCATCTATAAAATGAGACTCAGGGCATTTCTCCTACTCTCTTTGAAAGAATATTATTGAAATGTGTTAAGAGAGAGTAAATATTAAGCGTCTGCTTTAAAGTCACATATTTTATAATCATACACACTCAAGACTTCAGAGAAAAACCAAAAGACATTGTATTTTTGCCCCTGGTCAATGGTCTGCATTCTCTGTCCTGCCACCTTTCTGGTGCCTGACAACAGCTCAGTTGTTTCCTCTGGCCTTGCTCTGTCTTAACTACATTCTATTCATCCGGTCTCCTTTACCTGGTTTTTCCTTGAGCGTCGTCCAAGAGGTCTGAAGCCCATCTTTTAATTGCTCATCCTCAGTCAGCTGTCATATCGCTATTAGAAAAAAACTATTTTAAAATTTCTAAATCTTGTTTCTACTCTGTTCGGTCCGGTCCTGCTTCATTATAATTTCAGTATTCACAAATACATTTAATCCTTAATTAAAAAGAAGTAAAATACAAACTTCTTTGGGGTTTGCCACATATCACCTTATTCTTCCTCTTCTCAAACTGCTTACTCCCATTCTCTAATCCTTGCTCCAAATCCTGCTTTTATATTACAAAAAACAAAACAAAACAAAACAAAACAACCCCCCCCCCAAAAAAAAAGCCTATGCCTCCTCCTGCTAAGACCTTATTTCCCGGTTTGTTTGTTTTTTTTTTTTAGCTTCTGTAACTGCTCAATACCTAGTTCCATTTCCAATTTAAATCAGTCTTTCTATAAGAATAATGCTGCACTGGCCTTTTAATCTGCATACTGTAACTATAACCAAAGGAATTAAAAAAAAAGTCAAAGAGTTTTAGAATTGGTAGAGAGAAGTGACTGTACATTGAGGATTCTGAATCTTTTTATTTAAAAAGTACCAGATCTGGGCACCAGGGTGGAATGTTCGGGATGAGCTCAAGTTATCTGGGTCTTTACTTAGCATGATCACTTCAAAGGAAGAAAGAAGGCCAAGGCAGAAAGGAAAATGTGTGTCCTCACAGACAGTATGTTTTTTTCCCCATAATATCATTACTGGTGATGGTAATCACATTGCTCTGAAAAGAAAACAGATTTCCATTTTATTTCATGGTCCTAATGAATAGATCTCCATTTATGCTACTACAAAGTCATTTCAGGGTATGGGCTCTTCTCTCTCAGAGTAGTTAGAATAATGGATGATCTTTTCTGCAATTACTTGGGTATAATTAAATCTGTGGATTTTGCTGACGAGTCGGGCACTCAAGCTTTTCCTGGAGGTTTATTATATCAATCGAATAGCAGCTCTCCTGCCTAGCTCTGCCCCTATAGATGGATTTATGAATTTATGATACAGGGTACCCTTTTCAGAACATTCTGGCCAGAACTGAGAAGAGTTAGGGAGGAACAGGGGAGCATATTTCTACTGGGGTGTGTTCTAGTTGTCCTTTTCTTGTGTTTGAGGAGGGCAGAGACCTCAAGAGGCTTCCTATGAGAAAAATATGCTTAGCAGGTGGTATATATCTAAGAGGAAATAGAATATCTGGAAATGATCCCTAGACTGACCAAAAGCAACTTGAGAGCAGGGGTCTTGTCCTATTCATTTCTGTATCCCTAATACTTAGCATGGTGATTGGCATGTGGAAGTTTCTCCATAAGCTATTACTGGACTGAGCAAGGCCTGGGAAAAATACTGTTAAAACTAGGCATGTTGGTTCATTGTTCCATTTCTATTTTTATAGCATTATAGGGTTAGAAGATTTCTTGACCCTCTCTGTTTGGGTATCAGTATTCTTCTATCAACACAGAATGAAGTTGCCTATTGTAGTCATAAAAAGCTTCTCTGTATTGCATCCTTCAGCAGCAGTAAATATATCTAATAGTTCAATGGTTATTCCAAATAACTAATCCAAATCTGCCAATAGAGAGTTATTCCTGTTTTTTCTTTCCCTCCATGGAAAATCATTTCTTTCAAATATAACACCTGTAAAATTCCTTAGCTTGAAAATAAACTGTCTTAAAGCCTTCTTACTGGTCTCTCCACTTCTTGGAGAACAACACAATCAAAAGGTGGAAGAGGGGGTAATTAGAAACACAGTTGGGAAAGAAGAAGAGAAGAGAAATCATGGCTCCCAGATGACTTTTTCTCCCTACAATGACATGAACAGGAACTCATAAATTCAGGTACCTCACTTGGCCTGTGAACATTAGGGAGCCTCTCTGCTCTTTTTCTCTGGCTTGTTAAGAGTGGTGATTGTCCTAAGTGCCCAGTCTCTGTTTCAAAGATAGCAGAGTATCATTCCTTCCTTAAATTCCAGTGTTGTCATTGCTTTCCTCTTGACCAATGCTGCGTTCTGCACATCTTAGCTAAATGATCTGAAGGAGGTCTGAGTACAACAGGTGTTACTTCTACATTATACCACATATACATCTTGACCCACTGACTTCTCTCCATGTATTACCTTGCCAATTTCCAATCACATTACCAACTTCTCATCAGAGAATGAAGCTTGTAGACAAAGGTGACTCTCCTTCGATTTGATTCAGAAAATTAACTTTTTGCTCCCTTCCACCTTTTTGCCAGGGTGATCTCAGAATTTCAGCCAACTGAGAAATAGAGTTTGCTCAGTCCAAGCTGGTTCCCATGAGAAAGCCAACTTTTTTTTTTTTTTTTTTAAACTTTTGCTTAGACTTGATAGCTATGTTTAGATCACAATCGAAAGAATGGAAGTTAGGGCCTGGGTAAGATGCTTCACTGGCTAGTTTAAGGTGCTTTTTGTTTGTTTGTTTTTGTTTTGGCTAAGTGGGTAGGAATTACATAAAGGAAATGATAAGAAAATAAGGTTTGGGGGAAAATAAGCTCTTGCTTAGCTATCAGTTAACCGGGTCTTCTTGTTTCCTCCCTTCTAGAAGGCATGAGTTTGAACAATTATTTGGTAAGATCACCCTTTTGTTCTCAACTTACAGAAGTAGTCATAAACATTGCTTTTCCCTATATTATAATGGAAATATGAGAAAGGTCCAACAAAGGAGTTCTAGAAAAACAACAATGATATGGCAAAGGGAGGACATCCTAGACTATCTTAGAGTGGTGCTATGCTATGGATGGGTATATTCTTGAGACCAAGTCTGGTCTCGAGGGCAGAGGTTCTCCAAGTGTATCTCCTGGGCCAGCAGTATCAGCAACTCCAGGAAAATTGTTTAAAACAAATATTCCCACCACAGACCTCATGACTCAGAAACTCCTGTCGGGGGGAGGGGTGCAGGTAGAGTGTTTCCAATGTGAACTCAAGTTTGAGAACCGCTGCAAGCACATCTGTATCATGTGGACGTGGGTGCAAATAGCGCCTCTGTCACTTGGTATCTTCACACTGCTCACACATTACATGGCCCGTGGAGATGGCACAACCTCTTGGAGCCTTTGTCTTCTCATCAATGAGAGGTAATAATAATGCATCCTTCCTATATAGAAAAGTTAACATTTATTTAGTACCTAGCTGTGTATCAAGTAGTGTTCAAAGGGCTTTATGTGTAATGACTCATTGTCTTCTCATGACAACCTGGTGAGACATGTCACTTTCCAAATGAGGAAATGAAGGCAGCAAGAGGCTAACTAACTTGCTCAAGCTCATGTAACTGGAAAGTGCTGGAGACAGATTTGAGTTTCTCAGTATCCAGAGCCTCTACTCTTAACCATCTGCTGTTTATAAGGTACTTGGCACATAGTAGGGACCTAATACATGTTAACTCTATTTCCTACTTTATCCTCCTGGGATGCCATTCAAATTAACTATGGAGATGCCTTTTAGTGCTGGTTCAGTCTGGTTATATTAGTAGGAAAAAACTAACTTCAGTTGAATGTAAATTGAAGACAAAATCAATGGAGATTTGTATTAATGCTTGTAATATGAGTAATATTGGGGAATTTGAGGGAACCAGTATGAGAATCTCTGAGATCTTGACCTTTTCTCTCTTTCTTCTCTCAGCTTTGTGGGTTTATCATGGAAGAATTAACTGGAAACTGGGTCAGTGGTTTTCAAAACTGTTGGCTCTAGGGCCCCCTTTACACCCTAATAAACTATTGTAAACTCCAAAGTTGTCTTGTTTATATGGGTTTTATCAATAAATGTTTTAGAAATTAAAATAGAAATTGTTAAAATATTTAACTTATTTAAAAATAATTGTTATGTGTTAACATAAATAACATTTTGTAATGGAAAATAACCATGTTTCCAAAGGAAAAACATTAGTGAGAAGAGAAGTATTTTCTAAATTATTATAGATCTCTTTAATGTCTGGTTTAATGGAAGACAACTAGATTCTCATATCTGCTTTTGCATTAAATCTGTTACAATATCGCATGTCAGGTAGCCTCTGGAAAACTCCCCTGTACACTTGTTTGTTTGTTTGTTTGTTTTAAAGATTTTACTTATTTATTTGACAGAGAGAGAGAGAGATCGCAAGTAAGCAGAGAGGCAGGCAGAGAGGGGCAGGGAAGAAGGCTCCCTGATGCGCAGAGAGCTTGATGCAGGGTATGATCCCAGGACCCTGAGATCATGACCTGAGTCCAAGGCAGAGGCTTAACCCACTGAGCCACCCAGGTGTCCCTCACCTGTACACTTGTAAGATAAATAATTTCTTAGCATTATTTAAAATACTAAGTATTTTCTTATTTTTCTTAGGATTATAGGAATTATTTCTTAGTATGAATTAAATAGTTATTAACTTCTTAGAATAAGAAATATTTAACATTAAGCATTCTTATTTGTCAGTATTATAAAAATTAGTAAATAATTTGCTATTATAATTTCTTAGCATTATTTTAAATAACTTCATATTATTTTTTTAATAACTTCATATTATTATACAAATAATTTTCTGAGTGTTATTAGAATTTCTGAGTATTATTATAAAAGTAGTTTTGATCTCACAGTTCCCCTGGAAGGGTCTTGAGCCTGCCAAGGGTCACCGGGTCATATTTGGAGAACTCTCCAGGCTAGTTAATGGCTGGATGGCAGTCCACAGTAATCCAGAATATTCCCACTCTAAACCTTTGTCTTTCCTCTTAGCAATGATTGGGCCCTGGGCTTATCAACTAAGAATTAACCAGAGTGAAATCATTTCCATGGCACCATGCCAGGAACCCCAAAGAGTAAGACACACAATAATATAGCACAATTGCAAAACAGGAGCAAACTTTACTGTGTTCAGCTTATCATTATTAACTTTGACAGCTGAATAAAACCATTTGCAGCATCAATGGAAATAGAGCAGAAATAAGATAATGAGAAAGAGGATAGGTGAGTTTCCATGGCAAAAAATAGGATTCTCTGTGTGTGGTATGTGTGTATATACTCACTTTTCATAAATGTTTCAGCATGTCTGGAAAATACATTGTGTCTACAACATCCTCTTGCATCAGGGGATGTGTAGAAGTTTAGTATTGCTGTCTCTTATTGAACAGTGTACTAAGAAATTTCTAAGCTTACTAATATTCAAGTAGATCTATTCCAGCAAGTTTTATTTAGGAACCAATCTTTGGGCAAGAAAATGACAGCTCCTTTCACCTTCTGGAAGCTTATTTTCAGTCACCAGGGATGATGTGAAGTGCAGAGAACATGATGGGGCAAAGGCACCTTTTGCCAGCGTTTGCTTTATGTCTAGGCGGTCTGCAGACAGAATTTAAGGCAACGATCATTTATCCTTTTACCTACCGCTTCAAATAACTAGGGCTTGTGCTCTATCAAGAAAATGTTTTCAATAAATTCACCCCAGTACCTTCGCTGTTTCACAGGATGAAAGTTTTTTGAACTTCTGTTACACGTGAACGTAACACGCTTAGCAACCACAGTTCTGATGCTCTTAAAAAAGAATATAGTCTGCCATATCAGCATAGAAAAAGTTCAAACTTTTCGTAGTAAGCACATAAGGTATCCTAATTCAATTTCAGAGCCACTGTTGAGTCTGGTAAAATTACAATAGGTTAAACAGGATGACTCATGCTATAAGAATACACAGTTTAGCCAGAAGTGGAGCATAAAATATATACAATGAACATAATGTTTAGTATAGTATAGATTATATTTGGCATGTTTGGTAGGTATTTTATAAGCACATCTGAAATTTTATACCATCTCCAACAGATGGGAAATAAACAGTAACAGGAGCTGTTAATTTTTTTTATTATACATTGGAAGAAAAGGAGTAATAATGTTAGGAAAAACATATTGAGGCTAAAAAACTATATAAAATGTTTTTAAAACCCATTTTAAAATCTTGAGGAAGAAAAAAAGAAATAAAAAGTAAGTCGAAATTTTTCAGCATCTGTTATCAGTAATGGCAGCCCTAAAAAAATCAGTTGCTGTTAGGTAAGGAAAATATTTTCTGGTTAAAATATAGCCAGCTGGTTTTTGAGATGCCGGGAGCAAGTATTGGCTGAGTAGATAAAGTGGAAGAAAACTTTAAAAACTCAAGTGGGAGGCAAATTAGGACAAAGTTCAAATCTCAAATATTGGTTCAGACTTGAAGGCAATTGGGCACACACACACACACCACATTCACACAGTCTTTTGTCAGCAAGGCACTCTGGGGCAGCTTTGGGGGTCGCCTTGACCCCAGCTGAACCACATGAGGGAAGTTTTTCCTCCTGCCATTTTTGTTCAAAAGGGTAGTTCAGGCTCTCTCTCCCTGATTTTCGCTCCTTGCTCCCTGCACACTGGTATGCCAGAAACCAATGTTTTCCAGCTCTGCATATTCTTATTTTCCCTCCGTGGCAGTCCTCTCACAATAGATATGGTTGTGTCATTCCCAAGCTGACCAGGTTTGGTTGGCTCTAAATTCTTCTGTGTTTTCTCCATGCTCTTCCCTGGAAAACTACCTCTCAGGCAGGGTCCCTGAGCCTATATCGGTACTCTTGACAAAGAGACTCTAATCACAACTGTATGGAAATGTTTATTATATTGCATATTCCTTACATATTAGCAGTTTTGTTGACAAAAGTGAGGCATACTAAATGTCCTGAGTTTGAGAAAAATCGATTCCAATCAGGCAGCACCAAACTGAAACTGGTCGGGTGTGTTCCACCTGCAGGAACTTCGCGAGAGATATTTTTCGAGAAGAGACAGAAGCAAGGTAAAGAAATTATTGATTGGCTGTAGCAAAAAGCCTTGCTGGCTATTTGTGATTGTTGTCCTTGGGTTTCAGGTTCGTCAACTTGAGGCATGTATGGGCTTAGGTTTTGGTTTGCTTACACAGGCTGTCACTGGCATTAGAGCCACCTCAGCCCAATGGCCTCTTTGCTTAAAGAGTTTTACAGTTTTGCCTGGACTGTGAGCTCCTTCCGGACAGAATTTTGTATTTTCATCTCTGTAGCCCTTAAGTAGGACATTTTCTTGGTGATCGGGAAATATTGTTGATTGCACAATTAACTACCTAGAATCTGCAATGCTTTTAGCAGTCATGGAAGCCTATCATTCCAAAACTAGAAATGATGCTGGGAATGTATAACCCCCGGAAGGAATAATTATGGTGGTCGTAGGTGGATGAAACTGAAAGCAAAGGTCAAATGTCCCTCCCCTCAAAACTTGAGGCAGAAAGGCAGAGGGAAGCCAGGGGATCTGCTGAGTGGAAATCCTACCAAAAAGGGAGGTTAGGGACAAGCACAGGAAGAGCTGGGCCTCTGTGTACTAAATTCCCTTCTCTGAAGGACGATCTGATAGAGGCCTTTAGAAGTGGAGGGGGGGAACATTTCCTTTGTAAATTATCCTTAAAATTGCTAAGGGCTTTGTTTCTGTAAAAGGGGATAGACCTGGCAAGGAGTTAGTGCCATTTTAGAAAAAAGGTGATAAGAACAGAGAAGTCTAATGGAATTTTTGGTTGGGAGCACAAAACTGGGAGAGGGTTATTGAATGCAGAGGGGACACTGGTGACCCTTCTGTGAGGCTCCTCGGGCAGGGTCGCTTGCTGGTGCCTGGCTCATGTTGCCTTCTGTGGCCAAAGACAAAACCTACTTGCCATTTGGGACCACAGAAAAAGGAAAGGCATGCACTACAGTTTGGGGGGCTTGGAAAGGCCTGGCCACACCTCATTTGAGGGGCTTGCTAGTCAAAACACTGTACCCCATGCAGGTTTGTAGGGTCTTCATGCCTACAGGCTTTCCAGGCCACCCTCACAGCCTTTGACCTGCAGCCCTCCCTGGACTCTGCCTCCTCAGTTAGAGTGCCCTCCTGTCCTAACACCTGAGCAGACCAGCTTGTTATACTGTTAGAGACTGAGTGTGCTAAATCTCTTTCCCCCAGGACTACAGGATCTTCCTCCAAGAAGATGCATTGGGAACGAAACTGTTAGCAGAGAGAAACCAAGTGCTAATAATGGGTTTTCAAGCCATAACTGGGGGGAAGAACTTGCCCTCTAATTATGCAGAGTGGGTAGTGGCTTAGTTGCTTATGCATAAGGCTGACCTTGCCCATTATCTTTACATTATCTTTGTGTACGGTTCATATGGGTACTCAAAACAATAAAAAAAACCTGTTCGCACGTGGGAAAATACCGGCCAGATGGAGCAAAGATAGAGTGTAACCCAGTCTTATTTATCCAGCTAATGGGATTCTGCTTAACTAGGGTGAAAAGTGAGAGCGTGTGACCTGTTCAGTCAACACAGGGGAGGAAGGAAGTCGGCCGACCTTCGCATAGATGAGAAGCTCCCGCAGAAGCCAGGGAGATAGACAGGCTTCTGCCCGCAGCCTTCTTCTTACTCAGGCCGTAATGAAGCTCAGAGGAGCTCAGCTCTGCACAGCCAATTGAGCTGTGTCTCTCCCACCATTAATTCCTGCAAATCTAGAAAAGGTAGCTGGGGAAGCAATTAGAGAAGAGCAAAAAATTTTCGGAGTCTTATTGCCTTTTGTACAAAATCAGGGTTTTGTTGCTCGTGTGGTTGTTTTTCCAGCACAGAGCCAAAAGAAATAAAGCAGTCCAAGACGTTGCCATCACATTTCTGCTTTGAAAATTGCTGGAGGAGGAAATAAAGCATAGACAAAGGAGCCTGCACACACATACCCCAAATACATACGTTTCAAAAGATAAAACTTCGCATGTACTCTTTTATTTTTTTATGTCCTATTAATTCACTTTAATTTAATAAATATTGACTGTGTTCTATTTGCAAAATGCTGAGTTACAGGTACAGAAAGAGGAAAAGTTATTAGCCCTGCATTTCTGAAGTGGACTCATGGAGCAGGAATTATAGGTAAGAGTCTCCAATGGAAGGATTTAACAAAGATGCCTAGTACTAATTATGCCACTGAAGTTATTATCGCACATACCTTTCGCGTTCATCTGCTGTCTCCTCAGCGATCCCTCTTCCCAGCCACCTTGGCGAGGACCAGTTCAGTGGGCTCCACACAAGGGCAGTCTGGCGGTGCTTCACCTTGGCCGGTGCCCCTTGCTTCCTGCCCTGGGTCTTACCTGCAGCAGCGGTGTGGGACGCCTTCATGAAACCACGAACTTGTGCATTCAGGACCTGGAAATGTGGGAGACTTTAGTGGGGTTTTGGGATGAGGGATGACTTCCATTATGCAGGAGCAGAAACCATAGATAAATGCTTCCCCTGCTGTCATGTAGGGGGGCACAGTTAATAAGGTTCTCTAGAAGGTTGCGTGCAATCCATCCTGTCATTTGCAAGGGTAACCACTTTTGCCTTTGCTTGCCAGCCTTTCTCTAGTACTGCTTGCTTGGCTGGTGTGGGCCTTTGCTGTGGGCTATGCTTTCAGGAGAACCCAGGCTGAGGAGACTAATGGTATTTATTCTGTATCAAACATCGCATTGATCACTCTCTATGCAGTAGCTGAGAAGATTCTTCCCAGAGATCTCTGAAGCTGGGAGGCAATATGATTATTCTCATTTTACAAATAAAGAAATGGGTTTAAACATTCCGTGACTGGTCCAACATCCTGCTATTGGTGACAGTGCCGACATTTAAATCCAGGTTCATTTAATGTCCAAACTGTCACCGCAACAACAAAAACCTTAAAGTTGTATGATAGGTGGGGCTGGAACTGTGGTTCTCTCCTCAATATCTGTTCTACTTCTCTGTGTCCAGCATGTGGTTTGGATGGGTTTGGCTTCGGCCCTCTTCCCCAACCTCAGGAGTGACCCCTGATTGGCCTGAACCTGATCAATCCCATCATTCTTGCCATAGTGACTGCTTCAGATATGTAAGGCCTCCATTCATTAGAACACAGCATTTCCCAAGTCACAGGGCTAGGTTTACTCGTGATGAGCATATGATGATATTTAAGATGCTTTCATTAGAGACTGCTAACTGCTTAACATTGGAGTGCTCGAGCTCAATCTTTGGGCCTCCTCTCTATCAGTACTCTCTTACCTGGTGACGTCATCTGGTCTCATGGCTTTAAAGGCTGTTGATAGGTTGAAACTCCCAAATGTGTATAGCTAGTCCAGACCTCTTCTTGAAACCCTGGACTTATTTGTACATCCATTACCTCGTAGATGTTTCCACTTGGGTGTCTAATAGACCCATAAAACTTAACAAGTCCACGAGTGAACTTCAGATCCCCTTCTTTCTCATCTCAGTTAATGCCAACTCTAGCCTTCTAATTCCTTAGACCAAAACTTTGGAGGCATCCTTGGCTTGTCCCTTTTGCTCCTTCCTACACTCATTCATTGACAAATTATTGGTTCTCCATCTAAAGAATAAGCAGAATCTGACCATGACCTCCATACTGCACTGCCACCATGCAGTCCAAACCACTACACCTTCTGCCTGGGTGCTTAGCCACTTGGCTCCTCTGTACTCCCATCGCCTGTCTCCTCCCTACGCCTGTTACAGCACTTACTTACTTTGGCACTTTTATCTGACTTTTGGAAAATGCTTCCATCACTCATACAGAATTAAGTGGTTATGAATTCAAGGCCATCATGGGTATACACCATCAGCATCTCAGGCCTTTGGGGCAAGGTAGTATTTTGGTGATAGTTGAAATGCTCTGCAGGCTTACAGAGCAACATGTTAAATAACATCTGCGACACAAAATGGGAAGATGGTCCTTTCTCGAATGGGCTCATACACTGAGAGGTCAAATTATTGCTTAAGCCAATTTTTATATATTCACTGCTAGCGAGGGTATGTTGATACAGAGATAGAAATAGGGAAAGAGCGTCAGGCCAGGCCAGTTGAAAGAGCTGACATTCGTTCTGCCTGATAACTTTTCCCCTTAGATAAGTCATTTCTGTTTCTGAGTTATTTAATCTCTTTCTGTGTCAAATGGAAAAATAATACTTGCCTACATACCTCACAAGGCTATTGCCTGAAAAGATGTAGGGAAACTCCTGTCTCTCCTGAATTGTATGTAAAATGTGTTTGTGTATGGACATAAGGCACTTTTTCTTTTTTCTGCTAAGAGAGTCCAAGAGTCCATAGTTTTTATGACCCAAAAGGGATCAAGAGCTTCTGGTAGTGGTACTTTGTAAACTATAACATACTATTCATAAAGGTACCATCAACTGGATTCCTTAAATCATTCTCGATGACCTTGTGGTATGTGGGGACAAGGACTCTTTACAGTGCAATTGTACCTTTGGACTTTAAAAACCAATAGTGAATCAATAAGCTTTGTATGTCCACAGCAATTACCATGGTCAGGAATCATGGCTTCATAGAAAATTATCCAGCATATACGTTTTAACAATCATGGTACTGCTCCAATCTAGAGCATGACAATGAAGTTTGGAAGCCAGTAAGGGAACTACTATTAAAATATCGGAATAGCTTTTTTTTTTTTTAATTTTTTATTTATTTAACAGACAGAGGTCACAAGTAGGGGGAGAGGCAGGCAGCGAGAGAGCGGGAAGCAGGTTCTCCGCTCAGCAGAGAGCCCGATGCGGGGCTCAATCCCAGGACCCCGAGACCATGACCTGAGCTGGAGGCAGAGGCTTAACCCTCTGAGCCACCCAGGCGCCCCACGGAATAGCTTTTTGTCATAAGCTCTTGAGACACATTTACTGTACTGAAAATTTCCTTCCTCTCTGGTTCCTTTCTCTCTCTTTCCCCCCTTCCTCCCTGTCTCCCTCATTTCCTTTCTCCCTACCTTTCTTCCTTTCTTCTTTCCTTCCCTAGACACTTACGGATGGCCAAATGGGCCTTAAACAGCACTGTGCGGGCCTGGGTTCCTGGAGGAGCCCCATCCTGTGAGTGTGGAGAGACACCCTGGGGTCCCAGGAACTAAGAGCACTAAGAGCGTTGCTGAGAGACTGCCACTGTCTGGGAGCCCCGGCTCTGCTATTCAAATCATTCAGTGACCCTCTGCCGGTCACTTAACCTGCGGTGCTGCTATTTGCTCATCTGTAAAATTGCTCTCCCTCTTGGGTTTGTTGTGAGGATAAAGGAAAATAATAGGTGGCAAAGTGCACTGAATGGTAAAAGTCTAATACCAAATCAAAGTATTATCATTTTAGAAGTTTATCCCTGAGTAGTGCTGACACCGACAGATGGAAGTTAAAGCTGCAATTAAGGTCTGCTTCCTCTTTAATCCACCAGTAATAAAGCATTCTCCAAGCAGTGACCCAATTTCAGGTGCCCTATGGTTATTTGCAAGTTTTCTTATTCTTGATATAAGTAGAGCAACGCAGAATTTTTTAGGACAATTCCAATATCAACGAGTCTGCGGTCTTGCCTCTCAAAAGTATGGGTCTGGAGAATGTATCATTAAAGCTAGCAGGAGCATTATTAAAGGATGAGCATTATTAAAGGGGGTGATTTTGTTTAGTTCAACCGATCTCAATTGGGGCCTGCTATGGCACAAACCCCAGGGATACAGAGGTGGGAAATGTCCGCCCTAGATCCGAGGGAGCGAACAGTCTAGTGAGAGAAGACCTTGCAAGGAAATGCGCTCCACACAATGGTAACCTAATTGCTAACAGATCTCCTTTGGTGAACACATGCTAGGTGCTAGGCCCAGTGTCAGAACTTTTCATGACTCATCATTTTTAAGCTTCCCAACCACATTATGAGGTAGGAATTTTAAACCCATTTCCTGAAGGGGTGCTTGGGCTCAGAAATCTTACGTAACTTGGCCAGGATCACGTACTTTGTAGGCCTCAGCTAGGTCACAGAGTTTGGTCTGTCTGACTTAATGGATGTTACAAAGTAAGAGAGGAAAGCAGCCCCCAGGGAGGACCAGAGAGGCAACTAAAGGACTGGACTGAAGATTAAATTGAGCAATGTACCTGTCTAGTGCTGAGCGATGGGACATGTTCCCTTTAATAGATGTAGTGTGAGTCCATCCTGATTTTGGAAAACCAGCTAAGTGTAGATCAATGAAGCCCTAACATCATCTGGACGATTCCAAGATACTCATAGGCATAGGTCATGCTAAAGTTTTCATTATTCAGATCTCAAATATCTGAAATAAAAATTTTTAAAAATGTGTATCTTTCATAAACTAGGCTAATCAAGCATCAGCTGCATTAGTAGGTACCCAACCAACACTGTTTTCTGACAATGACGTTAACAAAGGCTGGGTTAGGTCAGGGCTTCTTTTTGTCTATTTCTTGTATTTAGAATATTCCTTGATAATAATATGTCCTTATTATTACTCACTCCCTGAGTTCCACTGTGGGGGTTTCCTTCCTTTACCTAAGAATCTTGGACTCTATTATGTCAGTAAGTGCAGTCCAAGAACAGTAACCTTTTAAAGCAGGAGTTGGCAAATAACCCATGGGCAAAATTGGACTCCAACCTGTTTTTGTATAGCTTGCAAGAGCTAAGGATTTTTTTTTTTTAATTTCTAGAAGATTGTTTAAAAAAAGTAACAGTTCATATGTGGCACACAAAAGCCTAAAATATTTACTATCTTGCCCTTGAAAATGTTGACTTCTGCATTAAATGATAATGACTGGTTAATTTTCTTAGGGACGGGCAGATTTTTAAGGAGAAGAGAGAAAGGCCATGTGAGTCCTGGGTACATGTTTCCCACCAGCCAAGGGTCTGTGGGAGCCAATGAGGTACACCACTCAGGGATCACTCCCAGAGAATTCTTTCTGTGACTTCTCCAGGATCTGCCTTAGCTTTCGGGTGGAGGCCAGGCTCTTCCTGGGCGGTGATGGGTCCCAGAAAATGCCACCCCAAAATATGTCTCTGGCCTATGGATTATTTTGAGCTAATGGCTACTGAAGGCCAGCAAATGCAGGAAAAATTTTAGAATCAGAGCACACATTTTCCTTTTGTAAAGGAAACTTCCATTTATTAAGAAAATCTACATTTGTTGAAAGTGTCTCCCTGACCTGTACCAGAAAGAGGAAGACTCTTAACTCTTTCGATGGGGAAAGCGTCAACTTAAATCTGTTTAATAAAACTTACTATACAACATTTATTTATCATATTTTCCTGGACACTTTCCTATAACTTGTCTTCCCTGTCCAGAGTCCCAAACTGCCCTTTTCCTTTGTTTAGCTTCAGAAGGCAAAGAAGCCCAAGTTATAACCATCTCTTTGGGTTACTCATCATGGGATTCTCCCATGCATACATGTATGACATCCCTGTTAATAAACTGTTTTTCTCTTGTTAGTCTGTCTTTTGCCAGTCTAATTCACACGACCTCAGCTGGAGAACCTAAGATGGGCAGAGGAAGAATGTTTTTTTCCTCCCCTATGGCAACCTTAGCCAATGTCTGAACATGACAGGTGTCAAAAGGGTTATCCCGGGATAAGCAACTTTACTTACAATGTAGGATTGGACTGGACGTAGGAGATGAGCAATAAAGGAAAAAAAGATACTAAAATAATTTCAGGATAGTGAAATACAATTTTACTTGAATAGGCATATTCCATTGCATAAGCTAAAGAGGCTAGATGGCTAGGGTTGCCAGATTTAACAAATGAAAATAAAGGATACCCAGTTAAATTTGACTTTCAGATAAACAACAAATCTTTTAGTGTATGTCTTTTCCTTAGCATAAGTGTTTCTCAAATGGGAGTGCCACAAGAGATTCCCTATTAAAAGAGTCCTGTACTGGGTGAAGAAAAAGAAAATTATTTTAGCATGAATATATCCCAAATACTACATGAGATACACTACAAATTATTTGGTGTTTACGTGAAATTCAAATCTAATTGCGTGTTCTGTATTTTGTCTGGCAGCTCTAGTTATGGTATTATTGGCTTAAATCTATTGAAACGCAGATCATGTCTTCATTCATTAGAAAGACTAGTTTTTGAAGATTAGATGGGAATTTGAGATTCCTTAGTGCAACATGTTTATTTTTACATGAGGGTGACAAGTGTCTTGCTCTGGGTCATGAAGCCAGTGAATCTCAGAACTGTGTCTCAACAGTGTAGCAATATTCTTTTCAGTTTCCTTTGCCTCCTCTTCTTTCTATTTTTCCTATCAAACTGGTCTTCATCATGAAATGACATATTTGTTGACACATAATCTGGGTAGTTAATAGATGTCACATTATATTAAGTGTGTCTTCTTGAGTCTGTATATCTATATTAGTATTTCCAAAATTAAAATACTTATTGTAGAAAAATTGGAAAGTCTAAAATAATACACAGAAGAAAATAAAAATTATCCATAATTTTCCACAGATAAAGATAGCCACTATAGTGTTTTTGATGAGATCCTTATTTTACTATTAAAAAGAAAACAAAATTGAGGTGTAAAAGTGTATATATAATTATAACCTATATATATTTATATTTATTAAGATTATATAAAATCTACATTACCTATTTTATTTTATATTTAACTTACATTTATTTTAACTTAGTTAAGTTTTTGATATATTTTAATTTATACATCATAACATTTTATATATTCATAACTTATTCTATACTTTAAATATTTCTGATATATATAAAATCTATCTATATATTTTATAACTTGCTTATGTCAATTGACCGTATCCTATGTATTTTCTTGTTACTAATATTTTCTACCACAGGATAGGGCTTTATTACATCAATATACTGGGCTTTATTCAATCACTTTCTATTGAAATAACTTGACTTTATTTTTTCCCCCTGGTAGTAATTGATATTCTGACAAAGATTATTATACATAAAATTTTGCAAGTTTACCAATTGTTTCCATATTTATTTATTTGAAGATTTTATTTATTTATTTGAAAGATAGAGATCACAAGTAGTCAGAGAGGCAGGCAGAGAGAGAGGGGAAGCAGGCTCCCTGCTGAGCAGAGAGCCCGATGCGATGCGGGGCTCGATTCCAGGACCCTGGGATCCTGACCTGAGCCAAAGGCAGAGGCTTTAACCCCCTGAGCCACCCAGGCACCCCAATTGTTTCCATATTTAAAGGGTAGATGTGAATTACTGAATTGTAGAGGGAGCTTGTTTGAAAGATTATTGATTTGTGCTCCCAAAGTTTTCTGTAGAAAGACGAGGCCAGTAAAGGGTTGATAAGCAGTGTATGGAAGGACACCTTTCCTATACCTTTCTCAACCATGGCTATTGGCAACTAAAAAAAAAGAAAGAAAGAAAAAAAGAAAAATGCTCCTAAGGAAGTAAAACAATAACACAGGTTATTTAATTTTAATTTCACTGGTCATGAAAGGAAAGTCAAAAATTTGTCATGTATTTATAGGTCTTTTCTACTTTTCTATAGCGAATTGTCATTTTTCTTTTTTCCTTGAATAAATTCTTTCCCATTGAAATGTTAATTTTCTTATTAACTGCAATTAAAAATATATATCTTAAGATTCTTAATCTTTTGTTTTATTCCATGCCAGGAATATTTTTTTTCTAGTTTGTCGTTAGCTTTTTAATTTTATTTGTGAATATATTTATTATGCAAAAGATCTGAGTGTGTATATAATTAATTGTATCAATTTTTGTTCATAGGCTTTGAAGTTATGCTGAGAAAGACCTTCCTTTATTTGTAAAATATAAATACTTATCTGTATTTTTCTTCTTCTCTTGTTTTTAATGAACAAATTGAGCTGTTTGCATTTAACTCAACCCAGACAGAATTTTTTGGTGTGCAAATTTCTTCTTGATTTTTGTTGTTGTTGTTGTTGTTTTTATGATCTGGGCATTTAAAACACATTTAAAGAAAAGAAATCTGTAATAAAAACAGTTTTTCACATATAGTCATTTCCTCCATTTCTGCATAGAAGTACCTATGCAAAGAATTTGTAAATGTAATGACCCCCAGGGAGATCTCAAGAGAGAACACTTCTTTAATGTCTTAATGCTTCAAAGGACCTGCGAACAAAGAAGGTTTTTCTTTTTTTATTGACCTATTATATTTGCATAATCTTTTCTGATGTCACATAGAGGAAGAGAGAAAACTTATTATGGCATCAGAAGGCAGAACTAGGACAGATGGGTGAAAGGTACACAGAGACAGAACTCAGCTCAAAGTACGGAGGACAATGGTGCCTGAAAGTCATTGTTCTGACCTTCCAGCCTAAGTCTTTTCTCAGATGCTGTGTGTGGCTTTGCTCAAAGAGATGCCTGTTTTAGCATGCTTTGTGATGAGAATTAATGGGCAGGTATCGTATCCTCAAGAGAACAGTGTCTTTCAGTTAAACAGTTTGAACCTCGTTATTTTAGTTACTATTTATTATCCTCAGGCGAGGCACTTAAAACAACTGTTTTATTTTGCTCATGATTTTGTGGGTCCGGAATTAGGGTTAATTTTGGCTTGGGATCTCTCCCAAGGTTGGAGCCAGAGGCTGGCTGGGGTGGATCCTCTGAAGCCTCCGCTGGGCTGGATGTTCCAGATGGCTCTGTCACGTGGCTGTGGCTGTCAGTGGATGCTGGCTGTTGGCTGGGAGCTCAGGGAGGACTGTTGACCTAAGCTCCTACATATGGTCTCTCAAGCACGGTGGTCTCAGGGAAGCCAGAATTCTTACATGACACCTGGTGACCCCTGAGCAGATATTCTAGGGGAAGCAGGCGGAAGCTGAATGGCCTTTTCTGATTTAGGCTTGCAAGTCACACAACATCCCTTATGTCGCGCTCTGTTGGTCAAAGCAGTCGCAAGGCCTCCCAGGTTCAAGAAGAGGGAATATACACCAGGTCTCTTACTGCAAGGAGTAGAAAAACATTTGAGACCATTTTTTAAAAAACTGCCACACTTGTCAACGCACGTTTTCTGTTTCCCTGCCTCCTCTTCTCCCTGTGGCTCATATTTCGTGGCTCCTCCGCTATGTGACTCTACTCTGATTTGTTTCAAAGACGGAAGAATAGTTGGGAGTGGGAGTGGGAGTTCGTTGAAGGGAGATCATGTGATCTCATCCTGCTTAGAGGGCATTTCAAAAGAGCCATTTGGAGAATTTTTCATTTTAATATTATACTGAATTACTATCTTTATATTTGTTATTCACCAAATACATACACTCTCAATTTCACTGTATGTTCATTTACTTGAAGACAAACTCTAACTTAGTTGGGAAGAGAGGATGCTACACGGTCCCCAGGCTCCATTTAAATTTTCTATGCTGGGAGTTGTAAGGTTGACCTTGGCTGCTGGCCTCTGACTCTCTAGGATGACAGGCTGAATCTGTGACCTCTTCGTGGATTGCTGGATTCACCTTCTGTGACCTCACACTACCTTCAGCCTTTGGTCAGCACCCCTGATAAGCAGGCTGCAAGAAATGCTCTGTAGAATTCCTTCCTTGGGGGGGAATGTCCTCTAAGAGTCTATGCTCCTTTTCCATACATCTTTTAGAGGCTAAATAAGCTAAATACGCAAAACCCCAATTATTTCGAGTAGAGAACACTGGGTTACAAATGAGTTTATGTAATTCAAGTAGCATGGACCTAACCTGGAAGTGAGCAGTCAGGCAGGCAGCCCGGCCTTTGCCGTCTGGCTGCATCTGCAGAGCTGTTGTGCCTGCCTTAATTAGACCACATTTACGGTTCCAAAAGGGTATGAATGTGAGATGTGTTGGTTCATGTCCCAAAAAGATCACAATGGCCTAGAGTGTATTTGCATCAATTGCTCTGGGGTGCCAATGGCTCTTTGTGACTTTGCTCTGTGCAGCCTGTCAGGTACCCACATGCAGCAGTGGGATGGGGAAGGAGTGAAGTTGTAAAAGAGATTTGCAGTGCTGAGCTCTGCTGCATTTTGCAAGGGAATGGCAACCCAGACCACAGAATTTGGCCTAATGAGACAGTGAAAATTGGATGTGGTGAGTTAAATCTCCCTTTTTTGCCCTACTTTAGAAGAAGCCCTCCTGCTGTTTAGGTTTAAAAAAAAAAAAACAATAGTAAATGGGCTGGGCAGAAAACTCAGAGCTGTAACATACAGGGTAGTTTAATTAATTATTTTGAAGTTTCCTTGCTGTCAGGGAGACATATTTGCCAGTGTTTGCTCTATGATATGTGGGCGGCATCATCTAAGGATCAGACTTTGCCTTTGTAAGCAAGAACCATCCTATTTACCCGTTGCTTCCTAATCTAACCATTTGTTCTCACATCATACCAAGCCTCCAGGCTACCTATGTTTGGAGATCGTTTCCTGCCCTAAACAGAGAAGATAGTAAAAGTCTCTGGACTTACCAAATATTGGCCCAACATCAAGGCCCTTCTCATGTACATTAGGACCCCTCCCATTCCTGGATCACAGCTATTCAGACTCCCTCCATAGTTTCAGTCCTTGGTCCTGCACTGGCAATGGAAGCCTACGCAGTGCTCTTATCTTTGCCCTCCTTTCTGTGAGTTCATAACCTTATTACCTCTTATGTCCCAGTGTGACACCCAGAGATGCAACCACTGAACATTGTTCAGTTGTTGGATGATATTTGCTTAGCATGAAGATATTCAGGAACACATTTTAACCGAAGTAATAAGGAACAGAATCAGTGTCTTTCTCCACAAAGCCAGGGATTAGATAAAATAGTGCTCTACATTCTGTTGAGGTCTACAGTTCATTAATTCATTCGACACATATTTATTGAGTGGTTAATATGTGCAAGGTGCTGGGGTACCTGGGTAGCTCAGTCAATTAAGGGTCCAGTTCTTGATTCAGCTCAGGTCATGATCTCATGATCATCTCTAAGAGAGTAGAGACCTGAATAATGAGAAAGACTAGCCAGACAAAGATTTGGGAGAAAGAACATTCTACATGGATGAACTATGTCAAGGTTGTAAGGAGAGAAGGATACCCAAGAAGAGTACATGGGCAGAGATAAAGTGAAATGACGTAGAGAGGATGCCAAAAAGCTCTTTAAAGGCCAGGGTGAGGGGAACAGATTATGTCCTTGATAGCAAATGCTAAGCCATTGGAGGGTTCTAAGCAAGAGGATGGTATGAATTTATATTGGGACTAAGGCTGGGCCAAGGTACCAGCTACAAGGCTAAAACCATTTCCAGGTAAGGGATGCTGGAAAAGTGCACAAGGGGCACAGTCCTAGTAGGAAGCGTTGGTCACAGAATGGATAGGCCTTGATGGATTTAAATAGGGAATGGCAGAGAGAGAGTAAGGTCAAGGATATCTTCTAAGTTTTCATCTTGAGCAACTGAATAAGTTGATACCGTTTCCTGAGATGGGTAAGAGCAAAGAGGAAGCAAATTTGAAAGAAATGGATTCTTGTATTTGGAGTCCAAGGGGAAAGGTCAGATTTGGTAATTGTCAGTTTACACATAGGGTCTAAATTCATCAGACAGATGCAAAGAGTTCTTCAGTTAAAGTATTACAAAGAAAAATCCAAAGATGGGGTAAAAAAGTGATTTCTTAAGAAAGAGGATTCCAAGAAGTGACTTAATGTTTCTGTTGTACGGAAGAGCAAGAAAAGGAAAAATGGACTTAACCCGAAGCAGAAGGGATTTATTGAAACTAAACAGACACATGAATCAGATTGAATAGGTGAGGGGAACTGGAATGAATTTCATCATTTTTTTTAAACTATATGTGAATATATAGCTAAATGCACATGTCATGTGTATATAACTTACTTTTCACAAAATGAAAATATCTACATAACCAGCACCCAGAGCAAGAAACAACCTCACAAATATCACGGAAACCTACTTGTGCTTCTCACAATTAGAAATGTGACTTCTGATAGTGTAAATTAATACTGCCTCTTTTTAAACTTTGTATGAATGGAATCATACAGTATATGTTATTTTGTATGTGTCTATTTTTACTCACCATCAGGTTTGTGAATTTTTTTTCCTATTGTTGCATGTGCACTCTCTGATGAATAATATTCCCCATCGTGCAAAGACATAGTTTATTTATCCATTCTACTATTGATGGACATTTGGCCAGTTTCTGGTTTTTGACTAAGATGAGTAATGCCATCCTGACCATTTTAGACTATATGTTTGATGAACATGCACACATATTTCTGCTGTATACATAGCTAACAGTGGGATTGCGCTTTCATAGTATGTGCCAACGTTCAGCCTTAGTAGATCCTGCCAAACATTTTCCAGAGTGGTTGGAGTAATTTACGATTGTATTAGCAGTGTATGAAAATTAATGTTGTTCCAAATCCTTGACTACACTTGGCTTTGTTGGTCTTTTTCATTTCAACAATTTTGATTGGTGTCTAAGTGGTACCACATAGTTTTAATTTGCATTTCCTTGGTGGCCAATAAATTTGAACACATTTTCATGTTTTATGGCTCACTTGGGTATTCTCTTTTGTGAAGCATTATTTCAAGCCTTTGGGTAATTTTTCCAATGGATTTCTTATCTTTTTCATATAGGATTGTAAGAGAACTTTATATATTATATATAAAGGATATATAAATATCCTTTTTTTTTCCCACTCTATATGCTGCTGTTTCATTCTCTTTTAAAGGTGACTTGTTGTAGAGGTGCATGTGTGGCTCAGTCAGTTAAGGTATGACTCTTGAGGGGTGCCTGGGTGGCTCAGTGGGTTAAATCCTCTGCCTTTGGCCCAGGTCATGATCCCGGGGTTCTGGGACCGAGCCCCGCTTCGGGCTCTCTGCTAGGCAGGGAGCCTGCTTCTTCCTCTCTCTGCCTGCCTCTCTGCCTACTTCTGAGTTCTCTCTGTCAAATAAATAAATAAAATCTTTAAAAAAAAGAAAAAAGGTCTGACTCTTGATTTCTGCTTAAGTCATGATCTTAGGGTTGTAAGATCCAGCCCCATGCCTTGTCAGGCTCCACACTTAGCTAAAAATCTGCTGGAGATTCTTTCTCCCTCCCTTTCCCTCTGCCTCTCCCCCTGCTCACCTGCATGGACATGTGCAATGACTCTTTAAAATAATTAAGTCTTAAATAAAAAACAAAAGGTGTCTTGGGATAAATAGAAATGATTAATATTAATATAGTCAGGTGTTTTTTTTGGTGGTTAATTTTTTTAAATGTCTTATTAAAAAACCTTTGTCTACCCCAAGATCACAAATATTTTTCTCATAAATTTTCCTCTAAAAGGTTTTTTTGATTTACTTTTCACATTTAGATGTCTTTTACATTCAGAAATGGAGTGTGTGTGTGTGTGTGTGTGTGTGTGTGTGTGGTGTGAGGTATGAATCCACAGATGCATATATTTTTGTCTTTGTGGCTATTCAGTTGACCCAGTGCCAGTTTTTAAGAAGCCCACTCTTCTGGCATAGTGTTGCCATGGCAGCATAGTGTTGCCTTTGTCATAAATCAGGTGACTGTAAATGTGTATGTTCATAAAGGTTTTCAACATTGTACTGAAGCCTCCGTCATTTCTCCATCAAGTGATCACCATAAAAACCAAATAATGTTGAAATATAACTTAAAGGTCTTCCAGTTCAGTAGTTCTCAAAGTGTGGTCCTTGAGCAGCAACAACCTCACCTGGGAACTCATTAGAAATGCAAAATTTAGGGCCCCACCCCTTACCTAGAGAATCAGAAACTCTAGGAATGGAGCTTAGAAATCTGCATTTTAGCAAGCCCCCCAAGGTTTGCTTAACTTGAGCCAGGTGAATTTGGTTCAAGTTCAAATTAAAAAAAAAAAAAAAAGAAAACACAATCCTAGCACATCTTCTATTTACAGCTACCAAAAGCAAACTAAATATTAGGTATTTTTGTTTTAGACAATGATTTAGAATTCATGTTGAAAATAGATTAGTTTTACTGATATGGAGTAAATTTGAGAACTTCAAAACGTTTGTCATTTCTAACCTGAACAAAGTAGTTAGTATATTTAGTTTAACAGGAATTTCTTGTTAATGGAGATTTTTAGAGGATGAGGGGACAGAAACAGTCTAGGATCTCTTTCCCTATGCTACAGCATGCCCCCAAACACTGATTAGTCCAACAGGTTAAAAAAAAAAAAAAGTGATGGGGCTGGAGCGAAGCGAAAGAGAGAGAGAGAGAGAAAGGGAGACAAGAAACAGACTTAACTCTAGAGAACAAAGAGAACAAACAAACAAACTCTGGTTACCAGGTTACCAGATGGGTGGTGGGTGGGGGATGGGGGAAATAAGTGATGCAGAATAAGGAGGGCACTTGTGATGAGCGCTGGGTGGTGTATGGAATCACTAAATCAGTATATGGTACACCCACCGCTAATATAGCACTGTATGTCAACTGTACCAGAATTAAAATTTTAAAAATGGATGGACTATAAAGATATTTCTCCAGGATATTTCAAGCTGTTATTCTCCCCGGTCTGAAGTATAAATTCTGGGGTGAAGAGTAACTTCATTATCCGTTTCTGCATTTCTTCCTATTTAAGTGAATATAGACAGCCCTTTCCCTGAGAGCCACAGAGCTGGAAGCAGCTCCTTGGTGCCAGGCAATGTGAGTTGTTCATCTCTTAAGCGGCTCCTTAATGGATTACACAGGCCTCCTCAGGCTCCCCACCTGCATTCATGAGGTATCTCTGAGTCCCTCATTAGGGGAGGAGGTTTCATCGATGTCCAGAAAAGGGCTTATGAATTGTTCCCCAGTACTCCTGTTCTTGAAATCTCATGGCGAAGACAGGTGCACGCTGCATCAAGGCTGCTTCTGGAAGGCAAATGAGATGATCTGGAAATTGCCTCCAAAATACTTCTAAACCTCCGCTGATTAGAATAAGCAGAGAAAGGAGCAGAGAGAGGCACTCAGGGCTTTCAAACTAAGCTCTCAGCTTCTGCTTCTCTGCTTGCTAGCCAATTGCTCTTTTGCCACTCATTTGCCTTTCTCTAAGGCTGCGTCTTCAGGGAAGGCAATCTAGGAAATATGCAAATCACTTCAAAAGGCGGAGCTTCTCTCTTGTTCCTTCTGTTCTGGCGGGTCTGGGGCAAGCACTGAAATTCGCTTTCTTTTTGGTTACCAGAAACAGACTGTAGCTATTTCTTCTTAGAGCGTTAGCTTTGTGAGACTTTCTGATGATAAATGAGTCAAGAGTTCCAAGAGTGCAAATGAAGAGGAGATCCTAAACCACCACGTATTGGTGGTATTGTTGTTACTAAATTCGATCTTCTTTTGGAAATTACCTTTTCCCTGTTTGCTTCTGTTTTAATATGCTAGCTTTCCATGACCTTCACATGATTTGTTTACAGAGTAAGTAGAGCTAATGCTTCACATTTAACATAGGACTTTGCATCTTCAAAGAACTCTTCAAATAAGCTAATTGAAAGGAAACTAACAGGAGAGAACAAAGTTAACATTAAAAAAAAGAAAGAAAGAAAGAAAAGAAAGAAAGAAAGAAAATGCTTCTAAACACAGACCTGGAAAGATAATGGCAAAAAGCCAATCAGTCAAACACATATTTATGAGAAGGAATTGAAGGTCTGGAACAAAGTCTGGATGGAAGTGTGGTGTCAGTAAGGGTTGTGTGCATACCCTGGGGGTGTGTGTGTGTGTGGAGGGGCACGTGGTGTGCGTGCACGTGTGTGCGCACTCTCTTGTTATTTATCGGTCAGGGTGTTCAAGGTTTGAAGAACTGCTTTTGTTACTGCTTCTCAGTTGGAAGACCATTTTCTTACCTTCCTGCTACTTGTGGCTACAGCTGGGTGAATGAAATTCGTTTCAAAGTTAGAGGTAGGTGAGTAAGGATCTCCAAACTGCTCCTATGGGCAGTTGGGGCTCCATTTGGATGGGCAATTGGCCTGGATTTTGTCATCATTCTTGGCCTTTCTGATTTGCTGTTTTGATTCCATTGGCACCATGCATGGGTATCTTACCAGCTCCTAATGGAAGAAAATGGCATGTCTGCATTGGAGAGCTCTGAGTACATCTTGGTGATGTGAAGCTAGGTACTTTCACTGTTCTACCCCAGTGTGTAGCACAAAGCCTGGCTCAGGGAATACATTCATTTGATCATTGTAGAGTGAATAAATGAATTAATGACTCACCTTGGGTCCCTGCTAAAACTCTTGGGTGGTTAGTGTGAAAGGCCACCTGAATATAATATTGTGCTTGCTTGACCTTTCTTTATGGCTGACTTTTAGAAAATATAAACCATTCAGCAGCCTGGTTTCTTCCTGTGGAACATAATAACTGGGTATTGTGAATAATATCTATAGTTCATTCAAGTTCCCCATTGTCTTGAAGCTCTCTGATATATACATGCTATTTTTTTTCCCCATCAAGCAAGAAGACTTGCATGTGGCCTCTGTCATTAATTTCACACCTCGCAAATACAAAGTACCAAAGAGGATAAGAAAGTCCAGGTGTGCTGCTGACCTCAGATGAAATACTGCTTTTCTATGGAAGTCTCGCCATAAAACTTGGTCACAGTGCTTTATATGAGGAAAATAACATTTTGTTATTAATAAAACCTAGATGGATTCTCAATCTAGGTTGGTAAGAGAGAGAAATGGCAAATATCTTTGAGGGTCTAATTTTTGTCTCCTGAATTCACCTGACTGATGAGAATTTCACCTTACTTATGCCCGCCACCTACGCATAGACCTTTTACATAGTTCCACTTCTGTAACATTCTGGCCAATGTCAATACCTGATTCCTTACTATTCCATAAGAGAGCTGAGATCAGGCCAATAGGGAAGGGGTTGTTTTCTCTTGTGCAATAAGGCAAGTGGTAAGAGTGTTCCTGGTATCAGACAGGCTTAGGTTCAGTCACTGTCTGCCAATTTTTTGATGGTATGACCCTGGCCTATTCACTTCACCCCTCTTTCTCACTTTTTTTCATCTGTGGAGTAGGGATGTCTGTAATACTCATGTCCTGGGGCCACTGGGGGCATAAAATTAGATAATTGTAGGAAAATTTAGCATAGTTCCAGGCACAAAGTAAGTGCTCAGTAGATGTTAGAACATTTTTTTTTAAAGATTTTATTTTTTAATTTATTTGACAGAGAGGGAGATCACAAGTAGGCAGAGAGGCAGGCAGAGAGAGAGGGGGGAAGCAGGATCCCTGCTGAGCAGAGAGCCCGATGCGAGGCAGGGCTCTATCCCAGGACCCTGAGATCATGACCCGAGCTGAAGGCAGACGCTTAACCCATTGAGCCACTCAGGCACCCCAGATGTTAGAAATTTTTATGACAAAATGCTAATACAGGTTGGCAGGTAGCAAAAGAAAGAGAAAAACATGAACATAAATCCAGATAATTGGGTTCCTAAGAGATGGCTTACTTCCTGGATTCCAGGATTCAACCCATTCTCACTCCTGGGGTACCTCTGTGATTCAGCCATCCTCCTAGGACTCAGCATCTAGAAGCCTGGGCCTAGCCCCAAGGTTGTGGGGCCAGCACAAGGCAGGATTTTCTTCTCCCTTCTCCCTAAGACTCCGCCTCCTGGTTTTATTTTTTTTTTCTGACTGAGAAACCACCTCTTGCCAGAGAATCAAAAATTAGAACTGACTGGCCCTCTGAGAACAGGTAGGTCCCTGCTGGCGTGGGAGAAGAGAAGGTAGCCTCAGCAGGAAAATAACAGGATACTGCAAAACAAGCCTAACACACATACAAGAGATACACATAAATAGAGACAATGGGGACATTTCATTATATCTAAAACTTTTTCTCATTATTCTGTGATTTTCCCTGTTACCTTCAAATGTGCTCTCCCACACATAGTTAAGTTATTTTGTGTTCCATTCTCCTCCTTAAACTCTATCTGGGCAGACTCTTCCCTGGCAGGATAGCTCTCTCCCTTCAGGTATTGGTGAATTGCAGCAAGGAGGACCTCCATGGCTGGCCAGATGGAGGGAGGAAGACTGGGGGCTACTGAGATGCCCCCCCCACCCCCAGCCTACCCAAGGCTCAGGAACCCTGAAGAAGGGGGAAAGCATGTGCCCTGGCTGGGTATAGGGAGGGTGGTCAGAAATCCTTGTGTCACTGCCTCATTCCAGGAAACATCAGGAATATCACAGAACACATTTTGTTTGGAAGTTTATTTTGGCTTGTCTCAGGGAGTACAGTGGAAATAAGAAATTAAAAATAAATCCATGATGATTGAGAGTTGTTCTGTATAGTCAGGGCCTATAGAATAGGAGAGCCTCTAGGGAGGCAGATTCCAAAGAAAGTTAGACAGTATTGGGCTTGCAATGGCGTGGGTTCAAATCTATATTGTGCCTCTTAGTAGCCATGTGATCTTGGGCATGTTTCTTAATGTTTCATAGTTACAGTCTTTAGAAGGATGATGGTAATAGTATCTACCTTATAGTATCATATGGAGAATTTTCTGGGGGCTCAAAGGAGCTCCTAGCATGAGGTAGGAGCCTTTAAAAGCTCAGACAGACCCTGAGGGAGTCAGGCAAGAGTTTTGATTCAAGGATGATAGCAGATGAGAAGTTGACCCCAGAGTATATTTCAGGGCTATGTATTCCTAGGGGATGTGATGGTTGTTAGTGTTATGTGTCAACTTGGCTGGGCTAAGGAATGCCCAGATAGGGGGTGAGTGATTTCTGGGTGTGTCTGTAAGGGTGTTTCTAGAAGAGATTTACATTTGAATTGGTATATTGAGTAAAGAAGATCAGTGAGGGTAGACACCATCTATTCCACCGAGGGTCTGGATAATACAAAAAGGCAGAGGAAAGGTAAATCTATTCTCTCTGCCTGAGTCAGGACAGCCATCTTCTCACTTCCTGGGACGGCTGTCCTCCTGGTTCCAGGCCCTTAGGCTTAGACCAACAGTTAACTGCATTGACCCTTCATGTCCCACTTCAGACTCAGACCAGGGCTTACACCACTGAATTCCCTGGTTCTCTGGCCTTTGGCTTTGGATTTGAATCTACCACCAGTTTGCTGATGGCAGATTGTGAGGCCTTTCAGCCTCCATAATTGTGCAAGTTAATCCCTCATAATAGACCTCTTTCTTTCTGTCTCTATATATCCTATTGGTTCTGTTTCTCTGGAGACCCTGACTAATAAAGGTACAATAAATAAGCCCAGGCAGATCTACCTAGCTCAGTCTACTGAGGGAGGCCCAGGAATGATCGGTTTTCCTGTCCTATTAACAATACTTGTGGGGTCAGCGTGGCTTAAACCCACCTATAAAACCAGATGAACAGAAAGGAGCTGCTTTTCTGAGATGAGGCCTTATACCCTGTGTTTGTGACTCTGAGGGCTCAGAGTCTGGACTTTGCCTGATGAGACCAGGGATGCCTTTGTTTCCTTCTGATTTGTCTGTCCTTTCTGGGGTTAGCTTCTCACCTGCTAAATTCTTTAGCTTTGTCATCTCTTGGCATCCATATCTTCTCAGAGGTCCCCTCACCCTCCCGCCCGGCTATGTATCAGAGTTGCATTTGGAGAACAGAAACCACTGTAGGTATTTTAAGGAATCAGTGAGTTAATATAATTAGAATTCCAAACCTTTGGAGGCCTGGGGGAAAGGATTCTAATCTTGATTTCCAGGGATGACTCCCAGAACTCTTATATTGACTCCAAGGCTTCTATTGACTCCAAGGCTTCCACTAGATCAATTGATTTCAGAAGACATCAGTGAGGTTGCTCACAATCCAGGGAGGGAGCAACTTCTACTACTGTCATCATCGCGGTCAGTGAATGGCCTCTCAATAAGCCAGCAATGGAGTCAGACTACTGTCTCCCCTGCAAATGCCTCCCCACAGCCAGAAATGGAGACTGGAGCAATATTGCACAAAAACCTGACCTTTCCCTGGACTTGTTGCCTCAAACGACTTGCTTCTGTCTTTCAGATCTCATTCAAGTACACCTAGTATGTAGAATCTAATTTGCATCCAGTACCTTGGTTGCATGGGAAACTGGGGAGTTCACATTCGAGCTTTTCTGTCTCTGCAGAATAGGAAGGCACATTGAAATAACTCCATAAGGTAATGAGCTAGCAGCCGAAAGGAAGATGGAAAATTTGGGCAGACCACAGACTGGGTTCAAGTTGTTCCTCAGCTAAATATATACAGTGGTCAGCAGGGATCCAGAGGGACTCCATCAAGAGGGATAAAAGAAATCAGCTGTGGAAAACTGGGTGGCAGAAGGCTGTGAGCCTAGGTAAAGAGTACAGCCAAAAGGTGTCATCATTCAAGTATGGGGAAGAGTAAAAGATGTGTAGGCCTAACAATAAACATGGGAATTGACCAAAGTCTGCCATTTGTGGAGCTGTGGGCTTCTGGTGCCTAGTTTATCCAGAGCCTCAACTTACCTGAATTTGGGCAGGTCTGAGCCTGCAGGTAGAGGGACTAGAAGGGAAGGGGGAAGGCAGAGAGCAAAGCAATCTGGACACCAAGTCTCAGGTTCCACCTGACCCTCAGAACCTCTCTGCTCCCCCATTCACTCCCCCTACTGGCCAGAAGGAGTTGCTACCTGTCACTATACCCATCCATCCCTTCTCTTTTCTGCAGTGCTTTATTTAGGATGCAAACTCTTACATATACTTTGACATATAGTGAGGTTTGTATGATTATTATAAAAGCAATGTAACTGTGTTCTCAGTGTATTGGGAGAAGAATGTAGAGATGGGACTCTACGTGGACCTGATCAGTGATAACACATGTTAAATATTCCCTTATCAGTAAAAACAAAATATTAAGTACCTTTAAAAAGCATAATTACATGAAAATTTCCAAAGCAGAAGAAATAATGTATACTGCAAATGTATAATATGTATACATATATATGTATAATAATGTATACTGCAAAACAGTAGCAATCATTAAAATGAAAACATGAGATAATAACAAAGAATTCCCTATCTACAGACATACATACACATAGGCACCCACAATACAAATGTAAGTGTGGATGCGTGCACATAAGCACATTACCCACAGAAATCATTTTAAATTAAGATGAAGAACAAGTACAAAAAAAAAATCCATAACCTGAATTTTTAGCATTTAAAAGGTGAAAAGTAGTGAGCAGGACTCACATGCCAAAAATACTTCCTTGGCAAAATCAGGTCTTTTGTGAAAGGAGTTTTTCAGCAAACACATTTTGACAATTGACACCCCATGAGCACCGTCTGTGAAAAACATTTTTTTTTTTTTTTGCTGTAATTTGATGAAGCAGGAAGTGGAAATCGATAGGACGTTGCCAAATGAGTTCTTTGCTCATGCCCCGTCTTTCTCTCCTTTGCTCCTGTTCTGTAGTAGATAAGAGATAGAGAGAGCCCAGAACACAAATATATGGATTTTTTTTTTCTTTCTTTCCTTTTTTTTCCCCGGCTAACACAACAAAGGGAAGCTACCAGAACACTTTTAACTGCAGAAATGCTCTTAGCACCATGTTGTAGATTTGCAATGGAGCAGTACAGGCTGATTTCAAGCCCAAAGGTGGTTTGGGAGTTCGTATGATCCCCCAGAACTTCAGGGAGATCCTTCCTCACTGGAGTGCTCATCCCTGCCCTCTCAGCACTGCTGGTTTTCCATGACAACCAGGGCCAATGTCTAGTTCAGTTTTGCAAATACTCCCCAAAGCCCAGTAGGCCTAAAATTTTCTCTATGGGCTCTCAAATCTGCCTTATTTCATCCAACTTTCCTAATGTACCTCTCTTTTTAACCTTCTTCAACTTGGGAGGGGAGGACCGTAAGATTTTATAGCAGCAAATTTACCAATGGTCAGACCAAGACAGATGTTAGAGAAAACACAGGGGAAAGAGGCTAAAGTAGTGCCTAGTTGTCCTTCGGTCCTGCTGCCCCTTGTCACTGTTTGTTGCATCTTGTTTTAGACTCTGGGAAGATGGTGTGGTGTGTATTTGCTTGGCTGTTCTGGGTGGATATGTTCTAGGGGGGTAAAAGGAGCAGGGAGGTTTCAGTGTGGTAGTAGGAACAGTGTTCTAGGAGGGGAGATCTGAGCTCTGTCCCTGAGCTTGTGTCTTTGTGACCTTGAACCAGGAAGAATTCCTATCTACAGACATACACACACACAGGCACCCATAATACAAATGTAAGTGTGGATGCGTGCACATAAGCACATACCCACAGAAAATCATTTTGTGATTTGGAAGGAAGGCAACAGAGGAGGTACAGCCTGGCATTGTCTCCCATGACCTGGTCTTCTAGGTTTAGTCTTCTCACCTTTGAATAAACTGGTGTTTCCCTAATCAAATATTATTATTGCAGGCTGGTGATTAAACAGACCAATCTTAATCTTGATGCAAGAATAAGGTAGAAAAAAAAAACCTATTACTGCTTAGAACACTTCTGAATATTCCATCCAAGGGCTACCTTTTAGAGTAGGAATGAAACTTTTAGGGACATCTCTAAAGATACAGTATTCATCGTTCATTAACTCTGTGCTCAGACACACCTGACAGATTTACTGCTGATGTAAATAATTCAAAATCATTCTGTATCTATTAACTAAACTATTTATGAAAAACCTCATCAGAAAGCATTCTGGAAAACAAACTCATTTTCAGGAGCAGTTGGTCCAAAAGTAGAGATATGTGTATTTATCCTGCAATTCTGTTCATCCATGGACATGTCCAATATCCTAATTATCTTCAACCACCCACCAAACTCAACACAAAGGCTAGCCCTGCAGATGACATCCTTGAGGATCTTTTATATGTGACCCTCATAAATGACATCAGTCCTTTGCATAGGAAGCAGTGCATGTATGTCAGAACACTGTTATAAGATCATTTTCTTTCTTTCTTTTTTTTTTTAAAGATTTTTATTTTATGTGTTTGAAAGACAAAGGGTGAGCCAGCAAGAGAGTGCATGAGCAGGGGAAGGGGGAGGGGCACAGGGAGAGGGTTAGTAAGAAGCCTAATGAGGGCTCCATCCAGGGACCCCAGGATGGTGACCTGAGTCGAAGGCAGACACTTACAACTGAGGCACCCAGGTGTCTCATAAGATCATTTTT